>NW_026947484.1:170052981-171355481 GCF_034190915.1 Cavia porcellus | reverse complement strand
CTTCCATGGAACTCAGAACTACTGTACCAATAGTAGAAGATCAGTCAGAGATGTTCAGGCTAAAGAGACAGGGACAAACAGAAGAAAGGAGGTAGCTGGAAACACAACAGGAAGGTCAGACTGGAAGCAATGATTTAGCCATGTTCCCAAAGCCTCACACATTCACAGGTGACTGGATCATGGGGTGTAATAATCATCAGCAGATCAGTTCACTCATGGGCACAGTACTAACTGTGATGTGGAGAGGTGAAGTCTGATAGAAGGAGGTGGGGGTGTGGCCTGGCAGGGTCTGTCTACCCCCTTCCTCCAACATCGCTTGCTTTCTTCCTGCTACCCTGCCATGAGCTGTTCATCCTCTACCATGCCGCCCAGCCTTGGAGCCAGCCAATTACAGACTAATTCCTCTATAAACTGTGAGCTAAAATAAACCTTTCTTTCTCTAAGTTGTGGATATTAGATATTGTGTCCCTGTAATGAGAAAGTAACTAAGATACCATGTTCATAATAATCATTTGATAATTACAGTTTAGAACCTACCTTGTGTCAGGCATTGTTCTAGGTGCTGGAGATAAGAGTTGTGGGAAAAATACAAAATCTTGCAATTGAATATTTATGCGAGAGAGTTCTATACTCATGAGAATAATTATTAGTATAGTTTACTGGGAGCTTAATTATGACAGCCCCTGTGCATATATAATTTTCTTGAATCCTAACAATGGTGCTACAGTCACTTCTAATTTTGCATGGAAGAGCAGAGGTTCAGAGAAACTGAGTGACCAGCCCAAAACTACATGACTAGCTATATGCTGAGAGCAGCAACTCATATTAGATTTGTCTTGACTTGGACTGGAGCACATGAGCTGGGCTTGAGTCCTGAAGTGCCCTCTCCCCAACTTAGCAGCTGTGTGACCATGAGCAAGTCACTGAGCCACTCTGTACTTGATTTTCTTAACAGTAAAATGGAAACCACAGTAGACTCTGTAGCAAGCTGTTATGGTAAATTAAAGGAGCTTATATATAGTGCACTTAGAATAGTCATGGCACACACATTTGCCACTACTTGCCTGGCAGCAAACAGATTTATTAAATCTGCTGCTGATTAGGAAGCTCTTAAGAAAGGGCACAGAGCTTTGAGCAAGCTGGGAAGGTCTGCCTGAGTGAGGCTTTTTGTTTTCCCTGCTTAATTCAACAGCATCCACTTTCTCTCTCAACCAACACTTTTGCAAGCACCTGCTAATAGTCTTCATTGTTTACAGCGCTTCTAACAAGTGTGGTAACTCCTCATTTGCATCCGTAATAGCCAATTTCCAAATCATGTTGAAACTGCAGTTGGTTTTTAGGAGACCTTGGTTTTATTTGCTTTGTTGTCCTTTCTATGGGTATTGGATAGCTTTTAATGGCTCACACTGAGCTGTGCCCTGTCTTATTTAACACTTTCACACACCATTCATGACCGAGAATGTCACTAAGTCCCTCAGTCACAGATCTAGAAACCACACTGTCAAGGGTATCAAGTCACCCAGCAAGTAGCAGACAACCATCATTAGGATAATTCACTTTAATTATTACTCAACTTCTTGTTCTAATGCTGTGCCAGGCACCATTCCATAGGACTTTAATATCAATGCAAATTTAATGTATGTGTTTGACCCTCACAACACATCCATAGACAGAGAATACTATTATACCTATTTTACAGGTGATGAAACTGAGGTAGAGATGTTAAATAACTTGTTCACGATCACACAGCAAGGGGGCAAAGATCTAAACTACTTGCTGTATGACCTTGAGTGTGTTGCTTAACCTTAATGGTGTAACAAATGTAAAATACTATGTACTCGTCCCAGCCCCCATTATATTAATGTTGGCATTATTAACATTTTATAAATGAGGTAATATAAGGTCAGGGGTTTGGACTCCAGGTCCAGGGACTGGGCCTGGAGTCTACGTCTATCAAATCCACGGTTCCCTGAAGCATGCTCTGAATGGAAGGTGGTGATTGCTTCTGATGTCAAAATCCATTACGGCTGTCGCTGCTGCTATTACTGTTGTTATTTTCCACTGAAGAACACCCACCCCTCCCGGTAGACAGGGAGGGAAATAACAATGCTAAGAAGCCAGCTGATTCCGTATGCAAGCCTGCAGATCTGAGTCTATGCATAATTTACTCAACACTGCCCTGCAGTCACTTAAGCTGAGGAGAGACGCCATAAATTCAGGTCGGCGTACGCTAATTTATTTCTTATTTATTTTACTGATACATATCTGGGGCCTCCAGTGAGCTGCTCCAACACCTGCTTCAAGGCACCTGCAGCCCCCTGTGTAACCAGGGCAGAAAAAGAGACCCTGAAATAACTACTGTGTACTAGAACCGTGAAAGTTAAATTAATTTCCTGGTAAACTGGGATTAAATCTATGTGTGCTCCCTTTTTGTTGTGATACGTAAGGCAGTACAGGTTGCTGAATCTCTTCTTCTGCTTTTCTGTTATAGTAATGAGCATGCTAGGCATGCTTCTCACAGCAGCATGGGGTTGTTTTTCTGAGTCACAGAACATTGTCAAAAGATGAACAAATTTTCCAATGCAAAGATCATCAGAAAGGGAATGAAGAGGAGAAGAAAAATGCTGTTATTTTCTTGAGTGGTTACTGAGGACCACACACTACGCTCATTGTGACACCAGCGAGAAGTAACTCCTGCTGCACATACAGAAAGCAGGTGAGTTGGAAGAAACATTAGCAGTGACTGTGGAAAGATTCTTCTTCTAGTGGTGAGACTGTGGCCCAGAGAGCAGAAATGACTTGTTCCAGGCCACTCAGCAAGTCAGTTCCAATATGTCCCTCTCTTTCATTTTCACACCAAGTTTTAGATTCAGTGTAAGGAGTTATAGAACTAGCTCAGTGTTAGAGCACCTGCCTGGCACCTTCTGTCTCCAGTATCATAAGACAAACAATAACAACACACACCTCAGTTTGAGGTCTTCGTGAGCCAGAAACTGCACTGTGGGTTATATTTGTATAATTTTCTATACATCTCTGCTCCTCAATTAATTGCCATTAGCTTTAGGGGAAGTAAGGCACAGAAAGTCTGAGCGTCGAACTTGCACTGCTGATTTCCTGAAGAATCTAGTTCCAAGCCTGGGTTAAGCACATGCAAATCAATTATTCAACACATCTAGTGGTTTCTTTGTGACACCATTCATATCTTTTGTTTCCACACTGCACTGAACAAGGCCACAAAAGGAGATGTAGAAGGGTTCAGAAGATCTGTGGGAGAAAGGTTCTGACCCTAGAAGACAGCCTGGACAGGGACTGCCTGAATTTATTAATTTTTTTCTTCATTCATTCTTCTTCACAACCACCCAACAGGTGATTCTCTTGCCTCCTGCCTTCAGGGCTGACCCAAAAGTCCAGAAAGGCCATTTCCCAGAAGGTTAGCTACAACCTTGTGGTCTGTGGTTCTGGACCATTTTCCCACACATCCCCTGTGGATATGAACATCTCTGAAGCTTGGATTAGACACTCACCCACAGAACATGAAAATGGTGCTGGAGCTGGCATCGTAAGGCAGAGGCAGTGTCTGCTGCAGGCACAGCTGCTCACAGCCACCGTTAAAACCATCAGAGCAGTCGATGCCTTTGGAGTGGTCATAGCAGCCAGAGCCATCCTTCATGGGCTTCAGCTCTTCAGGACACTGTTCAGAGAGGAGAGAAAGCAAAAGGTGGTTTACAATAGAGGAATTGGCAGCCCCATCACACTGTCCCCTCCGACTCTCGAATAGGTTGAGACAGAGAAGCATTCAAAGTGGCCAACTAATAGCTGAGGACAAATCCCTTTGCTTCTCTGCATTCACTGTCCCCACCTGTAGAACAGGACTTTTGTGAACACATCGTTCAAACAATTGTGAGAGTAAGGAAGGGAGATACTGTTGGCAAATACTTAGAACGCTGGCTCACATGGCAACAGACAGCGAATATTAGTTGCTGTTAATACTGATGTTGCTGGAATCATTTTCATGATTATTTATATTGCTATAGTTAGGCAGGGTCTGATGCTATAAAGTTCACTTAAGGAGGCATCTGGAGTTTTAAAAAAGAATCCCTAAGTGTGTAATTTTAAATTCTAGCTCTTCCCCTTCTCCACTGTGTGACTCTCAGAAAATTAGCATCTAAGTTTTGATATCCTCATCTATTAAATGAGCACTCATACCACAGGTTCATTGCGAAGTTTAAATTGGATCGTAAGTTTACATACCTTCAGAATTTGCCACATAGTGTGGCACTTATAAAATATGAATTATCTTCCTCTCTGTCTTTAATTAATCTCTTTTCCCTCCTTATCCCTTGAGCCCTAAATGAGATTCCTGATACAAACTTGAGAACACCTTCTCACTTGTCTACTGGCCTCCAGTCCACTTCCTCTAAACCATCCTTCAAAGGGGATCAAAGTGCTATTTCTACATCGCAACCCTAGTTTGAATAATAAATGAATTTTCAAAAACTTGAATGTTCCTAAAGCTGCTAAGCTGAGTCTTCTACAGATGATTTCACATCCTCTGCTCACCACGTGCACCTTCCTCCTCACAAGCTTACTCTGGTCTTTGAGCAAACCCCAGGGATCCTCACCTTCAATGACCCCAGCTGAAGTGCCCTTCTCAGTGTATCTGGCACCTGCTAAGTGCTCTGTGCATCTTATACTATGGAACATCTCACTACATATTTAACTTCCTTTTATTTAATGAGGCTGGGCTCATCTTCTCCAGCTCTGCTGATGGGACTGTATTTGGAACTCTCTTGCCTCAAAACAGAAAATGAGGCCCCAAGGTTTTAATGTCAGTCATCTTGCCTGCATTGGCTGTCCACAAAGATTAACACACAGAGCCCAGCCTTCATCATCACTGGCCATAACTGATTCACAGGCCTTCCCAGGGTGGCTCCCCCCAGCTGGTTCCCTGAACCTCTTCTCTCCAAGCCATCCTCCAAAATGACATCAATAACAAAACACACACACTGCAAAATTAATTTCCAGAAACCACCACAACAAAAAAGAGGTCAGCCCTCTTGGAAATTAAATTTTGCCTAAGAAACATTTGTAATTACAAATGCAGGAGAGATTTCTTGGAGACATTTGAGACTGGCACTATGAAGGGTGATGGAGAAAGTAGGTTATAAATGGCCTTTGTCAAACTGCAGAAAGGTTATAAAATTGCTACATTTTGTGCTTAAAAAGAAAAGTCAATTTTCTGTGTGTGTCCATATTAATACAAGCTCATAGGCAGCTCCTGCTTGTCTGTAAATGGTCACTGTTAGACAGAAAGGTACTTGGTCACAGGGTCATTTGGAACCATTTGTCAGGACTAGGGGCTAGATTCTGTCTGCATAGATTCACTGAGGAACTCTGAATCTTCTCACCAGGTAACAGGAGAGTCCTGAGCATCGTGATAGGTTCCATCCATCACCTGCCAGTTTTGTTCTATAAGTGAGTGTTCACTGTAATCCAGGTGTTATTTAAGTATGCACATTACCTGTCCATACTTACTGAGTCCTTAGAGTGAACACCTGGAGAAGTGTGAGGGCAGAGAATGTCTCCCAACAATGCCCCTGTCCTAAGCCCTGGAACCTGAAACTTGTGAATGGTACCATCTAGAGTAAATGTTTTGCAGATATAACTAAGTAAAAGTTCCAGACAAAAATATCTTGGATTCTCCAGGTTGGTTTAAAAGCCATCATAGGGGGCTGGGGATTTAGCTCAGCGGCATAAGCACCTGCCTTGCAAGCAGGAGGTCATGAGTTTGATCCCCGGTACCGATAAAAATGAAAAAGACAAAAAAAAAAAAAAAAAGCTATCATAGACGTCCTTACAGTAGAGGCTGAAGGAAATTACAAAAGTGAAACAAAGGAAACAAGCAGGTCAACCAGAGAGAGATTGGTGTGTTGTGGCCACAAACCACAATGGTGGCAGTCACCAAGATTTGGAAGAGGCAAAGCATAGATTTTCCTCCAAGGTCTCCAGAGTGCAGGATCTGCTGACACTTAATTTAGGACTTCTGGCTCTGGAACTGTGACACAATAAATTTCTTTTGTCTTAAGCCACCCAATCTGTGGGAATTTGTTGTAGCAGCCAGAGGCAGCAGTTTTCAGGGCTGACCTAACTCCTTGCTTTCCAAACAAGGGGATGGAATGGGAACAGCGTCTGTGACCCACAGGTCCCTTAGCATGAGGATAGAGGACACACAGCCCGATGTCCTTAGTCTCAGACTCCAGCTCTCTGCTACTCCATGTTTACATTAAAGAATTTTACTGATGAAGACAGACTGCAGATCCTTTAGTCTCTTTCTCCAAGATTATTCACAGCTGGAAACTGAGGTTGGTTCAGGAAGGTGAAGGGTTTTGGTTTTTATCACACTATGCATTTAAAGTAGAGATAGAATTCCACCTCGGTTTGGTCCATGGGCAGGGCAGAGACCTTCCGAGTAAGCAAAGTGGATTTTTCAGTTACTCCTGTCGAATGCCTTCATCATAGACTTCAACCTGGGGTTCTAGGCAGGGGCAGACGGAGTCTAGCATTGCCATCATTTGTAATTATGTGCATATTGTTTTAAGTTTTTCATTGCTTATCCTCTGCCTTCTCCACCAACATGTAAATTTTGTAATACTAGAGACCACAGGTCATTTGTCCTCAGCTGTACAGTAGGTACTTGGTATGTATTAATATAATTATAGAGTGCCTGATAAGATATTTAGTGCATCTGTGAATTAACTGTGAATCTGACTCCAAACTGCCTTCTATAAGCTGAGTAAACTCTGCACTCTTATGTTCCAATGACTACTGAGTAGGGATAAATAGTGTAGTAGCCAGGTGGAAAGAGAGTTTCCTAGTGATTTCTGCTTCCTGGGCTCAACACCCTTGCATTCACTCCTCCCTCCCTGCACCAATGTTGTCGATGTGACCAATAAGCACGTAGCAGTAGAGATAGTATGTAACTTCCAAGATTAGGTTATACAAGAATATCTCTCATCTCTCTCTCTCTCTCTCTCTCTCTCTCTCTCTCTCTCTCTCTCTCTCTCTCTCTCTGTCTCTCTCTCTCATTCTCTCTCTCCCTCTCCCTCCTTCCCTTCCTTTCTGTATCCTTTAACTCACTCTAGTGAAACCTAGCCTCTATGCTTTCAGTAAAGAGACCTATGTGGTGAGAAACTTGTCTCTGGGCAACAGTCATGAGATGAGACAATAGCCAGCAGGCCACACACTTGTAAGCTTGGGAGTGAGTTATCTCTCCCTAAGAGGCTTAATTGAGCCTGTTCAGACTGCTGCAGTCCCCAACTGTATCCTGACTGTGACCTTGCCAGAAACACAGCTAAGCCATTCTTGAATTGATGACTCTTGGAAATGGCAAGAGAAAATATTTTTTTAGCCGTTTGATTTTCAATATTTTCTTGCACAGTAATAAACAACTAATACTGTGACTCAAATATATTGTGTAATTAACGTAGCGATTAGCAACTGGTAGCTGCAATTGTGAGTACAAGCTCAGAATCTAGCTTGAAAGATAAGAAATTCATGTATTTGTCAGGCACAGAACTAGTTCTACAACAAACATCAAAAACTGTGGTATAATTTAACTGGACAACAAAAATTGCAAGTAGAGCTGAGGAGTATCCAAAAGAGGAGACTTTACTCACAGATGCCTGACTGAAAGAGGAAATGTGACTGGAATAGAAAGACACATTGAGAGTATGAGATGGGGAAGACCTAAGCTGCTGCCTAGGTACCCCACTCACCTTGGACACTGGAAAGTCCTTGAACCCCTGTGGGGTACAGTTTCCTTTCTTTAAATGGGAATACAGCTTGAAGACAAGAATATAAACACCACATACTTTAGTGGATTTTGACACACGGTTTCTGACATTGAATATCTAGGCAGGATACTTTTCCTAAGAGACAGCCTTGGGGATCTCATCTGTAAAATGGGAATTGTAACGTCTCCTAGAGGCATTTCTGGGGACTCTATGAGAAAAACATGCAATTTTCTGCATATGACTTTGGGCTTGACACATAACAGACACTCAATAAAGGAAGGATAAATGGATGAATAAATTGATAAATGATAAATAAATGAACTCAACCTACCAAGAGAAAACTTACTTGAAATTGTCAGTTCAAGTTTTCTTCCCCATCGATTTAAATCTTTCATTAAATCACTTGATACATATTTATTAAAAATCTCTCCTTTGCTGAGTTAATTTGTGAGTGATAGAAATAATGCAGTAAAAAAAATATGGCCAATATTCTGTTCTTAGAGAGACTAACACTAGAGTGTAGGCAAATGATTATTAAGAAAATAAATAAAACAATTATTTCTTAGGGTCAAACTGCTATGAACAAAGAAAAAGCTGTAATGTGATAAAAGGTTAATAAAATGGGGCAAGAGAAGTCTAAATTTAGCTTAGAAATAGAATAGAGTTATTTCACTTTATTTTTCTTCCTCCAAAAGTAGCTTTTGCTGTTTTAGTTACCTTACCTTTCTAAAAACACTTTTAGAAAAATATTATCTATGTCTACGAAACTCATGTGAAGATTTGCATAGTAATTAGCCTAAAGTCTTTGTCAATTTGGGAAGTCTGGGCATCTTTACTATATGTCTCTCACAATGATTTTGATTTCTTGATTTTTTTATCAGCATTTAGCAGTTTTCACTGTATGAATCTCCTACATATTTAGCTAAATACTTCACTGTGCTTTAGGAACTGCATATGTGATTTCATTTTTATGTTAGTGCCATGTGTTCATTGCTAGTATAAAGGAAGTATATTCTCTACTGAGAATTGAACCCAGAATCCTTGCACTGAGATACGTCCTCAGCCCTTTTTATAATTTTTTATTTTGATACAAGGTCTTGCTAAGTCACTAAGTTTCCCAGGGTGAGTTTGAACTTGAGATTTTTCTGCCTCAGCCTCCCAGAATGCTGACATTACAGTAACTATAGCAACGTGCCTGGCTGTTTACTTATCTTGTATTCCGAGAACTTGCTGATTCATTCATTGTGCCTACGAATGTGTTGTTTTTGTTACAGATTTCTTAAGATTGTCTGTTAAACAATCATGTGATCTCTTTAGAAGTAGCTCTATTTATTTCCTGCTATTTTCTTTTTCCCCATCTTACTGCACTTCTTAGACCACTCAGCACTATGTTGAATAACAGTGATTGTTTCTGGCCTTTAAAAGAAATCATTCAGTGTTTCATCATAAATATGCACTTGTAGATTTTTTTTTTTTTTTTTTTTTTAAATCAGTACCGGGGATCGAACTCACCACTGCCTGCTTACAAGGCAGGCGCTTATGCCACTGAGCTAAATCCCCAGCCCCCACTTGTAGATTTTTTTATTGATGTTTGTTATTAATTCTTCTCTGTCACTATTTTTATGACAGTGTTTTAAAATCATTTTGAGTGTAAATTTTGTCAAATATTTTTTCTGCTTCAACCGATATGCTCATATGATTTTTCCCTTCTTTTGTCTTTAAATATATTAACAAGTTTTCAAACATTAATCCACTCTGTGTACCTGGAATAAACTCCATTTAGTCACAACATAATTCTTTATGTCTTACTAAATTCTATTTAGTAATATATTTTTTTAGATTCATAATCATTTACATGAGGGTTTTTGGTATTACTCTGTAATTCTCTGGTTTTACACTTTGATTTTGGTAATGAAGTAATGGTATTGCCCCAAAAAATGAATTTGGAAGTATTCTCTCTTCTTCAATTTTTGGGAAGGATTTTTTTTCTCAAGAATTGGTACTGGGGCTGGGGATTTAGCTCAGCAGCATAAGCACCTGCCTTGCAAGCAGGCAGTCGTGAGTTTGATCCCCGGTACCGATGAAAAGGAAAAAGACAAAAAAAAAAAAAAAAAGAATTGGTATTAACTCTTCTTCTAATATCTAGTATATGTTTTCAGTGAAAGTACTAAGGTCTAAATATTTTTAAGTAGTAGTTTTTAAAGTTATAAATTCAATAGCAGTTGAAAATTATTTCAAGTTTTAAGTTTTTTTAAGGAAGTGGTCATGTAACTTAAGTTCTCAAAATTATGTGTATAAAATTATCCATAATATTCCCTTATTATCTGTTTAATGTATTCTGGGTTGATATTGAGATTACCTGTCTGATCCTCTAATATTGGCTATTTTTACATTCAATCTTTTCTATTCATTAATCTTGAGTTTTTTCTATTTTATTGACATTTTCAATGAATTCATTTTTTATTTTATTAATACTTGTTAATTTTTTATTTTCAATTGTATTGATTTCTTCTCTTTTTGTGAGTTTATGTTGCTGTCCTTTCCCTAGATTCTTGAGGGAGGAGCGTGAGTTACTGATTTAAAACTTCCTCTTGGGGCTGGGGATTTAGCTCAGCGGCATAAGCGCCTGCCTTGCAAGCAGGCAGTAGTGAGTTCGATCCCTGGTACCGATAAAAACGAAAAAAAAAAAAAAAAAGACAAAAAATAAATAAATAAATAAAACTTCCTCTTTACTATAGATGGATTTAGGCCTATACAGTTTCTTACCACTGCATAAAAAGCCACAAATAAACTACAGGAAAAACATGAATCATGGTTTAAGCTGTAATCCAAGAATTTTGGAAATTTTATTTTTATTTTCATGTAGTTTAATGTAGTGTTTAATTCCCTTGTGTCTTTCTCTTTACTTAGAAGTATGATGTTTCTTTCCAAGTACTCAGTGATCTTTCTGTCACCCCTGACAGAGGCTCATGTCCACACTAATTCACATTGAAACTGTAATTCTGAATGTAATACTATTCTCACCTAGAACCTTTGGGAGGTGGTTGGATCATGCAGGTGGATCCCTCATGATTAGAAAGGAATAGAGAGTTTGCTCTCCCTGAGTGTAATGTACAAAGACACAGGAGGGGGAAAAAAAAGAAAGCCCTTACCAGAATACTGACTTAACTAGACATTTATCTCAGAATTTTAGCTTCCAGAACTTTTTTGTTTAAGCTACACAATCTATGACATTTTTTATATTAGCCCAAGCTGATAAAAGGCACTCTTTTATTATTTTATTTCTGGTTTGATTCTACTGTGGTTGGATAACATTCTATATGACATGAATTCTTTACATTTTGCTATGTTATTTGAGACATACACATTTATTATTGTTGTCAGATAGCTCTACTAAAATGGTAGATGATCCTTTTATCATTATATGATGTTCCTCTCTAGTAATTTGTATTCAATCCTACTTCATCTAACACTAATATCCTACTTCTGACTCTATTTGCATAATGTGTCTTTTTCTATTGATGTTGGACTTACCTACAGTATCATATGTGAAGAAATTTCTTGTACAGAGTATACAATTGGGTCACCTTTTAAAAAAATTCACTCTGATAATTTCTTTTAACTTGTGCCTGAGATTATTCAGTTTAATATGATAATGTGTAGGTTGTCTCTTCTCTCTGTTGGCTGTTTCCTTTGTTGCGCAGAAAGTTTTTAATTTGAAGTGATCCTATTTGTTGATTTTTGATGTTATTTATATTTGGGGTTCTGCTCAGAATGTCCTTGTGTTTGCTTATGGCTTCAAGAGTTTTGCCTGCTTTATCTTCCAGCAGATTAAGTGCTTCTGTTTTAATATTAAGATCTTTGACGCATTTTGATTTTAGTTTGTACATCATGAGGGATATGGATCTAGATTCAATCTCCTGCAGATGGGTAACCAGTTTACCCAGTCATCACTTGTTAAATAAGCTATCTTTCCTCTCCTGTATGTTTTTGGCCCTTTTGTCAAAGACCAGAAAGCTGAATGTGCCTGGAATGACTTCTGCATCCTCTGTTTTGTTCCAATGATCGACATGTCTGTTTTTGTGCCAGTACCATGCTGCTATTATCACTGCAGTTTTGTCATATAACTTGCAATTGTGGGTTATGATGCCTCCTGCTTTGCTCTTTTTATTCATTGTTGCTTTTGCTATTCTGTATCCCTTCTTGTTTCATTCAAATTTCAGGATTTTTTCACTAGATCTGTGAGAAATGCTGCTGGCATTTTATTGGGATTGCATTAAATCCATATCACAGTTTTGGTAGTATGACCATTTTGACAATATTGATTGTGCCTTTCCAGGAACAGGAGAATGTTTTTCATTTTCTGATGCCCTCTTCAACTTAGCTTTGGGCTTTATTTCATCCTTCTATTTTACTTGGATCTCTCTAACATCATCAGAGCAAAGTAGTTTTGTTTCTGATAAAGGAAAACAAGCCCAGTGGGTCCACCTGGTCCCAGTGACACCTAAGAAGGAAGGGTCCTTGCTGCTCCTGGGTGGGATGGGAGTCTGACTCCTCACAAAACTTAATACCTTCCAGATGGGAGTGGGAGATCTGTCTAATTACTGCCTCTATTAACTTGGCCTCTATTAACACCAGATGGACATGAGGTAGCCTTGTTACTGGTGGTTGGAGGTGAGCATTCTTTCAAATTAGTCTTGTTCTGGCAATACTATGGCAGGGAAGAGGAAGGGGAAGGCATCTCATTGCTGTGGGAGAGGGGTAAAAGTGCAGGCTTTTCATATGGTCTTCACTGACATTGAGTGGGCCAGGATGTGCTCACTCCTTCTTGATGCGAAGTAACATCTTGACTCTCCACTTGACTTTTTCTGTCATGTGTAAGATGAGGTCCATATTTATATTTTCTTGGAGGATTCAGCTGTAGCAGTAAAGTTCTTGTCTCACAATTTTTGGTTTCTAAGCTCTTTTTTTCTAGTACATTAGCTAGAGAAAGCATGCTTTTTATTTTTATAATTTTTAAATTTTTTGTATGTGCTTACTGGCATTTCTGAGTTACTATTTCCTTCAGTTCCAAACTTTAGGACATATAAAACAAAAGAAAACTCAGGAAATTGAATCTTTATCTTTTCTTAGGTCCCAGTTCTCCTAACAGATCTACCTTTTCTCCACGTTCTATAGTCTTATGTTTTGTTTTATACATAACATCTAGGGCTGTTAGTTGTATTTAGCAGGAGGAATAGAGAAAAGATGTCTGCTCCCCTGCAGGCTGTTTTTGCACAGCCCTAAAGCTAAGAATGACTTTTACATTTTGTTTTTAAAAATGGAAGAATATGAAACAAACAAAGGTATCACACGTGACTTGGAAAGTCTAAAATATTTACTATGTAGTCCTTTATATAAAAAAGCTGCTGACCCTTGGCTCAGACCTAGCTGAGCCAGACATCCAGTTTATTCTAAGTACCCCTGGAGGGCTTTGAAGGGTTGTCAGCAGAGGAATGAAGTGATTTGATTTGCTACTTTGAACAGATTATGGAAGTTAGTGGATTCAGTTATCTCTAAGCATTTTCTTAGCACTCACAAAAGGAGCCTTGGGAAGCAAGTTCCATGAGACTGGGAGTGCATATGAGAAAGAAGCGGTCTTGTCTAGCAAAGACTCCATCCCATGAGCAGCTGCTCCTCTCCCTGAGGCTGCACAGTAAGGTGAGAGAGCTGGGGCTCTTACTCCTGTCCGCTGGTATGTAGACAGCGGACACTGTGCGCCCTTTCAGGGGCAGACTCCCTGGCAGACTCTAGGACTGGATCCCTGAGTCTAAGACTTGCAGTTCTGGGAGTAGAGGATGCCTCGGGGACTTGCATCTGTGCCGCTCACAATTCCTTCAGCCTCCTCCTCTATCCCATCGCCTGCTCTTGCTGCTTCTTAGCCCAATTTTTCATCATCACTAAGCCATTTGTTTCTGTTTGTAATTATGCATTTTAATATTCATTAATTATGGAATGAAAATTGCTGCAAGTGCAAAATTTGTAATGAGCTGTTCCACCACCCCACCCCAGGTCTAGAAGGTGGGCCAGCTGTTCTGAGCAGAAGAAAAAACAACCAACTTACAAAATAGAATAACTTCTCCTTGTGGGTAGGGAGTGCTGAGTGAAATGTAAAGTAAATAAAGCTGAGGAGTTTCCTCATGGGGTGCCACCAGAGGATGCGTGCCCTTCCTGGGTCCTGGGGGACCTTAGTATAGTACCTTTGTTCTTTCTTACAATATTTGTAATACCAATACCCAAGCACTGTGGTATTGAACAGAGCCCAAGCTTAGATGGACTACATTACCTTGAGTTTGTTATCTGGCTACAAAAAGCATCAGCTTCTTCATCTGATGACAAAATAATGAGGAAACCATCCTCACAGTGGGTGTCACTGGGAAATGAGATTCTGAAGATAATAAGCCAGGTCCCAGAAGGCCCTCAGTAAATACCTGGGGAGAGCTCTCAGAGCACTGAAAATTGCAGTTCTGCCTGGCCTTGTTCTCTAACTGACTGAGTGGCTCTAAGGCAGCAACAATGGACTCTGAATCTGTTTTTCCACTGTGAAATGAAGACAGTAGTCCGTATGAAGATGGACAAGCAGTTCAGAGCTTGATTTTTGTCAAAACAACTGTAAACTGAAAAAGGTTCTAAAATATTTGAGAAGAAAATAAAAATTTCCCTAGGAATCAACTAAATGTGTCTTAAGATTTCATAAGGATGCCTGCAACCCTACGTAACAGTGGCTGAAGATATTTTACCTCCAAATGCTCAGCAATTAATTGATTTCTCCCATCTCTTCACTAAAGTAAGGGTAATAATAGTGCTACCTCTTTCACATAGTCCTCCTCAAAATAGCATCCCTCCTGACATCATGAGAAAGATTCAATGAGATATGAATATAAAAAGACTGAAACATATATGAAAGGCAGAGCACATTGTCAGTCACGTGGGATATGCATAAAGTCTGGGCACACTCTCAACATGTGCCCTTGCTTCACTCAGCCCCAATTTCCATGCTGACTCACTGGAAAGGGTAACTCATTTCTCACTTGTGAGAGGACCAAAGGAGATCAGGCAACCAGTAAGCAGCACACAGATGTAAGGCAGGTGCTCACCAAATGTTCCTACTATGGCTACCTTGCTATTTTTCCAAAGAGGAAACAATTCAGGGAAAATATAATAGGCCACATATATAGAACATGCAGGCAGCCCATTTGCCATAGGCGATGTTATTCTTCTCAGCAATAGGTATGCTTCTGACTACACTGCAAAAGAGGAAACCAAAGCTCAGTCCAGGTGACTTGCCTGAAGTCACCAGAAAGGGAGAGGTACACCAAGACCACCACTGGTGAACCCTTGATAATACATGCACCCTGCTCTCTTAATCCACAAGTCATCAACCTTTGATGCACAAGGGATTCAGAGTGATGAAGGCTACCCAGGGATACTTGGAGCCCTCCGGGAAGGGTGTGTGTGGCTTTGAGGGCACAGAGACAAATGGAGACACTGCTTTTAACACTCTGGGATGTGCAGACCCTGGGAATGAGAGGGAGAGAAAGAAGCAAAGAGGGCAATGAGATGGATATTTATCGAGTATTTACCAGGTGCTTGACATCTTCCTGTTTGCTATCTCTTTGAATTCTCAGAGAATTTAAGGCACTTCTCATTTGTGCCCTTTTTATAGACAGGATTACTGGAGATCACATAAGCAGAACCAAGGCTGCTGAATTCTTCAGAATGAACCATGCTTTAATGAGAGGCTGAGTGAGCCTGGCTCTCCTCATCGCAGGCACCTTAGTATACTGCCTGGGATGTGACAGGGTCGGGAAGGCCCTGCCAGCCCCCAGCTCCCTACCTTTCTCCCTCCTTAGCCTCAATCTGTCAACGAGTCCAGCTCACCCTGCTATTAATGCTGACATTGATTTGGACAAGCAGGCCAGTCAAGAGCTCATAATTACTGGGAGTTTTAATCAACTCTTGCCAATTCAGCTGCTGCTCAATTTGTGCAAGGCTTTGGTGCTGACAAGGAGGGAAGGGGCGGGCCTGCAATGAGGATTAAGGGATCAATGGTCCTAGGTAATGTAGCCCAGCAGCTGCAGTCTCCAACAGGGGACCTTGGACTCAGTGTGGAGAACACAGAATCTGCTGGGCTCTTAGGAGAGCTCCCAGGCACAGAGCCCAGTCCACCATTCTGCCAGTTGGGCTGCAGACCCTTAGATACTGGCAAACAGTGCCTGCTCCCTACAGGGTCCAACCTCACTACTTCTGTCCATCACCAGAACTCTGGCCCCATAGAGAACACTATGCACTGGGCCTGGTGGCACATACTTGTAATCTTAGTACTCTGGAAGAGTGAGGCAGGAGGATAGCAAATTCAAGTTCAGTCTGAGCAACTTATTGACTTAGTGAGACCTCGTCGTAAAATTAAATAGACAGACTTACAGATGTGCTAAGATGATGGCTTCAATCATAATTCCACACCACCAAAACCAAATCTTATTGTGCAGTCATACCTGTAGTGCTTCTCTGTGGCTCTCTTCTTGACCTCCAAAATCAAAATAATGAGGAGACAGAAAAAAATCTGATCCAAATGCTTACACTAGCTAGCTGTGTGACTTTGGGCAAGTCACTCTACCTTTCTGATCCAATATTCTTCATTTTTAAATGGACTAGGTAAATTACTTCCTTCTATCCATCAAAAAAGGACCATCGTGGACAAGAAATGTTTGAGTAGAAGTTTCTCCTCTTCTCACCCTCTTTGGGATGTGATGGGTAGAACATATGTTCTGCTATTCAGTACATCTCCAGCACTTTCCTTACTTTTCTAGTAAAAAAGAATCATTCTGCTTTTTCTTCCGGGCTAATGAGATGATTTCTGGTTCATAGCTTGCCTTTCTGTGATTCCTTGGCTGTTTGAGGAGGGCTGTCATACATACAGCTTCTTGTTTTCTGCCCAAAGGGATATGCCAGTCAAGGGTTACCTTTGTGGCTAGGGAGAACTGGGCTTGAATCCCTGGTGTTGTCACTTGAAAGCCATAAGGTGCTAGCCAGTCACTTCATTAACATATTGAGTCTTGACTTTCTTAATATAAAATGAGCCCAATCATACCTACTCAGAATTGCTTTGGAAAAAAATAAATGTAAAATATTTAATGTCCCCAGGATAGTGTCTGGGATATGGCAAAATCCCAGCTGCTATAAAAATTGTTATTAAGACTATTATCACTCTTAATATTTGATGCTTGATAAATATTTCTGGAATGTAATAAAAGTGTCTGGCTGCATTGCTTCATTTTGGCTTGAGTTCCAGTAAAATACCAACAGGCCATTCTCCCCACATGGCAGCCATCTGTGCGGCATTCAACACACCCTGACTAAAGACACGAGAAAGGAAATTCAAATGTTTTCACGACATAATATGGGCCAGGCACTACACTAGCTGTTACCCTTACACTCCTTTGGTGAATAATAAAGCTCATATCATGAGCTTGCTATTTAGTAGCTCAGTGTTTGAAGAAAAGGACACTGTCACAATACATTTCTTTTGTTGCTCAACTTTTAGTGGGCAGAGCCCAGGTGCAAACATGATACTTCTGGCCCATGAAGAAACTGCACCAGCTGGAAGGAATGGGTAAATACCAAGAGGAAGCTAAGTTATGCTCCCGATGACTTATGATCAAGAATTGTGCCAAACAACAACAACAATGGACCAAAAATGGATACAAATCTTGAATAGATATTTTCCCAAAGATATGCAAATGGCCAAGAAGTAAATGAAAAGATTATTAATATCATCAATCACTGGGACAATGTTAATCAAAACTGTAATGTATCTCTCACCCATTAAGATAATTTTTGTCAAAAAATAAATAAAGAATAATAACCATATGTTGATGAGGATTTGGAGAAACTGGAATCTTTGTACATTACTGATAGAGTAGTAAAAAGGTTAAATTGCTATTGAAAACAATTTCGAGATTTCCAAAAACTTAAATGAAATAAGAATATGATCCTGCAATTCCACTTCTAGATATAAATCCTAAATTAGTGAGAACTACTTGTATAACTTTGTTCATAGAAGCAGTTATTCAAATGGTTAAAGAGTAGAAGCACCCCTGTTGTCTATGGATGGATGAACAGATAAACATGCAGTATATTCATACAGTGAAATTTTACTCATTCTTCAAAAGTAAGGAACTTCTCATACATACTACACTATTGTTGAAACATGAAGACATTATCTTAAGTGAAACAAGCTAGTAAGAAATGCAAACACTATATGAGTTTATCATAGGAGATGTCTACAGCAGTCAAAAATCATAGAGACAAAAATAAATAATGGGATTTCCAGAAAATATGCAAAAGGAGAATGAGGAGTTATTTATGGATATAAAACTTCATTTTAAAGGTGGAAAGAATGTGCAATCGTAATTAAAATATTAAACATTTTTTAAAGAAGACATGATGGTTTCGGACCTCAAGGAGAATCCAGATCAACTACAGGCCTGGATAAACCCACTAAAAGAGTTAAGCCCTGGTTCAAAATGGCCTATGATTTAGAATCATGCTGCAATGAATATCAGTGTTTTATATGCACACACACACACACACACACACACACTAATCATGGCTCATTTTTCCAAACATGTAATTGCCTGCCTATCCATTTAGTGAGCTCCTAGTGTATTAGGAGGCACAGATGATCATTCTTGCTTTGGGATGAGGGAGGTATCAGCCAGTCCCTAAAGGCTTTCCCAGCTTGGCTATTCCCTGGCACTCAGCAAGAGACTGGCAGGAATGCCAAGGGACTCAGGTGTTGGGTTCTGAAAAGAGGCTGCACCTGAGCTGGGAAACCGGGTAGAAGGGTGCCCCAGTCAAACTGGCTTGGAAACTTGCCCACAGTTCATCTCTCGAAGGGGGGTGGTCAATCTTCTGGAGACATTCCCATACCCTCTGCATCCCTGTCTGGATCTCCCTTAGGCCCTGCACCAAGTGGGTACTTAGCTCAGCAAATGCCTTATTCAGAGCCTGCTGTCCTCCCAGCCTTTAAGAAGCATCTAATTTGATAGAGGCTGGGGGAATAAGCAAGCATGTCCTTACAGTTCTTGAGGGTTTTACATGGTAGAAATAAGAGCTAAAATCTGAGAGAGGGGAATACAGCTAGTGTTTTCCCAAGAAAATCTGCCAAGAGTCTTGAAAAATGTCTATTCAATAACTGTCTGGTGATGATAATAAATAGCCTTTGTATAACTCATTAATAATAATAATAGCTAACACTTAATAGTGCTTACTGTGTGCCAGACACTGTTTTAAATGTGATTTGAATATCAACTCATAATGTGAACAACCATCTAATGTTATAGATAGTACTATCCTGCTCATTTTTCAGAGGAAGAATCAGAGGCACAGACACAAATAGCTTTAAGAACTTATCCCAAGGCAAAGGGCAAGTAGAGGCAGATCTAAGGCACTGAGCTTCCCTATACAGTCTTTCATAACGGTGTTCACATTTCTAAAGAACTTCCTTGTCCATCACATTCTTCCTGTTTCCCATGGCTGCAGGACACAAATCCAGATGCAGTTAGGAAGAAGAGGTACAGACATTCATGTGAAGAACTTTCCCAGGGCTTTGTAATCAATACCACGGCTTAGAGCTTAGGTTCAACTCACATCCAGGTCACCCAAAGCTGGGTCTGCTGGGTGAGACTTAGTGAGAGCCTCTCTGTTGTTTGGATGGGCACCTTCCCTGTTGTCCTACCAGATTTAAGTATTCTGAGTTTCAGGGTGCTGGAAGGGGAATGGCTATCTCCTGGATACTATGCACATCGGTCACACTGCTGCAGGGCTACGTTATTTTACTTAATCTTCTTAGCCCCTCAGGAAAGATGTACTGTTATTCTCCCCAAACAGAAAACCAGGTCGGATAGGGGCAATGACTTTCTTCAAATGCACACTCTATGTTTTTGGATTTCTTTTTTCAAAGCCTCATGCCCCACCCCCCTTTTTTTGCCTGTGAGCAAAATTTGGGGAGCAAAAAAGGGGAGTTTGGACAAGGAAGGCATGCTACAGAGCTGTGTGCAAGGGGTCACTTGGGTGAAACAGCTTTTTGTGATCATATCTGAGCACTCACTCTCTTTGAGTCAACTCCCAATGTTGCTCGAGATGTGCTTAATTGATTTCTTCCTCACAGTAGCCCTAGGAGACAAATACCCTGACAATGTCCACTTAACAGATGGAATCAAGCACTATGAAGTTCATTAATAATCTTTAAGTCACGTAGCCAGTAAGTGGCAGAGACAGGAAGTCACTTCCTTAACCCTTCAACCAGATTTCCTCACATAGTGACCATAGAAGACAGTGTGATAGCAGAAGAAATCAAACTCATTTGTTCTTACTATACTTCTTTTTTTAATCGGTACTGGGGATCAAACCCACGACTGCCTGCTTGCAAGGCAGGTGCTTATGCCGCTGAGCTAAATCCCCAGCCCCCCTTACTATACTTCTTGCACCACAATCAACCCAGAATAATCCTTTGGTGATCTGTGGTGACTAAATGGTGCATGGAGCTTTCTGTTTACCAGTAAGCTGCTCTCTGTTGGATGCTTTGGTGAACACCAGCAGGGTGTCCTGTTTTCATTCCGTTCTGACTTGTCCATCTGGGAATAGTGTCAGATCCCACAGGTGGAGGGTTCAATTCAACAAAATGGCCACCTATTTCCTATGTCAATTGCAAGCTCTGGGTTGTTCTGCCATTGCTTATGGCCAACTGGCTACAAATGGAGGATCCCGTGTCCCCATCCCTGGGATGGATTGATATGTCAGGTTGGCTGACTGGCTTGTTATACTTATGAACACCAGGTGGAAGAGATGCATAGAGCAGAGACCGTGGTAAGGGACGGGGCACTTGTTTAGTGTACTACTCTCCAGAAATATGTTCAGATATTCAGAAACTCCCAAAGTCTACTCGTCCTGGGTGTTTATGGAAATTTCACTTCAGGAACATAATTGATTAAATTATTGGCCCTAGGAGATCAACTAAGCCTTCACTCTTCCTTACCTAGATGTGAGGAGATGAAGTTAAAAGTCCAAATCCTCTTATTTTACCTTGGTATTTCCTCCGACCAGTCACAATGCTGAAGCCACCTAAGGGCAGTCAGCTAACTCATGAATACACAGAAACACTTTGGAAATGAAGGATTTTAGGAGCTGTATGACAATGACCAAAACAAAAACAAAACAAAACAAAACAAAAAAAAAAACGGGAAAAGACTAAATACTATAACATCACAGATATGTCCTATTATTATATTTTTTGTGCTGGAAGACTAAGACACAATGAAGTTTAAAGCATCGTGTCCTTTGAATGGTTTTACACTGACTTGATATGTTTGATGCTATAGTATATGAAGTTATATTCAAATATTTCAAGGAAAAAGACACTATGGTAACTACTATTAAGTTGGGTTATTTGGTGGTGAAGCACTAGGTTGCTGAAACAGTCATGCTTTGACCTGTATTGTTATGTTGTTATGTCCTCTTTTATCTCAATCTCTCCCTTATTCATTAAAAAAAAATTATTTAGTTATTTTTTATGACTTTTTTAACTAAGGGGAAAAATTTGAAAAATTAGCAGGATATATTATAGTAACTTTTTTGATTTCCTATTACCTTGATTTGAAGTCCTGTAATTCTCCCACTATCTTGTTTTGACTGATTAGACTCTGTTCCGTTCTGTACGATAGTATCAAGTTTGAGGGTATAAGCAACTACTTTGAAGGCAATAAGATTAACTAAGATGCCCATTCTGGTTTGACTATTATCTTCTTTGGAAGTCCTGTAATGTTTACAAGGTTTAGGTTTTATTGGTCTTGTTCTCTACTATTTTGTTCAACTTTATAATACCTAATGAGAGAGACAATTCTTTTTAAGGAAGCAAGAGGCATTATGGTAACCATTGTTGATTACCTTGTACTCTGTTTTTACATCATGTGCTATGTCTAACCTTGGTTTTGACTGACAGCTTTGTTTTGCCATATTTGATTTTATTCTCTTCCAAAAAAAAGTAATAAGAACTAAGGAGTAATAAAACCCAAAATGTGTAAATTTTGTTGTAAAAGAGAGAGGGGAAAAAAAAAGTGCTCCAAAGGATACAACTGCAAGTGTGTTTAGGGGTGTTAAATAGATGACTATATTAATGTTTTTGGTTGGATCATTGAACACAACTGGGGATCGAACCCATGACTGCCTGCTTGCAAGGCAGGCGCTTATGCCGCTGAGCTAAATCCCCAGCCCTCCTTACTATACTTCTTGCACCACAATCAACCCAGAATAATCCTTTGGTGATCTGTGGTGACTAAATGGTGCATGGAGCTTTCTGTTTACCAGTAAGCTGCTCTCTGTTGGATGCTTTGGTGAACACCAGCAGGGTGTCCTGTTTTCATTCCGTTCTGACTTGTCCATCTGGGAATAGTCTGCAGTCTCACTGTTTGAATGTCCACTTTGTATGCTTTGATCCTGTGACTTGAGCAACTATGTCTAAGATGATAATGTATAATCTATTAACTGGTGATTTCTTACTGTTTTTTTTTTTTTGTTGTTGTTGTTGTTGTTGTTGTTGTTCTGTATTACTTGTAACCTTACACAGTTTTGCTTTTTCTCTTTTTCCTTTTAAATAAAAAAAAAAATAAAGCATCATGTCTGCCACTACAGAAATATTTGAACTTGTTCAGTATTACAGAAGATTTGAAACCTGAAAGCTGGACTCCAAAGAATTCCCTCTTTATTACACTGTGTCTCCTAGTGAGGTACTTATTTAGGGGTCAGGCCAGGCCTTCATTAGGGCTGGAGACATGGTCCCTTCCAGACCTGCTGGGTTTCACCAGCAGGTTTCCCTTCTCCATCCTTTGTAACTAAAAACTCAATTTGCAGCTCGGGGCTGTGTCCTTATATCACACCTTCTTATTGATCGCCCAGACTCTGAGTGAGAAATGATTTTATAAGCTAGTTGGCTTTGAAAAGCATAGAGCAGCAGCCATTGAACATATGCTTCTGTGGGTATATATTTATTCAGCTTATGCTGAGTGTAATTTTGGATGGTTTGCATATTTTATTTTATTTTTTTTTGTCACAGAGAGCAATTTAAAAGAAAAGTAGGAAAAAATTCTATCCCCACATGAATTCAGATGCCATATATATTGGACCCTCAGGGATTTGGAAAGAACGCAGTTCTCCAAGTCCAGCGTTCCAGGAATGGAAGTGGGTGGAAGAAAACTCATAGGCGCTAAGAATCAAGCATAAATTCTGATGTTCATGGTAAGGCACCTACCACCAAGGCCTCAGGCAGGCCTCTGAAGTCTTTCTTATAGGATCTCCCAATATCCAGTCTGATTTTCTCATTTAGGTATTATTTTCTGAGTATTGAATGCCTGTCTTAGCAAGCCCAAAGTTCAGTGTCCCTGTAGGCACAAGTCCACTGACCTGTGCCTGCCACCATCACCATCAGCTGACACAGCGGGAACCTGCATACTGAGAGGCCTGGCTCCACAGCCAGCACAAAGTCCCTCTCAGTCTCCTTTGGTACTTACTGGGTCTTGGTCCCAGTGCTGCCAGTTCTTATCTAAGTGGCTGTGGGGATGTCACTCCTTCCTGACCTGGTCTTTACAGTCAAAATGCTGGCAGCAAGAACATTTTTGTGAAGTGAACTGGAGATTCAGAGATACAAAGTTGCACTTAATTCACTTGAGACATCCGTTTTCTTTCTCCACCTCATAGCATGCCTAAAACGTTCTGCCCTGACTCAGGATGAACACAAGAGGTAGTGTTTCAAAATGAGCTTTAAAAAAAGCTTGAAAGGTTTTGGGCGTGGAGCAGCTGGAAGAAAAGAATTCATATCTAAACCACAGTCTACACCAAGGAGAGTTCAAGTGAGGGAGAAATATTCACCCTACTGTGCAGAAAGGAGGATCCATGTGGGACTCCAGATGACAGAACTCAATGCATCACTTTCTGGCCATGCTAATGCTTGTGAGCTATTTGGTCACCAGGGCACAGGTGATCTCTTATGGGTTTAGCAGAGATCTCACATGTAGTAAGTGCACAGTAATGAGTTCTGAAATTCAAATCACTCTGTGACTGACTGATAAACAATTTTTGCCTCAGCTAAAAGCAAAGATCAGTTTTATAAAGATCTAGCTCAGTGAGATGTATTATATGATGGAGAATCTACTACTGAGAGTCATAATTAAAATGAAAGTATTACTCTATACATTCTTCTGCATATAAAAGGAAAGCAAGAAAAGGATATGAGCAGGATAAAAGTCAGTGTTAGGGTTGTTTCTACGTGGAAAGAGGTTAATGTGAGAAATGAAGACATAGTGGGCAATTCAGAAGAGGATTTCTGGAAAGCAAAGAATATTCTCATTCTTGACTTGAGTGATGGTTTAATGGTTATTGGTTAATTAGTACTGATTAAACTGTAAATAATGTTTTACATGACTTTCTATACATATTCCATTTCACAATGACATTTGTAAACATGTATCACCTACAAAATCTAAAAGAAAATATTCAAAGATGGACAGTCGTTATTGGAGGTTGGATGACTGGGTGTCACTGGTCTTTTCTCTATATTATAAGCATTCTTGCACATGCCTATTTTAATTTCAAAACTTCAAAAAGATGTTGTATTAGTAGAAATGGGTTGTTTCTAAAACAAGTAAATAGCGAAAGCACAAAAGCTGGTTCTATCTCTTTTGCCTAGAATTGTATCTCATGGAAACCTCTGTCACCTCCCTTACTGTGCATAGAAGAACAGTTCTGCAGTGGGAGCTGAGACACCATGTCACACTGGCGCATCTTCAGCATCTGAATATATACAGACCCATGTACAACTCTGATGTGTGGACTCTGGGTAGGAAAGAAAGTATCCCAGAGAGAATCAAAGGCAACTCTGAAATTGTAGAATGGGAGGCAGAGCCATACTGGGGAAAGTGGTCATTTTATCACCTTGGTTTATGTCATGCTCATGGTAATGAGCTCTTAAAATTATCCTTTCATTTAAATGACAATGGAGATAATTTCTGAAAGCCAAGCAAAAAAGCCATGTTTCCTACCTCATCAAACTCTGTGTTTCATAAAAGGAACTGACCTTGAAAAGAGAAGCCATGAAACTGGTTTTAGTTCATGTCTGGTTGAGCACACAGGCTCCTTCCAAAAACACTGTAAAGTGCATGGATAATTCCCAGTTTGGAGACAAGATAAGAAAGTCAGGGTCATTCAACTCCAAATCACGCACTCATCTGCTCCATATCACACAGCTTCTGCCGTGAGGATGGGATGCACACCTGACTCTATTGTGGCTCAGTCTACTCTCTTCAGGGCTCCACAGTTATGATTAACTAGCCTATCTCCCTAGGCACGAGTATCTTTCTCCCCAGTGAGAATGAAGGCTAGCAAGTGTTTAATGAAATCTTTTCATCGTTTGCTATCTCAAGGTGAACATATTTAAAAACATCTGGGCTTGATAAAAGATTTTTAAGGCAAGAGTTATAGAAAAACTGGAGAATATGGGGAAAAGAATAACTTTAATTACTCATGCAGTTAATAATTCAGATGAAAATGATGCCATTCCTTACCCACTTATCCCCAACAGTCTGGATAAAAGAACAATGATAAAGATAAAAGAACAATACTATCCTAGGAAGATAGGCTAGACTGAAATTAAAGACTCCCAAGTTCTATTTAACCATAGCTTCTGTGACCTTCAGCCTCAATTGTGTGTGTGTGTGTGTGTGTGTGTGTGTGCGCACATGTGTACACATCTGCCTATCCATCTATCTGTCTATTTATTGTGCTGGGCATTGAAACCAAGTCCTCACCCACACTAGGCACAGGCTCTGTCACTGAGTTTTGCTCCAGCTACTTATCTTTACTTTGACACAGGAAAACTAATTATACATGGTTAAATTTTAGCTAGAAAGCCAATCGTCTTTCAAAAATTGCCCTTTGAAAAACATGTATAAAGGTATACAGTTCTGATATGAAAAACTGTACCAAATAAACAAAACTGAAAGCTTCTCATGCATTCATGTTTCAACTCATATTCAAATTCTTATTTGTATTTGCATATGCATAGGGGAAAATGTACAAGAATTCTATACATAGATCAATCATGGCACAAATATCTCCTACGTAAGTGTGTGCTAGGGAGAAAAGACCTTGTTTTTTTTTTTTTTTTTTTTGGTTTTATTTGCTTTGTACATCTCTGGAGTATTTGAATTTGTTTCATTGCATACTGAGCATGTGCAAAGTAGGGAAAAATACCCTAAAAGAAAATTGAAGACCAGATGGAGAATACAACTTACAAATATAAAAATTCTGTTATTATGATTAAGATGAGCACAGTTCTTTCATCACAGAACCAGCGAAAGATGTCCAAATACCAGGATTCAGAGCGAAGCAGGTTTCCCATGTGCTCAGTACAGCCATGCAGGGCTGTGCGTTCATGGCATGTGACCTCCTCCGACCTCAAAGAGACAGCACCCGCTGCTTCACTGACTCCTCTCTGCCCCCCATTTGGACTCTCTCCCACAAGCACTTTGCACACTTCACTGGGCTCCACTCCCTCAAGCACCACTTTTATTTTTCATCACTCCTCTGTGTGAGGACCCTTGCAGGCAAACACCCTCGCCTGCCCTTCACTGCAACATGAAGGCAAAACAGCAGCCTGCGACAGAAGATGGGTGTGAAGCCGCAGGCAGCATGGCTCCTGGGTTTGCTGCTGCTGCTGCTGTTGCTACTAATTCATCGCATTCCTTCACCTCCATCATGCGATACTAGAAAATTGTCCTTACAAACTTCTGGGTCTCTCATCTAAAGAAATAAAGCCTAGAAGAAGACTTCTGCCCAAAGATGCTCAGAGATATACAATATGTAATAAAATAGGAAGCAATCAAAATGTCCAAGAAGACAAAGCAATAGAGAGGATCTTCCACCCACAGAATATCTGGCAACCATTACAAATGGTGTTTACAAAGAATTTGTCCTGGCTAATGTTTCAGCTAGTTTTGAGCCTCTTGGACTAAACTTCCTGCTGGAGAGCTTAGGAACTGAACTACAAGGACCTAAATAACACCAGTTTTCTACCTATAAGAGAAGAAGTAATAATTAGACTCACCTCAGATGCTTGGAATATACCAGGTACTTACACAATTTTATTTCTCATCATCTCTACCACCACCATTATCAAATAATATATTAGAAAATAATAACACTAATATGGCTATATTTCCTGCCTGTTTAAGGCCATACACTGATCATTCTCCATGTATTATCTGCTACTCCTAGTAGTGAATTTGTCATCAAAGTATTATTATCATTGTTTTCCTCAACAGGACACTGAAAGAGGTCTTAAATAACTTGCCCTTAGGTCACATGTTTAGACAGTGACAGAGCTAGATTTTGTCCCAGGTTTCTCTAAATTCAGCAACTGTAGTCTTAAGACACTGTTCTGAACTACTAACTAGACTACTAACTGTAGTCTTATCACATATCCTTAAGATTGGGGTTACAGTGGAGGAATACAACTTCTTCTATACAAACACCTTTCCAAATTATAAAAGATGTATGAGGCAGGTACACAAAATGCACAGTTAAAATATGAGTGATGAATCTAACCATCCCTACACTATCTATTGTACATTTTGGATCTTATTTACTCTTTTTTTTAACACTAGAGAAGCAATACAGTATTTACATATGCAAGTCTGATTTTTTTCTCTTATGAATATGGTTGCTAGTTGCATCTGTTTACATATTAAAGCCTCAAGTTCATCCTTCTTTATAGCTGAGTAATACTCCATTGTATAACAATATCACATCTTTTTTATTCATTCCAAAGCTGATGGCTATTTGGATTGTTTCCAAGATCTGGCTATAAACATGGGTGCCCATATATCACTGTGGCACAATGCTTTCAATTCTTCTGACACACATAAAATTTAAAAAAGTAAAATAAAATAAAATAAATAAAATGACTACAAAAGGGAAATAAAAGGAGAGACATACTTCCCTCTGGATACTTCTTTCCCACATACTAATGAATTCATTCTCACCTTCTCCCTCTACTGTCATTCCTTGATCTTAAGACCTTCCAGTGTTAGAATCACTACCCTCTGAGACCCTGTAACTTGAAATCATGAATTCTAAAAGCTAAACCTTAGCAACGCATTGACACTCCCTTAGCTGCTTCCTCCCTCCACATCTTTCTCCCAGGAGTCAAAGGGTAAAACACAGCACTTTGGAAGGGTGAGGGCTGCTCCCTGACTTTAGTTGATAATGACTTCTGCACAATAAAACCAACTTACCAGAAATACCATCAGACCCAGAAATCTGGGTCCCAAAGGACTAAAATGAGGGGAAAAAATAGACAAGTCTTCAAATGTCACTGGAAGAATAAAATATTTAATGTCATAAAAGGGTGCACATATTTTATGAAAATGTCACGCATTATAATCTTGGAAATCCTTTGCTGCCTCATCCCTTTCTACCAGGTTTGAAGGAAAGAGAGCCATGCTAGAAATTCACAAGGAAAGATGCAAGTGCATAGCTCCTTATGGAGGAGAAACTCCCTCACTTTCAGCCCCCAAAGTTTGAGTCTTGTGTGCCAGAAGTGAATCGATGCCAGTTCCAGCTTTGTCCTGTGCAGACTGTGCCTGTCCCCTTACCTAATTTCATGCTCTCTTCATTTCCTGCAGATCTCTTGGGTGCTAAGGAGGGAGAATGAATGCTGGACATTGAAGGGCAAAGGGGTGCTCCCTGGGGACATTTGCTTTATACCTGGAGATTCTATTTTCATTCTCTGGTAGTTGTCATCTGTTACATTATGAGAATGGGTTTTAGAGTTTGATAAAGTTGGATTTAAATTGTTGCTCTGCCTTTACCTGGATGGACAAATTTCTCATACTGTCTGTATCTATTCCTCATGGATAACATGAGAGTAATTATGCTTGCTCTGTAAAATTCTGTCTGTGGACCATTACATCTGAGGGCCCTCTGACAAGGATACCATGGAGACGACCCACCAGTTAAGTAATTTCTCAACCTTCAGAGTCTGAAATAGTCCTCATAAAGATGCCTGCTCCTGACTTTGCATCTTTCTCACAATTTTTAAAAAGAAGCATATGATTAGCATCATTCCTTTCATTTTAGATATTACCAAAACCTGTTCCCAGTCCTCTAAGTCCTAATATTTTGATACCATTTCCTCAGCTCTGAAATGAAAATGAATAACTGAGTTCATTTTAATAATAATACTATAATTTTTATATTCATAAGGTATTTCCCAATCTGGTATTCAGTTTTCTTTTAGTTTCTGTTTTTAGGTAGTTCATGCTTACTGTAAAATAAATTGAATATAAACTCTGCTGATCTCTGAAGTGAGTGAGTGGTAGATTTATCAGGATGGACTGAGTCCACTACTAGGAAGGAGGGAACACTGCTCAGAAGCCATAACCCACCAAGGCTCGGTCCAGCTGCACCTCCTCTAGGAGGCCCAAACTGCAGGCAAAAAGGGTCTGGCTTCCCGTGGCCAGTTGTGACTATGCTGAGCTCCAAAGAGATTGAGATTTTTCACCCTGCAAATTCTTCTCACTTTTCTTCTCTACTTCCGTGAATTTTACTTCTTTATTTACAGCTTCACTGAGTCATACAAAGCGGGGAGGCACTAGCAATGGAGAAAAGCAGCCTCTCTCTGCCTTATTAAACCAGATTACAGTCCCTGCCTCTCTTGGAGCAGTGCCAGGAGGAGCCTGACCTGTAATAAATGAAAATTCCTACCTTTATTCATCTTGACATTATAAAGGACTGCGTTTTGTTGTTGCCCCCCAGTATTTCTGGGCAGTCATGGATCCTACAGTGCTTCCTACTATCAGGGAATCTAAATGGGTTTTCTGGTCAAAATGGAAACAAAAAAGATAGGGCAAAGGAAGTAGAAATGTAGCTGAGTGATTCATGGCAGTGTTGGACTGGTTTTGAGATTGTTCTGGAACTCACAGCAGGGCTGGGAACTGATGATGAACATACCTCCTACAACATGCCAGTTCCCCGTGGGAGCTACTCTGCAAATCTATCCAGCATTGCCCTTCTTTCTAGCTTCCTGTCCTACTGTGCTTTTCCACATATCCCAGTTTCTTACCTGTTTGATTTGTCTCGTGTAAATCAAAGTTAATAATAGTACCTAACTCACAGGATCACCATAAGCATTAAATTGCTGGAAATAAGCAAAACACTTGGAACCGTGCTTGGAAGTCATTGGTTGCCGTCACGTTAGTACCATTTCTCTTTTTATAAAGTGGATATGGCAGTGCTCAATTGGGAGGACAGTTAAAAGCACTAATTGCCGTGCACGTAAGCTGTCATGCAGAAGGTGCTAAATGAGAAACTCTGCTCTCCAACCACCAATGCCCACTCTTCAGTTCACACACCCACCCCTCAGATACTCTCATTCAGAGAAACAAAGTTACTTGTTTGAGGCCACGCTGCCACCTTGCTAAAGTCTATTTTGTCCTCTGAACTAGCTTACCAGCAATGTGGGCCTCTTGTTTTTGTATTTCTTGCCCCATTTAACAGAGGTGGACACAGGAGCGCTGTTAAATGAAGATGCAGACTGAATCACTAGCAAAACTCTTGCTGGAATCCATTACCATAGGAAGGTTCACGGGATTAAATCCAGATTCTATCATTTCCTCCCTACATGAGCACAAGCAATTTCTGTGCCCTGCTAGGGCCTTTCCATTTTGCATAATACACAAGTGCTGGCTTGGGTTAAAAGATCTCCAAGGTCCCTTTCTATTCTGGTCCTTTTCTTTCTTTCTTTTTTTTTTTTTTTTTTTTTTTTTTTTTTTTTTTTTCTTTTTTGGTACTGGGGATTGAACTCACAACCTCACATTTACTAGGCAAGAGCAAGAATCTCTGAGCTAAATCTCTGACTCTCTGGCCCTTTTCTAAGACTCAAGATTGTAGATGAATGGGTAGATAAAAGATGATCGCAGATTCTTTGTTATTCTCAGCGACAGATATAGTTCAGTTTTTATCTGTTGAATCTGGGCCGGCCTTAATAATATGCTTGGCCAACAACAGAGGGGTGGACATGATGTTCTGGGACTCCTGGGAATAAGGTACAATGAAGACTTGTAGCTTCTGCTTAGGGTCTTGAAACATTTGATCGTGGTATGGTCCCAATGCAAAGGAAGCCTCCATAGCACAAGATGTTCAAGCCAAATGGAGAAGCCACATGAAAACCCTCTAGGCGACAGCCCCACCTGAAGCCCAACACAGGTAGTGCCACACACCAGCAGCACTAGCTCTAGCACTGGACAAGTAAAGAAAGGGGCAGTCTTGAAAACTGAACTGTGGACCTGGATACCCAACCTGCTACAGGTCAGACACAAGCTATCTGCACCCTTTCCATACTCCCTGATCCACAAAACCATAAGTCAATAAAACAAGGTTTTAAGCCATTGAGTTCTGGAGTAGTTTATGATGCAACACTATACAATTGGAACAACAAAACTAAGCTATCAACTGACAGAATGAAGTGGTAGAGGAGGATGGAGTTGCTTGGAGTTGGGTCCATTTAAAGGCTTTTTTCTGCATTGGGAAAACTGGAAATCTAAGGCAATAATGTGAGTGAAATGCGTCAGGGGGCAGCAGTTACTCAGAAATGGCAGGGGAAGCGTCCTCTCCACGATGCCATAATTAAGTGCTTGCAGTTTGCTTTATTTTTGTCCTCTATCTTGATTACAGTTTTCCAGTGTTTATACTGCCACACAGAATAAATGGACTCATAGCTTATATTTAAAACTGTGCCTTGCTGATATCATTACGTTTGTCAGATTTGTAACATTTCTAATACACAACAATTTTTCACTCTCTAGGACACTGAAGGGGAACTCAGGCTCCCTCCCATTTCTGATGCTTCATTCACTGTTGCTTTCTCCATCCCTGGTCAAAAGCTGAGATCTCCAGGGAAATTATTTGGAGATAAAAATATAGCATCATTCTTTATATATTATCTCCTGTATCAGCCTGGCTCCTCTTATAATCTTTCACTCAGCATCGCATTGCTTTTGTAACAAATTGCTATAAACACGAAAGTTTAAGGCAATGTAATTTTATTAGCATAGAGTGGTGTAGGTTGACATTTCAACACCAGTCTTCCATGGCCACCATCAAAGTGTCTACAGAGGTGTGTTCCTTAGTAAAGGTCTAGGGGTGAATCCATTTCTGCTTCTTCTGGCTTCTAGAGACCCTGCTAGAGACAATTTTCCTAGCAAGCACTGCTACAGGTACCCTTCAGCTTCCTCTGCCACATTTAAGGACTCCTGTGACTACATTGGGAAAGCCCTAGGAATTCAGGATAATCTCTGTCTCTTGAAAAATCTGATAAGTAGGAATCTTCATTCCATATGCAGACATCTTTTGATCTTGTAAAATGACATCTTATTCACAGGTTCTAGGAATTAGGATCTGGACATCTTTGGGAGGACATCATTCTGTCCACTGCACAACTTATTTTTACACTCAAAATGAGTTATTACAGACCAGAGGAATACATTATTCCAAAGGAATGTTATCAAAGAAGACCAAGAAAACCAAGCAAAAGAAGTCTGCTATTGTATTTCACTTTGTGTTTCAGAAGTTAGGGTCTAGATAAAAGGTAAAAATTACATTAATAATTTTAGCTTAATGGAAGTCTGTGATGTGTTACAGATCTAAATTCCCTCACACCTACAGAGAAGTAAAGATCATTTGAGTAGGAGGAGGAAAGGCATCTTAAAAGTCAAACAAGATAATCTTGTAGGTTCTAATGAGCCTCCTTAAAGGGAATTCTTTGCTCTGTTCCCACCAGGCTAATCACATGGGCGGTTGGCAGGGAAGGAGGACTATAGAAAATTGGGTGAATTCCAGGTCAAGGGGTCTACATCTTGCCAGATAGCATCTCTTTGATGGCAGATATAACTCAGTGCTATTTCCTGGCATGAAAACAACCAAATATAAATTCTCTCAGGCAATTCTATTTCAAGAGGGCTGCAGACAGATCCTTAGGGTTGTGTAGAAATGCTGTTAGACATTCCTCATGCCCTCAGGGGGCTGGAAAGATATCTGATAGATACAGGCAGCTGGCTATAAGTGATCTCTAGGTGGAACAGAGTATCAAAGAGCAGATACAAGCATGGACCACACATCTGTGAATCAAGTGGGCCAGGGAAGTCCTCACACACACAAGAAGATGAAGAGAGTGATGGACATGGGTCAGAAGGGACAGCAGGTACCAGACTGAGAGGTGAAGACAAAAGGCCATCTATCCCCTGGCTCCCAATGCTTTAGAGACTCATCAGTCTCCTTGGACTTAAATGTGTAGGAAGAGGTAAGAGATAAAACATTAGAATTGACTTAAATGTTAATTAAGTGTTAATGAATGGAGCAGAACAGAAATGTCATCAGTTATATGAGGATCACAGAAAGATATGCTGTACTCTTAAATATATACTGTGTCAACTACCAGTGATATGACCTTATACAGAAATAGCATTTTATAAATCCTGCATCATTGTACTTTTTTTATTTTCCAGAAACTCTGTGAGTTCAAGAAGCAAAACAGTTATTGTAAGAGTGACAGGGAGGAAACTCCTGGGAGGGAAAGGTGGAAACTACTGTTAATTTCTTATTGTCTTGTCTTGAACGCTTGTACTATTTTCACAATTTTGTTAGGTTTGGCTTTGTTCTGTCTTGCTTTGTTAGATTTTACTTTGATTGATGACAGGGGCATTTATTGTGAATATAATGGGATATTTTATGATAATCATGGTTTCCTATTATATTGTTTTGAAGTCTTATAATGCTTTCATTCATTTGTTTAATTGGTTTTACTCTGTTTTGTTTTGTTTTATTTTGTTTGATTTTATTATGTGTGATGGTATGAACAGCAATTTTGAAGAAAACGAGACATTATGGTAGCCACTGCTGATTTCCTATCATCTTGTTTTGAAGTCCTATCATGCTTTTGTTCTTCTGTTTTGATTGGTCCTATCCTGTTGTGTTTTATTTGATTTTATTATGTGTGATGGTATGGATAATTTTTTGAGGAAAATGAGATATTATAGCAGCCATTGCTCATTTCCCATTATCTGGTTTTGAAGCCCTTTCTTTTGAGTGGTTTTATACTATTTTTTATGTTTGATATTATTGTGTGTGAACATATGGTCAACTATTTTTAAGAAAATGAGAGACATTATGGTAGCTACTGTTGATTTCCTGTTGTCTTGTTGGTAAGTGCTACGTTGCTTGCATTATTCTGTTCTGATTTAATTTGTTCAGTTCTGGGTTTTTTTTTTTTGTTTGTTTGTTTGTTTTATTTTCTTTAAAATAAAAAAAATAAAAAAGAATTGTTCCCTTTCAAAATATTGGGAAAAGAAGACCAATGAGGTTAAGGTACATTCCAATGAACACCCACCAATGAACAAACCAGAGATTAGGAACAATGCATCAAAACCATCCTTTTTTCTATGTTTTTTACCCCCACGTGGCCCTGATTTTAAGAATGATGCTGGAGACAGGGCCTTGGTCTTCTCTCCTTTACTTAGTGGTCAAGACCTCAGAAAGTCATGCTGCTTCCTGAGCCTCAGGCCCTCATCCACAAGAGAACCTGTAGCCCAGGTATTTTGAGACCATAAATTATTGATTGTAGACATGCTTTGAGCACTTTAAAATGTTTTAAAAAGTGTTTACTTTTATGCCAGATGGGGTTTCTCTTTTTGTTTGTTTCTATTTTTTGTTCTTTGGTATCATAATCAAACTTAGCACCTTGTGCTTTCCAGGCAGGTGTTGTGCAGCTAAGCTATATCCCTGGACCTAGACGGAGTTTCTCAGAAGAGGAAGTTGGAGAAAAAGTTTGATTTTGTAGGCATACTAAAGCATACAGAAAAATGAAAGGTATTTTACACCTCAGTAAGAAAGTGAAGGTGTTGGCCTGTCTATGCTACAGAACAGAGTCTGACTTGCATCCATTTAATCCTGCAGTTGAAGTTTTAACATTAAATCCTTAATCAAGAGAGGAAAGTCTCTGACAACCTCATCAGACTACTGAATTTTCCCTTAACCTCCAGGGAATGAATAGTCTTTCTTTCTGTGTTTTCATCCTTCCACTTCATATTAATGAGAGAAAAAGAGAAAAAACTTCTGCCTACACACACACACACACACACACACACACACACACACACACACACACTTCTGCATTCGGAGGTTTCATTCTTTTGGAGACTTTCATCCTCAAGGAGAAGGAGCTTAATTATTTCTGGAATGAGAACTGTTGCCAAAGAGGAAAAAGGCAGACAAGTCAATCCTTTCAAAAAGTCAATTTTGTGCTTTGGAGCCAATGTGGACATAGACATTCTTTTGACTTTTTTACACATTGACTGACTCCAAGAGTTGGACAAATCTTCCTCTCTTTCTCTGGGTCTCACTTTTCCAGTATATAAATTGAAGGATTGGGTTGCAATAGTCTGAAGTAGAAAGCTACTGGAATGTACCAATCTGGCACCCACAGCGTCAATTCCTACTGCTATCATCCACATTTCCTTGAGACTCTGTCCCATCCCCATCCCTCAACCATCCACTGCAGGGGCAGTTGTTTCCTGCCTGGAGCTCCTCGGGTGACTCGTAGATAAGCTCAGCCGATCACTTTGACTACAGGGCCTGGTACAGGAATGGGCAAGAGAATCAAGACGGGTTGGTGAGATGAGTTGGTGGTGTACTCGGAGGGCCTAGGAAAGAGGTGCAAAATGCTGCATGGAAAATGTGCATCTGGCCAGAGGATGGCACGATGTTAAAGAAATCAGAGCTGAGAAGTAAAGAGAGAACAATGATAGTGTTAGAACTCCTTACTGTTCTCATCATTCAGACAAAATACCTGACTCCCAAAGTTAAAAGAGGAACAGTTTGCATAGGTTTCAGACTACGGTCACCTGGACCAAAAGCCGGATACCATGGCAGAGGGACAGAGGAGAAACAGCTTATGGCACGGCAAGCAAAAAGCAGAAGGCACACGGCAGCAATCAATGGCGCAGGAGTGAGCAAGCCTGCCTTTCTATTTCATGCCAGCCTTGGCATCAGACCCTTAATTCCAGCACCAGACCCTTAATTCCATCATCACTCACCCTAGATTCAGCCACCTCCAAATACCCTCATGTGACCACATGATGCTTTGCGGGGAGATCTAGATAACAGGCCACAACACCTTTCAGCCCAACTTTACTGAACCTCCCCTGGAGCCAGTATATTTCCCCTTCGCCTTAACTATTTCATGTTATTTTTTTTTTCACTTCTAATCCTAAGAATTACAATTAATGAAATTTCCAATTCTTCTACTTTACAATTGCTCCACCAACAGCTTAAAGTACAAATCAGTATGGAAATCCCTCAAAAAGGCAAACACAGAAATTCCATTTGACCTAGGTATACCTCTTTGGGATATCCTTCCAAAAGACTTAAAGACATGTGTAGTCATGAATATAGCAGCACAACTCATAATAGCTAAATCTTGGAAGCAGCCTACGTACCCACTAATGGATGAATAATAAGGAAAATATGTTATATATTCTTAATGGAGCATCACTTAGCCAAAAAGAAGGAATAATTTGAATCATCTGTAGGCAAATGAATGCACTTTAAGACCACAATGCTAAGTGAAATAAATTAGACATGAAAGATTGAATATTGTCATTACTCTTATGTGATAACACAAAGCATAAGTGAATTAAGAGCTAATTAAAAGATAAATGATAGGAAACAGGGAGATGGGTAGGGTTTCTAAGAGTGTGGGGGAGATAGGAAAAGTAAAAAGGATCAAGATATAATATGTACACATACCTATTTCCCACAGTGAATGCATTTATTACATATTGAAAACATATGCTAACACAAATTTCAACTGGCCATCCATCTTTAACATTTGTTGATCTTTGAATCTAACATATATTTTCATTGTGTCATCTCATTCTAGATGATTCTTTTACACTGATCCCCTGGTAAAGAGCAAATGAAATAGTCTTTGCCAGCTGTCATGCAGATGTGTTATGGGTCACTTGTATATTCTGCTTTTCTTGGATCTCATTAAGAAATCTTAGTCTAGAGCAGAAATTTCCCTTCCTTCTTCCATGCCCACCTTTATTGCTTCTTTACCTATTGAGTTGGTGAGAGAATCGACTCCCCGTTTGTGATGTAACCCCCCCCCCGAGCTATAGAACAGAGCTGTAAGGAATGTCTCACTCCCTAATTCTTCCTTGAGATATCGGAGCAGGACAGGAAGGAATGCATTTGCTAGTCATTAACCACAAGATGTTCTGTCCTCTGTAAAGGAAAAGATAAGTAAAGGAATGTGCTGTTCAAACGAGACCGAGTTGTACCTGGCACTCTGAGATCAGACCAGGACCCTCAGTCTCCATGGTTACTCAGCCCCAGACCCCTTGAATCAGCAGCTGCCAAAGTCCTGCGCCGTTCAAAATTAACCAATGCGATCTGCTTCTGTAAACCTGCTTGCTTCCCGCTTGTACCCTTAAAAACCCTGCACAAATTCCCCTCGGGGCCCTCCGCACTCGTTTGCCTGGAGGACCCCATGCGCATGAAAATAAACTTTTTTTCCCTCACCAAGAGTTGAGTCCTTGGGGTCTCTTTCCCTGCGGCGGCGGCCCTAACATTCTGGAGGCCCCGGTGAGATACCACGCCTCACGGGAGGTGACCTCAACGGCTCTGCGGTGGGTGAGTACGACCGGTCGCTTCTTATTTTTACTCTGAGGATCAATCTACCGGTATTTTACGCCCCGAGCCAAACGGCTCCGATCTAGGGGCAATTTTTGTTACCTGTTTTTGTTATCTGTTCTCTGTTTTCTGGTGACCGGGGGACGCCCCACATGGTTTTCCGTGACTCACCGTCTGCGATAGGATTTTCCTATCGGTCTGGGGAATTTCATTCCCAATCTGTGGTCCGTCCGGGCCAATTCGGAGACACCCTCTGAGGTGACTCATCCGGGCCAATCTGGAGACACCCTGTAAGGTGGCTCTTTGGAGTGAAACTGATGCGTGAGAGTGAGGTGGCCGGCCTGTTTGTCCTGTGTGTTGTGGGTGTCGTGTTTAGTTATTTGTTGTATCGCGCTTGCGTTAACCGCCCTGTGACCATAGAACATCATGGGACAGTCGACCTCATCACCATTGTCCCTCACCCTCGACCATTGGTCGGAGGTGCGGAAGAGGGCTCACAATCTCTCCTTGCAGGTCAAGAAGAGTAAATGGCAGAATTTCTGCTCGACTGAGTGGCCCACTTTTTCAGTGGGATGGCCGCCGGAGGGGACTTTCCACCTGCCCCTCATCCTAGTGGTTAAGAACATCATCTTCCGCCCTGGACAAGGGGGCCACCCTGATCAGGTCGCTTACATCTTGGTATGGCAGGACCTCAGGGAGGAACCCCCACCATGGGTGAAACCCTTTCTTCCCCCTTCTGACTCCTCTATACCAAAACTCTTAGCTCTGAAAGGACCTCCCACTTCCGCTCCGGCTCCGATCCTGCCTGAGTCTCAGCCTGATCTACCTTTACTCGACTATGACTGGCCTCCTCCCTCCCAGCTGACTCAACCTCCTCCGTACCCACTCTCTCCTCCAGCCTCCTCGTCCGGATCGAGCGCTCCTTCTCCTTCAGCACCCTCTTCACCTGAACCGAACCCCTCTTCTCCTCCGATACCCACGTCCCCTCTGTATCCCCCGCTCCCTACGATGGCTTGCTCTGGGTCTACACCTCCGGGGCCCACAGGCCCAGCCCAGAACACTCGAAGCAAGCTATGGCCTGAGGACCCAGTTGTTACCCTTCCCCTTCGCCCCTACAGGCCCATGATAGATGACGGGTCAGATGGAGGGCAGATGCCCGCTTTACAGTACTGGCCTTTTTCTACCTCAGATCTCTATAACTGGAAAAACAATAACCCTCCTTTCTCTGATGATCCGTCTAAGTTAACAGGTTTAATGGATTCTATCATGTTCTCCCACCAACCCACATGGGATGACTGCCAGCAGCTTCTAGGGGTCCTGTTCACCACCGAGGAGAGAGACCACATCCTTCTGGAAGCCCGAAAAGCTGTTCCCGGAGAAAACGGCAGACCCACCCAGAGACCAGACCTGATTGATGATTTCTTCCCCTTAAAACGCCCCAACTGGGACCCCAACTCACCTACCGGTAGGCAGCATCTTTCTATCTATCGCCAGACTCTAATGGCAGGTCTCCAGGCGGCCACAAGGCGCCCCACTAATTTGGCCAAGGTAAGGGAAGTTACCCAAGGGCCTACTGAGACTCCCTCAGTTTTTCTGGAACGCCTGATGGAAGCTTACCGGCGGTACACGCCTTTTAACCCTGAAGAGGAAGGCCGACAGGGCTCAATAGCCATGGCCTTCATAGGACAATCGGCTCCTGATATAAGACGTAAGCTCCAAAGGCTAGATGGTCTGCAAGACCTAACTCTGAGGGATCTTGTTAAGGAAGTTGAAAAAGTCTACTATAAACGGGAGACAGAAGAGGAAAAAGAGTTAGCTAGGGACAGAAGACGAAGCAAGGAACTAGCTAAAATGTTGGCCACAGTTATTCAGGGAAAAACCTGAGACAGGAAAGGGAAAGCCCACTCGCCCCTCATTAGACCCTGACCAATGTGCATATTGTAAAGAAAAAGGACACCTGATCAAAGACTGTGAGAAATTGAGAAAGAAACAAGCCAGAGAGGAACGAGAAAAACAGTCCTCGCAGCGGCCCCGAGCCCCCATGCTCGCCTTAGATGAAGAGGACTAGGGACTTCGGGGCTCGGACCCCCTCCCCGAGCTCAGGGTAATGTTTAAAGTGGAGGGGACTCCCGTAGAATTCGAGGTCGATACGGGAGCTGTTTACTCGGCTCTTCAGGCCCCCTTAGGGGCCCTTTCAACTAAGAAATCTCTAGTTCAAGGGGCTAATGGGAGCAAATATCGCTCGTGGACCACCGAGCGCACAGTTGACCTAGGCAAAGGAAAAGTAAAACACTCCTTCCTGGTTATTCCTGAATGCCCGGCTCCCCTCCTGGGACGAGACTTATTAACCAAACTGGGGGCGAAAATCTCCTTTGAGCCCCAAGGACCTCAGGTGACATTCCGCAACCCAAAGGTTGGGCAACCCAAGGTTACAGTGTTATCTCTAAAATTGGAAGATGAGTATAGGCTCTACGACCACCGAGACCCCCAGCCCATCGCCCCTGCCTGGCTAACTGATTTTAAAGACTCCTGGGCTGAGACAGCTGGGCTCAGGCTGGCAAGCCAGCAACCGCCTGTGGTGGTTACTCTAAAAGCCACCGCCTCCCCTATTCGAGTTAAACAATATCCCATTAATAGAGAAGCTCACCTAGGGATCAAGGTACACATACAGAGACTTTTAGACCAAGGGGTATTGACTCCTTGTCAGTCTGCATGGAATACTCCGCTGCTCCCGGTCAAAAAGCCCGGGGCAAATGACTACAGACCAGTACAGGACTTGAGGGAGGTCAACAGCAGGGTGGAGGACATTCACCCCACCGTACCCAATCCTTATAATCTCCTCAGCGGTTTGAATCCGTCAAGGACTTGGTACACTGTTCTGGATTTAAAGGATGCCTTTTTCTGTTTGCCTTTGCACAAAGATAGCCAGCCCTTGTTTGCGTTTGAATGGACGGACCCCGAGACTGGGTCCACCGGACAACTGACCTGGATGCGCCTCCCACAGGGCTTCAAAAATAGCCCGACCATCTTTGATGAGGCTCTACACAAGGATTTAGCCCCCTTTCGGGCTCAACACCCGAACCTCACCCTCCTTCAATATGTAGATGACTTGCTGCTGGCCGCGGACTCTGAGGGTGACTGCACCAGTGGAACTCAGGACCTTTTACGTGAGTTGGCTATCCTGGGATATAGGGCATCGGCAAAAAAGGCTCAAATTTGTAAACGAGAAGTAATTTTCCTGGGCTACTCCTTAAAAGGGGGGAAAAGATGGCTCACTGAGGCTAGAAAACAGACTGTGGTCCAGATTCCCCCTCCGAAGAGCCAAAAACAATTACGGGAGTTCCTGGGTACCGCGGGGTTTTGCCGGTTGTGGATCCCTGGGTTCGCAACCTTGGCAGCTCCCCTGTACCCGTTACTGAAGGGGGGATCTCCCTTTGTTTGGGAAAAAGACCACCAGCAGGCCTTTGATGCCATCAAGCGGGCCCTCCTATCCGCTCCGGCCCTGGCCCTTCCTAATGTGGATAAACCCTTTACTCTCTTCATTGAAGAGAAGAAAGGAATAGCGAGAGGAGTACTAACCCAGGCCTTTGGGCCATGGAGGCGTCCGGTGGCCTACCTCTCAAAAAGACTGGACACTGTGGCGAGCGGGTGGCCGCCCTGCTTAAAGGGTATCGCAGCGGCTGCTTTGCTCATCAAGGATGCTGATAAATTGACTTAGGGACAAAAAATAACAATCATTGCCCCGCATACGCTAGAAAGCATCATCCGCCAACCTCCAGACAGGTGGCTCTCAAATGTCAGAGTTACTCATTATCAGAGTCTCTTGCTCAACAAGGACAAGATAACTTTTGGACCCCCGGTGACTCTCAACCCGGCGACCCTGCTGCCGGAAGAAGCTCCGGAACCCATCCTCCATACCTGCCAGGACATCTTGGCAGAAGAGGCCGGAGTACGACCGGACTTATTGGATTACCCCCTACCCGATGCAGAGGTGACCTACTTCACTGACGGAAGTAGCTTTTTGATTCAAGGTAAGCGGTATGCGGGGGCGGCTGTGACTGATCATTCCAATATTATCTGGACAGCCAGGCTAGAGGACGGGTCCTCGGCCCAAAAGGCCAAACTGATTGCTTTGACTAAGGCTCTGGAGCTCGCCAAAGGAAAGCGGGCAAACATTTACACGGATAGCCGATATGCTTTTGCAACGGCCCACATCCATGGGGCCATATACCGCCAGCGGGGACTTCTGACCTCCGCAGGCAAAGAATAAAACACAAACAGGAAATCCTTCAATTACTAGCTGCAGTTATGTTACCTCAGAAGGTGGCGATAATACACTGTAATAGCCACCAAAAAGGGACTGATCCTGTCACGAAGGGAAACAACCTGGCCGATCGGGCAGCAAAATCTGCAGCCATGGGAGGCTCACAGATGTTGGTGACTGATATCAAAGATTCTCCTCCCAAAGAGAAAGCTCAGATTAACCAAACCCCTGAGGCATCTGACCTGACTACTTACATACAACAGGCCCACCGGCTCACCCATTTGGGAGTTAAAAAGCTGTGCCTACTGGCCCAACGCCAAGACTTCCTGGGGGCATCCCCCACTGCCATACGCCAGGTCGCCACGTGGGTTGTGACTAATTGTGAAGCATGTCAATTGACCAATGCCTACCCTGCCAAGCTGGCCCCCGGCAAAAGGCTACGTGGTACCAGGCCTGGACAATACTGGGAAGTGGACTTTACAGAAGTTAAACCTGCCCGTTGTGGACTAAAATATCTGCTAGTTTTTGTGGACACCTTTTCTGGATGGACTGAGGCTTTTCCTACCAAAAAGGAAACTGCTGCCATGGTAACGAAAAAGTTGATGGAAGAAATTTTTCCCCGGTTCGGATTGCCAAAGGTAATAGGGTCCGATAATGGGCCGGCGTTTGTGGCTAAGGTAAGTCAGGGACTGGCCAACATATTGGGGATTGATTGGAAGTTACATTGTGCTTATAGACCCCAAAGTTCAGGACAGGTAGAAAGGATGAATAGAACTATTAAGGAGACCCTCACTAAATTAGCTCATGAGACTGGCCTAAAAGATTGGACGATGCTCCTACCTTATGCCCTTTTTCGCGCGTGAAACACCCCGTCTGCCAAACCCCCTAACCTTACTCCCTTCGAGATCCTCTTTGGCACTCCACCCCCCATTCGGGATCTCACTCCCTTAACTGAACATGCTGCCTTGTTGCCAACCTCCCTGTCTGACAGGCTCATCGCCCTCGACAATCTACAGAGGGACGTGTGGACACAACTAGCCTCGGCCTACGCCTCCAGTGAGTTCCCTGCACCACATCCGTACCAAGTGGGAGACTTTGTGTTCATCCGGCGCCACCAACAAGAGACTCTGCAGCCTCGCTGGAAAGGACCATACCAGGTCCTATTGACTACTCCTACAGCGGTAAAGGTTGACGGAATCGCCTCTTGGATCCACGCGTCACATCTAAAGCCTGCTTCAGCGCCAGAGGACGGCTCCTGGGAACTCAAACGGTCTGATAACCCCTTGAAACTTAAACTGAGCCGAAAGACTCTTTGATGCTGTTTCTGTACACTCCCCTTGTGTATTATTGCAAGATGACCCAGCAAAAACCCCAGATTGCAACCCCCTGGGCTATAATGAAATTACTCATGTTAGTGTTAGTCACCCCTACAATAGCTAACCCCCACTGCCCTTGGATCTGGTCATTGATTAAGTGGGACAACCAAGAGGTGGTCGGCAAGTGGGAAGGATCAGGTAATCCCACCTTTGCCTTCTTTTCCTGCGATATTGTCCCTCAAGCCCCCTGTATGGATCCATCTCAGGGTGTTTACCTATGCCCAACTTCAGTGGAGGGGAGAACCTATTGTAACTCCCCAGGAGAGTATTACTGTGCTTACTGGGGATGTGAGATGGTGGCCACTGCGTGGACACCCACCATAAGGGACCAACACATTAGTCTTTCAAGGCTGACTGGGGCTCGCCCAAAGCCCCCCACTTGTTATGGTGGGGCTTGGAACGCCGAGTCGAGCCAGGGACCTGGACCCTGCCTATACCTACAACTCACGGTCCTCACCCCCCAAGAGCCTTCATGGATCACAGGAAAAACTTGGGGGTTTAGATATTATCAAAGTGGAAAAGACTCAGGGGGATATTTGTTTATCAAAAAGGAATTAAAACCGGAAACAAGGCTGTCCCTGCCACCACTGGCCCCAACAACTGCTAAAAGACTTTTATCCCCGGGGCCCAAGGCTACCCAAAATTGAGAACACATGACCTCACCTCGCACCCCCTCCGGGGATTTAACTAATCCTCCTGAGTCGGGACTCGTCCCTCCAACCGTGAGCTCTCTTCTCAGCCTTATACTTGGGGCTCATAAAGCCCTTAATCTTACCCATCCAGACCTAGCCCAAGCTTGTTGGTTATGTCTAAGTGCTAACCCTCCATATTATGAGGGGACTGCCCTAAATGATTCCTATACGCTGACCCCCAATTCCGACCAGTGCGATTGGGATCACGTGTTCCACACCCTTCCTTTACCCGGCCTCGCTAGCCGAGGAACCTGTATAGGGACACTTGATAATTGGCCGGCAGACCTACGCCATCACTGCCTCACACATACCCGCTCCTTCCCCAGAAACCAGTACCTCGTCCCTCCCACCGGGGCATTCTGGTTATGTACTACGGGGCTCACCCCTTGTGTTTCCACAAATGTACTCCTTGCAGGGGACAGCTCCTGCATCCTCATAGACCTTATGCCACACATTAAATATCTCCCTCCTGACATGCTCCCCCTCATGAAAGGTCGATATAAACGGGAACCTGTCTCCCTGACCCTGGCAGTCTTATTAGGGATAGGTGTGGCAGGGGGGATAGGAACTGGTACAGCAGCCCTCATTACTGGGCACCAGTCCCGCCAGCAGCTTCTTGCAGTTGTGAACCAGGATCTACAGGCCCTAGAGACATCTATAACTGCATTACAACAATCTCTCTCGTCTCTATCTGAAGTAGTGTTACAAAACAGAAGAGGCTTAGATCTTTTGTTTTTAAAGGAAGGGGGTCTCTGCGCCACACTTAGAGAAGAATGTTGTTTTTACACTGATCATACTGGGATTGTAAAAGATGCAATGGAAAAGTTGAGAGAGAGAATCAGATCTCGAGAGCCCCCTTCAAGTGAAGCCAAAGTGTTCTCTTTCTGGGAATCAATCCTGCCCTATATTCTCCCTTTATTGGGACCCCTGGCCGGATTCATTATAGTCATGGCTATAGCCCCTTGCCTCATTAACCGAGTAACCTGGTTTGTGAGGGCCCAGATTTCTCAAGTAAAAGTTATGGTGCTACGTCAACAATATGATCCCTTACCCATACAGGACCTTTAAGATTAAATGTCATTTGCAAGAAAAAGGGGGGAATGAGAGAATCGACTCCCCGTTTGTGATGTAACCCCCCCCCCCGAGCTATAGAACAGAGCTGTAAGGAATGTCTCACTCCCGAATTCTTCCTTGAGATATCGGAGCAGGACAGGAAGGAATGCATTTGCTAGTCATTAACCACAAGATGTTCTGTCCTCTGTAAAGGAAAAGATAAGTAAAGGAATGTGCTGTTCAAACGAGACCGAGTTGTACCTGGCACTCTGAGATCAGACCAGGACCCTCAGTCTCCATGGTTACTCAGCCCCAGACCCCTTGAATCAGCAGCTGCCAAAGTCCTGCGCCGTTCAAAATTAACCAATGCGATCTGCTTCTGTAAACCTGCTTGCTTCCCGCTTGTACCCTTAAAAACCCTGCACAAATTCCCCTCGGGGCCCTCCGCACTCCTTTGCCTGGAGGACCCCATGCGCATGGAAATAAACTTTTTTTCCCTCACCAAGAGTTGAGTCCTTGGGGTCTCTTTCCCTGCGGCGGCGGCCCTAACATTGGGAGCTATTGGGTTGCTGAGCAGAATCACCATGTTCTCAGTTTGAGGAGAGAAATTTTAGAACTAATCTAAGCTTGAAGTATCACCAACGAAACAGTCACTGTGGGCACAGAAAACAGCAATGATCCCTTGAGGAACACCACTACTCCGTATGGGAGAGAACAGTCTTCATAAAGGAGAAAGCACTTGAAACATATGCACTTGTTTTCTCCGTGCGCTGGGAGAACAACTCCCTCTTTGCAGAAAGGACATCTTGAGAAAAGCCATGAGGCATTAAACAGGCAGCACATTCAAAGAAGAACATCTAATTAGCACCACTTAGCTCTACTACAGCATGAAGTAAAGTGGTGTGAGATATGGCAGGATGGGTTGCAAAGGGACCGAAAGAAGAAAGGCACTGATTGCTAGGCTGAGTTTAGTTTGTGGGGAAGTAGCCTAAGTGCATTTCCAACACAGGGACATATGCACACCTCTTTCACTTGTTAAAAAGTCGGGTTCCAGAGACCTAATCTCTTCTAGAGTGGAAGCCTGAAATTTGCATTTGGAACAATGACTACGCCCTAATGTCAGCAAGAGAAATCATCATTACACTTCTCCTTTGTCCTTATTTCACAATAGAGCCTGAAATGCCACATGCACAAGGCTGCTTTCCCTCACTCCCACACTTATGTCTTGGCCATCAGCACTGTGTTCCTAATGTACATGGAGTGGTCAACATATACAGTGTATACTTAAATTTAAAAAGTACTCCCATAAAGATACATCGCCATCAGGCCCCCTCTATGTACTTCCTGCCCCTTGCTTCAAATGCATATACTGCATTGTTCCTGCCACTTTCCAGAGCAGTTCTGGAAACCCTCTTTTATGCTGTTAGGGAGTGTTCTCAAAAGTATAGTAAAGGTTGCTGCTGAGTGCCACTCAGTGGAAAGGCGGGCTCCAGAAAACATTCTGTGTCCGCATCCACTCCTTTACCTAATCTGGCACCACGTGACCTCTGGATTTTCCCAAAGTCAAAATGACTATGAAAGATAGACATTTTTAATTGATTCAGGACACTGAGGCAGCCAGGATAGCAAACTAAAGACACTCATGAAATAGGGCTTCTAGAACTGCTTCAGGTGGTAAAAGTATATTCAAAGCAAGGGGCAGTAGCTTGAGACAATGTGTCTTTAATAATTTTTAACAATTTAAATATTCACTGTATTTTTAAACTGATACTTTTTTAATTTTAAAAACAAACAAAAAAGGATAAAAAACGATACAGAACTTTTGGGATCACACCCCACTGATACATCTGTTGAAATCATTTCCAGTATCAACTTCTTAAAGAAGTCTATTCCACACTTAAAGTCTCAGCTGATCCTTTCTCTTCCAAATCATACCAAAGCACCTATGCATTGTATAAGAGTATGCATCTCATTGAGCTCCACTGGATTCACAGAGATAGGGCAAGCTCTACTGTACCTTCAAGGGCACTGTAAGTTTCCAGAAGCCAGAAGCTCTAAAGGACCTGTTTTATGGTAGGCATTTGGGTTATAATATCTCATGTCCTTCTGCCAACAATGCCAAGAGGAGAGTTTAATGTTACCATTTTACAGGTGAAGTGAACAAAGCAGAAGCCCGCAGTGGCAGAAGCTTCCAGTAGTATGATGTGCCTTGACCCACTGCCCTCACAGGGGAGTAAAGCCTGAGCAAGTAGCCCTGGCATCCAGGTGGGCACTCACCACACATCCGGAGGAATCCACCTGGCGGTCAGATACACACTTGAAGTTACGCGTGCAGCCCCCATTGTTCCGAGAACAGTCACGAACTGGCCCGAAGGAGGACAGCAGATCATTGATGGTTTCAAAGTATGTGGACAGCATTGCTTCTTCCCTTGGAGAGAAAGGGGAAGGTTAAAGCCCAGAAACATCTGCAATGCTGGATTCAAAAATTAATATGCATTGATTCATTATATTTAAATCATCATTTATTTTATGTATAACTAGGAAAACAACATAAATAAATACTTTTAAAAATCAATAGGTAAAGCATCCTGTAGCATGGTGCTTAAGTCCTGTTGTGGTAAAGAGAAATGGACTTAAGACTCTGTACCCTTCATTTCATTAATCCTCACAATTTTGGAAGGTAGGTATGAGACTTCCATTTTGCCAACAGGCCCTGGACTTAAAGTGATGGTGTGTTTTGCTGAAGATCACCCAGAAATGAAGTTTGCACCATGTTCCAAGTCCAAAGAAAATGCATTCTACTATAGAGTTTTGACTTTGATCAGATCAGTTTTTAAAACTTATAAGAGCTTCAGGGGCTGGGGATTTAGCTCAGCGGCATAAGCACCTGCCTTGCAAGCAGGCAGTCGTGAGTTCGATCCCTGGTACCGGTAAAAACAAAAAAGGCAAAAAAAAAAAAAAAAAAAAAAGAAGGAAAAAACTTATAGAGCTTCCTATAGCAATTAGGAAGTTCTAGTTCCTCTAGAACTGGGTACAGTCTTACTATTCTAGTTTTATTATTCCAAACTACTATTCACTTTATAAAACTGAAGCTACAAAATGTTGTAGGACTCATCCCAGGGTTACAGTCTATGTACAGCATAGCCACGACACATCATTGATGATTGTTTCTCAGATGATTCCATATACTTCATACCATCAAGGTTGTCAGTGATAGCTGTTCAAAAGGTCATAGTATTCTAAGGAAACACAATTTTTCCCAAATGAAATCCCCAAAATGTAAGCATGGACTAGATACCAAAATCCATAGATCTCGCAAAATTTTGTAAGATGGATACTGGAGGATAGAGGTGAAAGCTTGTTATGCTACATTCAAATTTGGGATGACCTTCAATGGACGCATGCATGATTCCCGCAACTGCAGGGTATTGAAGGGGCAATACAAGCAGTGGAAAGAGGCATTATCTTCTTTCATGATTTGCAGCTCAGGAAGCCCAAAGTTGTGAAAGAACTTGTATAAACACAGATAGCAGGAAAATCTGGGAAACAGTGCTCATAAATGTCTTTGGATCATTCATTTTAAATTTTCCCCCCAGATTTCGCTACTTGGGCTTAGAGCTCCAAATTTGAATCTCCTAACTGATTTCCTGCCTCCAATCGTATCCCTTTCTTTTCCATGTTTTCATACCGACTACCAGTGAACCTGGTAAGTCCAGGATCTAAGGAGATACTTCCCTGATCAGCAGCTTTTCAGTATTTACAGATGGGTTTAAATTAATTTTCTTGGCCTTCAAGGATCTTCATAATCTGGTCCCTGGATACCCATCCAACTAGAGTTACCCTGTTCTCATACTCTCTACACTCTGGTCATATGCCTTTTTTCATTCCTGGAATGCAGAATCTTAGATCTAGTGCCCATGAGAACAGTCTCTGAAATGCAGTAGTGTACATGAGGTTTGTGGAGGAACCACCTTGTGAGTTACATCTGTGCAAAGTGACCTTGAAAGGATCAGAAAAATATTTGCAAGGGGGATCTGAAGACTCAACTGATCCTGTTTGTCCCTCTAGAGCTGGGGTGATGCTTTATAGTTGCCCCAAGTTAAGCTAAGTGACCCAGAGCTTTTCATGCCCACATAAACCTGTCATTGGCTGAAGGCTGCTGTCTACAAGCAGGCACCTTGGGTGAGGCAGTTCTCTGTGGCAGGAGCCAATGCCCCATGGGAAACAAAGCTGTGGGCCATCGGTCATGGCTTGTGAATGGGTGGATATGAAGTGGTATGTGGATCAGCATTACTACTTGAGTGTTCGCTATGCAACACGCCTGGGACCAGAAGTGTTTCAGACTTCAGACTTGGCAGTGCATTGGATTTTGGAATATTTGCATAGACCTTGTCTGTTGAGCATCTTTAATCCAAATTCTAAAATCTAAAGTGCTACACAATCTGAAACTTGAGTACCATTATGCAACCTATACCTTCATGAATCTCACTGAATCTTTAATCATATTCTTCCTTTGGTCTGGGGTGTCCATCTCTGAATTCTCTTCCTGATGAAACCCTGATGACTCCTGAAAAATATTTCAATTCATTCATATATTGTACAAGTTTGTTGAGTGCCTACTGCACACTACACACTGTTCTATGTACAGGGGATATTGAACAGGTCTTACCTCCACAGAACTGACTGGCACCTGCTCTGTGAAGCCTTGTCTACTTCTCCTCACTAGGATTAATTCCTCTCCTTTTGAGCACATTTTTAAAATCTATTACCTTATTGATCTTAAATACTAGGTGCCTGGTTTCTCGGAGAGACTGTAAGCTTTCCTAGGCAAGGGCTCAAGATTTACTCATCTCTGTTTAGTCCCCGGCAGAGGATGTAGAAGAATTGTGCTAGGTAGATGTTTTTAAATGATGCAAAGAAAACATGAAAAAATACCAACACAGTTCCCACTAACCAGTTCTTTTACCAAGGATCTGCCCACAGTCTCCCCCTTGCAGTCGTTCTGAGTTCCCATTCCAAACCCTTCATACCCAAGGCTGTTAAGATACAGACAAAAGAGTATGTGCAAAGAGCACTGCCTGATTATCCATCACATAGTAACTTCATAGAGAGCGATGTGACACAAGGTGACAGGTGTATGAGGAGAGAGAATTAACTGCTCCTGAAATGAAGCTCTGAGGAGATATGCCACTTTTGAATCATGGAAAGAGTTGAGGATCTGGGGAAGACATTAAGGGTATTAAAATATTAACACCTTTAGAGAGATAAGAAATGGAACAGGAGACGAGGAGATAAAGACTGAGATGGAGACAATCAGGGAATGAAAGAGCAAGAAAAGAAAAAAATATATGGAGGATGCTAGGAAGAAAGAAGAGAAACAGGAGCAGAAACACAAAGAGGTATCAGAAGATTAATATATATAGAGAGAGAGACAGATAAACAAACAGAAAGACTGGCAGGTAGGCAAGCAGAGAGAGAGACACCCATAGAGGAATTTCATAAGAGACTGAAGCACAGGGGAATAGAAGGAGAGGAAGTATACAAAAAGGAAACAAAATGAAACAGAGTGGGAATAAAGGAATAGAGAGGAAATTATAGTAGGAAACATCTAGATATACAGAAAAACGTGTAAGAATAAAGAGAAAAGGAAAAGCAAGAATGTGGAGGGAAAAGGGATTTAGAGACAGAAAGACAGTAAATGAAAGTGAAGGACTAGATATTAGGTAGAAAAGATCACAGCGAGAACAGAAACAGAGAAAAGAGAGAAACAGACGAGAAAAACAAGCCAAAAAAATATATATATCGTCTCGGGAAACTCAGAGATGAGTCAATGTATAAAATAAGGAAACTGTTAGCCTTAAAAAGAAAAACTACACGAAATACAAACAGTCCCTTGACCTAAGGGGTTATCCTTAGGGGCTGTTAGTAAGCCAGGATAATTGATTGTGTCCTGGAAATGAAGAACCTAAGTACCAAAAGAGAACCCCGGGCTCTGTCCAGGTGGCACAGGGGAGCATAGGACTCTTGCCCCGTGATGTACAGTCCCTTTCCACAACATTGGAGAAGAAGCTGGGCCTTGTGTCTGCGCCTGCATATTCCTACAACTTCTCAGCGTCCTTTGGGCAGTGACTGAGGAGATAAACCATGCAGGAACAATGTAAAAAAAATAAATAAATAAAAGAGAAAAAGATTTTAAGGCAGATAGTGGTGTTTTCGTAACTTGGGGACTCAATCCACCGTCTTAGCCTGAGTCTAGGGTTTGTCATCTTATGAATTTTAGAGCTACCTCATAGTAGGGGGTGGCTGCATGGGGGCCGAGATCAGTTGAACTGATAGATTTAGAGGCATAGGAGACCTAGTCGAGAGTCCTGGCCTTGTCATGAGTCTCTGTTATCACCATCATCTTCATAATTTATGATTTTGTGAGCACGTACTATGTGCTGGGTTTTCTTAGGTTACTGCTTTTGATTTTCATAACATCTCTTCGAGCTTCAGCGTTTGCTTCTCATTGGACAGCCCAGGGCTGGCAGGTCTCAGTGGAGACTGGGCACACAGATCTGCCAGATTTCCAGCTCTGTGCTTTTTCCATGCTGCACTAAAATGTCAACACCTGCTCTGTGTCCAGGGTAGGACAGCTCTCCTTATAGGAAATCCAGTAGAAATCATCATATCTAGTTTCTGTCTGCTTTAGGGGAGGACAAAGCGGAAGTCCTAAGTCTGTGCATTCTTCATGTAACCTTCAGTTTCTGACTTCTGGCTTATGCTTTGGTGTGCACAATTGCCTCAGTCTATGTTGGAATAAAAGGGGAAACGCAGTGTACTCTTCTCCCACAACTGCTATTGTAAGTACCATAGAGAGAGTGACTGAAGACAGCAGAAATCCTGTCACGTTCTGGAGATGAGACGTCATCCAGAAGCAAAGTGCTGGCAGAGTCGTGGACCTTCTGTTAGATTACAGAGAGACCCCTTCCTTGCCTCTGCAGAGCTTCTGATGGATCATGACAACTCTGGGCTCCCCTTCCTTCCATGACCTGCATTTTCATGACAACAGTACCTGCCTGTGTTGTAACAGGGCCTTCCTTCTTGAGTGTACCTTTGTATCCCCCCTCTTTTTTTTTTAAAAGAACATTACTATAATGTGAGAGCTTTACGATGGACCCTAAACCCTCATGGGAACTTAGTCACCAAGGTAACAGCAAGGACAGGTACCACATTTGGGAGGTGATCGAGTCATGAGTGTGGAAACTTTGGGGATGCAATAGTGTTCTTCTAAAAGGGCTCATCAGACAACGAATCACCAGACAATGAACCTGACGGTGCTCCAGAACTGTAAGAAATAAATTTCTATTCTTTGTAAGGTTTTCAGCCTGTATAGACTGTTATATTAGCAACAAAGGAATTAAGTCAACCTTCCTTTGGGTTTAAGGCCACAAAAGGCTGAAGAGTTGGAGTTAGGATTTAAAACTAGGGATCTTATATATTTACATAAATTTATGTCTTTTTCCTTTCTTTAGCTAACATGATTATGCTACTAATTGTGTTAGTTCTTGGAAAAGAACAGTTAATACTCATATGATTAGATCAATTTTGCATGTCTATATCTGGTAATCCAAGCAACCTTTTTAAAGTTAACAATATGCAGTATTACAACTATTGTCCAATTCCTATCACCTTGTTTTGAAAACCTATACTGTTATTGTTTTGGGTTTGTTGTTTTTGTTGTTTAGCTGTCTCTTTTCCTTTTTGTTTTCCTGTTCTGTATCATTTTTTCTTAAATAATTTTTTAAAATAATCAAAATAAAACAACAACAATAAAAACTAGGGATCTCTGATTCCAGAAGCCACATCCTCCTTCCTACGGTCCTTCTGAACCTCATCTTCTCATCTCTTAAATAGAAATAACATCTATCTTGCTCCAGCCCTATAGATGATTATGAGGACACAACAGCATAATATGCAGCAATGTGTTTTCCAAACTGCAAAACCCAAAGCAAACTCCTTCACCATGCTTTCATTTAGTAAATAACTGATCACTTACTGCATGCCAGTACTGGGATGATTATTCTGGCTTCTCGCTGTACCCTCTTCCTGTACCTAACTCCAGACAGTGTCTAAAATGATTCTAAATATTTCTCTGCCTCTCCTATACTTTCTTTTTTTTCTTTTCTTTCTTTTTCTTTCTTTCTTTCTTTCTCTTTCTTTTTCTTCCTTCCTTCCTTCCTTCCTTCCTTCCTTCCTTCATACATCCTTTTTTTTCTTCCTTTTCTTCTTTCTTTTTTCTGACAATAATCAGTTCAAAATGGAGTTAACCAGACCCAGCAGAGCTGGGTAAGGCAGCGTTCCCTCGTTATCGGCCTGGCCACACGCACATGTGTCATGGGGTTCCATTTGGCCCAGTCAGCCTGAGTACTGCACAGGGTGAGCATTAGACAGGGCAGCCTGGAACAGATGCTGACATGACCCGCTGTTAATAAACACCAGGCCACTTCTGTGTCACTCACAGAAAGGTGTGAAAGGATGACTGAGAGCAGAGAGAGTGACAAGCCCCCCACAGATACACACTAATCACTTGCTGGTAACGATCAGCAACTTTGTTTCCTGAGCTCTAGGGGAAGTGCAAAGATGGCAACAACTCTAATGGGAGTCAGATTCTCCTCTTGCCCATCTGCCTTAGGGTCTAATGAGCCTTCTCAGCACCCAATTCCTCCAGCTACCATGTAGAATAACAGATAAAGGGCAGATATGTCTGGAGCCTGATAGCTATGTGGCAGATTCCCAGCTTCACTCACTGAGGTTTCAGGCAAGTCCTTTAAATTCTGAGCTTCCATTTTCACATCTGAAAAACATAGATATTAATACCTAGCTATCAAAGTTAACATGAGAAATAATTTATATATGCTAAATGCCTAGCAGTTGGTAAGTGTTAACAACTGGTAACAAACAGCATTGTCTGAGTGTCCCTCAAAGTTGCAAGAGGTATGCTCAGAGTTGCAAGATGATATAGAAAAGAGGACCTATGTGCTTCATTTACTCATTTAAAATGTTTTAGAGATGTGCAATTTGTTCTGGGCACTGGACTGTTTCTTGGGAGATGTAGGAATGTATGCATTATAGCATGCACTGAGGAGGCAGGAAAAATTAACCCAGCAATATAAGCTTTACCAGGATCAGTTAATGAAAAGTTTCCAGGGGAGGGGCAGGTGAGCTGGCACAGGGCACAGGGAAGTGAGTTCGAGCTTTCCTCACACTCAAGCGCTCCTGCAATGGGAATGCTGCTTCCCATTCCCTCTGCTGGCCTGTGGAGGAGCAAAGACTGAGAAGGGCTGTCCATCTCCCGTGATGGTTGTGCACAGTCACCCTTCTAGGGGAGAAATGTACAGTGACATGATGATAATAACAATAATGACAGCTAATATCCACTGCATGGATTATTTCGTTGAATTCTTGCCATTGCCCTGTGGGATTGTTTTATTATCCATATTATTTTATTTAAAAGATACAAATTCTCGCATGTAGAAGGTGGCACCTATAGCAGTGAGCCTTTCTGTGACAGGGAAGCGCTCCTGGGAGTGTCTAACTCCAGTCTCTTCAGAGACCTGCTCTCCTCAAGATTACTCCCCACTCAGAGATTCTGGGACTGGCACTGCAGCTGACACTTCATATTCTATTTCCTGTCGCAATTATACTTTGCACTAATTTAGGTGGAGAATATGGATTGCCATGCAGAGTGGTCTCATAGCTTCCTGTGAGTGCCTTGGGTCTTTGAGTAGCTTGTAACTTCCTGCACGCTGTAAGCCTTTCTCAATTACCTCCCCCAGTGCACTGGGCATGCTGCAGCTGTGCACTGAATAAGGTTGGGGCTGGAGGAAAGGAGGAGGGGAAGGATAAGGCCTATCAGCTGCGTGGTGTTGGGAACAAACAAATGATTCTGATGTCCATTGTGTGTCTTGGAAAAAAGACAATAATATTCAACATGCAGGATTGTGGGTTGAGATTTAATAAGTGAAAAGATAAAAAAGCTCCTCATTACCACCAAACCAAACTGGGATGCTCCACAAAGGGCAGAGATGTTTTGGAAAATGCATTTTGTTCATTTAACAAATATTTATCCAGGCCAGGCATGGTGGCACATGCCTGCAATCCAAGTACTCCAGAAACTGAGGCAGGAGGATCTCTGCAAGTTCAAAGCCAGCCTGGACTACAAAGTGAGTTCAACGCTAGGCTGAACTGCATATTGAAACCCTATGTCAAAAAGACAAGAAAACAAACAAACAAAACCTAAAACAAATATTTATCCAGCACTTATCTTATAGGCTGAAAGATGTAGCAAAAACTAAGTAAAGCACACACGGACTTTATCCTCTAGGGTTTGTGATTAGTTAATGGAAGAGTCGCCCAGCATGTGCCTACCTCTTCACAGTATGTGTGTCTATATTTAAACCCATGCCTATCTATGGCTATGCAATAGCTATATCTGTATGTATGTAACTCTATCTATGTCTGTGGCTATATCTATATCTAAGTCTATAATTACAAACTGTGGAGATTGCTCTAAAATACTGAGAGCACTGTGATAGCATATGGCAGAGGGACCAATCTAATCTAGGGAGCTGGGGGTGGTACTGTGGGGACAGATTTCCCTGGAGAGTGTCAGGCCTTCCTTGAGCCAACCAGGCTGTGGCCTGCCAAGGTTTTGCCATGCCATGGCTTTCTGAGGGGGGGGGGGTGATTTTTGTGTCCTCTCCACATACACAGTAACCACAGATCCCAATCTGATCTCCAGGGCCATTATTTCTCCTCTCTGTACTTGCTCTGACTGCTCAGTAATGGAAAATCTCCTTTTCATCCAACCTCCCTCCTACCCCTTGCAAGTCTCATCATTATTTTTAAAAAGAAAGAAAGAAAAAAAAAAAAGTTCAATGACAAATGCTGAGACTTGAGGTTATTTATTCATGAAATACACACGCAGAGTCATGGACAGCTCCCCATGGTTCTCATCTCAGCGAGAAACTCATTATGGCTGAAGAGATCCTTCCCCCAGATGGAAGTGTGCCTGCTACCTGGAGCCTGGGAGACCTGGTGGTCATGGTGGCATAGGGGCTGCTGTGAGCCAAGAGAGCCCCCCACCAGGCATGTGTTCCCCAGCAGGGAGAGCATTATGCTGGAGGCTCAGGAACAGCTCTGCCTCCTTCTGCTGTGTGTCCCTGAGTGACCCACATTCTCTCTGGGCCTCACATTCCACGTTGGTGCAATGATGGGGTGATCCCTAAGGGCCCTTCCAGCTTGGATTTCTGTGAGGCTTTCCAAGAAGGTTGATAGCTGCTGTCAGATGTCAATTTCAAAGATAAGGTAGAAATATGAGAATGGAGAGTGAGAGAGTAGTCTTTATTCCCATTATTTTACACTTAAGGAAATCAAGGGACTTCCTCAATCAGCAAGGACACCAGAAATAAACACAAGCATGTCCCTATGAAGATTCCTGCAGCTCAAAACCAAGCCCTGCCTTTTATTATTAGATCAGAGACCTTTAATGACTCATCCAACCTCCCTGAGCCTCAGTTTCTTCATATATCAGTCACAGATATTAGTACCTGAGGATAAAGAACTAATAAAAAGTGCTCCGTGAAGGCAGGAGCGTTGTCAGCGTCCTGCAGTTCAGAGGCTTAAACAGTGCCTGGGGCACTTGCCAGATTTTTATTGAATGAATTAATGAATGAATGGGCACATGAAACACTGTGCAAAGCACTGAGTCCAAAACAAAGACCAATATGCTCTCTATTACTGTTGAAGTGATTCTTCCTAAAAAGAGCAAGCTTTTTGTCAGTCCTCAAGTCTTCCTCACAGAAACAGCTATTCTTACATTAGTGCCCAGGTTCCCTTTGTGAGTCTGGTGAAGCTTGAGACCCATTTCTTAGGGTCCTGCTTTTGTATTCATGAAGCCAAATGCAAAAGCATTACAAAAGAAACCATTTATCAAAATCTTTTCAAAAAGCCACTTATAATATCATAATATATGTGTTTCTTTATTGGCACATTTAATAAAAAATCTAGGAGCAGGTGTAATAATAACCATAAATTCAAAGTAGTGATGAGCATAAACTATATTTTAACACCTCTGCAACAAAAGAAATAGGATATCAAGCCATATGTAATTTCTATTGGTGATGAAGTCACAGGTAATGTTTCCATATCCATATTTGTTTGACTGTGTTTGTAGGAGAAAGAAATATCTACATTCCATTGAGAAGTTAGGGAACATAAAGATGTATTATTTTCATATGTGACTCCATGGGCCGCCAAACTGGACCCCAGGAAGAGCTCCTGTCTAGACTGACAATTTTCCGGAAAAGGACCTCCACTGAATATGTGCCCCTTTGTGAATGTAATCAGAAGCTGTGGTCCAGAGAAGACGAGACAGGAAATTAAAACTCAGTTCTGATCACAAGAATATAATTACATCCTGGAGGGACACATGTGGTGTGATGAAAGGAAAACAGACAGTAGCTTTGGGGGAAATGTTAAAACCTTAGGGGATTTGTCCACGCGCAAGTGATGTCCCCTTTCTGACCTTCGGTTTTGTCATATGTAAACATTCATTGCTGTGTTTCCTCCATGGGTAGCTGAGTAATTGTGTAAAAGAAGGTAATACACCTATGCAAGTATGCAAATACTAGTTCTTCCTCTCTATCTCCTCCTCTCCCTAGAGTAAAAGATGTGTATTGGAGCTAACCACACTTGGAACTGCTGATGTACCATGGTGGGGATGCATTTTATAATTTCTCGAGTGCCAGGACCTTTGTTAGATATGCATGACTCAAGCTCTCGGGAAGTGCACAGTCAGAGAAGACCAAACAAAGTAAAGATTGAGGACAAGAAGCCAAGAGGACATTTACAGAGGCATAGAGGAAGAAACAACTTCTTCCTGGTGAGATTGGGGAAGGTTTTCTAGGTCTTGCAGGAAGATGGAGACAAGGAAAAGGAAGGAAGAATAAGAAAGGGAGGTGAAGGGAGGATGGGGTTAGAGCAAAGCATAAGTACAGGCACTGAATGAGGAGCAGAGGAAGAAAAACCAGAGATGCAGAAATAGACCACGCGGCCACTATGGAGGCATGGGGTGGGCACCAGGCTGTGTTGCAAGTGACACTTTCTGGTTTAATCTGACAAGGCAGATCTCACCACCTCATTTTACAGGTGTGAAATCTTAGGCTCAGGGAGAAGAAATTGTTTACAGGCTTGTAGCTTTCTGTGGAGAACCTCCTGGAAGGGTTGCAGTTCTCCAGGCTGGTGGATGATACTTGTCCTTCAGACCCTGGGGATTTTCAAAGAGGTGTCCTGGAGGTGAGGTGTTCTGGCCACAGCAGTATTCTGATAGTACTGGGCTCTGAAGTTCGCCATTCTGCTTTCCAGAAAAACCCTTGTAAAAGACTGTGCTTTCTGAACTTCCAAACTAAGATGATTCAGGATCCAAAAGCTTAATAATTGGGTTTTATCACAAACGATGGCACCAGGCTCTCTTCCTCATCTTATACTCTTCATATCACCTCTTCCTTGGTGCCTTGTGGGGAAACCTGGGTGATAATGAACACTGAGGTAGTATGTGGTGACAATTGGATTATAGTCCATCACCCAGAAGATGGTCCAAGGGTTTTTCTCCTGCCTGCTTCAAACTCACATTGCCAAGGGCTTCCTCTGCTTTCAGTCCTAGCCAGCCTGGCTTCTGAAACATGCTGACTGGTGGCTCCCATGACCAGCAAAGGTGAGAGCTAGCCAGCTCCAGCTTCCCTCCTGAGGGAATACCTAATAACATACAGTGAACACTACAGTGTATAAATGTCAAAACAGTCTGAGGATTTGGAGGAGTTGGGTATAAGACATCCACTGAGTTTTCTAACCCTCTCCTTAGCCCGTGCATATCTGACTTACTCTGCTGACAAATCCCCATTGTCTTTGCACATTTATGCTTTCTTTCATCCATCCAAGCCTTGTTAAGTTAGTGACATTCTCCAGAGCCTCACTGAACAGTGAGTTTATTTTATTATTGTTGATCAAGAAATGACTGCCAAGATGCTGAGTTCTCCACCTGCATTACCGCATGCAATCTCACAGCAACCTCTTAAGAGAAGCATTTACAGGCAGACAATATGGGTATAAAAATGGGGATGAGGGAAGTGAAGACGTTTACTTCAAATCACATAGGTAATGAAGACTTGAACTGAGCTCCATTTCAAGGAGGTTTTAACTCCTATGCGATCCTGAAATGAATGGCAGTTCTTACCACGTGAGTTTACACATCAACTCCACAGTAAGTACTAGCCTGCAGAAGGTACTGTGTAATCACAGAAGGATGCAGGAAGAAAAGGAGCAGTTGAGCAGAGAAGAGGGGTGGATAAGAGACAAGTCTGGATCTTAATTTTCCAGTAAACTGCATCTAAAGGCAAGAATTCTTGCACCTTGCATTAAGGCTTAGCATAATGACACTTACTAGGGTTGTCAAATACTTTTTGAAAATTTAAGTGAATAGCTTGATGTACAAACAAATAACACAACTGATTGAGGAATTAAAGAAAGAGTTGGCTCAAAATTTCTTGTTAAGTTGATCTTTAAATGAATCATATTTTCCATAGGTGAAGGTTCACCCTTTAGATGTTTCCCCTTGAGGTAATAATAAGAACACAGTTTTGGAATAAAGAAAAATAAAAACAACAGCCCGCGTTGAACACTTTACCTATTAAGAACCTAAGGAAGATGAATGAGTTCTAGAGATTTGCTGCGGCACCACAAAGTGCCCATCTTTAAGAACAGTCTATTGTGTACTTAAAGATTTGTAAAGAGGATAGATCTCAAATTAAGTGTTCTTACCAGGAAAATAAAACACACACAAAAAAGGGGGCACAGTAAACTTTGAAGATGATGGATATGATAGTTACCTAGATTATGGTAATGGTCTCATAGATCTGCAGGTAGGAATTTAGCAAAGATCCAGGAAGGGAGGAGGTTGAAGCCTTGTAGGAAATGTAGGCATGGACATCCTTGGACAAACCTTTACAGTCATCTTCAAATTTTCATAATCAAGCTGGCTGAGAGTAAAAATAGTGGAAAGAGAACTGGATTCAGAATCCAGATACATAGATTCAAAATTGTCTCTGACACTCACTCACAGTGTTTATGAACAAGCCCCTTTCAATCTCTGAGCCTCAGTATACCCATGTTGGAAAAATAGTTAGGACTTAATGCTTCCTCAGATTTCTTTGGTTCTCATTGATCTCCCAAAGAGAGGGGGTCAGGTGATAGCCAGCTGCCCTGATCCCTATGGAGAAACTGCTGCATTTTCTGGACTGTGTGGAGATTCCTATTTTCTTTGAGCCAGAAACTCATTCTTCATTCATGCCATATTTGTGGCATACCTGCTGTATACCTGGTATTATCTAAGCCTGTGGGGGTGAGCAGGGAAGTCCTCTGTCCTCAGGGCACTTGTACTTAGGTGGAGAGGCATTGCAGACACACTAAAATGGACCACTGACAGATTTTTTTTTTTTTTTGTTACAAACAGCCAAATTGGTATCAGTGAGAACAGCATTCACTGTCTTAGGCATTTTGCAAAGGTGCATCCTTTTCAAATTGATGGCATGCACATCATTGGGGAGGCATTACAGTTGTCTATGATCTTGCAGTTTTCATTTTACAAAAGAAGAAACTGAGTTCTCAACAAAGCGCATAGCTAGCATGGAATCAGACTCTGGGATTTCCTGGGCAGTGTCAGGAGCCTGACGTGACTGGTACAGTAGTGGTAAGGGGTGCCCCTGGAGGGAAGTGGCTTAAAATATGATGGAGAACACAAGTGCATTACAGAAGAACATGCCTAGGGAGCAGGGAAGACCATATGCCATCAATCCTCAAGGAGAAGGAGGCACAGATCAAGGAATTTTGAAGGATGTGCATCAATGCTGTGCAAGTACAAGGAGAAGTCACAATTCCATTGCTGTGTGTGTACTGTGAGAACAAAGGAAAGGAAGGCATGGAAAGAGACCAGCCTGGACCATAAGAAAGCACAGAGGATTCAAGTGAGAGGAATCTGAGCTGGACTTGGGAGAGTCACTTCAGTTTCTGACCTCAGTTTCCTTATTTATCAAATGGAGGCTGAAGCACCCACTTCTCAGCACTAATATGAAAACACTAATATATAAGTCCATTAAAGCACATCGACATTATTGATCAGAGAGTAAAGAAAACAAAGTCTAACCAGGGTAAATTACTTTTCATTGTACTTCTTATTCTGCAATTGAGTGGCTGCTACCTTTGCATGGTGTGTACAGGTTAGAAGAGAGCTCAATTTCCCAACAGACTCCAGCTTTTGAAAAGCACAACACATCTTTACATGCCTACAAAGAATCATTTTATAAAACAGAAACCACAGGCACAGAAAGGCTGCTTCTAGTCTATCAGTCACTTGTTAAAATATTTAGTAGTGGATAGTGAGTTATGGCAATTAAACATTAGTTAGTTAACTCACTTGCTGAAAGTGAAAGTATTAGGATTATCCACAGCACAACTTAATGAAATTTTATGTGGTGAAAATCACCAGGTAATTGCTCACTGATCATCAATAATTACAAGAGTGTTAGGTCGTCAATGTCTTAAATGATGATTTCTTTAGGAACAATGAAATACTTATCCAATCATTTATTTATCCATCATTATAACAACACTATTTATTAAGCACCTACTGTGCTTTGGCCTATGCTGTAAGCTTTCAGAGATAGAGAGAGGAATAAGCCAGGACCTCTGTGCCTCACAAAGCCAGAAGCCTCACAAAGTAGAAAAGATGTAGCACAAGGAAACAGAGAAAATTCTGCAGGAGGTCAGGGAGGGAGAGGATGTCAGAGGCAGGGTGGCAGCAGTAACACATGATTTAAGAAAGACTTCAAACTTTTTATATCTTTGAAATGTTGCACTATGTAAATACACATTTATTCAACAGTAATAACCACAGTGTTTAGAAAAATCAGTGATGGCACTGAGAGTGAGAAGGAAAAATGGAGTCAGATAGAGGAGGAGGGGGAGAAGTACAGAGAACTGAAGACCTAGAGTTAAAACCACTTATTTTCCAGACCCTTACCTGCATCTTAATTTGCATCCATTTGACAAGAAGAGGTTAGTTTTCATTCATCAAGTGAACGTGTATTTTTGTCAAATGATTATTCTTAGTGCTGAGCGGGGTAGTGAAATGCTATTTTCCTATTCCAGTTATAGGCGTATAATTTGCCAAAATTTATGGAAATAAGTCTTGTAGAATGGATCAAGAATTCAGATGTGTTCATATATTTTGATCGAGTGATTATAGCAATAAACCTTAGAGGAAAATGAACAATGCAGGTGAAGGCGAAGGTGTATACACAAAGCCATTCATGACAGCACTGTCCATAATGGGCCTGAAATGGCAGTGGTCTAACTATCCAACGATGTGAAAATGTTTACAGATATGACAGCTCATTATACAATGAGACACTGCGAGATATTTTAAAATCATGACTTACAAGCATAGCTAATTATATGGAGAAAATGTTTGTTAGAGCATTAATTTTTTAAAAGTGAGGGAAAATTACATTGACATGAACACATAAAGCACATGCTACAGAAAAAGAAGGACTTTAAAGAGGAGATTACATTTAACTGGAGCTGATGTGTGAGGACAGATCACACAGTGGACATCCTTGATTTGGTTTATGTGATATCTGATTCCCCTTCAAACAGCAGTGGGTTCCCAGCAGTAAAGATTTGTCAGTTAGAGCATCTTGTTTCCCTCTCACAGGTGAGCAGGTGAATGGACAACTGACCAGTCAGATGTTTACTCCTGGGACTCTGGGTTTACGATGCAGAAGTCATTTGTTCTTTATTCACGCACTTCTACCCTATGGAAGCTACTCAAAGCACCCTTTCAAGCGAGATGCTACTTTGGTGCCCATAGGAAACTGCTGCTGTGGTTTGAAGACTGTTTTCATAAGTCAGCCATCAGAGGTTTCTAGCAGAACAATGGCGTAAATAGGACTTGATTACTACAGTCCACTAAGAAACACTTTAGAGCATTTAGATCTGAAACAGCATGTTCTGAGTTTTGTTCACAGAAAAGATTGGCAAAGATTCTGTGCTTTTGGGAGCAAAGTGTCAAGAGAAAACACTGAGGTTTGGGTGGGCAGAGCCGGAAGGAGGACTATTTTGGGCCCCTTGAGGAAGATCAGTAGAGGGTAGAAGTGTTGGAAAGAGAGATCTTTGCCTTCACCCTGCTTCCATCCCAAAGAGCCTGCAGAAAGCAGGAGGAAAGAGAAAAAGCAAGCAGAGTGTACTTACAGGTCAGTTTTAATGCAGTTCTTGGTAAACTTAGTCTCACATCCAGCCCTTTATCTGGAAACCCAAACCTTGTAACCTCAGGGCCTCAGCCTGGAGATCTGTGCTAGCTGGGAGCCAAGAGTACAAGAGAAAACACTGGATCTGAAAGTTTGGAGAAGTGGAGCAAATCCCTGCTCTCCTGCCACCATGAGAGGCCTTGGCCATCCAATTCTTATATTAGTTTGCAAGGCCACCCACAACAATGTCATGCAGAGGGGTGGTTAGGCAGGAAAACACTTCCTTAAAACACTGCAGCCTAACATATCCAAGGTCAACATGCTCACAGGGTTGATTTTATTCTGATACCTTTCTTGTGCTTTTTAGATGGTCTCTTTTTATGCCAATTTATCTTCCTTGTGTTAATCTGTATCCAAATTTCCACTTTTTATAAGCTTATAAGGATTATTGTCTGGGTCTCTCTCCTCTTCTGGTAGTTTATAGTGGCTTTGGAGTTCTGGACCCGTATATGCGTCACCATGATCTCTGCCTTCATGTCCATTATGTCCTACCTGCGTCCATGTCCGCCACTGAATTTCCCCTTTTCATATGGGCAACAATAATACTGGATTAAATCCCACTCCAACAAGCTCACTTAACCTCTATGACTATGTTAAAGACCTTTCTTTCAAGCCCAGTCCCTTACTGAAATACTGGGGATTAGGAGTTAAATATGTGAATTTTAGGTAGACATAAATGCTCCCCTTTCCTGACTCAACTTTCCCATTTTTAACAGGACTCTGCTCACTCATCGGGGTATGTATCTATTCACTCATTCATTTAATCATTTATCAAATATCTGTTTAATACCTACTACTACCATCTAGGTACTAATATTAGGTCTAGGTGTGGGCAGGAAAACTGTTTCTTTTCTTACATCAAAGGAGTGGCTGAGATAGACAAGGAAGCTGCAGACTCCTTATTTCTGGGCTCATTCCCTGGTCTCTACTTCCTAAGGGCCTCTGGTCTCTTGTTGTCTATATTATCAGACCGCAAGCACAGAACCTGCCAGAGAGATCTGAAATAAACAAGAGGGAAACACAGGTACAAAGTCCCGGAGGCAGAAGTGAAGAAAGATGCAATTATGTGCCCCAGGGCCGCTGTGATCTCTTTCTAGTCAGAGCCACTATTTACCCACCCGGAGGCAGGGGAAAGGGTGGGGAAGGAGGTGGTGCCGGTACATAAAGAGCACATGTGCAGCGTGGTGTTATTCATGCTGCTTGGTTTGCTTTTTCCTTTGGTAGGGAATGAATTGGTGTTTCAGCAACTGAAAAGAAAATGGTGGATACTGCGGCTCTGTGCACACCTGGAACTGTTCTAGGTACAGCAAAGAAAGTGGGCTGTAAGAGGGTTCTGTCCCTCCCTGCTACATTTACATACTACTGGAAGGTGGCAGCTGTGAAACACGCAAGCAAGAATGAAGAGTTAGGCTGCTCACAAGTTAAACACGCACTGTGACGGAGGGGTGAGGAGAGCTGGGCGCAGGTGCAGGGTTAGTTAGCAAGGTGGTCTGGGAAGGCCCCATCCATACGCTCATCAAAGTAGAGGGTGATAGAGAAAACCAAGGGGAATGAGTGCGGAGTGATTAGCACAGCATTTGGCATAGAGCAAGGGCTCGGCAAATTGCTGCTGTTGATGTTGTTACTGTTAATTACATTTTAAAATCCTTATCTGAATATGGGGACATTATGCTCAATTCATAAGGTTGCTCTAGACTCTGTTTTGAAAAGCGCATCAATAACCTTACATGACAAGTTCAATGATTGCTGAGTACCAGCCAGGCACTCTGGGTTGGATGCAGAGAACAGACTCCCGAGGATGTGCCTAAGAGCAAAGGCAGGAGGAAAGCACTGGATACAGCAAGGCTGGCACAGCAGGAGACACAGCAGGTGCAAAGGCACAGAGGCAGGAGAAGGCTTGGCTGATCCAAAATCAGCAGGGGCTAGCTCACAAAGGGTCTTAAAAGTAACAGGAAGGACTCTAGGTTTCATTTTAAGTGTAAAGCAAAGATACTAGAGGTTTTTGAGCAACTAGTGAAATGAGCCTCTTTAAATTTTAAGAGAGAATTCTGACTAACATGTAGAGGTAACAGAATACACATCAACTCATTTGTCTTTGACAAGGCATGAGATCAGCAGTAATGCATATATACATGTCAGGCCTGCATTCTAAAATAACTATTCATTAAGAGCCTACTACACATAGACATGTCAGATACACCAGGATCACTGGAAGTTACAACACACAGCTCTTGGAAACCCGGCAGTTTGAGTGGCACAAGGTAGATGCTCAGTAAATTCTTTACATTTGCTATGAAATTGCCTATTATGTTACTCATATTGGCTTCTCCATTGCTTAAGGTAACGATACTAAAATCCACCAGGGGGCTCATTACTGAGCAACAGGAGGCAGCAAAAGAAAAGCAGAAAGTCGCAATATGTCAATTCTTCCCCTTCTCTGTGTTTCTCTGTCTCTGTTTCTATCTCTTTATTTCTCTCTGTCTCTGTCTCTATGTGTCTTTGCCTCTCTCTCTCTCTGGATACGATATTCCTGCAACTTTCACCTATACCTACAAGGTGGACCCCTGTTCATATTTCAGGGCCCTGCTCTTCTATTACCTGCCTTCCAAAGTCACAGACCTCTCTTCACCTACCCAGGCTGAACTGTCATGGGTCCGTCCTGTTGCTTGGTACCCAAATCCTTCCACACAGAGACACCTCCTGTGACACAGGAAGGTGCTATTTGTCCACAAGGCTCATTTTGCATTTACCTGTCCATCCTCAGGGATCAGAGCCAGCTCTGATATATGACTGATGTAATAAATGGGGAAGAAACAAAAAAGGGGAGGAAGGAAGGGAGGGAAAAGAAGGGAGGGAGGGGAGGGAGGGGAGGGAGGGCGGGAAGGCCGGCAGGAAGGAGAGAGGCAGGGCTGGCAGAAGGAAAGGCATCTAATTCTTTCCTCCTCCTTTTCTAGATAATGCTAAAGCTCATTTCAGCCAGCAAGTGCTGAGTTTATTGATCAACATTTCTGAGATATTGAATGGAGTTTCTATTGACAGAAATAACTGGCAAGCAGGCAGAGAGAGCAAGAAATGTGCTGACAGCCAGCAAATCATACCCCCAGCACGGGAGTGCCTGTCTATGCCAAGGGGCACAATCATTAATTTCCTGTTCTTTCACAGTTCCATTTCTTGGGCTGACTGACAAGTTCATCTGGCCTCTTATAAATAAACTCCCTTCTTATTCCCTGCTTCTAACTGCACCTGCCACCCAGATGATCGGCCACCCGGGACTCACATAAACATCTTAAATTGCTAGCAATAGCTCAACATGGTAGTTAAAGGAAATCTTCTGCTTACTGTATGATATAATCAAGAAGACCCATTTCCCCTGCATTGTAGGCAATTGGAGTCCACACACAGGGCCCAGGAGGATATATTTCCTTGCCTCTATACACATTTAAATAAATGACACTCAAACACATAGGCATACAACGGTCTGCTGGAACATGGAACTCTTGTATTCCAAAAATAAGCCCCCCCAAATGGTGTCAAAAAATGGGGCAAGACATGTTTTTTGAAGATAAAGCAGCGCTGTTTTATTTAACCTGGTACCAGGGGCACAGTGTAGTTCGAGTACGCAAAGTTGTGTAACTGGCTTAAAACTTTCACAGTCTTTTGTAGAAAGAGCAATTACAAAGTGAATGGCTTTTGGGTGTGGATCAGGAAATGAGGAAATCCTTGTTCAGCTAAAGAATGAGAAAGACCTTTGTTTCCCTTTGCAGAGGGGAGCAATAGTTAATATATCAATCAGGTCACCCAGGAAGATGGCAAATACAGAACAGTATGACAGCGAGACAGCTATTAACAATGTGGTCGGTGCCCCAAGGTGTCTGGCTGTAGAAAATAGTTGAGTTTGCAAAGGAAATGGTCATATAACTTGGGCATTGGCAAATATAACACAAACATAACAAAGCTCTTTTTTGTTAGTGTATAACAGGAACTTAAAATTTAGTCCTCTAACACAGCTGCGCAATGCTGAGTAAGTCACATAATCTCTCTGAGCTTCAGTTTTCTCATCTGAAAAATGAGAATACATTAAACTCTGCAGACAAGTGGGAACAGAAGCTAACATGATAATGCTCTGTAGAGGAGAAGAAACTTCTAAACCCCATTCAGTCTCATATGAGTCTTATGATTGCTATGTGTATTTCTCTTTTACAGAGGAGACAGTGATTCCAAGATGAGATGTGACCTGCTCTAGCTTGATAAGGCAAAGGTGTGATCTGAACCCAGCTGTGCCAAAGGCAGATGCTCAAATACAGAAAATGCATCGTTAATCTTATTAGTCATTTTACTCCTATTCTTGGCTTCAAATTCCATTTGGTACCAGTGGCCTAGGGGTTAATACAGGAAGAATTCAGCTCTCAGCTTGGCTTTGCATAAACAAAGCAATTGCAGTCCACCTAGAAATAATTATGTGGCCTTTCCAGACATCAAAGCAAAATTCTTGGAACCGAAATGCCTGGCATTGATGTATATAATGTATTCATTGTTCAGTTTACTTTGCTAGCAGTAGGCAATGGTACCTTGACATTTGCATTAGTATACATTTCTCTTAAAGACTGTTTATAGTTTGAAAAGCTTTTGAGTAGTGCTAACTATTAACTCAGGCTGAGAGGTAATTAGCCCTATGGTGGAGCTTTGGGGCTGTGGCTCAAAACATTTCCTTCCACTTACTTCACGGACCTTGACCAAATACATGCCAGTCTAGTTTGGTGGTTTCCAGTCACTGTAGTTCTTTTGCAGCTTTTACTAGAGTGGGAAGAAGACATTCAGCTGACAATAATAATAATAAGGGTTTGCTATGTGTCAAACAATGAGCAAAATGTACCATTAGGATTTGACCCCAACATGCAAAGTGACAACTGTGCTCCACTTCATAGATGAGGCACAAAGACATGCTCATAGAGTCACAGCCTGGAAGTGGAGAATCCAGGGTTTGGATGCAGGCAGATTCTAAACACAATGCAGTCCTGTGAGTACTGATTAACAGATGAGCTTTTGGCCTTATGGTGAGAGGATTTTAGGTGAGCAATGGGCACATGCAAATCTGCAGAGCCCTTGGCTTGCGATGCTTTCACTTACACTTTTTGACTTTATCGTGGTGCAAAAGCCATGCACTTTCGGTAGAAGCTCTATTTTGAATTTTGTTGTAAAAAAGAGAGGGGGAAAAAAAAAGAGCTCTAACGGATATAACAGCAAGTGTGTTTAGGGGTGTTAAATAGCTGACTATATCAATGTTTTTGGATCATTGAACACAGCTGTTTGCAGTCTCCCTGTTTGAATGTCCACTTTGTATTCTTTGATACTGTGATTTGAGCAACTATTTTCAAGATGATAATATGTAATCTATTAACAGGTGATTTCTTGCTGTTATGTTTTTTTTTCTTTTTTTGTAGTTCTGTATTACGTGTACCCTTACACCGCTTTGTTTTGTTTTGTGTTTTTCTCTTTTTCCTCTTAAATAAAAATAAAAAAAAATTAAAAAAAAGAAGCTCTATTTTGAATTTAGATCTAACTGGGCTAGTAATATGAATTTTTTTTTTCTCTATGCAGGGCAGTAGAAATAAGCCTCAGCTCCCAGCAGACATCAGATTAAGAGGAAAGATAACCAATACTCTACAGGCTACTGTTAGTAAGAAAGGGTGTTTGGCAAATATTATGTACTTACCAAATGCTCCATTTATAAAATTTTCAGTTTACAATGGGTTTATCAGAACATAAAACCACAATAAATTGAAGGACATCTGAATATTCATTGTGTATTTGCATGCATTTGAAAATTTCCATAATGAAATCATATATACATTCTAGAGCTGGCCAGCCCAGGCTTTTACCTGTAAGACAGAGGTAACATGGGTGAAGGTAAAATGTAGATCCAGGGTATGTCAGCTATCATTTATTGTCTTAGCTACCAGGAAAAATCCTGTGGCACTTACAGAATATAGCAGGCCATCCCCATGGCATTCTTAGTATAAGGCAATTCATCCCTCAGTTGCTTTTTTAAGTGTAATTAAATTTGCTTGAATATATATACTTCATTTCCCACAAAATGAACTAATCATATATTTATTTATAACATTTTGCTTATTACTATAGTAATAACCATCCCTACTTAAAAATCACAGTCATATAAAAATAAATTTTGAAATGTTGCTGGTGGACCTGTTTACTTCACTGTAACTTTTCACATGTCATTCTCTGATCTGTGCTAATGTATCATCGCCAAGTAATTTTTGTTTAAAATAGATTAGCTGAGAAAGTAACCTTCCTGTGTTGAAAAAGCCATGCCCAAGGGGACAGCATCTTATCTGAAGGATGGCTGTGCAGTGTGAATGCTGCTGGCCTTATATATAAACATTTATGCTTGCGTGGACTGAGGGCTGGTGCTCTGTCGATGGGGCACGGGTGGTTGTAGGTAGGACAGCTGGCAGCCTGAGAAATTGCCAGAAGCTATGAGAATGAGTAAAGGCTTTTGAGAAGACAGGTGACATGCCAGCCCCTGTCAGATCATCATATAAAGGATCCAGCTCACCGAATTGTAATCTGTTTTTTATTATAAAAGTAATACATTGCTGTTGTGCAGTATTTAGACAACACTGAAAAGTTAAAAGAAAAACAAATCCGTTGATCCCACCGCCCAGGGAGCTCTACATTTTCTTTTTTTACTTTCTTTGATCCAAGTGTGAATTCTCTTTGCTCAGACAGCCTTGTGACTCAAATGTTACCTTTCAACTTCCTGACCACCAGCCACCTCATATTAAGGTCCACCAAATAAAAAATATGGGCGCCCAATTAAATTTGGACTGTAGAAAACAATGAATACTCCCCATATTTAGGGTTTAAATGTGTCCTATCTATCTCAATTACCCATTGCCTGAAATTCCAGTTTTAACTGTGCTCCATGTGTTTTATCTTGCACTCCTACCCAGTGGCCAATGCACTTTCATCACTTCTCTGTCTCCTATATTTGGTTTTTGTTCCATGGCATAAATCACCCTCTAACAGATAAATAGATTTATTTTATTGCACTTATTATTTTAATTTTTGCTTCTGGTTAGAATACAAATTGTGCATGGGTATTGATTTTTCTTCATTCCACTCACTGAAATATTTGAAATATGTAATAAGGATGTGTACCCCTCACTCTCCACACTTTAAAATCATATAATGTGTGTATTTTTGTATTTTCCTTCTTCTTTTTTCTTAAAAAATATTATAAGGGCATTTTAGATACTTGCTTCCTACACAGGATTTAAATGGCTATTTTGCAAATTATCTCAAAGTTGGTTAAATGATCCAAATCCTATTATAATTAATAACATTGTTATGGTTTAGATCTAAAATGGGCCCCAAAGCTGCATGTATTTGGAAGGTGACTGGATTATGGAGAACTACAGCTGATGAGCTGTTAAGAGATAGTGCCTGCTCTGAAGAGACAGGTTACTGGCGTTCTGATTGGTACAGGTACACCGCATCTCTTTGTTACTTCTTCACCACTGGGACAATATATCCAATACCAATAGGTTAAAGGAAGAAAGTTTATTTCAGCTCAAATTATGTAGAGGTTCCAGTCCATAGTCAGCTGGCTGTATGACAGGGCAGCATGGCAGAAGGGCATCAAGGAGGAGTAGCAGTCCATGGCAGAGAAGGTAGGAAGCAGCCAGCCTCCTTCCCTTTTATGCCATCCAGGGATACAAGCCTTTTGGGTTGTGCCACCCATACCCAGAGTGCGTCTTCCCATCATCCATACACAGGACTAGGTTAAACTAATCAGTGGACCACACATCCTTAATCCTAGCATCATACAACCTAAACCTACCCAATTCCAAAAGGCGGCATCTATGAGCACATAGGCTTTGAGTCTTCTAGATATAAAATATAGCAGCCTCCATCCCTAGCTCTCTCTTCCCTTGGCTCTTTCCTTCCTTTGCAACATGAGGTGACAAATTTCCTTTGCCTAGCACCTTCTATCATCCCTTCATGCAAGGGCTGACTTGTAAAACTTTTGAACCAAAATAAATCTCTCCTGTTTTTAGTTGTAGATGTGTTTTGTTACAGCAATGAGAAAGTGACTAAGCCTTCGTGGACAGTTTGGCAGAAAGGCAGTTTGTAGGATGCTGCCCACCTGGAGGAAGGTAGGAAGGATGTAGACAGCTCTGGTTCTACCATCTTATTGGCTCAGTAGCCTGGATAAGTCACTGCCTCTTCTAGCCCCAGTCTCCTGTTGTAAAATGCCATGCTAAGAACACCTACCACCTTGGTTGTTGGGATTCAGTAAGTGAAGTTTCTCAGGTGAGGGAAAACATCTCTGATGAGGTAGGAGAACAGGGCATGGCAGACTGGCTGTGGGAGTAAGGTACAACCTGTTACTAACAAAATCCCAGAGCCCTGGTGCAGAACAGTTTCCAAAGCCCAGCACATGGACTACTACAGAAAATTTGAGCAGGTTTTTGATAGGATGCCCTAGACCTGAGGAGTGGGAGGTACCAAGAAAAACAAACAAACAAAAAGTTGATATAAGCTTTCTGCACTGTTTTCTCTCTTGTACACCCTATATAGTTGTTTTCTTACATTTTGGTGGTCCAGATTTGCTCTGTTTCTTTTCCTACATTTAATAAATGTAAAATTTGCCATGTTTTGCACTTGTCTTGACCAGTTCTTTGTTCAGCAAAGAAAGAACCTAGATATCATGTCAGAAGGAAACTCTAGCACCGTAGCACCAGTAACACTAAAAGGTATATGGCAAGGAGTGAACACTCAGGAAGACATGCTGTTTATGCTCTTACGAGCTCTTCTACCCCACTCTTTCTTTCTACTGCTCTTTATTCTTCTTTCCTCACCTTAGTGAAAGAGTTTTGGCCCAGACAGGACACTGTAGCTGGTAAAGCCAAGGAGCTCCATCTCCCCCACACCTATAAAGTGGGATAGAACTTTACCTATGGCGCCAAAAGAATACCAATGGGCTACCTGTGTATCCCTAATGCCCCCTCAGGCTCCACCCAAAACCTAAGCTACATATATCCCTCCACTTCACGTGTTCCATGGAGAGATCACCGACCCTGGGGAGAGATGCCACGCCCCAGAGGCTCGGGGGTGTCAAAATAAAGGTCATTTATATTTCATACTTCTTATCCTTTCAGCTGTCACTGGTCCCCCACAGTTCTATCACTTAGTAATTCTTTTTTTTTTTTTTTTTTATCTTGCAAGCCAAAGCCATCTATTTCCAAACTGCTATAGTTTTACTCTTCATAGGTCTTTCTCTCCCTTCTCCCCCCAACCCAATTATCAGATTAATTCTTGTTGATTTTTGTCACCATGAAAGATCAGTTCTTGAACTGTTTCTGCACACCCTGGCTAGCACACTTCCACTCCACCATCCTTGAGCAACCACATAGCATCTGTTGGAGTACTATGGTGTAATAGAGAAGCAAAAGTACAATGCGAACAGGTTTACTGAGTTGAGGACCTGGGAAGGAGCACACAACCCATGGAGCTGGGCTGTCTCCTTCCACCAGATACAGAGAGACAGAAGGGTTATATTATCTCTGATTGAATGGTACATGGGGCAGATATTGATGATGTATGAGGAACCCATTGGAATTCTCTGTGCATGCAAACAGGAAGGGAAGTTGCAATTAGGGCTGAAGGAGCAGGAAGTGATAAGCATTCCTGCTTTGGTCTTCTGCCAGGTTAGACCACTGCCATCACTGTACAGTAATTTATACCAGGGCAAGCACCTTTCAGCATTCATTAGTGCACAACTCCTTTGAGTCTAGTGGCTTTTGCTCCACACCTCCTTTGAAGTGCCAGTAGTCTTCCCTGCCACCCTGGAAGGACTGATTGATGGCCTTATTTGTGCCTTGCGTTTGCTGCAAGTTAGGGGTGGTAGAACTCCCATACCAAATGAGCTGGAATTACCTGCCTCTTTCTGCACAAAAAAACATATGGGCCTCCTTTCAGCCTCGGGCCAGGATTTCCTACCTCTAACAATCAGTAGAAAAAATAATGGAGCTAGGCATGGCACATATCTGTAATCCCTGCACTCTGAGAAACAGGCAGGAGAATCACAAATTTGAGTCATCTCTTGGGCAAGGTAAATGTTTGGGCAAGGCTTTTTGTCAAAGTAAAAAATAAGAGTTAGGAATGTAGTACAGTTTAGAAACGCTAGATTTAATTCCCAGTAAGTATTTTTTTTTTTTTTTTAAAAGGTAAATGAAAGATTCAATCCCTAGCCCCAGGAAAGAAAAAAAAAAAAAAAAAAAGTAAGTGGTAGGAACAAGTGAAATGCTAATTGATATTTGACAGTGACAAAGAATTATAAATACCTCTTTAAAAAAAGACAAACCTTATCATTACAATTAAAAAACAAAACAAAAAAGCCAAATGGCAGCAATCACATAACAATAGGAACTACTGAATCCTGCTGGAAGTTCCCCCTGCACTCTAATTCTGAAAGTCCTGAGGACAGATTCAATATTATCATTCACATTTTATAGGTGGATAAATAGGAGTTTAGAGAGGGTAGATAAATTGCCCCAGGTCTCAGTTAATCAAGGGCAGAGCTGGGACTAGGATTCCAGGTTGAGGTTGGTCTGACATCTAAACCTCAGACATCAAGTGAAGACTTCAGGCCCCACAGTTTCTAGGATGTCAGAGCAACTGGGTTTTCAGAAGTGTTCTTGGTCATCTTATGTATTTATTACAAAGAAAGGCATTTTACTGCCAGAAGTATAAGTGGCCCTAGGGGAGACAGTGTCGGGCAGAGTTCTCATTCTGAAAGCAAATTTAATGCAGCTATTTATACTGAGCACCTGGGATGAGGCCTTGGCTCAGAGACCCTGGAAATATTCAACCAATCACCATTATTGACAGGGAGCGAGTGAGACAGGAGAGAAGGATGTGACTTTGTTAATTAGTATAGGGGTATGAGGCATCATAAGTAGGGAAAAAATAGGATGAAGGCTTCATTGAGCTTTATCAAAAATTAATGAAACAGCTTTGACCTCTGCAGCAAGACTCCAGTAATTGTAAGGGCAAAGGCAGCCAGACTCAAGCAATTAGGAAGACAAAGGCGAAGAACTCCAGACCAGGGAGGCTCCTAGGTAGTGAGATTAACATGAATCACAAATTTTCCCTTTTCTTAATCCTTAAACCTAAACTACATCCTAGGGACCCCACTCGTAATCTTATACTCCATCAAAGGACAGGGAAATGGTTTCATGACCAGAAGAAATCCAAGGTTAGAATGAAAGACAAGCCAGGAAGGCATCAGCTTCCAGGAACCTATGTGGGACAAGAATCTCAATAAAAGGAGCTACAGACAAGAAATCTAAGAATTACTCACGTTGAAATACACCCTACTGTCCAGAGCAACTGTCTTGCTTGCCTCTCTTTCTTCCCTATTTCTTCACCTTCAGATAAGTTGACTTCTCTGATTTTAAGTTGTTTCTTTAGTTCTTTTGCCGGTACTGGATTTAAGATCACTGGGAGCTGTGTGTTCCAGCAGAGCAGTAGCTTGTTGTCCACCTCTGATGTTACAGTGTGGCACAGTGTGGGTGGTGGATCCCTTCCCCCTCGGGCGTTACATCAGAAAATTCCAGGACATATGTGTACTGCTTTGGACATCTTGGGAAAACTCAAGCACATTTTTGATGGAATGTTCCAGACCTAACATCAGCCTGAGGAACAGTTGACATAAAAAGCACAGATACTATGTTCCCTTTATACAGTGATCCATTCTTGCCTTGTGGAGAATACTTTTTTCCTACTTTTACTTGACCCAAACTCACTCTGCAGAGCTTTTTTCCTACCTTCAATACACAAAAATCCTCACTACCTTTTGTACGTGTCTGGACTAAGTCTTTTGCTCAAGATAGAAAGAATCTAGAAACTACCTTTAGAAGTACTATAGACAGCTAAGTTATTCAGAAGTATTATATGCAGTTAGCTAGAACCGGGCCCTCAAAAGACCAGTGAAGAAGACAACTGGTCAGAGGTATAGTCACTGAAATCCAGGCCTCAGGAAAAGAGGAACTACTTACTCATATACTTCCCCTGGGGATGGACAGTAGTGATGGACATTCTAAATAGACATTGAACACCTTGGGGTGGAGAACAAACACCTCCTTAACCTACCCCTTCCAGGACAATCCTTCTCTATCTCACGTGTGCTTATTATATGACTTGCTTCTCAATTTTATATCCATTTAGTCAGTATTGTCCAAGTGACTACACTTGTTATAATCTTATTGGTTAACCATGGTTCTATCCCACTTCATATCCAAGTTGTGATTTTCCCTTGGATCAACATTACCTAACTGACTGGACTTGAAATCTCATTGGTTGACTATGATCTTGTCTCACCTTGCACCTGATTCATCTCATGGCTTTGCTTAATAAAATACCCTTAAGAAGTAGAGTCCACCAGCAACTCACTTTCTGGACCGCCTTCTGTCCTTCTTTGACAAAAGTTTTCTTTCACTCAATAAATTCTTTCTACTTTTAATCTCTGTTGTTTCTAGAATTCATTCCTTGATTTTAGAGAACATGAATTCAGTGTTTCAGACATCTAGCGGGTTGGGAATTATATTTCTGTTATATTATTTGTATTATCTGAAGGTCACATATCATCTACCCTCTATTAGAAGGAAACTCCGGTACCCCAAGATCCAACCTGGTAACAAGGGAAATGGGAGCCAGCATACAGAGGGGTACAGAGGATTAAGTCTGCGTTCCAGATGCTTTTCTGGATGGAGTCTGGTGGTTTTCTATCAATTAACTTAGGTATAGCTTTTATGGGTTCAGAGTTTCATGTATTAAACTGGGCAGCAAATGAAGATTACATTGACTTTCTACTCAAATCAATAAATAAGATAAATAGACCAGAAGTGCTAAATAGTGATCAGGATGAAATGGGCCTAAACACTTACTAAGAGTAGAGAGGGGAGGAACATATACATCAGAAAAATAAATATGCCAATAGAGCATCGGGCCTGCAGCTTTATTTTTTTAGTTAAATACCTGTGGTGAAGCACTGATATTTTAGTCAGCCACCCCCCATACTCACTGCCTCCAAAAGAAAATGAAAAAAAAGCTAGTAGAATTAAGTTGTGACATACAATAAAACTACTGATTGCTAAGAAGACTGATTGGATTTAAGAAAAAGAATGGCATTGAATTACAATGCAGAGACATATCTGACACAAAGAGCCGTACACTAGGCAGCAGGAAGGCTGAGTTATTAAGTGTCCTTGTTATAGGCAGAGAATTACATGCTACTCTTCTGTCTCCCCTGACCCTGACCCGGTGCCTGAGTCTAGAACACAGACGGTCTTAGCCTGACCCTGAGAAGTACAGATCTGGAGCTCTGGATATGGGTACCGTAGTGGATTCAGAAGACCATCCCAGAAAACAACTGAGGGGCTGAGAAATGAGACAAGGAAAGAAAGGAGAGCAGCAGACAAAGGTGTGTGAATGAGTGGACCACTAGGTAAACAAGAGGCTGGACTTTTTATGGTCTCTTATGAGAAACTGAGTATGAGACATCTCAAAATGTTTCCACCAAGAGCAGGAAATCTAGGACATTTTCCCACAAACCCCCCATCTCTAACCTTTTAAATTGTATGTAAGGAATTTAACCCCTTTGTCACCTCTTCTATGCACAAAAAATAAAAATAAAAAACCACCTGAAGAGAGATCTGGGTGCTCCTGGAAGCTGAAGGTAGCCACTGTCAAGAACCTTATGTAAGTGGAGGGCTGAGGCCAGCAACACTAACTAACTCAGAAGGGTTGCAAGACTGAGCTCTGTGTGCACTGACTGTGTCAAGCCCCTCTGTCTCTCTGGGCATTAGTATATAACTCTAAGTAGCTGTTTTTTTTTTGTTTTTTTTTTTTTTTTTTTTTTTTTTTTTTTTTGTTGTTGTTGTTGTTGTTTTGTTTTTGTTTTTGGTACCGGGGATCAAACTCATGACCTCGTGCTTGCCAGGCAGGCACTTACACCACTGAGCTAGATCCCGGCCCTAGTATTTAACTCTAAATGTTAGTTTTACATCTTGACATTTCTCTCCAAGATTGAGCATCAGTAACTGAAAACCAGATGGTCACCCTTAAAACAGAGGATTAGCAGCCCTTCAGGAAATGTCTTCTGAGATAAAAACGAGCCATAATGAGTGCTCCACTTGTTAGCTTTTAGGTATGAGCTTTTTAAGCAGTTGAATACACACTCAAATATGTATGTATACAACGCGAACCCTGTGGCATTGTTCATAGGAGTCAAAAATTGGAAACAACCTAAATACTCCCCAATTAAGGCGTAGCTGGATAAAATTGGTGCATTCATAGTCAGGAATGTTCTCTGCAGTTAAAAGAAATGAAATGAATTTATATGTGTCAACATGGGTAGAGCTCAAAAAACACTGCCAAGGGGAAAAAGCAGCATGATGCAGAATGTCATCTGTATATATAGTACGACACCATTTAAGAAAACACGCACACATTATAGGTTTCCTACGAGAGGGCTATAGATATGAAAAGTATTTTTAAGAGACTGAAGTGACAACACAAACTCATTAAATGTTATTTTGGAAAGGTCTGGAAAAATAAAGATCACATTTATAGGAGTGGCTGCTTTTGGGTGGGGGGGAGTAAGGACAAACTTAGGACTAACCATGATGAATGTGTGTAGGGAGTAACCATGATTTGAGATTTAACGATACTGTTCTAATTTATAAAAGCAGAACTGATTCACACATTTTAAGTAAATTTTAAAAAATGTCTAGTACACAGCCTGGCGCCTTACAAACCTACACTATAATGTGTGAAGAGATTGGAAAATACAGTCAGAGAGATTCAGTGATCCTAGCAAATGTTTTCTTTGCTAAAAGCATCTGCCCTGCCACCTGCAACACCAGTACAAAATGGCCTTGACATATCAGGTTTCCAAGGCTGCGTGCCAGCACAGTGGCTTCAAGGGTCTTTCTTCTGGGGCACAAATTTACATCCAGCAATTGTTCTCACTCTCTTCAAAATAGGACAAGCTGTGTTTCTTTTTAAATAATAAAAAGGAAGTCATTCTTTTAATGAGTCAAAATTAGAAATTCTTCCCCAATTCCCAGGGAATCAGGAATCTGATTGAATAGATTCAGAATTAACATGGCTTTTGATGTGTTCTTTCTTTCTTTCATTCTTTATTTCTTTATTTATTTATTTTGGTCTTTTATCGGTACTGGGGATCGAACTCACGACTACCTGCTTACAAGGCAGGTGCTTATGCCCCTGAGCTAAACCTCCAGCCCCTTGATGTGTTCTTAATTGCCATAGTGCCAGTCACTTTGGGACTGAACAATATTACATCTGATCAGGACTATGCCATTTTTCTTGGCCATGCAGGCATGAATATGAGGAGCTTTCCACAGTGATAACCCCAAGCTAGCGAAGGTGGTGCACACCCATAATCTCAGCACTTTGGGAAGCAGAAGCAGGAAGATGGTAAGTTTGAGACAAACCTGGGTAATTTAGCAACCTGTCAGGAGCCTGTCTCAAATTAAAATAAATAAATCAATAAAAAATAAGTAAAGGGAAGATGATATAGGTCACTGAGAAAGTTCTGAGTTCAAGCTGTAGTACCACAAAAATAAATACATAAATGTATAAGTACATATATAAAAAAAGCAACACAAAGAATGTTATCAAAATCAAAGAAAAAAGCCATACCCCATATTAAAACTCCAAGACTAGACAATCGGAAGTCAATCTCACCTGTTATGGCAGACAATTTCCTTTCCAGTGTTTATAGGTCCACATCTTACTTTTCCTTCATGTAATTTTTCTGTAGTTAGATTTGTAGATAAATCTCACCCCACCTCTCATAGATATGAGACATACAATAATAACCACCATTTGCAGGGACAACATCAGTTAGCAGGCACCATGCTGGGGGTGAGTGTGGGGTCCTCACCTAATCTAATCCTCTCTGCAACCCTGAAAACTAACCATCCTATTTTTATGGAAGAAGAAGAGATTCAAGAACTTGAACTAGGAAGGGCTCATCATTTTCCAGAGGCTCTAATTTTGTTATCTCTCACCCTTTACCACAGTTAAGGCTTCCTGAAGCCTCTGATTTCTGTGAATATGATGTGTAGAGGAAAAAATCATTTTCAAGGATTTTTCTTGTTGAGAGCTATATTTCTAGGGCTTATCCCTCAGAAGCAGAAAGTTTTAAAATTAAAATATAAATCACAGAAAAAATATATGTAAATAATCAAAGTAATGACTAAGTCCCACTCTTCAAGGCAGCAGATCTGGCTCTAGATAAGGTAAGGGGCCTGCCATTTGTATCAGCCAGCCTCCCCCTAGGGATGAGGAGGACCAGGGAGCCCCCCTCACCCCTCCCGCTGCGCTTTCTCAGTTCTGGTCTTTCTTCCCCTCATTTTTGCTTTGCAGCTGCCATAGGTAATAGGAAGAAACAATAAATCGCTTTGCAAGTCATACAGGAATCTGATTCTTTTCTATAGGATTTTTTTTAAACCATAAGTTTGCTCCAGGCTTGATAGAGGGAGTAAAATGATTACCACAAAATTTTAATCTTTCTCTCTTTCTCTCTCTCTCTCTTTGTGAGTGTGTGTGTGTGTGTGTGTGTGTGTGTGTGTGTGTGTGTCTGTGTATCTGTGTCTTTCTCTGGACTTCTTGAAAACAAAGGCATAAGTGTGAAGAAATTCGGGTCCAAAATCAAGTACAGCATGAATGGTTACAGCTCAGTTCTGAGTCTAAAACCTCCTTCTGGCTAGCAATTGTGAGTGTGTGTGTGTGTGTGTGTGTGTGTGTGTGTGTGTATCAAAACCTCACTATCCTTCTGGCAACATCCACCTTAATTAATACGATCACATTTATATACATCAAACCCCTAAAGAGCAGGACTCAGCTTGGATTTGTTGTTCTGCCTTCCAGTTTGCTTAGCTTCATGCTATCCACAGAATAATTGTGCAGTAAATGATTATGGAACAAACGGATGAGCCAGGGAGTCAGTGTGCTGACCCTGAAGACTTCCTTCAGATGGTATATCATTGAAGACAGTGATGAATACGAGGGAGCATCAGTCTTGGTAAAGGGCACTGTCTATAGGTAGAAAGAGCCTGAAGGCAAAGATACAGCATGCAAGAGGCCATAGAGGCCAGAGCAGCCCAGGAACAGGTAGGAATGGGAGGCTCCACAGCTAACGAGACAGGGCTGCTTTGATTATCTCTTCCTGGGAAGAAGGTCACTGAAATCAGATTGGCCTTGCCTAGATCATTCTGATGAAGCATGCCAGAGAAAAAAAAGCTTCTGGGGCCAACTATGCTGGAGAAATTCTATGTTAATCAAAGTTGAGCAAGTTCTTTTTATAAATTCTTAGAGCAAGTGCATATCATAAACATTCAAAAGGCAAAAACAGTGAACATGGCACATCTCCACCTCTGTGACCACAGAAACTAGTCTCAGAGCCTCTCTCAATGCCAGCACTCGCATTTCCTCTGTTTGTCTGATTTCCAACTCGGAGAAAAAAATAATAGGCTGGTGAAATTATCTAAAAGAATAAGAAGGATTTCTTAAGGCAGAACACCCAGAGTGAGGACAAGATAAGAAGTCAGTCCTCTTTTCTCCACAAAGATTAGCTAATCTCAAAGGACAGATGAGGGGCAATACGGAGTCATGCTTGATAACTCGCCTTCTGGCTCTAAATTTTAAGGGAATATGAATTTCAAAGTGTTTCTAAATTCTGAACTTTTCTTTACACCTCCACTGCCAGCACCCTGCTGCAAGTCACTGTCACGCTAGGACACTGCATCCCCTACCCATCTTCCATACTTAAGGTACTTTTGCAGTTTTGTACTCCTGCAGTTTTGTGATAGTTACTTTTACTAAATGTATTTGCATGTCAACTTGCCTGTACTAAGGATAGCTGTGTGGCTGATAAAGCAGTATTTCTGGGAGTGTTTGTAAAGGTGTTTCCAGAAGGGACTAAATGTATGAATTGAGACCATCGGCACCAATATAGGCAGGCATCACCCAATCTAGCAAGGGCCTTAACAGGACAGTATGCTGGAGGGTGTCAAACTGTGCTCTGAACTGGGCTTGGCTTTCTCTGCCCTTGGACATCAGTGCTTCTAGTTCTTGAGCCTTTGGATTTGGAGTGGAACTAACACCATTGGCAACATTAGTGCCCAGACCCTTGGGTTTGGGTGGGTATCACTGCTTTCTCACCTTGCAGGACTCTCAGCTTCCACAATCATGTGAGCCTTTGCTTAGAATAAATATTTCTCTATCTCTGTGTCTTCTTGGTTATGTTTTACTGGAGAACTCTGACTAATACAAGTGTGTTCTCAACAAACTGGCCTGTTTTTCTTTTGATACTTCAAGCAATGTTCCTCTGCTATTTAGAGCCGTTCAGTAGCTTCTCAGTTCTTTCAAAGTTAAAGCTCTTCTTGTGTCTCTGAAGAGCCTTGCAGGATTTGCCTACCTGTGTTACCTCTTCCATCACACCTCCTATTACTCTCCCTTCTACCTTGGAATACCAGGTACTGTCTGACTCAGGGCCTTTATACTTGCTGCTCTTCTCCTTGGAATGAACTTTTCCAGATATCCACCTTTTCTGGGTTTATTTCCTCTTTTTTCTTTTCCTCTCCTTCAATTTTTTTCCTAAAAGCTAATATTTAGGGTAACCTCCCTTGACTGTCCCATTTAAAGTCACAACTCTGACCACACCCTCACACTCCTGACTCCCCTACTCTGCTCTATTTTTGTCATGTCTGATGTACTATTTATAATTTACCTGTTAACGTGCTGTGGTCTGATTTGTCACTCTCAGTTCAAAAGGTATATTCTTTACTGGCATAATCTCTGCTTAATACACTAATATGTATTTAACACCTGTTCTAGTACTTATTCCACTCAGGAGATTTATGACCAACTGTACTTGCCAAAATTGACCACAGTAATATCTCCCATTCCACTGTACTTCTTATAATGTGACCTTGACGGTTACAGCCTCTGTTCCTTTTGGTTTGATATTTATGATTACTTCAATCCATACAGTAGAACAGACATGATGATTTGTGACTTCCAAGGTGAGCACATAAAAATGCCATGCGTATCCTTCTTACTGTCTTAAAACTTGTTACTCATATGGTGGGGAAGCTCAGGTATCCTATGGTGAGTCTAGGACCAACTCGCCAGCCATTGCAGTATGCCATTTTGAAAACTGACCTTTCGGCCCCAGGTAAATGGTTCTAATTGACACACACACAGTGCAGAGATGACCATCCGTGCTCAAACACTCAAATCGTGGCTGAACCTATACCCAGATCGTAGATTTGTAAACAAAAGAGGTGGGCCTCATTGTTTTAAAAGCCACTAAATTTTAGAGAAATTTTATAGAATAAAATGGAATAAACTCAACAGATATTTGTTGAATAAATAAACTGAGCTAGACACATGTGTCAGTGCATACACTCAAAGTCTACCAATGTACCCCTTCGACAATTAGGAAATTTCCAGTTCAAAGCACCACTGAACATGAATTGCAAATAGGCTAATATCTGGTGACCTAAGGACCTACTTTTCCTTCTGTGTCCTACTGTTCAAGTGAGTTCAGGAAAAACACACCTATGTCAGTTTACCATCTGTTATCTACAAGTGTATGGAGAACATTAGATGAGATGATGTTCAAGGGCTTTCCCAATGTAAATCTTCTGAAGATGATGATAGATAATCTGCGAGTGTTTTTTAGAAAATCAGTACAAGTATTAGTCACCAACACAGAGTTAATAAAATGCAAACTCCATCTTGGCTTTCTATGGCTGAAAGTATTTCACCATAGTAATAACCACTTCCATGTGCTCTTACTGTAGACCCAGCAGGGACTGTACTAAGCAGTGTCTTCTCATTTCATTTAATCATGCATACAGGTCAGGACAGGAATATTACTTTCTTATGGTTGCTATAACAAACTATCACATAGCCAGAAGCTTAAAACAACATGAAATTATTAACTCATGATTCCTGAGGTCAGAAGTTTGAAATTCATTTCACTGGGATAAAGGAAATGTGTCATCAGGGCTGTATTTCTTCTGAAAGGTCCAAGGAAAGACTGTCTTCTGGCCTTTTCTATCTTGCAGGGGCCACCTGCACTGCTTGGCTTGTGGCCTCTTCCTACAATGTCACAACTAGGAGTCTAGTGTCTTCTCTCATCTCCAATGTCACTTATATTCTACATCTTACTCTGACCCTGATCCTCTTTTCTGTATCTTTTAAAAATCCTTAAGATTATACTGGGCCACCTGGATGATCCAGGGCACTGATTGCTCAAGAACCTACTGATCCGATTGTAAAGTCTCAAATACTACATAAAGTAATGAGTTCACAGGTCCAGGGACTAGGTCCTGGGCACCTTTTTGGGCAGGGTAGGGCACTGTTCAGCTTGTTGCTGTGAGTGCTACCTTTTATGAGTAAGAAAGCCAGGTTTGTGGTGCCAAAGGGTCCCCCAAAGCCTTGCAGCTGGAAAGCAAAGGATGAGGACTGGAGTTTAGGTGCATCTGGTCCCAGGTTCAAGTACATTCCTCATTCTCAGGCTGCCTTACCCAAAGGGAGGCTTCACCCCCTCTCTTTAAGAAGCCCCCAGACGAAGGATTCACACAAGTGACTGAAGGCCACTCAAACAGAAGAGGCCAGGAGGATAGAGCTGCCTAGACAGGGAGCATGTAAGCAAAATCTCAGGCCTTTTTCAGGACTCTAAAGTCAGGATTTGGTGTATGACATTAAACCACACCTAGTAGACACACCTGGAATCAGGTTACAGGTCTTTCATTTCAAGTTGGACACATCCCACCTGGATGCTGAGCCCTCTTTCTCCTTCTTTTGGATATAGGATATATTCTTCCTCCAGGTTTTGGGTTCCTTATATGAATGGCTTAAAGAGCATGTGTAATAAGCTCAGTCCAGGGGGAAGTATGTAAGGATCAGAAGACTGTAGCTTGAAAGTCTCAGCTCAAAGGAGGAAGTCTGCAAAGGCCTTATCAGCTGCACTGGAGGTCAGTACTCCTGGGTCTATGCCACAGGGAATTCGCCCAGCTGGTGGTCCAGCTGGCACTTGCTTCCAGGTCTCTGATAGGACCAATGTGCATGATTCTATCTTTGCTTTCAACTTCAGGGATGCCTGATCTTTGTTTGGATCCCAGAAGATTACTTGCACTTGAATATGACCCTCAGCCTTCATCACTGGGGGTTTCTGCTATGTGTCCCAGGGCACCTGAATCTCCACTGTCAAGGCTAATGTCATAGCAGACAGCAAATGTCACTGGTCCTACTCATTCTGCTACATGTGAGTGAGGACTGGAGTGGGAACTCCCTTACCTCAGAGAGCTCTGATACCTCCCACAGATGTGCCTTAAAGTAGAGTAGAGTGACTCATTAAAGTGGAGTGACTCGTTAGAGTAGAGTGACTCGGGTGAATTCATCCCTAAAACATAAGGACTGAGGGAGGGACTGCCTGACGCTCTTATATATGTAGGAACTCTCATAAGACTACCTGATTGTTTTCTTCTTACAATACAGAGAGTCTGGGTACAACCACCAGAAGGCAGCAGGATGGCAGGACAACATTTAAGGTGGTCAGGCTGATGCTGCCTAATAGCTGCACTGTGTTACACAATTAGATTTCATCCTGGGAGCCAAATGCTGGCTCTCCAACTGAGGCATGTCACTTACTAGCAATGGATCCTAGACAATTTACTTAGGGCTTCTGGGCCTTCATTTCCCATCTGTACAATAGAAGTAATAAGATTACCTATCTTAGAAAGTTGGAATCACAAGGATTAAATGAATTAATAATTGTAAACCATTATGAATGGAATCTGATCTAGTTTAAGTGCCATAGAATAATCCATCACAATCAAGCTGCCTGTTGAGGGTTTCTGTGTATGTTTCCTAAAGCAGAATGGTCTTCATCACTTTTGTTTCTTAAAAAAATCCACAGGATAACCAGCACTATTGCTGGATGGTGACCATCTTTCGTTATTCTGGTTTGTTTGTGAATGTATGTTCCACTTTGTTTAGTGGCAGAGAGAAAGCTCCAAGTCCCAGGTCTGGATAGCCGTGAAGCCTAAGCCAAATGCACCTCCACATACACCCCAGCTCTCATCTAAGCCCTCTCAAGGCCCTTCTATGATCCTACCTTTTACAGAGAAAGAGGAGAAAGGCGAGACTCTGATACTTCCCTCCATTCTCTGCCATGGAGGTCTCTGGCCAACATTTACTTTCCTGGTCTCCGATATTTCAGGAAACTGAAAAGACTGCCTAGGGAGCTAATCTTGGGCTTTACTTCTGGGGGAGTGGGGGAGGCAGATTTTCCTGTACAGAAGAGCGTGTGTTTCTTTTGAAAAGTCCTAGCAGAAATAAATGTACAACCTATTGTAAGCAGCGAGAAGCCACCAGCAGGAGTTGGTGTGATACAAAAGGGGCATTTGTAACAGCACAAAACACTTAGCACTTTAGCAAGACATGCACAGGATATAAAAAGAGACGAAGGGCCCAGCGAATCCGCCAGGAAAGCAACGTGCCCTGAATGCAGGACAGCCAATCACTACACCCGATGCACAAGCTTTATTCTCTCAAAGAGGCCACAGGCTTTTCTGTCTAGTGCAGAGGGGAGTGTTTGAATGCAGGTGGAAAAGACCAGGTCAGTCCTCCTTCAGTATCTCCCACTCAGGCAAATGCCTCTGTATTCCTAAGCAGGAGGCCCACCCCAACATTCGAGATGCCCAGGACAGGAGAATAAATAGATGCCTACCTTTAATGAGACTAATTACTGAAAAGCTGTACATTCAAGTAACAAGATATTGAATAAATGTATTTCATCCTCCTAAATTGACAAGTATACTTTCATGACAATCTGTACAGTAAGGCTCAGTGCAGCCTCCTTGGATATCATTGGAAGGGTGGATGGCTTAGTGATAGGCCCCTAATATTCATGGTGGCCAAGGGATTGAGGTGAATTTGAGAAGCACAGGACTAAGTGATTCCCCTCCTGTTTCGGAATTATAACAGCTAGGAAACATGCACCTTCATGGAGAGTCATATGGTAAATGCTTTTGAACCTTGCGTCAAGACCTGTGTCTGTAGATTTCTCTTGCCACATTGACTTTTTCACTTCAGCTGATCATGGTCACAAAGAGATCGTTCCTGTTTTCCAGGGATCACTGGGTCTTAGACTTCTACCAAAGTCCAGGGAGAGACTTTCTGTGTACCAGACACTGTGCAAAGGCTTCAGAGGTTCAGGGAAGCTGTGACGTTTCAGTTCAGTAGCTCACAGGAAATTGGGGACAAGCAACAGTCAGGCTCATGTAAGCTAGTTAACAAAATGTAATGATGGTTGAAAAAGTGAACGTGTACAAAACTGACACACCTGGGAAGCAAATTCTGAGATGTCACAAGCTCAGAAGAGACTACAGGAAGCATTTTGTTCAATGTCAGGGGAAAAAAGTTTTTTGTCTTTTTTTTTTTTTTTTTTTTTTTTTTTTTAAGGCAGTAGAACCTTGAAATGAAATGCTACTTTACATGCAATCTACACACAGAAAACTACAAAAATCAGAGCTGTCCTGGGATAAAGGTGGTGGGGAGGGCACAGAGATTCTTACTTCCACCCCAGACCATCTTTAAGGCATGCCAGGTCAGGACCACCTCACTTTAAATGCTATTGCTAAACTCAAGCCTCTTCATGTACAAGAAGAGTAGTTTGCTTGTTTCCTTCACCACATCGACAGCCTCTAGGAGTCATAGTTTAGACCTGGTTCTCTTTTATACATCCATGTCTGGTGCCAGTGAATGCTGAGTTAAGAGGGACTGAAAGGGAGATGTAGCCCAGAACAGTGTGGCAGGTGTTATGCAAGATCACTCAGCTTGTTAATCGGATGCTTAAAATCTTTCCTAAAAAAAGCAAAGAAAAATTTGGGTGAGAAGATCCAAGAAAGAAATCAGAGGGAGAGAGCAGCAAAAGATCAGTAAAAATGTATACCTTGATATGAGATTTTTTTGTTGTTAGTATTGCTATATCATGAAATATAAAAAGTACCTTTAAAATTTTTGTATTTTTCTATCTCTATTTAGTACTTACAGTGTCACCAACTTAACAATTATGATTGCTACCACTGATTGAGCAACTACTTTGTAGTCTTTACTAAGATTTTTGTATAGATTTTCTCATGTAACTCTCAAAAACTCTTTCATTAATGAAAATAAATGGTCTACAGAGGTTTAAGGGACTTGTCTAAGGTCACTCAGCACCTAACCCACACTATCCATTTGCTGCTTGCTTAGCAAGAGAGCTGAAGAATGCAGTGATGAGAGGCCTACTTTCCTTTTCCTTTCCCTTTGGCTTGTGGTCACGGGATGGGTGATATATTTGTTATGGTTTGAATATGGTCAGACCCTTCTAAAAGTCATTTTGAAATTTCATTCCCATTATCAGATATTGAGAGGTGGGGCCACGAGAGCCCTTTAAGAGTGAATAAAACCTGCCTTCATGAATGGGTTAATCCATTCATGCAATTAATGGAGTATTAGAATAATGGCTTATCCTGAAAATGGGTCAGCTGCAAAAGCCAGCTTGACTAGAATTTTCTCCAGTTCCTTGTCTCTTACCATGGGATGCCCCGTGGCTCCTTAAGACTCAGTCAGTGAGGAGCCCATCAGCAAATGCAGCCCCTTAACCTTGTGCCAGAACTAAGAGCCAAAAGAAGCCTCTTTTCTTTATAATTTACCCATTCTAAAGTATTATGCTATTAGCAACAGAAAATGGATTTCGCTCACTGTAGCTTAAAAGCCTAGAGGTTGAAGATTCCTGTGCTTGAGGCTCTCATTGGGAGCCAAGGCACCTCACTCTTTAGTCAGGTTCCCAGGGAGTAGCAGAGAGTGGGGCACTGTCCCTCAGAAAAATCTCTGAGGCAGCCTCCAAGAATTGACAGCTTCTCAAATCCCACACTCAGGAAAGCCTGCTCTGTTTCAGAGCAAGCTGTACCTTTGCCTGGAGAAGGTTTGCTTCCATGGGCTCCCCGACTAGTGTTAAGCATGGCTAAATGGGGCCCATATTTCACCCTACAACTGGCTGCATTTCAGGAGCAGAGTGTGATTAAGAAAGACGGATGGCAGGTAATATCCGCTACCAACACCTGTACTGTGCACAGGGATCTATTTGGGAGAAAGGGGAGATGTGAGAGCAAGATCATTTCCATTTGAACTAGAAAACGAAATGTGGTGTGGGAATGGTGAAGGATGGGAGGGGAGTGGAGTGGAGGCAAAGGAGGGTGACACAGAGGCACAGAAATACAGCACTGCAGGGATATCCACAGCAGGAGCTTGATCAGGGGACCTCCTTGAAGCCCAGCTATGCTGCTGACTGTGAGGACTAGGATAAGTTGTCCCCCTTCAAGAGCTTCAAAATCCCTCAATAAAACACTGAAACCTCAGAGGGCTTGTTTTGCTCATTATCCAAGCTGCAGGAGACATGCTTGGGAGACAACCACACACAACAATACTAGATCAGCCTTCAAGAGTGCCTGGAACCCAGTAGCTAGCCAAGTGTAGACGCCATCAACTGCTACATCTTGTGAGGCAGGAAGGTCCTCAGGCTGTGAAGCCTCAAGATGAATTATGAAGACTTGCAGACTGGGGTGTGTGGATCATGCATCATGGTCACAGTGATTTTGCAGATCCTGCAGCTTAATAAATGAGTCAACATTTTTAGAAAGGGAAAGAATGAAAGGATCTAGGTTAAGACAGTAACAGAGTCTAGGCATAAATACATCAGGGCCAGGATACCAGCTTTGCCAATTAGTTGCTTGGGCAGACACAGGTAAATTAAGTTATTCTCAGAGACAGCCGTCTTCTCATCTGTAAAATGGGGGGAGACCTACTATGACTATTAAATGAAGTCATTATAAGTTCACAGAACTGAGTCATGGAAGCAGTTGATTCAGTAAATGGAGTCTATTTCCTCCATCTGGCTCCTCAGCACCAAAAGCGTCACCAGCACTGCCATCTTTAGCCTGGATAAATATTTTGGTTGTCTGTTCTAAGGCTTTCACAGAGCCAACAGGGAGATCTCTTTCTATGTGGATCCAAAGGAAGCTAGAATCAATAGATATGAACTATAGAAGAGGCAGTGAAAGATTAGGAAAAGGATAAACATACATCTAGCCCACCATTTTTATTGTTCAGAGCCACTGTTTATTGCCTGAGATACTGGGTACATAGACCACAACACAATTACTTGTGTAATAGCATAACTACATATGCATATATAATATGGATATTACACTTTACACTGTGACATAGACATCTAGGAAGTGGACTCATAATCCTGAATACAGTCATGGGGACAACTACTGATTATCTAAGAGATGTACATTTCTAAAGAGAAAACATTAAAGGTTAAGAATTTGTAGTGACCAGAGCTTGGAATGGTAAAATGAATGCCAATGGACAGGGCAGGGACTGGAAGGACTGTGTGAAGGGTTGATAGAAAACAGTAGAGGAATGTAGGGGTCAGATTGGGAAGGGTCTAATAGGTGGTAGGGATGACATTGGATTCGCTCAAAATATATTGGAAAAGGGGTGTGAGGGGGTGGGCTTTGGTAGCTGGTGACTTTTATTTTTAAGTACTGTCTTAGTCACTTTCCTAGATACTAGGACAAAATACACAATGTTTACAACTAAAAGGAGAATATTATTTTAGCAAATGTTTTTAGTTCACAGTTGGATGGTTACAGGACAGCATGGCAGAAGGATCTGAGTAGAGGAAAGCTGCTCATCTCATGGGAATAGGAAGCAGAGAAAGAAGGGAAGAGCTGAGGAGGGGAGTTAAAACCTTTTAGGCCACACCTCCAGTGACCCAACTCCTCCAATCACATCCTGCCTTCCAACAACAAGCTAGCTGTATTGTTCCATAATCCAATCACCTTTCAAACACAGATGGCTTCGGTGGCCATTTTAGATTGAAACTACAACAAATGGTAATCCGAGCTATTGTGGGGAGATGGAAAAGGAACTGGTGGAGAAGGATAAGAAAAACAGAGGCCAGTTGGAAATTAGCACCATCTCCCAGGTCAGGGATGATGATGGTTTGGACAAGGAAGTCAGTGGAAGCTGTTGCGACATTTTAAAATAATGGCTAACTTTTTTTTTTTTTTTTTTTTTTTTAAATAGTGGAAAAGGTACGATTTGTCAGTAGCTTAGATGTGGATGTGAGTGAGAACTGGTCAAAGATGCTGAAGAAATGTGTCAGGGCCATCTTCAATGTGGGGCACTCTGTGCCAGGTGGGAATAATGACTTCACTTTCAGACATGGTACATCTGAGATGCCTGTTACCCACCTAAAAGGAGGCAGTTTGTCAGCTGAGGCTAGCGCTATGAGTGTTTCAAACCGCAATGCTGAAGACAGTTGCCACAGGAGTGAGAGATCTGAGGAGTGAGCCTGGTACCATCTAACACTGAGAGATCAAAAGCAGGAGAGAGGGAGCAAGGCAGCAAAACAGGAGCTGTTGACATACAAGCTAGAGAAGTAAGTTGTTTCCAGAAAGATGGAGTGGATAGCTATGTGGCAGAAGGTAAAGGGTCCCACAAAACTGAAATCAGAGTGGCTAAGCATGCTTACCCTGGATGGCGACTTTCCCTGATTCACCTAATTTAACACTCACACAAAGCAGCATCATTTAAGAGAATGTTAGCCATTTATCCATGGTCAAAAAGCTGGGAAAATGGAAAGTCTCAAACTGAGGGACATTTTACAAAACACTTGACCAGTTTTCTCCTTAACTCTCAAAGTTATAGCAAAGAACTAAAGTCTGAGAAACTATCTCAGACCAAAAAAGACTCAGGAGATGTGATGACTAAATGCAACTCCAGTATCACAAATGATTCCAGAACAGAAAGAGGACAATAGGAGAAACACTAATGACATTAAAAAACAGTCTGGTGTTTGGTTAACAGTAGGGATCCAATGCTGAATTGTTAGTTTTGACAAGGGTTTCACGGTAAGGTGGTAAGGTAAGATTTTAACAGTAGAAGAAAATCGGCCAGGTATACAGGGAGATTCTGTGCTCTCCCCGACTTCTCTATAAATCTGAAATTAGCTGAAAGTTAGAAGTTGCCTAGAAACAATAATAGCAACAATACCAGCAGTAGCAGCAACAAAGAGGACAACAGAGTAATGCGCTCCTTGGTTTTCCAACTCCAGGACGTACTGCCTCCGATATGGAGGTCACTGTGATCTGTGGGCACTGTTCTGCACTCGAGGTGGCCTTGGTAAAGCTCTCTCTCTCTACTCCTACATCTGTCCTCTAGCTGAGAAGCAGCTTGGCAAAGTGGGAAAAGCTGGCTTTGAATCCAAGCAAGCACAACCTGAGCCTCGATCTCCCTATTATATAGCCATGAGCATAGAGAAGTCACTTTCTTTGTTGAACCTGTGGTTTCTTGCATTTCTAAACAGTAACTAATCATCTCTCCTTCTCCTTGACTTGGAATGGAGTCTAAATGGCAACCTAGAAAAGTCTAGCCTTGAGCATACTATAGGTGCTCTATAAATACATGGTCTGCCTTTTTGCCTTGTAAAAGCCAAGAGCTGGGAGCTCACCCAGCTTTTTTCTTTCTGACAAGAACCTTTCATGTTTAATTTATAGGCTGTTTTAGGTAGTTGCATTTGTAAATAATTCATAGCCTTGCTGTTAATATTTGTAGTTGTTGAATTCCTTTAATAAAACATTTAGGGATTTCTTTCCCCTCAAAGTGCATTTTTCCCAGAGAATGATCTGTTTTCAAAATCTAGGACTTGGTTGCCCTTTTATTTTCTTTTCTGCATCAAATTGCACCTCTTGCTGTGGCACAGGTGACAGACACAAGCTTGGGCGTCACTAGGCTTAGTTGTGCAGGAATAAAGCCAGTTCACCTGTGGCTGAAGCTGGGGAGGTGAGCTCACATTCCTGGGAGCTGTGTGGAAGGCAACAGCAGTGCCTTGCACTTTGGAACTAGGTTTGAAGTCACGCCTACCCTGTTCTTGTGAGAGCTCCTACAGTAACGTCTCTGAGCCTTTGGCTTCTTGTATGGAAGTGAGAGTAACACTTGGTTTGCTTAGCATGATGTACATCTGGATCTTTAAATTCTGCTTCTATACCCAGAGCGAAATCCCTCCCTGGCTCAACACCTACTTTGTGTACTTGCTGTGGCAAGGAGACTCCCATTTAATGTTTCCTTGTCATTTGGTTTGAGTTGTTTTTGCAAGAATCTGTGGTTCCTTCTTGGATCCTGTGCTGCTCCACAGGCACTGCTTGGCACCTTGGGTTTGGAGGAAGGAAAGTCTGGTTGGTGAATGTTATAGCATTTTCTTAAAAAGACTCCGCCCCCCTTTGGAAGATTCAGGAGACTCTGGAACACAAGGCAATTTTCACAGGTGCCAACTGTATTGTTCAAAGAATCTACTCCCTTTTATAGCACTTGTATTTCATTCTCTACTGCCAGAATGGAGACACATGCTGGGTTTCTGCATTCATAATTGGAGAAGAACAGATGGGAGAGATGCAGTTGGAAATAATACTGTCATTAAAATAATCTATACTGCTCATAACTCTCAATTGCATGCAAGAAGGTGAGTGGTGCCACGTGGCCTAAGTTCCCTCACATCCATTCCTCATGAAGATCACGGGAAGCACATGCCATGGTAGGAGCTGAAAATTCACACTCCTTCACGGAATACCTCTGTGAGTGTACTCTACACCCAGGACCCTGAGGATGAGAAAAGGAACAGATTGGTGGCAATATTTTCTTACGTAAAGGGCAGCGTGGGCATTCTGGACAGGGAGAACAGCCCAAGTAAAGGCATAGAGGCTGGGAAATAGCAATCATATTTAACAGTAACAGTGAGTAGAGCAGCTGAGCTGGGGAAGAGCTCTTGTAAGGAAGGAGCTACAGTGATGCCAGCAAGAACTTGGGCCACAGTGAGCAAGATCTTGAACATTAAGAAGCAATCTGAGGGGGCTGGGGGTTTAGCTCAGCGGCATAAGCACCTGCCTTGCAAGCAGGCGGTTGTGAGTTCAACCCCTGGTATCGATAAAAATGAAAAAGACAAAAAAAAAAGAAGCAATCTGAGCTTGGTGTGGCAATGCATACCTTGAATCCCAGTACTCTGAGGGGCTGAAAAAGAAGAATCACAAATTTAAGCCCAGCCTGAGTTGTTTAGTAAGACCCTGTTTCTTAAAAGAAAAAGACACGGTTCCGGGAGAACATGGCGGACAGATAACAGCAACTACCGGAGGCTCTCTGAAAGACTCGGCTCAGAAGCCAGGAATGGTGCGGACTAAGGAGACATAAGCAGGTGGAGATATGCTCCGCTGACTCAGGAACAAACGGGGCTGAGAGAAACCAACTTGGAATGCATTCCTGGTGCTAAAACAGGAACAGAAAAGCCTCTGTGTGGAGGCTGGACCCCGCGCCATTGTAAGCCGCGATTTGGGTTTCCCGCCGCGCGGCGGCTGGCTGCCTCTACAGTGGCTCGGCAAGGAGAGAGACACGCAGAAGCTCTGAGAACGGCAATCTGCGAACGGCAGGGAGGCGTGCACTGACTTATGGTGAGGTGAGTGAGAGAAACTGACACTCTACCACAGTTTGACTCCAGCGGAGGACTTTCTGGGTCCGAGCAGTCCTGCGGGAGCAGGGCGCGGTGGCGACTCCAGCCACACATCCCCCTCTCGGGCGAGATTGGTGAAAAGTGCCTGGCCTGCGTGACACTGCCAGCGGACCTGGTAGGCTGTCCCAACCCAGATCCCAGAGCCTGACGGTGGCCGGGAGCGTAGGCTGCCTGGTCCGTAACGCCCTGGTGCACAGCGGTGAGCGGGAACACCTAACTGGCGCAATTCGATCAGGCTGTGGCTGACTGGGAGAGAAGCTGGGCCTCTTATATAAGCTTGCATATATAAGGAACAGAGAAGAAGAGGCAGCATGGGAAGAGGCAGCAACAAGAAAGGCTCCTCGGCCCCCAATTCTGAGAAACAGGCAATAGCAGACACCGCACCAATATACATAAGGCACCATATAGAGAGCCTCATAGACCAATTCAGGAATGAAGTTATCAACGACCTGAAGCTAGAAGTATGCAGAATAGTTAGAGAAATGCTAAGTACCACCCAAGAAAAAACAGGCGGTGGAATGGAAGAACAGAAAAAAAGGGGAGAATTGTTTGACGGAGAAAACAGAGAAAGCATAGAATACGTGAAACAGGTTCAAAGGGACTACCAAGATACTAAGAAGTATATAGAAGACTGGCATAACAGCTTGAAAGAAACTAAGGACAGACTATCTGAACTGGAGGGCAGACTTGTAATATGGGAGAATGAAATGAAAAACTTCTTAAAAATAACAAAGAAACAAACAGCAATAATACAAAGACAAGAAGATGATAAGAGGATCCATAACTTAAGGATTAAGAACATAAAAGAAGAAGTAGGGACACAAACAAGTGAACTACAAAAGCTACTCACAGAAATAATCCAGGAGAATTTTCCTAATTTAGCAAAAGGTAAAGATATTCAGATGTACGAGGCATACAGGACCCCAGCTACCTACAACCCAAACAGAGCAACACCCAGGCATATAATAATAAAAATTCCAGAAATTCAATACAAGAACAGAATATTAAAAGCTGTAAGAGACAAGAAACAGACCACTTACAAGGGAACACCCATCAGAATTACAGCAGATTTCTTGGCACAAACCATCAAATCACGAAGAGCGTGGGGGGAAATAATTCAAGCTTTGAAAGATAATAATCTCCAGCCAAGATTGAGATATCCTGCACAACTGTCCCTGGAAATTGATGGAAAAACAAGGTGCTTCCAGGATAAAGAGGAACTGGGGGAATTTGAAACCACCAATTCAACTCTACAGAGAGTATTGTAGGATATTCTAAAAAAAGAAAAATACAAAGAATCCAGAAATAATGGCAGAGAGGCCACAACGAATGGAGCAGAGGACAAAATGAAGAAGACAAACTGACAGCTACTGACAGAAAAAGAGCTCAACAGAAATGAGGCAGAGAAGATTGGATGATAGGAACAGCTATTTTGGAGAAAATGACATCTTAATAGGTAATACTGATTTAGTATCATCTTGTTTTGAAGTCTCATCTAGCTTTTGTCCTTCTGTCTCCAATGGTCTAAATAGGTTGTATCTTACTGGATTTTATTATGTATGATAGTATAAGCAAAAACCTTTTAAAGACAGGGAGATTATACAGAAACCATTATTCATTTTCTGTTAGTCGATTCTAAATACTCTGTAATGCTGTCATTCTCTTGAATGGTTTTACATTGTTTTGATATACTTAATGCTACAGTATACGAAGTTGTACTCAAGGATTTCAAAGAAAGAGACAATATGGTAACTACTTTTAGGTTAGGATTATCTGGTGGTGAAACACTATTCTGCTTAAATGGTTATGTTTTGATCTGCGCTGTTTCGTTGTTATGCCCTCTTTTATCTCAATCTCCACTCCATTATTTACTTTTTTATCTTTATCCTTTTAATTAAAGGAAAAAATAGCAGGATATATTATAGTAACCCACTTTGACTTTTCATTACCTTGATTTAAAGCCCTGTATTACTCTCACCATCTGGTTTTTAACTGATGTTCCCCTATTCTGTTTTGCTGGATAGTATCAGGTTCGAAAGTTTAGGCATCAGCTGTGAAGATAATGATATTCATTATGACGCCCATTTTTGTTGACTTTTATCTACTTTTGAAGACCTACAATGTCTCCAATGTTTTGGTTTTGTCGGTTTTATTCTTTACTGTTTTGTTCAATTGTATTATAACTAACGATATAGGCAATTCTATTAGAGATAGCGGGAGGCATTATAGTAACCATTGTTGATCACCTTGCATTATGTTTTTACATTATCTATTATGTCCACCCTTTTGACTTGACCAATTCTGTTCTGTTATGTCACATTTGGTTTTACTCTCTTCCAAAAAAGTAATAAGAACTGTGGGAGCAATGAAACCCAAAATGTGTAATAGTCATTGTACAAAAGAGAGGAAAAGAAAGTGCTCCAAACTATATAACTGCATGTATATTTAAGTGTATAAGATAGAAAATGATATCACAGAGTTTTATTGGATCAATGAACAGAACTGTTTGCAGTATCATTGATGGAATGTCCACTTTACAAGCTTTAATTTTGTGACTTGAACAATTATTTCTAAGATGACAATATGCAATCCATTAACTAGTGATTTCCTACTGTTCTTTTTTTTTCTGTAAATCTGTATAACTTGTACCCTTTCCCTGCTTTTTTTTTTCTTTTCTCCTTAAATAAAATTTAAAAAAAAAATAAAAAATAAAAGAAAAAGACACAATTTTTTTTTAAAGGGCTGAGGATGTGAAGACCAGCTCCAAGTGAAGACCCTAATTTCAATTCCCAGCTTCAGAAAAGGGTAGGTTGAGAAAGAAGGGAAGAAGGAAAGAAAGAGCAAATAGGCAAACAAGCAAACTGAATGAGGGTTGCAGTGTTGTGACAGAGCGAGCCACCTAAACATGGGAAAGACACTGCTCTTCCCTGGGCTTCAGTTCTTCACCTAAACTAGGTATGCAATAGGTGAACCAAGCACTTGAAGGAGATATCTCTGGACTTTAACAGAACACTAGTTCAATTTGACTGCCCAGGTCAACTCCAATCAAACTTATGACTCTGATGTTTGGTTGATAATAAAATTTTTTTGATAATAAAATTTTGTTATCTGTCAAATAACGTAGCTGAGTAAATTACTGAGGACCTACTTTGGGTCAACACAGTTACAAATACCTCCATTCTAGTCAGTAAGGAAGCCCACTGCACATGTGCTGTCGCTTCTCTTCACAGCTGAGGCTGAGAAATAGGATGTCCTTGTGTCACCCAGCACAGGGAATCAGGGCCAAGAGTCAGGCCTGCCTTCCTAAACAGCTGATCCCTGAGCCCCTAGTCAGTCCTGCTGCTATGGCAATAAACAGCACCTGGTAAGGCGAGCACTGTAAAGACGCAACTTAATATTCCCACAGCCCTTCAAGGTAGACCCCGGGATCCCCACTTTCCAGATGAATAAATTAAGACATCTGTAAAGAGAAATCACAGCCCAAAGTTGTAAATCAGCCTGTGCTACAGTTGGGCTTTGATTTTAGATCGCCTGCTTGCAAACCTGGCATCCATATGCTGCCTTGGGATATTTCAGCCTTCAGCCTCACAGATGGAACCCAGGATTAGGGGAGCTCCACATATTCTTTCCCCAAAGTGTGTGTGTGTGTGTGTGTGTGTGTGTGTGTGTGTGTGTGTTCTTTGCAAGCTCTTTTCACAGAGATATTAAATTTTTCAAAATTTATAGACTGTCCGCTCCTGCCCTGGGGAGAATTACTCTGGAGAAATGGCATCGCCATTGATACAAAGTAAATATCTAAGCTGATATCTTCATAGGTCTGTAGCAGCAGCTTTAGGTTTGCTAAAAGGCCAAAGAATTCTCATGGTTGTGCCCAGACACATTGGTGAAAATACTACTGCATAGCAAAGTAGCACACAGACACAAAATAAAATATTGGTTGTCCACCACTCACTCTGAAATAGTGAGATAGCCAAACCACATATACATACATATATACCTCTCCTTATTCCTGATACAGTCCTCTGTAATTCCTTGTAATTTTCTGATAGGAGCATCTTGTTATCTAAGGAGATTCTCAGAGGGCTCATGGGTATCTTCAGGATGGAGAGATGGGAGTTGGTCACTAGAAAGATCAAGCCATTATTGCAATCTTGGAGCTTTCACTCTGCCCACCATTATCCAGGAAGGTTAGAGGAGCTGGAGAGATAATTAATCATCCTACATGAAGAGGCATTCACAAAAATCCTTAAACCACAGGGTTTAGATTGTTTCTGGGTGGGAAAACCCATCTATTCCAGCAGGGTGGCATATCTCAGGTCTGAGGGACCTTTCTGGACCTCACCCTTCACACTTCATCTGGAAGCTCATCTTTATTTTTTACCATTTCTGTTATAATAAACCAGTAAATGTAAGTCAGTGTTCTCTGAGTTTTATGAGTTATGCCAGAAAGCTATTGAATAAGTGTTGATAATCCCTGACTTTGTACTCGCATAAGGCAGATCTTTAAGAACTCATTGTTTTAACTCGTGTCCAAACTGAAGGCTATCTTCTGGGGATGGGCTCCGCAAACCTTTACCAACCACATAAATAGTGACAGAACAGAATTATACAACAGCCCACCTGATTTGTATCTGAAGAGTTGGAGCAATCACTGATACGGAGGAGAATCACCCACGTATTTGATGTCAGAAGCATTGTGAGAAATAGGTTTCTCTTAGAAGGTATTCTAATTTCTACATGTCAAGTTTCATGCTAGAGGCTAGAGGTTGGAGTCAGGAGTTTATCTCAATAATCCAGGATAGAAATGCAAGTGGGTCATGAGTTCCCTCTCTTTCCCTGTCTCTTCCCTACTCACAATGGTCCACCATCAAAGCACTGTGGGATCTAGGCCAGGTCACATCTCACCTGGATGAAGGTTGTGTATTTGAGGAGGGCAGGCTGAGAGGAAGGAGAGAAAATGTAACTGTTTTATACAAATTAGCTCATAAACCCCTAATCTCTGTTCTGTGTGATTTCTTTCACTTTCCGGTGAGGAATCCAAGTCCATAGAGGCTTATATGACTCACTCAAGGGGCAGATGATGTTGAATTTAGGAGGTTGATCTGTCTGACATCCAAGCCTGGATCCTGTCTTCTGTACTACATTTCTGTTTATATTGGAAACAAGTTGACTCGTCCTTCCCTACCTCCTCTTCAGAGTGATATGACTTCAGTAGTGTCTGAAATGTCACTGTTTGCCAGCATTTGGGCAACAAAGCTGCTGACTTTATAGAGAGGACTACACACAGCTTAGTCACACTGACTGTATTACGCTATCCACAGTCTTTGTACATGCTATTCCTTCTGTCTTGCCTCCTTCCTCCATTAACCCTGCACATCCCTTAGACCTCAGATCAACTGTGACTTTCTCTCAGAAGCTGTCTGGCCCCCAGGTAGGTTCCTTGATGCCAATTAACTCTCATAGCATTGCTCTACTTTTTTTGCAAATACAAAGTTGGGTTTGCAGATACTGATTGATAAGTGTATGGTTGGATTCATGCGTGCTTCATTCCCAAGACAATAAGCTTAGAGGCAGGGATCATGTCTAGTTGGATCACAATAGAGTCCCCAGTTTCAAGTATAAGGTTTGATACACAATAGAGTCTAATTGGTGTTTACTTTTTCTTTTCTTGGTACTCAGAATCGAACTCAAGGCCTTGAGCTTGCCAGGCAGGCACTGTAGTCAGTGTTTACTGAATGAATGCATGCATAAATCTGGGTTTCCTGGATCTAGAAAGGAGATAATTTTCTAATTTGTGCTTTAAAGACACATATCCTTGTCTTCAGACACACATATCCTGTATTAGACACACAGAATCCCATGCCCCACCCCAAAACCCCGAATAAGTATCCTGAGTTAATCCTAAATATATCAGTGACATGATAGAAGATTGTGAAGAGGACAGGAAGAGAGATTGTGGCAGCTCACATTAATTGGTTAATTCATCCGCTAATGGGTTAAATATTTTTGTAAATTACATGAGTGCCTACTATGTACTTGGTACTGTTTTCAGCCCTGGAACTCTGGCATAAACATGGTAAACGTAATACTTCCCTAAAAAGACAGCCAGCAGGAGCATCCAGAGTAAAGAAGAGGGATTCATACCCGCTCGGAGGGCAGGCAGGACTTTGATAGTGGCTGGCAGTGAAAAATACATGGGCAACTCCTTGGGCAATGGAATTCATGGCCACATATTATGACCAGGCAAAATATGGGGGTCATGGGGTTGTTTTAATAATCTAGATTTGGAATGCAAGCAGGTATTTAATCTCCTTCCTAGCCCAGCTCTCCCCTACATCATGATGCCACCCTGAAAGATCTGCCTCAAACACCAGATAACATCCAATCCCAGATGATTCTATCAGTTTGCCACACTCTTTCCTCAACTGCATTCAGTCTCCAAATATCAGTCTTTCACCTTGTCTCCCTCTGTGTTGTCTTTCTTGTTCCCTGCTTCTCTTCCTAGGCTCCCTCTTTCACATCCATTATGTGGATTATTATGCAGCTATTAGAAATGATGCTTACAAAGACCATGCAATAACATGGAATGTGCTTAGGCTTAATAGGAAGCCAAGCGTAAAGTCATATGGACAGGATTGCAGTCTTGCAGAAATAATCCTGTATAGTTAAAAGAAAATTTAAAATAAAATCCAGAATATATCAAACAATATTGGCGGTTGCACAAGACCTTAAAATTGCAGCCCTTTAAAATTTTCCTATTTTCCATTTTTTTATTAGTGGAGATTTCTTTTGTAGATGGGAAAATACATAAATCCAGCAAATTAAAAACTGTTGCTGTTTATTTGCTACGAATGTCATTTTTGGCAGCCTACAAACTTTCCTGAGATATGGGTTTCTCATCTCTAAAGAATGCAACGATGACAGCTGTGCTTGCTCTCCAGGTGTTTGAGAATAAAAGCTGAGCTCATAGCCATTATTACAGTGAAGTGTGCTGATCAGAGTGCAGGTTACTTGTGCAGTGCAGGCTGGATCCAAGAACAGGGCAGCTTTGATGTGGAAGGGAAGGAAACTGAGGGCACTGGGCTGAAAGTCCTGCCTTGGGAGCTAAGTTCCTTCCTATCTGGCTGTGTGACTTCAGCAATTTCTTCCTATCTCTGGGCTTTTGTTTTTCCAGGTGAGAAGAGAAATGCAACCTCCACAACCAGTAAAACTCCCTGGTACATATCTAAATGATTGTGCCTTACCTCCTGTGGAATTCTCACTGCAGACTCCTTAATAATCCTAAGTATTCTATTGTACAAATACTGTAGCCTCTTTCAAATGTCTCTTAGTCCTCTGAGGATTGCTGACCTATGGATAAAAGCTTATCTCTTTAAGGTCAGAAAGTCTCATTCTAGCTTCCTAAGTACTAGAATCATTCCCAGCACCACAAAACAAAAAAATATTGTGGATCCTCTAGTTATGATACAACCGGCAGCTTTCCTATTCTTTATGCACCCTATTTCTGGCTGGTCACAGAAAAAAGTGGGGGGTTTCTTAGGTTTTATCAATTGTTTTGTAAAGATGCCCTTTTCCTGAGCAGGGAATACACACTGAATAATCCTACTTACTTGGGAGACTGAGGCAGGAAGATCACTTGAGCCCCGTAATCAAAGGCTAGCTTTAGCAACATAGCAAAACCCTGTCTTTAAAAAAATCAAACTTTTTAAAAGGTCATTTTTAGAGTTTAGGAATTTGAGTGGGGCAGTTTCCAGTCTATGGCTGGCATGCACACCTCCCTGCTCTTTTCAATTAGTTTCTCAAAATAGAAAAGTACAGAAAAGTCTTGTTTCTAATCTTGCCTTCTTTGCATCCCTCCAGTACTGCACAATGGGGTAGGGATTGGATCAGATGCTTTTTAAAGATGCTCTGATTTCTAACTCTTTCTACATCCCTGGGACAGCTGTAGCTTCTGTGGATGAAGGAGGAACTTTTTCTGGAGCACGTGGCTCCCTCTCAGAAGCAGCATCCCACTCCCACCCCGGTAGCTCTGCCAGGCTCAGAGGAGCTCGGCCAGCTGGCTTTGCTGTATGTGCAAACTCTAAATAATTTTAATATCTTAAAAGCTCAAGAGTTGCTCTCCAGCTTCAGTGAGAGGCAATATTAACAGGGGATAATTTAAAGGAAGGGTATGAGAGAGGGAGAAAGGATGCAAAGAAGGGAAGAATAGGAACAACCGATTTTCAAGATCCTTTTAAAAATCCTGGGTCCAGATCTCACCTGTCTATAGCAGAACCCTTTCATGCTCCGGACGCATTCATTTCTTAACAGTGTAAACGAAAGTGCTTTATCTGCACACTGCTGCATTTTGCCTTCTGCTAGAATGTCTGCTCCATGGGGACAGGAGTTTGTCTTGTCTGTTCCATATTGCAGGACCAGTTTCTAGAACACTGCCAAGCACTTTGTACGTGTTCATCTGGTATTCGGTGATATGATGGACTATGAACTCTGAATTGAACAAGATCCCTGCCACATTTTACAGATAATCATAGTAGAGTTGGTAGGGGTTAAGTCACTTACTCAAGGTTATGGCACGACCCAGGATTCAGGCCAATATAACCTTAAAGCTATCTTATTTCAGATTTCATGTCTATGGACTCATTCTTCTCTGTTTCCCTGATAATGAAAATCTCCTTCCTTTTTCATAGAAGGTCTTCTGCTCTAGAGCCATTTCCTTGGGCAACCTTTGGCTGAAAATTTTTTGAAGAAGAAGAAGAAGAAGGAGAAGAAGAAGAAGAAGCAGACGCAGAAGCAGAAGAAGAAGATGTATAAGGTGGTTTATTGCAGTAAAAAAATAATAACTTAAAAGTCTATTATTGCTAGTAGTTAAATGGTCCACAATGCATCTGTGCTGTGAAATGTTAATCAAGGAGCTGGGGATTTAGCTCAGCAGCATAAGCTCCTGCCTTGCAAGCAGGCAGTCCTGAGTTCGATCCCTGGTACCGATAAAAATGAAAAAGACAAAAAAAAAAAAAATGATAAAAAAAAAAAAGAAATGTTAATCAACTGTGAAACAAATGAAGGGTGGGGGATGTACTTTCCTGTCGCACTTTAAGGCCCTGGATTCCATTCTCTGTACCACAAAACAAAAGAATATGGTGGATCCCCTAGTTGTGATGTAATTCAAAACCTTCTTATTCTTTATCAAATCAAAACACGCATTCCCCAGGACAGCTATTTATTATATACCCTGAGCTATGTTCTGGTATTTTATACCTTGAATTATTATTGTTTACAATGCATGTACCTATAACAAATTAGAAGCTTCTCAAGAATACTCTATGTTCAATTAATTTTATGTATTGCCACAATGCATGACTTACAATTTGTTTCTAATAAATATTTATTCAGTAATGACTACATTATCCTTTGGAATAGTAGATTCAGGAAACAATTGAGGAGTGGTTTTCAAACATTTAAAGTAATTTTCACTTTATCATATCATCTGATTAGGAGGACCTGTAAAACAAATGTGGTCACATGTAAAATGCTGTTTATTAGTGCAATGGTTATGATAGTTATATAAATATTTTTGTAATAAAAGTCTATTGTTTGCTAGTGGTTAAACAGATTATGATATATCAACACTACGGAATATTAATCAGTTGTGGCAAAGGAATATTGCTGATCTGTATGAAATTAGGTGAAGCCAGATTTCAAAGGCTTAAAAACTCTCACAAAAACATATTCAGTGCCATAATATTCAGGTTAAAATTTACCTATGTAAATTCATGTCAGTACTTTGGAAGGAAGCATATCAAATTGTTAAGCAGAGGGTACTTTCAGCATGGACTGTAAATTTGGCAAGTCAAGGAGACTCTGGCTTTTTATACTCTGAAAGTGCTAGAGGCATAGCCCAGTGGTAGAATGTGTGTGTCACAGGTACAAGGTTCTGGGTGGAATCATAGTCACCAAAAGTTCTAGGAACACCCAAAGGAAAAGAAGATAAAGAAGAATGAGCAGGAGAAGGAAAAGTATAACAGCAAAATTCTGATCAAACTCCATGTTGTGGGTGAAGATCTGGAGAGCTGGCCAGACCTGTCCAGCTGGACACAGGCACCCTGGACTGCTTCTCCAGTTGCTTCTGCCAGCCTGATGGTATCAGTTCATCAAATTGCTGTTAGAAGTGCAAGGGGGCCTTTGTGTTTTGTTTCCCTCAGGTCTAGGCTGATAATTGTTCCAGATGCTTGTTTACTCAATGAGTCACTCCTTGAGCCAAGTCAACACATGCAGCTTATCTTACCTTCTTTGTCTTCAAAAATCCATGTATCTTATCAAAATCAGAATTCTGCTTTGGGAAGTGATATCTTTCCAGTTCTTGAGGAAGAGTGGAAAAACTGTTTTGTGATATAACCTAGTGTTCATGGATCAGGCTTAGCAGAGATGAGCACCAGCTTTTACTACTAACAGTGGGGATTCCTGCAAGCCCCCTTCCCCTCCCGGCCATGGGTGGCTGGTCTGAAGTAGGGGTCGGGAAGTCTCAAAAGGAGCCAGAGGATGGAAAGCAAAACTTCAATTTAGGATCCTCAAATCTCAGATTTGGGAAGAAGCTCAACAGAGAAAATTTACCTTAGCTTCTGGCATCAGGTGAGGGCTTTCTCTGCAGTAACCAGAGTCATCACTTCCTGTTGTTGGCCAGGTCTCACTGAGAGAAAGCACTTGCTGTGTGAGCCTCACCTGAATCCCTTCCTATGGGCTAAGAAACAGGACGCTGCAGTGAACATACTGCCAGTGCCTCCTCTAACTAGTGTGAGGCTGTAAATCAGACATGCAGTAATTTAAGAGACCAAAATTGGGAGAATTCTTAGAATAATCTCCCACTTTACAGATGAGAAAAATGAGGTCTAGAGAGTAGACAATTTATTAAAATTCAAGACTGTAAGACTTTGGGTCAGTACTAAACTCCAAGCTATGCTGGCTTCCTCAACATAAAAAAATTAGTATTTTTCCCAAGAACTAAAACATTAGACATTTACATGCACTGTGCTGAGAGCTATATATAGGCTTTGCTTACTCATCATCACCATCTTTACCATCAAAGTAATGGTGATTATTTACTGAATGCTCACTATGTGCTAAGCCTTCTGTTAGGTGTTTACATTTAAGGATTATTACTTGAGAACCTCTGATAAGTGAGAAATCACCTAGTGAACGAAGCAATGTCCTTGGATCACAATAGACACTTTGCAAATGGTTTCTTAAGAGGACCAAAGATGTACTTCTTCTTGCTGGATCTCATCACCTGGAGCTTGGAGTTTGTTAGCAATGGAAACATTGGGCTGCTCTTCTGATACTGAAATGTGGATGTTTGCATGGATGTATGTCTGTGTGTCCATGGATCCATACACATACTCATTTCGATTCCCTGAGACACAGAAATATTAAAGGCAGCAAGGCTGGCCATGAGAACTGCCTTCTCTTTAAGAATTATCTGCAGTCACTGAATATTTCCTTTGGTTTCTGAAACAGAGTCAAACCTGGCTCTCTCACTTCCCCTTGCTTTCTGCCTTCCATCCAAATGGGTGAAGAGTAAGGAAGACCAACCTTCCTGGTATCAGGCTTCTCTTGCCTTCTCCCATACATAATCACACACACACACACACACACACACACACACACACACACACACACAGTGTGACACATTCAAGTAGGCATGCAAATATTCAGTCATCAGTGTTTACCTCTGGGCTGAAACTGAAATTTCCTAGCCAGAAAACACAACCTTGTGTTATTTAAATCTCCCTGTTTTCTCCAAATTTTCTTTTTTCCATTCTTCATCAGGCTCCCTCTAAGCAGACATAGTCTACACATCATCCTGGTCCCTTGTAAGGTTTTTCTCAGCCAGTATCCCTGCTCAGAATGCACCCTGTCCTAGCATCAAATTTTACTTCAAATACTACAATGTCCAAGAAGGCATTAATGGGTTCTCCTAAAAATTACCTAAAGACACATAGTGATCCCAAAATGCATGTAGATTCCTTAACTATCACTACTTCTTCCCTGCCCTCCAATCCAGTGTTTTCTTCTTAGAATGGAGTTCCTTATGGTCCCTTCTACAGCTGTGCTACTTTCCTCTGGTTTTATAGGAATCTCTGCTTTCTTTTCCTGCTTTTTGACCCTTGATTTCATGTTATCAGGTCTCATTTTAACCCTGTGATCTTCATAAACTAAGTTTAGGTAATTTGAACATTGTTATTATTATTTTGACCAACCCTGAAAATGCTGATAATAATTTTATTAATACATTTAATTACTGAGTTATAGGTACTATCCTGAGTACTTTACTTATATGCATTCTTTTATTTAAATATTTCATAGAATACTTTTAAATGCCCATTTTACACATGAGAAAATTAAGTCTGGAGAAGTTAATTAAAGGTCACTCAAAGCTGGAAACTGAACTCCAGGTGTAGCTGACTCCAAAATGCAAGCTCTTAATTACTTTAATAGATAATAACTCAGTGGCATTTAATTACATGAAGCTTACTGTATATGAGAGATAGAGCCATCCAGCTATTATTTACAAATAAAAACAATAAGCACAACAAAATAAAAAATAATTGAGCACACAGTCTGAGAACAATGAAATCATAGCTTACAAGTTTTAGGTAAATGAATAAGTTTGAATGTTGTTAAGAGCCACCACAGAAATCTGTCCTTGAGAAGGCTGAACAGGAGCACCAAAGAAGCTCATTTGGATAATGCATGTATTTAGCATTTACTTGAGGGACATAGATGGCAGAGTGCAATTCTGTGTTCCTCCATTCGCATCTCTACTTTCATTGGTATAATCTCTACTCCTCTCTTATTAGAACCCTCTCTAGGAGACATAGTATCTTACTTCCAGAAAACTCATGTTTACCATTAAAAGAAATAATGCATGTGAAACACTTAGTGTGTGCTAGGACCACAAATTCACAATGGCTAACTCTTCATACATCCCTAAGGAATAAAATGGAGGTTTGGGATTATCTGTATCACCCATTTGAGACTTTCCATTAACTCTTTAGGGATGGGCCATCCTCTCCCACCTACCAAGACTAAAACTAGGATCACTATTTCTACAAAACACTCCAAGACAAGATCCTTGTTAGCATAAGATCGTGTCTGTCCTCTTGAGTCATCCTAACATTATACTTTCCCACTGAGTCATAGGCCTCTAAGTCTTCTGCCAATTTTGAATCTTTTACTAGCCCTGCCTATCACTGTGTACATTCAATAAATAGTGCCTGTCTTGGCATGGCACTCTCTTGGCCCAACTGGAAACATGGACTTCCCAGTCACTCACATTTTACTAAATTTGACTTTAAAAAAAAAAAAAATTAATCCTCTTGGCTGGATCCCTGATAAGCTTGGAAACCAGCCAAAAGATCATCCCGCAATAAACATAAAGCTATAATAAAACCTTTATCATTACTCACTGAAGTGGGTGGGTTTTGCTTTCCTGATTTTCACTGGTATTCAGGTTTCTTCTTGAGCCAGCTCTGGTTCACTCACTTGTACAACAACATACTTATGAGGACTGGTAGAGCTCACTGCTTTAGCTTGACTGGCTCTCTCTGTGGGAATTGTCTTGTCCATAGTAAATGGGCAGCAGTTATACAGTAAGTCTGTAACACACCATCTTCCCTCTAACACGCACAGGCTCCTGGGCTCCCCTGGGCTCTACCCTATCATGTGCACAAGTGCTGGCTCCTCTTTAAACATACATGTCCAGGGATAGGAAAGGATCTTTTCTCATTCATCTCTGCTTCCCATGTAGCACTTCTTCCAGGACTGTGCCTGTAGCAGATGCTTGGGGAGTATGCTTGGGATAAGTGAGTGATGATTGCAAATCTCATTGCAGTACCATGTTGCTGCACACAATTACCTGTCAGTGCCAATAACCTCCTGTGGAGTTTTCCTTTGCTGGGAAACTAAACCTATTTTCTTTGGCTACAGTTCTCCTTGCAACAACTCACGGTATCTCTTCCTTGCTTTCTACTTGCTAAGGTTCAGTGTGTCTCATTTCTCCACAGCCTGACTCATGCATTCTCTCTGTGACTGTCCCTGGTCTCCTAACTGCCTCTCTCTTATAAATAACGCTAAAACAGCCACTATTTACAGAGTACCTACTATGAGGCAGGTTCTTTATGTGCAAAACCTCACTGGATACTTGCAATCATCCCTGAGGTAGTCTATTTCAATCTGTTTTACAGATGAAGAAACAGGCTCAGAGAGGTGACTTTACAAGCCTAAGCAAAACAGCTGAAATCCAGACCCAGTGGTGATCAGCATTATACTGTAGTGTACTTTTAAGAAAAAACACTGATAATTAACTTTTTCAAATATTCAAACAACATTGTATATACACATTTGAATACAAATGGGTAGTCACACACCCCAGAAGTCATTTACTCACAAGGTTTTGTGGTATCAAATCTTCTTCCTCTAATCTCACCCAGGCTTTCAGTTCTACAGCAGATACTCAAGCCTACTGTGTGCAAAGGAGACCAGGTACAAAATGTATATGGTCTAAACTGACTTAGTCCTCTGATCATGTGTACTACCATTTAAGATAACTGAGTTATCAGAACAGAGAGATCCAGAATTGGAAGGAATGGAGAGGGAAAATTTTTGAAATATTGATTCTTCAAATTCTCTTCAAATGTGAGGTATTACATGGAGTATGTCAAAAAAGGTAAAGAAACTAACATTTACTGAACAGAAACTAAGCCTTTATTAAGTCCATTTGTAACTACGGTGTCCATTTTAAAACATCTATGATGTTTTGTGAAAGTCTCATACACTACCCATTGCCTGCACCAGAAGCCTCCAAAATATAAATTCTTATCTCTATTGTCAAAAAATAAATAAATTAAGACACAAAGAAGTCTGAAATATTACTAAACAATACATAGCCAACAAGTGGCAGCACCAAAATCATAATCCAGACTTGTCTGGGTCTGTTATTTTATTTCTTCTGATAGACCCATTGTCCACATTTCGGACTTTCGTCACCCAAGCCTCATTAGTTTGCAGTTGGATCTGCCATATCAGTCTGAACTGCAGGTAAAGATAAAGTGGCAAGAGCCTCTGGGATGAAAAGGACCTTGGAACTAGAATGCTTATATGGAGGAAATTTGGGAGACTTTATGCAGGTGTGTTGGGTTTGGACAGATAGATGAGACTTGGTATACAGAGACTTAAAGCTTTCTTTCAAAAAAGGCTTTGGTGAATACAGGTATAAGTGTGTCACATGAATGAAAAGGCTGGAAAGCCATTGCCTGGTATAGTTGTGGTGTGAGGCTGAAATGGAGATGCTCAGAGGCCCAAGTTTGTTTTGGCCTCTATTCTTGACTTTGGTAAACAGCTTTGGATGAACAGTGTTAATGCAGTGAACTCAGTCCTACAGGGAGTCAAGCCAGAAGACAGGCAATAAGACCATTTTTCTAAAAGAACAAGTTCACTGGTTCCTACTAGCAGACATGCTTGCTCTCAGATATTCCTTCTGTGCAGAGTCTTGTGTTATTCTTATCTATTCTAAACCCAGGGAAATAAAGTCCACAGTGCCTTTGGGAGATAAAACGGTACTCGTTCCCGACTGCCTAATCTGAACAGCCCTTTGCTGACTAATTGAATTACTCTGGCCCACAAACTGATAGACAGCTGCTAAAAATGGTTATTGCATTATTAATTCGCTCCAGCAACTTCACATTAAACCTATACTGTTAATAATTTTTCCCCTTCTATTTCTTCCCTCTTAATTAGACTATTTAAAACTTTGAAGGAATAGTCTCTCTATGCTAAATGAAGGCATCGGGCAAATTACATTTTTGATTGAATACTTCTCTGATAGGCCAGCAAATGAGACTGTTGAGTTGTTAATTATTGTCAGAGTTCCACACGATGCCTGCTAATGAGGCAGTCAATCTCAACTGTCAGTCCAGGAGAATGAATGGAGGTTGATGGGAGGTACTGGGAACAGGGTTTGTTGAGGTCCAGAGGGTCCTGTTCCCTGGCTGTACATCGATGGTTGGCAACTTCCCACTGCTATAGATGAGAACTGTGATGGGCGTGGTGAGGAATGTGCCACTGGGCAGAAGTGAGGAAAGCCAAAGTGGCTTCACAGCATTCAGGTTGTCAGGTCTGAGATAGCTGCCTAGTGACTGTTCAGAATTTATCATTCTTGTGTGGCTGTGCATTTACAGATTCTTGGTCAGGGATGAGTATAAAGTGGTGTCTGTTGAGCAGTCAGGAGAAGGTATGCTCCTTAATCCTGCTGGCCTGGGCTCAGTGATTCTATTCTAGACTCCAGTACCACTTGGTGTCTTGAGACTTAGTTCTGACCTTAGTTCTGACTTGGTGATTGTGGTATGGATTGAGAGAAATTTCAGTTTCATTCTGAAAGACACGATGGCAAAGGGGATGCGATCCATGACTGGCCTTCAGAGAACCCTATATTTAGTCTGGAACAAAGCAAAAGTTCAGAAGAGCAGGAAAGGGATAGAAATTGCATTTGACTCAATAAATATTTACTGAGCACTTCATATGCATAATAAAGACTTAAATTCCCTGTGCAAACTCCCAAGGCCAACAGTATTTGGGAATCATCCTTGACCTTTACTTCTGCTTCACATCTGCTCACTCCCCCCCTCCCCATTAGACTGGTTCCCCAGGTTCACAGATTATCCTTCAATTCCTAGGAAACTCATTCTCTTCTCTATCCACATTTCTCTCCTCACAGTCCCTGGCCTTGCCATCATTCTCTGAGTCACTGCCCTAATCTAATTATTACTAGACTATAGTTTTCCACCCTCCCTAACAGGGACATCTTCAGCCTCACCTCCTACTCCTCATTTAAGCTCAGTCTGTTCTTCAAATATGCTAGGCATCCTCAGTTCCACCCCTCTGAGTTCTTGCTTTATCACCTGAAACAGTACATTGGCCCGATACCCTATCCTGGCAGGTTCTGCTCCACACAGGGTGGCTGGATTTCTTCTCCTTGAGCCTGTATCCCTAAGCCTCATCATTTTATCTGATATTTCACCTTTCATGCTGTCTGTCTGTCCTCTTGATCTTGTGAATTGTGTCATGATGTAGACTCTGGTTGTGGGTGAGAATGGAGAGGACAGCATAGCAAATCTGCAATATCTTAGCAAAGTTCTCCAAATAGACATTTTTCTCTCAGGCATGGGACAAGGCGTGAAGACAGATTCCTATCCAGAGTGGTGGTGATGGGTGATACAGAAACATGTTTGTGAATTCATAAAGGTCTTATTTTGCAACTTGGTGTGGATATATAATTAAAGAAAATGGAATTCAATTTTGAAGATCCATCTTGCCACTTTCGAAACTGGAAGATTATTAGGCACTGAATTTTGTTTTAGGTATAAAAGTATGGGTCATAAAAATAGAATCACTGGCCACCAAGACCTTATATTCTAATTTGGGTGGCAAAAAGCCACCCAAATTAGAATATAAGCTAATCAATAAGTAATGGGAAAATGAAGCATGAGAGTGATGGCAGAACAGGCGCCTGGGATCAGACAGTGACATGGAAATAAGTAGATTAGAGCTGACCTCTCAAACATGCAAACTATCTACACAGGCCTGGAGGTAGGGGGAGAAAAGAAAAGGATTCAAGCAGAGGGACCAGAAAATGCAAAAGGACTGAGAAAAATACAAGATTAGCAAATTTCAGGAACAGTAGTAACTACAGTTTGGTTGAGTTGTAGACATGAGAGGTGAGTGTACAGTGATGCAATAAAGTGAGAATGAAGAGACAGGGCCTCAGAAGTTGAGGTGCTAAGACTTGATGTTTATGCATTGGTGCAGTGGACAGCATCCAGTGCCTTCCATGGACGAAGTATGTGCTCCTACACCTTACCATAAGCTTGAATGTCAAAAGCAATAGGAAGCTCTTGTGATTTTATGTGGTATAGTGACAACACTGAATGTAGGTGATTTCTAATGATTATCATTGAGCACATCCCTTAGGTGAAACTCATGTTGGATGTTGGATATGTATTAATGACATAGATACAGTCACCGCCTTAGAAATCCAGGTCATGGTGCAGACAGACACACATAATCTGATACAATGTAACAGACTGACTGTGGACCCTAATATCTGCCACTTCCTTCTTGTAAAGTCACAGACATTTTGTTCTGCTTCTGGTTGTTCAGTATAAACACTGTATTTCCCAGAGTTGTGGCCATGAGAGTCCACTGTGGCTAATAAGATATTTGTGGGAGTAAATTACAGCAGCTCCAAGATTTTTCTTTGCAGCACAGCAGGGTTCACATCTCACAGTTCTTTCTCTCACATCTGGTCTCCTGGTTGGACAGAGATGGTATAGCTGTAGCACCACTGTGGAACACACCATGCAGACCTGGACTTCAGAGATGGAGAAATGCAAAACCCACCTGAGCCTGAACCTCCAACATTTCATGAATAGAGCAAAAATCTAAGATTTTATCCCTGCATTTTTCACTCTGAACTTTTACCTGAGAGAGAAACATACCTCCATTGCATGTAGAAGCTAATTGTGCTAATAATGCATTGGGGAAATTTTTAATGGACATTCAGAGACAAAGGAACTAACTCCAACTTCTTTAAGACCCAGTTCCCCTCCTGATTTCTTCTCCTGATCCATCTGCACTTGCACTTCCTAGCCTACAATTGCAGTAATGTATAAGACTGGCTTCCCCTGAAACCTCAGGTTAGCTTTGTGTGTACTTCCTTCTCTTCCCTCCTGATTTCAGGTTGACAGAAAAGGAGACAGAGAGAAGGTGACCATGAAGACTTGCTCAGAGAAGTTTGAAGATTGTTTCATGTTTATGAGACAGGCAAGCCAAAACAAGTTTCAACTGGAAACCAGAGCACATAAGCAATTAAACCAAAGTATTCACATTTCACAAGAACGGAAGAAGATAGAGAAGAAATCAGAACCTGACAAAACAGAGATAGCAACCCTTTCACAGCTATTACTTCTTTACAAGGGGTGTTCTTGAATTTTATTAGAAATAAAGAAGACTGAGGAAGTTTAGTGCTTTCTAAAATACCACCATTTAAAGAGAATAGGTGGAATGCAGCAATTATGCTAGAATCCACATGTACCTGAGCAAGACACTAGACAAGAGAAAATGGCACAGAAGATGTTGATGGTCTAACTATTGTGGATGGAATGTCTTATGGCTAAACAATGTGTTCAGGCATAGGAGACAGTCAACATATTCAACAGTAGATATATGCAGGGCACCATGCACCAGCTAGCCTCTGATGTGTCATGTGTCAGTCCTTTGTGGGAGATCATTGAGAGGTGTGAGGAATTACTAGTAAAGGGTTTAGGGTGTCAGACTCACTCATCAAGGGTTAGGCAGCAGCTAGTCAAGAACTAGCTCAGAGGCACTTCAATATTCAGAGGCAAATAAATATTCTAAAACCACACACTACACAATTGTGTATCTCCTGGATATCAGCCTTAATTCTACCAATGAAAAACTACTGCTCCAGGTAGGTGCCTTAATGGCTTGGATCAAAGAAGCCCTGTTTCTTTTCTCTACAGATATAGAGGTGTCAGTGCTCTGCAAGTTTTCTTCCAAGTCCTCTAAAGAAGCCTGCAGTACTCATCAGGAACAAGGCCAGCTGCAGTGAATGCACATAAATGCTTTGCGATTAGCAGGGCTGAGTGTCATTAAGAGAACCTTAGGAGGAATACAGTGCCCCCAAGCAAGGCTCAGGGCATAATGAAACTAGTCAGGCTGGTAAACACCTAAGTGATGGCCTTGTAAACAACATGAGTTTTTAATTCATTTAGCTCTGCAGGCAGAGTCATGGCACAGACAAATGATGTGCACTTCTGTCCAGAGATGGTGACCACTGGAGAAATGGGCTTAGTTTCCTAGAATAGAGTTGTGTTGTTAGTGTGCGTATTTCAGCTCTTCTCCTCCTTAGCTGTGCAAACTTGGGAAGCTACTTAAATTCTGAGCCATTATTTTCTTCATTTTAAAGAGCTTAGGGGAGCACTGTTTGCGCTGCTGGGATGTTGTTAAGAGGAATTACAAGTGTGCTAATCAACGGTAACTCCCCTAGTAACCTCCATGTCTTTGACAGTTGAACATGCAATTCTAGCCTTGCATTTTAAATGATGCTGAACTGAACTCCAAGAATGGCATCCAATGGGAAATACTGTGGGATTCAAAGCTGATAGAGTTCAGTGCTCAACACTGTGGTTGTTAGCCAGTCATGGATATTGGTATATGCCTATAATCCCAGCTCTCTGGGAGGCTGAGACAGGAGAATCACAAGTTCCAGCAAGTCTACATATACCGCCCCTCATACACACACACAGTGGGTTTTAGAGTTCTATATGGCAGTATTTTTGGCCTTGCATTTTATAATAGCTAAGTAATCCTGGACACGTAACATCTCTGAACCTTGGGGTCTTCATCTTTTATGAGGAAGTAATATTGCCTTCTCCCCAGGATGCTTGTGAGAATCAAATAAGATATCGTGTAGACCTAATAAATAAAAGACATTCAGTCAATACAACCCTTTTAAGAGATTACCATTAGAGTGGAAGCATGTTCCTCTGCAGGTGACAAGTGGATTTGAGATGAGTCAGAAAATAATAAAGCTTCCATGCAGACAATTTGAAATTCCAATCTCACCACGTAGTAGAATAGGATTAATATTCTATATCTTCTCTTATTTCTCTGTGTTAGTCATTTCTGTGACAAAATACTGGAGACAAACAACTTTAAGAGGCGAAAACATTTATTTTGGCTAACAGTTTCAGTTGTTTTACCCAGGGATGCTCAGCCCCATGGCAAGACAGAAGACAATGACAGGAAGTGTATGGTGGAATAAAACAGCTCATCTCATGGTGACCAGGAAGCTAGCAACAGCAGAAGGGGTCAGGGTCCCCATATTCTTCAAGGGCAACCTCCAAAGTCCTGTTTCCTCCAACTGGGTGCAGCATCCTAGAATTCCACCACTTTGAAAGTAGTGCCATCAGCTGGAGACCAATATTTCAATACATGAGTTTTGGGGGACATTTGGAGGACATAAGCACTGTGTCCATTTGCTCATCATCAAGGCAAGGAAATGATATTGCCTGTACCTTTGGGTATATGTGCTCTGCCTTGTTAGCTTGAACATTAACTGTACCTACATTTGTGTATAGCATAAGTATCTTGCCAGTATCAGGCACTATGCTCACACTTTGCAATTCAATCCATCAAATTCAATTTTCTTATCAATTCATTGATATAAGCACTAAAACTAACTTTCTTTTACAGATGAGATCTTAGAAAGGACATTGAGTAATCTGTCCAAAATCACAAGGTTAATAAATGGTAGAAGTGGGATTTGATAACAACATATTTTGGCTTTGGTGTTAGTACCCTTCAACACCAAACTATGGGACCACTGGCATCACCACTGCCAGAGTCACTACTACCAACAGTCCTTCAACCAGTCCAACTGCCCCCACAACTGTAACTGTAACCACCAGAAGCCCTACAACCTTTACTGCTGCAATCACTACCACCACCTCTACCATATTTACAACCACTACTACAATCAAAGTTCCAGCTACCACCACAGTCACCATCACAGCCACCTCTATAGTCGGACTACTGCTACAATTATACATGCTGTGTGCTAATTAAGTGGCAAACACTTTAGCTGCATAGTTTCATTTTATTTTCTCAAGAACTCTATAAGGTGAGTTAAATGACCTGCCCAAAGCTAGGCTATGACAGAAAGTACTAGCACATGCATTTGATTTGAGTGACTGGCCACAACATCCATGTTCTTAAGCTCATTATCAGGCCATTGAAATTGTAATACACCTAGCACTTCATTAGCCACATAACCAAGATTTTAAAAAGCCATTGCTCTCCTCTAGGAATCTTCAAGCTGTAAACATTGGGTTTTCTGACAGCATTTGAGCACGGTGACATCCATCTTTTCCTTTTGTTTTGAAAAGTGAATCCAGTGGCTTCAGATAACAAATGAACCCACACACATCTCCACCTTGTTCTCATTTAGCACAGCTGTGCCCACGGCTTGGCACCTTGTTTATGTCCTGGGAAAAAAAGAATGATCAGCTATGGTGAGTGGCAGAGCCCCACCTACCTCTTTAGGGTCTGAAAAAAAGTGCTGAATGTCAGAATACAATAATGGAAAATATCAGAATCCAGGAGCCTCAAATATAAAAGGTCTTGCCCATCATTGTTTGCATTATACTTTTCAGACTCCTAATTTAGTTCAATATTAAAAACTAGGCCTGGTGTCTCCCAGAAGAATCTTAGACTCAGCCATGTCTAAGACAGGAGCCTTGTATTCCCCCTCTATCCCATCTTTCATACCAAGACAGAATGATACTTCCAGAAAGGAAATCCAGTATTTTTTTTTTTTCTTTTGAAGTCCATTCATGGCTTCAAATTGCCCTCAGAAGGGACAGGAATCCTGAACAAAATCGCAGGGCTCTTCATGGTTGGCTTCTGGACCAGCCACTCTATTCCTCATCCTTGTTTCCCATCTTTCTTTGCCTTCAACCTGTACTTCCCGTTTCCTAGGGTAGTTTGCCTGTCTGGAACATACAAGGCATTGCTCTCTCTTTCCCCAGAAAGCCAGGTGTATAGTTCAGACCTTCCCACTCTCCAAAGCCTCACTTACTCACTGTCTCCTCACCAAGACCAGAGACTCGGTATAAAACTCCATCACCTACAGATTGGCCGGGCTATGTATTTATTTGTTAAAAGAATGAGCATACAAATATTTCCTAGGATCAGGAGCTGCCTTACTTTTCAGGATATTTGTAGAAAGATATGCATTTTAAGATATAGGATAAGATAAAATTACAAATGGAATTTTAAAAATTAATAGTTACTCTTCTTTGATTTATGGCTGACCCTAATATCATTCTTTACTAATACTGTAAGGATTTGTTAGCTTTCTAAATTCGTAAGGCTATGTGCTAGAGTTAGCCGCAAAGATCATATGACATCATTTCTACCTTCATAAGGCTCACATGTGAGTACCAGAGGCAGCACACAAAAATTTGGATCACAAACTATTCTCAGCTCCCTGAGGACACACTGTCTACCTGGCCCTTTTAATACATGATTTCTATTTTTCTCAGCAATCTATGAGATAGACATTGATGAGGAAACTGAAATACAGGCTGGTTTAAGTATGCAACCTTTGTTCCATCAAGCAGTGGAGTGACAGAAATACGAAGTGACATTCCTTAGCACCTGTGGTCTTCATACTACATTAATTTATGTTCAACCGTGCTGTTAACACACTCACATAACATTTTGTTCATTTACAACCATTTTTATGCAGATCACCTCATTTGAGTTTTACAAAGCAGTGTTCAAGAGGTAGACAAGGATGTTATTATAATCTTCAATTCATGGACAGGAACGCCGAGACCCTGAGAAGCTAGGTCACATATTCATGCAAGCAGGAGTAGAATCTTGATTTCCAATGAGGCCTTCTCCTCACATTACAAATATGCCCTCCAAAATCAGGTACCTCTGTCTCCAAACACATACGTACTTCTTTTAGTCCACAATAAACATGGACACCTCTCCCCCAGAGCTAGCGAGAGGACTTGCCCTCCGTCTGAGTGAGGCTGTATCACAGGCTCCAGGGGCTTGCAATAAGCCCCCTTTCCCAAACCAGTGCTTACACTAAACTTGGTTTTGGGTTTTTATCCATTGCTCCCTGTTCACTGATATCTGAAAGGGCCCTGGAGAACACGGCCAGCTCTTGGCTCTGTTTAAGGACAGCACATTGGCCCAAAACCTCAGCACATTATCTGAGCTTCAATATATTATCACAATATTGTTTTCTTCAGGCTGACAACAATTCATTACTTTAAGTACACAGGGGGATAATTCCAGAGGAGAATTAATCATTGCTTTGACATATTCCTTGCTATTAAAAAAACAAAGAGCACTCCCAGGAAGGGCTATTCTTGGCTGGCCTCCCTTCTCTAGCTTTTATTTCCTTAACTCAATGCGACAAGCCTTTGCTTTTCTTATCATGTGCCAAGTACTGTGCTAAGACTTGAAGGAAGAAAGACAAATGTGAATGGTAGCTTTACTCAGGGTGTTCACTCTATTCATAAAAGAGACAGATATGTGAAATAGTAATGTTGACTCAGAAAGATGAATACAGCATCATCACCAAAAGCTCAGGTATCACTAGGCATCCAGTCGATGGTTTGAATTCCGGATCTGTCTCCTGTGAGTACCATATCCTGGGGTCATTGACTGAATCATGGAAATCCCTGTTTCTTCTTTAGTATAGCATAGATAGTAACCATACTGACAGTGAGTCTTTATTTAAGAATAACATACCAGCTAGATATTAGTAATCATAGCTGTCTTAATATAGATGGTAGCCAGCACATAATGCTCAACGAGTATTTCAATAATGAAAATAATTGGTTTTGTTAAGTAATTAAAAAAATATTATTCTTACTCTTCAGACATTCCATAAGACTGTCACCTCTGAAGGACTGGGACTGCAAGCTTTCCTCCTTTGTCACCCCCACATGTATTCCATTCTCAATAAAATTTAATTGAGAATATTTTAGACAAATTGATATAAATTAAGGTCCTTTTGCCATTCTTTTGTACTTTTTGTTCTAATTGACCAAACTTCAAAATACATTTTGTGAAAACCTACGGTGCACAGGTCCTGTTTGTTTGTTTATTTGTTTCTGTTTCCTCAGGCTGGCTCTGAACTCCTGGATGCCAGGCATGCTCCTTCCTTGGCCTTCTTGCAAGTGCCCCTGGGCCTGACTCTAGGTCTTGTTCTAAAGCAAGCAAGAGCTAAATAAAATCTCTGCCCTGGTCTCATAAATCTTCCAGGTGCCCCAGGTGAAAAGAAGAAATAACAAGAGCAGTCTTCAGAACGATTCAGACAAGAAAACAGAACAACACTGAGGCTACTGCTCTGGAATCCAGAAACCTGCTTACCGCACACCGGTGTACTGTGTTTAGTCCCATTAGCTTTTGCTACACACTGAGGGCCCTTTTCTGGGAAATTACTCCAACATCAGACACTTGTGATTCTGGCTTGACCTTTCCTTGCTTTCTTTTCTGTAATTATTTGACACACACATGCGCGTGTGCACACACATGCACGCATGCATTTGTTCTGGACTGCCTTACGGAATTATAAAGGCTGTTATATCCTTTATTATCTGTAGAGCCAATATCCCAGTTTGAATCCAGAAGCCCATAGGCCGTTATAGAGGGACTAAGAATGATGCCTTACTTTGAATGCAGGCCGGCAGGACAATTTCTCCTTCCTTGAGGGAGGGTTAACCTATTGTTCTATTCACCTCTTCAACTGACTGATAGAGGCTGGCACACATAAGGGAAGGCAATCTGTTTTCCACAGAGTACAAGTTTAACTGTTAATTTCACCTACAAACTCTCTCACAGAAACACACAAAATAATGTTTGGGTAAACACCTGGGCACCCATAGCCCCATCAAACTGACACCTAAAATTACTCATTATATGCTTATAAAAAAAACTAAGCAAGGAACACTGAACTAATCCTATTAGCACACTTAGATTTTATTTGAGTGTTGATTATATTTTCACCAGAGTAACCTTCAGGCAGACTACATCACATCAGGGTTAGGCACCTGTGCTGGGACTATGGAATTGGCACAGCAAAAATAGAGTGAGTTACACAGCCACAAATGTGAATAGAGACGCAGAAAGAACACTGACTCAGTACACTTTGGTTCTTCATTTATAAACAAATAAAATCAAACTGGATAAGCTAAAGAATTCTCTCATGCTCTAGGATTCTAGCAATTTAAGGAGAAGGTGCCCACATACCACATTTGGAGGTCTCTTCCTATCCAGAGGACTGTGGTAAATGCGATTAGGGTTATGCTAGCAAGTTTCAGTCCTCTGGGCCAGTATGTTCAGCCTTAGCCTTCACTCTCTTCAACCCACTGAGACCGCTACCCCAGCTCACTTTGAACTTCTACTTAACTCTTTCTCTTGTTTCTCATTCTGCGCTTCCTCATCTGCCTGTCTTCTCTGACTCCTGAACTTCTAATCTTCTTCAATAGGTGGATTTTCATCCTTTGTGCTACTATTCATTATGTGGTCCTTTGACCCTAGAAGTCTAAGGTACTAGACTTGGAGAGCCACCCTTTGCTGCAGGAGGCCCTGAGTCACCTCCAGCTTCAAACCTCCTATCGCCTCATCACATTTACTTTGGAAATGCAGGGGTGCAGTGAGTGTCACACTTTTCCTGCCCAGAGCCAGGGGTTCCAAGCACACATCCTAGGAGGCACAGCTTTTGCAGGCTTCCCTGAGCAGGTGTCCTTTCTGTGTCCACAGAAGTTAGCCAGACATAAGAGGTGTGAAATTCAGAGGACAATTTTTAGATGCCTTGCAGAGTGAGCAAGACTAAACCAATTAGAGACCAAGTTTAGCCAAATACAAAGAGGGCTTCAGGAAGGGCCAGGTTGGCCTAGATCAGAAACAACAATGGCAGACCAGTACGTAGCTGAAGCACTTGACCTAGAACTACCAAATAGCATAACTCAAGCCTTTATAGTCATCACATTTATCTTCACTCTCCTACTTCACACTCTCTCCTAGGTGACTGACCCTACAGGAATGTGAATGCTATTTTGATAGTACAGTCAAAGCCAGAATTAGAACTAATGATGTGCTTAAAATTTCTTAATCATTTTAAATTGATACCTACTCTGTGTCAGGTACTGTTGCCAGTAGTTATGGAACGGGGATTAACAAGAGGAATCAGGCATGATTCAATGTTTACTATTTTTAGTTGTAAATGTTTTTTCGTAACTTTTATTAGTATACATTTTCAGCATATAATGATACTTTCCATGTGTAGTGTTGGTATGTGTATAACACATTTTAATTCTGTTTTCATTCCTCTACCCTTTGGACTTTATTTACTCTTTCAGTTTCTCACATCAGGGAGACAATACAATGTTTACACCTATGAGTCAAATTTATTTCACTTATGACTAAAGTTGCAAATTGCATCCATTTACCTATAAATGTCTCATTTATCCTTCTTTATGGATGAATAGTACTCCATTGTATAAAAAGACCACATATTTTTATCCATTCCTCCATTAACTGGCATTTAGGTTGTTCCCAAGATTTAGCTATTACAAATTGTGCTGCTAAAACACATATTTGGGCACACATATATCACTGTGGTATGATGCTTTTAATTTCTCTGGGAAGATATTCAGGAGAAATACCTGGGTTGGATGGAACCTCTAATCCTAGCTTTTTGAGGAATCTCCATACTGATTTCCATAGTGATGTACCAGTCTGCACTGCCACCAACAATGGAGAAAGGTTCCTATTACCACACAGTACCTCCAGCATTTGTCATTGGTTAATTTCTTGATGACAGCCATTCTTTCTATAGTGAGATAGAATCTCAGTGTTGTTTTAATTTACGTCTCTCAAATAACCTATAATATTGAACACTTTTTCATATTCTTTTTGCCATTGGAAAAGGCAGGGAACCAAGAGTAGGATAATAACATGACAAAGAAGCCAGTGCATATCAGTTATGACCATCAATGTAAATGGTCTCAATTCACCAATCAAAAGAAACGGACTGGCAGAATAGATCAAGAAACAAGGTCCACTCAAAAGTATACAACTGCAAGTGGGTTTAGGGGTGTTAAATAGATGCCTATATTAATGTTTTTGGTTGGATCATTGAACACAACTGTTTGCAGTCTCACTGTTTGAATGTCCACTTTGTATGCTTTGATACTGCGACTTGAGCAACTGTCTCTAAGATGATAATGTGTAATCTATTAACTGGTGATTTCTTACTGTTTTTTTTTTCCTTGTAGTTCTGTATTAATTGTACCCGTACACTGCTTTTTTTTTTCTTTTTCCTTTTAAATAAAATTTAAAAAAAAAGAAACAAGGTCCACCAATATGCTGCATACAAGAAACACATTTAACTCAAAAAGAAATTCATAAACTGAGAGTCTAAGGATGTAAAACAATACTCTATGCAACAGAGACCCAGGAAAAAGCACAGGTATCTATTCTGTTTACACTGTGCACTTCTAACCAAGAATGATCAAAAGAGATAAAGAAGGTCACTACATGTTTGTTAGGGAAAAACTTCAAGAGGAAGAAATAATAATCATAAATATGTATACACCAAAAACATGAGCATCCATCTATGTAAAATAAATACTATGGTGATGAAAAGTCAAATAAGCACTAACATAACTATAATGAGGGAACTTAATACTCTACTGTCACAAATGGATAGATCAACCAATCAGCAAAGAAATATCAGAACTAAACCAAGATTGTGAAAAAATGGATGTAGTAGATGTTTACAGAGTGTTCTACCCAACAACAGCAGAATATACCTTGTTCTCAGCTGCACATGGGACATTCTCTAAAATAGACTATAAATGCAATGAAAATCAACAGTAAAAGAAATTGTAAAAACTTCATAAACACATGCAAATTAAATAACACCCCTCTGGAAAACCAATAGGTCAAGGATGAAATTAAAGAAGAAATTAAGCAATACCTATAATTAAACAAAAATGTTGATACAACAAACTGGAACCTGTGGGACACAATGAAAGCAGTCCTAAAAAGGAAATTTATAATGATAAATTCTCACATCAGGAAAATGAGCTCAAAGCAGAATCAGTGTATTATTTCTGACATTATCAGAATGAGCTCAAATAGCCAAATTAATGTTTCATCTCATCCTCCTATTATCTATACTGTATTTTGTTCTTTATTTATATTTTGGGTTTCTCTAGAAATCATAGACATATAAGCTTGTATATATGGTTTACTTCACTTAACATTATGGTCTTAAAGTGCATTCATATTCCTACAAATGGTCCAAGTTAATCCTTTTTTGTGGCTGAGTTTAAACATCAAGAAGCTCACAAAGTAGAGGGAAGGGGCAATGGAAAAATGTGTAATACACCATGTGTAAATGCTGGGTCCGAGAGTGAAGGGGTTCATGTGAGGGACCAGTGCTCACATGAACTTGTGATTATAGGGATGCCATATCTACTCTTCCAGGTGCTCAGGCTGAAAGATAATCAGTGCTGTTGCTACCATGTTTATTTCTAGTCCATCATGCTCTACAAGACTGGAACACAATTTGTCTGCTTACATAAGACTGGCTAAATTTCAACTCATCTAAAGAAGCCATGTTCAAATGTTCTGAAATTGGATCTTCACGATAGTTATACAACTTTGGATATTTACTAAAACTCATTGAAATGCATGCTTAAAGTGAGTAAGTGTCATTGTGTGTGCGTAACATTCAAAAAGCCTCTTTTAAAAAGGTACATACATCTTCTAGGGACTGGGCAGTTCTGAAGAACAAAAACATCAATACTTCTTTAAATTCTTCAGTGTGAAATCCACAATTTGGCTTGGTATTCAAAATATTACAAGCAGTAAGGCTTAACTCTGTATAGTGTTTTTCTTTTTCTCCAATATATTGTACTGGCCTCCTACATGGCTTACATGTTTTCTCCCATTTTAATTCACTGCATTTCTTTCCTTTCTATTTATTCCATTCTAAGTCATCCAATTTCACAAGATTTTGTTTCTTTTTTAGTTTGCTTTTAAGAATCTACTTTAGCAATTTATAGCTTTGTCTTAGGTATTAAAGAAACAGAGATGAAGATAAATACAATCTGCTTTCCAGCATTTCAGACTCATCTGCTCGTCTGACAGATTTGAAAACATACACTCACAATGGCAGCAAATACTAACTAAGGTAGTATCTGCCAGGAACTAGCCTCATGCTTTTATACATATGATCTCATCTTAGTTTTATAACTACTTTATGTTAGTGATACTAATGTTATCTTCCTCTTACAAAGGAGGGAGCTGAAACAGAAAAGAGTTAGGTAATTTGTCCAAGATCACAAAGTAGGTATCAGAGATAGAATACAAACCCAGGCATCCTGCCTGCCAATTTCATGCTCTTAACCTCCATGAATTAGGCATAAAAATTAATGAAAATCATCTCAATTAATTTTGGGAGACAAGAAGCTATGTTGTTTTTCACATAGATGTGTGGGATGTGAGAGCACTTGAAAAGAAGACCCAAAGTTATGAATGCGTCTTTTGAACTGAGCTGTGTTTGGGGTATTGTGAACATTTTGATGTGGTTGGAATAAAAAGAGAGGGGATAACAGTGTTTGGAAAGGGGGCTTGAGATGCTGTGAGAGACCACATTACCTCTGGTGCAACAGTTATATCTCTTCAGGCTGGCTCAGCCTACGTGTAGTAAAGCATGACTAAAATTGGCTGGTACTGTCATGATATGAGTTGCTGTTTAATCAGAGAGTCCACGGACAGGAAGGAATTATAGTTAATGTCTGGAATGTTCTCCAAAGGTCATGTGTTAAAGGCTTGGTCTCTGATTTGGATCCACTGGGAATTGATGACCTATTTTTAAATTTTATTTTAAAAAGAATAAAGCCAAACAAAATAAAATAGAATAAAGTCAATAAAAATGAAATAATGGAAGTGATACAGAACTTCAAGACAGGGTAATAGGAAATCCACAATGGCTACTATAATATCTCTTGTTATTTTCAAAATTGCTGCTCAAACCATTAGACATAATAAAATCAAACAAAACAGAACACACTAAAACTAATCAAATCAGAACACTGAATAAAACAAAACAATAAAATGGAAACAAAACAGTGAGAACAATATTGAATTTCAAAAACAAGGCAGAAGGAAATCTCCCAAGTCTGCCACATTGCATATTGTTATCCTCCCAATAGATGCTCAGACCACCAGCTCTAGGCCTGAAAAGTCAGTCAGATAATACAAGCATTAAGTTGTTTTTGTAGCTCAGTTGCTAACAACGGGGATGTGTGCAACTGCAGAGCAGTGTTCTTGTCTCCCAGCCTGTGCCCTGACTGGGTCACAGGAGGTGCGAACTGGCTTCATGTTTCTCCTCCCAGGACACACATGGCTTCTACCAGCTCCCAGGAAGGGTGCACTCAAGAAGTGACGGACTTTTTAAGGGGTGGGACAGAGTGGGAGTTTTTGAGGTCACTAGGGACGTAACCTTGAAAGGGATACTACAACTTTACCTTTTTTTTTGGTTTTTTGTGACTGGCCTTAAGGTGAGTAATTTTACTCTATCATTTGTTTTTGCTAGGATGTGCTGCCATAGACCCAAGACATCTTGGCCAGATGATCTTGGACTCCAAGCTCCAAACTGTGACCTAAAGTAATCCATTTCACTTTATAAGTAGACTTATCTTGAGTATATGTTATAGTGAGGGAAAACTGACTAACATGGGAGGATTTCAGAGTTCATTGGTCAGTTCATCCACTCAACATGTCTTCAAGGAGGGCTTCCTTCCTGGTCTCAAAGACACAAAACTTTCAGGAGATTAATAGTTACTGAATCTTAAGAACAAGGGCATGTTTTCCTAAAGATCCAACTTATGTCTCCCTGTCACAGACTGATGATCACAATGATCAATCAAGGGAAAAAAATCTACCATACTGATTTAGACTAATGGTGACTTAGTTTTGAGAAGGTGGTACAGTTCTATGTGCAAAAGGTGGATATTTGCACAGAATCCATGTTATGCAAGCAATGAGGTGAGAAACAAATGTCAAATAGGCAGTTTGTGCTTCTGAGTAACAGCTAAGCCTTTTTCCTACAAGTTGTAGTGCTGGGAGATGAGGAAAGCATGGCAACAAGGTTAGGGTATATCAAGTCTATTCTTAAAATCCATCTTTTATTCACCTTCCTATTGGCTTTGCCACTGTGGCCTGCTGTTACCTTCACCCCTTTCCTTTACCCTGCCCTCCTTTCCTTCCTTCTGATAAACAAAAATTTACCCAGTTTCTCTTGATTTCTTACAATTGTTGTTCAATAATATAATTAATGCTGGAATTGCATCCTGGCATAACATATACATACAGTTTCCCCCTGCATTGAATCTTTATCTCTTTGAATCTTTATCTCCTTCAGTTCACCCCCATTCCACTTCCTAGAGAAATCCTTTATGAACAGCACAGCCCCCACTGATCTCTCCCTTCTATGGAGACTTTTTCACCATCCCCGAGGCTGCTTGATAATTCCTGTGGAACACAGTGTGAGAAAATGGGAAGCTATCCTGTGGCTGGTTCTGTAGACATTAAAAGCATCCCAGAATTAGAGAATGCCTATTTTCCTCACCTCCAAATTGAACCTGTCTCTCCTTTCAGTCTTTTAAAAAATTCTCTGATGATGATTATTGGCTTTTTGTAGCTAAAGGGCAAAATTAATAAATTCCTCAGCTCCATAACTTTCTTGAAATGTAATAATGATCTTTGACTGTTAGCACCAGGATAAAAGATGAAGATAATAAAACAGAAACAGGGAAGGAGAATGAGGTAGGATGTGTGTGTGTGTGTGTGTGTGTGTGTGTGTGTGTGTGTGTGTGCCCGTGTACACGTGTGTTTGTGCTTGAAAGAAAAGAATCTGTGTATGTGCATAAAAGAACAGAACCTGTTTATTATAGAAGTGATGCTTTCTAAGAACAAAGATGTGTGCCTATGTGAAAGTGAGAAAACTTCTCATTTTCATGTCTTAGGAACAAAACATAGTGTACTACCCTCATCTTAAAAAGCTTTTCTTAAACCTATCTCAAATCTGCATACTTGGGACTGGGACTAATGATCTCAACTAGCTTCAGTGATTTTTGTCAAAATTGAGACTGTCTTTAAATTTCAAGGTAGAGGGAAATAGGAAAGAACTATTCAGTATGTACTAAGCTAATGCAATGTATGCAGAATGAAGAAAAAAATGACACCAGTAATAAGATTACAGGTGTTTCTTTGAGGAAGGCTCTATGTGATATGCATCTGGGGAAAGTGGGTAAGCACTACAGTGCTTTGGAATTAGACAGCTCTATGCTTTATGCCCTGAACTGTCACCAGCCAGACATGTGGTTCTGGGAAGCTATTCAACATGGAGGCTTTAAATTCCGACAGTATAAAGCGGGCTTCATATCTTCTGTTCTTTTTCATTCTGTGTCCATGTACTATTTTTCTGTTTTGCTTTGCTTTTGGTACTGGGAATTGAACTCAAAACATCACACTTGCCAGGCAGATACTGTGCCACTGAGTCATCTCTCTGGCCCAGTCATCCCTCTGGCCCATAAACTCTTTGATGGAATTTATGCTATAATAAAAATGGAGGTCTCACATAGATATCTGAGTGAGATGGGTGACTTTGTGGTTTCTTTTGGAAAATACTTCTCGCTTCCCAAAGGGAACGCACTGCCAATTTCACTGAGTAGTCAACATGCAAAAAACTTTGATATTCTGTGTATGTGTCTATGTCTGTCTGTGTCTGTCTGTCTCTTCTGTATCCTAGATCTCTTTTCACTCCACTAAAAGCATAATGGAGGAGGAAATCTCTATACCTTTTTGGTACTCATGAGGATATCCAGGAAGAGGTTTCTTAGGTACAAATTTGGTCAACTGAGAAAAAAAATCATTCTCAAAGAAAACATTTTGATGTTTTATACTTCTTCTCAGAAGAAGAATCTTTTCCTAGGAATCACTGGAGAATAAGTTACCAACTAGATATTTCACTACACTGAGTACATTAGTAGTATTTTCAACAAATAAAAATAGGCTCCTATATAATGAAAATACAAACATAAATAAACATAAATATTGGAAAACCAATACTGATACATTACTACCATGAATTTCCCATGAAATTCCCATGTTCCATTCAAGTGTTGCCAAGTATCTCAATGATGTTCTTTAGTGGAAGATATGCAGGTCAGAACTATGTGTTTCCTTTATTTGTAATATCTTTTAGTTTCCTGGGTATAACACAGCCTCCACTATGCCTTGTCTTTCATAATCTTGAAGCTTTTGAATAGTATCCCCTTTCGCTTTCTCTTTAATTTGATTCTTCATGATTAGATTCAGGTTATGCAGGAATATAACAGAAGTCATGTTTCTTTGTTAGGGCATCCTGTCAGGTAGTATGATTTTAATTTGTCCTAATTAGAGCAATATTCCTTTTATCCATTCCATTAAGATGCTGCCTGCCTTTCTTCTCTACTACAAAGTAACCCCCCTCCCTTGTGTAATGATTCTGGTTTTTGTAGGAAGGCATTTTGAAATTATGTAAATCCCTCATTCTTTATCAAACATACAATATATCAAATTGTTCATGCAATCTAATATTGACTGGGTTATAAGTCACTCTTAATTATTTATTTTGATGTTTGACTGGTACTAAATTGTCAAATTTTCAAGCTGACTGCTGTGTCCTTTTAACACATTTACACATTTCTGATTGGCTTTTTTATACAATGAAATATACCAGGTTCATCCTTTACTTTGCTTGTTTTGCTTCTGGCGTCAACAATCTCTCCACTTTGGGTAGAAGTGGCAGTTAGAAATCCAGATCTGAACTTTTACCCATTGCTATTTGGAGAGGGCAGGGTTTAGGAAGGAGGATTGCTGCTTCTGCGTCTTATCAGTGTATCGCATTTTACTTGTCTATGAGTGTGTGTGTGTGTTTTACTTACTGATACGTTTATTTATTTATTTATTTATTTATTTATTTATTCTTTCAAGATGGGCTCCAGCTATGTGTTTCAGGCTGGCCTTGGACTTACTACTTAGCCCAGACTGGACTCTGATTCATGGTGACCTTGTAGGCCTCAGCCTTCTCCGCGCTGATCTTACAGGCATGCACCACTATACTACTGGACTTTACTGTGTGTGTGTGTGTGTGTGTGTGTGTGTGTGTGTGTGTGTGCGTGCGTGCAAAGGTGGGGCAGAGAGGGAAAAGGTAATATATTGATTTCTTTGTATTATAGCAATCAGAATAGAATTTCTCAAAATCCCTAATAAGAATTATATATATTCAGTGAAAACAGAGACCCAAGTCTAGTGAATACTAGATTTCATTGAAGTTTGAAATACCGTCACACTGATGGTCACACAGTGCGTTCTGTAGTGTGTGGCACCTATGCAGTGTATGGCAGTCAAATGCTACAGTGATAAATGCTACAGAGATAAATGCATCTTTTTAAAAATGTACATGATTCTTTAACAAATATTTTTCATTTGAAAAATGTACGTGATTTCTCCACAATTCCTGTTTGAAAATACACTAGAGAAATACTAACTCATTCCTTCCTTTCTCTCCCACACCACAACCCTGCTTCACAAAATGCTGAGATTTTGTTTTCTGGGGCATGGAGAAAAGAGGAAGAGCTGGCATCATGTCAGAACCAGCTTGCAAGGTGGGGGTGGGGCTGTCCCTGCCTCCAGGACTTTGTGGATGGAAGTAGCTTGAATTTTGGGAATAAGTGTTGTCCTCCACACCATGTCCCAGTGTTCCTGGTCTAGGAGGAGGAAGAGTGAAGCCTCCTCTCAGAGCCGCTTGGTAGAGACAGTGAGAATTAGAGAGGTTATGCAGCCTTTATTACATAGTGGGTAAGAGTGGAGTATTGTGAACCTGACAGATCTGCGGATGAAGCTTGGGCTGCCTGTGAGAAGGCTGTGACTTGAGGTACAATAAGAGGATCCATTTTAAAATACACGCTGAGAAGGAGACATGACAGCTGCACAAAACACACTTAACTCACGGCCTGGCATATGGCAAATGCTCAGTCTATGGCAGGGTTTTCCCATCTCTTTTTTGGTGGAGGATTTTACTTTAGTATCACTTGAGAGTTTGGATGGTCTCTCCAGGATGGTGATAAGAGTGCAGAGTGAGGTATAGTGGCATCTGTAATCCCCACACTCTGACAGGCTGAGGCAGGAGGGTCACAGATTTAAGCAAGGCCTTTCCTCAAAATTAAAAATAAAAATAAAAAAGATCTGGGAATGTAGCTCAGTGTGATGACCTGGGTTTAATCCCAATCCCTGGTATCTCTCTCTCTCTCTCTCTCTCTCTCTCTCTCTCTCTGTCTCTCTCTCTCTCTCTCACACACACACACACACACACACACTCACACAGAGTGTGCAGTCCAGAATGATGGCAATAGCTCTAGAAAAGCAGCCCATGTCTCTCAGTCTTTGCACTGGTTTTCATTTTGGGCTTAGGAATTCTGTGTTTTGTTTGCGTTGTTTATCCTGTTACTACAGGATGTTCAGCAGCACACTTGGCCTCTGCCCTCTCCCCAGGTGTGACAACCAACACATATGTTAGTCAAATGACCCAGGAATGATGGGAAAAATGTCCTTGGTTAAGAACCTAATGATTTTCCAGTAAGTTGAGAAGGAGTAGGAAGGGAAATAATAGAATAACAATAAGAAACCATCTAATCAATGAATTTTCTGGTGAGAGAGAGAGACAAAAGGGAGAGAGATTAATATACAGAATTATAGTGATTAAGCCATGATTATTATTGCTTTCTAAATTATTTGTTTTAATAAGATATACTTGAACATGTTCAAATTCTGAAATAAAATGACCAGTAATGGAGAAGATGTTCAAGGCTGTTATGGGAAATTGTTTTCATTTGGCAAACTTCTCTTCCCACTTGATGCTGGCGGCATCACCAGATTTGTTTACTTCTACTTCCCACCCCCCTTGTCCAAAATTTCCTCTTTTTCACTCCACAGGGCTTTGGGGGAGGAAGGATACAAATATGTGAGCCCCTTTCCCTCGGTGTAGCACACTGCAGAAATGGCTGATAGTGTGCTGTTTGGTCATTGCACCCTGAGGAGCATATGCACCCAGCTGCACCAATACCTGCTGGGTGCTAAGGTTTCATGCAACATAGAGAAGCTGTTTGCTTCATGTTCAAGATGTAAGATCAAGATGCATCTCCACAGCTTTTGGTGCCCAGGTCCCTTATCCTATGAAGGACAGGGAAACAGTATGCTTGACAGAGACAGTAAAAGTAAGAGGGTGAAACAGTTCTTAGTCTGGATACTGCCATGGGTGAGCCTATCTCTATCATAATCACCTCCAGTCTTGTGAACAGATAGCTTCCCCTTCACAGGCATACTAGTTAGGGGTCATTTTTCTCACTGACTACAAACACAGTCTGGTTTCTATTACAAAAGATAAAGGAGAGGAAAGGTATAATCAATACAAGAGGGACCTTCCTTAAACTGGCATGCATGAGATCAGCTTTAGGCAAGAAAATTTGTCACCAGCAGCAAAAGGCTTATATTTTGGAGATGAGTGAGAGACAAGTAGTACAGATGGAGCCCAGGTGTTTATTTGGTGGAAGAAGTATGAGAGGCACAAAAGTCAAGATCAGTATGGATTTTGAGTTTGCAATCACAAGTAAGATGATTATGATCTCCCATTTTTCTTTCCACGCAAGAAGACAGTCAGAATAGCAGGGAGGGCTACTAAGTCACCGATGATGTTGAATCTACTATATTTGTAAAAAAAAAATTTGAAAGAAAATAAAACCTAGTAATTCTACTTCCATTATTATTATATTCCTTGCCCAATCTAAACTTTGGGTTAAGAATCTGTAGTTTCAAATATTACAAATGAGAGGAACTTGAATTTCTGAGTGTTGAACTTCTTTGTGACAGGGTCTCACAGTGTAATCCAGGCTAATCTTGCACTCTGTGTGGGCGGCCCTTGAACTCATGACCCTCCCAACTCAACCTCCTGTGTTCTGGAAGTGCTGGGAGGACAGACAGGCACCATTTCACTCATCTATGTTAGATTTCTTACAAAAGACCCCAAAATTCACGTGGAGAAACATGCACTGTGCCACTGTAATTGAGAGCGACTAGAGTAAAATAATAAAATTAGGTGTTTCATTCATTACTGATAACTATGAACTGAATTTAAAATTTCCTTTTAGTTTTTTCTTAGTAGACTCATGAGAGTTCCAGTGATTTGAGCAGTTGATGATCTAACTTGAATTGTACGAAAAATTTCAAGCATCACTCTTGCTGGATGGATAATAACTATCTGTGTGTCTATTTTTGCCAGATCCACTTCAGACATCAGCTAATCAGGCCTGGCTTTAATTCTCAGTGAGTTTACACACAGCTTCAAAATCCTCAAGGGTGTGCTCTGGGGACTGTATGTGTAGCCTGAACATGTGACTTATTTGCTATTGCTCATTGATTTAAAAACCCTTGGGGTTTGTCCCTGTTGATTTCTTGGTGAAGAAGAAATGACCTCCAGGATGTGGCAACACAGAAGGGCAGCCTTGAGCATCTGGTGCTCTGTTTCAGCATTCTTAGTCTCCCATTAAGAACAGGTGTGATGTGATGAGAGGCACAGGCTGGGAGGCTTTGGACTTTTATCTGCGGCAATGACACGGGCAATGTGACATGCAGAGTAATGAATTGCCCTCCTTGCAGAAATGAGTAAGTTGTGGTTGGTGATGCAATGATTAATTTGCTCCATCGCGTTCAGTTGCACATTCATCATCCACACCTGCTGTCAGAAGTCCATGGCCGCTGAAGCCCAGGGCCACTGATACTGGCCTCAAGCCTCTGCCTCCGCCAGCTGAGCAACAGCCCATGGAGCTGCCTCACCATGGCTCAAGGCTACCCTTGATTACAGCCTCTGATGAGGGGCCCAGGGCCTACTCAGACACTGGTGAATTTGGACATCAGGGAATCTGTGATGATCTGGACGATTGAGATGCTGCGCTGTCCCACAATGTGACCGTGGGCTGGCTCCGTACCCCCTCTGTTCCTCTGCTGCTCCAGTCTAAAATGAAGCAATGGGGGACAGGATAGCTATCTCTCAGATCTCCTTCTCTGACCCCAGAGATCCTCCACAAATACCTGCGACAGGAAGGACAGTCTGATTTTAACGTGACTATTTATTGAGGCAAATAACAGCATTTATTAACTACAATTGTTAGTATCAGTGAATCAGTTCATTGATTCTCACAAATGAGTAACACGTGCAATTCTCACAGTTTACTGATGGACAAACTGAGGCACAGCAAGGGTAAGTAACGTTCCCCGAATTCCAAAGAAAGGTTGTGTCAGAACTGAATCTGTTTCTGCTTGACTCCTAAGCCCTTACTCTTCCCACAGAGAACTATTTGGGGTTAGGAGCAGGCCATTAACACACTGGAACTCACTGATTTCTTGGGAGTTGGCAGGAACCAGGTGCTGCTAAGGCTCCTTTTCTGCTGAGAGGAAATAAGAGAGTCACAGAGGAGCCCAGGATAAGACACTGCTTATTGCATTCTTGGTGAGGAAGCTGAATTTTCAAGACTCTGATTAGGATTAAAGTTATGGAGACAAAGTATATCTCCAACAAGAATGTCTGCTGGCTTCTCTCAGTGTCCTTTGGGGCAGCTGCTGCCTGCACCTCCCACCTCTCTCCCTGCCCGCTGCGGCTCTCCTCCTTGCTTCTCTACCCCCTTCCCCGCCCCGCCTCCCTCCCTCCTTTCCTTCCTGTCTCATATCCTCCCTCCACTCAATCTCTCCACCTCGATCTTTATTATGTCTTCCTTTCTCAAAAGCTTTTTGGTGCCCTGAATTAGGTTCTCAGCACTGTGACTGATCCTTGATCATTTTAGTCACATTAACAAACTTACAAGGTTACTTGCTCACAATCTTGAATGGGAAACTGATGCTCAGAGAAGATACTTGCCCAAGATAATTTGGTTCATTAATGTCACAATTTCAGCTTAAATCAATCTGTCATCTGCCCATAAATTCCAAGGAGTGGAAAAGGTGATGATGGGGCTCAGAGCTAGAGAACATGGTGCTGATCTACACCCTGGACCTGCTCACTGTGTGAGCTCCTGCATCACACACTTCCTCCCAGGTCATGGTTTCCATTTGTAAAATAACCAGGGTCCTCAGAGCAGCAACTACCTTTATTTAACTCTTATTATGGGCCATAATCCCGTGATATAAATATCACCATTCTCACCATGCAGTTTAGGTATCTGAGGCTAGAAACAAATATGACTGACTCTAGGACACAAAGTTAGGAACAGCACAGTTAAAGTTCTGACTTGAAAGCCTAACCCTTTACTTATTCAGGAGCAGTTTTTTTTTCCAATACATATTATACAGAAAAAAATTATCTGGTTAAAATTCACACTCTAATTTAATTTGTCTAGATTGAAACCACTATTGTATATTTCAAGTAAGCAGGATACATCAATACTACTGGCTCCAGGATACTCAAATTAGCCATTGTAGCAAGAAATAAGAAAGCTGGAGATGCCAGGAATGTGGAATGTCTGAGGAAAGTCATGAGGAGTGGGGAATGTCAATCCAAAAGAGAATGCATAAGAGCAAAGTTATAGGGGCAGGATCACTAAGCCAACGGAGTTTGCACCTTGCCATAGCTTGCCCTGGGTGTTAGATATGGGACTCCAAGATTTTAATGTTTGGCCTCCTGGATTTTGGTCTTCCTTTGGTCCCCTTAGTTTCTATCCCCTTTTGGAATGAGAATGTTTAACCTGTGCCATTTCATGTTGACAGTATTTAACTTTCTTTTATATTTTTACAGGGGCTCACAGTTAAAGAGTTTGTTTTGAGTCTTAGCAGAGACTTTAGGCTTGGATTTTTCAGCTGAAACTGACTTTGATGATTTTTAGACATGGAATAAATTCATTTTTTTATAAAAAACATTGCATGAGTCTTTTGTGGCACAGAGGAGGGGAATGTTACTGTTTATATCCAGATATACCCAAGAGTTTATAGCTAACTCATTAGGAGGTGGGGCATGAGTCACTTGGGGTGCACCCTGACTCCTTTCTGATTCCTCCCTTCACTCTCTTTGCTTCCTCTCCATCAGGTCTTGAGCAGTTCTCCTCCATCATTCCCTCTGCCATGCTTCCCTGACTGCCCTCCCTGAAATGGGAGCCAAAATAAACCTCCCCTCTCTCGAGTTTTGGATAGCTAGTTTTTTTTTTTCCCCCCAGTAATGCAGAAAGTAACTACACAATTGCAGATGATTGTTAAGTGTACTACAACTTGAGAAAAGAGCTTACGTCTCCAAAATGTAGGAAGGGCCTCGTGTCTCCCACTTTTGGGAAAATGAGCAGGCAAAACATAAAAGTTAAGTTAGGAGTTAAGATGTGGTGTCAGGCAGGATGTCAAATGTTGGCTTTCTAAAAGCTCTGGGGCCTTGGATATGCAGCTTAGCCTCTCTGGATGAAATACGGTTTCTTAATTTGCAACAACAGCATCATAAAAATATAACCATGTCAATGAAGATTCAAGAATGAATGAAATAAAATGATTTCCATGAAGTATCTGGCTTAATTCTTAGTCAGGATGCTCATAAAGTAGAAGCTATTGTCATCAGGATGATGAGAACCAGGCCTCCACATGTTCACATATGATCTGGCATGAGCCATCCCTCTCCTGGAGGGAACTAGAGGCTTGTGAATTGGAAGTAAGAATTACAGTAATAGATGAGCACAAATATATTTTGACTCAAAGTATTGTATTGCCATTGGCTTAGCTATTTCAGAAGACCAGTTCTTAAAGAGTCAGAACATCCATTATACCATTATTGATATTCTAACATACGTTTGTCAATTACAATAAGAAATCTTGATTTGAATTTTTGAGCAGGGTGCTACCAGGAAGACACATGATGTGGTTGAAGCCAGTTGGAGACAGAAAACACACCAGGTTTGGATCTACATAAGCCAAGCTTTTAACCTCCTGTCACTGTATGCTCTATGGACTTAGCTAGTTGCTTCACCTTTCTGAGTCCCAGGGTTTTTTTCCCTATATAACTAGGCCAGTGTTATAAATCTCATGGTGTTGTAAGAGTTTACAAAGTTTGACATCAAGTCTTCTCAGTCTGCTCTCTATCAGCACCAGTGCTGTAGTTAAATGGTGAATAAGAAAAAGCATCCATCTCAGTTCATAAAGGAGTTTTACTGGAAAGCTAAATCAGAAATCACACACCTGTGACATGTGCTGTAATGGAGAAGGACCAGGGACTCTTTCCAGAGAGATATGTCCAGAACTGGTGGTCAGTGATGCCTGTACACTAGCACCAACCGAAAACTTTTTTTTTAACTAAAGCTTTAGTATCATTAGCACCAATTTAATCAAAATTTCAGAGGCATGGTCTTTGCCACATTTTTAAAAATTTTAATGTAACATTAGACTTAGAGAATAGTTGTAAGATTAAATGTGAACTGTTACCACTTCTATTCATTTTTGGAGGTTTTAGTCAGACAAATTAGGAAAGAAAACTGTTCAAATAGGAGACAAAATTAATTATATCTATTCATAAATGACTTTTCACACAGAAAACCTTAATACACACCGACACACATAAAATTGGAATAATCAACTGCAACAGTTTTCAGAGTATGAGGTCAAAGTACAAACATCAACCATGCTCCTGTATAATAACAGTGAACAAACTGAAAAAAAATTAAGAAAAACAACTGCATGTTTAATAGCATCAATAAAAATGAAATATTTGCAGATAAATTTCACAAAATAAGTTCAAGACTTGCACATTGAAAACTATAAAGCAATGTTGAAAGAAACTAAAAGTCTAATCAAATAGACATCCTATGCTTATGGCTTACAAGATTTAATATGGTTAAAAAAGTAAACATTGCCAAACTTATCTATAGATTTAGTGCATTCTTTATTGGAACCCAGTTGATTTTTAAAAGAGATTAACAAACTCAACCTCAAAGTCATATGGAAACATAAGAAACCCAGAATAGCTAAAATAATATTGAAAAACAACACAGTTGGAGAATTTTACAGATCTCTCTGTTTCTGTCTCTGTCTCTCTGTCTCTCATTTCTATCCATATGGTATATGTGTCTTCTTGATATATATATATATATATATATATATATATATATATATATGCACATATTTTTCTGAAGTACTTGAATCTTTATACTCTTAAATAATTCAGTGTTCATACTCTTAAAAGTAGAATATTCTCTTACAATTTCAATATGAGTGATTCTCAAAGGCATAATAGTACTATTACATAATCTACACAATTTTTCAAGCATTTGACTGATATTCTTTATAACAAAAGAAGTCAACACTCATGTGTGACCTTCAGTTGTCATGCTCTCTAGGATTCCTTAATTTGGACAGTTTCTCAGTCTGACATTTATGAGTTGATGTTTCTAAAGACGAAGGTCATTTATTCAGGACAATAGTCCACATCTGTCCCATGTTTACTGATAAATCTAGGTTATGTGATTTTGACAAGAACACCCCAAAAGCAATGAGATAACTTTCTCAGTGCATCACCAGGAGATACAGAGTACTGATTTGTGATGTTAACTTGTTCAGTAATTAAAATGGTATTATTTGGTTTTCTCATTGTAAAGTTATTTTTCCCTTTTATTTAATAGGTTACTCACTGCTGAAATATTTTGAGGTTCTATGAATGTCCTGCCATACTACTACCTCTATCATGCACTGAGGAATTTTAAGAGCTCACTAAATTATATGAATGCAGTTAGGTTGAAAGCTTCTAACCTAAATGAATCTAAGTGGTAAAATCTGGCCTTTTAAAAGAAGGGTCATTTAAACTGTGATCTAATGCATGAGCAGAAATAGCCCTACTCCCTGGAAATTGATGGGGGTGAGAGAACATTTGTTCTAGAATCACAATGGCCTGGAGATACACAAGTTACCTAGAAATGAAGGAAGCCCAGCTAGCTAACTCCAAAAGTAATAGAGGATGGAGGAAGGAGATACTATCAGTGCAAGTAAATAGTTTGGCCTTATTGCAGAGAGTAGGCAAGACTGTGAAGCAGGTTCAAATTAAGAATTGCTGTAAGTGGGTTCTGTGGCTAGAAAAAAGGATATTCACTGAGTAGCAGGGAAAGCGTCAAGTGAAGGATGGCAGGAGTGAGGGCAGGAAGTAGAATGAGGAGGTAGGAGTTGACCTGGTAGCTAAGAGGGGAAGACCCATCTAGGCAGTGGAGGTCGCGAGCAATGGCACAGAAGCACTGAGACACAGTGACACTGAACGAGGAAAGTGAACATGAACACTGCCATGTGTTGCGTGCTGAAGTAGAGAGGGTATTAATCTGGGCTTGGGGAATCAGATCAGGCTTCCTGGTGGAGGTGATTATGCTAAACTCTGATGATGAGTACAAAGCAACCAGATGAAGAGGCAGTTGTGTTTTGGGCAAAAGGCCCAAGTAGCTCAGAGAAATAAAAGCACTAGAGAAGCCTGGCTCATCTAAGAGAGAGCTTAAGGATAGGACTGCAGAGCCAGACAAGCAAGTCTTGTGTCACTGAGAAGTGAGAGCTTTATTTTAAAAGCAGAAGACCAGAGGTGAAATGGATGGAGCTATAGGTGGTTTGCAGTTTGGAGAAACCTGTGCCAGCTGCATAGGGAGGATGACCTGGAGGCAGAAAGAAAATCTAAGAGGCTAACTTGACAACACTATGAAAAACATCTCTTCCAGGGGTCCATATATATTGATGCTCAACATGGGGAAGCTATTACCATCGCTTGCAACTTGGAAAGGACAGCCAGGGAGAAACCACGGGGGCCTTGCAAGCACTAATTTGGGTCTTTTTTAGGTAAACCTTTGGGAAGGCAGGCTAGAAGAAGAGAATGCAGAGGAAAGGATTGAAAGAACCTGTTGGGTGGAGGTCTGGAGAGGAGCACAAGAGCAAGAGGCTTACTCTGGTGCCAAACAAAGACAAATGGGCAGCGAGTCCTGGAGAATACATCCTTTCTCCAGAACACTTGCCTCTCCATCAGGGCCCAGCCAAGGCCTGTCAGACAAGAGTGGCGCTTTTGTGCATCGGCCGGCTGCGCTCCAGTTGCCATAGTGATGGGGCCATAAGTCATGTCTGCCACTGCTGCACAGAGGCGTTGTGATTTATGCTTACCCAGATGGGATTGTAAACTTTTTTTTCTCTCTTTTTAATGTTCAAAACTCATCACAGTATGGGAGGGCAGCATATTGCTAGCTCACTTTGGAGAAGTGGGCTCTTGTCAGACCTTAGCTGACTCCTTGCCAGGGATGCTTCTGCATGACTCAGCTGTGGGACCACTGGATCAATACAGCCAGACTCTGATGTGGTCCTCTCTGACCCCCACCAGAAGGGTGTCAGAAGCTTGAAGCTGATGTTCAGCCTTGAGGTCAAGCTTCTTCGTCCTTCAATTCCCTAGGCCCATTCTCTGTTCTTGCCAGGCCCCGCCTATGCGTGCCAACTTTCCTATTTATGCTTGCATCCCTGACCATGTCCCAAACCCTTTAAACTGGGTTTCTAGCGCAGTGTAATGGAAATAATATGAGTTTGAAATCATACTCTTTATGTCTCAAGTATCTATGCAATAGGAATAACATACACTCATTGACAGCAGGGTTTGCTTCTTAACTTTGGCCCTTTTGTCATTTGTGTTTGGATATTTTTTTCTTAGAGAATGGGTGTCCTGTGCATTGTAGGGTATTTAGCAACATCCCTGGCTTCTGTCTAAGGTTAGCAGTAACACCATCCAGGTCATGACAACTAACAACTTCCTTAGAGAGGACCAAATACCCCCTGAAAGGCAACATCATACCTTTTAAAACACATTTTACAGATTAAAGACATGAAGCTCTTCCCTTTGACCTATGATATTCTCAGAGTTCTTGGGTACCTGCATGAACCCCCAAAGAACAAGCCCTTCTGGAATATGTGTGGCAGGGACAGGCCTGGTGCCTTCAAATCATGCTGTCTTCACTCTGCTGGACTGGAAGCTATCAGGGATAAGTCATCCCTCAGGTACCGGAAGACTGTGAATCCAGTTCCAGGGCATAAGGCTTCTCAGACTGCTCTACAGTACAGATAAGTCATGTTCAGTGTACACAAGAAGATGGTGGCAGGTCCAAAAGTGTCTTGAGATGAGGAATGTGCTGGATTGAAAACTAGTGGACAACTTGTAATACCAGCTGAACTGAATCAGCATGGTGCTTCCACGGATGGCCCAGCTAAGAATTGTTGCCAAGATAAAAAAGACAACTAGAGAGGAAGAGTTTAGTGTTGGTGGTTCTCCGTGGTGTTGCTGGTTCTCCTGTTACCATTGGTTCTGCTGTTGCTATGGGTTCTCCTGGAGGAACTTGCTGAGCTCCTTTCCTGGCCTCATCATCAAAGGAACTCAGGACCTTTTTGTCACTGAGAATTGCACAATTCACTTTGGGGGAGCTCTGTTCCCCACTTTGAGTATGTTTCCTTGCTCTGGAGGGGAAGAGAGTGTGCTGCTCAGTCTTTGGGAAAAGCTTGTCACACTGGCTTCCTGATGTGAACTCAGCTGTTCTCACTGTCAGAGGAGCTTGGGACCTTGTTACTGAGAATGACTGAGGTTCACTTTAGGGGCACTCTGGTCTTTATTGTTTCCTGGCTTTGGAGGGGAAGATGGTGTGCTGTTTAGTCTCCAAGAGAAGGTTGTCACACTGGCTTCCTGATCTGAACTTGGCTGTTATCATGGGGGGAGCTTGGGACCTCACTATTGCTGAGGATGGTTGTGTTACTTTTGTGGGGAGCCCTGGTTCTTCTTTTGAGCACTGCTTCTTGGCTCCTGTACAGAACAGTCAACCTACTGGCACAGCTCCTTCACCCAAGTGACACAGACTTTCTAACTTCTACTGCTGACCTTTGGGCCTTCCCAGTGCATGTCCATGAAACAGACTTGCATGAGTCATTATTGTGGGCTCCAGGACTCTAGCTGGACTCATGCTGGCCATTGTCATAGGCTCTAGCTCTTCAGCTGAATTCACGTTGGATATTGCCATGGGATCCAGGCTCTTGGCTAAATTCTCTAGGTCTTTAGTGTGTGGACAGATTTCCTATACTTTCTTTGTATTTGACTCTTTGGGTGACCATTATAAATAACACTATAAATTATGTGGCCTGTATTGGCTTGTTCTTGCAATCCACAACTACACAAGGAGGGAACATGAAGTATAATACAGAGCCATGCTTTCTGCTCCAGGTTCACTAGGTGCCTTTAATGTCTGACAGTTTCCTAGAATTGGCACAGATGGCCACACACTTTACCCAAAGCTATTCTTTTGCATTATTCTAATTTTTTAGTCCATTTTTATTATTATAAAATGCATGTGGATAGAACATACTATCTTAATAATCATTAACTGTATAGCTCCTACTAGCAAGTGCATATTGTGCAACCATTACCACCATTCATATCTGGAACTTCCACCATTCAGAATGAAACTATACCACTAAATAACTCCACATTTCCCCTTCCCTTTAGCCCTTAGCAACCACTATCATACTTTCTGTTTCCATGACTCTTTCTCTAAATACCTTGCACAAATTAAATCAAGCTTAATGTCCCTGGGTTTATCTGAATTACAGTACATGATACAGCCTCACTTTTAAAGAATGGCTTCTTTGTAAAAGCTGAATAATATTCTATTGTACTTTATAGTATGCTTTGCTTATTTATTCATTTGCTGATGGACACTTGATTTGCCTTTATGTTTTGACTATTATAAACAACACAGCTGTGAATCTTGAACTCTGTTTTGAGGCATCTTTGAGTTGCACTTCAACAACTCAATCATCATGCCATTCACTGAATGTTTACTACTTGCAGAGCTTCAGGAAAAAAATCATATGAAATGTCACAATCCCTTCTAAAAAAGCAAGAGTTCTGAAAGCTTCCCGCGGTAGGGTGGGGGGCTAGATAGGTTCATATTTGTATTAAATAACTGTAACATAACAAGAATAATGTCTAATATTTTTGTGCTAACACATCATACATGAACTCAGTTTTCAATAGCAGTTCTACTAGGTAGCTGTGGTGACATCTATTTAGCAAATGTGGAAACTAAGGCAAGGGAGATAGAGTAAAGTGTTCACCATTCTCCATATAGTGAGTAGCTGGCCTAGAATTTGAGTCAGATCACCCGGAGCCAGCACCAGTGCTGAAAATGACTGGGATCGCTAAAATTAGGTAGTTTGAAAGACTGTGTTGTTATAAAGTATTTCTCCTCTCTCAAATACCTCCTTATACTGCTCTGCAAATTCTAGGTAATTCTGTGATTCTGCTCCCCCAGGGCTCACTCCTACTGGACTGTGGAGGCAAGGCCATCCCAGCTGCATGCTGCTCCCCCCACTAGACCCTGTGCTTTTGCAGAGTCAAGAAAGATAAAACACGGAGTTCAGCAGGTAGCCAGTTGCCTGGCTAATGCATCAGCAGGTGAGAAGTCAGCTCATCACTTCGACTCCTCACAAATGGGAAAAAGGCCCCCTGGGAACCAAATCCCTCTTTCTCTGATGTTTGGTGGCCTCTGAACCTTGACAAAGAAATGTAGAATTACCTGAAGTACATTTCAAGGAAGGTCACTACTGAACTAACTCTTAGTGGAATAATATTGGGGAAACTGTAGTATCTAGAATTTACTCCTAAGGAAGCTACCATTAAGTAAATTAGTGTAGCTACCTCATTCCTAACAAAAATTCTCAAACTCTGCAATTGAGGAATCCTTCTTTCTAAAAAGTCCCCTCCATTTATTTATGTCAAACCACTGGTGTTATTTGGAACCACTTTGAGATAATATGGTCTGTTATGATACAATACAACAAACACTGTGAAGCTGGAGATTTTGATAGGTCTATTTTGATGCTGGGGACATTTATCTGTAAAGGGATCAGATGACCCTTGGAGGCAGCACAACAGTATTTGGTCAGAAATATTTGTTCTTAATATCAAAATATCTTCATGATCATACCAAAAAACAACATCAAATTAGTGTCATCAAAATTTTCTATGTTCTTTCTCTGAGCTACTTATGGCACTTAGAACTGGGAATAAAATGACAGTTATGAATCAACTCATGATCCCGCAGAATGCTTAGATTACTATGTCAGGGTAGAATACACATCTATACTTAACTTCAATGAAGTAAATGTACTGTACCCTATCTCAGAAAGAAACATCCAGAAATATGAACAAAGCATTGATGGGTGGCAATTTTGATGGACAGGAGGAGGGCATATTCATGGAAGGTTATTCAAAGGAAGCTGTATTTCCAAAAAGCTATGATGGATGGGGCACATCGAACCTGGTATGCAGTGGGACTGTGTGAGTGTTAGGACACTTCAGGCAGAGGGACAAAGGCAAGGAGATAAAAGTGCATGGCATTTGGGGACATGATGAGGACACGTAAGATGAAATGACACTGAAAAGGTGGCCAGACTGGAGTGCTAATATGTTCCAGCTAACTCACTATGGAATTCTCTTTCTTTCTTTTTACTTTCCTTCCTTCCTTCTTTCCTTCCTTCCTTCCTGCTTGCCTGCCTGCCTTCCTTTCTTTCTTTTTTGAGGCACAGCTTCACTATGCAGTTCAGGCTCCCTTGAACTCATTTTGTAGCCCAGGATGGCCTCAGACTCACAGGGATCCTCATGCCTTAGCCTCCTGAGTGCTGGGTGGATTTTTATTCTGAGTCATTTGCAGGTGAGAGAAAGCTTCAAAGGTTTTAATCATGGGTCAGGCACAGCCGATTTGTGCAGAGGTTGTACTGTGTGCACATGTGGGGTGAGGTGGGATGGCAAGCAGGAAGACTAAGAAGGTTGGAGCCAGGGAGAGTCAGTGAAGGTAGAAAGATGTGGACATGCCGAGGAGATTTGGCAGCTAGGATGGAAGAACATACACTTGGAATCTTCCATGTGCTTCTGCAGAGCCACACTCTGCTCATCCTTCTCTGCCTGGGGTCTTAGGAAGCTGACTTTGATGGGTGACCTGCAAGGGTTCCCTTATCTGTTTCCCCATGAGATAGAGTTGGAACGTTTATTCCCCTGGTACTCATGCACTGTCACCATGCACTGCTCCTCTCCCTTGAGTAAATGTCATAACTTGATGGAATTCACTCCCCATGTTCTAGAAACCTCACCCTTACCTTGACCCACTGACACCAGTCATAGAATACAACATATCTTTTGTTGCTTTTCTAGAATAGTCCCTTTTGTGAATGGTGTGCTATATAAACTCTCCAAGTTTGAATATGCAACCTGTTTACTCCTGAGATCCTTTTTGCTATTAATTTCATGTTAGTGAGAGGGAATAGAATCAAGTTTATCCATAACATCTTTGTGACTGACTAAACCCCACCCTTGTGTGTGTGTGTGTGTGTGTGTGTGTGTGTGTGTGTGTGTGTGTTTGCTGGGGCACAGGAATTGGTGTTTACCAGGTAAAATAAAGCACTATAGAAAATATATGATTCTAATCAGCCACAACGAGTAGGGCTTAGGTAACAAAATGATTTTCATCTTAGTTCACCTTGGCAAGCATATTCCTGAGTTACAGCTTACAAAACTGAAAGCACAGCCTGTTCAGGTGAGATGAAAAGAAGTTTTCTAAAGAACACTTGTCGGTGTCGCTCCCGGCCGGCAGGAAGAACACGCAACAATATCTGGCGGTGGTCAGGCTTTTCTTCATTCTCCTTCTCCGCACAGTCTGCCCCGGGATTCTTCCCGGCCGAAGCCTCTACCGGTCCGCTCCCCACGTCTCCTTTCGTGCTTCTTCTCTCTACAGTCTGTCCCGAAGCCTCTACCGGTCCGCTCTCCGCGGCTCCTTCCGTGCTTCTTCTCTCGTGGCGGGAGAGGCACTCACTTTTATAGGGTTACAGTGGCCAATCAGTTCAAAGCGCGCGATGCGGGCTGATTGGCTAACATCAGTTGTTGCTAGGCAGACTATCTTACAGGGCGGGTTGTTTACCAAGCAGGAAGCAGGAGATAAGCGCCATCTTAGCACACTCGATGGGAGGGGTAATCTAGCTCAGGCTTTGCTCTTTCCTACAGGCCTCATGTCCGCCGCGCATGGCGAACTATCACAGACGCGGCTCCCAACAAACACTGTGGAACCATAGCAGGCAACAAAGCCAGAGACGGTGAGATACCTGCAGGCCAGAGTAGAGTCTATCAATGTGGGACCATCAGGTCATGGCAGGGAAAAGGGAAAAGTGCTTCAGAAGGTCCCTTCTGAATCTGTAAATTTTATACATCCCTTTGGGACACTAGGGTGCAGTTGAAGGCCCTATAAAGCAGGTAATTTGCTTATAGCTTAAATTAGAATGTTCCATTTTCAATACAAGTGATGCTGGTAGTGCCACACAGTATCTAGGAAGCACTTCTACAGGAGGCCTCAACTCTTCCACAAGCCAGACATTTATTTCAGGAAACACATTGGCATTGAGATGCGATTTTTCAAATATGCCCCCTGAGATAGCATGGTTGAACACTCCTGGATAAAACAGTTCCATTTCTAATTCATCCATAACATCTCTAATCACAGAACTATCTTTTCTTTTATGTCTCAACAAAAAAAAAAAAAAACAAAAAAACCTCACTACACTTTTTAGGCGAACATAATCACCAAGTTATGAAATAGAAAACTGGAAGTTCTCTAAATATCATCCAGATTGAGATGGCAAACACTGAGGCTTCTTCAGTCACAAACCCAGCTGCTGATGGGTGGGCCTCCTGAGTTGATCATTATACTTCTCCCAGTGAATTTGTCTGTAGTCTCAGAAATCTTCCCAATGTAACCCAAGGCAACTTCTACCTATTTACCTGTGTTGGAACTCTGGATGTCTAACATCTGCCATCTCTGATTCTGAGCCATAAGATGGATGGATAAACAGAAGTTCAAGGAGAATTTTGAAGATATGAGTAGGATTAGATGTTTCCCCAGTTCATAAATTCTTCTCTTGGGTGTGTCTGCACATTGTGGCCCTGACTCCTGATAATGGATAATTAAACTAGAGACAGTATCCTAACACCAGCTAAGCCAATGATATTCTTTCTCTAGAATTTTTCCAAATTAATGTCAAGGAAAGGAATGCCATTCTTGGTATCAGAGGTGCAAAACACTTGTCAGAGAAGATATAGTTACAGAATACAAGTGAAGCATGACATTATGGGGTGAGGTAAGAAGAAAGAACATCCTAACATCAGGCCATTTCTTCATCTTCCCTCATCTCTGTGGTTGGGCAGAAGCTTTCCCAGTGATGATACAGCTTTCATGAAGGTCATTTGAATCAGGTCTTTGTCCACTGAATCTTGAGAGCCAAAGTCTGTGTTTAAATTCTAATTCTTTCCTTTACCTTCTACCTTAAGGTCTTTGAATGTTGCTCCCTTATCTGTGAAATGGGTGATAAAAGTAGCCTAGGCACCAGAAGCATCAATTACAGGAAACTGAAAAGAAGGCTTTCACCCAAAATGTAACTCAATGCCTCCAGTATGTGGTGGAGACTTAAACCCTCAGTTTCTGACCCTCAGCCCAGCAAGCTTGCCAGAATGCATCCTTTCCTACCCTATCTTTTTAATTGGAAGATCTGAAGACCCTCCTCAGCATCAGAAGTCCCATTTGAAATACGTTTAACTTCTAATGCAGATATAACAAATCGTTTCTCAGTTTCACTGTATCTGCAAACCCTTCTATAATTCAACATCAAATATTTATTATTACATTTATTAAAGTTTTAATAATTCAGAACCTCCTGCATGTAAAATAGAAGCTTAGCTAACTGGTTCCCCTTTATCCAACCTGGGTCACTTCAATATTTATATTCCAAAGTCTCCATTTGAGTTTCATTTAGGAAGTGCTGTGTCCAGAGCCCACTATCTGAGCTGACAGTTGGTGTGCAGTGCGGCCTCCCCAGTGGCAAAGACTAACAGAAATCTGGTGCTGAGTAGTATTTGAAGAGATTTACTGAACCTGGGCAGAAATCGCTCCTAATGGACTTCACTTTTATTATGAGCACTAAACTAAGATGGGGAAAATATATGTATCTCTGGGCTCACTGGCTGAACAGCAGGTAACAAGAACATAGGAAAAGAAGGCAGAAAGTGAATGTGTGTGGCAGGGAATGTGAAGGCCTATACAGGGATGCTTGTCAAAGGGGCTTAGTTCTCTTAAGAAAGGGAGGGTATGGTAGCGCAGGGAAAATTCTAATGTCCAAATTCTATGAACTAAGCTGTGGGTGCCATTTACCCACAATCTTCTCTTTTCCCCACTTATAGTTCACATTTTACAAGTGCAAAAAATATTTATATAATGGGTTGTCTTACTTTTCTAATTGGTGGGACAAAATACTCGATACCCAAAATGAAAAGACGAAGCATTTATTTTAGCTCACTATTTGTAAAGGGTTCCATTCATATTCAGCAGGCTCCAAGGCAGGGTGGAATGGCAGAGGGGCATGGCAAAGGAGCATCACAGAGGGGAAACAGTCTAGGCCAAGGCAGACAGCAAAACGGCAAGCAGCAGTAGTCAGTCTGCCTTTCCCTTTGTCCCCTCCAGGATGCCAACCCTTTGGGTGGTGCCATATAATCTATGCTAACTCCAATCAGTGGACTCATTTAGTACCACACACCCTTAATCCAAATATCACACACCCTAGATCTATCCAGCTCTGAAAAACTTCACCTATGAGTAAATTAAGTTTTGAGGAGACATCTAGATACAAGCCATAACATGAACAAATGGCCAATAAAGACAAAGAAAGTTCACTGGCCCTACTCCTCGATCTTACAGAAAATTCCTATATCCTGTATCTACCTGTATCCAGTAGCCCATATTTACTGATCATTCACCCAATAGACCAGGTTCAAATTCTGGTTCTGCCACTTACTACCTGAGTTATACTTTGCAAATAACTTTATATGTTGGTACTTCAGTAAATATCAGTAATTACATCATTGACTTATTGTTATAAGAAGTCAGAATTTGTATCTTTAGTGTTTAGACAGGACCAGATACACAGTAAGTTCTTAATAAATACTAGTGGTTATTAGTTAGGACTCTAGAAGTTTAACTATGTTGTGCAATTCTCAAAAGCATCCAAAGATATAGCTGAAATTCTCATTCCCATTTATAGGTAAGAAACTGAAGCTCAGAGAGTGTAAGTGTAACTTAGCTAGCAAATGGTGGAGCTGGGATTTCAACCCAGGTAATTTGCTCCAGAGTTTACACTATTTATTGTGCCAAATACTGCAATGTTCTCTGTTGCATTTAGGTAACTGGAGTGCCTGTTCAAGTACTCTTGCCCTCTTGGAAAGATGTAATTTTGCAGGCAGAGGAAAATAGAGGGGAAACTTGGTAGCCTCTGATTCCACCTAATAAAGCCTAAAGAAACCAATCCAGTGTCACAATCACCACTGGAAAAGTAAGTACACATTTAGGTAGGTAGGTTGCCTACCATGTACATATTTGTGTACACACACACACACACACACACACATAAAATCTGAGGTTGCAGAAAATGTAAGGACAAGGAGTCTGAGCACCAAACAATACAAGACTTTTATCAAGAGCCCCTTGCAACCTCAGCTTTGCTGCCCAGATCCATACAAAGCCAAGGGCTACAGTGTAATGGGTCATACTGAGCCCACTCCCACCTACCCCCATGTCCTATCATCCTCATTCTCACACACTTCTCCCATTGATGACCCAGAAAAAGAGGGCAGACACCCTGTCTCTCTTCCACTTCTCTACCGTGAACTACATCTTTATTGCCTGGTCAGACTGCATCACGGTTACTTCCTGACCCATCCTATAATTCCTACTGTAACTTCTAAAACTTCCCACTATTCAAAGAAACATTTGCATGTAAGTTCCTGTCTGTCACTTTACATAACTCATGCGATTCTAACAACCATCATAAGAGGGAAATATTGAACTCTACCTTCCAGACTCAGGGAGAGGGACTGATGTGGCTCAAGTGGCTCCAGCAGCAAGATGAGAGTCGGGATTCACATCCAGATCTGCACTGATTTCAAAACACACACTTTGCCCTATTTTTGTTTCTATCCTTCTTTACTTGTATGTTTTTAACTGACACTAGAAATGGGGCAATGAAATCAACTTTAGAGATTTTCCCCTTGCCATTTAACATGTGATCTTCTAAGGGGTTGTTTCTGTTACTGTTTAAAGTAGTTGGGATTAAACCATGGGCCTTAGCAGTCAGCTACATCCCCAGCCCTTTTTTATGTTTCATCTTGAGACAGTCTCACTAAATTATCATGCTGGGGTTGAATCTGCAAACATTCTGCCTCAGCCTCCCTGAGTGCTGGGATGATAAACCTGCACTACCACACATGGTATGATCCTTATGTTTCTAGACCTTTCCAAAAACGCTCATCCCATGGGCAAGATCCTAGTGTATATTTATGAAGAATTTCACCTAAACATGCAAGGCCCCTATTTCTAGAATCTATCTAATTAAATATATCTAATTAAAGGTAGTGCCTAGGTTCAAGCAAGACTTTTGTTTTTAGACACCTCATCCAGGAGTCACTGCAGGAACCCTGGAATAGTGAAAACACTGACATCAGTGCCCCTAAGTCTTCGCTGGTTCTGCTAGGCCAGGTGGTCCACTGCTGAGAGAAGGGGAAGGGAGAGAATATCTCAGAGGTTCTGTCTCCAACGCTTCCCTCACTGTGGTTTGTACATGTGCTCCTGGCTGTGGCACTGAAGCCAGAATGAGCTGGACACTCCCTCATCAAGCATGCCAGCTCAAGGCCCTGCCCCTGACCCATGATGAAGACACCTGAAGGAGAGGTTTCTTTCCTTGTATGGCATTCATTTTTTTTTGTTTATCTTGATTTTTCTGTGTGTTTTAAACGTGAGTTGGTGACCCAGGTCCATGTCACTATAGCATTCTGCCCCACTAGTACTGATGTAGGCTACTGGCCAATGTTTCAAACTATGTCAAACTGAAGCATTGCAGCCTAGTGGTGAAGAACACTGAGCAAGAGTCAAGATCTCAGGGTTGAAACCCTGGTTCTGCCATTTACAGTTGAGTTACTCAGGGGAAGTTGCATGACCTCTCTGTGCTTAGTTTTCAGGTCTTAAATGGAGCTAATAATGGGTGAAAATTAAATTATCCATTTCAGTGAGGCATCTGGAAGTACCACATAAGGATGAGCTATTATTGTTACTGTGTGGTGCCTGGAATTTTGCTTACTCCTTTGGAAAATATGTCATCTCTTTATCCTGGCAATGCTAAACTTAGGAGGTAGGAGGAGAGAGTGTACCTAAAAAGGAAATTCAACTCAGAGGAAAACAGAGGTGAAAGATGAGAGGAGACAGGGATACCAAGTCCCAGCAGCACTTGGGAGCTTACAAATCCTGCTAAGCCAAATCTCATTGCCACCCTGAGTTTTCAAGCCCTTAGATCTTTTGTGTTCTATTTAAACCAGGCATCTTATTTTCTGGCTTGGTACCTAGTGCATCTATACTTAAACATTAGTTTAAGTATAGATGCATCATTTACCTGTGAACTCATGCAGTCAGGCAGCCTGGATGACTATCGGACTATTTGATTCAGTAAGTCTATTAGATTCCTATGGTTTCTACAAGAAATCCCACAAACTAGGTTGATCCCAAAACAACCGGAAGTCAAAATCAGTATTCTTGGGCCAAAATCAAGGCCACATGCCCTGTGGAGGCTCTGGGGTCTTATCTGATTTTTTCCTCTTTCACCTTTTGGTGGCTGCTGACATCCTTGAGCTTGTGGTTATATCACTGTTGTCTCACTTCTCCATATTGCCTTTTCTCTGGTGTCAAATTCTTCCCTGCTGCTCCCTCATTAAGGGCTCCTGTGATGATATGATAGGTCCATCCACATAACCAAGGATCAGCGTATCTGCAAGATTCTTAATGACACTGGCAAACACTTCTCCTCCCAAAAGGTAATAGTAACAATTTCTAGGGATTACAAATGGCTGCTTTTGGGGTACTTATTAGTCTATCTGAGGTGATGTCTGGGAGTTGGCATTTCTACCAGGTTTCAAGGTAAAGTTGATGCTGCGGATCCTAGGACCACACTTTGAGAACCAATAGCTTAGTGACCTCCTGGGTACTCAAAATTTGTCCCCAAAGTGCTCTTCACTGTGAGAATTCCCTTTTAACTTCTCATCCTTGTGTTACTTCTCTGCCTTGAAATTTCCTTCTAACCTTTTCAACAAAAGTATATACTTTTGTTTAAGAGTTCATCTAATTGAATACAGTGAGATTTTTGTCTCTTTTTATGTTTCCAAAACCTAATCTGTTATCTAATAGGTGTTTAATAAATGCTCAGTGCTAAGAAGTGAAAGGCCAAGAGCACAAGATGACATTCTTAATTCTATTCAGAACTAATTCAATGCGAAAACTATCACCAAGTACGCAGTGCTAGGTTGCATTCTGATAGCCCATTATTCCTTCAACATTGTTGGGAATTAACGGCATTTCACCATTTCGTTTTCATTGATTTCAGATCATAGAAAAATCACTGAGGAGCTCCAAAAGCTTTGTGGATGACTATTATTCTAGCTATAATAGCTATTCTCACATTTCTCTTACAGGAAGACCTGGCTCCAGGTGTAATTGTGAAGAAGGCCCAGTGTGTAGCAGTCAGTGTTGTTTGCTGGGCTTCTTTCTCCACAAGGGACTTTTATTTCAGCCCTGAAGTGGGTCTCTCATGCCATGATGCTTGCTAAGCTGGGAGCCGCAGAAGGCAGAGGAGGCTATATTCATCTCCATGTTCCTAAGGTTCCTGCCACAGTGTCTGGCACATGGCGGGGGGGTCCCACAGACATTTTTCAAAACTTAAAGGAATCTGTATGAAATTGAGGCAGAGTTTGTTTCTCCACCTTTGGGGCTGGCATCATTAGTGTCTCCGATGCTAAAAATCTCATTTCAGGCAGCTTCCCATTGGGACAGGCTGGAAAATAGGAGCCATCCAGGGGAGTTTTCTTCTTTTGCCCTTCAGTCCTCAGACTTGAAAGCTTTTCTTGCAACTTCAATTCTGCACAGCCAAATCATAGTTACAATTCATGGTTAATTGCAAATGTTCTCATTCCTGAGAATAACTGTTTAATTTCCTTCACTGGGAATTTGTTCTTTCTTTATAATCTCCTAAAATACTCTGTTATGAATTAATAAATTTCCCTGTGTCTACTCCACATATGACTCTTTCTTAATTCATTCTGTAAACATGTCCATGTACGTAAAGCCATACCTGGGATACTGAACTAGATTTTATAACTAGTTAAGTCTTTCCCAGACTTGATGACACAGGAATTAGTCCAAGTCCTTTGTACTGAGATAATGTTGATATTAAAATGCATTATCAATTTGATTTTAAAATGCATCTCTTTCAAAAAAGGAAAGAGAAAAGATGAAAAAGCAAACGAACAATTCCTTATGCTACCGTCAATGCGAGCATAATAACCAGTGTCTCTAAAGAATTAATCATGTGCTACATTCAGTGCCTTATGCATTTTATGCCATTTGATTCTCACCTCCCACTGTAGGCAATCTTTTATTTCCTTAAGAGGAAACAGCTCTTGGAAAGATCACATGGTAAACAAATAGTGGACTGAAGACTTGAACTCAAGTGGTTCAGCTGGGATACATAACTTTAAATAATGACTGTATTTTTAATTGACATACAATAACATCCACAAAAAAAGTATACCTTGGTTAGTTTTCAGTAAACACATTCACATAACTGCCGCTAAGATCAAGAAGTTCAGTATCATTAGCATCATGCAAGCCCTCTTGCCTCTCTGGTGTTTTCCTTGTCACCCAAAGCCAACGCCATCCTTTATTTTAGTATAAAATATTAGCTTTCAGTAATTAGTAAAACTAATTTTTAGAATCTTTTATAAGCCTAGATATTATGTTGCATTTCAATTACATAATTTAAGGTTATGTTTGTGAGATTCATGTATGGTAAGTGTCTTGGTTGTGTTCCTTAAAATTCCTTGTTAATAGTATTTCATTGTATGATTATTTCTTTAGTTTGTTAATGAACATTTCAGTGTTTTTTTTTCAGCTTTCTACTAGTAGAAATAAGTACCCCATTAGTGTTTTCATAGGGTTGTGTGTGTGTGTGTGTGTGTGTGTGTGTGTGTGTGTGTGTGTGATATACGTATATCCATGTTTCTGTTACACCTTCTTAGGGATGGTGTGATGGGATATGCATATATACAACATTAGTACATATTGCTCAGTTTACATAGGGCTTATTCTAATTTATATATCCCTGTTAGAAATACAAAAGTTCCAGTTTCTCTATAGGCTTGACAACACTGTTAGTTATTTTAAATGTAGCCACTGGTGTGGAGCACAATCCATTTATTTGACAATGCTTTGGTTTTGGGAGTGGGAGGGCCTCTAACATCTGAGAATTTATTACAGACTTGAAATCAAACAATCAACTTGCACCACACCCATGCATTTTCCTCTCCAATCTTGCTATAATGTTTGTCTCTCTTTCCCTGTGCCTTTGCTTTTCCACACAGTCTTTTCAGTAATCTCTCTGTTGTGATGCTATTGGCTATCTATAATTATGATCTATTATTTATTAATTTCTAACATATCACCTGAATTGAACTTATTAATTCTTTAAACACCCATGGCATGCTTGCCTGAGCAATATCATGTCAAACAAGGTTTATTAGTGCAGCTTGGAAAACTCAATCAATTTAGCATAGATCCTTTCAAATGGAGATGACAGCAATATTTTATCCACCCTTGTACAGCAGGCTTTGAAGCATGGCTTATTTCCCTACTTGCTAATCAAAGCACCCCCCTGCCTCAAGTTCATTTGTTTGTTGTTTGTATTTTTTATTTATTTACTTTTGATCTGTAAAAATGAAAATGCATCTCCCCATCAGGCTGGCATAAGGATGTAGTAAGATAGTACTAGTAACATACTTGGCACACAGTGTATGATCAACAGATACGAGCTATTATTAGTGTACTCTGTGAAGAGACACTGTTATTATCCTCATTTTACAAAGAAGTGGAAACTCAGAGAGTTCAACCTGGCTATGATTGTATTGATCACACATGATAGAGATGGCATTTTCACCTAGCCCATTGCAGCCCTGGAATATGTGACCATTAGCTTGTATGACAGCTGTCTCTTCTGTATCCTCATGGAAATCATGAGTGCAATGTCAACAATAAAGAACTCTGCAGAAAGCTGGCTGGTATGGGCCTTCTTTCTGTTCTTTTCAGATAAGGTCATTAGGTTCCCTTGAGAATAGTCCTTCAACCAGAGATATGCTCCTTGCTCCAACTTTAAAATACGAAACGTAGAGAGACTTTTGCACTTGCTTTACTAAATTTCATTTACTTCAGTTCCATAAAATGGAAACAATAGTCTTCTATTAGTTGATTTTTGTATGTGTGCACTTAGTCCCTTGTTTTCAGTCATTAATGCTTTGTTTTCTAAATGTTATCACCCATTAATCTATTCCTTTATAAACAACTGCCTTGGGAAAATATTAACAACCTGAAAAAGCATGGTAGTTTTCTCCTTCTAAGTTAAAAGTGAGACTAAACATATGGCAAAGTAGGACAAGTGGATCTAGGACTTTCCTGTTATGATATTATGCTCATACTGATATTACCTTGACTCAAAGAGTGGCCCATAGACAGGTGTACAGTGGTGTGGTGATAGTCACTGGTAGTTGGAGATTCATATTTTAATTTTTAGTTCTAAAGCCAATAAGCTGTATGTATGACAATTTTAGATACAAAACTAGCCTATTTTCTGTGACATCAAAATTTCTAGAGGATTTCCTTTAATTAAATTAAAAGTAGAAAAAACCCTTCACTAGAAAGCTCCAAGATCAGATCTAAGACCGGCGACTTAGCTAAATCAATAAACATTAGTAGGTGTCCAATGCGTACTAGGAAATGGGGATTAAAAGCTAAGTAAGTCATTTTCCTTGACCTTGAAAAACATGCCACATAATGGGGCAGGTACGTGTAAGTAACTAATTAAAAAGCAGTTGAGTAAGTCCATAATGAAATTAGGTGTGAGATGTAGCAAAAGAGAGTAAAGAACAAAGAGATTTGACCTGGACACTTGGATCATGGGCTGGCTAAAGTACTTTTTTAGTGTTAAAGTCACAGTAAAAACATCCAATTTTCCAAATTTTTCTTTCTCATGGTTCCCCAATATACTGTTGTGATTTTTGCATGATAAACTCACTAGTAACACATAAAGAATCAGATAACTTGTTAGCCTTTTTAATATTTTATAAAACCCCCAAAAGAGATCAAGGACCTTACAGTGTAAGGGACTGTGGCACAGCAGTGAAGGCCACTTTTAGGAGGTTAGAAGAATGGTGTCCTTGACAGTGCTCTGTGTATCAAATAGGCTGCTTCTTCCATCAACAACAGAGATCACTTCTAAAGACTTTCATGATCCCAAAACAGAAAGACTTCTAGGGCTCCCAGAAGTCCTTGTACAGCATCCAGGGGATGACTTTCCTACCTGACATCTGCAGGGTCTTCTGTGACAAGCACATCTGTCTTGCAGCTGGCCAGAGGATTGATGGACAGCTCCACAGGTGGGACCACGAAGCTTTTGCTGACAGGAAGCCAGAGGCCTTGGCCCAAGCTGAAAGTAGACCTGCAATGTAAGAGTTTCCATTGGGAACCTCCCTGAGAAGCAGAGAGCAAAAGAATAAGGGGGCCCCTTATCCCATCCCTTACAGGACATTTTCTCAGCTCTGTACCCAACCAAGACCTCTACATTCCCCAAGGCCAAAGGTTTATGGTCATTTTTTAAATTTCTTCATCATGTAGCCCTTAAATTACTTTGTACTTCTAATTTTATTTTCTTGAGTAAACAGTGGACTCTGAAGATGGACTATTTCATCTGCATTTCCCCCATGGTCATGATACCTAGTAGGAGTTTCATAAGTGACTGCTAAGTCTACAGGAGCAGCCTAGCACAAAGCTTAAGAGGACAGACTCCGAACTAATTCAAAACAAACTCGGATTCCCAATTTTACCCCTTAATTTGCTGTAAGTCTTTAGCTACTTAAGAATTGAAGTCTTGCACAGCATTCTGTGGAACTAGTGGGACAAGATTCTATGGCTATAGGATATTTTTAAACCACTCAAATAGATGATCAGCAAAGATTCCCCCAGTTCTGAGTCTGTAAGTCTAGATGCTGGACAAATGGGAATTGGATTCCCATAGCATCCTGGGCTGAGATGGTGTTTCAGCACCAATGAGAGTTCTCTCATACTCAGTGCAGCTCTAAGTGCACAGGATCTGTGTTTAAGAATGCATGACATCACCTTGCTATCAGACTTTCCCCAGTCCCCAGCAACATTCCCCTAAATGACTGTCAACTCACCTGAGAATCTTTTCAGGGGCTTGTTCCCCTGTCACCAGATCATAGCCCCTCTCCAGGGTGGTATAAGGCCAAGGTCTGTGAGCAAGAACAGGAAGGAAAAAGGATGGGAATGAAGATGACATTAGTCAGAAGCAAGTGGAATTCACACACATATGAACACTGTACAAAATAAGCAAATCCCACAGAAGCCATTATGGGAAAGACCTTTTACATTAATGTCTCCATTTAATAGAAGGACTCAGCACTTTTATAAAGTTCACTTTCCATTTCTGAGTTTATGTACAAAACACCTGACCTCTCCTCAGTTCACTTAAGGAGGTAGTCATTGACTACTTCCCATCTGAGTAGATGACTTAAACGATAGCCTTTGTTCTCTAGGAATTCATCAATCATGTACCTTTAATATGAAAGCCTGAGTTGGTGGGACAATTGAATTCCCTCCTATTGACACTTGCATGACTGTGGCAGAGGATCCTGTCTGTGGATCAGTTTTGGGCATCTGATAACAAAGGAGGTACAAATAGGTTCTTCACCGTCCCAGTCCTAAGTCCTATGCCACTCACCCTTCACTCTGTCCCCAGTCGTTGCGCACACACAGGTGTCTGTGCACAGGATCAGGGGCGTAGCCTTCATGACAGCTGCATTCTCCTGGAAGCAAAAGGAAAGGAATCTTGTGAAGCATTGCTCCCTGAAATAGGCTTCTCTGTGTCTCCTGTTGTCCTGGAAAATAGAATGAGCTGCCTAGGTTTAGAAAAGACCCATGAAAAACGATGTTAGGGTCCATTGACCGCTGTGCTTAATAAGAGTTTATCCATGTGTTCATTCATCTGTTCACTCATTCGCTTATTCATTCAACAAGACCTAGCCACACTCCGCCAAGTTTTTGGCTCTGTACTAAAGACACAGAGACCAAAGGAGCAGTCCTGTGGTTGAACAACTCATAGCTCAAGCAGAGAAACAAAAAAGGAACAAGTGGCTACAAATGGAGACCTACTTTCAAATAATAAAATTATGATCAGCAGTATTTACTTAAAACTTATAATCAGATATTCTAACCACCTAAACCAGCAAGTCATGCCCATTTATAAAAATTAAAGTTTAATACCTCTTCCAAGACACTTGTTTTCCCTTTTAGGAAAAAGTTTTGTTCTTGCCTACAATTTTCTAATTTTATTTTGTTTTATTTTTTTTTAACATTTTGAAATTGTCTACCTCTCCCGTCTCATAATTTTCAATCTCTTTTCTTCCTTACATTTATTATTGATCCATGACCCACTCATTTTCCCTCCCTTGGCTACCCCATTGTCTGGTTGCATGAATGCTTTCTAGCCTTCCAAACCGCTGTAAGAATATCCAAGTTCACTTCAGCGGCCAGGGCATGTCTCGTTTCCTAGTATAGCTTCAAAAGCTCAGTGTCCTAGAAGGATTTTCAGAAGCTCTTTGTCCTGTCCTCTAGCTATTAATTACTTCTGTTTTACTGTGCATCTCTTGAATGAATTTTTTGATGCAATTAGTTATTGGGTTTTTCTCTCCCAAGTATATTTATGAAATATTCACAGATGCTTTACAAAAAATAAGTTCTATAAAATACATATAGGAAAAGGATTTCTTCATAGCCATTAGAGTGTGATTGTTCATGACAGTAATACATATGATTTTCCTCTAATTTATTTTACACTGGGAGGCTTGCTGCTGGAACAACTCACAGGATTAGCAGGCTTTGGAACACATCTTGAGAAAAGCTGAGGGAACTGCTCTGCCTTAGCCTACTTCCTGGAGAAGAATCACTACTCAACAGTGTGAGGTAAATGGATAACTATGTGTTATGGCTTTAGTACATTTCCAGGTTACTGCTACCGGATTACTGTCTTTCATATCTTCTAGTAATTCTCTCCCCCCCACACACACACACGTGCGTGCGCATCCCTTCCATCCTATTTTACTATGTTGATTCTGATTGGCCTGACCCTAAAGATTTCAAATTATGCCCTTGAAATGTAGGGAAGTTAAGGATTTTTTTTTCAATTTTTGTATTTACTTTTTCTTAAAGTTTCCTGTTTAAATCTCTTTAAAAACTAAAGGATAAATGGTAACAGATGTCATATGCCAGACTTAAGGACACAGGAGAGAATCATTATGCTAAGTCAAATTGCCAGGTAAATTTATTTTATGCTGTGTTTAGATAAAAAGTCTCCTTGTCATCTTGGTTTCATTGAAGAGGGTGCTGAGATTGTGAGTCAAGATGCTAACAAGCTCATGCTGTTTGCAGCTATGTTTTATGTGAATCAGGATCTCCTGCACCCTGTGTAACCCAAACAAAATAGTCTAGTGAACAAGGTATCAGGGTATCCAGAATCTACATCTATCACACACAACTCCTGATTTCTAGATGTTTGGAAGCTTACTTTTTTTGCTGATGAACTATGCACATTATATATTTGACCATGAATGAAGCATTCTGAAAGTTTAAAAAACGGTAACATGTTTTATGTACTGCAACGCTGCTTAATCTTTGTGGCCCTAGTCCTTCACAAGTATTTGACAGATAGCTTGAGTTTCATAAATAGTGGTTGAATTGAAATGGTAGTAACACAGAATACTGAAAAATGAATCAGAGATAGTATCTGAAATATTTACAACAAAATTGTTTAAAGAGACAGAATAGAGACCTCTATATGTTCTCTTCCCTGGGTACTTGGTAAGCTCTGAAGGGGCTGCTCCCAGGCAGGATACTCTCTACTCTTCCCCCAACCAGCATGCCCAGGGTCTTCTGCTGAAGGCCAGTGCTACAAGCTCCTGTGACTCAAAGGACTGACTGTGGCCAGAGGTAAGGGAAACGGAAGGAAAGGGCTGAACACCTTGAATTTGGATAGGAGTAATTTACCAGAGGGGGTGGTGGTGAGAGTCACTAATGATGTGTTAAAATGCAACAGCTCCCTCATGAAATATTCACCACTTTAAACACGTCTAATATTAAAGATTAAAAGTCCTGGGATTTGTCCTCGAGACTCCCAGCACTGATTTATGATCTGCCAAAAGCCACAGACCTCATGATTCATAATGGGAGAGGTAATGGTTACTCCTGGCAAAGGGACAGGAAGCCAGGCAGGGTGGGTGAAGAGGATTCTCCTTCTTCCCCCTGGAAAGGGTAGAGGCTGTGGTGCCCTGCTTCCCCTGTGTGTCCAGGATTGTGCAGCCAAGTCCACAGTTCAATCTCCCCTCCCTCCTTTTGGAAATATTGGTGACAGCAAGAAATCTATTCAGGAACAACGACAACAACAACAAAAAAACCTGCTACATTTTTCTCTTTCCTCCCTGTGTGCTTACTGAACAAGTTTTCCTTGACTCAGAATGGATCATTAACTACTGTCTTTCATTATACAACAAATATGTGTTTTGCAAATGGGAAGCAGCCACCTGTGGGTCCCCCATAAGGCTGCCTGGAGAGTAGGAAGTCTACAAGGGAAACTCTCTCAAGGACTGCAAGAGGCAGACCTTCCTATTACTCTCTTTAGTTGTGCGGTTTTGGCAAAGCTACTTTCACTCCTTGACCTCAGTTTTCTCATCTGTAGAATAGGACTCAGAGAGCTGTATCTCACAAAGCTAATGGAACAGTGAAGAGTAAAGCTCACAGTGCAGTGAAACAATGAATTGACAGTCAGCAAATACGCTTTTCCCCCTTTTTCTTTTATTCCAACACAGTTCCTGATTTGTGTCTATGCTGACCTAATAATTCTAGGGACACAAGTAATTTCCTATTCTCTGCACCTTAATTCAGAAGAGGTACCTATCAATACTGAGCACCAAGAATCAGCGGTTGGCATTGCTTCCCACAGTCTCTGGAAACAGTTTTAGCTTCAGCAGTGATCAATCTTAATCTGAGCAGGGGACCAGGCATCCATGGCCAGATCTCCATCAGTGCCATGGCTATTGGTTTATTGTTTCCTATTTGCTGACTCTGCTAACTCTTCCTGTTTGCAAACAGGCTTCTCCTTCTTATACCATGCAAATCCCTGTACCATGCAAATAACTGAGGCTTATTAATCCCTTCCCTGAGCAAATCCTTTCTGCTTCTGCATCCTCAGGGTGCCCAGAATGAGTGAAGTCTCCTGGGACATATGTTAGCATGCTGCTTATGACTGTCTATGCTCCCTCACCCCTAAGGGTGAAGTTATTTAGCAGAAGGTGTGATACCAATCTTTTTTTTTTTTTTTAACCATTGCATTACAACACAGATGCACTGCCTGGTACATAGTAGCCATTCAATAAATAACTGTTAATTAAGCAATGGAACATATTTCATAATAGTAAAGCCTATATCAACAGGATATATTTTTATTTGTCTTCTTCGCTCACTAGACTGGAAAATTTTTTTTTACTGCAGAAACTTTCTTAATCATCTTGTAGCCCAATAAGTAGTGTTACCTGACAGAGAGTAGGTAACTCATTTATTGGACAGATGGATGGATGGATGAATTAATGAACACATAAATATATTATAAATGTCAAGAATTGAGTCTGAGTTCATTTAGAGTAATGATGACTCTGCTGAGGTCTACAAGAAACTTTCACCCATGATAGATATTTGCCAAGGAAACAGAGACTGTAAATATAAATGTTGAGGAGATGTCTAAAAAGAGAATTCTATTTCACTTCCGAGTAGGAAAAGCCCTTAAAGATCCCCTAGATCAGATTTTTCTGAGTTCATTTTTTTTGGACGATGGAAATAAAGCTCAGAGAGAAAAAGGATTTAGCCGAATCACTGTACCAGCCTCTGGGCCAGTGGGATTGGAACCCAAGGCTCTTTGCTACCAGTCCCAATGTTCTTTCTGAAGCATGGGTAGTATCAAACCTTTAGTGCACTTGAAGATTTTTCTAGCAAATTTTTGCCCTTTGTAAAGTCCAATGACATTTTGAGTGTCCTATCATGAGAATATTATGTTTCTCAGCAAGATTTGTGGAAATCCTTAAGCACATTAAAATATATTTGTATGTGGTTAATAACACAGATTCTTAAAAGGTTTAATCCCTTCATTAAACTGGCTCCCATAAGGGCATTCAGTTAAGTGAGTTTCCACCATCTTTGTTACTAGAATCCCGTATCATTAGGTATAGATGAGCTGCATTGGTTTTAAAACATTTACTGCTAAGTTGTGTTTATTGAGTTCTTATCTTACACGGCAGGCATACACCATTTATAAATCCTCAGATAAAAACAAAAGAGCCCCTTGGTCAAGCGTAGTCTGAGTTTATGTCATATGGTGCTTTTTTTCAAACATCTAAAGGTGAGACAATAACATAAGGCCAGCCAACTGGAGAAATGATTCAGACCCTGGGCCTTGGAATCATCTTGTTCTGGTTTCAAATCCTGAGTCTGTCACTTAGAGTATATATGAAACCAAGTTGCTTCCTGTTTCCCAGGGCCTCTTTCCCATTTGTAACAAGGCTGATATCCATGCATCTGCTGTAAGTTCAAAGGACAGGGCATATTTGGAAAGCCCTCGATGTAGCATTTGGCATATTTCTTGCTGCTAAAAATAAAATAGCAGTTTGAGGTCTTCTTATTGTAACTCGATCAGAAAGAATAGTTCAGCATCTTAGTTTAGGGGGAAGAAAAGGTGCTTAGGATGAAGGTACGCCTTTCAAATCCAAGGTACGCCCATTGCGACATCAAAGGCAGTGCAGTTCTTTATCTGTAAATTTGGAGCAACTCAAATGAGATCATCCCTAGGTTGCTCTTTCATATTTTCAGAACAATAACATCTGCTTGGCTTTGTTCATGGTACCTCCTGCTGAAGCGGGTACAGTTAAAACATGGCACAGGTAAGAGGCTACTGCTCCCTCGCTCCCACAGCTCAGAGATGCTCAGGATCTGTCTGTGAGAGTGCGGGATATGTGCATGGCCTTCCATCTGCCTCCGGGCTTCCCACCCTGTCATCCTCTTAGGATTCCATTTGCACTTTCTTCTAACTCAGTCATCACATATCATCACAGGTCTGGGCTACTGCCTGCCGTTCATTTCACTATTTATGCTTCTTGTCCCTATGGCTTTGAAAGGCATTTCTCTGGGTTTTCGGAACAACAAAGCACAGCGTGCGTCCCTGTTCTGGTCTGACTGCAAATGGGCAACCACAGGCCACTAGGACTTGTGTCCCTGAAGCTCATCATGAGGTCAGGTGTATGGGTGGAAGCTGAGCAGAGCCTGCATTTTTAGACCCCTGACATATGTCATCACATGTCACACCTATGACTAGAGCCAAGAGGAAAGTACTGATGCCCCCATAACATAAAGGAATTGAAGGGCAGATTCAGCTAGTCACTAGCTCAAGGTCACAATCACATCTTCAAAGCTCATGCTGCTTTACACCACTATGCACACCACAGCAATAAACATTACTGCAAGAACAATAGCAGGACAATTATGCTATGCTAGACACCGAAGGTCAGGGAAAAGTAGGAACCTCCGATCTACCTCCATTTAAATGATCATCCTGCTGCTTTTAAAATTCCACTAAAACTAAAGGTTAAGCCCTGTTATTCACAATTGCTCATTTAAAAGCATACATTTTATGCAGGAATTGCCTTCAGTTCATATCTATGTAATGATGGGTGGTGGTTGGATTGATTTTCTAGCAGCAGGTATAAGGCAAAGAAAGGGTAGCATCATAAACATTGCTAACTGAGCATCTACTGCATGTTGACTTTATGCAAAGATTTCTGGCATCTGTGACAACTCCAAGAGTAAGAAATCATTGGCTTTCATTTAAACAGTATGAAGCGGAAGGTTGGATCAAAGTTGCACAAAGGAGAGAAAATCCAAGTCCTGGTGTTTCTGTTTATGATGGACTTCTACGAGGACAAGGGTTTAGAGATTATAATAAAAGGATGTGAGAATGGTAGATAAGGGGTCACTAAAGGAAAATGCGCCAGTCTCCACATCTTCACCATGGCTATCTGTGAAAAGAATGAACTTTCTTTCCTACCTTTTGTCTTCAGGCTTGGTACATAAGCTGTTTTGGCCATCGCAATGGTGGAGGACAGGATGTGAGCCAAGATTTATAGTTTGCTGGTGTGATTGGGTTTTCTGTCTTATTCCCTTGAAAGGCAAGATCAGTGCTACCTCTGAAAGTGTGGCAGAGGAGCAAACATTGCATGCAGTTGGCAGTAAAGTGCTGCAGTTATGCATCCTTATTGTGACAAACTATTCTGGTATACTTTAAACCCTTGTCTCTATCTATATAAATAATGGTCCTATTACCTTTTTAAGCAGGAAACTTTAGAAAAATTTCCAATGGGCGCTAGTTTTGATGTTCAGCATCTGAATCCCACTGAACCTACCTTTTCTGTGTTAGTCGTGATCATGCCTTTCCATGTCTTCATAGGCATCATCTGTTTGGCCCTTGATATTCTCCATGTCTACTTCTCTCACACTATTGGCACTAATAACTTATTTTTCAGAGTTTTCCCAATCAATCAGACTTTTGATCAGCTACCTTTTGAAAAAAATAGTTGTTATCATGATGTGTCCCCAAAACTCTCATTGGTTTCCAGTTATATTCAGAGTACAGTCCATATTCCCTGGCCTTGCATTGAAAGCCCTTCATCATGGGCTAAAGACATCTTTCCTACTTTATTAATTGATCTCCCTCATTTGTACCTTTTCTGGTCTAACTTCTCTAGGGCTTACTGTGTGTCCTGGTAAGAACAGAGTGATTTGAGTCCCATAGCCTCTATGAAGCTTCTGGTAGCAGGGCCACCTTGATCTGACAAACAAGGAAAAACAAATCCTCAGCAATGGAGATTGAGGACAATGGAAGAGAGGTCAGAGGTTATCAGGCAACAAAATGCAAGGGAAAATGATTATTTAGTAAAGGAGTGGGATTACTGGTGCAGTTTCAAATATAACCAGTGTCACCAAGGATTCCATTTCATAACACTGATTCTTTGCAAATCATTTTACCTTTCTCTGCCTAGTCTTCCTCTCTGTAAAATGAGTAGGCCATGCTCAGAGCCCCTTTAACACCTTTTTCAAATTCCAGTTCCAATTATTCCATAATACTCTTTTGTCTTATCTCTTGAGATCAGCCTCTCTCCAGTGATAAGAGAAGTGGAGTAGGTGTGAAAGGTTTAGGATTTGGGAAAATAGGGACCTGGGAAACAGAGACATATGACAAAGTTACTTTCAGAGTAGAGTTCATATTCCAAGCCCTCACTTTGAAAGCCCTTCATCGTGGGCTCCATTTCATCTTTTCACATGACTTGTCTCATATCCGGTTCAAACTAAAGACTTTACTTTTTCAGTACAGTTGTAATTTCCCTTAGCAATTCCTCTGTAGCTAGTATGGGGGAGATGAAGACTCAGAAACGAATACATCTGATTTTCTTCCTTCAGGTCGCTAACACTCCAGCAGAAGGACTAGAAGAAAATTACATCACTACCATAAGATGTTGTGTGGGCTCAAAGTGGAGTGTGTGCAAAGAGCCATGAAACCAAAGGAAGGAGGATGAAACTCAGTCCCCAGGTCAGAGAAATTACCAGGAAAGAGGGAGGGTGAAATAATAACAGAGAACTAAAAGATCATTAACTTTCAGGCAGAATCACAAGTTCTTCATTTATAACAGCTCCCATGATCCTCCTCATAACCCTGTGAGATGAGTTCTATTGCTAACCTCATCTTCCAGGTAAGGAGACAGAGCTCCTTAGTCAACTTGCTTGCCTCAGGTTAGGAAGCAAAGAGTACCAGAGCCAGGATTTGAATCCAGCCAGCAAACTAGTTCCACACCATCAATTGCTGGCTCCAGGTAGTCCTGCTTACCCCTCTGATAAAGGCAAGGGTTTCCAAGAAGAGGAAAGGTAAAGGGCAAGGGCAGGTCACAGAGTGAAGGGGAAATGGTCTGGGCTTCTTGAAGGTGGAAGAGCACTAGAAGCAGAGGCAGAATACTTATAGTCATTTAGGATTGCTGCTCGTATCCTGCAAGAGTGGGCAGGCAGCCCCTGGAAGGCCCTATGTCTCTTCCACAAATAGTCATTCCCAAACCCAGGATTCACGAGAAGTGACTGAAAACAGGTTGTTTAAGGTAGGTAAGATAGGCACTGGAGTCACAACTGGATTTGAACTCTTCATCTATCAAGCAGTGACTTCAAAACTATAAAATTTCCTATCTCCAACCAAGATTCATCCTTCTCATTTCCAGTTTAATCAACCCTGGCCCTTCAACTGAATGATATGAAAAATGCTCCCTTCCCAGGAGGGCTTCGATAAATATCACTTCCTATTGCTATGACTACTCTGAGGGAGCTTGTTCCTTAATGCTCCTGACCAGTCATGGCTCTTATTCTGTTTATAAATTGGAAATAGGAAAAGGCCAAGAAACACTGGGGGAGCTTAATAATATGATGTGTTTAAGTAGGCTTTTCATCTTGAACCCACTGAACTGTACTGTGAGCAGATAAATGCTGTTCTGAATTTACAGATGAGGATGTAATGACTCAACCACAGTTCATAGAGCAAGAAAACCATGAGTCGGGATTTAAACCCAAAACTCCTTGACTCTGGAGTCAAATCTCCCCACACCCACCCTAGACACTACACCATGTAAAATGCCAAGGTTCAGCATATACCCGTCTAAACAAAACTACCCACTTTGCCGATCCTGTATAGCCACCCACTATACCTGAATGGGAGCTTACAAGGAAGAGGGTAGATGATGTGTTGGGATTGTCAAAGACATGGTATCCCAGAGCCCTGGAGCTCTGCTGCTTTGTAAGTTGCTGAGTGGTGTTACTCAAAGCATTTCATCTCTCTGAGATTCATCCTTCGGGAAATAATCTCTGTCCTCCTATTCACAAGAAGATTGTGAACATAAAATACATGTTTAAGCCAGTTGGGACACATGATGATTAATAACTCAGGTGTTGGCCACTTAGACAAAGCCTGAAACAGCAAAGTGAAATATAGAAGATAAATTAAATCAAACACAATCACTCATACTGCAAAAGGGTTCTTCATTCCAAAGAAGGGACTCATTGGCTTTTTTTTCCTCTAAGCATCAGTTATTTGGAATTTTAAAATAAAATTGCATTTATCCACTAAAGATAAAGGATTAATGATTTTCAGAGGTGACCTGGTCTGCAAGAGGCAATACCTATGGTTCTCCTATGTCTTTCTTGCTGCAAACAAGAAGTCCAGAGATCTATACAGCGTTAAAGAAGGGTAAGATCTTTCCCTTCATCCCATCAGGAATGTGGGGAAAACAAGAACCTCTGGACAGCATGGAATATCTGCTGTGTTTCACAGGATCCTTCCCTCAGAGTGACTTTAGTTGCTGGCAGATGGTCCAGCTTGTAGCCAGCTTCCCTCAAGAAACTGAAGAATTATCTTTCTAGTCCCTTCCATCTGGAATATTAGTCCCTTTGCCATGATATGCACACTTCACTGAGCTCAGTTAATTTTCAGTTTGTTAATCTCATTCCGTATTTTTATCAGAGTCATTGCTTTGCTCTCCCTTCTTGGCCTTTCCCTAGTGTGCTTTATGGTTGTCTTCCCATCCACTTCTGGCTCTCCTGTTCTTTTTCAGTCCATATTTTTGTCACTGCCCCAGCCTTTTTTGTTGTTGTTATTGTTCTCTGTTATGATTTAGATCAGAACATGATCCCCCACCATCTTTTATTTTCAGACACAGAGCTTTTGGAAGGTGATTGGATCATCAACAAATCAATCTTTTACTGAATGTTGAATGTACTGTGTAGGAGTTGAATATACTATAAGGAGATGAAGTTGCACTGCAGGAAGTAGGTCTCTTACGGCATGCCTGGAGGGGTATCTTCTTATCTCTGGTCCCCTTCTTTCATTTTTTCTCTGTTTCCTGGCCACCATGAATTGAGTCACTTGACTCTGTCATATTCTTCGACCATAATGTTTCTGCATCAGAGCCAACTAACCATTGATGGAAACCATAAATTGAAATAAACCTTCTCTCCTTGAAGTGCAGGTTCTCTGTTCTTTCCATGTGTAGGTATATATTGCAGCAAGCTCTTCATACCATGCGGGGAAAGACAGTCTGACCTCCCCAATTTATGTAAAGCATCTCAGATTCTTGGATGTCCTGGCCTGAGGAAGATTCCTGGTGTGGTCACAAAAATCTATCTTGTACTATATGTTGGAAACCCAAAACCATCTAATAAAGTTTCAGTTAAGAAACCACTCAGGACTATAACAACACACACACACACACACACACACACACACACAAACACACACACACACCCCTTAACCTTCCAAAAGGAAACAAAAGCTGCCTTCATTCAAAAGAGAGAAGAAAGGACAATTTGTGGCAATGGACAGCCCTCCTACATATCAAATCACCAGAAAAGGGTAATGTTACTGCTAAGTGCCATTTTAGAGGGCTTCCAGGAGGTCCCTCTGCTTTGCAATCTGTCACCATTCCTTCCACTCTATCATGATTAAGTCTCTTATGGGTTCAGCATTGACAACACTGGGGGGTTCTTTTTGCCCCTGATTCAATAATTTGTACTTGCTGAACGTGTGCACTTGACATATAGTGTAGCATATATACTGTACTATTATAATCATCACAATAATATAGCAAAGATGAATGCTTTTCCTTCTCATTTATTAGAAAGAGCAGGAAATTGAGGTTGAGGAAATTAAGTGATTTGCTCAATATTGTAGCAGTAGTAAAAGGCAGGGCCAAGATTTTCATTTCCATCCATCTGACCTCAGTGCTGAGATTCTTTTCCATCTTGTCCTGGCTTTCTTCCCAAAAATAAAACAGAGCTCAACGTTGGTTGTGTCCCTCCCTGGTGACTAAGCTCATATTGCTTCCCGTAACATTTGTGAAACAAAAATGTTCATGGGTTTTAGGAGGAGCATGCTGTGTCTAAGATGTTCTATCCTGAAACTGTTGTAGGAACAAGGGCACCTGTGCACATATATGCAAGACAAACTCCACAAAGCACTACCAGAGGCCAGCACCACCTGCTCAAGTTGTAAAAGACATGCACAATACAAGAGTCTGAATTGCAGCTGGGGCCTGTGTCCCAAAGATAAAATATTTTGACTGATGAGGATGTTCTCAAAAGGTGAGGAAATGAAGCTTCAGCATGGAATGCAGATGACTCTGCCACTCACTTCTTGTACTGCAGAGTGACCCTGAGGTCTGGCTCTAAACCCCATCTGTGGTCTAAGAGGAAGGCTGAACCAGGTGATTTGCAGAGATTCTCCAGGTCTTGGGACTTGTTCTGTGTCCTCCAAAGACATTAATGAGGGATACTGTTAAAGGCTTCTCAGGTGATGAGGTAGGGAGGCAACATTCATGAATTAATACTTTTCCCTATAGAATTTAAGGAGGCATTTAGGGTTGCACAAATGTGGTCTAGAATGAGGGCATCCTTCAATTGGAGGCCTAGGTCTTCTTATCTGCCTGGGGTGGTCTCAGTCCTGCTTGGCATAATGGTCGGCCAAGTTCTGTTCATGTTTTTAATTGTTGTATCATATCTTTAATTCAGTGTTTCTCGCCTCTGCTCACATTAGGTCCGTGGTGTCACACTCTCCTGGAGTTCATTTTTTTAGACACAATGTGAAAGTTGGACCTGAAATCCACACATTTGTTAGGGAAACAGCAAATAAATTAGTCATTTCTGATGTCAGAGCATGTAGTCAGGGCAGAGATGGCTGCTTCTTTACCTCACTTTAGCTCACTGACTAATACTTAGCCCAACTTAGCATACCATAGGGGCCCACTCAACAAAAGCAACAAATGAAATATAGTATTTGGATCCTGACCACTTCTTTTCATCTTCACAGCTAACACCCTGATCCTAACCACCATCACCTGTGGCTTGCATCATCACTCCAGGCTTCCCACTCTTCTCTCTTCCCTCTATCCATCCTGTATAGATCTTTTCCTCAATAGGATGCAAGAGTGATACTCTTAATTCATAAGTTAGATGCTGTGACCTCTCTGCTCAGAGTTCTCCAGTGGTCCTCCATTTCATTCAGGATGAAAATAAATGTTCTTACAATGTTTTACAAGGTGCACTCATGGGTCCTGACTCTCTAACCCCTCTCTGGTTTCATCTCTTAATAGCCTCCTGGTATACAGCTCAGCCCAGAACATTCTTTTCCCAATCTTCCTTCAGCAGGAAAGGCAAAATCTCCTCTCAGAACCTTTGGACTAGCTGCGTGGTATTCACAGATTTTCTGAAACTATGCTTTGGGCTCTCACTGGTTCCTTTACTTTTAATAAATAGTCTGCTTGTATTCCCTGCCCTCTCTAACACACACACACACACACACACACACACACACACACACACACACGCCAGATGAAGGGGAAAGAGAGAGAGATGGAGAGACAGAGAGAGATTCATCACTACTACCATCTTCTAACATGTGATGTAGTTTCTTTATTACTACAAACATATGTGGTCCTTGGAATTGAACCCAGGTGCTCATACAAGGTAGGCAAATGTTCTAGCACTGAACTATATTCTATTCTTTTTAATTTGATTTTGAAGTAGGTCCAAAATTGGCCTAAAACATGTCATCCTCCTGCCTCAGTCTCCCAAGTATCTAAGATCTAAGCAAGTGTCACCACACCTGTAAATTACAGATACTTATGCTTTAACATTCCATTTGCCCCTTGCCCACTTTAGAAGCATGAGCTCCATGAACACAGAGATTTTCATCTGTTTCATTCGTTCTGACTCGTACATCCTGCTTCAGCTAGATTCTTCATGAATACTTGTTCAATGTTAAGTGAAAAGATACATAAATGAATAAATAAATACCAAAATAAGTTCTTGACTTTGGATGCAAAAACATTAAATCAATTCATTAGACATGTTTTATGCTATTTTTTTTCTGTAGAAGAATGAAAGTGGTATATAGTTTAGGTTTTACATGCCATAAGGTTCTGACCATTAAACTCTCCTCTTGTGCACAAAACAATCAGAACCAATATGTGAACTAATGAGCCTGGCTATATTTCAGTAACCCCTACCAGCAGCAAACACCATTTATCTTGTGGTATAGCTTGCTGACCCTGCAGTAGGTTAAATCTTTTAAAGTCACACAGCTGGTCTGGTTATGTTCCTGGTGAATCCCTATGCATAACGTGGTGCCTAGCACTCCACCGTCACCAGGTAAATATTTTGAGTGAAACTAAGTGTATATGAAATGCAGTGCCCCTTGTTACTGTATGTCATAGCCACGTCTGTTTAAATTTGCTGCAGGAAAGAAATGCTCTCTATCTGTGCTCTGCAGCACAGCATATGCTAGCCACAGGTGGCTCCTCAGCACTCTAAATACAATGAATATTACTGAGGATCCTGAATTTTAAAGTTTATTTAATTTTCCTTAATTTACATTTTAATTTCAATAACTCTCTATGTCTAATAGCTATCATTGGACCAAGGTGTTTTATCACTCATTTTTTCACTTTATCATCAAACACTAGTCCTCCCCCCCCCCAAAGAAAGTATTTTTTGACTACTAAGGTTCACAGCAAGTATTATCTTTTCTGTGATCCTACAATAGTCATTTCATTCAATCTGAGTTTTTGCCACAGCTATAATAATAGCTATTGTTTGTAGAGTTCTACATAGCAGACTAATATGCTAAGTGCTTAATATGTTATGTCTAGTTCAGTCCTCCTAATGATCCTGCAGGGATAGTTCATGTCATTAATACTGTTTTACTGTTGAGAAAAGCAGAGGTGCATGAGGATTCGGTAGTGTTCAAAGGTTGTGCAGGTTTGGAGCAAAAAGTCTTAATTGAGTCTCTGTTAATCTGAATCCAGAACATAATTTCTTTTTTTTTTTTTTTGTCTTTTTTCGTTTTTATCAGTACCAGGGATCGAACTCACGACTGCCTGCTTGCAAGGCAGGTGCTTATGCCGCTGAGCTAAATCCCCAGCCCCCAGAGCATAATTTCTTGAGCACCACAAAGTGTTAATGAAACGTAGAAAATCGTGTGTGCTTAACCTATCTATCATGCAAGAGCTTAGGAATAATTGGCCACCCTTATTCTGCAATTTCCAAAGCCACAGTCAGCCATGGCATTGGCTTTCAATGAAGATATTAGTATATAGAATTTCAGAACTGGAGAGAACTAAGAGGAAATCTAATTTAGCATTAGCCTGTATTACAAATACAAATAAAAAATGACTTACCAAAGGTCACATCATGATTAAATTGCAAAACTAGAAGCAAAGCTCATAGATTTGTCTCCAAATCCAGTATTTCATCTTTCATGCACTATTTGACCATTCCTTATTAAATATTAGAGTGTGCTAGATATAGATAGAATAGCTCATGTTACTTGGAAGGCTAAAGCCAGAGGACTGCTTGAATTCAGGAGTTGGCGATTAGTCTGGGCAACACAGTAAAAGCCATCTCACAAACTCCAAACCCCAAAACCAATCAACCAAACTAAGAGTATGCTAGACAAGGGTCTTGGTTTGGTAATAAAGCAGTGAAAAGTACAAGTATAGTCCTTGCTTTTAAACACCACAGAATTACTTAGATAGCAAGTAATTGCATATAGACCCACAAAGAAGAGTATGCAATTACAGGTTGTAATTATGTTTGACAGCATATGCTGGTGAATACAAGAATAAATTCTGATGCCAGCCTTCTGGATTCAAATCAAGACTCCACTACTTTCCAGACTTTGGGAGAACTCATCAATTATTTGTGATTTAATGTCCTCATTTGTAAAATGATGATGATAATATATTACTCTAAGGACACACAACTTTTCACACTTAACATCCTGGGCATGAAGAGTCATCAAATGATTATTAGTATACTGTGGTTACTGTAGGCTGCACTTTTTTTAAGTTATACATAAAAAATTGGTATCTTTATGTGCTTCTACTTTGTTTAATTAAAATATGATTATATGTAAATGTGTACTCTTCTTATTATTATCATGTACTCTAAAGGAAAAATAATAGAGTACTATTGTGGCATAAAACCTGAGAGAAATGACCTTGGCTACATGGTCACTTCTTTGAGGATGTGATATTTAAATTGAACATTAAGGATGAAAGCAGAGGGTCAACTAAAGACAGGGGTTTACGAAAAGTGAGGGCAGGTGGAAAACAGAATCCCACACAGTGGGAAGAGTACCTGCACAGACCCTATCACCCTGGCCTCCCCAAAATGTCTCTGCATAGACAAACACTTTGTGCCATGATTCTGTGTCCTGGTAACACTTTCAATCCCAGCTTGTGCTCTCAGCATCATCTTTTCTTCCACATTTTTTAATTTGCTGATAATCTATATATTATTGGATCCCACAGATACATTTAGAAGTTTTCTGGATTCATTTCTTAAGCAGAGAGACACATTTTCAGAGGCCTAATATATTTGTGAACACATATTGGAAGAAATTAATTATAAATCTTAATTTGAATTTTGTTAGATTATATGTAGAATGATAAAATCCAGTTTTCAAAGGTGAGTATTGCTTTCCTGTTTGATATTTGCACCTAGACATCATCTACAGAGATGTGTCAGCTTTGCAATATGAGACGAGATCTCTCATACCCTCTTTCAAGTTTGGAAGTAAATGTTGCATTGCCTTGCAGTGGAACTGACAAGTTTTCTTTAAGGAAAAGATTTCACAGTCTCCATCATATACTATTCTAAACTTTTTGTCTTTTCCAATCTTTCAGTGATTAAACTTGTTCCAGAAAACTGGCTTCTAACATGCAGAAGATTGAATCTAGACCCTTATCTCTCATCTTGTACTAAATTAAAACCAAAATGGATCAAATAACTAAGTATTAAAAGAGAAACACTTAACCTGCTGGATGACAAAACAGGTAAATTTCTTGAAGATATAGGTGTAGCCAAGGATTTTCTGAACAGAACCCCATATGCATAGGAAATAGTACTGAGAATCAACAAAGAGGATCATATCAAATTGTCCCACAATACAAATGGCAAATGTTGGCAAGGCTGTGTGGGAAAAAGGAACACTTCTCCATTGTTGGTGGGTTGTAAACTAGTACAACCACTATGCAAAATCAGTATGGAAATTCCTCAGAAACACTCAAATACATTTCTCTTTGATCTAGATGCTCCCCTTCAATGTATCTTCCCATAAAGGATTAAATATATCAAATCCCAGCGACACATGCATACTATGTTTATAGCAGCATGACTAATAATAAGCAAATCTTAGAAGCAGCCAATATGTCTACCAACAGATGAAGATATGCTAGAGCAATATCTGTGCGCCCATGTTTATAACAATTTGTAATTAGTTAAATCATGGAAACAAACCAAATGCCCATCAACTGTGGAATGGATAAAAAAGATGTGATTTTTTATACATTGGAATACTACTCAGCTATAAAGAATAAACTTGAGGCTTTTATAGGTAAATGGAGGCAACTTGAGACCATTCTCATTGTGAAATAAATCACTCATATTTGTAAATATTATCTCCCTAGTATAAAAAACCCGAGAGTAATAAGATCTAAAATGTAAAATAGATATTGTGATAATGAATGGGAAAGAAAGTGATCAAAAGGAAAGAACAACTGGGATAGGGGAAAGGATAAAAGGAAAATATTATATGTATATAGATATACATATATGTGAATATGCATATATATATATATATATATATATATGATAGATAACTATACTACTAATCTGTTAATTTATCCAAATGAACAATTTGTGCTTTCATTATTTGATTGATCATTTTTTGTGCCTAAATCTTATAACCTGAACAGCTACTTCTAAGATAATAATATACAACGTATTAACTTAGTGTTAATTTCCTACTATTGTTTTTTGAATTTCTGTATCATTTTTATTCTTTCTTTCTGTTTTACTTTTTAAAATAAAAAAATTTTAAAAACAAAGAAAAAGGACATACTTTATAATTCTACATTGTCATAAGGAAAGATAAACTTCAATCATTTATAAGAAAATGGATATACCTTAAGGCCATAAAGTTAAGAGAAATAAATCAGACACACAAGCTTCACTATCAGGTGGATTATCTTATATGAGAAAATCAAATTATAAATAAAAGTAAAGTAAAAGGCAGATAATAGGTATTAAGGTGATAAGTCTTTCTCGCATGGGAATAGGTCCAGAGATGGAACAGGGAGAAGAAGAGAGAAAGGGTGCTAAAAAGGAATTAAGATATGTTATGTATATGTACCAGTTTCCCACAACATAATCATGTATTGCAAACATGTACTACTGAAAAAAAAAAAAAACCTGTCGCTTTCTGATGGATAATCTAAAGTTTTATGACCCCATCATTGAACTTAATTCTCCATTTTTAAAAGATCTCGGTCCTCGTCCACTTATATTTTACAACACATTTAAACCAAACACAGCAAGAGTAGCAGAATTATAAAATATTTTCTCTATAATTCATAAAGCTTTCACAGTTCCACTTCTCAGTTCTGCATTTTCTCCTTGTCCCTGACTCAATTGGGTCCTTTTATTTTTTCAAGTCAACTCATTCTGTAAATTCTTTGTCCAAAGGACACAGCCCTGCCTCAGAGAATTCTCTGCAAATAACTATTAAAAGGAAAATGCCAGAATGTGTCTCTTCTCAATCCTAAGCAAACACTCTCACTGAAGACAATAAGTTACACTTCTTTCAGGGTTCAAATCCAAGTACTGATACTTAGCAGAAATATGTCCTTGGGAATTTCAGTGAACTACATTAATACACAGCTGCATGTACAAAAAATGAGGTCAATGACACCCACCTAGAAAAGTTGTCAGACTAAGGCAGTTATATAAAGTCTCACCATTGTGCATAAGGGCATAATAAATTGTAGATGCTGCTATTGTCTGTTTAATTTTTGTGTAGCTCTTGGTAGCTCATCACAACTCCACATTACTGCTGCTAACTGCACATTTTCTGGCTATTGTCTCACACCTCCATCTGCTACATGTAGATAATGCACCTACATCAAGAGGATCAAAGTAACAAAAAGAATGGAGCTTTAAGACTAATGGAGTCATTTTATGAAATGACAACATATAAACTTTAGTTTGCAGCAGTTGTTTCAGGTTTTGTTGGAAGTAGTTTTAAAAGTTCAATTCCATTATCTTGCATATCTTTGAATAACAAGGCAAAGCTTTTTTTATGTGTTATAGTTAATTTGGATGAAAGTTTAAAATCTTTATTCCAGGTTTTAGTAAAGTTAAGGACCAATGAATGGTAAGTTCAAGAAGGACTGATGGTGCCCAGATCATGGGAGAAACTGACTTTCAGAAGGGAGTTAATGTCCCCAACTGTCCCCAGTAAATCTTTATTCTGCAAACACATAAACCGAATGTGCCCAGCACTGTGAGAGGTCTCCATGGTGCTGACGCTAGAACCCTACACCTAGTATGTTGACCAAACCATCAGCATTCTGAAAATGAAATTTGACATTCCTTTCTTCCTTCTTTCATTTATTCATTCACTCACCAATTGATGGTATTTTGGTTGGAAACTGTTTGGAACTGTATCATTTTCAAATGTAGCTATAAATAAAATAAGCAAAATTCAGGTTTTTCTAAAACGTATTTTTATACCTTAGTCTCTCATCTCCAGTCTGCCAGAAATCACCTATTATTATTATTGAGACAAGGCCTCACGAAGTTGTCTAGGATAGCCCTGAAATTGTCATTTTACTGCTTTAGTTTTCCAAATTGCTATAATTACAAGTATGCACCATAACCAACCGTCCACAACTGTATCTCAGTCTTTTTAGAAGTATATTTCATGTACACACAATCCCACTACAATGTATATGCTGCATTTACTTAGAAGCTTCAATGTTACCATCTCTTTCAGGGTAGGGATATTCTTCACCTTTGTGAATTCTTGGACTTTCAATTTCATAAAGTCCTCCACGTCTCCTTAAAACTTTAATAACACAGGGCTCAGCAAGTAATAGAAACAATCTATAAACATTAGAAATATTCAGTATGATATAAGACAGCTATATGGCATAACTACACACATCATATTTTCATTTCATATCCTATTACAAATGAAAAGTGGCTGCTGAAGACAAGAAAATAAACTGAGTATGATGGCCCGACATGACTGAAGTTCATATCAATTGTGAAAAGAAAATTCAATTTGCTATAAACGCCATTTACAAATTGTTTCAATCATACTTACGCTTTAAGTTATTAGTGCTTAAAAGGTCATAGAAACATGAAATTTGAGCAGGAAAATATCTTGGGAATTATTTAGGGCTGTAATTTTGATCTTGCCACTAATTTACTAAGTGACACGGGACAACTTGCTGAATGGTTCTGGCCATCAGTCTCATTAGGTCAGACAAGATGATGTCTGGGGACCTTCCCTGCAAGAAAAGTACATTCCCACTCATCACTTTTCTGAAGACAAGAAATCTGAAGTTCACAGTATGTGACATACCCAAGGTCAAATGACAAGTTTGTGGCAATGCTGGCACTAAGTTTGAAAGAAACTATGTTTTTTTATCGCAAAGAATTAACAGATACACCAGCACTAAATGAAATTTTAGTGCAGAGAAATGTTCATCATATTACAAATTTCTCTACCAAATAGTTTCTAGGTTGCAGAAACTATATATTATTTTCTTTTCACTTAATATGGTGTAGTTGCACATTACTGGATGAAATATTTATGAAATTAATAAGTGAGGATGCAAATAATTGGAGAACTGATTATAAAAGTCAGAGAAGACATTTTATGTTGAGTGTGTTGCTAAGTTAGGCAATGAACACGAGTATTGAGAATTTTATTTACATCTTATCCTCACAAGTACTCTAAAAGAGAAATTATTCTCCTCACTTTTATAGTTACAAAAATTGAGGCTCAAATATATTAAGTGACTTGTCCTACAATCAAACAGCAATTACACATAATACCACACATGTGAAGAATGTCCATGAAGCTATTCCCAATAAAACATTAGCCACGATGATGTTCCTGAGAGTTCAAGCTGGGCTGACTGAATTTCTGGGGGTTGTGCTCTAAGGGGTAGAACAAGCAGTCCTTTAATATTCACTTCCTGTCCTTGGAGACATAAACAGCATGGGTTGTCCTCCAGTGTGAAAGGAGCATGATGCTAGTCTTGTGTTGTGTTCTGGTTGCCCATAAATTCTCCTTTGGCTTAGTCTTTGATTAGTTCTCATTTCTACCCAGTATTGTGTTGGTAAACATATAATTATTTGCTTTATGAAGAAAATAAACTCTACTTCTCCACTTACCCACATTTTCTGGTGTAAATATCCTCATCATTGTCAATTTCTTACATACACGACAACAGCAAATAAAGAGTTGGGAAGAGACATGAACAGTCAGCTCAATGAGTCCATACAAGATGACTCCCATACCATGGATCCAATTCTGCAGTCAGTTCCATGGGTGGTACTAATTGTTGAAATCTCTGGGAAAATACACTTGTGTTGGATATGACACACAACCAGATGGGCATGTCTAGCCATGTATTTCTCAGTTGTGACATCTTTCCCACTTTCTTCCTTTTATCCTGTCACATGGGAAGAATGATCCTTCCTATCAACACAACCAAAAAAGCTTTAAGGCATGATGACTTCAGCACTGTCTATCTGTAAGACGTTGACCCATAGATGAAGCATTTTTAAGGGATACTAAATCATTTCTGAAAGACGTAATGTTGGAATGAGTACAAAGCTTGGGGATTTTTCAAATACTTATTCCTTATGGGATACAAGGATTTAGAAGTCCGACTTTTCCCTTGGGTGAGATGTTTTCTTCTTTGGCCAGTTAGATGTTTCCTCCTCTTCCTCTTCCTCCTCCTCCTCCTCCTCCTTCTCCTCATCCTACTCCTCCTCTTTATCCTTTTCTTTTCCATCTTCTTGTTCTTCTTCTTTTCCAGTGCTGAAGATGGATCCCAGTACCTTGTGTATGCTAAGTAATTGTTCCACCATTGAGCTACACTCCCAGCCCTGACACTGACGTCTGTATAAGCCCTCTTCATCTCACTTTTCCAGTCTCATCCCCTGCCGCCCTCCAAGTCCTCTGCTTCCATTTTCTGTTCAGCACATTCTCCAGGTGCCGGTACAACTACACTGCTGCTTCCCAGAACCACTTTAAACTTTCTTTCTCATCCTGTAACCAAATTCTCTCTCCTCAAGCCCGCTTCCTACTCATACTCCTTTACTAATTCTACCAAGCTAAGCTAAAAGATCATCTGCTCCATATCTATCTCCTGAAATCCCCAAATAAAATACATTTCTTCCTGTTCTGCAGACATGAGGCACTTAGTTAATACATTGTTCTTGATTTATACCACACTGTGTTTTTTATAATAGTTATATAGGAGAAGATTCTTTTTATCCTCACAAAAATGTAAAATCCATGAAGACAAGAACACTGCCCAATTTGTCTGTGATTTCCCATAGCACTTAACACAGTGACTTACAAGTTGTAGAATTAAGTAAATCTTGTTTGAAATGAATATAACAAATTGAACAAAATTTTACAAAGTGAGTCTCAATCAAGTCTCGTGAAAATATATTCAGGAATCTTACATTCCCATTTCCATTCTCACCTGTAGGAAGTGCCATCTATTTATGGCTGGAATGATTTATGAGATTAAGATAGTTTGCTGGGCACTGAGGTGGTGAAGGTACAGGGGAAAATTGTATACAGTCCTTAGTCATATGAGCTTATATTCTGGTAGGGAAAACAAATTTTCAGACAATAACACAAATTTTAATCTTGTTTTTAGTCAACAGCACTTATGATTCTGTGGCAGTCACCCATTCCACTGAAAGCAAATGAGGCAATAACATGAGTAAGATGATGGGAAGAAGGGGATTGAAGGAGGGAAGGCATTTCGCTGAGGAAGGAACTTGGACTCCACTGACTGAGAAACTTTGCACGGGGTACATGTGAGACAATTGTGATTTCCAGCAGATGGAACAAAGCAAAGTAGGCTCCTGGGGGTTTGCAGTCAGACTTGCTGTTGTATAGTTTTTGGTGAGTATATTTCTCAAGGGTTTAAAAATAGTTAATCTGAATTATTGGGTAAGGGATATGGAGGAAAACCAATGTGGCATGCATGAACATTTCAAGAACGATGAGGAGTGAAACTGGCTTCCTCCTTCCTCTTTTTTATTATTCTTTGTTCCCTTAGTATAGGTTGGCATTATGTGGCGTTATAAAGATAAGAGAGATGAATGAGACGCACATTTTGTCTTTCTCTCTTTAACCCCCAACAAAGTTTACAGGCTGATACTGAATGCAGATAAAAAGAGAACAGTGACTCTGCAGAGAGACAGGAATTAGGAGGTAAGGTAGCACAGAGGCCGTGACTATTGAGAAAAGGACCCTTTCTTCTGGGCCAAGGAGGGCCTCAGGAAGACATGTGGCACACAGGGTGTCTGGGTAAAGTGTGAAGGGAGTAAAATGGATCCCCAGCTTCCAGTAAAAGGAAAAAGGTTTTCAAGAGAGTAAAGAAAGGGTAAAGCCTAGGAGGGTATGGTACCTTCAGGAAACTGGAGATGCATGGTGTCTGAGAGGGATGCCCCACCCAAGGCTCCTATAATGAATGCTTGAAATCCTGTACAGCCATATTCAGAGGTGGGGCTATGTGAGATGAGTAAACCAGGAAGGTGCTACCTCACAGATGGATGAATTCCCTGATGAGTTCATTAATGGAGCGGACCATTAGGACATGGAGCAGTCAGAAGAGGCAGTGCACTGACTAATGCCTTTTGAAGGGTGTGTGGTCCCTGGTTCCCGCCTTCCTGGCTCTAGCCCTTCATCAGTCTTCCTGGTTGCAATGAGGTGAACAGTTTTCCTCTGCCATGCCTCTCTGTCATGGTGTTTTGCCCCATCCCAGGCCCAAAATAATAGAGCTGGTGGACCATGGACTGTAACTTCTGAAACCATGATCTAAAATAAATGTTTCCTTTTTTTAGCTATTTATGTCAAGCACTTTATCACAGTGACCAAAACCTCACTATTATTCCAGGGCATGTGGCATAAAGAGGTAGAAGATGAGATAATAGAAGTGAATAGAATTTTGTTAAGATGATTCAATTTAATGTGGCAGCTGGGGTTTTCAGTAAGAGTGTCCAACATGAGAAGAACATGTGGAAAAATGAGTACAGAAAGCATTGCTGTCACAAGCATGGTCAGTGAGCCAGAAGCATTGGCAGTAGCTGGCCAATGGTTAGCAGTGCAGACCCTCAGACTCCATTCCTATGATGTAAGGGGGTTTGAGAAGTATTGGTCCAGACTGCTGGATCTGGGCTTAAATCCTGGCTCTGATCTGTGAGCCACGACCTTAGTTCAGTCATCTGCCTTCTCTGGGCATCAGTAATGGCTACAGTGGGTCCTAGTAACAGTTTCAGCTTTAAGGAATCTCTCTCTCTCTCTCTCTCTCTCTCTCTCTCTCTGCCTCTCTGTCTCTGTCTATATGTGTATTCCAGAAAACACGGAGAACAGCAATTATATTCCAAATGGGCTACTACATCCCTGCTCCTTGAGCAAACCACTCTTTGTAGTCTGTGCTCAGTCTTGTGGCTAGTGGAGAGGATTATTGGAAGTCATAAAACTGCACAAGAAGAAGATCAGAAGGGAAGTGGCCCCACAGGCATGTACTACTGGCTTGTCTTGGGTGTCGCAGAGGGAAGCCAAATGTGTTTCTCTTCTGTTACCTTCCACAAATGATGTCACTTCCATTTTATGGAAAGAAAAAAGAAAAAAAAGGGCCCAAAACACATAATTTCACGAGGGCTTTGCTGGCTGCTGGATGAGGATAATGGAGAGTGTGCATGTGAGCACAGAGGTGTGTGTGTGTGTGTGTGTGTGTGTTCAGGAGGAGGTGCTGGTTAGGGTCACAATGACTTAGAGCCTAAAAATATTGATAAAGAGAAAAACCTAGCTGTCTGATGAGATGGAGCATAATAACTGTATTGCATTTCCCAAATAGCTTCCCCTTTGTTTATAGTCCCCACATAGAGACTGTTAAAATGTATCTGAGTCTAACTCTGACTGAAGGGTTAGTAGGCATTGTTTTAAAGTGAAATCATGGCTCAAACATTTAAAGACCCAATTTTTATCCTGGAAAAATTGTTATTTTCTCATATTTTCAGAGTTGATGCTCCTTGACAAGAGAAGGAGATACGGGACAGTGGGAGCAGAGAACCCCACCTGGGTTATTACCTAAGTATAGAGAACTTGGCCCCACACAACACACAGGTGTCATCATAGCACCTGTGCAAAGAGATTTCCATAACACCTGGACAGACACTCAGGGATGAGGTAAGAATGAAGTCACAGGAAAAAGAGCAATACTTCCCATAAGGATAAGGAGAGGACAGAAAGTAAGGTGACATAGATTTTGATTCTAGCTCTGTTCTAACTTCTTTGGAATCTTGGCATGTCCCTTGCTCTGATAGGTGTTTTTCTATTTGTTGACCAACAAGAACTAGCGTTTGTTGAGTACTAGCTATGAAAAGATATTGTTCATATGCGAGGCATTTAGAATAAACAAGATGGTATTTCTTGGATTTAAATACCATCTAAATGCATATTTCTAACTCCAGATCAGATCTCTCCTTGACTTTGAGTTATGGACCTGTAGTGAATTCTTACAGTTTTATATGATTGTGACTTCTATTTTGAATACAACATTATTTCAGCAGAAAACAGGGTTCAGTCACCCTCATGACAGCCTGTGGCTCTGTATCTCCTTCCAGCTCCTCAATGTGGTTGATTCAGATATCTGCCAGGTATTCAGAGGTCAGGAGCAGCATGGCAAAGGTGGACACAGGATATTAGAAGTGGAACACCGTATCCAAATAGCTCAAGACGTTGGACAGAGATAAGAACTTAAGGGTATCTTTTCTGCCTATCTGACTAGACTCCTGCTTTCTTGTCACTTCCTTTAAACTGATCGTTTGAACACTTACTAGTGAATTTAAAGTGACCCACACCCTATTCCACCACATACACTGCAGAAAGTCTTGGACTCAGCACCAGAGCAAGAGCCAGGTAGATACAACATAGACACAGGTCAGATAAGAGTCACAGCCTATCTGCTGGTATATACAAGGAGAGGGGTTTTCTGGCCATCATGAGATAACTAGACATTATTCATCCACCAGGTAAAAATGGCCTATGCAAGGCATGCTATAAGCACATACCCAGGGCACTTCACTTTCCAGTAGGCTGCAGCTGCTAGCCACAGGGGCTGTGGAACACCAGGGCATATGCAGTCTTTTAATAAATGAACCTAGTGGCCATTTTCCATTTCTACTTGAACTTAAAACTGGAATAATAGCCTTTATTCCCCTCACTCAACCCTGAACTACCTGACACCCCTTGACTCAGTAAATGATAACTTGATTTATCTCACTGTTTCCAATGAACATTTGTAATCACCTCTGCATCTATTGTTTCATATATTGAATATTCAATAGCAAATGTTCTCAGACCTATACCCGAAATCATCTGGAGTCTGACAATATCTCACTGTAGGCCCATGGTTCAAACTCTTGCCTAGATTAAAGCAACAGGGTCCTTGAACAGTCTCTAATAGACTTACACAGCAAACAGTCAGTCTGTCAAGATGTTAGTCGGGGCACATGGCTCTTTTCCTAAGAATCCGCCATTAACTTTCTGTCTCACTCAGAGTAAAAGTCGAAGTCCACATTATCCTTTAAAACACCCTGAAACCCTTCAGGGCTTTTCTGTTCCTCAGATCATGCCTCCTGCTCCTCTTCTTCCTATCTCCTGACCAGCCTATTGTGCACCTCCTAACAGTGTGGAAATAATGATTTTCTGTGGGCTCCCGCCTTGTAGATCCCCTGCCTAGGATGCTCTCCCCCCAGATATTAGCATAGTTTCCACTGTGCCCATTTTGAGTCACCTGCTCAAATACCTTCTCAGAGGAAACTTCTCAGTCTTCTCCATAAGCACAACTCCTCTCTCACTTCCAGATTAGCATTCCATATCCTTGTCATCTGTCACTCCCCTAGCAATAACTCTAAGCTTCTTTATTCATTTTGCTATTGCATCACTGTTCAACAGAACCTGCCATAGTGCTGGAACTGTTCTATAACTGCATTGTACAGGAAGGTAGCCACTGGTCCTTTGAGGCTATGGGACATGGGAGACACACGTATTTTGTTTTAATTAATTAAAAATAAATTGACACAAATGGCTTGTGACTACCATATGAGATCACACAGATTCAGCATTACCCCTTTCCCCACTACACACAATAGAATGCAAGCCACAACAGGCAGAGAGTGTGCCTATTTACAATTGTGTCCTCAGTTCCTAAAAATATGTCTGGCTACTCAAGAAATACCTATGGAAAGGTTGAGTATATGAATAAATGAGTGTATTGGAAACTTTACATGCATTATCTCACTCAATCTCAACAATAGATTTGTAGGTTGGGTGTCATTTTGATTCTGTGGTACTCAGAAATACATTGTGTCTTGCTACAGAAGACCCAGCTACTAAGTGATAGATGAGCTCTGAACTCAGTGATACCTGATAACTTTTAGACACTTTGCTATGCTAGAGTTGAACTAGATGTTTTCTATGGTTTTTTCCAACTGTTACATTCTGTTCTTCTCTAAGAATTTCTTCCTTTACCAGAAAATGGCAACAAATGCCTTCACATCAATTATACTGATGGATCTTTACATCAAACTCTTATTAATGGTTCAGAATTGATGGGGTTATTTCCTAGGCAGAAGGAACACAGACCTTTCTTCAGCTTATGCTATCTCCCTCCTGTTCCCCAGCCCAAGGTCCCCCATGGCTCACCAGTCTCCGGGTCGCAGAGCTGCTCACAAGCATCTGTTGTCCTTTGTCCACAGAGGTCCCTCACCCATGGGGAGGTGGCATTGATCTGGTAATATAGGGACAGCTTGGCTGGATTTAGCCAATCAGAGATGTCCAGGTAGCTCCCTTCACTCACCACGAAACTGCTCCCTATGGGAGAACAGAGAAAAAAGACAGTTATTTACTCCCCAATTTAAGAAACTCACTGCAGAAAAACAGTGGTCTCATAAGTTCCATTCCCCCGCCCCTTCGCCCAATCTCACTCATTTTAAAGCAGTTACAGTGCTGATCAGAGACAGACGCAGATCAACAGAGACAGAGACAAGTCAGGTTTGAGAGAGAATTCAGCCCCGTGGTTAGGACTAGGTTCTCAGAACTGAGAACAAGGGTTCATGTCTTAAATATGTCTTTACTCACTATTGACTTTGTGTAAGTCACTCAGTGCCTCTGGGCCTTGGTTGCTTCATCTGTAAATGCACATATTAATGAGACCCACCTCAACTGTGAGAATAAAATAAATTAATGTGAAGTGCTTAGCCAGCACCTGGCTTGTTCTAGTAAATAATGATGGAATGTTAAATTTCCAAAGAAGAAAAAGCTAATGTCCTGTCACATAAGTGTCCCCGCTGGAAGAAGAGTGCTTGATGCCCACAGGGCTTAGGTGGTAAGCCTAAAGGAATGCTGCCTGGCTAAAGGGAAATATTACCCAGGCTTCCTGCCTTTACTTGTATTGTTTGATTTTTTTTTTAATTCTACTTTTTTATTTTTTAGTGGTGCAGGAGACAGAATCCAGAAACTCATTTCTTCTAGGCAAATGCTTTACCACCAAGCTACGCTGTTAGCCCAATTTTTATAATGCTGAGAGAGATAGAGATGAAGATAAAGAGGGGAAAATTTTCAGAGAAATTTCCAGCACCTGTAAGGAAAAATGCAGCACCCAGATGGTAAAAGTGCCTTGATGCTGTGAAACAATAGAGAGAGGCTAGTTTGTATCAAAGGGATTCTGCAGGCTCCATCAGAATCAGGATCAGCTGTGAAACAGCTCCAGGCAGCTCTTGCCACTGGGGCCTAAAGGGCAGTGTTACCAGTTCAGTGGAGGCGGAAAATACAAATTTTTGTTGTAATCAGGCAGTTTTTCAATAATGACTTAAATTGATTCCTAAAAACTTGCATAGGACAAACAAAAACCTGTAGCTGTGCAAACTTTGCTCTGAAATGTTCTTCATTAATTCACACAAAGAGGGAGATTATATACACATACCTATGTGCATGTATTATATATTTGGTATATACTGCATATTCTTCATAAGTGTACATACACACATACTGACACACCACATATGCACATTCCGTTTGTTGGGAGACAAAAAAATAGAAGCCTCTTCGAAGTGGATGTATGTGGACTATACATAGTGAGTATACATTGTAGCACTAAAGCAAAAATTGAATTTCATGGGTTAAAGAATAAAAGAGCACAGATAGGACCAGTGTTGACAAAGCTGAACTTGAAGAATGGTTCTGGATCAAGGAATCCCCACCATGGAGAAAAGAAATCACATTTCATAATTAAAATGACTCAGCTTCTCTCCTGTGTCTGCTTCTCTAACACCTCACAATCAACCAAAAAAAAAAAAAATCTTTTTTCCAGTGATGCAATTCAAATTCCCCAGTGAGGACCTCCATGAATAAGCATGTGTGGGTTTTCACAGAGAATGCTCTGTGAGGTCATACCAGACTCGCTTCTGACCTATAGGTTGGACTCGTCTTTGCTCAGGTGACCTGCTGTGGTCCAATGGGCCTTGGCCAGGATGTGGGTGATCACATCAGACCATGCCTGGCTGCCTGAGCATCTAAGGATTGTGGGTGGAGAAGTTTCCTTGGAAAGGAAAAGAGCATAGCAGATTATTATCTTCTCTAACTCACCACAAATGTGAGCATTTCTGTCACTCTGGAGAATGAGTTCCTCAGTAAAAGCACAATGGACAACATGATTTTTTGTGTGTGGATGTGAAAGGCACCTATGCAAAGCAGCAGGAGGAGACAGCATCAGCCTCTGAGATAAATAAATGACCACAATAGAAGTTGGTCCTAAAGTCCTTGGCAGCCAAAGCAAAGAAAGGAAGGAGTCTGCTAGATTCTGTATTTCAAATTTCTGGCAAGCAAAGATATGCAAATCTATCTGCAAAGCCATATTTTCCCCACTGGAACTAAGCCCAAGCAGAAATATGTCACATGGGTCCTTGAGTAAGGCACTGAACATCAGTATCAACTACAGATTTTTCTTTTAAAAAGCACAGTCATGCTGTTCAAATGGATAATTTTTGTATTTATTCTCACTAAAGACTGAGAGATGGCTATTGAATTGTGTCCCAGGGCTGAGTTTGGTTAATCCTTCTACTTCAGGAAAGCTACACAGTACAGTAATAAAGAGAACAGTGGGCATGATATGGGTTCAGATCCTCATTCATTCTGTTACTCACTAAATATATAAGCTTGGGGAAGAAAGGAAACCCTCAGTTACTACTTAGGAAAAGCATGGCTACCTAGTAGCCTTCACAGTGTTTATACCAAGATTAAATGAGACAATATCTTCATTTTAGGTCAGAGTCACCAGTAAATAAACTCAGAGGCCAATACTGACATGCAGGAATTTTAGGAAGCATAATCTTTAAAAGAGATAAGCAGAGTGGGACTAGTAGACAGAGAAAAGCCAAACTGTCATGTCACTGCTGCAAAACCCTCAGGGGATCTCATGGGGAGTTCTAATGCAGGGATGGTCTTTCCCAGTTGTTTCAAATCCAGGTAAGCTTTGGTGACTTCACATTTACCAGTCATAGTCTCTAGGGGAAATAACCTTGGATCAAATAATCTTGTGCAGAGGAAATAACCTTAGCTCAAGAGGTGCTTTTCTTTCTTTTCTTTCTCTTTTGTATCAGGAATGGAACTCAAGACTTCATGCTTGCAGGCAGATACTGTGCCACTGAGCTATATCCTTGACAAGAGGTAGTTTTCCATGGGGGACATTTCTTCCTGAAGGGCTCAACTCCAGAGTGGTCAACCACCAACATTCCTGGAAGGTGTAAGAATGCAGGCATGTTGATCTTGATTGCAGGCATGAGATTGGGGTGCAGCGTCTTAATATGCACAACAATAGATGAGACCTGGACACAGTGTGGAATCCCAACCTACCAGAGCCATTTTGGTCATTATTTGGATTTTGCATAGACTTCGAATCTCTAAATGCAATATTAGCAGATTTCCTGTGTGACAAAAGAGATTCATTAGAAGGAATTGGCTTGAAAATAAATGTAAAAGAAATGTTTACCTTCCCGCTACTATCAAATTCATATACTTAAATTGAATTCTCAATATGATGGTATTTGGAAGTGATTAAGTCTTGAAAGTGGGGCCCTCATAAAGTTAGTGCCCTATATCTAAAGAGGCCCCAGGAAGCTCCCTTGCGTCTTCCACTATGTGAGATCACAGTGAGAAAATCACCTTCTGCATACCAGGAAGCATCATTTGCCACAAATCTAATCTGCTAGCACTTTGACCAGGGACTCCCCAGCCCCAGAACTGTGAGATACAAATTTCTATTGCTAGGAGCCACCCATATGGTATTCATTATGGTATTCATAGCTCAAACAAACTAAATTAACAAACTAGTTTTAAATTTTTTAGAAAGATACTATATAGAAATATTGTGGTTTGTATCTAGGTGTCTCTTCAAAGCTTTATACATTCTTTGGTGGAGCTTTTCAGAGATGGCTGGATCTAGGGGTGCAAATATGGATTCTGGGCATGTGATAACTGAATCAGTCCACTGACAGGATTAGCAGAGCTCTGGATCTGACTGAATGGATTTACTGAACAAAGAAAGCCTATGATGGGTGTGAGCAGCACTAACCAATAGGATAGTAGCCTGAATAGCATAAAAAGGGAAAGACAATCTTGCTCTTGTTGTTTTCTGCTTTGGCTCTTGTTATGGATTAAGAACTGGTAGTCGACTTAATGCCAGCTGGATTACATCAGCATGGCATTGAGCGAAGATGCTCCACCTGAGGAAAGTTGCCAGGATAAATGGGTGAAGGAGAAGGAAGTTATTGAGGCATTAATGCATTATTGCATTGCATTGAGGTATTATGGGTTCTCCTTCGAGTTGCTGTTTGAGCCATTAGGTTCTCTTGGAAAAGCTTTTGGTCCTCACGTCCAGCATTGCTTCCTGGCTCTAGAGGGGAAGATGTGTGCCGCTTGGTCTCCAGGATAAACTCGTCACGCTGCTTCCTGGCACTTACCCGACTATGCTTGTCTTCAGAGGAGCTTGGGGCCTCCGTGTCACTGCAGATGGCTGTGATGCTTTTCAGGACAGCCCTAGTCTTTGTTGTGAGTGTGACTTCTCGGCTCCAGCGTAGAACCCTCATTCAACCAGCACAACTCCTTCACCCCGCTGGCAAGGACTTTCTGGCTTCCACCACTGACCTTTGGGCCTTCCCGGCACAAATCCATAAAAGAGACTGGCGTGAGTCCTTTTTGTGGGCTCTGGACCTCCAGTTGGACTCATGGGAGGCATTGTCATGAACTCTGGGTTTTCATCTGGACTCATGTGGGACCTGCCATGAGATTCAGGCCCTTGACTAAATATTCTGTCTTTGGTGTTATGGATAGATTTCCTGCATTTTCTTGTGTTAACTACTGGTGACCATTATAAAAATAATATTATAAACTCCATGTCCTGATCCTAATCGTTCTCTGCACAACACCTAACTACAACACCTCTCATAAAATGTTTCCTCTTAGCCATGCCACCTTGCCTTGGAGCCAACCTACTATAGGCTGAAACCTCTACAAACTGTGAGCTAAAATCAATATTCCCTCTCTTAACTTGTAGGTATTGGGTATTTTAACCCAGCAACAAGAAAAGTAAGTAAGATAGATGTATGGTTGGTTTAATGGCAGAAGAGGGCTATTCTCCTTTGCAAGTCCTTTCTCTCCATCCTTGAAATGAATGTGTTATACATCTGCTCACTTAATCCTTATAATAGCCTCTTAAAATGGGTATCTCCCTATTTTATAGAAGGACAGCATGTAATTCAGAGAAAAACTGATCTAGCCAGATTTGCACAATTTGCAGGCAATGAGAATAGAAACTGAGCTTGATTTTTATGAGCCGCCAAAGCTAAAAACTTCATGTTACTCTAGGCTGCCTTTACAATCAGGGACTTCAGCTGGGTTGTTTTCAGTGGTTCTTTCATTCCCCTCCCACTATCCTGTGCCATCCTCTATGTGTAGTTTGGAAGAGTCTTTGTTTTCTCTGATTCACTGGGATGTACTACACAGACTTAGTCCTATCTTATTAGTTCTCATCAATCCAGGTCTCAGTACACTGACTCAGTACAGTGACTATCAAGGGCAATAACAAAATCACAGTTCCACTTTGACTGGAGGGAAGTTCAACTCACTTTATCAAGGGATTGTGAAGAAGGAATGACTCTACATTGATGCCACAAATAATACATTTTTCATTCTGTAAAATCTAGATAACAATTCTAGGCCTTTAGAATAAGCTCAAATTTGAACCTTGCCATCTTGGCTTTGGGGGTCTTACTGTCCCTTGTCCTTGAATGCAGATGACTAAAGCTGAAACTCAGGCAGAGGGCCCCATGTGGATCAAAGGAGACATGCCAGTGAGTGTCACACCAGTCAGCATTGGATATGTGCCAAATCAAATGTGTTCATTTGACCAACATTTGATATTCTCCTCGCTGTGTAAGAAACAGGCATAAAGACTGAGAAATGGGATGAATCCAGTGAGACACTTATTGAATAATAGGGAAGATTAAATATATGTGCAGATATCCATAATACAAACTAGGGTGTGGTGAGGATTGCTTAGCAAGGCCTAGACATTGCCTATAAATGTAAGGAAAAGCAAAAATGGAGCTGAGACAGGAAATATTGAAAGTTGGCTTTCAAGCTGGACCCTGGGAAACATGGAAAGCAAGGAACTGAACAAAAATCCAGGTGAAGAAAGCAAGCATAATGTGCTATTTCCTTCAGAGTAATGGCAACCTGTGTGGCACCAACCCTTTAAAGTTCAACTTTAGACTCAGCTTCTAGTTCCCTTATTAAATACGAAATATTATTCAACAGGCACCTAGATAAACAATGTTAAAGTTTCATGCATTCAGATACTACTATGCAGTGCTCTATGTATGTATCATTGTTGCCCCCGATTGATGTGTTTTCAGTTATTTTTTTCTCTTTGAAATAAAATGGATTTGAAAAAAATTAGATATACTACTATGTATCAATCCCTGCCCTAAGCTTGTTGTATAAAATATGGCCATCTGTGGAGTTTATAGTTGAGGAGAGGAGATCAGATATGGCAAATAAAAGGCAAATTATGTGTCCACTTCCCCTTTGTCCTTAACTTATTATTATTTTTTTGGTGCCAGCGATCAAACTCACAACCTTATGCTTGCCAGGCCAGAGTTTACGACACTGAGCTAAATCCTCAGCCTTCTCCTTAACTGCTTATCTCATCTAGATTGTTCGTTTTTTGAGGGCAAAGACGATGCTCCATTTAAACCTATGATGTGTGTAGTTCTTAGGATGTACTGGAGCTCGAAAGATGTTGGAGTGGGGATGTGTGAGGGGTGAAGGAGTAAGGAAACAGTACTGAGCCAAAGAGTGTCAAACAGCACCCTCTGAATGAATTCTGGCACTTTTGGGGAATAAAACTATGTAACAAAGGAATCAAAATTCATGTGACTTGCATCCTTTTAATTTTATTTTTGATTTCTGTTTTTTTTTGGCTTTAGATTGATTATTAATGCCCCTCCCATACTCCTATAAATACCTGCAAAGTAGCAATGACCGTGATATGAGTCTCTGTCAAAATCTCAAATTCAAAATGTCATGTTGTCTTCTTTTTAAGTCATAAATATATGTGTATATGTGTGTGTATGTATACATATGTGTGTATATGTACACACACACACACACACACACACACACACACACACACATATATATATGCATACGTTTTTCTCCCACTGCCTTGTGGGAATATACATCATCTAATTAGCCAAATGGATTTTCAGTTCAGCCCAATCATTTCCTTATCTAGCATCTAAAGCCCAGCATTGCTCAAGGGACTGCACGGGCATGGAGGTCCTCATTAACTCTGATCTTCAATTACATTGATTACAAGCCTGGTTCTGTAATTGTGCAGCATAGATCAGGGGTGAGTCGGGGAGCTCAGGCCACTCTGTAATGTTCTCTGAAAAGCCAGAGGCACATCAGCCCCCAAAGAAACAGAAAGCTGCAGACAAGGACTAAAAATACCACAGAAGAAGGCAGCACCAGATAAAAATTGCCCAGAGAGTCAGACAGCAACTGCAAATCCCTTTCATTACAACTCCAATGATGAGACACACCTTTGAGAGCCATGGATAGAGGATTTCAGAGTAAGACTGGTTACAGTGGCAAATGATGAGCAGATGAATGAAAGTGTATGGCGGATAGACTATCTTCACAAATGAAGTGCAGGGATCGTTTTGGATGAAAGTATTGAATTCTCTTTTATTTTCGCTTTCTTTAGCTATCTAATAATTATAGGTTCCCTCCCTTCTGTTACACCACCATGGATTCTATCAGGTTTTGGGACCTGAAAGGAAATGTTTTCCTTGGACAAACAGTAATGAAGCAGATATGAAGACCACATTTTCTGTAAGCCCAAGCAGTGCATCAAGTGTGCATCTTCTCCTGCCCTCCGGTTCTCAAAGGCTCATGTCAGGCTTGACTGACCATCAACAGTCAATGGAAAGCTATTAAAGGATTTGGGTGTCCAAGCTGGTAAGTTGGGCTTAAACAATTTGAGGTTTTATAATAGTGGGTGGAGGCTACCTGACAGCAGCACAGACTCGGAGGACAGCAACTTGGCCCTCTGATAGTAGCTTCCTTCCTCACAGGGGTCTCTGAGAGAGACAGCAGCAACTCATGTATATGGATTTCCCTCCTGGTCTTTTCTCGTTCCTTCTGTCATTCTCTTTTCCTTTTTCTCGTATCAGTTTCAACCTTCTCACACTCTTCTGTATGGCCTTAATCTATATCTTATGTAGCTGTCCTAACATCCAATGCCTTAGAATGTGACAGAATTTAAAGACAGGGTCTTCTTTAGCTTAAACAAGGTAAATGATGTCATTTGGGGGAACCTTAACTCAATATGACTGATGTTCTTGTAACAAGAAAAGAATGTCTGGTCACAGATGCTCATGCAGGAGAACATGTGAAGACAAGAGAAAAAACAGCCATCTGCAATCTAGAGAGAAAGAACCTCAAGAGAAATAACTTTGTTGATATCTTCATGTTTTACTTTTAACACATAGAACTGAGGAAATACATTTATGTTATTTATTTTTACTGATAGATTGATTGATTGGTACCAGGAATCAAACTCAGGACCTCTTCCTTGCCATGCAGATAGGTTCTATGCTATTGAGTTACATCCCTGGCCCTATTTATGTTGTTTATTCAGTTTTGATACTTTGTTATAGCAGTCCCAGCAGGTTAATATGTAATACTTCTGTCTTATTTAATACATATCTCTTAAACTGATATTTGTACCATGCATTAACCTTTATTTTGTGAAAAGGATCCCTATGGACTACTTCTGAGAATAAAGTTTTCACATGGAAAAACATAATACTTAGTATAACAAAGGAAACCAGTAAGTAAATTACATTTCCACCAATGAATTGCTCAGAGGTTCACAGAGCTCAGGATCTGATTCTAAACACTCCCCGTATCACCTGACAGACAGAGTGGGAGAGGGTGGCAGAGAGGTTATAATACACACACAGAATATGCATATGATACAGATGCATGAAAAGAGGAAGAAGGAAAATAAGATACTGAAAAGGTCTAGTGGTTATTTTAGAGACAACTGATTTCTCTTGGTTCATTTTATCTAAAAATGCATTTTTTTCAATGTCCATAGAAGACTGAAACTTGATTAAGATAAAAATCTTCTTGGGACAATCGTATAGCAGGTCAGTATTATGTGACTCTATAATAGTTACATACTTAATTTTAAAGACTGTCACAAAACTTAGCATCCTTCTGACCCAGAGTTCTCAAACATTTTTCCTTTATGATCCCCATTGTAACCTTTTCTAGATAATTTCTCCAAACCATCTCCAACCCATGAAAGTTTAATAATACCACAGACATAATTTACATCTACTTTTGTATGATACCGTGCTTCTATTGTCTATAAAGAGAGTGGACTTTTTCATGTTATCTTTGGAAAGTCATTTTCACCCTTTTGGGTCCCGTTATGGTTCTCATTGAGGATGCAAGTTTAAGGTAGACCTACTCTTTCCTTTTAGAAATTTCATTTAAAAAAACAAAACACGCTTAAGAAAAGCAAAGGATGTGTTCACTACCCCAGTGAGATCAATGAAGAAGGGTTATATGTTGCATGATGACATTTTGACCATCAATGGCCCATATACACATCTATGATCCCGTAAAAGTATAGTGGAGCAGGAGCACTCCTGTCACTTAAATGGCACTGACACTGCTGCAGTGTCATAGTGAGATGTATTACTCACACATCTGTGGTGAATTTGGTGCAACAAAACTATGTACATGCTAGCCATAAAAATAACATCATACAACTATACATAGTACCTAATTCCAGATAATGAAAGTGAATGACCGTGTTATGTATTTACTATATTTTTATGTGTTTGCTATACTTTATGTATTTACTATACTTCTCATCATTACTTAAGTATGTATTCCTCCTTACAAAATGCTTAACTACAAAATAGCACACCATGTTACAGTGGCAGTAGTCACATATATCACCTTTATCATGTGTCTTCATTGCATCACTTGGTCTTGTGCATGATCTAACTTCCTTTCCTTTCCTTTATCATGATCACAGGAGCAATAGTCTACACTGTGCACCTAGACCATGTTCTTTGGCTATGAAGCAGACTATACCATCTAGCTTTGTGTAAGTGTATGCTGTAAACTTTCCATAGTGACTCAGAACATATCTCTCCACTCAAATGATGTATATAATTACCTTTTCACTTAGAACCCAGACTTTGGACTTCCACATTCTTACTACTAAAAGGCAGTTGAGGTTGGTGAGATCAACTGACTTTCCAAGTCCCCATAGCTGGCAAGTCTCAGGACCAGAGCAGAATCTAAGTGCTATAACTTATTGCCCAAAGCTTTTGCAGTATCAAACACCAACCATTATTGAGAACAGTCATGGATGGTGAGCACACTGGAAGTTAGTGCTCTTATATTGGAAGGAAATGCCTATCCCTCCAGAGGGCGATGGCATGTAGGAAGTACTAAAGAACTTGTCCTTAGAAACCCCAGAAAAAGAAGCACAGAGATGGAGAAGCTGCTAGGGTTTGGAATGTTCTACATTAGAAAAATGGTTGTTTCCAAATACAGCTGTATAAATTTCCCTATTTTCTCCCCAAATGGAGACTTCTAAAAGTGCCATGCCCAATTCTCCCCAGATAATGGCTATATTTTTTTTTATCATTTTTTGTATTCCCCACAGCAAATTGTGATCAAAGCCTGACTAAAAACAGATTGCCAACAGAATTCTACATGCTTTTATGTATTCCTGGCCTTGCTTCAAAGTTGAGTTAGGTGTATTTAAGTCTGGACAAGAGGTGTTTGAAGTTTTGATATTTCAAAAAGTATCCTCCCCACCACAGTGGTGGTGGGGGCACAACAGTTTGGTACTAAATTAGGTAAAGGGGAGAGAACAAAGACATGGAATGCTTCTCATTTTTCTTTAACTTGTTTAAATTGTCAAGGAAGAGCCTCGGCTAAAGACAGAAAACACCTATTTACTTTTAACTTAAGAATGTATCTCCTTTTAAAGAATCGCTTCCTTCATTATTTCATTGGAATTTGTGCATCAGACCCAGTCTCCTTGTTAGATTTCTTTCTGATTTAAATTCAATGCTTCTCAAGTGAACACGGTAGACAGTTGCTCCCAAAACCCAGAGGTCCTTTACTTTTGACTTTCTAATATTGAAAAATCACTTGCTCTTTGTCAGCTGCCCAAGTAAGACATGAGTTTAGATGGGAGACTTGACAGGAGTCAAAGAGGGGCTGATTAAATCGTGTCCCAGGCACTGGTTGCTGTGTGATCCTGGAACAAATCATTTATTCTTGACAAGCATCCTCCATTTCCTTAGCTGCACAATGGGAACAATACTCTATAGAGTTTCTATGCCTGTTAAATAACTATTCATGAGAATTGCCTATAAGTACTGCTGTGCTTGGCTATGGCCTTCATGTTGTATTAGTTGAAGGAGTAAATTTTACACAGTAAATGACATTTTATATGTAAATATGTGTATCCTAATATATATTATTGTATATTTTTCTTGTCTATGTATAACTGATACTAGAATATGTCCTCCCGTATAGGCATACCTATGTGTTCATATTTAAAAGTACAGATAGTTTTGTGAGCAAATGTGTTCTAGGCAGACCATGCCTTCTGAAGATGTGCAATATAGTAGTTCTGCTAGGGTCACAGCCAGACGTGAGTTTCATTAAGAAAAAAATGGTCACCTTGGTGTCACCTATCGATGTTACCCTCATTTTCCATCAGGGGACTTAGGGTACTTCCTAATAGTTTCTTCTGATTCTTTCAGCAACCTGACGTGAGCTTGGCAGGGAAGGAGGGAAGGTGGGCTTCAGGAGTGCAGGATCCTAACAATGCTAGGCACGCGTTAGGTTCCGTACATGTGGAATGAAAATGCAAAACGTGTGACTGAGACATTAAAAGCTGGTGTGGGGGGGGGGGACAAGTGGGTGACTCTACTGCGGCCTTCTGATTACCAAGAGCTATGTTCTCTCTCCTGTTCCCTCTGCTTTGGGTCTGCCGTTTCCTATGACACACAAACTTCTTTCTGCTTCTCCCAAGGAATCTATGCAGACGTCATGAGCTATTTGGCAATGATGGCTCACAACTGTGAGCAATAAAGAATAACCATATTAGCAATTCCTCCCCGGATCTGTTTCATTACTGCACTGTGGTTTCATGCCAGTTGGCCAAATTAGGGCCAGGCACCTGCTTCCTTTTGTGTCTCTTGCTATCTGTGTGTGTGTGTGTGTGTGTGTGTGTGTGTGTGCTGCATTGTTTATGTTTCTGTATTTCTTGTCTTCTCTTCTTTTTATTTTTTTATTAGTACATGTTTATAGTGTGCAGTGTATATGGAGAACTGTTACATGTACATAACACATTTTAATTCATTTTTTACATACCCTCCCCCTCTCCTTCCACCCTCTCTTGGTCCCCTTCTTTTAGCTAAAGGTCTTATCTTCTTGTTTATTTTTCTCTTTATTTATTTTGGGTTTCTCATGTAAGAGAAATGGGAAAAGCATAATCCATGGAGATGACAAATTTGAATCTAGAATTATTCTATAAACTCACCATTTGAATGACCCCAAGGTAAAGCTTAATATTTCTTTTCTCGGCTCCCTCATCTAAAAGAGAGGGGATGCTGTTGACCATGTCCCATTTGCATAAACTCTGAATGTGACTATGGGTGCTCACTCAAATGCACTTTGTAAGTGGAAATTTTTACTATTGCTGCTGCTACTAATAATCCAGAGAGGGCTGGGGATATAGCTCAGCGGCACCACCCCTGCCTGGCAAGCATGAGGTCCTGAGTTTGATTCCCAGTAGTTTGATTCCCAGTACAAAAAAAAAAAAAATCCAAATAACTTTAGAAAATACTATCAGGCAGCAAGTGTTACTTTTATTCCCATTTTACAGGCAAGAAAATTGAAACTCAGGAAGGTTAAAGGTACATGTCCAGAAGGGTACAGAGAAATTTGATGATTAAAAATCAGAACTCAATCTGCATGTCTCTGAGTCCAGAGCTTGGTAACACTAGGCTACCTCCCATTATTCTTATTTCATGGAATACCTGTCTACACTAATAGGACTTTATATTGTTTTCAGGTTTTTTTGTTTCTATAAACCTTTACCTTCTGCTTATTTCTCTAACCAATAAACTATTCTTGGTGGTAGCTCAAGCATAAATAATTTAGGAGGAGAAGGTGAAACAATATTGTAACGCAATGCTTATAATTTCCAAAGACGTATAATACATCCTCAAGACATTTCCATGAGATATTTTCTGGAAACTGGACAATACTTCAAATTAATGCTGACACTAAATCTAATTGTTTTATGATGCTACAACAGACTATATGGGATAAAACTTTCAAATATCGGAGGTTCCAACATTTAAGTTGATGGAACACATTTCACAGTCTGGCAAAGATGAGAACATCTGCCTAAATGTATAATATTGGTACCTGGAGCAAAATAATAAAAGAGATCTTCAGCTTAGAGACCCTGTACCACTCTCAGCAATCAGCCTTTATACTGCTGAGCCCTACTAAGAATTCTGGGAAGGTAAGTAGAGGAAAGGATACACTTTATGAGAGGCCCTGGCACTCAAACTGGGCAGTGGTGGCTGTGGACTACATTTCCAGGTTGTGACACATGAAGAATGAATTCTTCCATTCTTTCCCCAGAAAATAGGGAGCCATGCTTTGGAATCAGTAAGAATTGTAGAAATCACAGCATTGTTGTCTACCATTTGACAGACTTCAAACTCTGTGAGTCTTGGGACTCTGCCTCCTTTATTACTGAATGATAATAATACCTGGCACATACTTCTGTGTATAGTGGCACATGCGGAGGGGCATGGTTCATGGGCAATCAGACTGGCCAAGAACATATAGGATCTTATCTCATGTAGAAGCAAACTCACATTACAAATAGCAATTGGGAGTAGTGTGTGTGGCCAAATTTCTAGAAGAATAGACCCCCAAATAGTCATCAACATGGGAGACAAGGACTGGAAATGTGAAAGAAAGTGTGTTGAATGCTTACCTATTACTAGTATTTATCTTATAGTCCTGTGCTAATACTGATGATGATACTACTGCTACTACCATATTACCAACTTCAGAAGGTCTGGGAAGGAATAAAGGATAGAATATAAGCAAAGCTGTAGTGATGCCTCACACTCATGATCTGTGACCAGTAAGTGTCCATCTTTTCCTTCTTCATCTTTCACTCATTGAGAGGAACATCCCCCCCCACCCCACACACACACAGAGATGGGCCTTAGGCCAAGATAGGGAGCGGTTGACTAAATGTTGCCATTTCTCCCTCCCAAGGGGGTCCCCCAAATCATTACTGCTTTGCCTATGCATGGGATCTTCCTGACCATGCTCACTGTCACAGGCCCCGCCTAAGGCAAGCTCTTCCTCACTGGTCCTTTCACCTGGAAGTGGCCAGCCCTTTCTGACCTGACGGCCTCATATACGCATTTCTCTCCTTCTATCCGTGTCCCTTGAAGCATTTGACTTCAGCATACATTTACTAAGAATGCAGCATGTGGCAACATTTGGAGAACATTGGCGGCTCACCCTGTAAGAAAGGAGGAGCTTTCTGATGGAGAATCCACACCTAACTCACCTCTGAGCTGGCATCTCTTAGCACAGTGTTTGGCACTTGGAAGGTGGTCAGGAAAATGTTTTACGTGAATGGAGGGGGAGACAAACGGTGCTTTAGCCTACTATGTGAAGAATATTGCGTTGGATGTTACCAAACAGAAATGAAAGAAGTAGGCTGCATGGTTCCAACCCCACCATCCCTAATGGTAGGGACTTCAAATCTTCCCTGAGACTCACTAAGGGGCATCAACAAAAGAGCATTTTTGTATATTGCCTAAGATACTGCATAACCACATTATATCTAGTATCACACTTTTTTTTTTTTTTTTTTGTCTTTTTCCTTTTTACTGGTAGCGGGGATCGAACTCACAATTGTCTGCTTCCAAGGCAGGCACTTATGCCGCTGAGCTAAATCCCCAGCCCCATCCACTATCACACTTGATCCTTAAACAAAACATATTGGAGGTTCTGGAGTAAGAACTGATTCACACCCACATGACCACAGACAAGCTTATTGTTCTTTTTTGGGATTCACTGTCCTCTTTAAAGGTAAAGCCTTTCCTTTAAAGGTAAAGGAAAATAGTGATGGTTATTATCAGCATTGTCAAGCAGAAGTAAGGTAATGAGTGTAAAGTACTTTTTTAGCATTGCTGGTTTTCAGTTCTAATATACTCTGTACATACACGCTCAGGAGAATCTTTGTCATTTCCAGGTCATAGAAAAAGAAGCTGAGGACTGTAAGAGGTGGATTGCCCAAGTTGCACACAGCTTGGAATTGCAATCCAGAGGCCCCCATGCCAGGTACTGTGCTTTTTCTACTTATTGTACTTTTCAGCAGGCTGGCATCGTGTTTAACTTTTGACACTATTTATTCATACAGTCAACACATGTTCACTGAACACCACATACATGCCAGGCCCAATTATAAGTGTGAGGCATTCACCAAGGAAAGAAAAATGACATGGCGCTTGGCTACAGACCATGTCCAGGGCTGGACAGGAGGTGAACATTAAACAGGCTCACACAGCAACGTTTGGATGATAACAAATGTGACTGAGTGCTGTGAAGAAAGAAATGAGCTGCTGTAGAGTACTAAACAAGGAGTATGCATGTGTGTGTGTGTGTGTGTGTGTGTGTGTGTGTGTGTGTGTGTGTGTGTTTTACTGCAGAAAGGAGGGTGGTAGTGTTAGTGAAAGTGTTCTGTGCAAAGACAATGAGAATATGAAGTTTCTAAGAAAATAGTTCAGGTTCTGTTGTCAGTTGGCACTAACAGCCTGTCCACAATGCTAGCTAAACTCAGGATTGCCCAGGACATTTAGTGTACATTTCTTTCTTTTGCTTTTAAAGTGAGTTGTCCTCTCTGGGGTGCTGAGTATCTAAAAGAGCATGCTTGGATAGCAAAATTATGATAATGTGAATCTAAACCAAACCCAAGGTGCATGTTCACAGTTTACACAATAGGAATGGGCAATAGTGGAAGCCATATAAAAGATCAATAAAACTCATACAATTTCAGTTTTGCACAAAGCCAGTCATTTGCTGTATTTTTGGTTGCTAAATTCAATTAGATGATAAAGTTCTACTATGAGAGAGAGAGAGAGAGAGAGAGAGAGAGAGAGAGAGAGAGAAACAGTGTTTACTGCCAACCAGTGTTGGCCCTACCACTAACTAAGAGATAACAAACCACTTAAAAAGCCTTTGGTTCCTCCACTAGAAAAATGTGATAATGATCTCATAGGAATGTAGGAGGTAATATATGTAAATTAAATTTTCATTGTTTCAAATTACTCACTTTTAATGTAAATGAGGTAATATATATGAAGGGCTTAAAACATTACTTGTGTTTTGCAAATGCTTAATAAACGTTAGTATTCTTACACTATTACTACCTATATGAATTTGATAATCCTATTGTGAAATAAAAGAGAACATTGCTTTATTCAAATAAAATTTGGCAAAAACAAATACAATAATCAAGATTCTGGATTAAGCAACATATTAGCTTTGAATATAGAAGCAGAAACAAAAGCCCATTTTGTGACTCATTTCTACTTTCCTAATTGCTTGTTCCTGCTCTGGACTTCAGCCAGGAGTCAGTCTTTAGCCATGGATATATACACATCAGATTGCGTATGAGCATAAACAAGAACACACAGCTCCTGTCGCCTCTGAGGACTCCAAAGAAATGGCATTAAAAGTGAGTGATTTGAAACAACTGAAATTTAATTAAAAACAAAATTAAAAGTTGTTCCAAGCCTGGCGCTTCAGCCAGCAAACTCAGAGGAAATTAGTAAGTGCTACTAATAGCTGGATCCAATTCACAAGCCTCTAGAAGACAGTGGAAGGAAGATGTGCACCTTTTAGATGAAACAATTAAAGATCACTTCTGAGAAATAATCACAAACAGTATTCCAGGGTTGAAGGGACCATTAGTTGTTGGACTGTTTCTTTCAAACATCCTCATTACCATAAAGGGAAAGTGCCCTGAGATTTTGCCAATAGCATTGTCCCGGGCAACATAAAAGGACTGTGTGGGAAGGTGAGGGCAAATTTTTTTAAAAAATATCTGCCACCCATTGCCTGAAACTTTACCTTACCAATTCAGCTTTATGGGAAATCTCAAATACACAGGTTGGTTAATATAATAGGTTCTCCTCAAATGATGGGAACTGAAGAAGTGTTCTGCCATCTGGGGTTGATATACCCGGATGGGTAAGTGAGCTGTGGTGAGCCCAGGCTGAGAGGGCAGCACACAGTGGGCTGATTCTAGACAAAGTCCTGAGGTGGGTCCCAGGGGTCAGTCTGTCTCTACTCTCAGGGTACCATGAAGGTAACAAGATAAGAAACAAAATTATATCAAGGAGCAGAATGATGACAGATTGTCTTAGCTACTGTTCTCCTTGCTGATGCAAAATATCTACCACCCAATGTTTAAGAAAATGAAAGGTTTATTCAGTTCACAGTTTGTAGAGGTTGTAACCCATAATCAGCTGGGTCTGAGGCAGGGTGACACATGGCAGAGGGCAACAGTTCGTGGTGGCAGAAGATACTAACAACAGTAAGATCAAAAAGAGGGAGACAAGCCTCTTTCTCTCTCTTTTATCCTATCTAGGATGCTGGGATTAGAACAGTGACAATCCAGTCAGTGGATGGATCCAGCAATCACCATCCTTAATCCCAGCATCTTTAATCCTAGCATTGAACCATGAATCAGTCACAAACTTTAAATTCAGCTACCTCTAACAAAGTTCCATCTAGAAGGGCATGGTGCTTGGGGGGTGGTCATCAAGACAAAAACCTCAGCAGGGATGGTGCAGCAGGCCAACTGGAGAGAACAGAGAAGTGGATGCCAATCTCTTACACAAACCAATTTCCTAGTTTGTATATTTTCCTCAGATCAGTTTGTGGTCCTCTAATTATCCTTGAGGAAGAGGAAGAATCATTCCTTCAACATTCATCTCAACTTCTACTTTATTGCAAGCTGCTTCAGTGAGAACAATCTCCATCTTTCCCAGGGATCCTGCCAGAGCTTTGGAAACAGTGCAGTTTATGGTTCCTGGATACAAGAATGGTCTGAGAGAGTCTATCTCATTGCCAAATCACATGACCTAATTCGAAGTTTCAAAATAAAATGGCAATTGAGACCATAATCACAATAACAATATTAAATATCTCAGTTGTGTTTTTGTGAAGTATCATTATTATTATTATTATTTTGAATGAAGAATGCATCTAAATAAGATGAACTTCCAGTATCCATGTTGGAAACTGTGGTAAGAGGTGGAAGCTAGAGAGATGGAAGAGCACTGCTGCCTAAAAATCGAGTATGGCTCAGGCAGGAGATAACTCAACAAAATGTAATACAGCATCCTCAGGCTTGGCTTGGACATGTAATAGTGAGTGAGCTTCGGAAGATCCAGCAGGGCCACTCTCCTCTATAGGCACAGATTGCTTCCTACATATGTCGATGCCCAAGTGAAGCACTAGAATATAGCAGATAGGTGGAGTGGAAGAGCTGAGGGGTTTATTGCAAAAGGGGAGGTGTTTACAAAGGAGTACAAGAGCCAGGGGCTTGAGGAACCAGGCATATTTTACCTATGTCTGGAGTGTGAGATGTCTGAGGTGAAGAAAGAGGAAAGATAAAGCTAAAAATAATTTCTGGTTCTGGTTAAATAGCGCTCAATAATTTGGAAAATTGTCAAGCTAGCTACTTGGCAATATGCCCACCCTATGTTCTCACCCCTGTGCCCACGCTGTCCTTTTGAGGTAGAAGAAACTGCCATTTTAATTGACTCCATATTTCAAACATGACACCAGCTCCCATCCGCTGGTCTCCAAGCCTCTGCCTCTGAGTGGATTCCTGTGCCCAGCACATTAATGCTGCATTTGAATCTTTTCAGGAAGCAGCCCCTGAAGCTTCCTAGGTATAGTTCATATGAGCACCAGCATGGGTGCCTCAGACTGACCACATTATCCACCCCCTTCCGTAGCTAAAAGACTATGGGAAGACCCCATATAAGTTATTCCACAGACCATTCAAACCTCCAGGAGACCAGCTGTTAGAGATCGACAAACTCATTTTGCTCACAGCACACAGTGACATCTCTTACTAATAATGTTTATCCAGTCAGGATTTGTAAAGGCCCTAAAACTGCGTTCTTCAGTCTCTCTCGCTCTCTCTCTCTCTCTCTCTCTCTCTCTCTCTCTCTCTCTCTCTCTCTGTGCCTGTGAGAGAGAGAGAGAGAGAGAGAGAGAGAGAGAGTGTGTGTGTGTGTGTGTGTGTGTGTGTGTCTGTCTGTCTGTCTATCTCTCTGTCTCTCTCTCTCTCCTACAAACTTAGCCAAGAGGCGGGCCTCTGATTCTTCACTTCATCTCTGAAAGTGCATGCATGACCAGAATCATAACACTTCCTAGTTCTCAAATATGTCTACCATGGGGCAGGCCATTGCGCTTAACAACCACTTAATCTCACAAAAGAGGTCTAATTTCTGATACATGAACATCCTCATCTTTCAGAAACTGGAGTTAAGAATTGAAGTCATGGACTCTAACACTGGAGTTCAGTGTCTCCACTAATATACCTCACAGTCTTGCCAAGAGAGACGAGAGACGAGAGACGAGAGACGAGAGAGAGAGAGAGAGAGAGAGAGAGAGAGAGAGAGAGAGAGACAGAGACAGAGACAGAGACACACAGAGACACACACACAGAGAGAGAGAGAGAGAGACAGAGAGACAGAGAGAGACAGAGAGAGAGACTGAGGGGGAGGTAGAGAAATTATTTACTCAGGCTTCTCCCCTTCTCACTCGGGCTGCTTATGGGGATGTCTGGACTCCCTAGCCCCTCAGAGATCCCAGCAGGGGATGTCACATTATCTGTGACTTTTGCCTCTTCTTGGGCCTCAAGATACATTTCCTTGTTTTGGTTCTACAGAACCTGCATCCTCTTCACCCTCACTTCTCTGTCCTTGTTCAGGCATTAAAATGAGGACTAAATGGAGCAGCCCCCTCTGAGGGTGGTTTGCCTCAGTTCGGTAACCTCATATTCCCTGAGGTCAGTCCACAAATCCTGCAAAGTTAGAGATCTCATAGGATAAGACTTCTCTGCCATTAAAAACTTTCAAGTAGCATTGGCAAGAACTATGGCTCACCCTTTGAATGTGGTTTACTGTTCCCATCTCACAGATGAATAAAAAGAGGCTTAGAGAGATTAAATAAATAGCTCAAGGGAACACAGTTAAAAATGTTCATAACCAAGTATTAAATTCATGGAGTGTGTTTCTACAGATTTAATTAAGTTAGACACTGAGTAAGTAGTTACAGCTGCCTCAATACAAAAAGGGAAAGTTCAGACCATTTAACAGGAGAACCAACTTAGAAGAATGATGGTGATGACGCTGATTAAAATACAATCTTGTCATATGCTCTTGTTTGACAAACATAATGCTGAATACTCTATAAATACTATCTCATGTAATTCTTATAACTATAGAATAATACACCAGAAGGGTCAAATAACATTGTTAACATCAAATAGCTCTGAAGTTCATGGAGCTAACATTTGAAGCTAGGTGAGTCTATGCCTACTGCTTTAATTACCAAAAGTCAGGATTTCACTGACTTTTCTCAACAAATAACTGCAGTGCTGATGCCTTTGCTTAAAGTCCTTCAATGGTTCCATGATGCTCAAACTTTTCCAGCATGAAAGCCCAACACAGAGGACTCCTACTTCTTCTTCCATCAGTCGCACTCCTGATTTTACACTTGGGAGCTGCCTGCTCCTGACACATCTTTGCTCGTGCTATTTTCCTTTTGTGGAAGACTGCCCTTGTCATGGCCATTCTCCACACCTCCGACAGAAGTGCAGGCTCTCATGCTCCATCCTGGCTAATTTCCTCAAATGGGAAAAGGCTCAAGAAAATTTTTGCTGAAGCTTCACCCAGATCTGCCCACTGGGAAACACTCCAGGCTTTCCTGGCACCCTTGCTAGGTCTTGGCTATGTGACCTATGGCTTCAGGTTGTGATATGCCATCTATTATAGTTCTTTGCTTACATCTAGCCCACCATTTAAAGTAGCAACTATGCTGTCTTTGAGGACATAAGTAGCATTTATTGATCCTCTATTTTTGGCTACTTTCATGCCATTCTGTTCATCTTCACCACCACTCTGGGAGGTAGGAGTTTATTACTTTATTATGACTGGAGGCTAAAAGAAGCAATACTGTCATCCAAGACCCATAGTTAGTGAGCTGAAGAGTGGAGATTTTAACCTGAGATTTTGTGATTGTAAATCTCATATTCTCTTCCTCATTTCAAACACCTTTAATGCTAACTGTATATGAGCTTGTCCCAAAATGTAAATCCTGGTCCTGAGCAAATGGTCAGAAAATGTCAGTTTAAACTCTTAATGTAGGGACTCACTAATAAAGTTCAAATGGGAATCAGGATCACAATAGAGGAAGGAATGAACAGGGTGTTCAAGGGTGTTTCACAACTTGTGGGATAACTTGAGGTTGGAATGAGATTTTCACCCATCGGCAGAGATTTAGAAAGTTGCCAATGGTTTCTGGAAACCTCAAGGCTGAGCAGCTGCAGATTTGGCTTAAATAATCCAGAGGAGCTGGCTGGGGAGGAAAACAAAATAGCAAGGCTTTGCTGGGTACCAGGGCTGAATGGAGAAGGGTGTACTGGTTTTAATTATTCTTCCCATCTCATCATTCCCCTCTGAATACAATGCATTCTCCCCCTCCTATACTCTTGCCTGCATCTAAGACATTAAAGGTCCCTCAGCATCTGGGGCTGAGAGCCGAGGATTGTGATAAATCTTTCCCCTACAGCCTGGGCTTCCCACCACTTTCTTTTTCATCCAGACAGGCTTGGGAGCCTGCAGTCCCTGAAGAAACTTGGCTGTGATCCTTCCAAGCTCTCTTCAAATGGCATCTTGCAGGCTGGGGAAAGTTGGTTCAGCTGTCTCTGCTCCCAGCATCCTAGCTCAGAGGCTGCATGGTTGCAGATTGCCCCAAAACAGACTGAAGAGAGAAGATGGTAACAGGATGATTGCATACAGATACGATCCTTCATACATAAATGAAGGAGAGTCTTTCTTAAAGATGATGATAATAATTTTACATATTCATAGGGTACAGTGTGACATTTCAACACATACCAATAATGAGCAATGTTCAAATCAAGGCAATTATAAAATCTTTCACCTCAAACATTAATCATCCCTATGAGTTGGGAACATTCAAATCCTCTCTTTTAGCTATTTTGAAAAATACAAAAATAAATCATTAACTACAGTCACCGTAGTGTGCTATAGAACACTAGAAGTTAATCTCCCATATAATTTTATTTCTGTATTTGGCAAACAACTCTTCCCTATAATCCTACCCAAAACTTTCTACTCTCCCCTTTCATAAGACCCAGTTATTTTAGTTTTAAACACAAGTAAAAACATACAACCTGAATTTGTTCTGCTTCTTGCTTACTTCACACAACGTATCATCCTGCAGTCTTTTAAACCTCATATTTCCCCTTCTACTCTTAAAATATTCCAGGCAGGGGAAATTGTATGTAACATCCTGGTTCCTCCTATATTTTACAGAGAAGAAACTAAGATCTGGAGAAGCAGAGATTGGCCCGATGTCAGTGAATTAATGGTAGAGCCAGGTCTCATTTTAGTCATCAAAATTTCTGCTGCATTTTGTGTACCCTAAATTGAAAAATTCTACTTGCTCCCCTCATGCCTGTATGACACTAGGTGGTTGTATAACTTCCCTCTGCTTGATCTTTGTTCGTTTGTGATACTGGGGATTAAGCCCACTGACCTGCATCTCCAGGATCCTCTGCCTTTAAAATATGTTTTTGAGACAAGTTACTACTAAGTTGTTAAGTTGTCCAGACTGGCCTTGAACTCATCAACTTCCTGCCTCTGTTTCCCAGAAAGATGGGATTTCAGGCCTGTGTCACTACATTTAGTTCATATGAACTTCAAATGTTTATGGTTTCCTTAAATTAAAGCAAATACCATAATTGAAAATCTGGTTCATGAATGAACAGAATTAAGTAAAACCTTGCAAAGTTCTTAGCATAGGCCTGGCACTTAGCAAAAGTTCTGCAACTTTTCCCTATTACTAGTACTGTTACTACTGCAACTGTTGGGAAGCTGCTATACTGATCTACATGAATATAGGAAAACTGTCCATATGCGCCTCGGAAAGCCTGCCATTGACCATCAGCCACCTCTAGGAGGCTTCTAAGGCTCTGAGACCTAGCACAGGAGGCACCTGCTCAAGACGTTCCCTCCCACCACTCATCATTCCCAGCTTTGAGATCCTGGCCCCTCCTCATCTGTGTCTCCACAACAACCAGTACCATAACATTATGAATCTCACACTGCATTTCACCTTGCAGTGGCTTGGTGTATATCAAAAATATTAAATTGGGAGAAAGCAGGGGGTGTGTTTCATCCATCTGTATCCTTAGTATCTGAGCATCCACAGAGAAAATCATCTGAGATATTTGTTGACCATAGGAAGGGGAGGAGGGAAAGAGGAGAGGGGAGGAAGCAAAGGAACATACAGTCATTACATGAAGGAACAGTATTATTAATCAATTTTTAAATATTTATTTTCTTCCTTTTGGCCAAGAGAGGCTTACCCTCCTCATATGATCTCTTTTACTTGCCTAGCTTTATCCACTAAGACCGTATTCCAATCTTGGGATTGCCTTTTTAAATAATGAAACTATGAACAAATAGAGAAAGGCACAGCATTCTCATAATTGTACCTGCTCCCAGAGATGGCAAAGTGCAAATACACATACCCCCAACACTCTTTTGAGGCAGGAGCAAGAGCATTCTTTGTAATTTATTTTAGCTAAATTCATTTTGTTAGTATATGTCTGGAGTACACGCAGTTTATAGTCATCTTGGGGGTGGGTAGGTCATGTACACACTACAGCTTATTTCTGATTTAAAACCCCTTTCCCTTTATTCCCTCCTCATCCTCCTCCTCTAATTTCCCTGCCATGATTTTTATTTTTGTTGATATCAGTCTTTGCCCAGGCTATGATACATAATTATTACATTCACTGGAATTATTAGGTACCTGTACATGACATATCTTTATTCTACTTATTTCTCCTTCCCCTCCTCTACCTCTCATTGCCTGCCTCTCTCTCTCTCTCTCTCTCTCTCTCTCTCTCTCTCTCTCTCTCTCTCTCCTCACAGAAATATGGAACAGAATTGTTAATGATAGAAAACTGAGTTTCTCTATCTCTTGCAAAAACCTTCTGCTCTCAGTTCCTGGGAACATATTTTTGGACTCAATCTGCTATCAAAACACAGAAATTAGTCCCCAATTTTGGATGTCAAATTCAGTTATCTCTTTTGTTAAGAAGGGAAGTGAGTAACAATTCATTCTGGTGGGAAGCCAAGCTAGCATCTTAGCACAAACTGTCGTTAAAAAAATCTCAATTCCACAGCCTCTTGTGATATCTTTAAAAGCTTGAACAGGCGCAGCTGCTTAGACAGGCTGCCCTGGGTTTGTTCTCCCCCAGGCCTTGTGTCACATTTAACCCGGGGATCAGTTACTATTTAAGGAAGAAATGGCTTGAAGCATTTTTCCTTCCACAACTTTGTGGATTTAGACTTTACTAATGAAGAGATTTGTAACAAAAAAAAAAAGTAGTCTACTCCAGGGGATATCCACAACCCCAGCACTGGCTCTAGGCCATTGCTGAGCAAGTTGCCCATTAAATGCAAGAAGAAGGAGAAAAAAAAGTTTTCACAGTTTATAATTGTATTATGAGTTTCATTACAGATCTCATTTTAATTCTGATTGAAACCCAGCCTTGCCTTCTCCCTGTACTCTCTCACGTATAGTTATTAAGTCTGGGTTGGAGTTCAACCTATTCTTCCTGGTTTCAGCATATTAATATAGTTTATTGGTATTTCATTGCCACTTCCCTTGCGAGTGTTCTGAATCTCAGCTCAATTTTCATTTTCCCCTCTCCCTTGGCTGTTGTTTCATTTTGATGTTAGGAGAAGGAAGGTGAGTTTGTTTGGAGTTTCTTGTTTTGGGAATGGGAGCTCAAACGGCGGTGGGGGAGGCCAGTCACAGAAGAGGAAACCTCAGATTTCTTAAACTGTCATTCATTACAATGTGGCTTCCAGAGCATCGGACTCCACCTGCCAGTTCTTCCTGCCTTCATTCTCTTACAGGTGCAATTTATTATATATCTGCTAATTCAGCACTTCCATTAGGCATTGCAAAAGGTTAAGGCATGCATACACTGTGTCCTTACCCTTTTGGATATTTAGCTCTATCCATTATAACCCCCACCCCCTTTTTTTCTTCTCCATCTGGCAAATGATTTCTGCTGAGGGTAAGGGGCACTAACTCAGTTTTTAAGACATTGTTGTAGGTCTTGCATATAGTGTACAAAACACTAAGATCTTTAGCCTTATGGACCTTTTGACCTACTGGGAGACACCAACATTGGCTGAGTACATATGTAATTACAAATAGAAACAAACTCATAAAATAAAAGGACAGCGTTCAAGAAGAATAATTAGTAAAGAATCTATCAAGGACTGCAACATGACAAAGAAGATCACCATTGATTAAACAGGAGAAGCTGGAAGAGGGGAAATTTTCAGTCCGAGAGAGCAACTATGTAAAGAGAATAATTTTTTTTTAAAGCAATGTAGAGTGCAGTGAATGAGATTGGAGAGGCAGGCTATGACTGAACCTCACAGCAATGAAAAGGCCAGCTTAAGAATGTTAGTCTTTTAAACAAAGTACAAGGAAAGCAACTGAACAGTTTTATGGAAGAATTACTTTATTATTTTAAAATATTTTAAAATATTGCTCTGCTTTAAGTGTTGCAAAAAGCCTGGATGGAGGCTATCTTTAATGCTGAACATTGGTTCTTAACCTAAGGTAGTTTTCCCAAAGACACCTACATAGCAGTCACAGGTAGGGGAGAGAGATTGTAAAGCCATTAGAAAGATAAAAATGCACTTCTTCAAGAAAGGAGAGATTATTTATCTTTGGGGAGTGAACTGAAGTTATCTAGAGAAAATAAATTATTGTTTAAAGATGGTTATGTTCATGGCATATGGAAATGATAATGGTTACTTCTAGTAGAAAATAATATATAAGCAAAGGTATAGGGAAGAGCAGATATGAGGTAAGACCACCTACTTTCTAAATACCACTACATGTAAATAAATTAAAGAAGAACAAAGTGGGGGGCTGGGGATTTAGCTCCGCGGCATAAGCACCTGCCTTGCAAGCAGGCAGTCGTGAGTTCGATCCCTGGTACCGATAAAAACGAAAAAGACAAAAAAAAAAAAAAAAAAAAAAAAAAAAAAAAAAAGAAGAAGAAGAAGAAGAACAAAGGCAAAGACCATATATTGCAGCACTTTTACCAATTAACATGATCCACGATGTTTGAAGATCTGCAACCAGCACTGAACAATTTAAACAAAGCCTGGGCTGATTCCAGAAAGCAGGATGTCCAAAGCACAATTTTTTAAAAAAATAATTTGCTTGACAGTTTCAGAATGGCATGCAGCCACTTTAACTGTGGTATAATTTCCCCTTCTAAGAATTTAAAATAGTTCCCCCATATATTCAAATCATTGCAAACTGGCTCTACAACCAAGATATGAAACTCATCCCTCATTAAAGACACAAAGGCACACACTGGCTTACTCTCCTGGGTTGAAAGACTACAATAAGGGAGGAAGCAAACACATGTACATTAGATACACTGTAAACAAATTTGTGATCAAAAACAGCCACACATGTGTCATATTAATGAGATAGGCCACCATGGTGAGTGGCCATTTATATTTGATGATTTCTTAGGCTTGAAGAATCCTAAACTCCAAATAACTCAGTCAAAGGAACAAAAAATACTTCAATATCATTGCAATTCAACCCAAAAAGATGAGGTTAATACTTTAAATTGACCAGAAGTAAAAGTACAAAAATCACTTTGTTACAGATATTTTATACAAAAATCACATCAATATAAAACTATAGGTGTGTGTGTGTGTGTGTGTGTGTGTGTGTGTGTGTGTGTGTATACATTTTGCTAAGAAAAGAATTCAGGGGACATTCATAAGCTTCCTTCATTTCCAAGCATTCCTCTATGTCTGATTCTGTGCAACAAAGGCATGATAATTGGGGATGAGGTAGTCAAAATAAACAAACATATCCTCAACATTCTAAAATATTAAAATGGTTTTAAAATTTAGATACTGATCAAATGGTTCCAAATAAAAATATCAAATACGTAAAGCATTCCTTCTCTTTTCTTCTATAACTTCATAGAAAATGTAGTCATCTATTCTCCGGAGGCCCCCTATCATGGGGAACTCATTACCTGGCAATGACCCCCTTCCAATATTAAGAAAATATTATCACAACTGCTAACATTTATGTGATTTATTGAGCCATTAGTGGGTCTTAGGTACTGAGCTAAAAGCTTTATGAGCATTATTTCATTTATTCTACACAATAATTCTATGAGATAAGTATGCTATTATCACTGTATTGTAGATAATGAAACTAAAGCTTAGAAAGTTTAAGTAACTAGAACAAAGTCACACATTCAATAGCAGAGGAAGACATTTCCACACTCAGTCTGTATTTTCTGTTATCACTCACCATCCGTATAGCTCTGGTTTTTCTTCCTAAGGCTTCCAAGAACTAACCAGTTCCCTTTTCAAGACAAATGATAATTGTGGCCATTTCTCCGTAAGCTTAAGGTGTGATAGAAAGTTGGTCTGAATTCAAATATTATTAAGCATTCACTCTACTTTCCTTTCATGTGTTAACCTGACCAAATCACAGAACATCTGATACTTGCTTTTTAAAATTTATTTTTAATTGATAATAAAAATTGTATATGCTTATGAGGTATCATGTATTATTTTGAAATACATAGAGCATTATGTAATATTCAAATAGAGTATCTCTATCTTCCCAATATTTACATATTTTGGTGAGAACATTAAAAAGTAATTTCTTCTAGCTCTTTGGAAATGCAAAAGAAAACATTCATCATCTGTAGTCATATACAGTAGAACACTAAACTTGATTCTCTTCCTTAACTATATTTGGTTCTCATTGACCAAACTTTCCATATTGCTCCCACTCTAGCCTTTGGAGACCACTACTCTACTGTTGCTTTCTGTAGGATCAACTTTTTAGATTCCATATGTAAATGAAATCATGCAATATTTGTCATTGTGTCCTTAACTTACTTCACCTAACATAATGACATCCAGCTTGATCCATACAGTTGCAAATAATAGGATTTTATCCTTTTTATGCTAAATAGTATTTTTCTGTACAAACATATCCCACATTCTTTATCCATTCTTCAATTGGTAGTTAGTTACATAGTTTCCATTTCTTGACTATTGTGAATAGTGCTCCAATAAATGTGAAAATTCTGGTGTCTCTGACACATTAACTTCATTTCCTTTGGATGTATGTTCAGTAGTGGGAATGCTGGATCATATGCAAGTTCTATTTTCAGTTTCTTTGGAGTCTTCTTACGTTTCTTACTATGGCTATACTAATTTGTATTCTTATCAATAATGTGTAAGGGTTCTCCTTTATCTACATCCTTGCTAGCACTTGGATCATTCATTCACTTTTTCTTTCATAAACTCATTTATTATAATTATTGTAACTAGAGTGAAGTGATAGCTCATTGTGGCTCATCATACCCCCATTTTGCTGATGTTTAGTGATGGGGAGTTTTTTCACACATCTGTTGGTCATCTGTATGCATACTTCTGAAGAATGTCTGGTTAGGTCTTGCATTGTTTTTAAAATCAGATTTATTTTCTACTATTAAGTTGTTTTATTTTCTTATGTATTGTGAAAAGTACCCTCTCGTCAAATGTGTACTTTATAAATATTTTCTCACAATTTATAGATTATACTGTTACTTTAGTCCTACATTCACGTATGCAAAATGAAGATTCTAAGACATCTATGTAAAGCACTTTATACAAGGATAGATACATAGCACATTTGCTCAACAATTTTAGGTTCCCTTCCTATTTAGGTTCCTTCAGCACTTCTTTTAGGATCATCCTCTTCCACCCATTCTTTAAGAGGTTGTTAGGTGTCTACAATATTTCTCTTTAATACCAACCTCACTTCTCAAAACAACTTCCAATGTACAGTAATTCCAAGAAAAAAACATAAGAATCTTAAAACCAGTGTTTGTTACCTGCCTACACTGAAATGGAACCATCTCATCCATTTAGTCTAGACAGTTTATTGCTTTAAATGTTGTCTATTCTATTGCCTTAATGATATTGGATAAGCATATACTGTCTTCCATTGGGAGCTTCCAGAGATATACAAAGTAACACCTCAGCCAATGTTTTTAATAAACATTCATCAACCTGCTACTTGTATTGCAATTTTGATGAATCCCAAATCTCTGTAATCAAGGTTAATATGTCATAAACTTGATGATAGGCCATTTATACTATCTTCAATGCTATAGGAAATCATTGTAGCTATGCTCTCAAGCATACAGCATAGGAGGTACAGCATTAATAAAGTCAAAGCATTAGGGCAAAGGGCATTAATAAAGTGAAAGATGGAAGAGACCAAATGCCTTAATCAAAGGCCTTCATGAGTTCCAAGGGGTCTCAAGGGAGATCACATATGTTATGCAGAAGGAATGTAGTACATAGATATTGATATTGCACTAAAAATACTGCTAAGGGAATACTTAGAATTCTCTTAAAAATGTTAATATATGCACTCCACTCCTAGAGTCTTATTAACTAGTTCTAGGGATTATTAGCCAAATTCGGATGATTTATGTATCACAGCTGGAGAAACAATGCTAAATTTAATAAGCTTATGTTCAAGTGTGTTCCAACTCTTGATTGTGTGCTCAGCTGGGCAAAAAGCCACAGATGCCCTTGAAGAAGCTGAGAAACAGAAGGGGTGGGATTTGCCAAGGTCTTGATAGGGACCATGTCATTATGCATTGCTTTTGCCAGCTGCACAAGTGCCTTGTCTCTCTGACCCTTTCCCTACAATAGACGGTAAGCATCAAGTATAACTGTACAGGAACAGAAGGTCAGAATTCATTTTCTTCTTCAAGACTGGACACATTACTCAGCCCCATCTAACGCTTCAGCACCACGGACAGCTCAATCCGTAAGGTTGGCTGGAAATTCTCACTACTAACAAAGGGCCAGCACCTTTGAGCCCCTGTGGGAGAGCAACAAAGGATGAGAGCTGCCATGGAGATGCTCCTTGGGAGACCAGGTCTTAAAAGGAGCTCCGCCTATTTGACATGAGTTGCTGTCTTTGTGACAGGGTTGATTTTATTTTTTAAAACCCTACCCAGCAGTCTCAGGGGCCTATGTTATGATCTGGGTGTATAAATCTATGAAAAATATCATTGAATTTTACACTCTCCATCTGTGTTACTTACTATATTTATGATAGATTGCAAAGCACTAATAAATATCAACGCCAAGCTGTGACAAAGATTCAGGAAAACAGTCACCAGCATTACCTTTATCTTGTCCTCCATAAGTAACACCCTCATGTGTCCAGAAATCTGAGCTAAAAACTCACAAGTCTAATGCACAAAAGACTGTACTTTTCAATATCATGCTCTAGCCCTATGGAAGACAGGGTTCCATTCCTCTTCAAGTCCAAATTCCCTTATCAGCCAAATATGGATAATGAGCACTTCAGAGAAGTATGTGGGTATAAAATAAGATACATCTAGGAATTTCTCCATTGAAAGAATACTGTGAGAGGTGGGATTGCCTGGAATTGACTCTCAGGGTTTCTGCTGAGGTCAGAAGACTGAAGTTGCTCACAAGTTAATGCTACTCACACGTTGGTGCTATATCATTTACTCCATTTCATTCACCTAGCTGAAAAAAGTTAAAATCACCCACTCTTTCAGTATCTTACTCCTCTGTATGTGCCAGTGTCTGAAGTTATTTTTTTTTTTCTGAGAGCATGACTTTAAAAATAAGGGTATTCATCTCAGATGCTCACTTTTCGATTGAGTCTTTGAGTTTGGGGGACCTAATGTTCTCCAATTCTTTATATGTTCTAGATATAAGTCCTTTGTCTGAGGAACAGCTGGCTAAAATTCTTGAACTGCTAAGATAACAATATGCAATATATTAACTACTGTTAATTTACTACCAATTTTTGAAATAGTGTGTCGTTTCTATTTTTCTGTTTTTATTTTTAAAATAAATTAAAACAAATATAAAAATAATACTACTCATCAATTACTGGGCAGTCAAAATCTTTTAGCCATTCAAGCAAGTACATTATATACATTATGCCCCATGTAATTTACATTTTACAAAGAGGAAAATCAAATTTAGGGAGATGCTGAAACTCTTCTGTGTTTTACAGTGAGCCAGCAATAGAACTGGGATCCAAACTCAAATCATTTAAAAGGATACATTTCTGGCTAGGATGTTACATCACAGAAGGGATGTGGATTCCATTATGTCTGGCAACTGACATACTGTGAGCTAAGTCCTCCCAGTGCTGCCCAACATGTTTGTTCCATCACATATTCAGGACTTGTATATTACAAGGTTATTCCCAACTTTCTTTTTAAAATTATTGCATTGGCCTATTTTCTATATTATCGATGCTCTGGCATCCAGATCTTCCTAAGTGGTGAGAGACTACCCTTCCCCAGCTGGTTAAATCTTAAAGACAACAAAAGACTCACCCAGAAGGCTCCTTTTCATATGAAAATTAACTGAAGTCCAGGTTGCAATCATCTCTTATATCTGGTTGTTTTATTCTGAAGGACATATTTCCCATTCTTTATCATCATAGCGCCAGATGCCAGGAAACTAGGGACAGTCCTGTCACCCCATAGCTGCAGAATTATTTAAGCTAGCCAATCCTAAATCTGTCTACACTGTTTCTCTCTCTCTCTCTCTCTCTCTCTCTCTCTCTCTCTCTCTCTCTCTCTCTCTCTTTCTACAATAACCAAAGCCAGGTTCTTATGCATGCTTTCTGCTTGCTGCCTCTGCTGCTGAATAGTTCGTAGTGTATTTTTATCTGGCTTTGCAGAGCTGTGTTGTGCACTGGTTTCTGGAATCTAAATACAAAAATTTTGTGTCTAACAACAGTTGTTTCTGTATCTGTGCTTTCTCATACCTGATTGAAGCAAGTCCCAAGCACGTTAAAAAATCACTGTGTTCTCTATACATTTTCTGCCTTGGGTTTCATTATTTCAGCTTTTCTATCACTTAGAAATCTAATATATAAATCCCACAGAACTATTACCAATTCTTTCTTAACCCAAACAATATTAATTGCCTCAATATGTATTTATTAAATAGCTACCATGGATCTGATACTATATTTGTCATCATAGATAATACATTTCTTTCAAAAGACTCAAATCCTGATTTCACAAAGATTCGATTCCAGAGACAAAGCTAGATTTAGTCTATTAGCAGTTATAAAAGTTTATGTCTAGTGTAAGACTGCACTGTATCTGAGTTGGGAGGCATGTGCACAGTGGTGGTTAACCTGTGGCGCACATGACAGATAAGACTGTGTCACTGAGAGCTCTAAGGGGCTTCCCTCACTGGCTGAATATGTGCAAGGGCTCAGGTTCAATAAATGCCATTGGAAAATGGAAAAGAAGAAGAGGAAGAATTTTTAAGTTTATGATTGAGGTCAGAATAGGACATATATAGGTAAGTAACAAAGTGCATCTTTTTAATTCTCCACATTTTGCTCTGTCTTTAGAAGATATCAAGACTGTCTGTACCTTTCTTAAATGACCTTCTGATTTTGTTATTTCCTAACTAAATGCTACCTGAAAATTCAAAAAATGAAAAAGAAATGAGAGCTATAGTTTTTAAAACAACCATTTCCTATTTCATTTTTCTTTAAAATTCTGTATCACTTGTATCCTTGTTTGAAAAGAGAAAAAACAAATATCCCTATGAGATATGTACTATTACTGCCCACATTCCATACATGTAAAGACTTAGGCTCAGAGAGGTTAAATCACTTACTTGGTTATAGAACTGGTAGACAATGGAATAAATACATGAATTCTTGTGTCTTTCCAAAGCCTGTATTCTTAAAGTATTTTATCAAAACCTTGAGTAAGTCAGTCTCTAAGAATCTCTGTTTCTATATATATATATGAAAGCAAGTATTTAAAACTTGAGTCCCTTTGAAATTTAACAATTAATGAGTAGTGGCTGAGGAGGGATAACGGGTGGGGGCACACTTCCCACAATGGTCAAATTTCCCTACTGTTTTTTCACAATCATGTTTGTCACTTCTACTCACCTAGCCCCATTTTCCAACCGCACTTAGGTTCTAACAGTTCTTTCAGCCCTGAGCTCCATGAACCTACTTTACTGCGTGCTCCTTCAAATACTGCTGCTTCTTTCTTCCTCTTCAACACAACGCACACAGACACACACACACACGTACCACGCAGATGTACACATACCACACACACACACACATACACACACACACAACTTACTTGTCATATGTGCAAACGTGATTTGACTTAGATGAAATATAAATGTGCAAGAAGGATTGCAAATCAATTGAATACACATGAAATGAGGGTTACTGAGCTTATTTTCATTTCAGGTGAAAAACGGAGGGTTATGCACTGTGGTGAGTGGGAGCAGTCAGGAGATGCACTGACAGAGTAGGACTGTTTCAGAAGAGTAGTGAACATTTCACCATGCTCTGCTCAGAATGTACGAGAGGGAAAGTGCTAAGCTGTGAATAACAACACAGAACACGAAGACAAAGTTCAGCTCTATTGAGATAAGGCTGACAGAGGGAGAGGCTCTCCAGAACATTCCATATACATTCAAAGATAAAAACTTCTACAACAACAAAATGATATTAATATATTACTTTAAGTCAGAGGTTTAAATACCACTGGGCATTGGTTGGAACGGTTTTATTCTGTTTTGTTTGATTCTATGTGTGATGGTATGGAGCAGCTATTTTTAAGAAAACAAGACATTATGGCAGCCATTGCTGATTTAATATCATCCTGCTTTGAAGTCCTACCATACTTTTGTTCTTCTATTTCCATTGGTTCTATCATATTGTCTTATTGGATTGTAGTATGTGTGATAGTAAAAACAAATATTTTCTATGGAAAATGAGATAATATAGTAGCCATTGTTCATTTTCTGTTATTTGGTTTTGAATGTCCTGTAATACTTTCATTCTCTTGAATGGTTTTATACTATTTTGTTATGTTTGCTATTACTGTGTGTAAAGCTATGCTCAACTATTTCAAGAAAAGAGACATTATGATAGCTACTGTTAATAACAGGTTGTCTTGTTGTAAAGTACTATAATTGTTTACATTATTCTGTTGTGATTTGCTTTGTTCTGTCCTCTTTTGTTTTATTCTCTTTAAAATAAAAAAAAAAACCTGAAAAAAATACCACTGGGGAGTATCAATTAGTTCAGAGATGAAGACACTCTCTGAGGTGTTAATTTTTTTTTTCTTTTTGAAAATGATATATTCCTATGTAGACTTATGTTAAGTGTTTCTTATTTTATAACAAAAGGAAGGAGAGATGAAACTTTCAGAGGTGATGATTATGTTCATGCCATTACTTATGGTGATAGTTTCACAGGTATATACTTTTTTCAAAGTAATTGAGATATACACATTTAGCAATTGCAAATAAATTGAAAAATTAAAAGTGTGAAAAAACTGAACCGATAAAAACACATTAAGTCCCATACTCATGGTTGCATTCTTTATAATAATATTCATATTAAACTTCAGTACAATCAAATGTGACAATACCAAGTAAATATAAATGTTCAGGGAAATGGGTGCCAACATACTAACAACTTTTCTGGAGGGCACTTTAGCAATAGATATCAAATAGCTTCTTGGACCAGGCTTTGCTAATGACCATAGTGACTACAGTGTCTCATTAACTCAATTTAATTGGGTGAGTAATAAGTGGTAGAATGTCTGATACTTGTAAAGTATGTTTACAGAGAATGAGCTATGAATACTCTCCAGAACATTCATGAAGTTCCAGTAAAACTCATATACTTTTACCTGTCATATGTTGTTAATCAGCAAATACCCATTAGAGAGGGCAGCATTTCAATTTGAATCCATAAGCATGGTAAGAACTAGCAGATTTTGTATTAATTCAATCTTTCTGCCTCTACATTTGAAATCTTCTTGGATTCAACAATCCTTATCCTTGAACATAAAATTTTAAAAATCTTTAATTTTTAATAATCCAGAGTTTAACATGATAAAGGCATCTTCCTAAACTTTTGGATACTCCTTTTTTCCTGGGATGTATGTAACAGAATTTTGAGGTTGAGCCATGTGTGGAACCCCTAGTCAGACCTGGGTACGAGGTTTTGAATGTCTGTGGGCCAGCTTGGCTGCTGGGCTCTTACCATCTGCAATGAAGTGCTCAGGTACATGCAGAGTCACCTTCACCGTGAGGGGACAGGATATCTGACTGCCACACACCATCGCCAGGATGCAGGAGCTCACAGCAATCAGTGTCAGGGATGTCTTATTCACTGGGCTTTTCAGCAGACCTAGCAACACAAACACAAAAAGAAACACATAATTCTATGAAGTGAGGATAGGACACAGGCATGGCATTTGAGAATCATGTTATTTCCTAAACAAATCTGCAAAAAAAGAAAAGCTAAAGCCTCCTTGTTTTCTTCTGTGGACTCTTGTTGGGTCCTGAGAAATGCTTCACAAATCAGGGGTGTTAGCTTTCTGTCACTCTGACAAAATTTCTGAGTAAACAATTTAAAGAGAAGGAAAGCTTTAGTTTGGCTGATGGTTTCAGAAGTTTCAGTCCATGATTATTATTTGTCTCCATTGTCTCTGGGCCTGTGATGAAGCACAGCATTGTGGCAGATAGGGCTTAACAACCAAAGATGTTCAATGCATGGCAGTCAGGAAGGAGACTGAGACAGAGAGTAAGTGACAGGATAAGATACTGTCCCAAGGGCATGGCCTACTGACCCAGTCCCTTCAAAGAGGTCTCATCTCCTGGTTTCTACCACATCCTAATAATGCCTTCAAATTACGAATCCATCAATAGATTAATCACTCGATAACATTATTGCACTCATAATCCAGTTATCTTCTGAAAGGTACACCTGTGAACTTAGGTTTAACACATGAGTTAGGGGAGGTTTCATATTCAAATCTCAATAACAGACTCACAATTTACTCTGGCAAAGACAAAGAAATAAGCTTCCTGAGCATTATGGAAAATTTTCACACAACTCCACTTCAATTTGGTCATTATTGATAATAGTTGGACTATATGAGACTCTCTACTCTCTCTGGTAACAAGGGGAAAGACAGGGTGTGTTGGGTTCAGTAGGGCTTTGTAGCATAGTGGCACACCTGAGCATTAGACAATTTTGGATTCACAGTTTGGTGTTAGCTCTCTTGAGCTGTGTAACTCTTTCCTACCCATGAAGGTGCTGCAAGACCTGCTTTTTTCTACAAATCTCAGTTCCTTTATGTGTATGAATATGTATCTTACAGGACTGTTGTCATGATTACATGGCATTATATATCACTATCATTATTGATGCAAATATAGACGTAGATGTAGACTAGATATAGATACAGATATGCCTACAATATAGAAAGGTTTCATAGCTAGAAACTGGTCACCCAAATAAATGTCAAAAATAGAAAAGTTTCACAGCTAGAAACTGGTCACTCAAATAAATGTCATTTAATAGACATCTACTTTGTGAGACCCATATAGAGTAGAATTAGAATAGTTCTATTCTTGAGGAGTTTACAGGGTAGGATAAAAAGGAGAGCTTATTCATACACAATTATATTCCAAGACAAATTATGTAAAGACCTAGAGATAAGAGGGCCAAATGTGGCGCAGTGGAGTTTTTGCATGGGAAAATTGAAGATACTTTCATGGTTACACCAGAATGAGTAGGTTGGATCTGCATGGCTAGGAATGCACTGTGTCAATGAAGTTTGTGAGTCTGTCCTGAGCTTCCTTTGTTTCTCATTTTCTGGGATTTGGCCTTCACATCTATCTTTTGTGTTCTGAGTACCAGCACTTGAGCAATTCTGCCCAAATTTCCTTTGACTGCTAATCATCTTTTTTGAGCCAATGTTTATCCCCAAACCTCCTGGCTATTCCTTTGTGATCACAGCAAGAGATGTCACACATGACCCCGTCAACACATGTCACATGATCTTCTCCTTTAGGGTCCCTCTTTAGGCTCCTTAATGTACTGAAAACATCACCTTGTAGATAGCCAGCTGAATAGCTGTTATCATTCAGTTGCTTGTCTTCATCTTTTACAGAAATGAAACAGCCACACAGCTCTCTTTCTCTATTTCCGTCTTGTTTTCATATTTCCTTCCTCCTCTGTCTGTTTACAGGATGAGAGTAGCACAGGTATACCTGTCCACTTCATTCCCTCCTCAAGCCCCTCCAGTAGTTCTACAGCATCCCTTTGTGGGATGTGTCCCACATTTCGTAGCCTGACATGTGACTTATGGATGGCCTCCATTCCAACTTCCTGCACTCTTTCCTACCCATGAAGGTGCTGCAAGACCGCAACTGTTCCAAAGCCTGAGGGTAGACCTCTTTCTCATCCCAACACTGGTCTAGGCACTGTTTCTATAGATAGAGCCCCATTTCCTCCCCTGTGTTCTTTCTCATCTCTATTGGTGATTTGCCATTAGCATAAATTCTTCATTCAGATAAACTATCTACATTTATTGTTTTCTCAAATACCTTACTCCAAGCACTGAAGTTCAGTACACAAGGGCAAACTCCTGGAGGAAAAAGCTCATTGTCTTTTGTCCATCATTATATTGCAGTGCCTGGTATAGTGCCTGGCATATGGATGAATCTCAGTAACTGCATGGTCATTTATAGGAATGACTGTGACAATGCCAGTAACCAGCACTACACAGGCACTGAGCATTTAGAAAGAATACCAGCTAATGTGACCATACTAATGGGTTTCCATGTAACAAGGGCCTTATGACAATCCACTTGGGATGTTTTATGAATATCTGTTTTTCTTAATAAATAGTGAATTGCTTCAAAGAAGAGATCTGATCTCTGTTTTTGTGCAGATATCGATGCCTGGGAACTAGAAGTTGCTTAGACTTACAATTTTAAAAAACAATTTTTGTTTATATACATGTACAGTGCATAATGATTATATTCATCCTAGGGAATTGATACATGGGCATAACACATTTTAGCTCTTTTTCCATCCATCCTTTTCCTCTCCCTTTTAATCTCTCCATCTCATGATCCATTTCTCTTTTAGTTTTAGAGAGGAAATTTGTCCTTATTCCCTGTGCTAAGACAATGCATGGTATAGTAGCAATTATTCACACAGTTATATTTGTTACAGTTGCAGAAAAGATGTTAAATGAAAGAATTAAATAAAAGATGTTTCTGGTGTCAGAGTATAGGAAATGTCTGAAACCTAAAATGACTGTAGAAAGAAGGAAAAAGTGTTATCTCTTTGTTGAGTGCCACAAGAAACTGTTTCAAGTTCTGACAGTATAAATATTTTAGTAACTAATCAGCATAAATGAGAAAACACCAATGTTTTCTACTAGAAATATGATGGACAAGGGGTTGGTTCTTTGCACAGATTCCACATTAAAGAGTAAACATACTACTGCAAACCTGTTGCACAACAAAACACTCCCAAAGAGAAGTTACCAGATGTAGAATTTTTACTTGAAAATCTTGGGGTCTTTTTGTGGGGGAAGGAACATGTAAAGATGAATCTATACAAACAAATTCTAGGGAAGGTGAAACACCCCAATGATGGGGTGTGAAAGACATCTGGGGGCTCCTGGCACTGGGGAAGAAATGCCCCAGTCAGTGAGTCACAAACAATAGCAGGTTAAATACCTCAGGAAAACACTGCTCATCTCTGATCCACAAAGCAGAGACACTGGTGTGACCAAAACATTGCTCTTGCTAATTAACCAACCACTAGAAACCCACCTGCACTCCACGGGGCTGATTTCTTAGTAGAGGAAGACTGCTGACAGAGGAGTAATGAGAATGGAATTGCTTGAACTCTCATTGAGGCCCTTGCTGGACTAATTGCATACTCCAGGTCACCTAAACCTTCACAGTAATCGAGGTTTTTCAGGAGTCACATGGGCACTGAAGTCACTCTCACATTAGCTTATTGACTCTGGGATTTTTCAGCAAAAATAGTAGTAAAATGACTTATCCTTTGAGAGTGTTGTAAGAACTAAATGAGCCAGAAAAATGTCAAATTCTTCGCATAGTTTCTGGAACATAGTGGGCCCTTAAAAAATGATAATTTTAAAACTACACATTGGTATCTGTCTCATTACTGAACAGAAACCAGGATTTATTTGCTTCTTTTCCTAACATACTATCAGAATATATTAAAGACTGAATGACACTTTATAGAAACAGGCAACAAAAAAGTAGCAAAGGGAGAGACATAAGCAGAGGCAAAACAAGGGAGGGAGAATAAGAATGAGCCGCACCCTGGGGCAACCATTTTCAACCATCAGAAAATGCCTAAATCACCACGGTTGTCTCTGAAGTCCAGGAGGAAGAAAGCACACAGGTGAACCCTACACTATGGCCAGCTGCATATGGAGCAGCCACTGGGGTTTGTGAAGTTGCCATAGCAACCAGAAACTTCACAGTGGGATTTAACAAAGGTGACTTCTTAAGAAGTTCTTGGCCCAGGGAACTGAGCATAAACATTTAGCTGGAGTAACAGGTGTAGATAGAAGCAAGGGAAAAAAAATCTATCCCATAATACTTATCCTTCCTCCCTATGTATGTTCTGTACTACCCTGCCATTGAAAGAGGCACAAACAGGAAAGGGAAGCTCTCCTGCTTGAATGCTTACTCTGATCCAGGCACTAAGCCTAGGATGTATCTACATATCTGTGCATCCGCTCTTACTATCTCTGTTTTAGGGTTGAAACCCTAACCACTGTTTTAGGGTTGAAAAGAATAGCAGTGTACTTGAAGCTTACATTTTAGAGGGCCAGAGCTGCCTGGCCCTCTAAATCTTCACAGCAAAAAGCTGCTAGTGTCATTATGTCCATTTTACAGGGAAACCCAGAAGAATTAAATGACTTATTAACATCACTCGATTTGTATATGACAGAGCTAGATTAGGACCCTCCTGGTCCAGCCTCTCAGTTATGCCATATGACTTCCTACTTAATCACAGAATGAAGGTTCCAGGATGCCATTGCACAGTTGGAGAAAATGTGGTCTTTGGAGACAGACATAACAATGTGCAAATCCTGACTTAACCACAAAACTTCTCTATGACACTTGCTAATTGAGCCAACACTTGTAAATCAAAAGATTCCATCTGTAAAAGTAGGAAAAGTGATCTTCTGCCAGAATTAATGTAAAGACAAAATAAGTTCAGAAATAAAATTACCAACAGCAAAAAGCCTTAATCGATGATAATTTCAGGAGATAACATGCATATCCTCAGATACCTGAGGTCATAGTTCTCTTAGGTTCACACCTGCTTTGTAGTCCTCTCCCCACCATGTGCAGAGGAATGAGCTGTCCTAAGGAGTATGCAGTCCTACAGATGGCTGGCCCTGGAGAAAGTTAATAATAATCCATTTTCCTTTAATTTCCATTCCCCCTCACTCTTCAACTTCTCTTATGGCAGAAGAGAATGGCATAAAATGCTTTGCTTGAGAAATTCAACCAGAAATAGCTTGGCATTGTTGATTCACACACTGCCTATAATTTGGGGTTTGATTGATTCTTGGTTTGGAAATGCCAGGTTGAGAGAAGAAAATCAAATTTAAGTTAAATTTGGAATTGAATCAATCACATTTTACAATGAAGAAAATAGATCTAACCCCGTCAGACCATTATGTATGGAAAATTTAAAGCTGTTCTGTGGCCATTAATTCCTTCCTCCTAGTGTCTCTAAGGGGGGAAGGGCCCATTCTCAGAAGTCATCTATTTCTTCAAATAACATGTAGGGACTGGGATATCAGTGACCCAGGATGTTAGTATTGAGGACACCAAGGGGTAAAAGACCACTTAGAGGAGGAAGAGTCTGAGCGCTGGCTCTAGACATTAAGATTTTATTCCAAACTTGTCCATCTAATAGCTGCTTGGCACCTGGCAAGGTACATAAGTTTACAGAGCTTCAGTTTCTAAACTACCAAGGAGAAATGTTGGCCCCAGTCTGTAGGGAAGCAGGGGGGTTAAGTGGGACATCAAAGTATCGTCAAGTATCAAAGTGCTAAGCATGGTGCCTGGTACATATCTTGGGCTCTGTAAGCTGCCAGTACCTTCTATCTCACTTCCTCAAAAACCTCACTTCCCAACCACCTCCCACCCGGCATCCATGTGGGTAACAGCAGATGCAAGATGTTTACCCTTGCTGGAATTCTGGCTTTTACAGCTAGCTGATGATCCCTGCGGAGAAGTCATTTTAGTCCTCTGGAATTTGATCTTCATAAATGGAGAGTAACTCATTCAATACGTAGTGGCTTATGTGCATCACCTATAGGCCAGACCTCATATACTACATGTCCCCTAGTTATTTTTCATGCCTATAGCATCCTTGACTCTAGTAGGTGCTCAGTAAACATCTAAAAAATGAGTAAATGCTTGTGTAACTGTTGTTTTCCTTTCTACCAAGAGATGTCAGTATTAGAATATTGTTTTCCTAATCAAATGTAATCACTCACTTTATCTGGTATGGGTTGGTCCTTGTCTAGTTAGATGGCATCTAAAAAGCCTCTTGAGAGGTTCAGATCTTCCTACACATGAGGATGACCAGGCCAGACTGCTGCAGAGCCTCATTATCCTGAGTGCCGACTGGGATTCCTGCACCACTTGAGCTCCAGACCTCTATACTTCCTGCTGTATTTCTGGAAACTAAAATTGGGACACATTGTCTGACAAGTGCAAATGTCATGCCAGAGGCAGGAAGAAAGGATATGTGAAATTGGAGCTTTCTCAAAAGCCTTATGTATGTGGTCCATATCCACAACCTGTCTCTTATGTGTAGATTCCCCACACATTTCTGTGCAATGCTTTGACATGACTCATCTGTTCTCTCTTCCTACCCTTTGAGTCCATTGTTTGCCCCCAAGCTCTCCTCTCTGTCTGTCATGAACTAGTTTGCACACTGTGATGCACACATGCTCGAGTGTGTGTGTGCACGTGTGTGTGGGCGTGAGCAAGCGCATGCGCTCTGATTTTAGTGATTTCAGATCCCTGATAAACTTTCAGTATTTTACTCAATCTCTCCTATTCTGTAGGTTTGTCTTTTGTAATATCTTCACAAATGTTCATCCAGCTCTGTTTGAATACTTTCAGAGACAGAAGACTCAACTTTTAATGTGACTCTCAGACAGCTTAATGTCTAATGAGTCCTAGACACTCAGTCTATAAGTCAGTTTCTACTGTCCAAGTTAAATAGGATGTACCAAATTCCTTTTCTTCAGGATAGCTACTGAGTTGTTTAGGCAGTAATTAGTTTGCCTTGAGCTTTCTGTCCCCCAAATTCAATATTGTTAGCTTGACTTTATTTCTCTAAATCACATTTTGATTGTCCTTGGGATACTTTATAAAGATTGGCTTTACATACAATATCTTTTCTGGTAATAAAGTCATCCTTGTCATTATCATCACCATCGTCAACACTTATAAAAACTTATGTACCAGAAGATATAACTAAACCTTTGCATGCAGCGTCTCATTTAATCATCACAGACAGTTTATGAGATGGTTTCTATTACCCCCTACATTTTGTAAAGAGGGAACAGGCAACTATTTGCCAAAGGCCAAGCAAAGAGGCTGGATTGAAAAACCACTGGACTTTGGAGGAAAGCTCGTAACCGTTACCCTCCACAGCACCTCATCAGCTTGCTAGACGTCGCCTCAATAGAGCAGAAGCAAATACCATAACCATTGAGCTGATTACCTCAAGGCATCTGTTTGCCTGTCAACCTGTGGTAACATCAGTGAACTCACTATGATCTCCTTGTAGCACCTGACGCTGACTGAAGTCTTCAAAGCAACCTCTGTATCACACAAAGAAATGTGAAGGGGTGCCAAAAGGCAAAGGGATGCAGTGGTGGCCGTTTCTCCTCTCCTATGAGCACTAGAGAAAAACTACATGGACTCCTTGTGGTCCTCAAGGCCAAGGTGAGGCCAGTGGGGGACAACATTGGCAGCTCCCCTCCAGGGATAAGGAGAGTTTCTGAGGCTAAGGCTTGAGTTCTGGCACCTTGCAGAAGTCAAAGCTACTGGCAGCAGGAACTGAATGGGGCTCCGAGAAGCTGGTGGTCATTTTAGGCCTCTGTGTTTGCAATGGGAAAGTGAGTTCAAGGTGGTGATGGAGATCTTGCCAAGGATGTGGATGATGAACATGCTACAGATGATGCCATACTCTTTTTGCTCTTACTAACTTATGAATTGCTGCTAAATATCTCACTGCCTCTTCACCACAGCACTCTGCATTAGAAATTGCTGTGAAAGCCAGCAAACAAATCACAAAACTGAGATCCCACTGTAAATTCATGTTCAAATACAGAGGAATCATGGAGCTTAAAAGACATATATCCTGACTGCAGAACTGTCATTATAGCGAATAAAATACAGAAATAATGAGCTACTTCAATAATATATATAAAGCTTGTACTTAGTAATATTAACAGATCCTGACAGTTAAGTCTTGCCCCTAGGGCAGGTACTTCTCTAAAGATCATATGTATATCATTCTACTCAAACTTTGTAACACCCTGCAAAGCCAGGGGTTGCTAATTCATTTAAAGATACAGAAAAATCAAGATTTAATAGGTCATAGGGAAATGGTGAAAGAAAATTTCATGGCTTTCCTTTGACTCCAATGTCTATATTCTTCTAATTCCCAAGTGCTAGAAGGAAATACAGTTTTAAAATCACAGGGAAATATGTTCAAAGAAGGAAAAGAGGCAGGTACAAGAAACCAGTTCAGGGGGTTAAAGACTGTTCCACTCATATTTAGCAGGCTGGTGGAATGGATTAGAAGATGAAAAAAGATGCAGCACTCAATAGATGAAATTGGAATGTGGAAATGAGAAACAATAAAGGAGATGATTTAAAAGAGCTAAAGTTCAAGAAAGGTTCGGGAATAAATGGGAAAGGAAGAGACAGAGAAGGGGCAGTTGGTTTTCAAATTCACAGATGAACATTAGCTGGTACTAACAAAAATTATTTTAAGACATTAGTGACTTTCTCTTGTGTTAGCCCTCAAGACTACACTCTGCTTAGTTATATTACCATAGTCAGCAAATCTCAAAGTAGGACTAAGAGTGGCAGAGAAGAGCTAAGGGTCAAGTCTTGCTAAGAGACACAGAAAAAGAGAAGATACAAGTTTCCATGACTACCATAAAAATAAGAACCAGTAACCACTGGCATCCATGAAAGACATCTAGCTCTTTTGTTGACAGAACTTGCTGGAAAAGTTAATATTCTATTCTCCTTGATTACTGATGGCAAACTTTTTAGAGCTTTCAATAACAAATAGCCTGCGACATCATGTATGCCTTAGCGTCACCACTACTGTCCTAGATGATGTTAATGGACTTTGACCCATAAACAAGAAAATAGCATCTGTGGTGCATTTAGTCTTCACAGGGCCTAATGTCTTGTCTTTTTCACTACAGAATCTCTCTTATTTTTTATTCTGTAGTTCCAGCATAAAATTTAGACAACAGATGATTAGAGGATTTAACTGACTTCCCCAAATTTTCCAAACTGGTACGGGATAGAGGTGCAATATAAGCCAACATCTATTAACATCCAAACTCAGTGTTCCTGCCAACATTTCTCAGCCTGCCCTGATCTTGTGGAACCATGCTGACTGTCACAGTGCTTCTAAAAATAGTAGACCTCCTTAAATCTCTGTACTTACTCCTTCCTTCATCCCCTGACCTTAGACTGTACATAAGAAGTAACAGAAAATGAGTTTTTCCTGATAAGCCTTTCATTGCAGTTAGGTTTTCTTGTCTATTTCCTTGTGACTGGCCACATGCACTTCCTACTTTTCTCAACATATCTAAGCAAGACAAAGTTTGGAAGATCAAACAGAATCCCCCTGTCCCAGAAGTTACTTTCACCGTTGCCATTCATAGAACCCAGCATTCCTCTTACCTGCTCCCTTATATACCACCTTTCAAGCTGGAATCACAGAATCTCAGAGTGACGAGAAACTACAAGAGTCCTGACCTCAGCATCTTACACAGTGCAGGTCATCTTTGCAATGCTTCTCCACGAACATTCAGCCTACGTGTGAACATCATCTAAACTTGGAGCTTACCAACTCAAAAATCATTTAATTAATGACAATGATGGCAGTAACAAAAGACATCTTTTGGAGAGTATTTGGGATGTATGGTATATTGTCCTAAATATTTTACAGGTAATTACTTTTTATTTGATTATAAAGGTTTGTTATCTTCTCCTTTTACAAATGATGAAACTGAATTTACTCAGGGGTTGGAGCACTTCTGAAAGAGAGATAAGCCAGGACTCAAATCCAGATCTGGATACCAAGGCTCTGACAGTGTTAGTGTATAGTCTCTTTTCACTGCTGACCTTCACTGTGAAGGGTCGATACAACAATGTGAAACAAAAATCTGCTCCTACAACTGCCACCAGCCAAACACCCATTTCTACCTTCAAGAATATCACAAATGGTCCCATTTCTCCTCTCCAAATTAGACTTCCAAATCTAAAGTTGGAAATAGGCTTTTCATCCTTATTTGTTCCAAACACTGATTCTATTGTCTCTCACACAAAGAATATAATTATAGAATCAGAAAAGACAGAGCTGGAAGAGCCATTTTTGATCAGTAAGTGTAACTAATTGTGCTAAATAAAGGTTAGAAGGAGAAAGAACAGCCTTGCCCAGATCCAAGGTTAGGCCCATCTTCCCCAGGCCCCATGATGATGTTTCCTTGTTTACCACTTTCCCTTTTACTTCCTTAATCAATACATCCTGGAACAAAGACAGTACACAGGACACTTATTTCATGGGGAAGCAAAGTATCCCATAGAAGAATCAAAGTCAGACACAAAATGACTAAACAGAATAATGTACAATAGAGAGGAACATGAACTGTGGAGATAGAGAAACATAGGTTTAAGTCTCATTTTTGACATTTTCTGGTTGATGTTTCACTAATTTCTTTTCTTCACTTACAAAAACAGGCCCTTTTTCATAGGGTTCCTAGAAAGATTAAGCAGGGTCATATACATGAGAGGACAGAAAGCCTAGAATTACTAGCTTTCAGCAGTACCATCACCACTGTGATCATGATCAAAAATATCTTCTTCCTCTTCATACTATCAAATTTAAGATTAACAAATGTAACCACTGACCTTTGGACCAAAGAGAATACCTGTATAGATTTAAGATGGCTCAAAAGCGGTATAAACGTCATGAGACCTAAAGAAGTATCAGTATATGATATGAGAAAGTGCAAACACATGAAAAACACATGAAGAGCATGGCCAGTGTGCTGAAGTTGTGTTAGGCTCTTGGCATCTATTGTTTAATGCATTTTTCTCAAAAACTCTTGGTCAGAATGACCCATACCCAATGTACCCACAAAAAGACATAACAGAATGATGTACAATAGAGAACAGCAATGAAAAGAATATGGACTTTGACTTAAAGTTGGGGGAGGAAAATGGTCTGGTCAAGCTCCTGGACACAGTCAGCTTCAGAGCTGGTCGTTGCAGCTCAGCTTTGTGTGGTTTTCTAAATAAGACAAGGACAAGAGGTCTATGTTCTTAAGAAGGTACCCAGGACTGGATGGGAGATCGCTTCAGGAGAGGATAATCAATGAAGGATTTGTGGTATTTATCCTTGAAGCAAGAAAATGTCATTCTGTGATAAGAATGTGACAGGAAACACTCAAGGAGAGACACTATGGCACGCTAGAGGCAAGGAGCATTCATAAGCACACTGAGATGTTCATCCAGGTAAGCTGGTACAGAGCGGGACCAGTCACTGGAATAGGACCTAAGTGAGCCAGTGAGCTGATGAAACCAAGAAACATTAGTATTTAGAGTAATAAATGAAGCTACTTCATCGGTATGGTACTACTTGCTGCACAAGTATGGGTTATGTGCTATTTTTGTGAGATATATAAAATATTTCTTGTGAAGAAGCTATGGATGCCCAGCTTGATACCACCCTCAGTGCCAGGGTAGGCTGCATGGCCCATCTGCTGGGATATAGAGCCCAGAAATTATGGTATTTTCTGGGGAAGATTTGTCAACTCCCTGGTCTAGGTGCTGTTACAACCACAAACTGAACACAGAGACTGAGCAAGTTGTGGCATAGCTGGAAATCTGGCGTGCAAAGACTTAGCCAGAACAAAGGTAGCTGCTGGGGCTAAGGCAAGAGCACAGCAAGGAGATGGGGCTGAGCCTCGCTGGAGGGGGAGATGCCAGTGGCTGGCCGTGGACATGAGAGCAGTGAGGCTCCCGATCATCATGGATTACAGACAGCAGCACTGAAAAGCAGTTCTGTTTATCTTAACCAACGGCACAAAATGATTTTCCTCATTGTAAAAACATCTATGAGAGAATAGTTTGTTTTGTTTTTCTTTTTTTGGTTTGGTTACTTTGTATGTTTCTGTGTGCGTTGGCACAATCATAGGTATATGTATTTATTTCAGATTTTGCTTCTATGGTGCTCTGTGTTGTTTTATCTCACTTTTCCATGTCAATGATTGGTTCATTGGGTTATTTGACCTTGTTTTATTGTTAGTTCAATAATTGGATTCAACCAATCTAACCCTTCTCTCATTTCCCATTAATATTCCCTTTCCTTCTCTTTTTCTTTATTCTTCCCTTCATACATACTTCTGTGTCTCTTTGCTGCTCCCTTTAAATATATATATATATATATATATATATATATATATATATATATAAATACTATTAAACTGAATATCATTAATGTTTAATATTTATACCCATTTGTATTTTACTACTTTCTCTGTGTTTTCCTGGGTAAGCCAAATAGTGGAAATATTTTAAAACAATGTCTTCATTATATAATAATACATGGTGTGATGCTCAATGTTTTATTCTCATCGCACATAGGTGTAATGAAGACTGAACCTAACAACTGAAGCAGATGGAATGAATGCTTTCACCCAGAGACAAATCCAGAGCCCATAGTAGGTCCCAAAGATAAAGCCATTGACCAAAAGTACCCTCTCAGCTCAGTGGTAGAGATACTTACCCTAGTGGATCTGTAAAACTTGACACAGAAACACAAGCATCCTGAGATAAGGCAAAATAAGTCTCTAAAAATTCACACCTCTCAAAGATACTGAAATGGATAAAATTCCAGACAAAGCACTTTGAAAATGAAATGTCCAAATAATCAGTGAGGTCAAAGAAGAAACAAATAAGTACTTTAGTGAACTGATTACTGAGATCATCAATGAGGACAAAGAAAATATAAACAACCAGAAGACTGAATGAAGGAAGTCAATACAACTTATGAAACACGACTGCAGACAGGACAGATGTTCTGTTTTGGACAAGATAAGTGAGCCAAGAGAGGGAGAAAGAGGCAAGGAAGGGGATGAAGAGAGAATTCAGGTGTGTAACGTCCACATACTAACCACCAGGATGAATATAATCATTATGCACTATAAACAAGTTATGAATACAAATTTAAAAAGAGAGAAATTTCTGAGAAAGAATCAAGCAGAAATTTTAAAATATGAAAACTTCATTACTCAAACAGAAAATTTCCACAGGTAAATGGATCAAACTTGAGACAATACTCGTAAGTGAAATAAATCATGTGTAAACACTATATGGTCTCCCTTGTGTGACACACGGAAGAAGTAAATAAATAAAGCCAAAATTTGTACAATAGATGTTGGGAAATAAGAAGAATTTATTTAAAGAAGAAAAGGAACTAGGATGGGGGAAAGGGACAAGGAAGGCAGGGAAAAGGGAAAAGAAATCAAGTTAGCTGTACTGTTAGTATCTCTTAGTTCACTGAAATGGAAGATTTGTACTAATATTGATTGGAGAATTTTTCATGGCTTTATCATGAACTCTCAGTAACTACTTTTAAGATGACAATATGCAATGTATTAGCCATTGTTATTCATCTATTACTTTGTCAAGAAGTTCTATTTTACTTTTTCCATAAATTAAAAAGTCAGAAAAAAAGAAAAATCAAAGTCTTAGCTGTGGGTAAGATGAATCAGAGGAAAAAATATCAAGATCTTAAGACAAGGCAGATGCACTAGAACATTCAGACAGCAATCAAGATAAAAATAAGCAGTGAACAGATTATTGAAGTGCTTTTGAATGACTCTAACAGGAAGATTTAAGACCCATTGGCCTGGAGGAGGGTAAGGAAATACAGCCTAATGGCACAGAAAATCTAGTCACTAAAATAACTGCAAAAGTTTTCTACACCTGAGGAATGAGGCATAAAACTTAGGTAAGGAAGACATTTAGAAACCCCAAAACTGGATGTGGTGGCACATGTCTGTAATCCCAAGACTGAGAAGCTGAAGAAGAATTGCAGGTTCAAGGCTAGGGGCAATTTAGCAAGACACTATCTCAAAATAAAAAGGGCTGGGAAGGCAGCTTTAAACAAAGGTCACTCATTTAATTTCCAGTACTGACCAAAGAACTAAACCAAACCAAAAATTCGAATAGATATGACTAGAAAACAAAATATCCACAGCACATTGTAGTCTAATGTCAAACTGTGAATAACCCAGAACAAAGAGATAATATTGAAAGCTATTAGAAAGAAGCACCATATCACTAGATCAAATTTATTAGAATAACAGCAGATTTCACAACAGAAACTAAAGAGTAGGTGGGCTTAGAATGATGCATTTCAATAGAAAAATTACAAAAGACATACCACTGAAATTCAGAAAATTATTAGAAACTATTTTGAAAAATTGTATTCCAATAACTTGAACAATCTAGAGAAATAAATAATGACCTGCCAAATTTGAACCAGTAGACATAAAGACATAAACATATTAATAACAAGCAATGAGACTGAAGCACCAGTAAAGCTCAGCCATAAAAGAGACCTGTAGGACCTGCTGGATTTTCTGTTAAATGTACTAGACCTTGAGAGAATAAAACTAGCACAATAAAACTTTTTCCAAATTTGTTACACAAAATCAGCATTGTCCTGATACCAAAACAGAATGAGGACCTAGCAAAAAGAAAAAGATATGGGTCAAAATATTCAGTGAACATAAATGTCAAAATCACTCATGCAAAGATGATTCAGTAACACATTTAAGAAGTCACCATAACTAAGTTGATTTCTTCCCAGGGGTTCAGTCATGGTTCCTTATATGCAAATCAATAAATGTACCACATAAATAGAATCAAGGATAAGTAAAAGCAAAATTCTCTCAATATATGTAGAAAAGGCCTCAGTAAAATCCAACATCCTTTCATGATAAGATACCTAGAGAAAATGCATACAGAATGAGCTTCCCTCAAATTGATAAAAGCCAATTGACAAACCAATACCCAACATCATACTGAAGAGAGAAAAATTGAGAGCATTTCTTCTAAAACCAAGAATGAGACAAGGTTGTTTGTTTTCACTACTTCTGTTTATGTAATACTTGCAACTTCAGCCAGCTCAATCAGACAAGAAAACATAAGTAAAAGGGACACACATAGGAAAGGAAGAAGTCCAGTTATGGCTATTGCGGATAATGTGATCCTTCACATAGAAGATTAAAGAAAAAAAATCCATCAGATGATTTTTAGATCTGATAAGCAAATTCAGCAAAGAGATAGGGTAAAAATTAAGAATAAAAATCAACAGCAATCATGTGCACCAATAATGAATCCACCCAAGGTGATATCATGAAAATAATTACATTCATAAGATCTTTAAAAATTACCAGTATATACAGGAATTGAAAGACTTCTATAGTAGGACAGGTGAAGGGGGAAAGGGTAGTTGGGAAAGGGACATAATGTATACTATTAGTATCTCTTAGTTCATGAGTAAAGATGGTTCATGCTAATATTGATTGAAAAAAATTTTATGCACATATCATGTACCTTAAGCAACTAATTTAAAGATTACGTGTAATATATTAACAATTATTTTCCTATTATTTTGTTACAAAATTTTATTTGATGTTTTCCATAAACATATCTTAAAAATTTTAAAAAGAAAATTACAGAACACTGAAGAAAGTTTAAAAAGACAAAACAGTATCATGGTAACAGCAGAAAAACAGACCCATGAAATAATGAAATATAACAGAAGATATATGAACAAACTCAGAATGAAAGCCATTGGGTTTTTGACAAAGCGACGATGAACTTACTTCATGTAAGGCCTCTTTAACAAATGGTTCTGAGAAAAATTGGATATTATATGCAGAATATTGAAATTAGAGCCATTTTTTCAGCCTTATTAAAATTAAATAAAGTAGATCAAAGACCCCTGTATCAGACCAGACACTTTGACCCTGGAAAGTATTATAGGCAAATATTCAAAGTCACAGACGTGAACAAACAACCTGAATGGAACCTTAAGCAACTAATAATAAAAAATAATATCAAAAACAAATGGATGGGCCAGGGATTAGCTCAGAGGTACAAGGGCCTGCTGGGCAAGCAAGAGGTCATGAGTTAGATTACCAGTACCCCTCCCCCAAAATGGAATTACATTGAGTTAAAAAACTCTTTCACAGCAAAGGAGACAATGAATACATAAAGAGACAGCCCATAAAAATGGGAGAAAACCTTTACTAGTTATGCTTTCTGCTGGAGGGTTAATATCTGGATTGTATAAGAAACTAACAAAAACTTTTAAAAAGCAAATAGCACAATCATAAATTATCATACAAATAGATTTCAAAAGAGTACAAATATTCAATATGTGTTTAAAAAGTGTTGAATATCTTTAGACAATATGGACATGCAAATAAAATCTACTTTGAAGTTCCATTTTACTCTAGTCAGAATAGTTATCATCAAGCATTCAAAAGAAAAATAACACTAGGCAGGGTGTAGGGGTAGAAGGAACCCTCCTACATAATTGACAGGAATGTAAATTTATATAATTCACTATGGAAATCAAAATGCAGATTTTGCAAAACACTGAAAGCAGAAAATATCATTTGATCCAGCTACCACTGCATGGTGCATTCCCTGAAGAATTAGGGACAGCATACTACAATGAAACACACACACTCATGTTTATAACAGCATAATTAACAATAGGTAAGCTGTGGAAATAGCCTAGATGCCCCTCAACAGATGAATAAAGAAAATGTGACATATATACACAATGGAATATTATTCAGAGGAGAACCTAATCAGATTATTTAAAAGAAAATGGATGGAAGTGAGACTTCATCAAGCGACATAAGTCAGACTCAGTAAGTAAATATCACAGGCTTTCTTTTACATGAGAATAAGGGCAAGAGGAAGGAAACTGGAAGACAGGCTTTGGGAGATGGCAAAGGGAGTTGGTTGGCAGGGAGAGGAGGTTAGTGGGATTGAAAATGATCAAGATATGTTACATGCATATCAAACTGAATGATACTAATTGTATGCAGTAATAAAGAAAGAAAATATTCAGACACACACACAAAAAACAAAGGAAACAGATACTCAACTAAAACACCCACTGTGAACCATGTCAGGGGCCTAAGCATGGAGCACTAAATTAGATTATTTAATTTGCTCCTTAAAAATATTCTCCAGGGTAATATTCTATTTTTATAAATGGAGGAAATAAATCTTAGAGAGATTCAAAATTAAGAAACTATCAGAGGCAATGGGACTCAAACCAATTGACATTCCTGTTCTTCTAAGTCCTTATGCACCTAGTTTACTATCAATTCCACCTGAGGGGTTAAGAAATTATAAGAAGCGTTGGCCTGAGGCACAGTTTCCAAGTTTCTGTTCGGTACCTACACCCTTGCTTTCTGGGAAAGGAAAATATCAAGGCTTCTGGGAGGCGATTGATTGGCTCTATCCTTTCCTGGGGCATGAGTTCAACTGTGAAGCACCTGGGGACTGCACTACAGTGAACATACTCTTCCCCTGTTCTAAGCCCAGGAGCCTATTTTTCAACCTATTCCATCTTCTTCTGACAACTAACATTTCCACAAATGCATGTCTGCATTGTGTTTAAACAGCCTTCTGGAGATAAACAGCTTTGCCTTTAGACCTTTCAAGAAGAAACAGAAAAGGATGACAAAGACACACACACACACACACACACACACACACACACACACAGAGAGAGAGAGAGAGAGAGAGAGAGAGAGAGAGAGACAGAGACAGAGACAGAGAGACAGAGAAAGAGAATGTTCCCCAGAGCATTTCCTTCCAAGCACATTTTCACAAGAAGGTCTCTCTCCATTTCAGACTGACATTCTGGACCTTTCAAGTCTGCTAGTTTACATATGCCATGGCCAAAAAGCAATAGTAGACTTAGGCCATTGAACATTTTAGATCCACTTTCTGTCTTGATTTTACTGTCAATGAAGTCCTCAAGGGCTGTGTAGACAGCTTTGTGCTGACAGTCCAGAGCCCCTATTTGAACACAGATTATAAATATACTTGCTAAGAGCCCACTCTACACTGAGTTCTTGGGAGCTGTGGAAACGGAGACCAGAGGCATCAAAGGTTTCACTGTCCAGTGAGGTGGTATGATCTCCACAGAGGAACTAAAGGTCAGAAAGAGAAGGAGGAGGAAACTCTTAAATCAGTTTTGAGGGTCACAGAATCACTACCCAAAGCTAAGGCTTACAATATAGGAGAGTGAGCTGAATGCAAGATGGAAAATGTATGGGTCAGAGGAGCAGCAGGGTTTTCACTGCACATAACTGGAAGGCTGGGGATATCAGGCACACATGGTTCAGTAAGGGTTGAAGAGGCCAGAGAGCCAGGCAGGGAGCAGCTTAGAGAGAAAGTTGTGATCTCTCAACAAAGAGGTAGCTGTATCCTACGTAACCACTCCAGCCTCTCATGGCTAACTCTCCCACCACGGTGGGAGAGTTACGTTTACATTGTCAACACGAATATGCTTAAGTACAGACTAAATGCCAGTCACTATGTTGAGTTCTGAGGATGCAGCAGGGATTTCATAAACCCGAAGGGTGATTTTTGAGCTGTATCAGGGTCCTAAGATCTTGTGAGACTGGAGAAGATGTACATTTACCTTTGGAGGAGAGACAAAGAAATGTATTTGGGCTAGATGGAAGAATCTTACTTTGTAAAGGAGTTTACAAGAATATCACAGGATGTTTACACAATGAGGCTGAAGATATCCTGGATCAAATTAGAGCACTTAAGTTTGGTGGTAGGGTATTCTTCAAGTATAGAGACACATCACCTGAAATACAATTTAAAATTATATATATAAACACACACATATATATGCTTGCAGAAAAGGCGGTCAGGAAACGTTTGAGATGTTACTTCTCACGTTGGGGTATAAAAGACCAACTTCCATTTTGGTCACACGTACTCTCTCTCACTAGCCTCACGTTCTTGGCCTGGTCAAGTCACGTGCTGTGACACAAGTGCACCCTGGGAAGAATGGCAAGGATCTGAGTACGAGCTTTGGCTAACAGTCCTCAAGGAGTTAAATTCTGGCAACAAATGGAAAAGATGGAAAGCAGATCCTTCCTTGGCCCACACTGAGATGATGGCAAGCTGGCTGACACCTGCATGGAAGCCCTATGAAATGAAATCTAAAGTCAGAAGACCAGTGATTTAGGGCTTGGGTTCTCCTCCATGGAAACCATGAGAGAATGTATGTTTGCTAATAATTTAAGGGTAATTAGTTTCATGATAATAACTGAGAAAGCCTGAAAAGTCTCGATTGCTAGCTGGAGACTTAAAGAGCTTCAGGTTTAAAAAAGACTGCATTTATTGAAACAAAACAAACATAAGAACAGCCTTCTCCAAGCACAGATCTTCTCCTGACCAGGAGAAGACTAATTACACCGTGCCATGATTACGCTGTGGTTGTTGGAAGATTTTACAACTTTTTAAGAGTTGAGTAGCAGCCATTGAAATCTGATGCAACACAAGACTGGCTTCAGAGGGAAGGAAATGAGCAAGCTACTTCCTTTTATCTCTGCTCAGGAACTCTCTGGAAGACTATGTTCACAACCCACCTTGGAAGCAAAGCTGCTGAAATGGATGCCTGTGAGTTCCATAATCAGGGAAATTATGTTTTAAATGCTCCTGAATAATTTATATTTATTATTTTTTATTACATATTTATATTTATTATATATTATATATTATAATTATTGTACTGAATAATTTATTAACACCATAGGATATCAATAAAAAGGAAGAACTAAGAACTTGGCTCGCAAAGTCCAACAGGTTTGGGAGCAAGAATTAGCACTGTTCATTACTAGTTGAGGGTGCTGGTACAAGTAATCTTATCTTTCAAAGCTTCAGGATCCTCATTTGTGAAACAGAAATAATTGAAATACTTCACAAGATTACTTGAGTTAAAGCAAGAAGCTTTTAGTACAGTGGCTGATGATAAGGAAAGCTCGATAATTATCAGCTAATATGTCTTGGAAAGTTATTTAATGTCTGTATGCCTCCTCATGCATGTAAAGCACAAGTACATTGCTCAGTATATACTGAGTGCTCAGAGACTGTTAGCCGCTACACATATTACTATTATTAGAAGACAATGTTCATAGTTTTAAATAGAGGCCCTAAGTCCCTCTGAATTTTCAGTTCCCTGCAGACACGGGACTATTCAGCAATGATGATCCAAGATACACACCTTGCCTGGTTATAAAAAGGATCCCTACCATATTCCCAGGGCTCTCAGTTCTTTGTGTGAGGATGGAGGCAGAGATGATTCCTGCAATAGGAGCTGTGCAGAGGCCTCATTAAGGTAGGAATGCCAGAGACAAGGAAGCAGTGGTTCCCTAAGTACTAATAATTCAGGTGCCATACACACCTGGAGCTTCCTGCATGTGATGTTAAATTTATAGAGCAACAGTAATAGTAACAACATTAGCACATATTTATTTATAAAATGCTCACACCTGAACAGCCTAAACAGCTAAAATAGAAATCCTTCTACATTTTATAGAAATCTATGTATATATGAGAAGACATGAATATATCTATAAATATAAAATAATTGAGATCAGAATGCAGGTATGCTTACACTAGAAGTAACAACAGCCCTGGGAACCATAACTATCCACTTCTTCTTCCATTTCAGTCATCAAACAGGACCAGTATTATTAGCAACACTTCTGCCTTCTTGGGTTTTCTGTAGTCAGCAATTCACAGAATGGAAATTGCCACTGAAAAAGTCAGATGCACTCAAATTCCCAGATTTATAAGTTTCTCTCTACATGACCTTGGACCAGTCACTTCTGTATTTGTACTAATATGGTCCCCCAAATGATAAAAGAGTTATAATTATACTTTTGTGCTACTGTGGAACATAGACACTCTCACCCTAGTTTATCTTTTCCTTCCTACTGCAAAATAAAAAAAGGACAAAATACATCAAAGTGCTTCAGCTTTACAGATTAATCATCCAAATGACAATTTTCCAAATTTATTTAGGAAGGCCTGTGACTAGGAAAGCAAGAGCCGAACTTGCCTTCTCACCGTGAGACTCCATTTTTCTTAAGGGATGTGAGTCTGCCTTGTTTTCTCTAACACAAGACTTGTCACTGAGTATACGTTAAATTAGTATTTGGCTGATGAATAAATGATACATAAATGATAACTGCATGGAGCCCCTAACTAGTTACTTATTTCACAGAGGAGGAGCTTTGTAAGCTCTTTTGAAAAATCAATACAATGCAATAGAATCCAGTGCTCACCTCTGTGGTTCACAGAAAGAGGCAGGCGAGAGTTTCATATGAGATACAGCTTTCACACAGGAATTTTTAAAAAGCTGCCATGTTAAGTAATTAAGTGTGCTGGTCCCTGAATTAACTGCTATGCATGGAATATTTTCATGCCATCCTTATGACAACACTGTGATGGGGTTATGAGTATTACAGTCAAGTTACAGAAGATATGATTATGTTTATATAAATGAAATCTCATGTGAAAGATCACACAACTAATACAATTTAAACCCAAGATGTTTGAGCTTAGAACCTCTGAAACCATGCCACACTGCCTCTCAGGTGACAGCCTTCTGTCTTGTAACCCATGAGAGAAGATTCCAGTTGCAGCCAAAATTGAGCTAGGCATGGTATCAGCACAGAGAGATGAAACAGAAATAGCTGTGGCCCCCATCCACATGAAGTTCCAGTCTGGTGAGGCTGGAAGTTCATCGGTTTCACATATAGAAAGAGACTTATAAATATTGGAATTTGTACTCTGATGTCTATTAGGATGAAGAAGAGTAGGGTGGTATGAGTGGGCACACCAGAACATCTCTTTTAGAATGTGATACTTAAACCCAGTCTTTATAGTAGAAAAGAAAGATATTCTAAGCAACAGGTGGACACTCCAGGGTAAAAATACAGTGAAAAAGCTCATATGTAAGATTAAATGAAGCTGGAGAGGTGATATGGGGCATGCAAAGCCTTAGAGGACTAAGTTGAGTTTGGTCTCAACCATAAGAGAACAGGAAAAGCATCTAACAGTATTGAGAAAGACGCTGGTATGACGAGGGCATGAGGTACACACAATGAAGGTGAGACAAGAATGACACCATGCCAGGGTGATGGTGATGAGAAAGGGGTCGCAGCTTGAATGTGTTGGTGACACTGGGGTGGGGAGAAGCCACAGAATGCTAGCCGTTTTTGGAGGTAGTCAGTGAGCTTGTGATGAATCACATCTTTAGGCAGTGGAAAAAGCAGAGGAAAGTGGCATATCGACACCTTTACAGAAACTCTATGTTCAGGCAGTATTCTTCAACAGACTACCTCATTAGCAAGGCAAATTCAGTCAACCACACAAAATTCCCTAGTAAGAGAATACTGAATCCTTCTTAATCATGGATGAATACAATATTTCAGGCTATATACTGATTTTGTTACTTGTTTATTTTAAAATTGTTTAATTATTTTTTAAATGACAAATGTTCACGAAATCTCCACATTCCCTATAGGGATCAAACTGTGGCAAGAACTACAGATGCAGGTAAAACAAAAAAGTTATTTCTAAAAATTGCATCTCTATTCATCCATTGATTAGAGCAATGGTTTGTCAGACCTGACTCCAATTAGCTCAAAAGACTGTCAAACACTGTGAGAGATTGTGTGGCGATGGCTAGACCTAGTGGCTTGAAATTGGATTTGTTGGCATTCATACTGTGGAAACTGGAAAATCCTACAGATCAGGTGTTTTATTAGTTGGTGGTTAGTTTGTCAGAGAACCAGTTTACCAGAAAACCAGTGGGTTAAATAATTGGACTGATGGCATGATGACTTCTCTTTCACATATAGAGAAAGCAAAATTATATACAGATATTTAAGTTGTAGTTTCAAACTATGCACAAACTCTCTTTTGATAACTGTAAGAATTTCAGGGCCAGTGATAGACTTTGGAACCAGACAGACCTGGGTTCATGCCTTGATGCAGCACTCAGTGATGATGCAGATTGGGCAATTTACTTGCCCAGTCTAATCTTGGTTTCCTTGGCTTAAAATGAGGATAACGCATATATATCATGTTGTTTGTAAGTGCTTTGCAGAAGGCTTTGCACTTAGTAACTACTCGATAAATGGTGGCTACATTGTTTCTCTTTTATGGCTATTATATAAAATTTATCCTTTTACCTCATTTTATTCTTGATTATCCAGCTTTCACGCCATCTGGAAGAACCAACCCTCAACTTTCAGAGTCACACAGCCTATATACAGTCAGCTCTGCATATAAGAAAGACCCTAAAAAGCAAACAGTGTAATTTTTATCAAGTCTTCATTTACTTAACATATTATGCAAATATTTGCTACATGTATATTAAGCTATTTACTTGAGCTATTGCTCAAGGTCACAGATCAAAACAATTAACAATGTGATGTACATTATGTCTATTCTACCGGTGACCTTGGAGGAGAGCAGGGGCCCTGGAGCCAGAAGAGCTAGGCTAAAATTTTAATTTGAACTGTACTACCTGTGTGACTTCAGATAACATTTTATCTTCCTTTGACTTTGTGTTTTCACATATGTATTTACCTTTGGTAGGTTTTTGCCAAATATCAAATTAGTTCACATATCCTCCATGCTTAGAATAGTATCAGAAAAATTTAATCTATAATGCTTCCTGATGCAGAGCTAATACTGTTTCTGAGTGTCCCACTATGCTGCATGGTAAGCTGTAAAATACAAAAGTGAGTAAGCATTGGGACTGGATACATCAGCCATGGATGGCTACATATGGTATTTTGGCACGTATGGTACGTACCACGTTTTAAAGGAAGAATATCTGGCTTAGGATTCCAAGCCATTTGTCTAAGAGAACAACATCTTCCACACATACACAGATGAGTTATCAAAGTCCAATATTCAGGGTTATTACAGCTCACCATTTGTGCTTCCTCCATCTGCTTTCTCACCTGGAAAATGAGAAAAACTGGCTGCACCAATCTTACAGGAGATTGTGGGGAATATATGAAGTAGCATGTATAATCCATCTGAAACAGAGTCTGGCATATTTTAAGTGTTTGACAAACTTTTGGCTTGTGAAGAAGCAAATCCAACTTCTATGGAGTCCTAGCTGTGTGGCCATGTAGCAAAGGAATAGCCCTTTTTATACTTATTACCTTTCTCCACGGTGCCCTCCCCTTAACAAAGCATGAATTTTTTTGTTCTTCAAAATCAGTCCAATTCTATTTCATATTTTTTTCTTATGAAAATATAGTCACAATCCCAAAATGCATTTTCCTCATTTATAGGTTAGTTTTGTTATTTCCAGTATTTGCATGGTCGCATCAGGGAGGAGACATCAGTTTCTAGATGCTGTGTTTCCATAGCACAGCTGATACAGATGCATCTTAAGTGTCCAGCTCAAGTCCTTGACAGGCGTGCGAAAGTCAAGTGGGTAAGTCCTAAAGTCAGTGAGAGGCTATAAATTGTGTATTACAAATGTGCATTATGTGATTTGTTGTATAAATTATTACTGCTGGTCCAGGCTGTGGCTTGCTTACATTCTCAGAACAAGGAAATAAGTACTGTCATCCTTGATCTTTCAATAGGAGAGTGAAGAGGAAGAAAAGATCCCAAGTTCACAGTTCACGGATGACATTCTTATCCCTGTGCAAGAAGGGAAAAAGAGGAGGAAAGTGGAAAGTTGGGAGAAAGTGAGGAAGGAAAGCAGGTGATACTTGGAAACTAAGTGTGTCATTTAATATCACCAGACCCTTTTTTTTAAACCCTCATAATTTTGTTAAACCCTCATTACAGTACTCTTTTTGCTTCTATAGAGTAAGACCAGAGACTCAAGGACACTATGTTACTTGCCCAAGGTGCTCATACCCGTAAGAGGCAGAGACAGATTGTTGTGTAAAGGGGGAGACAGTCCATTCCCTTCCCCTACCCACAACCTGTAGCAATGTATTTTGCGATTTGATTTTGTGCCAGCGCTAACAGGATTGGCCTGAAAGTGAGGTTGCTGAGAAGCCCTGCCTGCTGATGGCCCGACTGATGTCCATGGCTTCACCAACACAGCAGCCACTCCCCACCTTCCTTCCTTCTCCAGAGGCTTTTTTTCCCCCCACTTTGGATCACAACATCATTTCTTTAGACAGCTGCTATGGAAGCACAATACTTAGGACCTAAAAGACAGCTCTCTTCCAATAGTACCTTAACCTTAGTGAGGAGAGACCACTTGAATTGCTCCCTGGTTCAGAAATCTCCTATGGGGCTTATTAACAATACAGTTCTTTAAGCTCTACCGAAGACCTACTGAACATAGATCTCTGGGGATGGGCCAAAGACCATGATTTTAAAATAAGCTCCCACTCCATTGTTAACTATTATTCTTACAGATGCAGAATCTAACAAAAATCCCTTAAAAACCCCCTAGTGACAAACTACATGTTCAGTGAAATCTGTGTTCAAGCACACAGCCATATCCATGGTGGCCAGGGATGCTGATATGTTCAGAGTGACCAGATGATGGGGACACTGTGTGTGGTGTGGATGCATGCACACACGTTAAAATGCTTCTGGGGCAGATTGAAAAAAATATACAAGCTGTATTTCTTTAAAAGTAACCTTTTGATGGATATTTATGAATAAGCAATGCTACTCATATTTGTCATGTAAACCAGTTAATTAGGCTTGGCAAAAGAACTGGAAACAATTTTTGTCTGTGATCCCATCAATTTTCAGGAAGACTATGGATCAAGAAAACTTTCTGAGGATTTAGCCTTGGCTCTAAATGATCGCTTTTATATTGCCATGCCTCAGGCAAACTAGAATAGGAGTTTATAGGAAGGTATCCTGTGCTAGCCTCAGAAGCTGGCCCATCCTGTTGTATTCTCTTACTTCAAGTGCATTTCAGGTCAAGCATAATTTTTATGCAACAGCCTTGTAACCCAACCGTATTAATTTATGCAGAGTTTCATTATGCACTTACAATGTCAGGTATAGCTCTAATTCAAATATAGCACATAGTAAAATATTAACTAGGAATATTCTTAGAAATAACTACAGTTTGTAACTTTGACACCTTTAAGGCATAATTCTGCAGATTAAAAAAAAAAAACTCTTCAGGTCTCATTTGGGTATCTAGAAATCTGGAGTAGCATTATAGTGGTTTGGTCCACTGCAAAGCAGATCTATACTTGAGAGCTAGCCTGGGAACTTTGCCTTTGCATTTACTGTATGCGTGTTATTATGAGAAAGTATACCCTGAGTGCCAAAAGATTTTACAAGTGAATTTCTGGCAACACAGTGTACTCCTAAGTTGGATTCCTAGGAACTGTGGAATAAACTTACTAGGAGAGCAAAGAGCCACAGGACCAGAAGAGCTGGATGGAGCTCGCTGAGGGCTATAAATAGTGTGCCAAGCGACCCTAACAAGCTCTTCTATCCACTGGGGCTGCTCCAACAGCAACAGCTTTCTCTTTCAGATACATACAAGCAGCTGAAAGGATTGTATTCCCCAGAGCTTTTTGGCTGCCCCAAGTGCGTCAAGGGACTTTGCTGTTTCTAATTATCTCCCTTTATGTTCAGGCTGAGACTTGTTAATACAATAAACCCGCGTTTCCAGGACGTGCTCGCTCACAACGCAGAAACATCTCAAGGTGTTTTACAAGCAGAAGATCATGTTAAATCAAATCAAATACCAATTAAAGACCAACGATGGTGTTGAAGAGCTGTTATCATGGTCCAGCCAGGACCTCTGGGATGCCCAGTGTTTATTCCAAGCTGCTGCAGTCCAGCCCCTGTCCATGCTACTATTTTGAAATCTCTTCAGGGTTGCTAGTTTTTGCCTCAGGCATGAAGTTCCAAAATATCCACATTAGGAAGAAACTGAAGGTCAATGCAGATGATCTCTGTTGTTTCAAATGGGTAAACTGAGGTACACAGAGAAGTGGTGACCCACCCCTAAGTCCCAAAATCTAAGCTCCTTGTGATGTTCCCTGCAGTGGATTAAAAACTGGTTGCTCAACTTAAACATCAGCTGAACTGAATGAGCATGGTACTGAGTGTAGATGGCCCACCTGAGGGTTGTTGCCAGCATGAAAAGGATACCTGGAGAGGAACAGTAGCATTGTTGTTTGGAGCTGTTGGTTCTCCTGGAGGAGCTTGTCATGCTGGCTCCCTTGATATGAACTCTGCTGTTATCATCACAGGATCTTGGGACATTGTCACTTAGATTGGCTGTGGTTCACTTTCGAGGAGATTAGGTCCTTGAGCATCCCTTCCTGGCTCCCAAGGGGAAGATGTGTACTGTTTAATCTCCAGGAGAAGCTTATTATGCTGGCATCTTGATATGAATTCAGCTGTTCTCATCATCAGAGGAACTTGGGACCTCGTCACTGAGGACGGCTCAGGTACTTTTAGGGGAGCACTGTTCCTTATTTTGAGCATTGCTTCTTGGCTCCAATCAGAACCCTCAACCTGCCTGGCACAGATCCTTCATCCTGCTGGCATAGACTTTCTAGCTTCCACTGATAGGTCCACAGGACCTTTGGACCTGTCCAGCACAGATCTGTAAACCAGACTTGCATGAGTAATTGTCATAGGCTCTAGTCCTTCAGTTGGACTGTGGGGGCATTGTCATGGGCTCCAGGTCTTCAGCTGGACTTGTGCCCGCTATTGGTGTGGAACTCAGCTTGACTTTCTAGATCTTTAGTGTGTGGACAGATTTCCTGCACTTCTTGTATTTGATTCTGGATGACTATTATAAAATAATACTGTGAATTATGTGCCTTGCATTGTCTTGTTCTCCTTGTAACCCCTGACCACAATATCCCCCAAAGCCTCCACTTATTGGCATACACTTCCATCTGAGTGCTTTTCAGTGCTACTAAGCCTTTTCTCTGCTGTTTTCTCATAAAGGATTGAACTGTGGCGCCCCAAAAGATAGCCCACCTGCAGCTTCAGAATGTGACCATAGTCAGAAAAAGGGTCTTTGTGGTTATAGTTCAGTATCTTCAGAAATCACCCTGGATTTAGGATCAGCCCTAAGTTCAATGTCTCCTGTCCTTATAAAAATACAGCAGAGAAAGTTTTGAGAGGTACAGAGGCCTCCAGAGCTGTGTAATGACAGTGACTGCAAAGATGCATCTATAAGAGAAGGAACACCAGCGACAGACAGCAGTCCCCCAAAGCTTGAGGGACTCGTGGGACAGATTCTCTTTAAGGCTTCCTGAGGAAATCTATTCTGTATGTTCCTTGACTTTGGACTTCTGTGCTCCAAACTAGTGTAAGAACAAATTTATGTTGCTGTAAACCGTCAGGTTTATGGCAATTTGTTTCTGCTTTTCTTTGAAGTCTCAGTAGTCGAATTACCACCAGCCTCCTTGTAGGCCTTCCTCAATGAGTCCTTAGGTAGGATGTGCTTCAGCTACAGACCTCACACAGCTGGTCTCAGAACTTGCAAGTCACTGCTTTAGTCACTTGCACCTCTCTTTCTCCTGACTGAGAGTCCATCTAGAACATGGGGCATGTGTGCAACCAATCACACCTTGGGCCCACAGAGCTGTTTAACCCTGAATAAATGGAGCACAAATGAATGATTTAAATCCTGTTCTCCCTTTCCAACTATAGAACCATGTGGCTCCTAACTTTAAGTTGATGAAACCATAAACTCAGAGATTCTTCAGGCCCAGACATGAGCAGTACAATGGCAAATGTGTGGGGGTCAAATACACCTATATGAAAAACCAAATTCTGGCACTTTTTGTAACCTAACCTCTGTGAACTTCAGAGTCTCCTTGTGAAGATTAATAAGCTAATACACCTCGTCTGGACAGCAACTCCTTTCAGGAGCATCTCATTCTCATTTTACAGAGTAAGACCTCGAATTCAAGAGAAAGGATTTGTCGAGGGTCACACCGACAGGATGTGCCATTTCTAAGCAGTGTATGTGCTCTTAATCACTGAATTCCACAGAATCCTGCATCTCTCTATACCCCCACCAAGGTTTCCTCTAAACTATTTCCTGGGTAATAAAAACAATCACTTTATTGTTTTCAAGAGTGAACCCTTTTCAGAATAGCATGCATCTTGAATTTATCTTCTTCGGTGGGCAGGCTCCCTGGGAGGCCTCTACATCCAAATCTAACACAGTCTCTTTAAGACACAGCTGCTTGAGGCACTGTGACTTGTAATCCTAGGAGTATGAGCCCTAATGCCCTCTGCCTAAACCATCATCTTTCAATTACCTATCACTCTGCATTCCAAAGTGCTTCCTGACAGCTACAAACATTTTGCTCTCTGGTACTAGTGGGAACTGAGAAGGCTGAGTGAGAGGATTTGGGGAGAGCAAGCAATGGGGGAAGAATGAGACAGAGAGAAGAGAAGGAGGAAGACAACTGAATCAGTAATTCTAATGGACACTGAGAACCCATCTAGTTCAAACCCTTTATCATAAGGGCAGTACTAGAGGCCTCGATCACATGGATCACAAGACTGGCATTCAAGGAGTTGAACAGTGGCTTCTAGGGCTGGGCTAACATGGAGCTATTTTATTTTTTAAAGCAATGAATATGAAACTAAGGCATAGAGAATTTAAGTGACTACATTAATCAATCTTAGCAAAGTAACATTAAGAGCAGGAACTAGGGCATCTAATTCAATGATTCTTTAGCATACAGGGGGTTAGGTAATCCAGTTTTGAAAAGCAATGGTAGAGGTAGAAGGAAATTTTCATGTGAGGCAAAATAGTGTCATGAAACTGGAAAGAGGGAGAATGAGGGGAAGAATGGATAAAGAGATGGTGAGAGACCAACTAGATATTAACAAAGTAAACAAGTTGAGATGCAAAACTTGAAGACCTGGACACAAAAGGAGTGAGAAATCACAAAAAGTCAAAGGCAACATAGTGGGGCAAAAATACAAAGCAAGACATAATTTGAAGAAGCAAAAATACTGTTAGATAAGGCTTTAGTCACTATCCGATGAAAATGCCTCACGCACCCCTGTTGTTTTTATGCATGAAGACCTGGCACTTTAGCTGAGTCCCCTGCCCTGTAGGATCAGGCTGACTGTGACTGTCTTTCCCCACCCCTTCTTTGGCCCAGCTTTCTGCTTCTAAATGTGCTGTCTGCCTGGACTGTCTTTCTCTACTCCTAGGTACTGCTTGGTTCAGTTCATCTAGTTCTTTGGAATTTCATCTCTTCTGGGAAATCTTTACCCTATTTCTACTGCCCACTCCTCATTCTAGGCAAGTTTGGAGAACTCTCTTTTATGATTCCGTGGAACCCCACAAACCCCCTATTACTTATCACAATAGGCTCTAAATCTCTATGTTCGTGTTACCCTCCTTTCCCCAACAGACTATAAATTTCTCGGGCCCGGAAACTGTGTTTGATTTATCTTATATCTCCAGCTTCTACCACAGGGCATAGAATAGAATACACAATGAGCAGGTGACTGACAAATGCATGACAGATTAAACGAACAAATGGTCAAAGCCCTCCTTGGCTCAGAAGTTAAAGAACATGTTTACCACCACGTGGGGGCGCTCCTGGGTAAGTACAGCAACAGGCCCTTGGGGAGCAAAGAGTAGAATTTTTCTCTGCTACTTCAGCAAAGCAGAGAAGGTAAGAGCAACACTGAACCAGAGAGTTCCTTCTTGACTTTACCAGGTGCGGCTGAGAATGACACAAAGCCTTCCCTAGTGGATTAAAGACTAAAAGAAACTGGTGAGCTCTGTGGCCTGGGAAGTCGCTCATCTCTGGAGGGCAACAGTTCAGTCCAGTTACACAAGCCCAGGTGATGCCCATTATTATCACTCCCTGCACCTGCCGGGAACAGGATGCTTGAGTAATAAAGCACTCAGATCTACTGGGGGGAAGGGGACCGTAATACAGGGAATGAGATGAACTGGAATGCTATTCTAATTACCACCAATAACTGCATAACTCCTACATCAGACATGTTACCAGGCACTATAATACAGATCTGAGTAGCTCTGGGTCTTATGCTCTAGGGGCACAGTAGAGACCTGCAAGCTAACCATGTTTTAAGAAAAAGGCAAGGATTTGATGATAAAAAGAGATATACGTAACATACCACCATGGTAACATTTGTTTTGAAGTCAGGGAATGTTCAGAAAGAGATAATATTTATTCTGCTCAGTCCTGGAAGGACATTTAGGTTTTATTAGACAGAGCTAGGTTAACATGGTAGAGAACAGCCCAGCAAACAGTGGCAGACAGTGGCGAGTGTGGGAATCTGAGAAGAAGGAATGGAAGCTGAAGCTTCAGAGGCAAGTCCAGCCCGTGCCAGCAGGTGGGGTGGGAATGGCTGCAGTTGAAGGATCTTGTGAAGAGTTGTGCTTATAATATCTCATTAGATTCTAAAAACAATACACACACAATATACATGTGTGTATGTATATGTATACATATGAACTATCAATATGTAATTTTAACTTCTATTTCATGAATGAAGACTGAAATACAGGAGGATTAATAATCATATCTAAGGTAAATTTGGCAAAGCCCAGGTTCTATACTCAAGGCTGTAGATTTCCAAATGCAACATTTTTAAATGCCATGCCACACCTTAAAGCAATGTTAGACTAAGAAGTTGAGAATTTATTGTGAATGCTAAGAGGGAGTCATCAAAGGTAGGCTTGCCGAGGGAGGGCCTCATCTAGCAAATGGTTTCCCCAGATGATTCCAAGGCCAGTCCTACCCCAGTGGCCTTCATCTTCTGTTCCTAATGAATCTCCTTCTGGAAGAAGCAGGTGGACATGGTCCATTTGGAGTAGTACCTAAGCCTCCTAAAGGAGCATGGAATGAGCCTAGCCTTGCTGATAAATGCTCCAGCCACCCTTAGCCCTAGAGAATGATTTATCATCACAGAATCAGTGCCTTTGCCCAGCAGCCTGTGATGCAAGCTATTGGTCCAGGCTGGGGTTTTAATTAGCTGAGAGAGGAAAGAGTCAAGCTCTCCCAGACGGAAAGAAAGAGAGACACTAAGAAGGCTCATAAATCTAGAAACAAGGAGCCATGGACTGGACTCAGGCAATCATGGGCGGCTGGAGTAGGATGCTTGGTGAGGGGGAGGGACTGATTAATAATTCTTTTGCTTTCTCAGCGAGATGCTAATGGAGTAGGGAGTGGGAATCTGTATCACGCTTTAGACAAGAGTCCTTGGGGTGCTTTTCTGGTGACTATAAGACCACATGTTGGGGAACCTTTACCTCTGAGCTCCTGTGAGATCTGAGGTTAAAAAAAAAAAATACAACAGAAAAGCTTGTAGGCTTTGGAGTTAGTGAAAACCTAAATGTCAATTCCATGATGCCTGGCAAAACTGTGTTTCAGGCAAGTTGCTTTTCTTCTTTATACTTCAGTCCTCTCTTCTATAACAGGACAAGATCTCATATTTCAAGAATTAAAAAAGATAAACCATGGTGATGTATTACTGTAATTTTAGCACTCGGGGAGGCAGAGACAGGAAGATCACAAATTTGAGACCAGTAGAGACAATTTAGCAATACTCCATCTCAAAAAAGAAAGTGAAAAAAGACCTGGGGTGTGTGGTGATGTAGCTCAGTGCAAAGGCACTGTGTTCAGGACACAGGAGTATAAAAACAAAATAATGAAAGTCCTTGATCCCTCATGGATATTCAGTCAATGACAGCTATAATTAAATTTTCTTTTCCTTCCTCTGAACTTCAGTTTCCACATATATGAAATGCAAAGTTATGCCATGTAACTTACAAGGGCTTTTCTAGCTCTGATTTTCAAAAGGATTTTTAGCTGGATATGAGAAGACCTGGGTGTGGAAAGAAACAATGTCATTTCCATATTTTTTGGTGAACCTTACATAGGAAAGAAGGTATGCAGATTTACCCCTTACAGGAGTCCAGAGGTAGAGCTGGATCTAAATTAGTGCAGAAGATTGAGAGATGCACATTTCATTCCACAATAAACAAGACAATTCGGAGAGTTAGAACTATTGGCTGCTTCACTGAGAAGTGAGCATTCCATCACTGGAGGAATGCAGGCAACATTTGTACAGTAACTTGGAGAGGCTGTCCTGAATGCAATTCAGCCATCCCACATGGGCATCCAATGTCCTTACCAGCCCTGAGACTATTGTGGCATGATCCTTGGTAATATTATCACTTTACTATAAACCTTCTAATTTAACTCAAACAGCACGCCAAAGAAGTAGAGGGCATTAACATCACCACATTGCAGACAAGAGACCTAGGATGCTGAAACTTTTTAAGTCATTCGCTCAAGGTTCCACCCAGAGAGAAGGAGGCAAAACAGGAGCTCCAGTGCATCTAACTCCCAAACCCCTCTGTGTTCACTGCTCGCCTCTCATCTCTGATTCTCCACCTGACGGCGGAGCCCAAGTGTGCTCATATTGATTGCAGCTGTCCCTTCCTTCCTCCCCAGCCCCTCTCTCCCCTGCTGCTCCCCCACATGTATTTATGCTGGGCTGCCTGGTAACAAACGGCTCGTTACCATGCGGAGGGCGACAGCCAGGCGATTAGTGAAATTTGTTACCCGTGTGTCTCTGAACAAAATTAAATTAAAAGTGCTGCTTCGCTGTCAAGATAAGGGCCAAGCTGCTGAGATAATTTTTCACTCTCAAACACTCAATTACCCAGTGAAGCTGGATCAGATACAATCAAAGGGGGGGGGGGGAAGAAAGGAAAAAACAGAAGCAGGACCTCCAGGAACAGATGTAAGAGTTTGTTATTGCTTCCTCTGGCCAGGGATATTAAAGAGGCTGTTGCTATGGTGATGGGGTTGGACCCTAGAGACAGGTAAGTGGGTGCGGTCCCTGATTTCATCCACTAACAAAGAACATGCTCTCTCCTCATACACTACCTCTGCCTTTGGCTAAAGAGTTTCCTTAGTCACCTGGATTATTCCAACAGCCTCCTGCCTCATGCTGCTCTTCTCTCCTTCTGTCCCAGCTTCCTGTCTGGATAGGGCTACCTTTCAGCCACAAAACCTAAAAGCATCACTTCTTGGGTGGGGTCCTTTGATAGCCTCTCAGTGTCATGATGATAAAGCCCAATTACTCATCTAGGGCCATCTCTAGTTCTGTGCTCCTCAAACTTCATGCTCCAGTGAGATGAATAGGAGACACCTCACCACATCCTTCCTTGTATTTACTCTAGAGAAATTATTCTGAGATCACAATGTGTCAGAAATTCTGATCCATCTCACCCTATTCCTGGATTGCCTCTATCTGGAAAAGTCTTCCTTCTTCCCACCAGCAGTACCACCTTGTTCTTCATGAGACAGGCAGCCTGTCCTTCTTCAGAGTGCACCACTCAAGTGTCCTTCCTATGTGTGTGAGTGGAAGCTCATGACGTCCTCTACACGGTTCTTTGGCACACTCTCTGGAATTGCACAATTCATTGCTTTTCCCTGTCATACTGTGAGACATACAAGGACAGAATTGCATTTCACCCACCGCCGTATGCTGGGGCCTGTAGGACAGGCTTTAATTCCTGGTAACTAAAATGACTTTGGCTTTAGATGCTAGGATGGCTATTGGAAGTATTTTCAGGAGCCTGAAGAAGCCTGCCTTCTCTTTGTTTCAATTCTCCAATATTGTTTCTTTAGGTGTCTGTCTGAAAATCATTCTCCTCTAGATGGTCATTCTTGATTTATAGATCTCTGTATCCCAAGGTCCTTCCTCTATACACTTCAGCTATTAAAACATGGATCTTACTACATTATTCTGTGTTATCTTAAGTTTTCCCTACAATTAGAAGTACAGTATTATAGAGCCAAGAAGAACATTACTGAATCAAAATTTACTTTGCTGAAGAGAAGCTGAGATCACAGAACTTAATATGATATTCTCCATTATTTCTTGCACATTCTGTAACTTGAAAACGTTTTGAAGAGAGTCTTAATCATCTTTGGTGCCTTAAGATGATGATTTTGAATCACAGATGCACCTGATGAGGTTAAAATGAAAAACAAAGAAAAAGAAATGGAGACACATTGTCGACACTTGAATGTGTTAAGTTAAAAATGTATATCTGAACTGAAATCCAAAAATAGATACTGGTTTTGAATCCCAAACACATTTACTGTGTACAAAGGTTTGGGAATCATGATGTGTGTGTGTGTGTGTGTGTGTGTGTGTGTGTGTGTGTGTTGAGGGTTTTCCTTTATTCAGAACACCACGCTTCAAGGACAAAGTAGAAGATCAATCTCCTTGTCCAGGATCCTTCCTTTTTGCATATTTACTTTTGATGCTTCATTTTCATTTTTTAAATGTTTCCCAGTAAGGATGAAATATGGTGATGTCTCCAGGAATCCCAAGATCAGATATATGAAGTTGTTTAAAAGAATACTAAGGAAGGATAACCAACATTTTTTCAAAATTTCAAATCAATGTAAAGATATAATTGACCTTCAAGATCATTTGATCCAGTTGTTGAGACATGTCTCCTCAGATATAAAGTGGCCAGACCTGATGCTACCATTTGTATAACATTTCTGCCTTCTAGAAACTGTATTGGGTGTTACTTGCATTATTTTATTTCAACCTGGAAACTGCTTTTAGAAGGAACAACTACCATGAAGGCCATTCATAAGCAGCAGAAAGCAAGGGTCAGTGAGTTAAAGTGATTGCCCCACGTTGACACTTCCAGGACTCACAACTACTTGTGATTAGCTCTAAAGACCAAAAATGTAGCATTGTATGCTGGGCCACTTCCAGCAAATCCACCCACCTTAACTCCCTTTTGAAAATAAGCAGTATATAAATAATATGCAGAAGGATAAACATATACATGCATAACATATTGTAATTCACCCACATATTTTTTTAAATGCATTGTTCTGTTTATCTTCAAAAGTCATCACTGTTGTCTGTAAATTCTGTCCCTCCTAAAAATTCATTCTTTATAATTATCTGGTTATACAATATTTTAACAAGTTGATGTATCATATTTTATATAGTCATTTCCCTATTGTTGGATATTTGGGCCCATTCCAATTTTCCAGTATCAGAAATTACACTGAAATCACAAACTTCAGGTTCAGAGATCCATGGAAAATGTGTAACATCATGGAAAAATGTGGTGATATGACAAGAGTGCAAATATACGTGTCAGTGACAGTTACAAGGGTGAGGAAGAAGATTCGTAGAAATAAGGATGGGGCGGATATGAAATGAGTTCGTTGATCCACAGAGTTATTGTTTATTCCTACTTTTAAAATTTTATGTTAGTAGTAATGTTACATGATTTTACATTAGTGAAAAACCAATAAAATCCAGGGGTGTACCATCAGATGCTCTGGGACCATGAATATGATACCATTTCATAGTTATCTATGACATTGTATGACAAAAGTAGAGAGACTTTTGAATGTAATAAAGGTCCTAAATCAAAAAGTTTCTTCTGGGTAGTTCTGGTATTGACGTGATCTGTCAAGTCCTCTAAAGAGACTGGGACCTTGAAGAAAGTGAGTCACTGTGTCATGTTCTTCTGGTGGCCTCAAAGGAGCATTCTGGGACCTGACAACAGAGGAGGTCTTATAGGGAGGGCTTCAGAGAGACCAAGAGGAATGAATGCAGAATGGTATCTGTTCGTGGCTTGCAGGAAACAGTTTCTCTCTCTCTCTCTCTCTCTCTCTCTCTCTCTCTCTCTCTCTCTCTCTCTCTCAATGTTTGATACCTGGAATTGAACTCGGGACCTTGCACTTGCCAGGCAGGCACTTGTGCCACTGAGCTATATCCTCAGCTGCTCATCACTTATATAGCTACAAGGAAAAGAGTTCCTTCAACAAGTATATAAGCTTGTAAGAGGGCCCTGTAGCTCACTGAAGTTGCCACCACCATGTGACAACTTGACTTTAGACTTGTGATGCCCTCAGCAGAAACTCAGTTATGTGCCATGACTGGACTTCTAACCCACAAAACTTTGAAGCAATCAACACACGTTGTTTGGAGCTCTTGTTTGTGACAACTGGTTTTTCAGAACAGAAAGCTAACACATGGCTGTGGAGTGCTCTCTCCCAGGCTAACCTCTAGGTTGGCAAGTGTTTCCACCTGGATGACTCAAAGGCTTCTTCAGAGGCATAATCTCTAAAATCCAGCTCATTCTGTCTCCCCTAGAAACCTCCTGCTTTCCCTTCCCCTGGCTGTGGATACTTGCAGCTCATAGGCTGGGAACCAGTATTCATCTCCTGAAATCCTCAGTGGCTCATCTTGAGTCACAGGGGTTCTGCTACTCATAGACTTGGCATATTCCTGAACTCCATGCATTCCATGCTCATCCAGAGCATCCCCATTCTGCCTCAGTAATGTCCTAACTGGTTCCCTGGTTCTAGTCTCTGCTTCTTGTGGCTCATCCTTTACTATAAAAAGTGTAATCTTCCTAAAACAGAAACATGAAGACAGCTCTCTGTCTCTGTCTCTGTCTCTGTCTCTGTCTCTGTCTCTGTCTCTGTCTCTCTCCCCTCTAATACATTCCTGGGCTCCCCATTTCTGGAGGCCTCAAGTCCATGCTTTTTCATGCTTACAATGGACCAGTCTTTTTTAACACTTGGCCACTTCCCATATTTCTCAGTCATTTCATATTTCAAGTTTCAGCATTCATATTGGTTCGTCAAAGATGTATTTCATTACTTTGCTCCAATTATATTAATTCCTCTTTTCTTTGTCAGAGGGATTTCTTCCAGTTTGGAATTATACATTCATTTATGTATTTGTGAAATACCATTCTTTTCCTTTCCCTTCTGAAATCACTATCTGCTTCATAAGGATAGCCACATTCCTGATTTCTTTTTCACATCTACCTGGCCCTTAGCATACAGATTCAATAGAGCTGACCATGTATTACACATTACCTGATTAAATACATGATTAAGTGAATAAACTTGGCTTGTAAAGCCTTTCTCAATCTGGCTGAATTTACCCTTCCTGGCATCTCTCTCACCATCTCCTTCATGTAGTTTATACCCTAAAAACACTCTTCAATCATCAGAAAGCCCTTGTAAGGTGGGATTATCACTTCTAGTCTTCAGAGCAGGAAATCAAGCCCAGGAAAATTAAGCAAACTCACCCCAAATTATTCAAACGAGGAATCAGGACTAAGTAAGGCCATGCATGCACACATGTACAGCGCAGCTCTTGACAGAACGGGTGCTCAGGGCCTGCAGTTAAGTTTCCTTATCTGAGAATGAATTTTGCAAGGGTAGGAGAATCCTGGCCAACCTACAAGACTAGGAAGAACTGGGGTGACAGAGCGTTCTTGCTTGGGGCTGAAAGCAGAGAGCTACAGTCTCTCATTCCACAGAAAAAGAGGGAAAAAATCCTGCTGAGCCTAGTTGAAAAACAAGAAAGCGAGAGAGACTGATTATTCCTTCTCGCTAGTGTAAGCAACTAAAAACGACATGTTTGCTTTATCGCCTTTGGTCTCCCATTTGATTCCTGACAGCCATCTCCCTCCCTGGGATGTGGGGCTGTCAGGTGCTGAGTTGGTTGGCATCGCAAAGGAGCTGGAGAACTGAGAGCAAGTTAAACAATATTTCAGGGACCGTCAGGCCTTGGAAAGGGAGCTTTTGAAGCTCACTGGCTTTCTCGCTACATTCAAGGAGCCTTTCTTTGCAGATATTGCTTGTCATTTGTGCAGGTTTGGGTAGAGCTAATCTGGAAGGTGACTTTAAGCGAAAGAAAGCTGCTGTCTATTTCCTTCATGAGTTGAGGAAAGGGACCAAGAGAGATATCAGAAAGAAGCTTAAAAAGCTCACAACAATTTCTGAATGCATAATTTTTTCCTCTTTGTTTTGTGAAACAGGGCCAAATGCAGGTACAGATCAAAGCTAGATTTCTACATTTTGCTGTTCTTTCAATAAGAGAAATCCAAATTCTCAGTCTCATTTCCCTAAGAGGGAAGGTAGAATCTTTCCAAAATCCTGTGTTGGCTACTGGCATCCATTGGAGTAAGGTTATCAATGCACCACACTTCATAAGCAGCCAACACCTGGGGAGAAGTTATAATAATGGGGAAAAGGCAGAAATCTTTAAGGTTCTTCAAAGGTGTAACTGAGGAAGGGCATGGTGGTGGTAAAAGTAGCTTTTGGAACTAACTGAAGTCCAGATCAAGCCTCAGGCCTGCCACCATTGAATTTATGACCCTGGAGAGGTTATTTTGCCTGGTTTCAGTTTTACTCTTTAAAACATGAAAATAAGGGCAACAGCTGATTTCACAGGAAGATTAATGAATATGCAATGGATCTGGCACAAAAATGACACTCAGTAAATGACTGCTATAAGATGTTATTTCTCTTGTATTCAAGTTTCTGGCTTGTGAAAATGAAGATACATTTGATGGGAGCCCAGAGCCAGAACAAGAATAGGGTGTGTTCTTGCTGTATCAAGAAATGTATTAAGTGGAGGTTTTCAGCCCTGGTTCAAAATTAGAACTTGAAAGGATTTTAAGCCAGCAAGCAGATCCTTGTCCAGACATTCCCATGAAGTGGTGCAAGGCATGTACCTGGAACTGGTAGTTTGTTTTTAAAAACTTTTGACAGATTTTAAGGGTCTTTAGTCCCTTTAAGGGCCACCTCGTCCCTATAGTGTGTCTTACCACTTAGTTAAGCATGCATTCCTGCTGTTGGTTCTGACTGATACACATTCTAGAATTCATCATTCCCTTAAGTGGGAAGTAATAGAGGCCTCAACCTCAACTCAGACCCTCACTATCCAGCTTCCCAAGATGATCTTATCATCAGTTTCTGCAAAGGGCCTATCTGCCCAGGGTTGTGGATTTTGCAGTCTGCTTTTTAAACCATGCCTCCCATTATTCAAAGTATCATCTTCCAGAAAATATTTGAATGTGTTTGATTATTTTAAGAAAATGATTCTAGAACCCTAGCCAGAGTCCAAATTCTTACTTTTCACTCACTGTTCACCTAATAGTGTTCCAGCAATCATTTAACAACTGGATGTTTGAAGGGAAACAGGGTACTTCCATTTTCAGTACTTGTCAATTTCAGTGGTGTAAATATTGCCACTCTGGCTGATTATAAGCTGCTGATAGGACATCGTTCAGAGTACAGGTAGGGACAGATGAGCACAAACTGCACTGGGCTGGCTCTGCCACAAAACTGAAAGTTTCTTCTTGTACTGCACTTTCGTGCCTGATCAAGTATCATTGTGGGGGTGGGGATGGGTGTCACTAATGCTGCCTTTTGTCCTTCATAGTGCACTGATTTCTCAGTGGTGGAACTTGTTTTGACTGTATTTGTTGCTGGTACCAGCCCCTCTCCAACTGAATCCCAAAGAGGTTCTCAAAGCTCATCTCAGGAGGTTCCAAGGGAATTTACTTGTGGCAGGATAGATTAGGGCATCCATCCTATGTCCTACAGAGTGCATACCCTGAGTCAGGAACTGAAATGTTCATTTTACATGATTTGTCTCTTTTATCCTCAGAATGGCATGACAAGGTGTATAAACCAAGGAGTTAAAATTCACATCCCTCTATCACATGGTAACCAGAGATAAGTGAGCTCTCTTAAGCTTTTGTTTCATCATCTGTAAATTGGAGTTACAAATATGCATTTTATGGTGTTATATAAAATTATAAAAGGTGATGCATTTAAACAGTACAGATTAACAAAGAATTTACTGAAATATAGTTTCTTCTGTTTCTTTCTCCTTTTACCCTCCCCCATATTTGTATTTCTATCACACAGTGTCACTGAGACACATTAGCCAACGCCCACAATTTAAAAGAGGAGAGCTTTTAATTTGGCTCATGTTTCTAAGGGTTCAGTGTGTGGTTAGCTGACTTCAAAGGAGAAACATTATGGTGGAAAGACTTGTGTGAACAAGGTTTCTTAGTTCATGTTGATTGGAAGCACAGCAGGTGACCTGTGGTGCCAGAGAGAATGGAAAGAGACCAGATATAGAATTCAAAGTCACAGCTCCATGACCGGAAGTGTTCTTTACTAAAACTGTTAATCAAGGTGATACAGTTAACCTTAACCATCACATGGGCTTTCAGAATGGCATTGTTGAGAATATATTGTGAAGTTTGACAGATTGAGATGGAGAGCTGAAGCCTTGCTTAGTTGCCTAACCAAATAAGAACACATCTAGAATTACATTAAAAAACTCAGAACTTCTACAATACTCCTTTAGTTGCCTTTTCCTCCCTCTGACCTTGCCTTCCTTCTTGTCTTGAAGGTTCACCTAGCACTCCTTGCCTCTCTGTCCTGTCCTAATACCTCTCTGCTTTCCCTATGCTGCTGTATACACCGTCAGATAATCACATAAATCCATCACGGGAAGGTGCATTGTTCACTCATTAGGGGGAGGCATCTAGTAGATGCTGTGCCTGAAGCCTACAGTTACAATATAGGTGGGAATTTCTCCGGAGTGACAGAAGAAGTAGACCAACACTTTCTGTGTCTCTGATATCATTCCCTGCCTCCAAATCCCGAGCATCTCTTCCAAGTCATTCTGGGCATCTTCTCCAGGTCACTCTGGTTACAAAGACTTTGAAGGCTGATTAAGTACAAATTAGGTTGGCTGCGGTGTTTGCTCTTCATTCAGTAGCAGGTCCTAGTCGTGAAGTTGCAGGCTTGCAGAAGGCTGTGCCTGGATAAAGATCATCCTTAAGCAAGAAGCAGTGGACAGTGAAGTTTAACGCAATGCCACAGTGCCCCAAGATGCTAGGATCACCAGATTTATGTTCACACTGAATAGCTCTCTTTTTTTATTTTCTAGAAACCAGACCAATTTGCGGGCCAACATATTGGAAAGAGGCCAGAATCCATGTGTAGCTTGGCCACTGATCTGCTGTGCTTGGCTAGCTACCATTTAACTGAATGTATGGCAGGCACACTTCACTAAACATGTCCTTTGCGTATATTACCTCATTTAATCCTCACAGCAGCCTAAGGGAGGACAGAGAAACAACAACTAGACTCATCCTCTTTTAACCTTGAGAAACTTAAGTCAGGGAAGGAAAGCTTCCAGTCCTAGGTCACACAGGTGGGAACTAGCAGAGCAAGGATTTAAACTTGTATCTGCAGATTATCAAGCTTGTATGCAACCTAGAAGCATCACTGTTTTCTCAGTGTATCTATCTAACAATGATTTTAATGAAACATTACAGGCTCCAAAAAGTAAGAGAAAAAGAGAAAATCCTACACCTCTTGTCTTGCTTCTTGTCTTAACATTTGGCCCAAATTACTTTTGTTCATTTTAAAAGATAACCTTTTTTTTTTTTTTTTTTGTACTGAGATTTGAACTCCGGATCTCATACTTGCCATTCAGGCACTGAGCTGCATCCCTGGCCCAAAAATGATAGTTTTAACCTCTGAGAAAATGCTTTCCTTTTTGTGTCTTGATTTTTATGCGCATACAATGAAAAATACAATGAACTATTTTTGAAATGGAAAAAAAAATTGTTGTGATTTGGTGAGAAGTGATAAAGTATGGAAGAGTTACCTTTGTCAATAATCAAGACAAGGTACCCCATTTCTATGGACCCTTCCACCATTATTATTCCTGCAACCATACACTTGGGCTCTGCCTGATTCTGGCATCCCTGACTTGCCAAAGTAAAACAGGCAATTAAAACCAAAAATAAACAAAACCAGGATTGGTTCTGCCTGTTGGAGCTAATCAGCAAGGCTTGGAGCAAGCGCAGAGGATTGGGAATCAGAAAACCTGGATCTCTAGAACCCCCAGAACAATGAGAAGAATGAGGTGCAGAGAGGGGTGAGGTTTGCCTAAGGCCACACAGCCACAGCACTGAGCTTTGCTGGGAGGCTCACGCTGGGTTCTTGCACTGCTGATTCAATCTAGCAGCTGTGGCTGCTCTGTCTCCTACGCAGAGCTGTGCCTGGGGCTGGACACACCATCTGCACTTTTCATCTGGACCTTGAATTAAAAAACAGCTTATCTTGATCAGCATCACCTCTCAGTGTGAGCAGTTCCGATCCCCCCAAGAGATGATAAGCCCATGCAGAGACATGGGGCTTGGGCCCCATTTCCCATACAGCCTAACAATATGTTTAGATAGGGTGTTTATTGCATAAATACAGTTTAAACTGGGTTAAGCTTTAGACTTAATGATGTAACATAAATATGCTTACAAGATTGTTAGGAAAACTGAGGACCTGAGAACCAAAAGCCACTAAATTAGTTCATAGAGAGGTACAAATGCACATCCCTTGACCCCAAAGCTAGTATTTTTCCCTATATGCAATGTCATCTCCAGATGACAAGGTGGCATTTCACCCAGTGGTAATTCGTCACAACAGCTACTTGATTAGCACCTTCTTAAAAAAATGTCAGAACTGGTAAACTGGAAACAAGTCTTGTCTCAGCTGGTTATGTATTTGATCCTTTGGTGGAGCCTTGAGGCAGTATATCATATGTAACACAAGGTCAGGTTCCTTGTACAAAACACTGTGAAGTTTCACTCTTGCTTATTGGACCAAACATAAATGTGTATTATATAAAAGTTTTAGAGAAATCTGCTAACTATGGCTTGCAGGCAAAATGTGGATCAATGCAGCTATGTTATGGAAAGTAAAGTTTTACAGGAATACATTTATTTGTGTTCATTTACATATTATCTATGGAAGCTGTCATGATGCAACAACAGTGTTGGGTAGCATACTTTGACTATGTGGCCTGCAGAGGTGAAAATGTTCACTCATTAGTCATTTACAGAAAAATGCTGCTGATCCCTTATTTAGAAATGACAGCAAATAAACACATCTTGGTCCCTTAGTCTGTTTCTTAGTCCCTTTGGGTCTCTTTCTCTCCCCGCCCCCATTATATCAATTACTGCAGTTCTCAGCTCTGGAACGACTTTCTACCTGACCACACTAGACACTTTTTCAAAACAGTCCCATTTCACTTAAAATAACCTGAGACATAAGAAAGCCACAGCCTTGGCCCAGACTGTATCACAAACCTCTTTTTAAATAGATTCTATTGGCAAAAATGAAATTTTTAGCTGATTTAGTTTGTAACTCAGAATGACTTAAAAGGAAAGAGAATGTGGAAAGAAAGAACAGTCATTTATTGAACATGTTTGGGTGAATCCCAGAAGGTTCCTCCTCCAGACCTGCTCACTCTATGGGATTAGTGTTAATTATTACACTTTATACAAAGAGAAGTAAGTGCCCAGTGGTTCAGAGCCCATTCAGGACCAAACAGAAGGGACAATAAAAGGCCACAACTCATGGCCAGATCTGACTGAATCGAACACCTGCTCTTATCTCTCTGATGGGACCTGGAGGACACAAACTTACACATCAGCAAATGTTAGAACAGGGTAGGGATGATATCTACATAGAGGGAGTATCACAGAATCTGGTGTGGAATAAAATGTAGAAGCTGAGATATGAGATGAATTCACAGAAGACATCATGTAAGTGAAGATCCAGAGTAAGTGTCAGTAAAATGCAGAGGAGACTACAAGGGCTGAAAGTTTGCAAAGCTTCTGGGAGGACAGACGCGTGTTTGTGTACATGGCTGGGGACAGTCATGGAGGCAACCTCGAGGACACAGGAGGGCAAAACCACTTGGGGTCTGGGGGGAGGATAAAGAATTCACATTTCATCTACCCAGGAAAGCACTGAAAGCTAAGTGAAGAAACAATACAGCCTCTACTAACGTTTGTGAAAATGACCATTTTCAGTCCACACTGAATAATGGACCGGACCCCAGTTAATGAGATCACAGAGAAAAAGCTTTTAGCCGTTTTAGCAAAGGATGCAGGTGGCAAGGATGAGAGCAGCAACAGAAGGGAAAATGAGAAACTCATAGGGATGAATGGAAGTCACAAAGGAGAATATGGTGCTCTCATTTAGCTTTTACCATTAGCCTGTGAAAGTGATGTCACTGTACTGCCACCCCACTTCAGAGATGAGAATATTACATCATTTCATGTGGAAGACTCTAAGGGAAGTAACCCCATAAAGCTACTGTTCCTCCATCTCCCTTTTGGCCAAAACCTGGAAGGAGGGGCTCAGTTTAGCATCTGGTTACACTTTGTTTTCTAAAGCCATCTAAAAAGCCATCTCTCAAACCATGTAGCTCATGGAAGGCCTCTAGATGGTCTCAACTCCCACCCCCAACTCAGGAGCTATCAAGCAGCCCTCTTCAATCTCTATTTAGAAACCAGGAGACTGAGCCTCAGAGACAGGTAGTAGCTTAGCTATGATCACACAGAAAAGATATGGCAAAGCTCAACTAAACACCACTGCACTGTCACTTTAACATGACTGCAGAGATCCACCTTCCCCTTCAATGATGGAAGCAGATGAACGCCTTGATTTATGTCAGTGGGTTCTTAGATTTAGGAAACACAGCTGAGATCCTAGTTTTTGAATGGAAACCAAGAGTGCATAATGCATTAATATGGAGTCACAAGTGCTATGAGATTACTGTTCCCAGTCAACACAGGAACTCATACTTCCTGGTATTGGTATTTTTTTCTCCCTGTACTCCTTGTACTTCATCATCTTTTCTTTGTCCCGGTCAGGCTGGCTCACATAGGCTGGGCAGATCACAAGGAACCCCTGACTCAATGCACTTTCCAAGAAGGAACTTGGATGGCAGTGACAATGACAGGAAGAGGGCTGAGGACATGGGTCTCCAAATAAGCCTGGGTCCTCAAGGAGGAGGAAGGCAGACCTGCAATCCTCCCCCACCTTCACTCTATACAATCCCGTGGTGCCCTGTCACAACTTTTTCTTCTCCAACTCTAATTCCACATGAATGCTTTAGGGATAGCTACTAATTTTAATCCTTATAGCATCCTCCCAGAGTACTGACAGTGAAACTTTAGAGACTGAGTGCCCAAACTGCTTCCCCAAACCGAATTATTTATTGTGAAGTATCAATAAAGCAATTAAACCTGATTACCAAAAAATAACTGTTTATACAGTGCTCAACTGTTGGGGCAACTTGGCTCATGTGCTGATAAAGAGGGCTCTGCATGTCTGCTGCGGAACTCAAGCCATAGGTTTGCCACTACTATCCTAGAGTTTAAATCATACCATCCTGACTTGACTCGCCAAACACTTATGCACATAGACATAAGCTGCATGTTTAATATGGTATTAATAGTAAGTGATGGGGCTGGAATTTGAACCAGGTAAGCCACCATCAGAATCCACTGTCTTAACACTCTGCTCTGCTGCTTCCACACCCCCATGTGCTCCTGGACCTTCCCTGGCTCACCATTGCACTATATGCCAACTATCAAAGATCCCTGGATTCCTTTGCAAAATATGAGGAAGAGAATGAAAGGACACAACCTTCATGGAACACAACTCTATGGCACCTGAAGAACTGGACATTGGGCTTTAAATTCTTTAGAAAGAAGACTTGCCAGAATGAAATTCACTTTGGGCTCAGTATATTCCATGGCAAAAACAGTAGCAAGACCAACAACCTCACCACCATTAGGTGCCTGTGAACATGTGCAAAGGTTAGGGAAATGATGCTCTGGGAGCCTAAACATGTAGATCCTTCCTACATGTTTAGATTACAGTTCACTTCCTTGTATTATTTTCTTACGGATTTGCCATAATCTATTTATATTTCTATATAATACAACTTTGTAAGCAGGGGCAGTATAGAAATTGTCACTTGGTTTTTGTCCCTGGTGCTTAGAAGAGCAGTAGACCAGAGGCTGTGCTGAACAAATATTTGAGGTATGTGAGGAAGGAGGGAGAAGAGGATGAGGAAATGTTTTAGGAAATAACAGGATAAAAGAGCAGAAAGGAGGAAGAAGAAAGAAAGTGAGGGAGAATGAGAAGAGAAAAAATAGAAGATAACAAAGAAAATATGAAAATAAAGGAAAATCATGGGTATGGTGGTGCATGTCTGTAAAACCAGCACTCAAGAGGCTGAGTTAGGAGGACCGTTGCAAATTTGAGACCAGCCTGAGCTACAAAGTGAGCGCAAGGCCAGCTTGAACCACATAGTGAGACCCTGTCTCAAAAAAGATAATAAATAAATAAAATGAAGGAAAGGAGGTGATGATAGAGGATGGAACACAGAAGAGAAGACAAAAATGAAGGTAAAACAGAGGTGGAAGAAGAGGCTTGTGCTTTTGGTGGAAAACAGAGGTGAGGGAGGAGGTAAAGCAGCCTGGGTGTTCTGCAGGCCGAGAGCCAGGGGAGGAGCTGGGGAGGCGTCACGGCCAGCTCAGGCATCTGCAGTGTCTGGGGGCACTGGGCCAGATCGTTTATCTTGAGACCTGGGGCTTGCTTTTGATTTGCTTTTCTTAAGTTTAGCTCCAATTTATGGGGGGCGTGCAGAGTGATGGATGTTTTTCCAATTAGCTGTAAATAGCCCTGTCCTGCTGAGGAGACCCACCAAGTTCTCTAGCCCTGATTCTGGCTGCTGGACTGGGGGAGGAAGAAGACAAGTCAAGAATTATTGATCACCCACTTCTAAATCTTCAATGCAGCAGATTCTAGACAGTGGAAACAACGTGGGAAGGAGAGGCTGGCCCCACAATTCTAATGGCTGCAGAGGCTGAAAACCCTTCTCAGGGGAGGTGTCAATGGAAACACTCCCTTGCAGTACCCTGGTTGGAAAAGTTGTACCAAGCAAGGGGAGAAAAAGGAGGCAAGGATGAGAAATGAACTGGCTTTGATAGTGTCTGCCTCATTTTGTCCTTAGGGTACACCAGGCATCATGATAAACATTTATATATAGTTGGAATCAAAGTTCATCTGCAAAGGAGTAAGGCAGCTACAAGGCCCATTTTACAGATGAGAAATTTGAGGCTTATAGAAGGTAAACAACCTTCTACTTAAGAGCAAAAGGGGCCCAGGGAAGGAGTGCACTCTAAATATCCATCATAATTGGGCAGGATGCAAGCAGAATGGTGCATGGGAAGATTACTTTCTCTCTCCTGCCCTAGGCATTTCTTCAGAACAAGTTGGGGGGTCATACATGAGTGCCACTGAGTCTTCCTGTTAGTGGGTTCTGGCCTAATCTATAGCATGGAGCACATGTCTGCAGCCAGGGTCTCTTGCAAGAACGCACTCACATTCGCTGATTTCCTATTCTATGAAACATTCGGACGTGAAGAATGACATTCAGAGATGAATGGTGGAACAGACCATATTTTCTTATATGACGCACTGAACAATCAGAGGACTACAGACCTCAGCCCTCTGTGGAGTCTTGCTACAGCATTTTGACATCACCATAGATTGACAGTCATAGTGATAAATAATCATGCATCAACACAGATTAGTTTTTAACCTGTTGAAGACACAGCCTAGAAAGTCACCTGAACACCAACTGAAGGTCTCTTTCCTAGCTACTGTGCCAGGTAAATAGAATTTTGTAATCTAAAAGGTTGCTTCTCCCCCACAGACCTTTGTAAGTTTTACTTTTAGTATATTTCTTTTTGCACTTTTGCTGCTAGCAATCTCTAACTTGGTAGCTCTTAGGAGAACCACAGAGCCTAATATGACCTGTGTTTCCCAGCATCAACCTAACTTAAGTTTGAGTAATTTTCCTTACTTTTAGTTTCCTTGTAATATGAGTGCTATTTGTTTTGTTTTTTGTACAAGGAATCAAACTCAAGACCTCGCACTTGCCAGGCAGGCGCTGTGCTACTAAGCTATGTCCATGGCACTTAATATCAAGTTTTATTTCTTGAAATGAATTTTTAAAACTGCATAAATTTAGGAAAAAATTTCCTCAAATACTCTGAAGAAAGACATAAACCAGGAAGTAAAGTACACAGCTGAGGAAAAAAGAAAAGGAAGATCTCTAGTCCAGCGAGGGCAGCAAGTGCCAAGCTCAGTGCTAACCAATCTGGGTCAAAAAAGAGTTTGATTTGCCATTGATCCCAAAATCTGCTTCCTGGGCTTTGCTCCCGCACAGTCTGGTTCTGGAAACTTCCCTGGAGAAGGCTCCATTACCTTTGCTGCGGCGGCGGCTGCGGTACTGCTCTGTATAGAAGGTCAGCTGCGTCTCGTCATCTGCCTCAGAACCCGAAGTCCCTTTGGTTCTTCCAAAACTGATTCCTCCTGCAAAGAAGCACAGTCCATCAGTCAGCCTCATCAGCCTCCAGACACCAGTGAAATCCTGTCACCATTCCAGAAGACTAGTCTCCCCACCTCCAGACTTCTTGCCACAAAGCCACAATGACCCAGGAGTCACAGATGTGAAGTGAGCTGGGTTCTAACCATGGCTCGCCAGCTTCCAGGCTGTGTAATCGTGAGGAGATACCTTACCTTTCTGAGCTCAGTTTACTTTCTCTCTAAAATAAGGGCAATATTCTTCACTTTGTGAAGTTGCTCTGAAGATTAAAGGAGATATGGTGTGTAAAATACCAGGTCCACAGTAGGTACTAAACAATAGAAAGGTACCTTTGCTTTCCATGATAAGCCTACCTCTAAAACCTGAATTTCACACACATTTCAGTCAAGGGCTTGCTGTATGGCAGGCCCAGAGCCAGACACTGGAGATACAAAGATAAATAGGACTCAGTCCTTGCCAGTCAGGGGATCATAAGCAAGTCAGGGAGACAAATGAGATCCTTAGGAGCCTTAAACCTAATTCATGGCTTATGTTTACCACACAATGCGATGCTAGGAATAGGAGGGGGAGGAATTCATTTCAACACAGACAGCCTGGGAAGGCTTTATGGAGAACCGGAGATTTAAGTCAGGGCTGGAAGGATGGATGGGGCATTAGGGGAGGAAGAAGAAGTCTGAGGAGAAGTCATTGTGGAGCATTCCAGGGATGCTGGCTTGAGTACTGAGAAAGACATATTGGAGTCACATAGTGGAAGGCTTTGGGTGCCAGAATGAGGAGGGGGTTGGGTGCAGCTTCTTTTCTGGTGTCAGGAACGGTTCTGGAGCAAAAGTTAGTTGATCCACTGTGTGAATCAGAAACGATGGTTTGTGGGTACCCAGGCCTTGCAATGGATGCCAAGGGGGTAGGCAGGCAGGGAGCTAGGAGGGTTAGCAGTCACACAGCTGAGAGCTGAGGTCATGTGCCAGGATGACTGGGGACTAGGGGGTCTGGGGAAGATAAGAGGTGAGAAAAGCTTAGAGACAAAATGAGAGGACCTGGAAGGGAAAGCACAATGTGTTCACATGCTATGAACAGTTCATTACCTGAAGGAAACAGAGTAGCCTGCAGGCTACTCAGAACTGCACTAAAATGTGACAGCTGTTAATCCTGAAGCGAGGATTGTGGTCATTTTTAGTCTTAACTTTATACTTTTAGCATTTTTAATTGTTTTAAAATGCTGGTGAACAGAAGGATTGACAAACTCTTTTCACTGGAGTAAAGACCAAAGAAGGAGAGCCTTTCAGAGCATCTTGCACAGGTGAGTGAGTGGGCAGGGAAGAACAGGACTTTGATTCTGAGGACTGTTTAATGGACGGGGCTTCAGATGTCTAAATAATAGACTTCTTCCAGGAGGAGACTCAAGAACCTGGTGAAAGTGGTTGTCCTGTACGGAGAATTAAGCAGCTGGAGAAAGAGGAGAGAAGGAGCTAGTTTCCTCTACAAATGCTTTGTATCTTTTGAATCAAACACCCTGCCAACCCATTACCTGTTCGAAAGCTCCACCTGAGGAAAAGAAAAGCATAGATTAGAGGGAAATGTTATTCAATTCGCAGAGGATTTATTATGTAGTCTCCTCGGGTAAGGATTTGAAATGGCGTTCGGCATACAGAAATCCCACTTGCACACACATTTTATGCAGTAAGAATATTACACATCTACTCATTCTAGTGACACTGTTAAGCAATCTACTATGTAATCAGAAGATATGTGTACACAGGGGCATACAAGCTGCATCATGGAATACTCACAGGGGAGGGTAATTAACAATCAAGGTAATAAAACAAAGACATAAAGACATACATGAAGGACAAATTTACTTGCCTAATATTACACAGTTCATGAACAGAAGACTTAGAATTCAGGGGTAATCTGTATTGCTCTGAATTTGTGTTTCTATGTATACAAATTGCTTTCTGCAGAACAACTCAAGACAGAACCCTGGGAAAGCAGATTGCCCTTCAAGTGACAAAAGGACTTGGTCTTATGTTACAAGTTTTGCATACATTATGTCCCTCCAAACTCATCGTATCATAGGAGGGGAGTATCTTTATGTTCACCTTACAAATGAGGCAACCAGCAACCAGAAAAGAAATATGATATGTCAATAATGAGTGATAATAGACTTTGAAACCTGATGTGACTGAAGTCAAGGTTCAAAATTTTAACTACTTGCAACACTGTCCCTTGGCTTAATGTTCCACCAAATGGAGAATGAATACCTGCACCTCCTGCCCCTTCTTTGGATAGTGTATTCTAATTAAAAAAAAAGTACAGAGGTAGCAATAGCTCATCTTTGTGCACTTGTATCTTCAGGCATGTGCTCACTGCACATGTCCCAATCCCTTGCAACTAAAGGCAGTAACCTGGAGAAGCTCAGAGACCAAGGATTCTAAAGAAGCCCTTCTGCCTATAAGGGCTCAGCTTTAAAATGCAATTGGCTGGTGGGACCCATGGAGGTTCTGGAAGGAGAGGGAAAGCAGAGGTTTCCAGAGGCCAGCAGGAATTTTAAAATTGTCATCAACATATTTTAGTGATATAAAAGGCAGAAAAAAAAAGAAAGAAAGACTTTGGTTCACTTATGCATACTTTTTGGTTAAGAGGGAAATGAAGGCATTTGAGGGAAGTTCTCCTTATGTGCAGCAGGCTTCTGCCATTCTTCCTGCTGGACTTTGGGCAGCAGAGCAAAAAAGGAAGGGTCTGTGGCTGTAGGGGTCCACGAAGACCCTTCCTACTATCTCTTCTGAGCTCTTTCTCGACTTTCAATATTCAGGTAAGTTCTCTATCTATTCCTTCTTCCCTTCCTTCCTCATTGCCTGTCTGCTATTTTATATTTCCTTCTTCGCAAAAAACTAACCTGTTATGCCCCTACTCTAGTGAAGAAATGTAGCATACAGGATTCAGACAAAATTCTTTCCCTGCTGGGACAGCCTAGTGGGGTTGATAAAAATGTCACCAGGCAATTCTAATGTGCTAAGAAAAGTTAGCACTAGCAGAGCCCTGTCTTCTTACCGGGCATTCATCTGAACCCTTTCCATGTGCTGACTCATTTCATCCCTAGAGAACCCTAAGATGTAAGATACTGCTCTTTTTCCCATCATAATGAGTGAGAAAATAAAAGCACAGGATAATTAAGTGATTTGCCCAGGGTCACATAGTTCGTAAGTAATATAACTGTAATTCATATCAAACAGTGGCTTCAGAGTCTACTCTTCAATCTCTATACTGGTGTATACACAAGCAATTAACTTATTTAATGCCCATAATTATTCCAGTAGGGATGGAATCAAGAACCTCATTTTACAGATGAGTAACTCTATCTTGATAAAGTAATGTGAGGTGTCAATTTGGGGAGCTAGGGTTGAAGTTATGTGTGTCTACCAGCAAAGATTGCTTCATAACTAATATAATGGGGTGGGGTGGGATATGGGGGAGGGAGAGGGAGAGAGAGGGAGAGAGAGGGAGAGAGAAAAAGAGAGAGAATGCATGTAAGTGTGTGCTTGTGTGTTCACCTTGCACTGAAAGGCTTGATGAGTTGATCTCTAAGGATTAGCTTCTCTCTTACTTGATTCCATCACAAGAAAGAATTTTCTACTTCTCTGTGCTCTTCTTGCAATGGTGCTTCTTGTAGAAACTAATCAGGTTTAGCAAGAACCTAGTGACTCCATTCTTCCATGTGTGCAAGCACATTGAGACCACACTGGCGTAACTCCTGTGATGCCTCTCCTTTAGAGGGGAAGCCCTCTGTCACCACATGTCTGGCCTCCATCTCACTTCTATGGGTAGTAGGGGACAATTTTCAGAGTGGGATCTGAGGCTAAGGTAAGGTGTCTCTAGACTGGCCTATCCAGTAGAAACAAAAAGCAAGCCACACATTTAACAATCTTAAATGTTCTAGCAGCCACATTAAAAAAGGTGAAACTAAGTAGATTAAATTAGTTTTTCAGACTATACCACATTTCAGCCAATACATTAAAATATTGTCATGCTAACATATAACTATGAAGAAATTATTGCTATGGAAATGTTTTACATATTATTTCATAATAAGTCCTTAAAACTCAGCACATATTTCATACTTACAGCCCCTCTAACTACAGACAGTCCACATTTAATCTGCTAACTACACTTGCATTACTAAGCATGCAAGTATTACTGGGCAGACTTGTATTAGGAGCCTGATCTGGGATTAAAAATGGTGTAACTGGGATTCTACAAAACAGGAACACTCAGAGTTTCTGTTCTCAGAGCTCTCAAAATATAGTTGGTTTGTGGTACTGATTTAACTCATAAACCATGATAGGTAATACACTTCATTATAAAAGAAATTAGGCTACTGAAATCAGACCTGAGTTGTAATAACTTATTAGCTCTGCAGTTTTGGGAGGGCACCCAATCTTTCTGAATTCATGTTTAAAGCCAGGGCAATGATTTTGACCTTACATGGTATTATGGCATATATCTGGATGTCCCTCCAAACCTCATGCATTCATAGATAGGGCTTTTGGGAATGATGAGATCATGGGAGTATGCTACTGGATTAACCACAGACTGGTTTAGCATACTTCTGGGAGTGAGTTATGGATTTACTGAAGAGGAAAGATACACTCTGAATGTGGGTAGCATTATCCAAGAGATTTACAGCCTGAATGGAATAAAAGGGAAAGAAAGAGAGCTTATTGTTTTCTGCCTACCTGCCTACCAGTCCACACGTCATCCAGCCATGTGGCCTAGAACATCTATAAAGTGTAAGCTAAAGTAAACCTTTCCTCATTTGACTTGTGAGTGTTGCATATTTTGTCCCAGGGACACGAAAGTAACTAAAACACATGGTCACAGTGAGGAAAACAATATACTGCGTGTAAACATTTAGAACAAAAATCAAGGACGTAAGACTGGAGGTGCCTTCCTGACTTACACAATATTTGCTTGAGTTTAATAGGGGGAAAGGAATTGCTGATGAGTACGTGTGGTCAGTCCCTCACCGTGACACTGGGGAGGTGGCAGACACCCAAAGCATGTAGCCTCTAAATGTCTATATAATCTGAAGGGGCTAGAGGCCAATTACAGACTCAGTTGGAGGTGATTCAGATAACTAGTAAAGGGTTCCCTCTGTCAGCATTTTAATATAAAATTGATGATTTAGTGCACTAAAGTGCAGCCATTAATTATCCAGGGCTGCTTGAATATTTCCCTTCAGGGGCTGAAAGTAAGAATGGTCAGAAATTGGTGAGAGAAAAGAAGATGCAATCTGTCTGCTGGAACCAATGGTTTCTTTTCCCTTGTTTGCTTTGGTCCTTGATTGTTTTATCCTGAAATGGAGCCATCAGGAAGATAGCCCAAGCTACCATGGATGGAGGGACATCCAGATATATGTCCCATGCCACACTATGGCAGGCTCTGATCACTTGTAGTAAAAGTTTACAAAGAGAATAAGATAATATAGGACACATAATTTATAGTATTCTTTTATAATGGTCACCCAAAGAGTCAAATACAACAGAAATGTGCAAGAAATCTGTCCCCACACTAAAGACCCCCAAAAATCTAGGTGAGGGCCCAAATCCCATGACAAAGTCCTACATGAGTCCAGTTGAAGACCTTGAGTCCATGACATGTCTCATGCAAGTCTGTTTCATACATCTGTGCTGGGAAGGTCCAAAGATCAGCAGTGGAAACCAGAAAGTCTTTGCCAGTGGGGTGAAGGATCTGTGCCTACTGGCTGGGGGTTCTATACTGAAATCAGGAAGTGACACTCAAAGTAAGGACCAGAGTTCCCCAAAAAAGTACCATAGCCATCCCCAATGACAGTGAGGTCCTGAGCTCCTCAGATGAGAACAGTCAAGTTCATATCAGGAAGCCAGGGTGACAAGTTTCTCCTGGAGATTGAAGAGCACACCATCTTTCCCTTTGGAGCCAGGAAGCAGTAAGACCAGGGCTCCCTCAAAAGTGAATTCTCAGTGACCTAAAAGTTGTGAGCTCCTCTTATGACTATAACAGCCAAGTTCATACCAAGAAAGAAGTTTGACAACTCCTCCAGGAGAACCAACAGCAACATGAGAACCAACAACACCAAGGAGTATGAACAACATAACCCCTCTTCCTCTTCAGTCCTCCCTTTTATGTTGGCAACAGTCCTCAGGTGGCCATCTACATCCAGCATCATGCTGATTTAGTTCAGCTGGGTGTTATAAGTTTGCCTCCAGTTACCAACCCACCACACCATTTAATGTGTAATATCCCATCCAAACCTCACAAGAGATTTTAGGGGTAAGAGTCAGTCTTATTTCATGCAAAGACAAGCCAATATTCCAAATATTAGTTCTGCTGACCCAAGAAAACAGAAGCAACAAATGAAAGAACTAAAATTCAAATTTAGCTTTTGTCTGAAAAAACTACGTGTTCTCATCAAAAAGATATTCAAAGCATTAATCATTGCACAAATGCAAATCAAGTCCCTAGCTACTAAGTCATAATTATGAGGTTGGCCATAAGGAAAATAATGCAAGATAACAGATGTTGATTTGTATATGAAGAAATTGAAAACACAATACATTGCTGGTAAGAAACAAATAAGAGGCAGACACTATGGAAAGAGATTAGCATTCCCTTAAGACGTTAAAAATTACATGACCTAGGAATTGTACTCCTAGGCATATGCCCCCCAAAGAACTCAGATAACGTGCTCAAGTATTTGTAGCTGTATATTCATACTAACACTACTAACATAGCTAAAACATAGTAGCAACAAATGCCCATCAGTTTATGAATGGATAAACAAAATGTGCTATCCTAACATATAATATTATTTAGTGATAAAAGAAACACCAATGCATGGTATCAGCATGGATAAACCTCGTCTACATTTTTCTAAGTAAAAGAAGCTAAACATGAAAAGCCACGTATAATACAACTCCATTCGTATGAAATATCCAGAAGAGAGAAATCCGAAGAAGCAGAAAGTAGTCTAGTGGTTTCCAGGACTAGGCAGAGGAAGGCTAAGAATGGAAAGTGATTATTCATGAATGATATTCTTTTGCAGCAAAAGAAATATCTCTGAAATAAATAAAGGTGATGGTTATACAACCTTATAAATACGCTGAACATCATTGAGTTATACATTTTAAAATGATTAAAGGTTAATTTTATGTTGCATGAATTTTAGCTCAAAAATGTAAAAAGAAGGCCTGTGTTCTTTTCATGAGATCAGGTTGGGAGCAGAACTGCAGAAAAGGAAATGTGAGAGCAGAGAGGGAGGCAGAGAGAGTGACGCTGAGGCACATGTGGAAGTGGTACACAGGCACTTTGAAAGAGGCCAAGAGTTCAGACAACTTGGGCCTCACTTTAGTGTGTGAGGACATAGAAGGTGAGCAGTCATCTCAGACCCAGAGGTCACCTCAAATAATCGCAGAAACATTATTTATTCCCATCTATTCATCACCATTTATCAAATATCCATTCTATCAAACACTGCCTTAGGCATGAAGGACAAAGTCATAAATGAACATACAAACACTTCTGAATTTTTCATGAGTTTACTTTCTTGATGGGGAACCATTAAGATACTATAAGCTTTTCATTGATAAATAAAGAGATAGTCGGTGGTATCTAGAGGCTTCATTATCATGACACAGATACGTGGTGAAATAGGGTTCTGATCACAGCTTGGATCTGGAACAGACAAATCAGAGCATTTACACTTCCAAACTGGAAGTCATATTTTGGAGAAAGGCAAAGCAAGAGGATGCATGGTCATTCCTGGGCCTATGAAAACTACATCATACTTCTTTGAAAACCTGGCTTCTCTGCTTGGGCTTCTCTGTCCATTGAGTGCTGCCAGCCTCTGGTAGGCCTAATCCTCCACACTCTCATTTGCTGCTCTCAATATTATGATGGATGGTGGTGACATGTTAAATTATTCAGGCTTTGTGTCTTCCTCAAGCTGGTGACAGCAATATTCATTTTTAGATTGTCCAGAATTGTGCCAGATAGAGAGATATGTGGGTCAGGAATGTAAAAACCCATCTGACCCCAATCATCCAATGAATACAAATGGTACCACTCATGGGAAGAGGACAGAAGCACCAAGGAACTCTTATGTAGTTTAAGTCACACAATTCACAATTGATCTTGACTCGGGAAAGCCACAGATGTTGACACACATCATCTCTCAGAGATATTTTGACCACAATTTCTACCTGTCATGGGCACCTACTATAGGCCAGACAAAGTGCCAGGCAGTTTACATAGAGGTGATGACTCATAATCTTATTCCTTTAACTGTGTATAGAGACTAAGAGGTGTGGACATCTCTACTTCTGCCTGAAGTCACACAGGCAGTAAGTAACAAGCTCTGGAGTCAATAGCTGTTTTTATCTGAGCCCTCAGAATAAGAGAATCTGCAGGATTCCTAGGACTCCTGTTGAGTTTTTAAAAATTGATCTTTACGATGAAAAAATCTTTATGATACAACATAATTAAGCATGACTGCTATAATTTTAGGAACAAATGTAAATAATCAAGGGGCCCCTTAATAGAAAACATTAAAAAAATGATGGCATATTTCTAAAATACTTTCATGAGACTATTAAACACAGTCCCATAAATCTATAATTATTGACATATATACATTTCCATGGTATGTCATGGAGTGAAAAAGTATTCAGAGAAGAATACAAAGAGAGATTTCACTTGTGGAAATGTATACAAACATGCTAATGTGTAGTGTAAATCCTACTGCATGCATAATGAAATAAATATGCTTTAAAAATAAGAAGTAAAAATTTATTCTGAGATATTCATAATGAAAAGTTTTGCACTAAGCATAAAAAGCATATTGCAAACTATACATACAAAAAAAGCAAATTCTGTTTTAAAAATACATACATAAAATACATATGTATGCACACACAGAAAGGTTTTAAAGATAATATACTGAATTTATCTTCTGGGTGATAAGCTTGGGGTATTTAAACATTTCTACTTATTGTTGTTCATCTGCATTTATAATTTCCTCAGTGAATTCCAATGTTTTCTAATAAAATAGACAATAAAAAGTTATGTTCATTTAAAAAAAATTAAACTCCCTTTATTTCTGCAATTTAAACCCGTTTCTCACTTGACCTTTAGTGTAACATGGCCACCCCAGGGGGAGATCATCCCACTCCCTGAGAATGCAGATATCCAATTTATCCCCTAACTTTGACTCAAAGAACTACTTATGGGAGATAAACTCTGATTAAGCTTAGCCAGCTATGAAATGAAAATAAACTTTTGTCTTCTGGAACATCCATTGCTTCCTGTGTTAGGCTGAATTTTCCAAGGGAGACCACAACAAAACCTGCCATTACATATTCTCTTTTGCATTACTTTCACATCAAAGCTGAAGGCTCGTTTCTCCACCCTTGAATCTGGGCTGGCCCTAACAATAAGCCTGTAATGTACAATGTTAGCTCATAAAAGGAAATACAGCTCCTCCCTGGCTCTCTGGATGCTCCCTCTTTGGAAACCTGCCACTGCACTCTAAGCTTCTCATCCATGTGGAGAAACTAGACATGAGTGGTTCAGTTAACAGTCTCAGGTGGGCCCAGATGTCAAGACATGCTGGCCATCCCCAGCGGCAAAAATGTGGAAGAAGAATCTTTCAATTGATTCTAACCTACTGCCATTCGAGATACCTACCGATGTCTGAGTTTTTCCAGCTGATGCTGGGTCACTCAGGAGCTGAAACAATCTCTCCTTGTTAATTGTCTATGAATTGCTGACCCTGGAATGTAGAAGTGTAACAAGACTGATATTGTGATTGTATACTCTGTAGTGGATAATCAGGACTTTATCATTGTCTGGTCCTATAAAATATACCAAATTCCTTTTAACTATCACCATTTGGCAGTTTTGGATAATGAAAAGATGAACCAGGAATCCAGACCCAAGTCCTACTGGTCTTTTGTGCTACTAAAATAATGTGCTAAAAAGATATTAACAACATCAAATCTGTCATACCACTGAACACTTTTATATCCTTCTGAGAGACAGCAATGCATTTGACCCACACATCACTGAGAAGTACTGTCCCATTTGAGAGGTGAGGACACTAAGGATCAGAGACATGGCATGCTGAAAGTCACATCCCTCACAAAAAACAAAGAGATAGACACAGTAGAATAAAAGAGCAGATCTGAGCCACTGAGGTTGGCCGGGAGTTGAGCTCTGTGCAATATCCACCCTCTAAATTGAGTCTGGCATTTTGAACCAATGCTCAAACTGTTCTCTTTTCCTATATGATGGCTCTTCATTTGTCTAGGCTTTTGTGTCCATTCAGAATCTTTCCATCCAAGACAAATGTTCCCCTAACTCCTTTAGCCACTGCTTATATCATATCCTTCAAAAATTATAATTTTGAACTAGAAATTTTTGAAAAAAAATGCAAAGCAGAAAGTAATAAGCAAGGTATATGCTATTATTTTCAAGTGGCTTCTCTAGAGGTTTTAACCAGGCACTCACATGTGCTTGTTTTATTAAAAAAACTTTAATATTTATTTATATCATAAATATATCCTGGGATCTAGTTATACACCCATAACTGTGTATATGTACACATCTCTATCTATATATAATACCTATACAAATGTACCTTTATTCACCAAAACATTAATATTTATTTCTTTTGAATAGTCAGATTTCCTTTTTTAAAATTTAAAATTCCTTTTCACTTTGTTCTTAAAGAAAATGAACATAGATTAGTTGTAGAATGAAAATAAAACTATATAAAATATGTGATAAACATTATGGTAAGTATTCATTTACAACATAACTAATTCCTGCCAAACATTCCATTGTATGGTTAACATTATTTAACTCCATTGTTCAATTCTATATTATTTTCATTTTTTCCTATAATATTGTATCACATATCCTTTTAGATTTTTTTTTGCCATGCTAAATATTGAATCTCATCCATGCCAGAAGTGTTTTATCATTGAGATCCCAACTCTAAAGAAACCTTGATAAATACTTCGATACATCTCTGTGGAGAATTTTCTGAAAAGTAAGAAGACACTGTTGGGTCAAAGAGCATTGATATTCTTAAGATGTTTTTTCTCTATTGTCATGATGTCTTCCAGAAAGTATCCACAGTTTCATCCTGATTGGAATGGCTTTTTCACCACATCCTCTATAGCACTAGGTATTTCATCATTTTTTTTTTTACATACTAGTGGCTATAATATGCATCCCATATTTCAAATTCATTTATCATATCCCTTTTATCATATTCCACTTAGCTAAAAGTGTTATTGAATTTATGTCCAGAGTCAGGCAACAAAGTTTAGGTGTGATCTAAGCTGTACTGCACAGAAATGGGCCATCGACTCCCTCTATGAACACGGAACTTATCATCATGCTGTCCGGGACCTCAGCTTTACTGCCAGCTGCCTTGTATTCAATATGCCTTCGATTCTTTGTTCACATGCTCTGCAAATCAAGCTGGTCTTAGCCATCGTGTATTTGTAGAATTGATTTTTCTAAACCAAAGTAAAGAACATTTTGTACTACCAAATTGTATCTGTATATTTTAGGCCTTTCTTCTAGTCTCTCAAGACTTTTTTTTTTGGGGGGGGGGGCTAATCCTCTGATCTCAGATTTTAACTATTCCCTAGCTACATGCCCTATATGAACTGAATAAAAATGAAATGAGCAATAGGTTAAAAAAGGAACTAATAGTTTATAGGTGCCTGCTAAATATTAAACAACAGAAGTTTATATACATTAAAATCATTTAGTACATGTAAGAATACAATTAAATTATTGCTGTTTTTCATTGTAAGCATCAGGAAATTGATATTTGAAACTGTATTTGCCTTGTGCAAAGGACACAGAGTCAGTAAAGAGGAGGAAGGAGCTGAGAAGTCTAACACAGTCCTTACACTCCCAGAGTCCCATGTGATGACACTTACATAAGAGATTGACACCAATATTGGAGAAAACTACATGAAAATTAGAAATTGAGATCACATGGCTGGGGAAATCTGTACAAGTTGGTGTCAGGTCCTTAATGAATACTCTTTGTGAATGTGTGATTAAATAATAATGAAACATCTAACAATATTAACAGGCAATTTACAATTTTTCCTTTGGATTAAAAAAGTATTGCTCATTCAACAGTTACCTGTTAAAACCCTATGAATAACCAAGTTGATATGCATTACAGAGTCAAACAGAAATATTCTCTGTAATCAGAGTTTATACTTACTTGGGGAGATAGAATATTCAGATAAACACATACATTAATACACTTATGAAAAGCTGTATTTAGTATTATGTTGACACTCAGACTTTTTGTGTTAGTGAGTTCTCTCGCATTTGCTTGGAGAAAACAATATTGCAAAGCATACAAGCATTTTACCTTGCCTCTTTATTCTTAGTGAACCCATGAGAACTTCTAGAGCTCCCAACTTCCCTTCAAACATAATCAAGCTTGTATATTTGACCAACTGATTTTGATGGTCTTGAGATTCAGATCAAGTTTTAAAACTGCTTTCCCACCTATTTGTAAGAAGAATAAGATTTATCCTACAAAATTTGAGAAGTTCCTCTGCCTGCTTTATTGCCTAAAAGGTTATAACCAACTCTGTGGTCCTGAAAATACATTCTTAAATCATTTTAGCATCAAAAAGTAATTTGCTTGCATCTGGAGACAGACATTGTGGCATACACATCAAAGTAAATACTTACCACCTTCTCCGTATATATGTTAGAAGTCCATTTCTTATGAAATGTCTTCATTCACCCTTTGCTAGTTTTCAGATTATTTTCTTGATATAAATGACATATCTGACAGATTTAGAATGAATTTAGCTCTATACTTTCATCTGGTTATAAGGATTCTGCTGTTTCACGCAATATGACAATAATTTCTTTGTTCTTTTTGTTCTAAGAATAGTTTTAAAAGCTTGTTTCATTTTTTGTTAGTTTTATTTCAAGTTTGCCCATTGTGCATTGAAAATATTTGAACTCTCAGCCTTTCTAGGAGTAATCCCATAAATTTGCGCTGAACTATCAGGCAGCCCTTATCTTTTAGCTTTTCATGTGAATATATATTCTTCCCCTGTGCTTTCTAATGCCCTGCCCCCTCTTTGTAGCTCTCTGCGATTATTTTTCTGCATTTCATATTTCAGAGTCTTTATCTATTTCATTTTACAGCCTCTAACCATAGAAGCAGAAGAAAATTTTCTGTAACCATTAAGACATTATGTGCATATGTTGATAAATTTTTGGTTATAATTTTTCATCTTTGGAAATAGAAATGTTATTTCTTGTTTTACTAATATTCAGTGCTGGCAAGGATTTTATGAAATGATCATTTTCCTAAATTGCTACTAGCAGTGCAAATTTGAACATCCCTTTTGGGAAGCAATTTGGCAAAATAAAAAAGTTTTTTAAAATGTCCATCTTTTTTGATTTGCTTCTGGGAATTCACCTTAAGGAAACCATCATAAATACAGAAAGGTTTTATGAGGCATTAAACTTATTTGTGTGTGTGTGTGTGTGTGTGTGTGTGTGTGTGTGTGTGTGTGTGAATGGAAAATAGTCTTAATGTTGAACTGGAGGGCAGAGGTGCATAACAGAATATTATGCAGGCCTCAATGACAAAACATTGTAAAACATTTATACTGATTTTAAAAAGAGGGATAAATGATTGATATATATGTGGTTCTACATATGTTACTGAAAGAAAAGACACTAATAGTTCTATTCTATTTAAAATACAAACAATAAATTCTGGACAAAATACAAAATTTACAACCCCATAGTTCTTGATAGAAAATGAAAACAGGCATATGGTGTCCTAAAATTGAAACTTGGAGGGGTAACATCCATAGAATGAATATTACAGTTTCAAAGCTACTTCTTTAAGGATTATCCACACTTAGAAATGGCTCAGGGTAAATGAAAAACCAAAAGAATGAAAAAGTCTTCCTGGACATCCAGTGAGTGGATCTCAGATTAGCTAAAGCCACCCAAAGAAAGAGAGGGATCAAGCAAAAGAAAGACAAAGAGAAGAGGGATGTCCATTCTGTGGACAATTTCTGCAAAAACCACTGATTAATTCTGAGCAATAAAGTGGACTCTCGGGCTGGAGATTTAGCTCAGTGGCATAAGCGCCTGTGTGGCTAGGAAACAGTCATGAGTTCGATCCCTGGTACAAAAAAAAAAAAAAAAAAAAGTGAAGTTTAGCTAAAAGCATAAAAAAAATCAGAATTTCAAATTGGTGCATTCTATAGGAACTACAGTTGGAGCCTAAACAAATTAACTGTTTTCAAAAACAAAACATCAATGTTCTTTGCAAAAATATAATGAAATTCATAAGTCTTCATTCAAAAAATCTAAAATTCAACGCCAAATTAGTCAACATATGGTAAACCAGGAAAGTTTTATCCATTTCTAAAGGAAAAGACAATCAGCAAAATTCAACCCTATGGCGATCTTGGTGTTAGAAATTGCCAAACAATCTAACATGAAAGATGTGATTAGTCTAGAGAATGATATTTGGAATGAATACAAATACAAATACAAAAATTATTATAGAGACTACCTCCCACATACACCACAGAGGAAATTTTTAAAGTTGAAGAATGAAGAAAAAGAAAAAAGAAAGAAAGAAATGGAAAATCACTCCATGGGCTTAAGCTAATGGAGAAAATAATTAGTGATCTTGAAAATAGATTAACAGAAATTTTTCATTTCGACAAAAAACATTAAGAGAATTAAACAATGACTAAACCACCCATGATACTATACCAAAAAATCCACAGATAATTGGAGTTTCGGACAAAGAGATGAGGGACAGTGGGAGAAAAAAGGAATAAATAACTGAAATTTACTGAATTTAGTGAAAGTTAAAAACTAGCAACATCAAACAAAAATAAAAGAAGGAGAAAACAAAGCCTGGGAACATCATACTCAAACTGATGGAAATCAGACACATAGAGACATTTCTATAAAACAAAAACAGTATAACGACATGAAAGGCAGAGATAAAATTATATTTGCCTCTTAAGACATTATTATTTACAAAAATCCACAGGGAATTTGCAAAACAATAGTTTATAAGTGATTTTAGCATGCTTGAACAACAAAGATAAATATACAACACTGTGACCCATGAAGCCAGTTTGGCCTTGAGGGGACAATGGGAGATTAAGAAAAAGATAAACACACACTAAAAGGAAAGCTGGGATCAGGTGGTATCTGGCCTCTCTGAGGGAGAAGCCATGACAGCCCAGTGCAGTCTGCATCTTTATTTATATACAGTTTAAAAAGGAAAGCAAGCAATGGAGTCAAAAGCGTTAAAATCTCAGTGTTTTGCTGAGGACCCTGAAAGCGAAGCCTTCTCAGAGCTACCTGTGCTGTGAGTAACAGGGAGGGATACCAAGGCCAGATGCCTGCCGGCCTGGTCTTGCTCTAGTCCCAACAACTTGTTTACATGGCTCGCCTCTGGAGCTCTGCATTCTCAGAGCAGGCCTTGTAGTGTATTGTTGAGATCCAGCTCTTCTGCTCCCCACAATACAAATTTTATTTACACACACTGGCAGTAAACAATTTGAAAAATAAATTCCACTTACAATAGTACAAAATCACTCTGAAATGCCTAATAACAGATTTAACAAAGGGCACACATGATCCTTTAATGACAATAACACTCCCAGAAGAAATTAAAGAAAATCGGAACAAGTGCAGACAAATTCCATATTTGTAGATTATAAGACGATAATTTCAAGATCTCATCCCCTTAAATTTATCTATAGAATAAATGCAATCCTAGTTGCATTTCTAGCAGGCATTTTTAGTAGAAATTCAAGAATGATTCTATAGTTAATATAAAAGTGTAAATAATTAATACACGCAAAGTAATTTTAAAATAGAACAAACTTAAAGGAATTACACTACTTGTTTTCAAGATTTACCATAAAGCTATAATAACCAAAATAGGGGCCAAAGCACAAAAATACACATTCAAGAAATAGAAAAGTTCAGAAACATAAACAACTGGTTTTTCTCTTTATAAAATTTCCAAAGGAAAGACTTTTCAATACATGGTGCTGGAACAACCAGAGAGCCATATGATAAAAGAAATGAACAGAGGTCCTTAGATTATGACATTAATGTATATTAACTCAAAATAGATCATAGACTAAATGTAAACCTAAGTATATAAGCCTTCTAAGTATATAAAAGAGAAAACTCTGACTTTAGAATAGGCACAAGTTTTAGCTAGAAAATCAAGTGCTTAAAGCATAAAAAACATATAAAAGTTACATTTTTAAATTAAAAATTTTGCTCTTCAGAAAAAAAGACTAAAATTAGGCAACTCACAGAAAGAAAGATGTATTTGTATTAATTGTATCCAGAATACATATTATTCTATCAGGATACAAACAACCCAGTTATAACACTGGCAAAAGTCCGGAAGAAATACCTAAAACATATGAATATCAATAAGCACACAGTCAGTTCCTCACCTCTTCAGTCATTAGGAAAACACAAATTAAGCCACAATGAGATACTACTACTATACAGTAATTCCAATTGATAAACTTAAAAAAACCTAACCTTCTTTGACAAGGGTTTGGGGCAAGTAAATCTCTCATAAATAGCTGATGAGACTGTACATCATGCATCTACTTTGAAAAATCAAACAAATTATTTTCACAGTTTATGATCATATGATCCAAGTACATCATTCCTAGTTACTTACTCAAGAGAAAATAAAAACATATCCATACAAAGATGAACGTAATGGTTCATGGCAGCTTTATTTACTATAGTAACAAAACTGGAACTGATATTCCCATCAACAAGTAGATAAATGAAAAAGAGCATTTCCATAACATGGGGTACGATTTAGCATTAAAAGTAACCACTGATTAGTAGAATAAGGAAGATTCACAAAATCATTATGCTGATGGACAGATACCAGACCCAAAGGAGAACATATTATATTATTTCATTTATAAGAAATAGTACAAAAGGCAAATCCAATTTATAGAGACAAAAAGCCAATCTGTGGTTACATGATACTGGGAGTGGAAAGAAAGATGCATTTTAAAAGGTCACAAGGATTCTTTTGGGAGTGATAGGAAATGCTCACTGATGTATACATCTTTCTAAAGTCACTGAATTTCAATCTCTACATTGATGCAGTTTATTGCATATGAATTATATATTATAGACTTGACTTTTAAATTATTTATAAAATATTAGGAAAAATAGAGAGAAATGTAAACAATGGTGGTATTTGGATAATGGGATTATAGAGTTTTTTTTTTCTGTTTGAACATTAGAGGACTTTACAAGCTTTCTTTAATGAACATGAACCACTAAAAATAAATCTATTGAATTTATCAGAATAAAGCCAGGATTTTGTTACTGCTTAAACATCCATACTCTAAGACAATTTGTTATAAATGACACATTTCTTGGTGGTTATATTTAAGGGCCATGAGGTAATCCCAGAGGGATGAGTGCCCTCACTTCTCCTCCACATTTCAGACATGAAATTAGAACAGAGACAATTCAATAATTTATCAGAAATTGTGTTTTTAGCAGAATAATTTTTCCTCCAGCTATCTGGAGAACTGAGCCCTCACTGATACACTGCATTAGCTCTAAATTGTTTTGTGTATTTAAAATTCATCATATATATCTAGCATGAAGTAGCAAAACTTTATTGGATTTAGAATGAAAATATCTGAGTTTGAGTGTTGATTATTTGCTTTGTGTTTCTGTAGTGATTTTAAACACGTCCCAAAATTCTTTAACACTCCTTCTATTGAGACAGGGAGGCCTTCCATCCTTGAATCTGGGTGGGCTTGTTAGTGTTTTGACCAAAAGAGAATGACAAGGTCTTCTCAGGCAAGGTCAGAAAAGACCACAACTTCACCTCCTTCCTAGGAGAACTGCACTAAGCAAATTACAGCCACCATCCAAGAAGTCTGAATGCCCAGAGGCTATCACACTGGAGAGGCCACATGGAGGCAAAGGAGTCCACTGCCCACTGGAACTCACAGCCAAAAATTCACATCAACTGGTAACCATGTGAAGTGGCTATTTTGATGTCCTGCCCAGTGGAGCCTTCAAATGACTGCAGCCTCACCTGGTGTTTGACTCCAACCACATAAGACAGCCCAAGAATGAATTCTCCAGTCAAGTGAGCCCCAAATTCCCCATCCACAAAACTGTGGAAAAATAAGGATGATGGTGTTTAGCTATAAGCAGCAGTTGATTCCACAGAAACCTCAGTTTCCCCCTTTCAGGGAAAAGTCTGTTATTCTCTGTGGCAGACGTATGAAGAGTTCTATACAAATGCCAAATTTAATTAGTTCAGATTTAAGTGAAAGGGACCAAAGTCAATTTGCTATTTGCACTCTTTCTTTTCTTTGGATAAGTTTAAGGTTTTAAATAGCTCTGGGAGAGAATAATAAGAGAAAGTTTTTTAGAAAGGAAAATGAAAATGACAGAGAAAAAGCAGTTATGATACCTATAGTTATGTCACGAAGGTTGGCTTGGGGAAGAGCAGGGAAGACATTGAGGGTTCTAAGAGTTACCATAATCGCTTTTCTCCCTCTTAACCGTTGGTATGGTGCCTGCCATGTAGTAGGTGCTAACAAGTGTTGGTAAGAAGGGATAAAGCAAGAGGAGCTCTCACCAGGCCCTACCTCAGAGATGAAGATGGTTTGAGGAGTTTTTCATTTTAATTCTGTTTGCTGAATTATTAGCTTGCTAATCCCAAACAGAACTATTCCACATGTGTTACAAGAGTGACTTTTCCTTCCCTGAGCCACCATTTCCCCCTCCTTTGCAAGTGCTTTTAAATTCCTGGCCCAGTAGAAAAGGCATTTTTCTCAGAAGTGTTACTCCTTCTTCCAATATGTCCATCAAACTCAGAGCGAAAACTACCTATGCCTCTGGATGTCCCAACATCCAGGACAATAGCAAAGAATTCACGGTGCAAACCCTTTTGAAAATCACTGTTATGTGCAAAACACAATTTCTGCCCTTTACCCACATCCCACAAGGGCAAAACTGCTAGCTAATTTCATTATTTTTCAAAGAGATTCACCAAGTCAGTAGAATAAAAATAAGCATTAATTAAGGTTTAGAATTCCTGAGTTCTTGCCCTGCTTCCATCAACTTTGCCATATGGCTCTAGGCACATTATTTCACCTTCCTGTTTTCTCTTCTTATAAAAAATGATTCTATATCCCCCACATATATTTCAAACTGCAATTCAAATGAGCGACATCACTGGCCAAGTCTGTATTCTTGGTTTTCTCTCCTAACAGCATAATGCTTCCAGAGTCCCTAATCTTATGATGCTCAGTCATGTCTTGAACTCAGAGAGAAATGAAGTAGGCAAGGTAGCATTTCCTCCTCTAGTGTATAGTCAATCCACACCCAAATGTCTCTGTCCCTACTTAAAATGCATCTTCAAGTTTAATCCATTCTCATCACCTCAGCACCTGCCACCTTAGATTAAACTTTTACCTTGTCTCTATTAGATTATGACATGAGCTTTCTGCCACTCTACTTTTCCATTTCCAGTGTCTGTTCTGCATATATTAGCTAGAGAGGTCGTATTATAAATGTAAATTAAGCCAGTACTATCACCTGTTCATGAGTCTCCTGTAAGTGTTCATCAATCTTAGAACAATGTTCTAACATACAACAACTGGATCCTAAAGGTGCAGCCCCAAGCTTCTCCAGCCTCGTCTCTCATTGGCCTTCCTCATTCACAGGGCTCCAACACCAGGGCTTACTTGATGGCCATGAAATACATTAGTCTTGGTCTGGCATTAGGGTCAAATATTATTCCTTTCACTTCTGCAGTACTCTTTTCCCATTTTATTCACATCTTTATACACATCACTACCTTGGAAAAAACTTCCCTGGTTACCTTATTTGAGACATCTCCTTCTGCAGCCACCATCCTTTCTATCCTCCTTCCCTACTTCATTTCTTTATAAAATTTATTACACTCTGAGGTGAATTCTTTATTTTTGCCTCTCCCACACAATAGATTGGAATCTTCCCAACACCACACTGTACTAATCTGGTGCCTGCCATAGTAGGCAGTTGATAAATATTTGTTGAATGCTTGAATATATACTGATCCTGAAAAACAAGACAAAAATTTAAATCTGAACAGCTAAAGGGAACATTGTCTGTTCTTTCTGCCCAATCAAAAGAGGAGAGGATTTACATGGAGACCTGGAAATCTTTTACAAATTTGCATACTTTTCAGGAACTCATCTATTTGGTTAAGCAAAGAACTCTCTGGAGAAATGAAGGAAATGAAATAACGAATCTTACTTTACTAGACATGGCGTGTTATTTCTCCCACATGCTCAAGGGTTCCTAAGAATTGGTTCTTGGGTTAAGGAGCAAGACTGCTAAGGCTTGTGGTCGTCAGGACAGAAAGATTTTTATTAAAGAAAAAATGAACATCCCCATATTTGCCCCAAGAGGAAGTAGACTAGGAGTGGCCTCCAGAGGCTCTGCCTCCTTCCAAGACCCTCTTTGCTCCCTTCTTTCATATGCTAGTTTCAGAGCTTCTCTCTCCAAGAGAAGAGATATAATAATAAAGCCTACACTGATGAGGATTGACAGGGACATTGTCTGGACTAGATCTGAGCTCAGCTTCTCCTTTGCTACCTGATTTTGAACAAATTACTCTATACCTCTGATCTTTTAAAATAGTATTTTCTGAAATGAATTTTGTAATATGGAAAATAAAGGCACTAATCCCTACCTTCCAAGACTTCCTCTGAGATAGGGCATTGACTGGAGATTGACAAAATTTAGGGATGTTGCTATAACATTACACATTACCTAATATACATTTCATGGAAGGTCTTGGGGTCTAACTTTAGAAGCTTTCCTGTGGGTAAATTTTTCCAGATAGAGGAAAATGGATAAAATATCACTAAGACATGAAAAAGTAATTGTCTCACTCTGTACAACTATTATTTTGTATTAAAGGAAATGATGCCTATTCAGAAATTACATAATTGTGAAGTTCTGAAAGGTTACACGTCATTTTGGCTCTTGCTGCATATGGAGGAGATACAAAATTATAAAATGGAAGAAGTTTGTGCTTTATAGGCAGACTACATCACATCTTTTTGTGTATGACTGAAACCCCAACTTCCTACACACATCCTGAAAAGTTCCTATGAAATATGTCATGTTGTGATAGCAAGTATTTGTCTAACATCAAGATCTCCAGTTCCTAGACCAGAGCCAATGACTGAATGAGAACTTGGGTACTCACCAAGAAGTCTGAAAACTCACATCTGGTTTATATGGTATTGGCTGCTCAGGCCTTTGTCAGAGGGACTAGTGGCCTTTTATTAGGCCAAGCACATATTTGATAAGGGGAACTGGAAGCACTAATACATAGAGACACAAAGCATCCTTAGAATAGAACACATATGACCTGTTAGGTCTAAGTTACAAAAGGATGATTAGATCCCTAGTCCACACATGCATGGATATGGAACATGGATATGCTTAGAATTTGGCAGAATATTCTTATTGCTCTCTTGGGACCTCTGATAAAAACATCATAGTGGGAAAGGCAAGTGGAGCCATTTCCATAATCAGTCAAGAGAGGAAATCCCTGTAGCTTATCCTGAGAGTGATGAAAGTGATTAGTGATATTCTTAAAAACCTTAAGGATGTAGGAGGAGTGGTATCTATCATACTGACATTTAACTCACCAGTGTGGCCTATTCAAAATTTAGATATCTCTTTACTTTGCCAGGTAAGCTATGGCATGTCATAGTTATGGAACATTAAAGTCCTCACAGTTTTAGCATTGCTGAAAAGGTCTAAGTCAAAAGTCTCCTCTGAGACTTAAGGCAAACTCTTAGCTGTGAGCCCCTATACAAATGAAAATAAAGTTAAAGCTTCCAACATTCAATGACACAAGACAGAGATTTCCATTCCAAAAGTTACAAACAGGGAGATACAAAGGAATGGGACCAAAGCAATTCCAAAATCCAGCAGGGCAAACGTTATATTCTATAGTTCCAGGTGCAGCATCTAACACAATCTACAGCAAGATGTGAACTCCAAAGGGCTTGGATGGCTACACCTCTATGCGATTTCCAGTGGTTATAGTTTCCATGGCCTCTCTTGGGCCTACTCTGCTCTCTCTTTGCAGTTTTCCTGCTGATTCCTGTTCCTGGCTTTTCCAAACTTCTGGGGTGTTCTCTGTACCTTTTTCTTTACACTCACTACACTTAACACACTGCCCTCTCAGAGACACACTGGTTAACCTTCCCAGGTCTTCAAAAATCTGAGTGGAAGCCTTCCTAATCCCACAACTCTTTTATTCTGCATATATCTCAATCCAGCACCACCTAGATGATGCCAAAGTCTATTGTCAGCTGGAGCAGTAGCTGGATTCCCTCTCTTTTGGCTGTAGAGGTTGATTGCCTGGCTTACTGAGCACTCTAAATCCAACTCCAAGGAATACATTCTCTATGCTGCCACCATTCTGGAACATCGTTCTCTGCAGCTTTCCTCTCTGAGCAGTCTTTTGCTTTTGCAATTTTGAGCAAAGTGCACCTGAAAAAGGTGAGGTCAGGCCAATTCTTGTGATGCCCTCAGGCCATTTTCCTATTCTCCTGTTCCTTCTCAGCAAGCAAGATCTCCTCTGCTCTACCTTTATAGTCCACAGCATTACCAGAGCTTCCTTTCTGAACCAAACTAACATTTGAAATCATTTTTCTGGGCTCTTTGCTTTTATTCTCAACATATATCTGGTTAAAATCCCCCAACAATAGCCGTGCCACAGCCACAACATTCAGCTGGCTTGAAATTTCTTCTGCAAGATTAATTTAGTCTTCTGCCCTTAATATTTATCTTAGGTAAAGTCTCTGGACAGATGGAAAATGCAGACAAACTTCTGGCCAAGCCATAACACACACATATCCTGGAGTCGAATGGCCAATGCAGTCCTTCTTACCAGCTGAAAATTCCTGAGTTTGGTATTTACCAGCAGGATTTCTATCAGGCTTCCTGGTCTTCTGAGTTCTGACCAGAATCTGGTCATTCATCAAGGCATTCCAGTTCTACTTTTTAAGCTAACATCTCCAAATCACACCAAATTCTTCCCATGAAGCATCCCAAAGGCTATTGAACCACATGGTCAGGTACAGTCACAGCAACAATTTCACTTCACTGGTACCAAATTTTCTTTGAGTTACTTTTCTCTAGTTGCTGAGATAAAATACGAGCACACTCAAAGTTAAAGGAGGAAAGATTTATTTAGTTCATAGTTTGTAGAGATTTTAGTCCATAAACAGTTGGTTCCAAGGCAGGGTGGCAAGTGGCAGCGGGGCAACAGATCATGGTGGCAGAGACATAAAAAGCAATAAGAGGTAGGGTAAAGAAGGAAAAACCCTGTTTTTGTCCCTTATACTGTATTCAGAATACCTGACCTAGGGTGGTTGTAGCACTCACACCCTTAACCCCAGCAATGGATCATGAATAAATCATAAACTCTAGATGTACTCACCTCTGAAAAACATGTCCCCATGACTGCATTAGGTTTGGGGGGGGTGGGATATATACACAAACCATAACACATAAAACAGAAACAGTGCATACACACACATGCATATATATACACACACACCCATATGTCCCCACAGAATAAAATTATCGACCTGCAGGAACCCCCTAGCTCTGAAATTCCATTAAAAGGAATCCAAGGACAGGATAATTGTCCAAGTGCAGTGGCTTTCTCTCTTAGTTATGCATCAGAAGCATCTGGAAGTCAGAACACTAATTGCCTGACTCCACCCTAGAGGGCAAGGGCCTCAGAATGGACATGTTTGTCAAGTTATCAGAGGATATGCGATGAAGTTACCAGAGGATTACTCAGGAGTCAAGACCCTTGCTTTGTAGGCCTCAATGTTCTCCTTTGTAATCTGGGAATAATAATAATAATAATGTCTACCTCACAGGAGTACTACTAGGACTTAAATAATATACTGGTGCCCAGTCCAGAGAAAGATAATGATACCAGTGTGTTAAAGCTGTAAAGTCCTGGCCAATCATATACAAATGCATTTCAACTGGCTCTAGCCCTCATGTCTCAATTCAAATCTTCATTTTCTGGGACTCAGGGAATCCTAACTATTAGAAGGGAAGAAAAGAGGTTAGACTGTAATTAAAGCTGCATGATTCCCTCCCCTGCTTCTTTCTTACCATTTTTTTCTAGTATTTCTCTCCTTGGGCATGAGTTTCACATCTTTATTACCTACAGTGCCAGATGAGAATGAGAAGCCGTATTCTTTCCTCTTGTCTCTAAGACATGCCTGTCTAGGTTTTGTTAGGCTGATAGAATTACTGTAGTTAGGAAAATGCCTGGTAAGTAACACACCTAAACAATATTTGTTGAAATTAACTGAATTTGTTGAAATCAAGGAGACAGGTTACATAATCTTGGATTAGCCACTCCTCTTCTTCAGGCTTCAGTTTCTCATTTTAAAAAGGGAGATTTCTCCGGTGTGTTCAAGCTTAAATTTTCAGCCACAGTGAAGTGGATAGATACCAGCACTGGAAGCAGTGAACCAGAGCCAGAGTCCCAGATCTGCCACTCACTCATGATAGAGAAGTTGTTTCCCTTCTCCATGCCTTCGTATCTCATTGGTATTATGAGATGTTATCTATGTATACACTTTCCATTCTATAGTCCTAAATTTCTTGATATTTTCTTTTGAGCTTCTTGGAGTTTTAAGGCCAAGGGTCTTTAAATTTGATTTGATATTGTAGGAGAAATTACATTTCCTTCTGTTTTAAAGTGACTGAATTTCACTAGAGGTTTCTGAGAGCTTACTAGATTAAATCTCATCAGAATCACAGCAATAAAGATCATTAATACTGTATGTAATCATTAAAATAAGTTGAATCATATGACTCTCAGCTCTGATCATATTTTTTCATCAGAGAATCTGCTGATGTTTCAGCAAGACAAATAAAGGCCAGGAGGGACTACCGCATGAATCCTCTTATAAATCTCTCCTGTATGCATTTTTACACTAAAAGAAAGGTGGTGTAAACTACTGAAGATGGCATTATTTTTGGCTTTTAAAGCTGTATTTTCGTTTTCTTTTTCCTTTTTTTTTTTTTCCCCCTTTTTTATCGGTACCAGGGATCGAACTCACGACTGCCTGCTTGCAAGGCAGGCGCTTATGCCGCTGAGCTAAATCCCCAGCCCTTAAAGCTGTATTTTCAATGCCAAGTTATTTTTCTTTCAAGTTGTATAACTGTAGTAAATGACTCAACCTTTCTCAGCCTCAGTCTACTCATCTGTGAATGTTTCTTTGTTCGCCTCAGGGTTTTTGCAAAGATAACTTGAGATAGTACATATGAAAATCTGTTGTAAACTGTTAAGCTCTTTGCAAACACAAGACATGGCTAATATGATAATCAAAAGCAAATGGCACATGAATATTTCACAAACATGGGCTGGGACAGATTATTAGTAAAGTATTCCCATCTAGTGAGGTTTTATAAGTATACACTCCCTCTGCTTATTATGAACTTCCTAATAATCTCTTTCCAAATCTTATTTCCATACTCCCTTTGTCTCCCCTGTCATTTCTCCTTAATATCTTCTATCACAGTAATTTATTACTGAACTCTGGGTGGCATTTGGGGAGATGGTTAGAGAAACATACACAAGCATATTTTTAATAGACACATAAGCAAAATGAATCCATGGTGCCTTGATTATAAACTATGGTATTAAAAAACATACATCTTTCTTTTGGGTTGTCAGAGCTGCTCTTACTAGCAGTACTTATCTTCTGAAAGTGAGTTTATCAAACCCACCTTATAAATAGTCTCAAATTTATTCACATGTGGCATTAATGTGGGGGGAGAGAACAAACCGTCACGCTTCGATGCATGGGTTTTTTTTTTTTTTCTTTTCTTAAAAAATGCAAGTTTTACAAAGCCTTTTGGAGTCTCTGTTGACTAAACAGGAAATCCTTTGCCATTTACTGCTCCTGCAGAGAAAGCCTGCTAGCTGCAAGATCATGATGAGGGTAAGCATTAATTAAATCTAACTGCGAGAGAATAATTATGTACACATATCCGTCAGGGCAAGTTGTCACTATCCAGTAACAAAGTTGGATACAAACTCCATCAGCAGAACTGTCAGGCGGCTGTTAAAAGGATATAAATGTGTCCCAAATGGATCATTTCATTTAGGGGGGGAAAAATTGGATTGCAAAGGATTAATGAGGCGAGGGGCTTGTGTTTTCAATTGGATGTAAAATGCAAACCGAGTAAGTTGCGATATCATCATTTAACCTTAATGTTTAGCTACGTTTGGGTTTCTAACTCTTGGTGGGGGCAATTAGACCTTGTGCATCAAACTAACATTTTCCATCATGGAATGAGAATAAAGGTTCATTTTTTTTTCAAATTAAATTGCACACAAGTTTACAACAAAATCATAAAATCTAATTTATACAGATGGCATATTCTTAATAATAATTAGGCAAGAAAATGAATAAAAATTCCACCAGCATAATTAGGATATTCAGTAAAGGGTCTGTTTTTATTGTTGACTACATTTCTGGGGTTCAGTGTAGGCTCTGAGGCCTGTGTATCTGCAGAGGTGTCACAAGGTGAAGTAGGCACAAGAACTGGAGCCAGGAAGCACAGCTGGGCCTAGCTAAGACATAGCAGAAAGGACAGTGGTGTTGGAGGCAGGCAGATCTAAGATTACAACTACTGATTTACTGTGTAAGCTTGGGCAACCTACTCTATGTTTCCAAGCATCAGCTTCCCTCGGATGAGGAGAATGGTTAAAATAATAGACATGCAGGCACCCAGAACAGTAACTGGCACAAAGCAAGTGACAACAATTGCTTCCTATGAGTTGTACGTCGCCAGGTAGAAAATAGATAGAAACTAAACTAAAATACTAGTCTCAGTATGCTATCCACTTATAATATCATCTTTGGTGGAGGAATTGTAAAGATGGGTTTTGAGCAACAACAAAGCAACAGGAAACCTAGAGATTTTGGTGGAAAACCGCAGTGGTCAAATCAAGATCATTTATTTCAGTGTGTTTATACAGTAGTAGTCATTTGTAGTCACTGTAGTTTAATGCCAGAATGACTGACTGGCGACGTGTTTCTTCCTCCATAGACCTAGAGCCCCATAGCATGGGAATCCCATGTATCTGGTTTTTCATTGCAACCAAGGAGCTAGTATAGTATTCCATAATTTGAAAACTACTTAGCTGAAATAATGGTAAAAGTTAGCTTGAAAAGTCAGGGTAGGAATATCAGCTTAGATTCTAGGAGCAGCCAGAATCTGGGAAGTGGGAGCCAGTTTTGGCAGCCTATGGAATCTCTGCCTATGCCAGACATGATAACTGTCATTCTCACTGTGTAGCTGTGCCGGGACCATGGAAGCTGATGTTGGTGAAAAGCAGGTCAGAGACTCTCCACTCTTGCCATGCTGTAGTGCTGCAACCTCCAGTACAATGACCTGCCCCTGAATCATCAAGTTTTTATGCAGCTTTTTCTCTTTCTGAATTTAACTGATATATAAAAACATACACAGTATACATATTAATGGAATACAATTGAACATTTTGTTACACGTGTGTATTGTTGAACAAATTTAGATCCTTAAAACTTAATCATTTATTTTCAAAATTTTTATTTGGGTGCATAACTGTAATCCATAGTCAGCCTGCTATGCAGACCATACCAGAATATCTTGTTTCTTTCTTAGTATAACTTAATACTCTCTGATTAGAGAGTTTCCCATCCTTTCCTTTTCTCCCCAGCCTCTACTCACTACCGTTCTACTCTCAACTTCTGTGAGATCAATATTTTATATTTCACATTTCAGTAGGGGTCACATGGCACTTGTGTTTCTGTATTTCTGGGACTGACTTATTTCATTTAATGATCTTGCGTTCTATCCACATTGCTGCAGATGTCCGGCCTGTGGAGTTTGTGTTGCTGTTTTGTTTAGTTGGCAGTGCTAGGGATTGAACCCAGGGACTTCACACTGAGCTACATCCCAACTATTTTGTAAATTTTAATTCTGAGACAGAGTCTGAGTACACCATTAAGTTGTCCAGGCTAAGTTAAAACTTGCAGTCCTTCAGCCTCCCAGATTGCTGCTGTGTGGTTATTTCTACACAGTCCTGCCTGAAAACAAAATGATTTCTTTGTGAACTTTCTCCATCTAAGAATCTATGAAGGTCAATACTATCATTGTGACAAAACACTAAAGGGATTGCACCAATCCTTTTCAGCCACCTTCTTCATCAAGGCAACAAGACCAATGCAGATGGAGGAGAAGTCTGGTAATAAGGGCTCTCTGCAAATCCCTACAAGTAGACATACATCAACAATCTGTAGAAGAGCCCTTCTCTCTGCAGAAGGGAGAATTGACATGGTTTCTAAATGATTGCTCTAATGATTTGAAGCATAAATATAAGAAACAAAGTTTGAAACAAAAACAATCACTTTCCCTTAACAGTGACTTTCTCTAGAGCATTTATCATATCTGCAACCTACCTGTACTCTACTTTCCATGCTGCAAAAAGAAAGAAAGAAATCCAAATCCAAAATTAAATGGAATCTGAAATCAGTGCACACATAATATTTCTCCCTACTCCCACTCCTAATATGGAATAAATGCCTTAAAGGGATAAAAAATTAAACTATACCTAGCCATAAGTGTAGCAAAGAGTCATCATTCAAATTAAGATAAAATTTCAGGAAATTGGGCCAAAGCCAGAAAACTGAGATCATGAGCTATCAAGATCCATAAAAAGAATTTCTCACTTCTAAAATAAAAGCAAAGCAAAACAACAAACATTTTAATTTTGAATTCTTTGGTGCAGAATTCTATGTTTATCTAGTCATCTTTCTAATAGTATTTTCATTATTATTATTATATTTAATTGACTTGAACTACTTAAAATATTTCCATAAAAGTCTCCAAATTTGACTACATATTAATGTATGATTATACTTCTCTCATTTGCCTTTGTATATTTTTAACATATGTTGTTACTGCATATAAGTATAAATTCTACCTCTCCTGATGAGCAGATTCTTTTATGGTTAATTAATGACTCTTTATTCCTAAGGATTACCTTATTGTTTCTTCTGGTAAAGTTTATTTTGTCTTACATGCGTATTTCTTGGTAAGTCTTTATTTGATTAGTATTCATCCCATACACACTTTCCTTTTCTCATCACTGATAAATGCTGAGTCTTTATATTTAGGAGGTTGTTAGCTAAACAGCATACAGCTAAATTTTCTTTAATACATGCCATCTCTAAATGTTAATATGCGAACTGCATGTACTTTGTTTTCTGGAGCTTTGGGGCTATCCTCATCTCATTCTTCTTTTCTCCTTTGTTCACGGTTTCCTTTTCACTCTACCCCATCACTAGCTTGGATTCAAATGTCATCAGCTGCTACACTCACACTCTGACTTTTTATTTCATATATCTATAACTCATGCATTTCATCTGTGTGTGCATTATACCTCTCTTTTACCCTAACCTTCCTCCCCTCTCCCCAGTTCCTGTCTCACATTTTAAATAAATTCACTCCCTTTTTCTTACCATTTCTCCTTAATTTTACTCTTTAAATTATTTATATTTTCATCAAAGAACCATGTGATACTTAAACTTCTGTTTCTGATTTATTTCACTAAACATTATGACATCAAGATTCATCCATTTTCCTACAAATGAATCAAATTTATTCTTCTTTATGGATAATCATCCATTGTGTATATGTATCACATTTCCTTTACCTACTCACCTACTGATGAGCATGTAGCCATTTCCATAATTTAGCTATCATGAATTATACAGCTAATAAATATGGATATGCATGTTTCACTGTAATATAATTTTTATAGATGAATTAGAAAAGAGTAAGAGCTGCTAACTTTTATCTACATGCTTTATTAAAATTCCCCAACAGTCAGTTCAAGTGTGGATCATATTACCTATGTGATTTTTCATGTTCAAATAACATGAAAAGAGGGTGATTTCTCAATTTAGGACTTCAATCCCATTTCCGAGTCGCCTAATTCTCTATGTGACAGGGATGAGTCTCCACCTCTATCATTTTTCATATCCACAAGCAGGTTCAGTAAGGTAAGATCCACATCCATTTTGATAGACTCAGAGATTTGCTTTGACCACTAGGATATAGTAAAAATTATGATGTGTACTCTCTAAGCTTATTCCTCTAAACACAGTATAGCTTCATTTCTTGCTTGTTTTTTTTAAGGACCCTCTAGTATGTAAAATAGCCTTGGGATAATAGGTTGATCAAAGCCAAATTCAAGATCAGATAATCCCACCTCAGGTCAGAACTGTGCAGCCAAATCAAGCTCAAATAATAGAGAAGTAAGTGCTAAATAAATGGCCACTGTTTTATGCCATTATATTTCAGAATGTTTTATTATGCACAACACTAATTGACATAGCACTGTACCATCTGGATGAAAGAACTATCATGTCTTCTGGCTTCACCAATGTGGCAGATTAACTAGCGGGCAGCTTGTAACATCCAGCTCAACTGAATCAACATGGTTCTGGGTGTAGAAGGTCCACCTAAAGATTGTTTCCAACACCATAAAAGAACTGAAGGGGAAGATGGTGTGCTATGGATTCTCCTAGAGAAGCTAGTCATGCCGCTTTTCCTGATATGAATTCAGCTGTTCTTGTTATTGGAGGAGCTCGAGTCCTCACTGTTGCTATGGTTGTCTGCAATTCTTTTCCAGGGAGCTTTGGTCTTTACTTTGAGCCCTGCTTCCAGGCTGCAGTGGAGATTCCTCAGCCTGCTGGCACAGATCTTTCATCCCATTGGAGCAGATTTTCTAGCTTCCACCAATGATCTTTGAACCTTCCCAGTGTGGATCCTAAAACATGTTTGCATGAGACATTGCATCAGCTCTAGGCCTCCATCTGGATTAATGGAGGACACTGCCATGGGCACTAGTTCTTCAGCTGGACTCAGGTAAGATGTTGCCAGGGGATCCAGGGCCTTAGCTGGGTGCTTTAGATCTCTAGTGCATGGAAAGATCACTGGAACTATTCTGCATTTGACTCTATGAGTAAATATCATAAAACAATCCTATAAATTAGGTGTCCTGTATTAAACCTATTCTCTTACAAATCCTGACTACAGCAACCAAGAACTGATCTGGAGCTTTCTGCTAAGGCCACTTCTAGTTGCTCTCCTTCTCACCAGTCTAGTCAGAACTGAATGAGTACTCTGTGACACATTTCAGATGGACAAGGAAAGCTGCCTCGAGGAGGCATACACTTTCAGGAAAGCAAACTTCTCTGAAAGACACATCACAGAAGATTTACAGAGGCCATTATGTGCTCTGACTTCTGATTACATATCCAATGCTTCACTGGAACATAGCCTGAGGATCACTAGGTTGGCTGCAGTATATCTTTGGCTGCATATGTTGTGAAGGGACTTCAGTCAACATGGGTAAAGCCAGAAAATTCAGGGAAAAAGCTCCCTCAATAAAGACACAGGCTATTTCCTGTCTTTGTTGGTGCCAAGACTCTGATTCTAGTATGCAGTTAATCTATAGCATGATTTAAAGCATTTTACCTTTGCAGGTCACACAAACTACATACATGTTTTTGCTGTACCATGTCAGCTGCCATACATAATATGTAAATAAATGTATCCCAGTAAAATTTTATTTTCCATAGCACAGCTGTACCAATCCACATTTTACCTGCAAGTCAGAGTTAGCTGACTCCTCTAAATATTCCATATGATACACCTTTATGTCTGGCCCAGAAAGCATGAGTGAAACTTCATAGTGTTTTCCAAAATGAAGCTGACCTTGTGTCACATATGATTACTCTGCCTCAAGACTCCATCAAAGGATTCTGTTTGGTCAAGTACATAATCAGCTGAGATGAGACTTGTATTCAATTAACCAATTCTGATGTTTTCTAAAAATTTACTAATCAAACAGCATTAGAATATTCTCACAACATCCATGGGAAAAGACAATGGCCTGTATTATCACATCCCCAATCTCAGTTACTGGGATGTGGTCTCAAGAAGAGTAAACAGTTTCGCTTGTTTACTTAAGGCAAGATTAGGCTTCCAACCTTGACTCAAATTTAGAAAACTTGTACTAGATAGCAATGCTTCACATGTCAGATTCACAATGAAACACTATTTGAGTTAGGGAAGATTTGTGGAAATTTTCTAACCCATCACCTTTGCTTTCTGAATTAACAACAACAAATATTTATTAGGAACTCACCATAATCGGTAAAGCTTGCTGAACACTTTATATACATTAACTCTAATCTCCCTAGCCTCCCTATGAGAATGATCTTATGAATGAATGATTTGTACATTAGGTAGAAGACACTTAGTGCATAAGTCATCTCTCAAAATTAAGCAAAGTCAGTGATAGAGTTACGAAATAAATCCACAAATACCTCACTTCAGAACCTGAGTAAGTTGCCACAAAGCCTCTGCACTGGGGGCACTGAGATCTGGAAAGTGGAGGATCTCATCCAAGATCATGCAGACACATCAATTCATCATCCATTAATTCCTCAAACATTAACTGAACAACTTCTACTTGTCAGGAACTGGGCTAGTCAGTTGAAGCAAGGCCCAGCTTGGACATATTGTTTGTACTTGGGAGAGTCACAAAGGGAGAAGGTGAAAAGTGGCCACGAATTACTTAAATGAAAGATAATAAATGAAAGATAGTTGAAGAAACTGAGGAGACAGATTTTCAAAACTTGGAGGAAGCAGACAAGTATGGTAGATTAATGATTAGCTTGTTAACACCCAGTGAACTGAATTAGCATGGTTCTGATTGTGGAAATCCTACCTGAGGATTCTTGCCAACATCATAAAAGGAGAACTGGTGATGAAAATGATGTGCTGTTAATTCTACTGGAGAAGCCTGTTATACTGGTTTTTCTGATATGAACTATTCTCATTGTCAGAGGAGCTCAGGTCCTCGCTGTCAGTTAGGATGTCTGTGATTCTTTTCTGGGGAGCTCTGATCCTTTCCTTGAGTGTTGCTTCCTAGATCCAGTTCAAATGTTTCAGCCTAGTGGCACAGACTTTCTAGCTTCCACTACTGGCCTTTGGGTCTTCTCAGTGCACATTCTTGATACATATTTGCATGGAACATTGTCATGGTCTCTAGGTCTCCAGCAGTACTCATGAAGGACATTGCCATGGGCTCTAGATCTTCAGCTGGATTCATACAAGACATTGCCATGTGATCCAGGCCTTCAGCTGGATTATTTGGGGTTCTAGTGCATGAAAAGATTTCTTGTAATCTCTTTCATGTGATTTTTTGTTTGAATATTATAAAATAACATTATATAATAATAATATTATAAAATAAACCTACAATCATCATCATGTGTGCTATTAACTTGCAAAACCCTAATTACAACAAGATTTTTGTTTGGGAAAAGTGAAAAGATTTCATGGAGGAAGCAACTTTATGTTTTCTCCTGATGTAAAAGTTTGAATATTAGACATGGAGAAAAGAAGGGAGGTAATTTAATCTGTAGAAATGGCACAGAAGTGAAGAAAAGGGACTATTTCATTATAGACTTAAGGCTAGTTTCCAGGTAGCTGGATATATCTAGTCTTCTGACACCTATGAGTAATTCATGGTTTATTTTAAACTTCAATTTGATGATTCAGGGTCAAAACTGTCTTTAACAAGTTTTCTGTATGAAGTCTTCAAAACTTCACCAAATGAAAGTCATACATAATTTTACATGTTCTGAAAACCTTGTCACTGCTTTCCTTGAATCCCACACAAATTTCTTGGCAGAAACGAAAGGCTGCTACAAAGACCAAAAGATCCATGGAACAAAGAAGGGAACCAAAGAAACAAAGATAGATCCCCAGGTTGACTGTTCACTATTTAAGCAGCTAATTAGTGAATAATTTATACCTAGTTATTCATAAAAAAGGAAGTATGTGTTTACATAAGCTTGCATCTACAGACAGTGTGCCACACCAAAAAAAGTACACTAGAGCTTATCTACGAGGAAGAATAAGGAATTCAGAATCTGCCTGTCTCAGGGAAGCACAGGTAGGAAGCTCATGACTGGGCTCTGTTGGAGGCTCTGGGGCCTTCACACCTTACCATCATCTATCTGGCTTAATTTTCTTCCAGATATTTCCATAATGCCCTACATAGTTTCACCCACTAAGTGAATTTGCATATTGTTCTTTCTTCTATCAGCAATATCTTTCTATACTCTTTTGATGTCTTATATCAACACATTATTTAAAGATTGCCTCCTCTTTAATTCTTTCTTTAATTATTCTTCCAGTTTAATAAACACCCCAATCTAGCCCATCCAAGTTCTGTGTATTCATTGTGCCACAAATGTCTAATCCTCTGTTTTCTTTCAAGAACTATTAAGTGATGGTGGACAGTGTTCTGGATGGCACATCCAAACAAACTGGGCAGATAACAAAAAAATCCACAGAGCATAGTCCTCTGGCATAAACATGGGGGCCTCTTGAGGACATGAAATTGGCCATCAGAGCACATATAAGGAAATATTGACTCTGTTAGCTTAGAACAAGAGATAACTCAACTTATAGAAACTTGTAGCTCCTAAACATTCTCACAGCAGCCTTAGTGATACAGAAAAGTTTCAAATGAAAGAGAAACTCACATATGCTTCCTTCAGTGACAAGGCAGATTGAGTTTCACAGTCAAAATTCTTAGCCAGCTAAGCGTACAAGTGAAGTCAATTAGGGAATCCTATGTGGGCTCTGAAGTCAGATGCACTGGACTCTCAGTGCACAGCAACACAATCTACTAGTTGGATAACCTTGAACAAGATACTTGAGGTGTGCAAGTTTGAGTTTATTCCTTTGTTGAAAGGGGACAATTTGAAGACTTCCTGGGATATTATAAATGAACAAAGTATCTGTGATGAGCTTAGTGCCTAGATCACAATACACCCTCAGTAGATCCAAGGTCTCACTGCATTGCATTCATGTTTTGCATTCCACGGATCTCCCCCCTACCCTGTTCCATCTACCCTACTACCCACCCACCTATATATCCTTCTCTTCAGATGCTTACTACCCTCTGCCAGTTATTTCTTAGGAATTGGGGATATAAAAAACACAAACCATGGCGGCTGGGGATTTAGTTCAGTGGCATAAGCGCCTGCCTCGCAAGCAGGCAGTCGTAAGTTAGATCCCCAGTACCAATAAAAAAGAAAAAGGAAAAACAAAACAAAACAAAACAAAACAAAACACAAACCACTGTCCTTTCTTTCATGAAACTGTGGGAATTGAAGGTGATAGATAAGTCCATATGTATTTAGGGTAGGTGACAATAAAGTCTGTGATTGAACTATGTGTGCTTCGAGATTGACCCACCACTCACTGAGAGAAAAGGCTAAGGAAGTGCTTCACAGAGATACCCCTGAAACTGGATTTTAAAAGTGAATAGCAATTCTCTCTCTAAAGTAGAAAAGAGGGTGGAGGTGTGGGACCTTCAAGCACAGCATGACCATTACTCAGACTTCAACATCAAGGTGTTTAGGGAAGGGGAGAAATGGCCCTCATACTGGAAGTCACAGAATACTGTGGCCTGGGGATCCAACAAGACAAAGGTAGAGTGAAGTCCAGGCTTAAAAGGAGCCTTGTGGGGCTGAGGATTTAGCTCAGCAGCATAAGCGCATGCCTTGCAAGCAGGCAGTTGTGAGTTCGATACCTGGTACCAATAAAAAGGGAAAAGGCAAAAAAAAAAAAAAAAAAAAAAAAAAAAAGGATCCTTGCATGGCAGGCAATGGTAACTTTTTGATCCGATTAGTGTGCCCTTCTTCCTATAGATTATTCCTTTTAACTGGATAAATGTATATCTATGGGGTACTAATACTAAAATAGTAATAACAATAACAACAGTAATAATGAAAAGAATAATAAATAGAGAACATCTGTTCAGTGTGTATCTTTTGCTTAGCTTTATGCTGAATGCTTTACAAGCATTATCTTGCTTGATCCTATGGAAATCCTGGAAAGAAGGTACTACTGCCATCTCCTTATTGATTAGTTTAACCGTGGCAGGTCTTCTTGGGATACATTATCCAAAGGCTCCATCAAATGTTACATTACTTAACTAACAAATAATGTCACATGTCTTACACTAAAGAAACAGAATGACTTTTTTTTGAATGATGGAAACACAAATATAGGCCTTATAGCTGATGTCTGTAGACCCCATAAGGGCGAGGTTACTGTTGTCTGCCTACAGAAAACTTCCCTTCAACAGCTGGATAAGCCTTCAACACAGGTAACAGAGTATAAAGAAAATGTTCCAGGCAGGAGAAATGGCACGATCATATTTAGTGTCTTTTCAAAAGATTACTCACCATCAGAGTGGAAAATGGAAATGTGGGCAATAAGGCTGGATGTACAAGCTGCTGGGCAGGTGTGGATGAGGGATGAGGAAACCTCGCCCCAGTCAGGGGGCACATAGCAGGAGGTAGGAAATGGGCTCATGAAGCTCTGGATGCTGGAGGGGCAGGACCCTGATGACAGTTCCGATTCTACTCCTTACTGAAGGTAGACCACATGACAGGCACTGGACCTTGTCTTGCATCTCTCAGTATTTATACCCACATGTGAGTATTGGCATTATTAGCACTTATTTTTTTACTGAAGAGGAAACTGAGACTGTGCACAACGCTTACTATTTGCTTAAGAGTATCCAGCTATTCAACAGTAGAAGCAAATTGCAAATAGGGGGTCCAGCTTTTAAAGATCGCAACCTAAAGAGTAGGGGCCTCAGGAAGCTCTTCCTCACATCTGCAGAAATCCTCCCTTTCTTATTTGAATGCCAATTTCTCCCTTTCATTGCCTGTGGGACACTGGGGAGTGGCTACTTAACAGCTGCCTCATAAACCCTTGTCAGAAACATGAAGGCAGTAATTAAGTCCTCCACTAGCCTTCCACTGCCTAATGAAGGATGATGCACTTCAGCATCCACCAGGCCTCTCAGGAGGAAGCCATAGCGCCAAAAACACATTGCGGCTGCTCTATAACCATGTGCTCAATTCCATGACACTGGTTCTCAGCTACCCATCCCATCTGCTGGGAACCACTGGGCACCACAGACTGGGCGTGAAGCCTAATGAAGCAGAGAGAGGCCAGGTGCTCTCACTCTGGGCCAGAAGGCCCACAGCCACCTCAGCGGCAGGGAAAGGAAAGACAATAGTAAGAATGAGATTTCAGATCATTCCATTTGGAATTTTTGATGATTCGTGCAGGGTAATGGAGCATTTCTAAAATTATGTTTCCAAAGATGCTTCTGTTCTGCAAGATGTCAATAAATGTTGCAGGGGAAAAACAGAGTCTGTCGACAAGATGGCATCACAGACATAGAGTTAAACAAAGAAGCTCAGCTTTTGGAACTGCTGGACTTCCCAGACGTTTTTACAGAGTAAAATCCATTCACAAAACACCAAGGGGACCACAGAATGCACTGAGTTTCCAAAATTTTGGTTTGGTCATGGAGTTCTTTTGCCCATGAAATCTTGATGGCCTGCAGTGAATGAGTTTGGAAGATGAAGATAATACTACTCTTAATCCTCTCCTGCAAAATCTTATGTAATGATGGCAGCACAATCACATCACCACTCTACTGAATAGTTTTGGCAGTTGCTTTAACAGTATTTGCTTGAACATATTTGACGTGCTACTAGGCAGGACGTCTAGGCAGTATTTGCTTGAGCATATTCGATGTGCTATTAGGCAGGGGAAACAGGATACACTGGAAGCTCTGGTTCAACATGGATTTCTTTTACACTATTCACTTAAAATTTATCAAACTGAGTCACTTTTCAGTGATCTTTCATATTACTACATTCATTCCACAAATATTCATAAAAAAATGTTCTATGCCTTAGGGTTATAACTATGGAGTGTGTATTTGAGACACACTCAGAGAGTGTGAAGAGAGTGAATGACCAAAACATTAATTTTAAACTAAACTACTATACTGAAGACACAAAACGGGTGTGGGTAGATGGAATGGATGGCAGCAGGTCCAAAATGATCCAGACTTTGGATTGCGTGGTCATGGGAGATGGTGCTGAGGAGCTGACATTTGAGCTGAGAGCTAAAAGGTGAGAAGGAGCCAGTTAGGAGCGCAATTCTGTGTAAGGGGAGACACAGAAAGAGACATGGAAAGGGGAAAGAATAGCAAGGGCTCAGGCTGTAGAAAAGGGAACCATTACCTGGGTTCTTGGAATGATAAGGGAATTTAGGTGGAACACAGGGAGTGAAGACTGGGTGAAGTCAGAGAAGGAGGCAGGAGCCAGATTCAGATGTGAGAGGGTCTGCGAGCCCTGGTGCACACTTAGCTCATACTCTAAGAGGAACAGGAAACTATCAAAAGATTTTTAGCCAGAAAGTGATCTTCTCTGATTTGTGTTTCTAAAAATGTTACTCTGGTTGTGCTGCAGAGACTAAATCACAAAAAAAGTATAAAGGAGGAAGTAAAAAATGACTGTGGTCATTCTGGTGGCAAAAAAACAAAAAAAGAACAACTTTGATCTACATTGAGGAGATAACAGTGAATTCCTTCATGCATCAGTTCTCTGAGCGCATCAAATCTGTGTATTAAAATACCGACTTTAAAGTCTAGGTTAAGTCATAGATGTTCATTATATCATAGTGAAATTCTGCTCTAACACAATGGCTCTAACAGAAAGTGAGGACAAATTTTCTTCCAAAAAAAAAAAAAGTCTCTAAGTGGTTTTATTTATAATGATGAAATATTAGGAGTCATTAAAATATCTAATGCTAGGGACCTGCCTAAGAAACATATGGTGCAAAACATGGGTATTTTTGAAAAATTCAGTTGCATAAAAAAGTTTAGTTTATGACACTAAGAAATGAAATCATATAAAGTTGCAGTCAAGTGCCTTTATGGAAGAGTACAAGTAGGGAAGACACAGGAGGGGATCCTTATGGACTATTAAGGAATAAAGATGGATATGGACGACTGAGTGAACTTCTGAGAGGTTCTGAATGCTCACATGGAAAAAACACAAAAAGCCAGTTTTTTCAATTTCTGATACTTGCTGCTTAGATATTCACTGTGGTCTTCTTTCAGCATTTCACTAGCTCATCACTGCAGTCTTCTAGTTTAAGGATCTACATTTTAGAAAACAGGACAGTGAGTCTCAGAGTAACATCAACCCAGCTAAAGAGCATCTGCAGTACTCTGCAGGTCCTGGTGGTAGAAGTTTTTAATGTATTATCGCTAACCTTCTCAATCAATCTAAATTTTGGAGGATCTCTTCTCACCCTCAGATGAGGTAACTGGGACTTGGAGAGGTGAGCTTTATGCTAGAGGTATGAGTCTGGAATCTCCAAGGGAATTTGTGAAGAGAAATTAGCCTAAGTTCAAAGAACAACAGGAGTAAAGAAAACAGACTTTCCAGCATCATCTGTAGAACCTTGAGACAGCTTGCTGTCTTTCTGGCCAGAACACCAGGAAGGCCTACCTCGAGATTTGCTCCTCCGCTTCCGCTTCCCTGCTGACGATGTACGTGGGGCGGGCTGCAGCTGACCAATCTCGATGGGCATGTTTGTGCGGAAACTCTCCTTGAACTTCTGCATCAGGGATTCCACTGTCTCCTGCGTCGCCTCAGCTGCTGCTACAGGGTAGCAATGGGCTGAGATTAGGGACTGACCCACCTGCAGCCCCCAGAGGACTGGGCCTGGGTACCTCCTATCTGAAACTCCTCCCTGGCCCACTGAATACACAGCACCACAGCCGTTGGTCTAGCCACAAGTAGGATATTGGCTTATTTATTCATTTACTCAATACCTACCATAGTATGTTCCAGACACTTCTCTAACCACAGGGGATATGGTGATAAAAATAAAGGACTCTCTGTGTTTCAAGTAATTCATAATTCAATAGGACATGTATCCAGACAATTCCAAAACTATGCAACACCTCAGTAACAGCCAAATCTAGATTTCTAGAGGAGTACCAGAAAGTGTGATTTCACCCATCTATATAGTAGTGTCTAAACAGATCCTAAAGATGAGTAGCAATTAACAAAGGAAGAAGATCAGGGTGGGGTTGGAGGGGAGATTCAGGAACAAAGTGTCCTGGGCAAGAGAAGGAGGATGTGCCTGAAGCCAGAAGGAGGACAGTTTTTGAACAACAGGAAAGTTTAGTGTGACTGCAATGGAGCTTATAAAAGGGAAGTTGAAAGAAATAAAACTGGAGGAAAAAAGACATCTTGAAAATCACATTTAGGAATTTGGATTTTATCCTAATAGGCAGCATTATTGCTGAAAGGTTTTAAGCAGGAAAATGACATGTTCAAATTAAATTACTTTGTTAACAATTACTAATTACAGTGTGGAAAATGCAAATAGAAGCATCAAAAGAGGCCAATACTGAGGCTTTGTTGTTGCAATGCAGAGGCGGCGGTGGTCTGAAGCAAGGCCATGACAGTGATGGTCCTGCAAGATCTTAGTAGGTGAAACTATAGCACTGTTGATATGTAGATCACTAAGCACTGAGTCCCCATTTCACTGGGAGAAATACTGAAGCCTCCAAACACATCCTACCACTTGCTCAAAGCCAGCCTACGGTAGAGCAAAACTTTTAATCTCTAGTCTGAGACTTCACGGGCAACAATCCCATCCAATGATTTTGGTAGTACGCATGTTTTCATAAAGTTCCATAAAGGAGACTTGTAAAGAGATACAGTAAAGAAGCAAGTGAAGTCAGAAAGGCAGAACAAAAAACATAGATGATAAAAGGAAAGAGGACAAAACCACCAGGGCTTGCAAAGGAAGGAAAGAAACAACAAAAAAAGGCAAGGAAAAGAATCCAGAAAGAAGAAAAGAGAATTGCTAAAGGGCCACAGTGCCTTTGTTCCGAGGAATTCCCAAAGAGAGTCCTGACTTTGAAATCTTCAAACTCAACCCTCCCACTCTCTGTGTCTCCAGAGGCTAAGAAATTTCTTCAGTTTGAAATACCTACTGTCTGCTGCCAGAAGATGGCATGCAACAAAGACTTGTATTTCTTTAAAGGGGTTTTACCAGATTGGACAAAGGAGTCTCTGGAACACTCCAATACCTACTCCTAAGAAGCTCTTGTCTCCCCCAGGAAATCTTGAACAGTGTAGATAGGTAGATGTGTTCAGGGTAAGTCAGATCCATATTGCTCATCTGGATATTACAGAAGCCCCACCTAGGGACACAGGAAGAATCTTTGATTGCTAAGAGAAAGACAAATGACAACGTGAAGGACCGTTGGGTGACATTCTACCTTCCTCACTGGCCTCTTTTGCTGTCCTCTCCCCAGATACTTCAACAAGTCCACCTGAAGGTGATTCAAAAAAATTCCAAATGTGGGCTCCCTATTCCAGCCTGTGATAGAGAAACCTCTAGCAAGAGGTTACAGTGTTATGAATCTATACCAAACACAATTTGGTTCTTTAAAGAAAGAAGAGTGGCTTTCCCAGAATTTTAAGAAGAGGGCTCAATTATGGTCAAAAGTCCAGAACAAGAAATGATCTAAAATCCTGAAACGGAGGGACTCTCACTGGTTTGTCAACATTCATTCATTTCCCAATTCATCCATCCCATCATTTCACTCTTCTCTACCTGTGCTGTACACAAGCTTTAAATGTTAGTCATAAGAAAATACTATAGACGTGTTGGCCTAAACAGCAAATACTCATTTTCTTGCAACTCTGGAGGCTGGAAGCACAAAATCAGCAAGCTAACAGGGTCAGATTTGTTGAGTTTTCTTTATGGCTTGCAACAGTCACCTCCTCTGGGTTACTTTTGCATGATCTAGAGAAAGGGAGATACATGTTTCTGTTAGACTATAGTCTGTTAAGCTATAGTTTAATCAGGTGAGAGTCCCCTCTAGGAGCTCATTCTATCATACATGCTCCCTAAAAACCATATCTCAACGTGCAGTTTGCCACAAACTGAATTGTGTATGCCCCATTCTCCTTTCATACAGTGAAATTCTAACTACTAATTTGACTGTGAAGATAGTGCTTTTAGTAGGTAATTAAGGTTAAATGAGACCATAAAGCTAGGGACCTAATCTGTATAATTGGTGGCTTTATAAAAAGAGGAATAGAAAGAAAGACAGGGAGGAAGGGAGATGGAGAGAGAGAGACAGAGACAGAGAGCTGTTATGTCTCTATGAACACACACTGAATGAAGTTCACATTAACACAAGGAAAGAAAGCAACATATGTGGATCAGAGGGTTCTCACCAGAACCTGACCTACACACACTGATTTTGGACTTCAGTTCCAGAACTGAAACTTATTGTTTAAGACACTCAGACTACAGGGTTTTCTTACAGTAGCCCAAGCTGACTAATACACAGTTATATTAAAGATTAGGAGTTCAACATATAAATTTTAGGGGTGATACAAACATTCTGTCTATAACTTGGTACAATGGTAAAAACATAAAATCTCATGATACTCACCAGGTAGAAAGGAAGGCCCATACTAAATAGTAATTTATACAGGAACAGAACATGAGAGACTGAAGCAGTAGAATCATTGTGAATTTGAGGCCATCCTGAGCTACATAGTGAACTCACCACCTCCAGCCTACATAGCAAGGCACTATCGAAGAAGAAGGAGAAAGAGAAGGAGAAGGAGAAGGAGAAGGAGCGAGGAAGAAGAAGAAGAAGAAGAAGAAGAAGAAGAAGAAGAAGAAGAAGAAGAAAAAGAAGAAGATATATATATGTATATATATATATGTATATGTATATATATATGTATATATATGTATATATATATGTATATATATATGTATATGTATATGTATATGTATATGTATATGTATATGTATATGTATCCCTAGTCAAGAATGTGAACTGGAAATTTTCCTTGAGAAAATGAGTGGTTTGACTAAGTTATAAAAAAGAGTATTCAATTGGTTGGGGCGGTGAGGTGAGAGCAAAAAAGAGAGAGAACATTCTATCCAAATATATTTTGGGGAGAAGGAAATGGAAGGGGTTTCAAGTGGTGACTGATGCTGAGATACTGAACTCAAGTGAAATAAGCCAGGGTAAGAAATAGGAGGCCTAACCCTACCCTTAAACCTTGTCCTTACTCTTTGTATCTGGTTAAGAGCAGAATATTTGGAAGCTTTAGGACTGCAGAGTAACATGATCAAATTTGCATTTGAAGTGATTTTCTAGCAGAAAAGAATAATTCACTGGAGAAGAGCAGTGATGGAAGTGAAAAGACCAACTTGGAAGATGAAGTCACAGTGTGAGATGACTGGATATGATCCGACAATAGCCTGGAACTGGATAACCGTGTTGAAGACAGAACAAGAAACAGAGTAATAGAGAAAACAGAGGCAGAAGTAGAAAAGTAGCAGAGACTGAGACAGAGGCTAATTTGAGAGTTTCCTTTCACGGGTAAAACATGCTTAGGACATGGAGACAAAGTAAAAAAAGTAAGTGAGAGAGAGAGAGGTACTGAGTTTTACTTCTGCTATTCTAGTTTTGCATAGCTACAGAATTATGGTTCTCAATGAGAACAAGAGTACTGTCAGAGAGCACATTGAATAGAAGTGAACAAAAGCTCAATTTTAGACATGAAAATTTGGTTGCTCTTTTGAGACACTGAAGTACAGATGTTGCATGGAGAGTGAGTAATGTGGGTCACATGCTCACAAGAGAGAGCTGAACTGTATGGAGCTGGACTCTATGGAAAGGCACGCGTTCTTTGAAAGAGGCATAGAGGAAGCATGTGTAACAGTTACAAAAATGAGCTTCTGACTCATGTGCAGAACAAGCAACAGAATGTGTGTGCATTCTTTTTTTTTTTTTTTTTTTTTTGTCTTTTTCCTTTTTATCGGTACCAGGGATCGAACTCACGACTGCCTGCTTGCAAGGCGCTTACGCCGCTGAGCTAAATCCCCAGCCCTATGTGTGTGCATTCTTGATCTGGTTTGGTTGTTCTCCATTGGCATCCCAGATTCATCTTCCTTTTGCTACTAGTGGTCATTCTGTCTCATTCTGACTATTATCATTAAATATTAATTCGATTAATTTGATATTTGATCAAGAAATCAGCCAGATTATTAAAACCCATTTTTTAGTGTGTCTGGGTGGGTCACGCCTTCCACTCTGGAAATGTTTCCCTGTTCTGTTCCCCATAAGCTAAGTAATTTTGCTCCACCATGCCCTTTAGCCATGATATTTCTATGTTGGATACAACTAAAACATCACTAAATTCCTTGAACCCATGACCCAAATTAAACTTCTCATCTTTAAATTGTGGGTGTTGGGTTTGATGTTCCTGTGATGGGATGCTGGCAAATACAGGAAACTATTAAATAAGGTTGTTGATATGACTATAACCTACAAGCCTGTGGGTCTAGATTGGAAAGATTAGGAGACCTAGATTATGGAATCCTTAGAATCAAACCCTGATGGATGATTCTGGTCAGAGATCAGAAGACCAGAACATTGATACAAACACAGACAATAAAGTCCAAGCTCAAGTTTCAGTTGGAAGCAAAGGGCTCCAATGAACATGGAACTAGAGGCTATGTATGTTCCAGCAAAAAAGTTGTCTACCTTTTGTCCATGTCCAGAGACTTTGCAGGAGCCTGAGATTGGTCAGTGGATTGATTGATCCAGTGAAAGGGGCTTCAAAACAGTCCAATATTCAGGCTGTTCTATGAGCACTGCTGGCTGTTTTCAGCTGGATTTATAGTAAGAATCATGGGCAAAAAGCAGAGCAAAAAATGTTAAATATTTAAATTTCCTCCCTCCCCCAAAAAACACATGTAAATTTGGGGTCAAATGAGGTATGTCTCCTTAAGAGATTAGTAATATATAGGGAAAAAAAATAAGAACAAACAGGTATTTTGTATAGGAACAAGAAGAAAGATGTCTTTAAGGAATCTCTGATATCAGCAAGACTCCACTCAATGCAGTCTGGAAGATACAAATATATCAAGCTCTCATTTGAGGAGAGTATGCCTGGGAACCCTAATTGAGAAGAGCCAAATAATGAACTGGTTCCCAAGCATTCTTTGCATCATGGTTAGCAATTCAGAAACCCTGAGGTCATTGCAATTGTGATCCTAGGGGCTTGACTACTGCTTCCACTGGTAGTAGACCCTGGTATTGTCTATGTGATACTAATTTTACTAATATACTCAGTCCATCTTCCAGACAGACCCCAAGGTGTTGCCTCACATTGCTCCCTATCATCAGACTGTTAGCTGGGTTTGGTCAGTGGGATACTCCAGGGGTATTTCTTCCTTTGCACCTTTCCTGTTTCTGTACTCTATCTGTGAAGGAGGATGGGACCCTTGATAATTATAGTTCCCGACAGGAATCTCTTTCTGACAGTACCAATTCTCTGGGGGAGGGGACACCAATAAAACCATTTTGTGTTTCTGCCCATTGAGTTAGTTCTAGGTGAAAGTAGCAATTTTCCAATATTTATTGTCCCTGATATCTTAATATTCTCATGTTGATTTACTTCATTTTAACTAGACATCCAACAAAGTGTCACTTGATTGAATTATCTTAAAAGCCACATTTGAGCATGTTCACCATCCTCCTACACCCACCTATTTTCCCTATCTCTTATATTCATCAATTCCTAAATGTCAAAATCCTTCTCTCCTGTTATTTCTATTTTCATTTTTCTACACTGATACAGATTTGACTGGCTTTGAGCAGAGAAAGACACATGGAGAAGAAAGGTTTCCTCCCTTGAGCTGTAAGGGTTTCTGATCCCAACAGTAGCAAATCCCATCCATCTGTTTGGCTGCTCTTGCTTTGGTGACAGTGCCAAAAGCCCAGAAAAGCTCAAAGGGGTTGTGCTTGTACAAACCTCTCAGTGGCTGATTTCATCCTGTGCACTACTCTCCCTACCCCATCTCTCCCCACTGCATATGAAAGCTCTATCAATATCAATATTTCAAGTTGCCCAAACAAGCCATAAGGCCTACTGGTACCCATTAAGCGCTGCCTTCCCAGAGCGGCAAAATGCTCACCCATCGCCTGGATGAATGCAACAGATGGTGTTTGATCTGATCATCTCGGCAGGCCCAGGAAAGGGAGGGAGTGGAGAGGGAATGCTGCCTTCTTCTAACTGACATATGAGAGACTGTCAGGTTTGAAGGGAGTGAACCACTGGGGCTGAGGAATGAAGCCCTGGCCCTGATGCCAAGAGAAAGATGGGGGGGGGGCGGGGATATGAGAATCAATATAAGAGAGGTAAGGGGAATTATGTTTAATAATAAAAGACAGGGGACAAAAAGGAGACAATGAGGAAAAGAAAGTGTAGGAGAGAGAAGACAGAGGTAAGTAGGACAGAAAATAAGAAAACAGAAAAAAGACAAAGTAGAACACAGAAAAGAAAGCAAACCATAACTTCCTTTGTATATACATAACTGCTATGTCAGTTTCCAACTCTCAGACAAGCCTGAGTCTCTACTTTGGAGGACTGGTAGTGAATGCTGTGTCTACATTGATACTTGATAATTGTGTATTCCAACTGTCATACACTGCTTTCTTTTTCCAATGACACCCAGGATCTTCTACCACTGACATGTGCATAGGTTTGTATTCAAGTTTCTGTAGTACTTTTATCACCTCTTTAATTTTTTCCAGACACATCTAATTTGTGTTAGAAGAAAACTCACAATTTCTGAGCACCAACCCTTTGCCAGGGAAGTCTGATATTTCCTTATGTTTTCTCATTTATTCTTCCTAACAATTTGGAAAGGCAAGTATCATTAACTTCTGTCTAGAAATGGACAGTGAAAATCAGAAAATTAAATGTTTTCCAAAGGTCATACAGCTTAGAAATTGCAGAGCTGGGTTTGGACTCAAGCCACAGTGACTCTGATCCTCAACCACTTCATCACCCAACAAACACTGTCTGTGGTCTGCGTGGTGGAAAAGATGGGTACATCAATTTTAGAGTCTGGATGTCACTTCTCCAGGTCTGAAAAATGACTCTGATGTTCAGTCACGCTTTAGATCATCTGAGTATGGAGCTTCAGACAATTTGCACCTGACTGGAAGCAGTGGCCCAAACTGTGTGGGAACTGCTCTGTTACACCAGAGGAATCTCATTCCACAGACAGTCCAGGCAGGTCCCAGGCTTAGACTTTGTCTGATTTTTCCACTTCTCTTTCTGAAAGCAATAGGTGGGCATCCAATGGCTGCATTACCTAATCTAAGTGAGAAAGCCCATTCGAGTTTCATTGTGAACCCTGCAGTTGGGTGACCTTAAATTACTCCATTCATTGTTTGTAAACCTTGGCTATCTTCCCTTATAAATGTCAAAAGTGTTGCTGGGAAGATTAAATGTAATTATGTGCACACAATACTTAACCAAGCTTCTACTAGGTGCTCAAGAGGAAGTACTCACTGCTCAACTTCTCTCTATCTCTTCAGTGTCATGACTTTTCACTTTATGCATTTGTTCCTTCATTCATTTTTTTTCACTTATTGATTTTGAAAGTCTTCAGCATTATAAAATAGCCACTATGGAAATTCTCTTAAAGGAAGGATAATTTCAAGCTCAGATCCTCTGGTAGAAAATCATATGTCAGTTTTTCTTGGATATTGAATTCAGTTATTTGGTCAAACATTATTATAGATGTATATGTGAAAGCTATTTTTATATAATATTAATATTTAAATCAATAGAAAAAGTGAAGTTTATCATCCTACTTATCATAGATGGGTCTTACACAATCAATTGAAGCCATACATAAAAGGAAGAATGGCCTTTCTGGAAAAGAGGGAAAATACTACCTTCAGACAGGAGCTACAACATCAACTCTTCCCAGGGTCTCAAGCTGCTGACCTACACACCAGGAAGACTGTAAACTTGATAGCTTTCACAATCACATGAGCTGACTCTTTGAAATAAATTTCTCTATAGACATGTAGGAGGGAAAGAAACAGATATACAAATAGGATGTGTGTAGCCAGTAGAATTTGTGTGTGCATATGCATGTATATTAATAGTGACTTGAGTTAGTGTCACAAGGCTTTGGCCTGGACATACACAAATGTCAGGACTGGGAAGCAGTAAGAGAAGACACCACATGCTAAGCTGTAGGCTAGACAGACCCAATATAAATGCAAAGATTCATCAAATTTAGAAGTTGTGCAAGCGGAGTCACTGAGTAATACAGCATTCCCTCTCATATGCATCACCTCTCCATGGAAAGAGTAAAAGGAAAAAAAAAGATCTTCCTTAGCCAGATGAGAATGCTCCATGACTAGTACAAATTTAAAGCCCATGTGTGCATTATAAAAAATGGCTGCCTCTTTCCTACTGTCTGGGCTAAAAAAATGATGAATATAATTTTCTCACATTTCATTTTTTCTCTCATACATTTTCTTAAATCTTTGGTGCCTGGTATAGCTTATCTTTAAGCAAGTGCCTTCAGACAAGACAAATGAACAAGCTGCAATAAATACAAATTGGAAAACCAAGAAATAGCCTTTTTGTTACACACAGGATCAGAGGACTGTCAGTTAATACTGCAGACTGCTAGGGTGGCCATGATTTTAGCTGAGAGAGTGATATCAACTGTGAATGATGGAATTAAATCTTGTGATATTTTCCTCTGCTCTGTTAAAAACACAATACCTTCCAGGTTCACTGGAGCTTGTTTCACGATCCCTAGCCAGAACACAGATGGTCTGAAACATTCCTTCCAGTTCTGACATCTTGTAATTCTAAATGGGAATGAATATGCTTTTATGAAGATGAATAATAATCACAAGAACTGTACTCCTTAGTTTACAAAGAATTTACACTTCTTAACTAAAGGTCTCCTTACAAACTGACTTCCCATTTTATAGAGGAACCAAAGAGAGACAGGTCATTTCAAAAGTTTAGCTGGAGTCGCCACAGGCTCACAGGTCTTATTCAAAGGAGAAAAGGTCAAATAGCTAGATAGACTGAGACAGACACTTCTTCGTCAGGTCACTGCCACCTTGAGGTGAAGTACAAACATGGAAGACTGGAACCAGCCACAGTTTGGGACATTAGCCATGAATGTTTCCAGCTGTGAGATTTGAAGAAATTACTAAAACTACTACTTCCTCATTTTCTCAAAATGTTCAAGTGATTTGTTCTAACATCAATAAGATGGTTTTGATAAATGAAATGTAAAAAAGCATATTATAATATGCAGATTCATTTAAAAATTAGACTCAAAATCTCAGTACTCTGGGAGGTCAAGGAGGAGGATCCCAAGTTCAAACTAGCCTGGGCAATTTACAAGTTCAAAATAGACTGAGCAATAGACTGAGCAATAGCCTGACTTTGTAAAAAATGGATGAAAGAGTCTGTTGATTTAGCTCATTGTGAAGGTCCTGGGATCAATACACTGTACTGAAAAAGAAGAGTTAGTATTGTTATTGAAAAAAAAAAATCAATCATAGCAAACCCAGATCTTTTTGCCCAACCTGGACAGGAAAGTCCAGCAGGATTCACTGTCACTAACCAAGTTTCTCTTATACATTCATCCCTTCTGTAAGTTCATGGAAAGGCCACACGCATCTCCACTTCTGGTGACAAGAGAGCCATCTACAATCTATAACAGGAATTCTTCATCCAATAGCATCACTGATGCTCTACCCAGAGGTGTTTTATCCAACTTTTCACTGTTTAGTGAAAAGGACAGGTAAAACATTATGTGTTAAAAGGTAAAAAGTAAAATGTAACAAGAATGATCCAGGTTTCTCTGAGTTCTTTTTGTGAGTGAAAAAGCAATGAAAAATTACCAGAAAAGGTTTTAATTAGTCTAAACTTTAAAGGGTATGGCACCTGGTAAAGGGGATAATGACATTTAGCATGACCAATGGGAGAATACTGTAGAAAATTCCATAGTTGGTTCTTCTGGCATTAAAATGAGAGATAATTTTATTACTAAGTGAACTAACCTTTGAGCTAAGAAAGAGGACCTAACTATACTCACTCCTACCTCTGCGCAAGCTCTAATTTTAAAAGCCTCATTTCTTTTTGTAGGCAAATAGTCAGGCCCATCACATTTTTCTGTGTTTGTTACTATTATCCTTAAGGCACTGAGTACACGCAGTGTAGCAGTGCAACAGATATGGGTGGAAATCTTCTTTTCACAGTCTCCTTATTAACTGCCCTAAGCCTCAAGTTGCTAGTCTGTTAAACCTCTTGTATAAACCTCCCTCGAGAATCGTGGATGGTTCTTTGCTTGGTTAATTTCAAGTGTGATAGCATAAACAAAGCCCTTAATACACATTAAAAATCAACAAAGAATTGCACAGGTTCCACACTCCTCTTTTGGGTAACCTGCTTCCTTTGACAAAGGACCATAGATTTTGACTCTCACATTCAACCTTTACAGTCATTCTGGGCCCCTGGAACACGCAGAGTGTCTCCTTCCCTTTATTGCAGCCAGCCCCATTATAACCTCGAGTATACACTTTGATCTTACCACAACCTAGAGCTTGGTTTTGGCTTCAGCACATGGAACAACTGCCCCTGGGCTGTGCTTTCCCCTATGTTTCTCTGTCATGCTCTCAGGCTGGTGCTTTGACCTTATGAGATCACCAGGTCCTGAAGCTCAGTCATGTTGGCTCAAATGTCTAGAAAAGTAAGACTCTCCTTATGACTATTGTAAGGAGAGTTTGTTTTCTTCCCAGGGGATGGTAGTGGGGAGAGAAGCCCATTCTGTTTCCCTTATTCCTTTTCTTTCTAGAAATTTAATAGAAATTTCAATTATTTCCCTGGAGTTACCTTAGACTTTGGTTTATGTTACCAGGGTTTGCCTAAATTTCACATTTCAATTTGCCAACACCATTTCATTAGACATATCATCACAATAACAATAAATGTGACATTCACAAATTATGGAGTGTGTTGTATGCGACAGGTAATACTTTAGAGTACATATAGCTATCATTTAATTTAATCCCATAATGACTGTGACACAAAGAATAGTTGGCCTTATTTCTTCTCCCCTTGCTGTAGACTTATTGAAAATGGAATGCACTTCATTGCATCTTGACATGGCCTTTGCCACGTGACCTGCCGTATCCAATGGTATGTGGGTGGCAGTGAGCATGTGCTATTTTTGAGCCTGGAGCTCAACCGACATCATATATTTCTGCTCACATGGTTATACCTGCAACCACCAAAAGGAAGTCAGTCACTGCTAATCTTCTGGCCTAAGAACATAAGCGATGATAGACTCAGCTCTGCAGAATAAGACAGCCACTCTAACTTCTACAGCCTCGGTCACTGACCCCAGGCAACGTGAAGATGATAGGCAGACCCATGTGAGATGATCACTATACTACTTCCACTCCTGAGGCTGATGACCTATCAAAATATATGACTGGATGCCTCTGAGATTCTTTAGTTCTTTGCTATCTAGCATCATGGCAGTGTTTGATTGATACACATCTCAAGATACATGTCATTATCTCCACCTTACAAATGACTAAGTCTTTAAGAGACAAACTAAATACTAAAGGATCATACACAGCATATAAACAGCAGAGCTGAACAGATATCTTTAATTATTTTGTGGTTTGATTTCCATGGAACAATAAATACAGTTTAATGAATGAAGGCTACATTGGAGAGATGAAAGGAACCATCCCTCTTTCAGCCAGATTTCTATCAGATCATACCAGTAATGAGTGTGAGGATAATCCCAGAAATCACAGCCACCTAAAATGAGGTGGCCCTCTTCAGAGCCATGAAGTCTATCGATATATCCCTTCATGGACTTTAGATTTGGACTGTACCTATTGAATAAGTGAACAGATGTTTTAAAGGATACACAACTCGGCCCCAGTAAAAGGTATGGAACATGTGCTGTAACAGGGGTACATTATTCACCCTGAAGTGGTTAGGATGTGGAACAAAGTGAGAGTTAAACACAGAATTTGTGTAATTCTTACTAATTCAATTGGCAGATTTTTCACCTAGTTTTCTTTAAGCCAAGGCAAATTTTACCAGTACATGGAGCAGTTATAAATTTAAACTCATGTAAGGCAAGAACAGCAAATGGCAAGGATTTTGTAGTGAAATTAACACAGCTGCATTATAAATAGGTCTTATTTCTCAATATTAAGCTCTTAAAAATAGAGTGGCTAAATAAACAGACAATAATGGAGTGAGGCTGTGTTTGCATTATTATAAGGCTTGGGATTTTTCCATTTAATGGTTTATAATTTTAATTTTCCATTTCTTCATGACAGCAAGAACATATTTTCTTTATTATGTGTGATTACACACCACCACCATATAATCCAAACAAAAGCCACAGAATAAAATTGGGAGTGGAACACAGAAGTGGAAATACAGCATATGTGGAAGTAGAATAGGTTCCATATTCCAGGTCAGCGGCTGTGTGACTCTGGACCCCCTTACCACACTATCTGAACCTCAGGAAATAAAAACATTTCTGTGATTGCAGGTTAAGGCATTTCATAACCTAGGTCATGATAAAAGACTGCAATGTTGTCTCTTCACTTTTGTTAGTAAAGACTAGAGGTCTATATTCTGCTTTTTATATCTTTTAGCAGATAATGTGCATACAAAGGGGTGAGACAAAGCTATATGATGAAAAGACAGTACAAAATTATTTTATTATCCTAGACAATAAGGTGCCAAACATGGCTCTATTAGTATCTGCTCACCCTTGAGTAAAATGAGATCACCTCTCTGAGCCTCAGCTGATGTGCATTTTCTAAAGGGGGATTATGATACCTACAAGAAATATTCAAACAAGCATAAGCGTGGAACAGTTCACTCATCCATGCCAGGCACTGGTACCTCTTATACTACTCAAATTAAGGCTGTTACATAAGTGACAATAGCATCTCCATTATAGACACAGAGGCGTACCTGGAACGTAAGCTTGTCTGATTTCAATAATCTGAACTATTGTGAAAATGGTGCAAGTAAAAAGAAAAGGAAATGGGAGTGCAGAGACAGGAGGAGGAGGTCAGCCTGTGGAGTGCTGGGCTGCCCCAAAAATCATATATGGGCTTCTATGTAGATATGGGTCCAATATCCTTCTTGGGAAATTAATTTCATTGTATGGCTAAATAATCGAATAACTTTTTTTCTTTTCCATATTTGGCACTAGCTCAACTAAGTATTACAGATACCTCTTTTTCTCTATTCCCTTTCTCAGAGAGCAGCCAAAAAAAAAAAAAAAAAAAAACAGAGTTAAGGCAGCAGAGAAGACTGGAAATCATGTCCTCAGTGGAGCAGAACAAATTCCTCCTCTGATGTTTTTTGGTGAAATAATAGAGATCCATCCTAGGGAGCCACTGGGAGGGGAGCTGTGTGCACGGGTGAATGGGTCTTGAGGAATGCTTTCATTTTGCAGGATGTGCACAATGAGGTAGAGTCATGTTATAAAACACAGCAGAGAGAGAGAGAGAGAGAGAGAGAGAGAGAGAGAGAGAGAGAGAGAGAGAGAGAGAGAGAAGGCTGTAGAGGCCCTGAGAGAATCTCTAGCCTGGGCTTGTCTCCTCACAACACTGGCAATTCTGGTAACCCTTGAAGGAAATGTATATGATAGGGAGAGCTCCAGGGTTGTAGGGACTATGAACTATCTCTCCTGTCTCCCTCAGTGTGCTTCCTCCTCATCATTATTGATCTTTCCTCAGAGACCTCCTCACTTAAGGTGGCACAAGTTGGCCTCTTCATTCATATCTGGCTTAGAGGAAGGCATCCTGGCACAGTTTCTGGAGCCTTCACCAACAATGTAGATTTGGTAAACACATGCAGTTGGGTAGCTTTCCCTTTTCCCTTTACTTTTTGTTTAGCAATATGAGCATTACAGACAGAGGTGACTGATGAGAGAATGGAGTAGCTACTTTTAGTCTACGATAGTAGGATTATAAGGTCCGGAACCAAGAAGGAGACAGCACCACCCTCGACTGAGACCATTCCTAGAGAACTGATTTGAAACAGTGTCATATTATTAACAAAGCAGAGCAGCTCCAGGCTTGAGAAACTAGTTAGATGCAAAAGCTTCTAACAGCATCATGGAGAACAGTAAGACTTTATGAGGGAGAATATGTTGGTTGGCTTCAATGATTTGAAAGGTTGAAGCATTAACATACTTTTTTGATGTTTACTTTTTTATTTTCCCTTTTTATTAGTATGCATTTGTGATACATATTAAATGCAGTCACGTGGGGAATTGGTGCATATACATATTGCGCTATAAACTATTTTACTTGCCTTTCCGCTCCCATCACTTCCCACTCCCAGATTATCGTCCGTCCAACATTGATGCCCAACATTACCCCTCATGGGTACAGCTGAGTCCTAGGTGCTACAATACATGCACTGTACAGTTTGACCAGCTCTTATCTGAAATTCTTGGGATCAGAAATTTTTTCAAATTTCAAGTTTTTCTTTTTTTCAGTTTTGAAATTTTTTTATGTAGACATCATTGGCTAAAAATTTTTTATCTCAAATTCTGAAATCTGAAAATCTCTAAAATCCAAAACATTTTAAGCATCAGTGGGGGGGGTGTTCAAAAATTTCAAATTTAAAAGCATTAGGAATTTCAGATTTTGGGATTAGGGATACATGACTTCTATATATGTTATCAGTTTTAGATGATAGTTTTCAGCAATTATATATATGGGGTCCAACATCTGTTGAAAAACCATTTTGTGCCAACTCTATGATACTGCAAAGCAACCAGTATTTAGCTCAGTGTCTCTCTCTCTCTCTTTCTCTCTCTCTCTCTTTCTCTCTCTCTCCCTCCCTCTCATTCTTATTCTCTCTCTCCTCTCTCTTCCTCTTATTCTTTCTCCCTCTTTCGCTCCTCTCTTTATTCTCTCACTGCAGATGAAATTTAGGGTCTTCATACAGTGCTATATTTCTAGCTCTTTTTGCTTGTTTTTATTTTTTTTTTAAACTTGAGACACAGTTTTACGAAGTTTCCCAGGCTTGGCTCCAGCTTGTGACCCTCCTACCTCAGGCTCTCAGAGTACAAGGATTATAGATATGTACCACCACATCTAGCTTCTTTCTCTCTTATTTATTTGTTTCAGTACTAGAGAACGCTAAGCTGCATCCGAAGCCTCTTTTTATTTTATTTTTTGGTAATTTAACATTTTGGGACAGGATCTTGCTAAATTGCTTAGGTTTGCCTCAAACTTGCAATAATCTTGCTTAAGCCTTTCAAGCAGCTGGGACTGCAAACAGATGCCACTGCACTTGGCTATGTCACTCTTTTATTCATAAGAATATTGATCCTTAGAGATTAAAGCGCTTGACTAAGGTCAAACATCTTAAGCTTGGTACTGGTAACTTTTAAGTCTGGGTAATTTTTTGTTGTAGAACTGTCCTGTCCTTTGTGGGATGGTGAGCAGCAGCCATGGACTCTCATCAGTATATATCAGTGGTCCTGAGCAAATGTGCCTGAGGTAGCGTCAAGTGCACCCTGAGCAGGGAAGTCTGCCATCAGGGTAAAAAAATAGACCACGGTCGCTTATAGAGTATGTGGGAGGGTTGGGATTCAAACTCAGATCTGCCTGGTACCAACCACTTTTATCTAAAAAGAAACATAGTAATAACAAGTGTAATTGTAATAATTATGATTTTTCTAACCTACTATCTAACAGAGCTTTCTAACTATGGAAAAAAGCTGCAGAAGTGTTAAGTTCTCTGAAATTAGAAGCTATCCGGCAAAGATGACACCTTGAAAAGCAACATGGAAGAGATTGAAACAATTTGATCATGCATAGAATAAAAGGCAGGTCAAACCAATGACAAACCTTAAAGTTCATCATCCTGTGAATTCAAAAGTTGAGTCTCTTATTTTTATTCTAATGTCTTTCGGTAACTGTCTCAATAATGACAGGAAAGAAAAAAATCTTAATTTGTATCTTGAAAAAATTCATCTTGTTTCTCTATGCACAAGATAGGGAAGATAACATTCTCAACTCCCTTTCTTCACCTTTTCAACGTAAACACAGGTACAGATGCTTTGGTCCAGGTCTCTAGATTGAGAAACCACTGATCCACACATATTTCTAAGAAGAATAAAACTTGGATTCAATAGTAAATCATCAGATGAGCAGCAAATTGGCAAGTATCCACTGGTTTGTGATAAGTTAATGATACCTGAGGAGGGAAGATATTGACAGGCTAGAAGCCCACAGCCTACCACCTGTCTCTATTCATGAGAAAAGCACCTACCCCCTGAGCTGTATTTGAACACAAAGGAGAGAAGCAAAAGGGAAATGTGCACATCTATAGCAACTGGAGACTGGAATGAAAAAAGACACATGGATCCAGTCAATAGGAAACTTGTTTGAAGCCAATCATCCAGGTGGTGCTTCAGAGTTAGTTCTCAAAAGTGCATGACAATACAAGGAATTATATCACAATGAAATTAAATTACAAATAGACTGGACATCAAAATAATTCTTCCATTAACTGAAGACTCAAGTACTGAAGAAAATGGTAAGAAGAGAATGTGAGATTTCATTCTAAAACAAAACAAAACAAAACAAAACAAAACAAAACAAAACAAAACAAAAACTGGAAGCTACCTGTCTGGGTGGCTTTAACATTCGCCTGTGAAACACTGAGACAAAGGCAATAGATATTGAATGCAGGACATCAAAGAAGACTGGATGAAAGTTTTCTCCGATGCAAAATACACATACAGTATGGCTGGAGTCTGGTGTTCATGGAAGAATTTCGCTACAGATGAGGTAAAACAAGGGGATGGCTACATCATGAAAGGATTCATGGTCAATATGTATAATACAGTTACACATGAGACTTTTGATAGGAAGAGTGACACTGTCAGAGACATATTTAGGAAACATCATTGTCAATGGAAGACAAATTTAGGAAAGGCAACAGATAATGATACCAATAAAAACATAGTTGAAATCTATTAGCAGTGCTACTCAGCATGTGACAGGACAGTGAAAATCATTTTACCTGAGTTTTCCAATTTTGGAACCACAACAACCAAAGCAGGTAAACATTTTGACAGTTTCCTTTGTGCTGAAGAAGAAATTAAGCCTAGCATTCAAATTATGCTCAAGGTCTCAATATTAATTATTAATGGAGTCAATATTCTAATCTAGTTCCAATTCTAGCAACCACATTCATTCAAGGACATTGTGTAAGTTTAGACAAAAATCCCCACAGATTTTAACTACAAAAACATCAAAGAAAATAGAAAAAGAAATTACAGATACAGTACTGTGAACAGTAATGACAGGACTTAAGAGTTGGAGGAGAGAGAGAAAAGTCAAGATTGCAGGCTGGTTTTGCCCAAAAATGCCATATAGCTATATGCTTTGTGAGATAACTGCCCTCTAATATATCCAGAATTTGCTGGAATGTCCCTTTCTTCCATCACAGAACAATGTTGTCAGTGTTTTCCTTGCCATGATAACTTGCCTTGCCTGTAGAACTAAATCAAAACATTCACTGCAGAAAAGAAAGATAACAAGCCATTCTGTGAAAAACTTCCTGCATTCCACCATGGATCTCAGAGCAGCGAGCACAGGGCAAGACTCCGACCCCAAATGTGTGAGATAAAGGAAAGATTGGAGGATTTACCCAGATGCCCACAGTGGGCGCAGGTTAAACGATCAAGAGCTTGAGAAAGACTCCACTTGAAACAGGTAAACACAAATCATGAAAATACTTACACTTATCAGTTCATTGGGCTTATAATGGATTGTTCATGGTTTCAATGAATAAGGTAAGTCCTGCCCTGGCTTTCTATTGCTCTTCTTGCATCTCAAGCATTTTACTTACTTTGATTTTTTAAAATGTTAATCTTTAGCAAAGTCTGAGTCCATCCCTGCTTGCACCCTTCTCCTCTTCGATATGCCTGAACCTCCCTGCCTTATCCTCTCTCCAGTCATAGCCCTCATTTGCTTCCAAGCTAATTCTCCATCAATGTATGCAAACGAACCATTTATGGGAAATGCCATGGAATGTTAATTTCATTTGGAAGGGTAATTGCAAAAAGAACTTCCGTTTTTTTTTTTTTTTGTTATGTAGAATGAATAAGTATTGTATTAATAGTGCCATTTCCAATTATGACCACAAACACTTGCTTATCATCTTCTAACTATAGCTTATTTTTCTGAACAGTTTTTGTCTAAAATCCCACCCCGACACCATTCCTTGTATCACTATAATTAAGATAATGCAGAATAATTATATACACATATTGGAAATTCAAACTCCAGCATGGACTATCCACAGAGTGTTATATGCTTACACAATTTATCAGGCAGAAAGGAAAAAGTGTTGGACGGGTTACTGAGGGAAAAGATGGAAGACTGGTAAAGTCAGCGAGCAGCTGATGACAGCGGTCCAGGAAACCTTGCCAGAGTTCAGGAGGCTGATGCAGGATGATTACCATGGATGAAGCCAGCTTGGACTCCATAGCGACTTCAAGGCAAGCCTTGACTACAGAGCAAGACCCTGTCTCCAAATGAAAAAAAATCAAAGATGACCAAGATGCTAAGCAGGGCTTTAAAAAGTGGAATGCTTCTTGGTATGCTCATCTTGTATTGCCTTGTTCTGCTCTGATTTTTCTTCATTAAATATTAATAACATTTATTTTATTGCTTTCCCCCCAAAGCTGTACAAATGTAAGCTAAACGAATTAAAAGACTGCCTATTTCATTAACTATTATATTGCCAGTACCTACAATGTTGACTGGGATATAAAAAAATCATCTATAAGGATTTTTTAATAAATTAAATGCAAGATGTGAAAGTCCTAGCTTATGAATATCCTTTACATGTAATGTGATGAATGCAACTTGCTCCAAACTCAGTCCCATGTTGACACCAAAGAAGCAACAATATTTTTGAGAGGCAGAGTGGGATGATGATGATAATGATGATGGCTAGCAGCTTGATGCTGGTACTAGAGATAATAGAAAATTTAAAATACAGTGTGTCTATATCTTAAAAATGACTAAATTTGGAATAAAAAATACTGATGACTAGTTGTGCACTTTTGCAGGACTTTCAACTACTCAAGAATATTATCAGTACAGTTATTTTACACACACACATACACACACACACTCTCTCTCTCTCTTTCTCACACACACTCTCACACACACATAAACTTTGCCAAAATACTTTGAGTTTCTGAGATGATCTGTTCAGTATCTGTCACAAAATACCTAAGCACTAGGAGGTGTATGATATCACTAATGGTGGGGAAAGTGGTGGTGGGGAAAGTGATCAGCATTTACAACTTTTGTCAGAGTAGGAAGCAGACATAGGAGATCCTGGGGGACAGCACTGCTGTGGACCCTACCTTCTCCTGCTGGAGGAAGTATGGAATATGCCTGCTCTTCCTGCCAGTTCAGAGAGAAGAGGATTCCCAGGACTACTCATCTGTGCTTCTCTCCAGTGAACTGGGCTCTGGATCCCCAGAGAAAAGCAAAGAACCAAACAGTGTGGCCAGCTGCTCTGCTGAGAGGAAAGCAAAACAACCTGTGTGGGAATCAGCACACACATTTGATGTGTTTTCTAAGGTCCAGTTGGGACACTGAGTAGAATGAAATATAGAAAATAGCTATTAAAATCAAGGATTGAACATCAGACTTCATGGGCTCAAATGCTGGCCCCTTCATTTTGTAACTATGAAATCTTGCCCAAGGAACTTCAAAGAGTCAAAAATCAGTTTCTTTACCTGTGAAATGGTTAGTACTCGTACTGACAAGAGTGTTGTGAGCATTAAATGATTAGGTGGAGGTAAAGCAATTAGCACACTGTAAATACAACACATCTGTTAGTCACCAAAACTGTGTTAAGCTCTGTAGAATAAGGCTTCCTGGTGGGGGGAACAGACCTCATTGAGAAGATGGGGAAAGACTAGATTTGTGGAATGAGTGAAGGAACATATAGAGACCTGGATGCTACCAGCAACATTCTAGAGATCTTAGAAGAAGGGTGGCTGGCAATCAGAGGCAGGCTCTCATCAGGTAATGAAAATACTATTAGACAAAGAGCCAGCTCTTCTGGCTGATGGGATCAGAAGAAGAAGCCAGATTATAACAGTGCCAATTAAGAGAAACCTCTGCTGCTCCTGGGACCTTCCCCAGATTCCATAATGGTTAAAAATAATAGCTACAAAGTAGGGAAGAAGGTAGGGAAGAAAAAGAAGACAAGCAAGTTTCACCTGTTTTCCTCAACTCCTTATAACTACAGCTGAAGTTAGGGAAGCAGAAAGGTGGCAAAGCTTTGAACAGAGACTGCCAGGTTATATGGCATTGGATAGCTCTGAGTCAAGACCATGTTTGCTGCATTAAAAACCATTAGTCAGTCTTGGTATTAACTCATGTTGATCAGAACAGTCAGTGGAATGCCAAGCATTCCATATGGAACACAGAAGAAACTAACACCATAATGCTACTCAGTAAACATAAACAGTGATAGTAAACAACAGTAAAGATGCTTGTGATGCCTCCCAACAAGCATTCTTCTTTATTATTTTAAACATTTTTATTAGTATATGTTCGCAGTGCATACATTTTACAGCTACCTTGGGGAGGTGCTCCATGTACATAACATGGCTTGTTTGGTTTTTTAATTCTCTTCCCTCATGCCTTCCTCCGTCTCCCTCTAATTCCTTTTTCTCCCCTGTCATTATTGTTGATACTATTAGCCTTAGTTTGTGTTTATGCATATAATATCCACATTAATTAAAGTTATTAGAATCCTGTACAAGGCAATTTCACTCTACCTGTTTCCCCATCCCCTCCTCTTCACTCCTCCCTCTTGGTTCCCTAGGGCCCCTTCTCATCTGCCAGAGAGCCATTCCCTTTTCCCCCTTATTCTTCCTTTTTTTTTTTTTTTTGCTTAGTTTGAACTTTGCTTTATTCAAAAGAGATACCATATGGTGTTCAACCATATATGTCTGATTTTATTCACTCAGCATTATATTGTACAAGAGCATCCATTTTTCCTACAAATATCCCAAATTTGTCCTTCCTTATAGCAAAGTAGCATCCTGTTATATATAGGTACCACATTTTCTTTATCCAGTTGTCAGTTGATGGGTAGCTCCAAGCTGCTCCAGGATTTAGCTCTCATTAACTGTACTGTAATAAACATTGGTATTTGTGTATTGCTGCAGTATGACACCTTAAACTGTTCGGGGAAGATACCTAAAAAGAGGACAACTGGGTAATACAGGATTTCTAATTTCAGTTCTTCAAGAAATCTACATATTGATTATAATGGTTGTACGAATTTATATTCCCGCCAACAATGCAAGAGGGTTCCTTTTAAGCACAGTCACACCAGCATTTATTATTTTTTTTTGTTTACTCTATGATTGCTATTTTTTCTGGAATGAAATGAAATTTTAGCACTGTGTTAATTTGCATCTCTCTGATGGTTAAGAATGTTGAACACTGTTTCATATATCTGTAGGTTATTTGCTCTTTCTCCTCTGTGAAGCATCTATTCTTGGTCAGAATATTAAGCAACTTTCTAACACTATGCTTATAACATTTACCACTTTATTATAGTATAGTACTTTTTGAAGTGGTACAATTTGATTCAAGTCTATATGTGCCAACTCATGAACTATTCTCATATAATTTATGATTCTAAATAACTATTTCATTTCCTTTAATATTAGCAAGTTTCATTTTCCAATTGGATGAGGTATCTTTGCAAAATGTTTCATTTCTTTTTTGCATCATATTAGGTACTTTTGCAGTATGCTCCCACTTTATCATAGATTCTTGTTCCTGTAACACAATTCATGTTTCCGGTGATGTGTGATTCCATCAATTGAAAATGAGCTCTACATAGACACTGGCTATGTTAATAGAATTTATTGTTTTCTGCAGAGACCAGCATCATGCTTGGCATTCACTCTGTGCCTAATAAGTCAACCAGGAGGTAGACCAGTCATTACTTTCCCTCTGGTTTTCAATGTACTGATCTTATTGAGATAAGTGATTTTTTTATAAGAACCCTACTGGTTTAATATGGAAAGATCTATCTTAAAATATATTCCCAACTTAAAAATATCTTTTCCATTAAGATTTAAAGTTAGTTATAGAAGTACTGCTTTAGTGGCTTGTGAAACTTGCAAAGCCAAAGTTTGCAGATGGGCATACTGAGTCCCAGAAAGTGGAATCAACACCCAAGTCAGGATCTGGATGAGAAGACAGGCAGACAGCCATTCCCTTGTAAGTCTAGTGCTCTTTCCACTACACCCAGCTGGCTGAAGAACCCTTATGGCCCTCTGTAACTGATTGTTTTTATGGATTCACACTCCAGGGCATCACCTGGTGAGACTGTCATTGGGTGTAAATGAAAAGTGACTAGAAGCTTGGAGGAAGCTTCTACTTTGGCAGTAATGGACAAGCAGCAGAATGCCAGCCTAATGTGTGGAGTTTGAAGAAAGATCGATAACCATTAAATCAAAACAGATCTTCAGTCTCCTGGTATCCTTAGATCCCTGCAACCCATCTGTTCAGGCAGCCAGGGGCTCTGATTCAAAGCTGTTAATGAAATATCTTTATGAGGTCTGGGCCTTCATGGAGCTCTGAGCATAGGCATGGGGACTCTTGACTTCTCCATGGGACATCTAGGTTGGGGAAAAGCATTCAGGCACATGCCACATACTTCTTGCTGTGAAGTCTGTTGGAGCCTCTCCTCTACTCCTAGGCATCTAATTCTCAGTAGCAAGAAGACACATAGTGATGGCCAGTGTTAATTAAGTTCCTTATCTGTGTTGGCACTGTGCTGGGCACATACACAGTTAATGTTCATGCCCCACCATCGCTGGTGAGATCCATCACTTCTTATTGTGACTATTTAAGAGACGAAGAAACCAAATCTTTGGAAAGCCAAGGCAACATGACTAGCACAGCACAGGTGAAGTCTGCCATGCTGTCTGGCTTCAGAGCTTATACTGATGGCCACTAAGCTTCATGATCCCACTGTTCATGTGGAGGCAGCACAGTAGCTTGGAGAGGTCATGTCCTCTTCTCAAAATGCCTGCTCTGTGGTGCCTTGCTCATGCCTTGCCTCTCCTGTCATTGCATTCACACTCATATAGAGCAAGCGAGTTATCTATTCAACACAGCCCAAGCCTTATGACTTTTGTGCTTTACACTCATTACTTCTCTTCAGTTTCTACAAGGAAGGTATTGCCGTATCTATCTTACAGATGATGAAATGGAGGCCCAAGGAAATGGTATAGCTTCCTGACAATCATCTGGTCCACAAGGAGCAAGACTGAGATTCTGATCACAAGGTCTAGCGTCCATTCCCCATGCTTTAATTAGTTCCTGCCTTATTATCCTTGCTTGAAGTGATTGTCACACCTCTTAACTGCCACTGGTTTTCCACCCATTTCCACCACACAGCACTGCGTAGCACTGAAGCTCCATAGTCAGCTCATGTTAATACCTAAGTTTTTACTTGTGCATGAAACTTCAGGTTCCTGAAAGTAAGGACCATGTGTGTTCAGTCCTCCCCACAAGCCCTTAACCCAGTACCCTGCACACTCGGGGTATTTTAGCAGCAAAGCATTATCTCTTTCTTTATACCTTGGGCTAGAAATTGCTGAGCAAGTTACTTGGCACTTTTTGGTTTCTGCTTCCTATGTCTATCAAAATGGGATGCCACCACCCCCACTTAAATGAGTTGTATGATGAAATAAGAAAGCAAATACAAAATATTTAGTATGCTGCCTAAAACAAAATAAGTATCCAGTAAAATTTTAAAAAAATTGGTATCATGGAACATCTGCACTTGAAGGAACGCACCAATCATCAGAGGGATCTAAATGTCTAGAATATATTTATGGAGGAAAACATACCTCTAGGACGAAATAGGGAACACATAGAGAACCTATTAGCACTTCTGTCAAAGAGCTCTTCTCTTTAGGAAGGTGCTGGTGGTCCATCAAACACATGGCCTTCTAAATAGCAGGCACACACTCTTCCATGGAACTATACTCTCAGGCCAAGAGTTCTTAACATATTAACTTTGGTGGTCTCTCAATACACACATTTTGTCAATAAAATTATGATAATGATGATACTATCAAACATCTGTATAACATTCTGTAAGTTCCAAGTGTATCTATTTAGGCACAATAGGATGGAAAGCGAGAAACCAAAAGTGAAGACGCCAAGGTGGAGACGCTGGGGGAAGAGGAAGAGCCCAAATCCTTGCGGACGCTTCTTTCACCAAGCAGTCCTCTGGTTTCATTCCACTGACTTCCTCGTCTTAGCCTCACCAGTCTTTATTTATCTTTCCTGAGGTAGTCAGGGTGATCTACCAAAAATGCAAATAGAATTTTTTGATTTATCTCTCTAAAGACATTTAATGTCTGCCTACTGTCCTTTGGACAAAGTCACATGCTCATATAAACTCAAAAAGAAACCTTGTTACAGCTTGGTTCCTAACAGCCTTCTCATGATTAGCAATGGCAACCACAAGCAGATGAAACCAACTTATCACTGTTTTTCCCACTCAGCTTCTTTCCATCTCCCTCTTCCCCAGACAAATGCTCCCTGTCTATCAGACCTCTGATCAGTTCTCTGTTGCTCTGAGAAGTCCTCACAGACCCTCAGGACTGGCAGGTCCCCCTGTTAAATGACCCATAGAAACACCTAAATCTCCTTATTGTTCAGTATCTTTTTCCCTATGGAATGCAAACTCCTCCAGAATAAAAGGTAACCATGTCTAAAAATGCAGCACAGTGTAAGGAACAGAATGTGAGCTTTGACTTCTTCAGCTCTGTAATCTTCAAAGATAACACGATACTGGTAACAACCACTGTTACTGCCAAGTGGGTTGGTGCAGACATATAAGCACACAGAGTGATATTTTTAAAACTCCAAATTATTGCCCATATAGCAGAGATATTTGTCTTATTTTATAAGTTTGAAGGGTGACCTAAAAAGGTCAAACCAAACTAAGCCAAAAGATAACTAGAAATTTTGAAGGGTAAGATCAACTAATTGAGACAAACTACCATTACCTGGACTGTGAAATATATTCAAACACAGGAGAACTGATGTGCACCATTTATACCTACTCATCCTTATCTCTCTTTTGTTGATCTATCACCTGTCTGCTATCTAACATTGATCACATTGAATGTTTTTCCCCCAAGCATCTTTCCTTAGTTGATAAATTCTTGTGCATTTAAAGGGAAATGAAATCCATGTGATCCTCAGTCATCTAAAGTCAAATCACTAAAACGTTATTTTGAAATTATATTTAAATAGCCAGGATATTTTGGAGGAATTGAATAAATTCCCTAAAACAACTATCTTTTTCTTCCTTTATTGTAGCTACCTTTTCCAAATAAAATGTCATTCACAGGAAAGGAACAAAATCAAAACAGAAAAATCTGAAAACACTGTAAGTGAGTGAACACCTAAACCAAGACATGACTTTTTGATAGTTTGACAATTTAACTGGAAACATTACTGTCTCTCCAGTCTGAATACAACAGATACAATTGACTGTGATTATAAAAAATTCTCAATATGGTAAATATTAAGCACATTATATACTAGGCTTTGAAAAGACAAGACCTTGAACAAGACCTTATTTTTAATGAATTTTAAGGGAGAGAGACATAAACTCCGTGAGCGCTTAGCAGGAAAATCTAATGGGATCCAAGAGATCAGCAAACTGTCTCTTAAGGAAGAACAGTAGGACTGGCATTTGTGCCCTTTTGCATAAAAGGTAGGTACTTTAGATGTAAGAATGATTTAAAAAGATAACATGTGTGGCTTTAAAAAGAGAAAGAAATTCTCTCTCCCTTCAGGGCAGGCAGCATAGGATGAAAATTACTATATCCAGTCAGCCTCTCTGAAACTCAGTTTCTCTATCTCAGAAAAACGAGTTATAACCCTTCCTCTGTTGTAGCATCTTTGGAAGGAATCAAGGAGCTAGAGGAGGCACTCTATGGATGATGAGCAGGTCTAAAACGAGAGAGGAAAGAGCTAAGAACATGATGGAAGGGCACCGAGAGGACAGTGGAAGTAGCTAAAAGGCGGATGGAAGTGCTATGAGAGGGATGAGTCCAAGAACACTTCACAGCCCGACAGCGCTGCACATGCTGAGGCAGTGGGATAAAGCTTCCTTTATCCATGCCTCTGCTTCCACTTGGATATGCACAGTGTGACTATTAGGATTCCAACTCAATAAAGTATGGATATTCATTACCTATACTTGCAGGGGAGGGCTCTGTATCCTCTAGGACATGATGTAGGCTAGAGCCGCTTTTCAAGAGCAAAATACTTAGAGCAGAAAAACTTTTTGAACTTTGCTGGTTTCCTAAAATACGTTCCCCACAATGTATCCACAGACTTCAGTTTAGGGACGCCAGGATTAGTAGAGAGCACCCTTTCATTGCAGCAGTACCTTGCTAAATTGTTGACTGTAATCTACATTAAAATTGTGCATTTTATATTTCTATCAAACTGAATCAAGATTGCATGAACAAATACTCATGTAATGTATTATACTGCTTTTTATTCCTTCTAGTGTTCTCTTATTTTATTGCAGTCCATTTCTTCATGATGTTAAAATGTTGACCTTGATGCACAAACAGTACCTGACTTGCAGCTTGAAAAATAATCTTTGAAGAACGACAAGCGTACTTCCCAGTTTGCCACCCTCTGTTAAATGCTGGTATGATCTTGGACAATACATTTCCCTCTGAGCCTCAGTGTACTCAGCTGTAAATTGGGAATGATGATGTCTACATGAAGAGTGGTGAGAATTAAGGTGCTGCCATGGGAAATCACTGCATAGCTGAGTTGGCACAAGGTAGCTGTTCAATAAATGGTGGTGATTATAAATAGAATCTGCTAATGGGGGAATTAGAGCATAGCTAAATCTTTCTTGCCTGAGGGAAAATAAAAAGGAAGAGGAAAAAAACTCTCATTCATTTTCTACCCAGGGGGTCTTTCTGTTTTCCAACTGTAGCTATTTGCTGTGGGAAGGGGGAACTTGGTCCAAATGCTTCTGTTTTCTGTGACAGGATTTATAAATAAGTAAAATGCTTTATCAAACATTTATAGTTGTTTGTGAAAGTCAAAAACAAAAAAAGGAAACGGCACGTGGGCTTGGGGTTATTTATAGTGTCTCTCTGCTTTTCTCTCTTCAGCCGCAATTTCACAGCTAAGCTTTCATTTGCTTTGGGTTGTTCTTAGATGAACTTTACTTCTAAGCTGAGGGTATTAATTATTAAAACACAGCCCAGTGAAGGCAGCCCATGCTGCTCCCCTAGACAATGACAGGGTGATGCAGCAGAAGGGAACCACCAGCAAGAGGGGTTGAGAATTGCCAACATTTGCTATCAAGCAGACTCTGCCTGGCAAAATTTATTTTAACAGCACTCTGTGGGCACCTATGAAGGCAGCTCGGGGGCTGGGCCAAACCAGGTAGAGGGCACAAGCCAGTGGTGACTGGGAGGCAGTTTGTAATTCACTTCCTGGGGAAGAACAGGAAGTCCCACCAAACGGAAGGAGAGCTTTAACGGAAAGCTGCAGGAAAGTGTCTCAGAGCAAAGTTCTAGAGGGCAAAAGAAATTCTGTTAGGAGTCATCCTGGCCTTTGGAAGCAGAATAATTTTGGGACCAGGTTGTCTTAGGTTTCAATTCCTTCTCCAGCCAGCAATGTGGCTCTTGGGCATGTCAGTCATCCCACTTGTGACACAGGTATGATGACATTTTCCTGGTAAGGTCATTGTGAACACTAAATATTAAAATTCATTGAGATGCTACAAACACAGTGGATAGAAAATATTTAAGAGTAATAGGATGGGACTTGCCACACCATAGATATTAAGCCTCATACTTCCCCTTTCCTGAATATTAAATTGGATGCCTCCAACTACAATGTGTTTGTAACACCACTGACATGTCTTCATCATTTCTTGTGTCCTTCTTCCATGCCCCCAGTTTTGGTCTGGTTCCAAATTTATTATTTATTCACATGTCATTATGTACTAATCTATTAATACTGATCAAGCACCTGCTATATGATAACACTGGTGGTGCAGAAGCTGGGGGTTCAGTGAAGGAGAAAGAAAAGTCTTTATATGAATGAATCTCGCTTTCAGTTGAGGGAAAGAGTAATAAACATATCAATGAGTAAAATATATGCTAGGCCCAATGATGTGAAGAAAGGAGGGACAGAAATTGCAGGGGCATCGGGTGCTATTTAAAACAAGGAGGTAGGGAGGACTCATCCCAAGAGTAACATCTCTGCAGAGACCTGAACAGGTCACTAAGCAGACTGTGGGTATCTAAGGGAAGAAGGTCCCAATAGAGAGAAGACCAGGTGAAATGCTCTAAGGCAGGAGCAGGCTTCGCCTCAGTCATCTCTCACTTTGGCCTTCTGGAGGCAGCGGAGAGGTTTGAATTTCCAAAACAACTCTGCTCTTCCCACACACTAATATGAGCAACCCAGAACTTGCCAATGGATTCCACAAACACTTTTCTGGAGAGGCAGAAGTCCAGCTGCATGTTTTGCCCTGCTCTGTATGAGGAGCAAATGTCACTCTGGCTGCATCATCAATGATGCAGCATCTCCACCCACCAGAGGTTCTGAGCTTCCCCAGGATGAGAGCATTTAGCAACATCCAAAAAAAACAGAATCTGGAATCACATCTCATAATGTTAGGATTTGAAGGAGGAATTCAAGACCATTGATGAAAGCAGAAAGAGACGGAAAATATGAAATCAGATTCTAGAGCCCAATTAGTTGAACTATTCACCAGCATGCAACAATGAATGGAGTACAAGTGGGAGTTCAGGCCTGGTCAGAGTAGAGGCTTCTGGCCTGCCTCTTTTCCTGGCCTAGCTGTGCATTTTAGGAAAAATTGCTTAGCCTCTCTGTGCATAAATTTCATCCTCTATAAAATGAGAATAAGAATACTTAACTCAGATCAGTAAATATTAGGATAAGTTGAATTTACTTGGTTAAATGTTGAACACAGTGCCTAGCTTATAATAAAATACAATAAAATTTAACTAGTGTTTCGAAGAATATATTATGTACTTTTTGGCAAATTTACAGAATGGAACACCACATAGCAACAAAACAGAATAAATTACTGGCACTTGAAATAACTCATCCTAATATCACAGATAACACTTCGAGTGGAAAGAAGCTAGACAGAAAAAAGTCCCATCTGTAGGATCCATGCACAAGAAGTATAGGAAATACCAACCAAAGATGACAGAAGTCAGAGGACCGTTTGCTATGGGGGATGGAGATTGTCTAGGAAGGCATAAAAATAAAACTTTAGAGGTTCTGTTAGCTTTTTGCACTGTAAAAAAAGCATCGGAGATAAATAACTTATAGGAGGAGAAGTTTATTTTGGCTCATGATTTCAGTCTCTGGTTGGCTGACTTCACTGATCAGTGAGGCCCAGGATCTCGGTGGAAGGGTACAGTGGAGAAAAGCTGCTCTCTCTGGTACCCAGAAGCCCACTAACTGCACCTTTGAAAGGATGGCACAATTTGTGGCCACACAGCTGGGAATGCAGAGTGGGCAAGGAGTCCGTGCATGGTCTCAGGAGTGGGAAGAAGGCAATGCAAACAGGACCTTCCTAGACAACCTCACTCAACAGTCTCATCACTGAATATATACACTTAATGCCTCTGTTAAGCCCTGCTAAATGTGAGAGTCTGTTCTAGATGCCTGAAATGGTTACAGGATCAGGCAAAAGCTCTACCTTCTATGAAACGCACATCAGAAATGTTGGCTTATTTCTCTCTCTGGTCACCTTTGCAGAGTCCCTTACCTGAGGCAACTGGACCACAGGATGAATTGTGTGAAATTAGAGTCAACTACACATCTTAAATTCTCTGTGTACTATCAGCTAATCCAAGGTTGGAATCCTGCTTCTTTTTCTGAGGCCTCTACCTACTCAATATAGTCCTGGATCTTTCATAGGTAAGTAAGAGAAAGGAAAGAGAACATATACTGGGAAAAACAAACGAACTAACAAAGAAACTGTAACGAAAAGAACAGCAAGCAGCTCTGTCAGCAACCAAGACTCTTATTAGTTAATGGTAAAAGACCAATTCCAAAAAGTAAATTATCATCCAAAACTTAATTCATTTAGCAATGCAATGTCCAAACCAAAACTGCTAAAAATAAATTTAATTGACCAGTCAAGGTTTTGAATGGGAGATTTTAGCATATGTCTCAGAAACAACAACAATAACTAAAAATATAGAATAGAAAAACAATTAGACATAAAATTAGGTTGACTAAATTAATGGGCAGTATCTAATGGCTACACAGGAAATCTTTGGTCCAAAAATTAGAAAATGTAGACTATTTCTCAAATGCACAGGAATCATTTACAAATATATCCATGCCTTGGGGTACAAAGCAAAACAAGACAATAACAATGAATTTAATAATATCTAACTCATATTCTCTGACAAAATACAACAAAAATCAATATGAATAAAAAAGACCTTTTAAAAGCATGTCTAAAAATGTAAACAAAAATCGTTGGTATAAGTAAGTGTCTGAATAAAAGGACAAAGAAATCTGAAAAAATATTCAGAATTAAGTAACTATTGTACATTCGACATAGAAAATTTGACATCTAAACATAAAGCTGTAATAATGCATATATTAGGAAGAAAGATTAAAAATTAATGAGGTAGCATTTTAATCCAATAAGTTAAAAAAGAATAGCAGATTAAAGACAATAAATATAGAAACAAGGAAATACTTAATGATACAGAAAAAAATAATATAGAGTAAAACCAGGAGCTAAGTTTTTACAAAATACTAGTAAAATAAATACAACACTAACAAAATTGAGAGATGAGGCCCAGTAAATCCCATACAGCTCCCATCTGAAATTAAAATGAAGATTGGACTACAAATATGTTACACACATACAGTTATATACACACATACAAATATATAATTACATGAATCCATATATATTCATCACACCATGAATATACATACATTATATAATGTTACCTGCTAAATATTTAACAAATGACATGAAAAACACAAAACATAAATCTTATCCATAAATATGACAGCTTACCCAAAAATTAGTTATTCTCAGGGAAAGTAACCAAGGTTAAAATTGACTCCAGAAGAGATAACTGCAATAGCTACATAAATAATCACACAGCTAGTCAAAATTTACCCTCTAAGAGACAAACAAAAACATGAGATTCAGAGAGAGCTCAGCATAAGTTATGGCAAGGTAATAATCCCCATTGCATAAAATAGTCCTACACAAAGAGCTGCCTTGAATAGTAAGATAACATACAAACTTCTGCTATGTAAAACTTTGTGTAATGAAGCTAGGACAAGGTTGGTGTTGGAGCTTCATAGAGCTGTTAGGAAATGTGAGACTATTTTGTCAGTGGAGTAGGTTTTACAATAAAATACTATATGATAAAGTTAAAAAATCATCTCGTGATATAAAAAAGTGCAGTAGTTAACATTTAATTCTTGATTATAACTTTTAAAAGTTTGAGTACAGTAAAAACAGAGGAAAATTGTATTTGCTTATTAACTGTAACTTTTTGGTAATCTACCTCAAATCTACAGAAACAATATTTAGTATTTATTTTTTATACTAGAGAGACAATACAGCATTAAGGGTGCGAGATAGATAACCACACTAAGTTTGTGATAGTCCATCAAACAGAATAGTTTGTGCTGTCACTGTTTGATTGCTGTTCGTTTTTTATGCTTTGATTTTGTAACTTGAACAAATACTTCTAAGATAACAATATATAATATATCAACTAGTGATGATTTCTTAATGTTATTTTTTGGTAATTCTGTATCATTTCTACCTTTTTTTGTTTTGCTTTTTTAAAAGTTATATTTATAGGGCTGGGGATTTAGCTCAGCGGCATAAGCACTTGCCTTGCAAGCAGGCAGTCATGAGTTCGATCCCCAGTACCGATAAAAAAAGAAAAAGACAAAAAAATGTTATATTTATAGATATCTCTATATACACATACTGTTGGAGTTCGAACATTATTCCCTTAAAAATCAGGTATAAGAAAATAGTATAATTTTTTATGATTTTTTTGTCAGAACTAAATGAATGAATGTATTAGGCAAAGAGAATACTTAAATAAAAGTTTTACAGAGTTACAAAAATTATTAATGGTAAACGATTTTAGATGAAAATGAAGGAAGGCCACAGAAAACACGACAATGCATCACAGTTTCTAGATTCAAAGTCAGTAAAAAACCAGCATTTGCATACATAAGAAAGCAACAATTAAGAATACAAAAAAGTGAAAATACATAATTCATAATAGTATTAGAATGATGCTTCTAGGAATTAGGAACAAGGAATTAGATAGAATAAAAGCACAGTGATAGGAACACAAAATTTTAACACTCTATTCAGAGACTTAAAAGCAAGGGCTAAATAAGGAAATATATTATTTCCTGGATGAGAAGCCTGAGTTTCCTGAATTTTGCACAATAGTTTGTAAACTCAATATAATGTCAATCATAGTCTGTCTCTCATGCAGTATGAATTTACCTTAAAGTTCACATATGTGAGTAAAGAGAAATGAATGGCCCACTTACATGAAAAGAACAATGAGAAGACCCTACCCTGTGTGATACCAACACATTATAAAACTATAATAATTAAAAGCAGTGTGTTACTAGAAGAGGAATCAATAATTAGACCAATAAAAGGAAGTAGAAGACTCAACACATGGCAGAAGAGTTAAAAATCAGAAGAGGATGGGTAGCCTTAAGTAGTGGGCTGGAATAGCCATTCACGTGGGAAAAAACAAAACAAAACAAAAACAGAAAATTGGATTTCCACATGGTGCTGTTAATATGCAAATTCCATGGTTAAAGGCCAAAATGTGGCAAGCAATTTCTTAATTATTTAGAACAAAATGTAGGAACACTGTTGAGATATTAGAACAATAAAAATTTCAGTAATCCACACAATGCGTAGAGGGAAACGAAAAAAAATTGTAGCACTGAAATGAATGAACATTCTCAAAATTAGTAAATGATTCTCTTTACAAAATTAAAATTTATGCTGTATACGGGAATATTTTCTAATGCTGAAGGTCTATTTATTTTTTCTGTTTGTTAATATATATGAAAATTCCTTAACACATATTTTTAAAAGAAAAAAGAAAAACACCCATCAGAAAAAAATATGCAAAAGATAAAATCAGAATGACAGAAGAGGAAAATTTAATACAAGAAAAAAATGCTTATCCTCATTAGTAATCTCTGATATGCAAATGAAAGCAGCATTGAAGTTATAATTTTATATGCCACAGATCCACAAAATATACATTGTCTGATATGCGCTGTCAAGAAGTTGAGGAATTGGGAATTTTTATGCATGCTGGTGGGAGTGTGACAAGATATAAAATTCAAAAGCAGAGGACAATCACGCTAGGGCGTGATCCTGGATAGGAAGTCAAACTAAAAGCATTTAACTAGGACAGGAACACCAACTTTAGTGTAGGAAGGCATAAATCCACTGGAGATGGTTATCTATGTCATTTAATATTTTATTGTGATAAAGATCTGATCTAGGCCATGAAACAGATACATTTGTACTAATTTGAACAGCAAGAATACTGGCATATATTATAATCATTTTATTGTGTGGTTATAGCAATTTATAGTTTAAATTTTAGGGGGATTTAAATGAAAGGATGTGATTAAAGAGAAATAATCATAAATACAAGCATATAAGTATAAAGCCACAAGAATTAACACTTACACTGTATTCTTTATAAATTCTACCCTATTTACAACTAACTTTTTGTATATCTATTTCCTGGTAAGAGTGGTGAGGAACCCAGGTTTTAAGTCATTGGTCTCACCCCACAGATACAATGTGGAGATACCTGCAATAAAATGTGGGCTCTCTAATAACCTACATTGTTATCATCCTAGCAAAGTGAGTTGCAGAAAAGTAGTTTCATGATCTCTAAGTAAAGCAGTCAGGTGTGCGGATGTCTGACAGGCTTGCTTTTCCAGGAAGTACACTTTTGGAACAGTAAACCCAGCATTGCTCTTGTTTATGTCTGGATTCTTATACTACATGGCAAAGCTATGGATCTTCCCAGGAAACTGAAGATTGGTCTTTGTGATGGTGAAGCTTGATTGTGTCAACTTGATTGGCTTGGGATCCATCCAGGTGATTAGCAGACCACACTGTGTGTGTCTTGATAGGATGTGGAGCCTTGACCTTGGGTGCTATATTTGGTCTCTCATGCCTTTTTCCCTGGCCTGTGTTCCAACTCTGCTTCACAGCCACTAAAAAGTTAGCAGTTTTGCTCCACCATGTTTTTCTGTGATGATGATGTTCACAGAACATCATCTGATGTTGATGTTGATGATGTTCTGATGATGTTCGTACCTTGGAGCCAGCTGGCCAAGAACTGAATTCCCTTAAAACATGAGCCACAAGACTCCCTCCTTTAAATTCTGAGTGTCCTAGCAATGGGAAAGCTGATAGATACAGCTCACATCTGACAAATATTTTCAGAAACAAACTAAAAAACGAACCACCCCCTTTTTTTTTTTTTTGGAAAAACCCTAATATAGAGAGGAACAACTAAATGCATATTCTCTGTTACTGACTCATGATCTACATTTTCACCACAGAGCAATCTCATCTGGATGGACCACAAAATTTATTTATAAGTATAATTGTATGTATTTATATAAGTATTTATAATAATCACATGTATGCTTACTCTCATGATTATTGTCACTGTCGCATGAAACAATCTCCTAAACTGCTCTCCTGGCTGCCATGTTTATCCTCTGAATCCTCTTTGCTTCTGAGCAGCAGGAAAAATCTTTGAGAATATGAATCTAAAGTTGTCACTCCTTTGCTCTGCACCCTCAAATAGCTTCAAATCACACCTGGACCAAAATCCTACCTCTTAACCATCACCTTTAAGGCCCACCATGATCTGACCTGGAGAAGTCTTCAGTGTCACTAATGTTCTCCTTTTTGTCACCCCACTCCATTCCCATAGTGTCCCTTCCTACCAGGGACTGTCTCAAATCCATGGTGGTGATGGTTTCTGAAACAGCAGTGCCCCATCTCATTTTTTGCTCCTTCAAACATACCATCTCTCTCACCATAATATTTAACTCCACCATGCATTCAAACTTCTAGGAAGGGCCTCTTGTGATGAGTATCCAGTGTTCCCAGGAGAATGAAGGCTCCACAAAACCAAGGTTTTGTCTATTCCGATAATTGTTCTGTCCTCATCCCTGAGAACGTACCCAGGAGAGAACAACAACTCAGTGACTACTGGTGAACAGAAAAGGTGGGGAGGAGGAGGGAAGTTAGGTAGTTTTTAGGATCATGATCTCAGGACACTGCTACAGACAGGTCCCTGTGTCCAACCCTGACAGCCTGTTGGGGTAGGCTGACTTTCCCCTCGAATACTTCTGGACAGCCAAAAATAACCAGTACCATCTTCAGCATCATCACTAACTGCTGGAGAGCAAGCAGAAGAGGGACAAGTAGGTCCTGCAAGAGAAGAAATCAGGAGCACCAGAGAGGAGTCCTTGCAGATGGGACTAGAATAGGAATTTTGGACCCACTAATCATAGCACTAGACCTTCACCCCTCAGACCTAAGTTTTAATTAGGCACAGAGAAGAAGCACACAGGAGAATCAAAGCATCAAGCATTGGCAACGCAGCATCTACTAGGAAAGAAACCTCGTGTGGTTGGACTGCACAGAGGTGCTATGGCCCTAGGTGTCAGGCGCAGTGCTGCAGCCAGGATGACATTGCACTACGGACCACATCTGGGGCAGTGCTGCAAGAAGCAGACTGCTCTAGACAGAGCACACTGCCTCTGGCCTCTCTTTCCTCCATTCTTTTATAAAAATGGTGAATGAGGTAGACACTTTCTCCAAATAGTTACAGAGACGATTTTTATAGGCGCAATCCGTAATAGTCTTCCTTACACATGATTAGCTCAATTCTTTTATTTACGTACTCAACCAATGTGTATTGAAGGTTTACTAGACAGCAGGAAATATTATAAGGGCTGGGAACACAGTATGTTTGTACACACCTAAAACAGTAGCTTACTTTCTATTTCAGGAAGGGCAAGACTGTATACATATACAACATATGACTATCTACATAAGTGTATATAAATATATATGGTTATATGCTGTGATGTATCTATATCTATTTTTACACAATATATGCACATAAATCTATACATATTTTTATATATGTATGTACTAATATGGAGAAAAGCTACACAGCTCATTGTCATTTTTATCTCCCACAAAGTGGAACTGAATTTCTGCGAGGAGGTAAAAGGATGACTTGGGATGAGCCTCTACCTTGCTAGCAGACTGGTCATTTGTAATAATAGGGGAAGGGATCAGCATTGCTTTCCGGGATCCTAAAAAGATGTCCCTTACCTTGCATCTCTCACCCTTCCTTCAGTAGAGAAAAACACAACACAAAGGCAACAGTGCTTGCTCCTTCTGCCCACAGCATTCTAGGGCTGCTGGGCCAGGGATCAGGGCCAGAGCCTTCTTTCCTCCCTCCTAAGCCCCCAGCCCAGTTTTCCCTTCAAGCTCCACAAGAGATCTACCCCCGATCTCCAGGCTGATGAAGATCTATGTTTACCAACTTATCTCATCCCTGCCTCTTGTTTCAACATCTCTTTTCGCCAAACACTTCCTTTCTTTTTAATTCAGTTTCAGATATGGAATGTTGGAGGTGGAGGGTCCTCCACAGAACTCCAAGTCTCAATTAACAGGTAGGGAAACTGAGGTCCAGTGAAGCATGCCTAATTCAAATGGCAGATCTGTAGCAGAGCTTTAAATGAAACACAGTGAGTCCAGTTCTCAGATCAATACTGTGGCGTCGTCTACTGGAGCACGCTAGCTCCTCATTTCTCATTTGGATCCCAGCGGTGGTCTTCCATCGATCTTAGGTCTCTCTGCCCTTATTCCGATCTAAGTTTATGCTGCCACATTAATGATCTTTCTGGGAAGAAAAATATCTGCGCATGGTACTCCCTAGTTATAAGTCTCCAGTGGCTTCCCCGAGCCTTCCTGATGAAGCCCAAGGCCCCCATCGTCCTTGTCAGTCTGCTGCTCCTGTACCTTTGCACTCATCTCAGACACTCTGAACTTCATAGGGTTCCTAGACTATGTCAGCCTCTCTCTTTCTCCTTGGGTTTGTGCATATTTTTTCTTTCCCCCGATGAGTCTCTTACCTTCAAAATGTAGCTCCAGGACCACCTCCTGAGGGTAGTCCTCCATGACCAGGGAGCACATTTCAATACCATTATGTGCTCCCCGAATACCTGTTAATATCCACATCCCAGCACGCTCATGCCAATAATTTATTGATTGCTTATTACACACTAAGCATTTTTCTCTTTTACTAAGCACTGTTTTAAACATCTCACATGAAATATCTCATTTTATATTCTATGCAATTTATAAATTATGTATGCATATATAGCTGCTTCCAAGACAAGGAAATCAAGACCCAGCGAGGTCAAATAATATGTCCCCAAACCACAGATCTGGTAAATGTCTCAGCTGAGACTGTACTGCAGCCACACTTTCAACTGCACACCCTACTGCTGCAATTGCCTGTTTACTGCCACTCACATATAACCACAAACTTGTCCAACTCTATAGCTACAACCTCAGCACTCAGGGCAAGAAGCTGGTTTTCTCCATAAAGCATGCATGTTGTGAATGACCACTGAATAAATGAGACTGTCCCTTTCACCTTCCTCTCTTCCTTTCTTTTTCTTTTTCTTTTTTCTTTCTCTTTCCTTCTGTCCCACCTTCCCCTTCCCTCCTGTCTCTTTTCCTCTTCTTTCCTGTTTTGTTGTTGTTATTGTCTGCCTTCCTGTAGACTCAGGCCTCTATCCTAGCTCGCTACATCTTAGTGCTTGAGGCTGTTAATGACTCCAAGGTCTTGTTTGTCCTGGTTCATGAAGCAGGCTAAGGATAATACCACCATGAGGATTAAATAAAGAAACCCATGAAAAGTGCATTCATAGGGCTGGGAACTGAGCAGAGAGCAGGCTTTCCATACTTGTTATGAACATCATTATCATTCAGTGTGCTTCTTCTCTTTCCAAGTCCTATCTCTCTTTCTCACCTTAATCAAGAGGCATCCCATCAGAGAGACACATTTGGGGGTTTACGAGGGCTAAGAGGGGAACATGCCTAGCCTGGCCCACTCAGCTCAGGGCCCCCCTTTTCCCCACACTGCTACCTTCCAGCTGTGAAATGGAGTCCTGCTCGATTGGGCCCCAGAGCTGTCAGGGGGCTGCCAATTTCACAGTTCACAAGGCTGCTGTTCCCCCCTGATTAATGGGGTGCCAGCAGTCATGGGCAAAGCTGTGACACTAGTCACATGGGTCTCCTCTCCTGCCCATGCTTCCTGAGGAGGGAAAGCAGGCCAGTCTCATGCATATTTATGCAGGGAGAGAAATGATTTTGTACTGCATGCCTTCCAAAAAAATAAATAAGACTTTACCCAGATCTCAAGCATTTCCTCAGCATGCCTCAGGAACACACACACACACACACACACACACACATGTGTGTGCACACACAAACACAAAATAATGAAAAACTGAAAACACTTTATATACCAATGATCTGAGCAAGGCATTCTCATGCCAAAGATGACCCAGGAGACACAGGAGATATTAAAGCCTGGAGCATGAACAGGGTTATATTGAAATTAATCCAGGTCCAACTCTGTAATCCCAAGGGGACTAGAACAGAATAGTCCAAACTCCGCTAGCCACTCCAGGCCTGTTTCACCAGGAACCCATCATTGCCACCACCACGTGCACCATCTAACCCCAGGGTTTCTAGGACACCACCCTGTGACTCAGACCAGTGGTCCTCTCTTCCCTGCAAAAGCAGCAGAGCACCTGCCATGACATCCTCTCTAGAAGGGCTGTGAGAAGAGATTTTCTCTTCAGTAGATCCAGCCCTCCCATCCCAGTTATGTGACCTGTGCAAAGCCCCAGTTCCCCCATCTCTGTACAATAGAACTTCCCGGCCCCATCTCCCGCCCTGTATTCAACACACTTGGGTTTCCAGGGTGCTCTAATGGACTGAGCGTGTTCTTTACAAGTTGCTTCCTCTGCTCTTTAGCTCCTGATTTGGTTGCACAGCACATTACTTAACATTCCCTCTCCAGTTTAAATCTCCTCCTTCAGAAAATCTTGAACAGTAAAATAGAGGACAGCGCCCCTTTTCCCCTCCCAGAGCATTCGTTCTGCTTCCTTCCTAGCTGCTTTGTGTTAATTAACCTAGGAACTGCATGATGTGTTGATTCAGATCTCAAGTCTCAAATCTGACTTTCTCATTAGAGAACAACATCTCCGAGGGCAGGGGGCACTGCTCAGACCTAATGAGTATTTGGTCAATGAGTGGAGGAATGAATGAACTACCCAACAGTTGTGCGAATGAATTGAAATAGCATACAAAGCACCTGATCTATTTGCAGATGACTCACAACATACTAAAATAAGTAACATTAATTGAACCTTTTCTTTGTAATAAGCACTCTTCAAAGCATTGGGACATGTATTAATGCTTTTAGACTCACACCAGCTTGTGAATCCATACTTTTATGTTCCTAAATTAGAGATGAGGATAGTTAGAGACTTGGGCATTTGCTAATTGCTACATACAGCTAGTAAATACCAGTAAATTTCAGGAGTTGGCTAGTGCAACCTGGTCTAAAAGCCCTGACTCCTCAAGAATACATTGTATTCCTCCCTCTTTATGCCATCCTGCCTCTACTCTTATGTTCTTTAGGCCCTTATAACACCTGCTAGAAGGCTCCCTTGCCTCTAAAGTCTTCTGATTTGCCACTTTTTACTTTCTTTCTTCCCCAAACCCATTAACAGAAAATTGATGTTGCAAAATGTAGCCTTTACTATACCAAAGGAGTCCCTAGCATTCTCTGGCTGTTTTATAGGTGAGAACAGTTTGTTTGACAATGGAAGGACACAGCAGAAACTGGTTTCTTTTCCAAAGTTCCACGGAAAAGACCCCATACATGAGGAGTAGAGCAACACCTCCTTCCTTCTGCCTGAGATACCTACAAGTGAAGAGCTGAAAGAGGGTGTGGAGGAGGGGAGGAGAAGGCAATGCAGGCCCGGTGTACCACGCTGAAGCAGAGCTCACTCACTTATGGGCCCTGCCCACTGCATCTTGCTGCTTTCTCTGCCCTGAAGGAGAATGCCTTGTGAGAGGCTCCCTGGACAAGGACACAGCTGGAGTCACACTAAGCCATAGCAGGCAGCCTGTCTGTCCGCTGGGCCAGGCTGCTTCCTGGGGTGATAAACAGCGCCAATCAGGCGGCACTTAACATAATTATAACGAAGTGGAGGCATCTGGTCTCTGAAGGCTTCATTCACCACAGAAATCAAGAGGAAGTGATATCTCTGTTTCTGCTGACCTCCTTGGGACACTAACAGGAATAATTCTTGGTGCCAGGAGGCTATCAACACAGGCTGAAGAACAACCTCTGCCACTTACTAGAAAGCTCAGTAGGAAAGTTACTGATCCCACTCTCCCTTTTGCAACGTTTCTATGCAAGGAAGTATGAGTAGATAAGGGCTTGCATCTGGGAAAGTCTTCCTCTCTGTTTGCCCCCAACCCATGCACCATTAGTCAGGCCCACCAGACACACAGCACTGCCCTGTGACTCAGCTTCACTAATCTCTTGTCATACATATACCTTATAGTCCCAGAATTCCAGTGAAAAAAGAAGCAACTCAAAGAATGTAGGTGTAAACCTGCAAGGGTCCAAGCTGCCCTTTATACAGACAGGAAGACTAAAGCCCAGGAAAGGAATATGACTTTCCCTGCACTGTGGGCTCTTCACCAGACTATTCATGTTATTATGTTTAGTCAAGAAAACACCACCAGCTGAGCCTAGTGCTATTGTTAAGGCAGTCTCACAGACACATGAGATTAAAAGACTAGCTTAAATGTTTCAGTTGGAGGCACTGTATGAAGACAGGATTCAGACCTGCATCTGCCCATTCCAAACTAACCATCATCCTACTAGTTGTCATCAGAAATCCCTGCCATTACTGTGCTGCTTTGGTTTGTAGATTAGTGCCTTTAAATATGCTGGCAAGCTCGAAGCAGGATGGATATCCCTGCCTTCTCATATGTACTAATGGAGTACTAGTATTGAAAGGAATTCTGTGGTGAATGCTTCTGTGAAATAGAGTCTTTTAGGAAAATGATGTGTCACTCTCTGATTTATCTCTGCTAAACCGCGCTTTCACAAACCAGATTCTTTTGAAGCAAGACACCCCAACTTTGCTTGGAGCAGGAAGACTCCTCACTGTTCTGGACAGGTTAGATGCTTTGAGGGGCCATCATGCTCATAGATGCCTGCTTCAGTAAAGTTGCCGCATAACCCAGCAGGAGTTCAGCTGGGCACCTGATGACCCAGCAACTTGGCAAAGATGATAGGATCAGAGCTCCATGCCTGAGCCAAAGCAAATGGCCTCCAATTAGCTTATGGATGATAATGTGGCCTGGTGTGAGGCTCTGCCCATGGGGACATTCAGTATTGGCTCAGGAATGTTTAAACAGGACATATGAAAAAAGACTCAGAGACAGGATGTCTCACAAGGAACAGTAATGAGCAAGATGCAGGAGCTCTGAGGTAGTAGAAGCCATCAGTATATTCAGATGAGGAGGTAAAGAGAACTTGTTTGCAGATGGAAAGAAAAGAGTCAAACACATGGAGTTAGCAGAGCTATCTGAGACAGAAACAATGTGTCAGTTCTTTCTACAGCCTCCTAATGAATCCTTCTCCAAGAAGCTTGAGATTATATCTGATGAGGTCTGGTCTTTATGTTCTCCCCCAGTAAAGATAGCAGAATTTTGGCAAAAAGTAAGAATTCAAGGCCATGCAGATTTAGGTATAAATCCTGATGCTAGCAGGTATATGATTCTAAGCAAGAAAACTGGGCTCTTTTTCACCTAAATATTGACAATTAGAAATACCAATCACATCATTTTCAAAAATTCAATGTGCACCTTTTAGGCACAATCGCAGAGCGTGACCAATATAGAGTAACTAATAACATTTTTACTGCAACTAAAAATAAGCCCCCATTGGCTGAACTAAGTAACCAGTTCTTCAAATTCTAAAGAAACTGAATTAAGCCACTACAGGCAGACATTCACTAATTCATGTACTAATTCACTTTACTCATTCATTGAACATTATTTACTTATTTTCTACTTTGTGCCAGACAGTGTTCTTAATAGTAAGTATATAGCATTGAACAAAAGAGTCAAATGTTCCTAAGGAATGATGTGCAATACCTACACAAATATAGGTAATGAAGCAAATGGTGACGACTATGAAAGAAAGCAGGGTAAAGGAATACACAGGGGTATGTACATATGTGATCATGTATATTGTTTTACTTCATGTAGAATGGTTAGAATTCACTTTAACGACACATGGAAAAAATACTAAGAAGTGTAGGACAAAATATCATACAGATGCCTGAGCAAAAAACCACCCAGGAAGAGAGAGGAGTGAAGTAAGGGTCCTGATGTATACCCTCAAAACACATTCTTATAGGTGACGACAATGAAGACAGATAATGACAATAAGACAATAAAATTGTTGGCCAAATTTGCATGTATGTTACAGTTTACAAAAACATTCACCTCCATAATTACTTGTGACTTCTATGGGGCTGGGAAGCTTATATCTGCATTTTATCATTGTGGTAACTTTAGGTGGGTTTCTCAGCTTTGCCTCAGTAAACATTTTGAACCAAGTAATTCTTTGCTGTGTGGGTGGGGGAAGCCTTCCTGTGCCCTAGATAGTATCTGCAGCATCTCTGACCTCCATCAGGTACCAGTAAAAGCTCTCAGCCCCTCTCCAGTCTCAGCAAATGAGCATATCTTCAGACATGGCCAAACACACGCAGGTAGAGAGAAACACCCTCGGGTTGACAACCACCAGCCTAGAGAAATGAATTGACTGCTCTAAGAGCTCAAAGTCAGTGAGCTGATAAAGTCAGATTCTGCCCTTGATATCCTTGGCTGGGGTGGGGGAGGAATAAGCGTCCCCCTATACACAGCCTGAAATCATACGGTCTAGAAGTTTCCTGAGTATCATCAGGATGCCTTGTGGGGTGTACAGGGTTGAAGGGAGAAAGGGGAGAAACAGTTGTTTCATGTAAATCTAAATCATGAGTCTACTCCAGAATGGCACAGCACAGGTAAGGGAGAAATGGCCATTCCTGCACTTTTGTGCCATATGCAGCACCTGAGAACCATTTGGATACCAGATCGGACTCCTGTCCTGCCGAGGATGTCAGCAACCCAAAGCAGCATGGTTCCCCAGCAAGTTACAGAGTTGTTTGTGTCTTTAGCATACATTCCACCAAGGAGGGATGAGGCATGGGATAGAACATGCAAGTCTTTTAAGGCACTGTGGTTTTCAAATATACAGTACAAAAGGAGGTTTAATAAAGATCTGCTTTAGACATGTCAAGGAATAATTATTTTATTGGCTAACCACAGGAAGAGAACCCATATTTTGTAAGAATCACTTAGGGGCCTGGTGCCTGTTTATTTATTTATTTATTAATTTGCATGCAAGTCAGTGGTCTCTCCAGCCATGCAGCAATAAATCTACCTGTGAAAATCAATGGAGGCCCTTTCTTTCCTTAGAAGCCTGGAGCCACATAGCTGGTCCACCACGCTCGCCTTGCTTCCAAGTCCCGTTGTCTTTTCCTGTACCATACCCAAGACAGTGAGGCGCAAGAGCCTGTCCACCATAGATCCTATCCTCTTCAGGATGAGACCTCCATCTCCCAATCAACCTCTTGGGGGAAGAAGTGAACAACAAAAGGATTCTGAGCTGAAAGGGGGGAAGAAGCACTGGTGCTGAAGTGCTCAGCAGATGGAGTCAGCAGAGCTAGCTCAGAGCTGCTGCCCTCTCACTCTTCTCCAGGAGCAAACTGCTCCTGTTCGGTCAGGAATGCATTCATTCATTTTAAGTATGTTTAATAATCTTCTGCAAGGTACCAGGATCAAGGCTATCTTACAGGATAGGAAAGAGGAAAGCATCTATCCAGAAGTTCTGAGGTTAAACTTTTAAGATGATATTGGTTAAAAAGTTAGAAAGTCGATTTTATAGCCACCATTAGCCCTACCTCCATGCATCCACTATCAACTTACCATCAACCTCAGACAAATATCTCCCCCACTCTTTGAGCTTCTGTTTGCTGAACATAATCAACAATTCAGAAAAAAACAGTAACAGCTTCCACATATTGATTCCGAGCACCAAGTATTTACATATATGAGTCTCTAATTTTCAAGTAAGTCTTGCAAAAAGCAATACTGTTTTAAAAATGAACAGAGTGATATTCAAAAGCATTCACAGCCTCCTCTAGATTTTACATTTTTGTGCGTTGCAAAGGTGAGACTTGTCCCAGTGGTCTAATTCAGAAGCTGGGGTTCAGAACTTCTTTCTGTTTTGTTGCCAGCCTCTGCCAGGTTTTACCTGACTGGAAACACAAACCTCAAAGACTTAGAGAGAGCAGAGAATGGTTTCCTTCCCCATGGCCACTAAATTGGGAATCTCTATCCTTTGTAACACTGGGGATTTCTGAAGTTCACACCTTCTAGAAAATCCTACTGTTCCTTATCCTTGCTGTCATTCCCAACTGCTTCCTCTCTCACTGCTCAGCCCATAAGTGCAGTCTCAATCTCTCTGAACTCTGGAAGAAGATCAGAGTTCAAGAGCCCTCAGACTTCAAGGAGGGCTTAAGGAAGTGAACAAGGTGACATCCATGATACACTGGAGACAGCAGCCCTTCTAGTCGAGGCCCCACCAATCAGGTGCTGCCAAGTGTTGGAAGGCAACAGAATAATCTGTGGCCTCTTGGAGCCTTCAATAATCAAATGAGACAGGAATGTAGATTTTGATGTGAAATTCTGCAATTTAAGTATTTAAAACTTGAATCAATAGTTTCAATATATCTTATATGTAAACAAAAATAAAACAAACAATTGCAAATACAACTCTACCCAAGAGATTCCAGGGCACAATTGGTCTCTTTAGCATCCCACCCTGCTCAATTTACATTCCATGTCTAAATCTTTCCTTCTCATTTTGACCCTAATTGCCTAAAAAATTCTCTAGCTCACAGTAACAGGCAGTGCCCTAACTTGCCAGGGTCTATATAAGTTTCTTTTCAATGTCCCTAAAACCAGATTAATTCTAGGGCTTCCCCCTGATGATGCATCTGGACATTGATACTGTGGGACTTTTGTACCTGCTATTCTGAAGATCTTTCCTCAAATGTCCATATGGTTTACTTCTTCTTATATTGCTATTAGAGAGTCTTCAGATGTCACCATATAAGTGGTACCTTTCCTAGGGACTGTTTCCTTCTTTGTTTTATTTATTACAACCTGTAATTATCATCATTTGCTATTAGTGGAATACTTTTTCTTTTCTATTTCTTCCTAATTTTTTAGGCTAGGAAGTATACTCTATGTGAACAAACTTGTCTGTTCTTTGCTGTTTTATATGCAGTGCTCTAAGTGGTTCCTTACATGTAATAGACACTTTACCTAAAGCTTACTGATTTCATGAATGAGCAAATTGATAAGTATTTTCTTATTTAACAAGTATGTATGTAAATATTCTGATAATAGGACATTAAGCTGAATATGTATCAAAGACTTTAAAAGATTCAGATTATCTGATGCAGTAATTCCACTCCTGAGGATACACTCTGAGGAATATGATGAGCAGGTATAACTCGGCTAATCAGGAAATCTTAGGAAAAATAGCAATTGTGTTAGTCTACCACACTACCAAGGTGGATGGGATAATCAAACAGGGAGACTGGTCCTCCAGAGGACTATTATGGTTGAGTTTTTCTAGACTCTGTGATAGTCAACCATACTGGGTGATTTCCAGTCATGTAAAGGGGGAGGGGTAGAATAGGACAGAGGTACAAGTCACCTGACTGCTGGGAAATTGCTCTAGCACCAATCAATCAGGAAACAGTCTCCACAGCCCCTGACATTTATCAAACCTCCTTCACCCTCATCTGTCACTGTGCAGCAAGGCTGCCACCCGGCACAGTCTAATCAAGTCGGCATGCCCTGAGGGTCCCTAGAGATAAAGAAGAGGGGGGCCCAGAGGGAGCAGGGAGAAAAAGGAGAGAGATAGGAAGAGGATCACAGAGGGGGAGGAGGGAAGAGCAACTGTTCAGAGAATGCCCATTTGTTTTGCTATCAGGGCAATTAATGCTGGGAATTGACATTTTAAGGGGCTCTGGTGACAGCTTTGGTGACATTCCTGTTTGTGATTCCATGACAAATCTCTGTCTATATCTTATTTTAGAGAGTGTAGAGACAGCTTAGGGGACAGCTGCCTGGGTATGCCAAGCGCCTCTCTTCTGTTACAGATGCAGCCTTTCCTCCCTCGCTGGAGCCTGGGAATTGAGACACCATTGGCGAGGGCAGTGGCAGGGCCCACAAAGGAGGCAGTGCCAAAGGCCAGCATTGAGGTCTGCTCTTACATGCTCATATTAATACCATATATTCTATAATTAGTCAGGGAAAATATGAGCATTGCTGTTCTGCGTGTGTCCTATGATTTGTCCATCACCTGGGGAGGAAATAAAGACAACTCGGTTCTGAATATATCTAAATAAATTCAAGGCTGCCTACTTCTAAAAGATCTATTTTCAAACACAGATATTCTCCCACCCCCTTTGTTTGTCCTAAGAAGAAAGTGCAATACAAACAGATTAAGCTTCAAACCTGCATTCTGAAAATTAAAAGAAATCACTTAAATTATGCCTAATCTCCAGCCATGAGATGACATCTTTGACAAAAGGCAATGCAGTTTGTGTTTGCATAATTCCACCAGAGGGGAGATTATGATCTTTCAAATTTGGGTGTGGGGGCAATGTAGATAGAACAAGATGTCTGCCACATGATATTCAGTATGCTTCAAGAAAAGAGTCATGAACTTGTGAACTAGAACTCCAGAGAGGTAAGCATGAGGACAACTCTGCCGCCATAGCCTGTACAACATGGGAGAAGGACATAATTTCTCAGTGTCAGAGCAAGGTCCCCTGTTTCTGAAAGGGGTTCAGTAATAGTGTTAATCATTCTATAAATGTTAAAGAGCTTACAGGGGTTTTATCCCTCTCTAAACTGAACTTCTAGGGAGACAGTGTTTCCTACTCTTCTTTGTATGTCTACAGTACACATAGCGTGTGTCCTTATAAACATTTGTTAAGTGAACAAATGAATGTGCAAATGGATGAGTACAGAGAAGGTGCGCACCCACAGGGTTGATGCACTGACTGAGGTCAGCTGCTATCCTCCATGGCTGGCCACAATGCTGGCGGTGTCTGAAGCAAATGTAAAGGAGATGCAGGATGCCCCCATTAGCCTGCTGGATGTTTCTCAATACAGAATCCAAAAAATGCTTCAGAGGAAGAGAAAGGGGAGGCAATTTAGTAAAAGAGAGTCAGGGCAGTTTGGGGATCTTGAAGTCATTTCTAACTTTCCTTCATTCTATGTGAGAGAGCCTATCTTTTAGGAATAACTATATTGAGCCAGTTGACAAAGTGTGGCACTAGTTAAAACATTCCATTCTCTCTACCTTTCAGATGCCCTGAATTCACCCTGGCAGCTGCCTTCAGGTGCTGTCAAGGTAGGAGCTGTTCTCTGGAAGGAGTTTTCCATGCTCTCTGACAACCTCATTCTTGGAATTCATGACCAGTAGCACGGGTAGGTATGGCTTAGAGAATGGGTGAAGTTTCCCAAGCAGGGAGCAGAGGGTGAAGGAATTTTGGAGGTAAGAATAGAGTGTCCTAAGACAACAGAGGAGAAAATCACTAGAGATCCCGTTGGAGGGCAGGATGAGCAGTTCCAAGAGAAATGTGGAGAAGACAAGACCAGCAAGTTAGAGGACTGGGTGACACCAATGGGCCAGCCATGGGGACAGCAGAGGTAAGACAGAAAGCCCTCTCGTGGGTGTTTCCTCTCTCAGGCACCCTTCCCACTACTTCTGTGAACTCCTTACTCTGATTCCCTGGAATGATTTGCATTTTTCAATCTCTTAAGCAAGGGGTCCTGCCAGGAAGCAACCTCAGACCCACCAGTCAGGGCTCTGTCTCCAACATAGAACAGTGTAAAATGTAGGTCATGGCCCACTCGCACACTGTGAAACCAGTTCAGGGGCTCACACCAGCATCAGAAATGGGACATAAAAATAATAGATGTATCCAAGCATGCAACACACAATAAGTTTTTGCAAAACTTATTTTGAGACACACATATACACACCTACATGTGTCACATATATCCATAGGTAGGATTCACAGTGTAAAAAATCCTTCTATGCGTAGTTTGTTATCTTAAGATCATGCTAAGGTTTTGGAATCAGAATAGGTTCAGGTTATGATTCTAATCCTCCCAACTATATACTCTGAAACAATACCTTCTTTATAAGATGCATAGGAAGATTCAGCAACTCATTGACCTGAAATTAGTAAACAAGATTTTCTCAGTACAGAGAAAGGATAAGGAGCCCCTGAACAGGTTATTATTCTGTGGAAAGACATTAAGATATCATTCATTCACTTACCCTTCCTCCACCCAATAACCAAACACATTATTATAACACTTGTAATATACCAGGCACTATATCAAACATGGAAGAAACCAAATATATATGGTACTGGATCTCATACATTTCAAGTCTAATAAGATAAAGTGCTTAATAAATAAATTCTAATAATAACAAACCTTTTTTGAAGAAACAAATAGCAGAGTTAGTAGAAGACAAAAGAGAAAAACTCACAGAGAAAAGAAGAGCTTTGTCTGAGGAAGTGAGAGACCAGAATGATGCAGAGTCAGCTGTGGCTTAGCTGAACGGGAAAAGAAATGGAGCATTTTTCCGGGTAAAGACAACCACATATACAATAGACCTGTGGTGCAATGAGCTGAGCAACTTCAATGAACTGAGAGGTCATTGTGGAAAGCAAGAGTCAAGATCGATAAGAAATCTGGGCTGCTTTATGCATGACAGTTAGGGTCAAAGTAACCTCAAAAGTTCAGCTGCTATGTGGAGGATGGATGGGGAAGGCAGGCCTGGTAGCACCAGTCCCAAGCATAATGTGAGGATGAAGTATTTTGGGGGTGCCAGCAAAAAGGGAGAACGATGGGTAGAGGCAGAGGGTGAGTCTGCGAGGAAGCATGAATGCCATGTAAGGCCGTGGAGGAGGTGTTGCTGTGAGAGAGATCCAACAATTCATACAGCGCCGTGCAGAAATGACATTTACATGGCATTCAGAGGAGGTGTCAGAAGGGTGAGTTATCAAACCGCTTCTCAGTTTCTGACACTCTACTGTGATCTACTGACACCAGACATGAGCTCACAGAACCCTTGGGGACCACTCCAAACAAATAATATGACCACACTGTTAAAAGTCCCTTCTGCCATTTTGCAAGCTCAGAAGCACAGTGTAGCAGCATTAGAGAACAGGTGTTAATTACCTGTATTATTTATTCCCAAATTTGGGATGAAGCAAGCCCAAGGTCAGGGTGCTTTAGCTGTCCCTAGAATTTCAGGACCTCGGTGCCTTCCCAAGTGCCATGAACCCCCTGTGACAGTGAGCCATTATCTGCTCCAGTTTTAGTCTGTACCTTTCTATATCAGTTCTCAGGCCTAATTTTAAACTGTTTCAGCGACTTTTCAGTCTGGGACCCTGGGAAAGTTCCTTAGTCCCTCTTTCCTTTAGTCTCCTTCTATGAAAAGTGGGATAATAGTAGTAGATACCTCATTGGGTTAGTGTCAGGTGTAAACCATATAATTCACAGAAAGTTCCAGAAAACTAGTGAGCATCAGTTAGACAAGTGGTGGCAGCAGCACATAGCTACTGCTTATCTACAAACCTTCTACTCAGAGTTAATGCCATCACTTTCATAGGAGAAACAAGGACAACAACTGGGGCACAGATAATCAGTAGGAGTCCTTTGTTCCCTATCCTCTCAGCAAGTGTCCCCATCACCCAGAACTTCCAGGACTGTATGCCCAGGCCACATCAAGCTCATCCTGCTGGCCCTACATCAGAAGGTCTATCTCACCTCCCATTTACTCCTGGAGGCCACTGCTGGTACCTGATTTCTCTCTTATTCCACCACCCTCAATTCTGAAAAGAGTGTGAGAAGCAGAGAAAAGTCTCAAACACAGGTCACTAAGAGGACTGACTTTGACTGACAAAGGAATTTGGGTCAATGTGAACCAGCAAAGCAAACGAACAAAAGAGGTGATTACATGTATAAAATATTGACAACTGTATAAATAAAGGCCAGATGTGTCTATGATAACATACGAATAGTCAGTGTAGGTAGCCTGAATATGACCAAGTACATATAGACACTCTTGAGAGTATGACACACATTCTAAAAATGAGAAGGCATGGAAGATCTTGCCAAAATGAGAAATGTGCGTATTCACTGATACAGTGATTCTGTTTTCAGGAACACATCTTCCTATAGAAATATTCTCAATTTTGCAGGAATGTCTATCCACTTTGCTACCTAGGTAGATATGTGCACAAAAATGTCTTTTGACTCACTGCAAGTTCAGAGAATTAAGTTGATGGCCTACAATGGGGGATAGTACAATAAATTTTGGTACAATAAATTTTGAGTATTATGGTATTCTATACAGCCTTAAAAAGAAATAAAGTAGGTATTCAAGGTTGACAAAGAAATACACTTTACATATGTTATTTACTAAGCTATCGAATTGTTGGAGAAATTTATGTGAATGATATGATCTGGAGACAAATGTCCAAATGTAATGTATGTATTAGGAAATTCAAAAAGAATTTAAATGAATCTATTATTCTAGATAAGCCCTTAGGCACTACCAGTGGAATACAAGGGACAAGAGAAAGTTTTTAGTTGTTGTTTTAAACAACTCAGACTTCTCTTTCCTTTCTCTTCTTCCTTCTTCCTTTGCTTCTGCTCTTCTTCTTCCTCCCCTCACTTTGTTCCTCCCTCTGTCTCTTCATTCCATCCCTCCTTCTCTCCCTCTGTACCTCCTTCTGCACTGTGCTATACTTTGCTAGAACTTATTTCTTCTATTTCATTGTATTTTAACACCTCCTTTACATGGGCTGCCAAGTCTCTAGATATTTGCTTACCCTTTGTAGAATTTGTGGCTATGCTCACATAACCCCATAGGAGACAGAGTTGCAAGGTTCTCTTTTAAGGACTAAATGGAGCAACCAAGAAAAAGCCTGATCTGAGTTTCAATTGTTAAGTCCCAGCAACGTGACAGTGTTACCATCCCTCTTCTATCAAAGCAAGGCCAACTAGAATCCCAGGGACCATGATGCTGCTGTAAGAACCCGCAGCACCCGCTGGCCCCCATGAACAAAGTGACTAATTTTCAACTTGGAATCAAATAGATTATGGCCTCAACCTGCTTCTTATTCTGTTATTCCTAACAGAGCCCATTTAAGAGACATAAAAAGAATCACTTTGTCAGAATAAAAACAGTTGAGTTAAAGACCTGGAGACACAATAGTAGCTTAAGAAATTGGTCAAAACAAATTTATGTCAAAGAAAGAGAAGTGGGATTCAAGTCCAGGCCTCCTTCTCTGTACTTGGCCCATTACCTGTTCCTCACACATGTCTTGGTTAACTTATTACTCATAGAACAAAATTTATTTTGGCTCATAGGTTTTAGATTTGGTCCATGGTTGGCTGGCTACAAGGAAGAAAGAACATGTGTGGAGAAAATGTATTTGTTTTAGTTACTTTCTTGTTGCTGGGATATAATATCTGGTATCTATAATTTAAAGGAAGAGAAGATATGTTTGGCTCACAATCTGAAGATGCTTCAATCCATAGTCAGTTAATTTCAAGTCAGGGCAGCAGGGTAGAGGGATACGGAAGAGGAGAAACAGCTCATGACATGGTGGCAGAAAGCAAAGAGAGAAAGAAATCAAGGGAAGGTGGAGGAGAAAGCTCTACCAGATCATGCTCCCAGTGATCCATCTCCTCCCACCAGGCTTCAGCTCCCAATAGTTCACCCAGATATAAAACTATCAGTGCGCTAATTCAGTGATGAACAGCATATCCCAGTGATACCATCATCTCCCAAAAGTCCCACCCATGAGCGCATGAGACTTTAGGGAGACATCTAGATATAAACCATAACACTACTCATCCCATGGCAGCTAGGAAGCAGAGAGAGGAGGATCTGAGGGGGAGATACACATTTCTAGACCATCATCCCTGTGACCCATATCTTCCAACCAGGCCTTACCTCCTATTGCATAATGAACTATGGATTCATTAGTGAATTAATTCACTGATAAATAGAGTGACCTCATCATCTAATCGCCTTCTAAAATCCCAGCTCTGAACAGAAGAGATGTTTGGAGCCATGATAGATTTAAACCATAACATATATTCACTCCTAATTTTCTTTAGACACTTTCTCTTTGATGTTTATAACAGTTAAAGTTATCATTTCAGAGGATATGAGCTTGGCTTTGTTACTACTTGAAAAGAGTTCTGCTGGGAAGAAAACACAAGGAGGAGAGTCCTACATAAGTCTCAAGGGAAAGCAGGTCTGAGAGTGCCTCAGACCTAATGTGTCCCTGCCAGGAGGGAAGCCAAGAACCCCTTCCCCTGCTTCTCAGGAGTTAGGCCAAGTACATTCCAGATTTGGTACCATTCTGTTCCCTATGCTGTCCCTGTCACAACAGTAAGGTGCCTACTCCATCTTTTAGAGTAACTGATAGAGGGATTGGTGGTGGCCAAAATGTGTAGTATCTAATGTGGCAAGATTCTATACTCCTTAGGAGCACAGAAATTGAAAAGCACCAGTCTCCAATAAAACTGGATATTTCTCTGATGTTTTGCAGCCCTTTCTGATCAAGCATGATAGGTAGTGAGATAGCTGTCTAGAGCAAGGATCTTTCTGCCCAGCCAGCTGAGCTTGGGGTTTTAGATATGAGCACCTAGCTCAGCTCTGCCACACCATCCTTGAGTGGCATAGTTACATTCATGGCCTCTATTCAAGCTTTGGTTCCTGTTTCCTAGCCATCCCCTTACATTTATAATTTCTATTATATTCTCTGAGGATAAATATTCTGCTTTCCCCATCTCTGTCTGGGTCTGTTATGGTGTTGGGTACTATGTAGTTATTTTAAATGAAAATGGAAGACATGAATGGCAATAAAGGTAATTTGTGTATGGGTCAGTGGCTGTGATCCCCATATTTTCCATGCATTGTCTCATTTAAGCTCATCAACAACACTGCAAGGCAGAATACTGGCACCTTGTTTTTTGAGGGGAGAAGAATACTGAACTGCCCAAGGTCTCAGAGTTGGTAATAATAGATGGGAAAGTCTATCTCCCTATTGGTCTGTCTCCTAAGGTGTCATGTCTTCTGAGTGAAGATTCTTTTCCAGCCTAACATCCTGCCTTTCATGGTGGGGAGGGAGGGAGGGAGGAAAAAGGGAGTGCAGACAAAGTTAGGCAGAAAGCAGGCACACCAGCGACTGGCAGTGACACATCCCCCCACCGTGAAGATGCCTGTTGCTTTCCACTTGAAACATGGTGGAAGTAAAAGGGAACAAGATGTGATATGCATTATATAATGTTACATTCCAGTACGGCCTGATGGATATGTTGATTACGTATCACAAACATATACTAAAAAATTTTTTGGTGAATATGGAGATGGTGGAAAGGTAAGAGCAGATTACAGAGGTTCCCTGGGACAGGCAAACTCAGATTTCAAAATAACACAGTGTGGGGAGTCCCAGACAGGGGGAGATGGATCCTCTCGATCCAGGAAGAAACTAAAGCAAAAAGAACCAGTCAAACATGCAGTGCCGAGGCTACTATTGAAGCAGCTAAGATTCTGTGCTCTCGCGCACCCAAATTCCCACCGCTTCAAGTTACTGGAACTGCAGTCACACTGAAGTTGGAAGTTGGCAAGCCCAATGGAGAACAGAGCCAGCAAGGGATCTGCATCAACATGCAGTGAGTGCCAGGAATAAAACCTTTCCACAAGAAAGGGGAACCAACAGGAAGACATTTTGGAATCAGACAGGACTGGCAAGAACAAGGAACAGCGGTGACTTCAGTTAGTTGTTCCCTTCGTAGACAAGATTGGTGGGGTATGTATGGCCTGGGTCACACCCCTGGTTGAGACCCAATAAGCTGTTCTAAACCAATTCCCTATGCATGGTGCACACTAACACATTGAAGGCCTCAGCAAGTTGACTGACCCACAGGGGAGGAGCCGGAATACACTGCCCCTGTTTGCACTTCAATAACACAATGGAGTGGGCAGGATCACCTAGCCAGTGTGCTTCTAAAGAACCCTAACCAACAAGGAAAGAGAGTTGGACCTCCTCTATATGCCTGTATGGAAGAAACCAAAAATATGAGAAGACGAAGCAATAAGAAAAAGTTCCCAGCCCCCAACCCTGAGAATATTGATCCAGGAGAGGTAAATACAAAAGAGACTGAGGACAGCAAATATGCAATATTAGACACAGCATCAGTGGACATAAAGAGATATCTTCAGGACTTCATAGACAAGTTCAAAAGTAAAATATTTAACCAAGTAAAGCAAGAAATGCTAAGCACCTCTCAAGAAGACACAGACAGAAGAATGAAAGAGAACAAAAAAAGGAGATAAATGTTTGCTGAAGAATATAAAGAAAACATAGAATACATGAAGCAGGTTCAAAGAGATTACCAGGAAATTAAAAACTCCATTGAAAGCTGGCAAAACTGCTTGAAAGAAACTAAGGATAGATTATCCAAACTGGAAGACAGGGGGATCATGTGGGATCATGAAAGGAAAAAATTCTTAAAAAAAGCAAGGAAACAGGCAGTAACAATACAAAGGTTAGAAGATGACAAGAGGATCAATAACGTAAGAATGTGAATGAAGAAGCAGGGGTACAAACAAAGGAAGAACAAAGGCTATTCACAGAAATAATTAAGGAAAACTTCCCAAGCATAGGAAAAGTAAATAATATTCAGATGCATGGGTCATACAGAAATCCAGCATCTTACAACCAAAACAGAGCTACACCCAAGCATATAATAATCAAGATCCCAGAAATTCAATATAAGAGCAGCATATTAAAAGCCATCAGAGAGAACAAACAGATCACCAACAAAGGAAAACCATCAAAATCACAGCAGACTTCTTGACCCAGACCATCAAACCAATAAGAGGTTGGAGCAAAGTATTCCAAGCCCTGAAAGAAAATAACCTCCAGCCCAGATTGATGTACCCTGATAAACTGTCTCTAGAAATTAATGGAGAAACAACATGCTTCCAAGACAAAGAGGAACTGGGAGAATTTGCGACAACCAATCCAACTCTACAGAGAATACTGAAGGACATTCCAGAGAGAGAAAAAAGTACTAGGATTCCAGGAACAGTGGAAGAGAGGCCTCAATGAATGGAACAGAAAGTGGAAGGAAGAAGAAAAGCAGACAACTAATGGCAGAAAAAGAGTACCACAGAAATGAGGCAGAGAAGGTAGGCTATAATCTCTAATATAGATGGCCTTGATACACTAAAATTTTTTTTAAAATAGAGAATAACAAGCAGAGTAGATCAGGAGGTAGGGTCCACTGAGATGCTCTTTATAGGAAATATAATTAACCTTAAAAAGGGCTTATGGACTGAAAATCAAATATGAGAAAAAATTGCTCTATGTGACAGGGAACCAGAGAGTAATAGGGGCAACTACACCGTTATTTGTGGTTAGGTTGGAAAGACAGGCTTTAATAAGTAAAGGAATACAACTAGAGATCAAGTCCAGGAGGGAGAAGGTTCGGAACCACTTAGGTAAATAGCAGGTTGCACCCCCAACCTAAAAACTGAGGATGTTGGTGAGAACCAAAAATACACAGTGCACCCTGGGGGGAATGAAAGGGGAGGAATAGTCTTTAAAAAGATGGCAGAAGATAATGTTAATAGTGTATCAGGATTTAAAATATTACTTGCACTGCTCTGCATAGATTTTATTCTGTCCCAGTTTGTCTACTTGCACTAGATCTGAGGGCACAGACAGCTATCTCAAAAACAGGATATACTACAGTAATCATCTTTAATTTTGTATTATCTTAATCTGAAGCCCTGTACAATTTATATTCTTGTATCATGGCTGATCTTAGTTAAATCTGGTTTGTTTGATTGCTGTTCAGTATCCACAGATTTTATTCAAAACTGTTATGATTGATAGTATCAAGTCTGAGAGTATATGCAACTACACTTAAGATGACAAGATTCACTACGATACCCAATCTGATTTAATTACTATCTGTTTTTGAAGTTTTACTTTATCTACAAAGTAATGTTTTTATTAATATTGCTATGTGCTGTTATATTCAATTATACTAGTCTGATAATATAGACAATTCTATTGAAAATAACAAGAGACAACACAGTTACCATGGTGGAACTTGTACAGTGGTTTTATGTCTTTTTCATTTCATGTGTTTGTAGGAGTACGTTTTGTTTTGTCTTGCTTTGTTTTGTTTCTTCTTCTAATATAGAAAGGATAGCAATGCATGTTAAGACTCATGCATATGTAGAACCTATAAACAGTTTACAAGAACTGATCTTATAACGCATGATGAAATGAACAAATTCTCTGAAGAAAAAGAGACACCACAGTACCCAGTGCCGATCCCGTAGTGTCATGATGTGAAATCCAGCAATACTATTATTCTTTATTCAGAGTGATTTTAGCCTACTTTGGTTTGTTTAATTTCAACATAAATGAAGATATGGATAACTGCATGTATGTTTAAGGATTGATAACCAGATTACTATGTTTTCGTTTTTGTTGGCTAGTTGAACAGAACTGCTTGCAGTCTCACTGTTTGAATCCCCACTTTGTATGTTTCACTTTTTTTTTTTTTTACACTTTTTTTTTCTTTTCTCTTTTTATCGGTACCGGGGATTGAACACACGACCACCTGCTTGCAAGGCAGGCGCTTATGCCACTGAGCTAAATCCCCAGCCCCGTATGTTTCACTTTTGTATCTTGAACAACTATTTGTAAGAGGACAATATGTAATCATCAACTAGTGATTTCTTACTGTTTATTTTTTCATTGAAAGTATGTATTATTTCTATTCATTTTCTGTTTTGTCTTTCTTTAAATAAAATTTAAAAAAAAATTTTAAATGAAACGTGAAACAAATGTGGGCATGTATGCATGCATGTGTTTGCATGTGTACGTATGTGTGTGTTGGGGGAGAGGGAGAAGGGAGAAAATTTGTCTATACTAAGTGTGTTTTGGTACCTGTCCTTGGTGGCCACTTATTTGGTATCAGTGACTCTTCTTTAGTTATTATATTCAAACTTTCTGCTCTTTTCCAGGTTTGAGCCATGATTGTCCATGGTCTTTGCTATCCTTTCTACTTCTAGGGTCTCACTTGAGGACCTTGGGGTAACTTCCTTCCTGGAACTGAGCCCTCTGAACGCCACTTCATACTTGGATTTATTTTGCTTGACTCATCAACTTTATCAATCATCCATAAAACAAGTTTTTCTAGAGTGTCTACTTAATAATGTCACCCATCATGCTGGACACCACTGAAACAAAGGTTCAGGACACTGTTCTTACTTTCAAAGATCTTCAAGTGTAGTCAAGGAGACAGAAAGAGAAACGGATTATCACTGTATAATATGGTAACTGCTATGCTCAATGTCCACAGAAGGACATCAATAGAAACACACATCTATCTGACCAAAGGTGAGATGACAATTTCATAGTAACTGCAACATAGAGGAAGACGTGAGACCAATATTCTAACTGGGTTAAGAAGCCACTCAAAAGCCCAGCTGAAACCCAAGGGCTGAGGCCTATAGATTCATTCTTGGGAGTTCTATGTCTATCATTAGCCAGGTATTAGCTTAGGTATTTTCCATGTATTTTCTATCTTGTCTTCTCACAGTGCTTTACAGTGAAAATGAGCTAAGTACATTGGATTCACATTTTGCCAAGATCACACCGCACGCCAAGCAGGCAGGATCTTAACCCAAGCCTGGGTAACTCTAAAATCTATGCTCTCATACTATGTACCATTTTGTTCCCTCCCTGAGTTTCCAGGTTTACCAAAAACCTCCCCCTTTTAAGAAGTCCTCACTGTTCCTTTTGGCTCACTGAGCTTCAAGGAAAGATGTACCAAAGAAGACAACATAGAAACAGAAAGGAAGAGTGTAAATCCAGAAAGCCCAGGGTGGGATCAATAAATGAGGTGCTTTATGATTCCTGGGAGTGGGTCAGTATATGAAATGAGAGTTCCAGAACCAACATTTCACTCACCATTTTCAGTTGCTGAAAGACAGTGAAAATGAAACAGAATTGTATCTCCATACAACTTGGTTGAATTTGTCTAAAGAAGGTTATCCTAGGTTCACTGACACACAACCTGAGACCAAAGACACTTCAGGAGAACAAATACAAACCCATCTATGCTTATGCTTTGACCTCAAACAGCACAAAGAAAATGGGATTTTGCAACAATAAGTATGAAAACGAGTGAGAGGTATTAGTTATCAAAGACTCCAGTGTGAGTGAGCAACAAATGCAGCAAATGAATAAAACCTCATGTTGCACCAGCAGGAGCATGACATCAGGACAGAGGGAGGTGACTGTTCCACTATGCTCAGCACTGGAGTGCTCCCACAGGATGAGAAAGCCACCAGCTCCATGCTCCTGCTCCAGGCCATGGCAAATAAGACTCTCCAGCTAGAGGAAAGCGACCAGGATGGTAAAGGGTCTGAAAATCACTTCATGTGGGATAGCTGAAGAAACAGGTATGGCTTATTCAAATTGATTTACAGAAGTAACAAGATCCTTTTAAAAAAAAAGTGTTCCTAAGTAGGAAGATCAGATTTTCTTTCTTTATAGATAGAGCCAAAGACACAGATTTCAAGTCCTATGGAAGAAACCTTTTAATAGTAATATCTAGAAATGAGGCAGATTCTTGAATAGTAAGACGGTTGTCAAAGGAGGTCATCAAGAAGCACTGGAGAGAGACTGGGCTGGGTCCTCTCTGAGTCTCTCAAATCTGCAATTCCAGAAATGCTGACACTTTTTTTGTTCTAATACTATTGAAGGATCAGGGAAGACAAACTCTGATAATCCCAGTACCAAAAAGGTGGGCCACGAGTCCGAAATGGTTCATTTTTGATGACACTGCTGGGACCCCCCTCACTAAGCTCCTGTAACTTTCCCACTCCCAAAAGTGTCCCTGGGAACGTGGATGTGACTGCACTCACCTTTCTTCTCAAAGTCCACTTTTTCTTCCCCTGGCCGTCCCAGGCTGTCCAAGGTGTGGGGTCCCTGGCTGCCAAACTCATCCTCACGCGAGACATGGTTGGTCCTCCGAGGCGGGTCCTCCTCCTCCTCATAGTCGTAGTCATCCAGGATGGGGGTCTCTCGGATGGGCACGCCGATGACCGAGTTGTGGGCCTGCAGCCGCGAGGAGCGGAAGGTTTCCCGGGCCTGGGGCCCGAGCAGCACTGATGGGATGTAGTGGATCTCGTGAGTAGCTTCTGTGCTTGCGCTCTTCTGGGGGATGCGGCGACGCTTCTGCCAGCGCCGCTGGGCATATAGGGCCACCGTGAAGACCAGCAACAGCAGCAACAGTGCGATGAGGCCACCCTGGAGCAGGAAGGAAGAAGGGCAAGCGAATGGGCCAGTGTTCCTTGGACTGGGATACCGGAAGGAATTTCCCCTACATCACGCTCCACCCAAGTCTGTTTGCCTCACAGAGCCTCAGGTACCGCTGGCCATGGCTTGGCAGCTACAGACACCACTTCCAAACTTGGCTTTCTCTCTTACATGCTATGTGACCCTGACAACTTCTCTGAGCCTTGATTTTCACAGGCAGCAAAGCATAAGTAAGAGGCCCTGCTGTTACTTTTTCATGGAGTTGAAATGGGCAGCAAATGATGGTAGTGAGTGACGTTGGTTATGGCCATGTATAAGTTATCCAGCTTGCTAAACATCAGGAAGTCAGGGATGTAGCTTCACACAGGTATCAGATCCTGGACTCTGCTCCCACCAGGAGTGACCTCAGGATGGTTGCTCTGCTCTCTCAACCTTGTTTCCTTATCCCTAGGATGAGGTCACTGTGGGCTCAACAGCCAGTGGCCTTTCGTGCTTCCTGCAGCAAATACAAGATCCAATCATTAAATCAAATGTAATTTCCACATAGCTTACATTGTCTTCATTCTCAAAATTAGTGGGATTTTACATTGCTGGCCCTCAAGAAGGGGTCTGGGACTAAGTAAGTGTTTAAAAAAATATTTGTTGACAAATAAATGAGTATATGGATGTAAGAGTGAATTGAAAAGGACCTTCTAGGGCTTATTTCATCAGAAGTTCAAGGTGAACCAAAATATTTTTATCTTTAACACATCTATCTCCTAAATGTTTGAATATGCACACGGTACATTAATTTGCAATAAGCTAACGTGTTTATAAACATATTTTAATGACTCATAAAAAGTATGAAATGACCTGCTCTGAGTTCCTTAAGAGCAGAAGCATTTGACAGCCATGCTTGTGCTTTCCCCAGGCATTGGACAAGGGGCATAAGGTGGAAGCTTTGGCTCCTCTAACCTCCCATCACAGCCACTGAGCCGGGAACACCTCCTCTGACCAGAAGGGAAGCCTTGATCTGTTGTCTGGCTTCTCCTCATTTATATGATGGCTATTTGGAGACTGAGGGCTATTTGGTTGAATCCCAGGTATATAACATGCAGATTTTAGAAGGATGGAGCAAAGGGAGAAAGACTCAGATACTTATATGGTGAGAAGCAGACCAAGACCTGAGCTTCATTTTTGTGTATTTATTTTGTTTGATTATGGTTTTTTTAAATTCTAAAATCCATATTCTTTCACCTGTACTTATATGGTCAACTGCTTCCCTTTGAACAATTTTTTATTGGGGGATAAGACAATTTTGATAACTATCCCAATTGGATTTCACAAAGAAGACTGATGTTAGCCCTACGTCATTATATGGGGGAAAGTAACTACTTCTACAACACTTACTGAGGCCAAGAAGAACAGGTTTACCTAACATTGTCCAACCATCCTGCTCCCTATAGTGATATCTGAGAACCATCTGTTCATTTTTCAGAGCACTCAGCTCACTAAGCCAGAATTTTTCATCACTAGTGTGGTGGGGAGTGGCAGGTAGAGGTTGCCAGGTGGCAGACAGCACTGGATCAGGGGCCAAAACCCTATCTTGACTGTGGCAATGAGCATTTTCAGGAACTCCAAGCAAGTTTTTCTCAATAACACAAATCAAACATAGCCTAAATATGCATATGTATGTACAGGTGTGTGGATAGGTGTGTATAATTTGTCAAGTATATACAAAATATGTGAGTCCAAAAATTCCTTGTAGAGGGAGTATTCACTTTTCAGGGCACTCAACTCACTAAGCCAGAATTTGTCATCACTACTGTGGTGGGGGGGGGGGGGTGGCAGGTAGAGGTTTCCAGGGAGCAGACAGCAATGGATCAGAGGCCAAAGCCCTATCTTGACTATGGTAGTGAGTTAATGGGGGTGGAATACTTATCAGTGCTTGGCAAATGCACAATACAGGGAAAATTTCAAACACAGCCCCTACAGAGTTGTACAAAGCAAACTGTAAAACAGCTATTTCAGCCAGGGGTTTAGCTCAGCAGCGTAAGTACCTGCTTGGCAAACATGAGGTTGTGAGTTTGATCCTCAGCACAAAAAATAAAACAAACAACCCCCCCCCCCAACGCGCAGAGCTATTTCATTCCTTACAACCTGAAGAGTACTGTGCACAAGCAAAGGAGCCCTAGAAAACCATGGGACCATCTCTGTCCTCTGGGCCATTCTACCTGAGGAGAGCAGATGTTAGATTCAGAAGCAGGAAGACATTGTTCTCTGGATAGTCCACACTGCTGCTGGATAGTTCTACACTGCTGCTGTCATGGCCCACTCTTACAGAATCTACACCTCCTCTTTACAGGCATCCTTATCAGGGGCAAGCAAGCAGAAAAACAGCAGCTATCGATCGGGGTGAGCAGAGCCACGGCATCCAGTCTCTGAGCACACATCAGGAGCAAACACAGGTGCTGCTGGTGGAGAAAACACAGCAGAGCAAGAGGGGCACCAAGGAGGGAAGAAAAGGCATGAGGAGCAGGCTGTGGATTTCTGAACACAAGTTAAAGAGAGGCTAAGGCTTGAGGGTTGACAAACTGAGGTCCTTCTGGCTTCCAAGATGACCTGATGCCAGATAAAATTTGAGCTGTGCTCACTCTGAGGCTTCCCAAGACAAACAAAGTTGGAGACATGGCTAAAAGTCCCAGAAAACAAAGCCAGTTGATTAGGTGGGGACTATTTCTGTGAGACTGTGAGCTGTACAGACAGGTATGAGAGTGATTCTGAAAATTTCACCAACCTGTCAGGCAAAGAATCAGGAAGAGGCACAGAGGGAACCTTCCTTCCAAAGGTCTCTCTAGGCAGACTGCACATTCCTCTTGTTCAGTTACTGACAGCGAGTCTCAAATTCCCCAACAGAACCAAACAAGGGCAAGGGCAGGAGATGTCAAGGGCAGAATGGTGTGACAGGAAAAACATGTCTGGGGCATGCAACTCCTTGCCTCCCTACTTACAACAACTGTGACGAGCGTGCTACAATATTTTCCTCCTTGGGCTCTACAAAGCTCCCTTTAAAATGACGCTGGTTGTTCTCAATGTGAAAAGTCATGCTAAGGATTAAACAAAGCAATAAAAGATGAAGGTAAAGAGCCTGGCACCACTGACGTCAGTGAATACCAGCCTCAGTCCTCCAGCTTTCCTCTTCCTCTATCCAAACCAAATCTTTTTACTACAGACTCTGGCTTCAACTGTTTGCCCAGTTTCCCCATGGTCCTCAGAATAATGTCTGATCTTCCCAGCCTGATTTTCAAGAGCTTTCACTGGGCCCTTACTTCCTTTTCCTGTCTAGAGTAGCCAAAAGACTGACTTGTCCTGCCTGCCATCCCTGTCCTAGAGCCACAAAATGGTTAGATTTCTCCCAAAGTGTGATCCTCTCTCAGCTTCATGACCTGCTCCTTCAGCCTAAAATTTCACTAACCGCAGTTTGTCCAAAACTATGCCCATCTGGAATCCCAAAAGGAGATGTTATTTGGAAATTTGATCTCTGCATGTGTAATTAGTTAAGATTAAGTCACACTGGACCTGAAATTCAATGACTAGTATCCATATAAGAAGAGAAGAGGACACAGGGACACACACATAAAAAATCATGTGAAGGTGAAGACAGATGAGAATGGAATGATGCATCTACAAGCCAATGGAAGCTGACGGACTACCATGAGCTGGGAAAGCATCTCCATCAGAGCCTCCAGAAGAAGTGCATTCTGCTGATAACTAAGTGTTGAATTTCTGGCTTCATGAGCTGACAAAGAGTAATTTTCTTTTCTTTTAAGCCACCTAGTTTGTGGTAATTGGTTGTGGCAGTCCCAGGAAGCTGAACTATGCAGCTCAACTCACCCAGCTCTTGGCCAGTACTTTTACTTTAGGCTGTGTATCCAACTGAAATTGTGGTATTTTCCCCTAAAGAGTGCATCATAAGCATCTAGAAGCCTAAAATCTTGAATGGACTTGACCTGAGGAATACAGATATAAGACACTGTGCTAGTTTTGACTCCCACATACACATGGCCCCTGATGAAACCGTCTATGACCCCTCTTTGTTGTTTGAATTTGTTTTCCCAACACTGGTAACTTCAGCCAGTTTACACATAAAATTTAAAAACTGAAAAATTGTAGAGTTTGAAATTAAAAAGGACTCCCAAACCATCCCACGAAGAGAGACTTCTGAAAAGTCAAACCTAGAATTCCATTCAGCCTGGCCTCATTTTAATCTATTTTTTAATGTTAAAATATTCAGGCACAGGAGAAGGAACCAGAGAAAGGAAATAAAGGCACAATGTGAGAAACGCTTTATTTGACAATGTGTCATTTGGAAACTGATTATTTCTGTCTCTGGCCTTTTTAATATTCCCTCACAACGGCCAAGCCGCAAGGGGATTTGGTATTCTAAGACTGGATTTATAATACTCTGTTCAGCAGTGATAAGAACACGGGCCTTTAATCCTCAGAGCTGTGAACATGCATATTCTCCCAAGTAATGTCCTTCCCTTCTTGCCACTTCTTTCTGGTCTCTGGCAGCCAGTCTGTGACGGCTCTGGACTGTGATCCACAGGGTGTTCTATCTGGTCATTTGCCGAGTGAGTGAGCAGGAAAGGAAGGGGGTCAGGATTCCAAGTTCTCTGAGAAGTCTCTGTTCAGGTCTCAGTCTCTGATTAAGCTGAGGGATCATCAGAAGACATTTCAAAGTCTTAGTGCTATGGGGAGCAGAACTGAGAGGCTTAGAGAATGCAAGCGACTTCACCAAGATCACAGCACACCCTGCAGGAATTTTTGAGGTCAAATATGCAGCTGGTACCCTCCAAAGTTGCTAAGAAATATGTGAATCATACAGAATTTGATCTATAAAATAGTTTCTGTGACCTTCCGTTCCTATCCATCCTATGGCTGTCCTATGTCCCAGTTTTCATTGTGATAATTTTAATACACACTGAATGATCTTTAAGCTTTATCCCCCTTCTTCCACAATTCTCAATTCATCTTCCTTCATATAACCAAAGCACAGCTGGAAGTACATCTCCTCCCCATTGACTAAGGTGGAAGTCCTGCAATTTATAGTTCTTGTGGAGCAGGCTTCCGTTTTTGTGAATAACCTAGTCTCAAATGTGTGCTTTTAAACACATTCTTGAGAACCCCCAGATTTTCTTCCCTAAGCAACAGAGTGGCAGAATCATCTGTATGTCTTAGAAAGATTACATTACACGAGGTAACGAGACTGGAATCAGGGAGACCAGGAAGGTAGCTGTTGACTATTGGCTATGGTTTTTCAACCAGGATCTATTTCACTCCCCAGGAACCATATGGAACTGGAGACATTTTTGGTTGTCACAGTTGAAGGGTGAAGGTGCTACTGTTATCCTATGGGTAAAGTTTAGAGAAACTAAGCCTTCCAAATACACAGGAAAGTCACATGCATAGGAGAATTATCTGGTTCTAAATGTCAATAGAGCAATGATGGAGAATCCCTGGTCCAAGAGAAAAACGCTACCTGAAACCAGGATGGTAGAGGGAGTTAGTCAATGGGTAGATACAACACATATACAACAGGTTGGGAAGAACAGTGCTTTACTATCAGGGAAGGGGCAGTAAGATGAACATAACAACAATGGCAGCAGATGTCTGGTTTCTGTCACTGGACCAAAGAGAAACCTATTACTATTTCCTGGTTAACATTCAAAAAGTTATACAGGATTGTAACCAATAATCAAATGAAAAGTTCTGTTTATATTCACAGATAACTGATTAACTAAAAAAGATAGAAGACTAAAAGATAATAGAAAAAATTTATATGTGTGTGTGTGTGTGTGTGTGTGTGTGTGTGTGTGTACATGGACATATCTGTCAAAATATTCCCACATCTACCTTTATATCTCATTATTTATATTTGCCACTGCTCATTTCTTTGCCTCTAGACAGAGACTGGGTGACCTATTTAAGGAAGCCCCATTAAGCAACACGTTTCTTTTAAGCAACTCAGCCATTATCTATTATAAATATTATTTCATTTTCCAAGATAATGCCAAAGAATGAAGTAAAAACACAGTATGATTCTTTGGAATGGATTCATCCTCCAATCATGAGCATCCCACTCAACCATCCTTAATCATTTTAGACTAGGTAAGTAAAGGAGCCAAATAACCTGGGAGCACTCTGAATCCCGCAGAGTTGTCAAGTTGACAGCTAATGGACAGGTAATGCCCGTAGGCAGCAGTCAGACATGGGTTTGATCACAGTCTTTAGTTGTGGATTTGGGGATGGATCACTGGAGTTTCTTCAGTCTTCTCATCTGTACTTGTTTGCTAACACCTAACTAAGAAGGCTAAATGAGACTGTTACATAGCACGTTTAGTAAAATGACTCACAACTACTGGATCTCAGGAAATACTTGCATCCATACTGTTAATGCAAATTCTTGTTTACTAAAAATCACACTAGATACAATTCAGTGATGAATTTTCTGTGTCCTTTCAACCATAATATGAAATTTTTTCTGTATAGGTTTTCAGGGGTAATACTACTTCAGTTTCTAGCTGTGAGACTGTGACCATGTCCCTTTCTTTCTCAGGGTGAGTTGGCAAAACTAGTTGGTTTCTCACAGTCTTTGTTACAGGTGATTAGAAAGACCAAGCTGAATTTGAAAGTATTTTTGGACAGATGACATATACACTATATATGCTTTTATATCTGGCCTAGTCCAACAGGTGTGGGTGCAGGTATTAAACCAGGTAGCCATTCTTATTCGTGTATTTTTGATTCTGCTGTTCCCCTGCTTGAAATGCTCCTTCCCTATGTCTTTATCTACCCCTCCATTCCTCAGTTTTTGGATAGTTAGTTCTCTGAAATCAGTTTCCTCTGATTAACAATTTCATCTGGGTTAACAATTTCATCTGTTAGGTCCAACCATGGCTGAAACTTTGTCCACCAGAGCACACAGCAACTTGTGCAGTAGCTTGGCTGCCCCTGTATCATCAATCACTTCCTGAGGGCACTCGTCACCATTTCGGTGTTCCCAGGCCTTGCTCAGGGTCTGATGTTGGGTAGGCCTCAGTATGCATTGATTGTCTTCTATACTGAGAAACAGTGAAGGAAAAGAGGGTTTTTTTCTGCATGAATGAAGTTGGTGCATGGCAGACAGTAAACCCTCAATTACTTGTACAAAGAAAGAATGAATGAATCCATTTTAAATGCAGCTCTGTGGGTAGGTGACTTAAACACACCTACGTCTCTCTGGCAGTCCTCCACCTGTATGTAATAGAGAGCTGAAGATAATTCACATGAGCCATTTAACACAAATCAGTACCCCACTCCATATCCTCAGGTGGCCTCTCAAGTTCTGTCTCAAATCCTACTTTGAAGCATGAATAAATGGAGAAGGTGGGAGAAGGTGCATATAAAAGGATTGATTTTCTTCCTAGTCTTTGAGTCACGGAGATAAACAGATGAAACTGGGTGATCAGGGAGGAGCTTTGCTCTCATTTATTGATCTAGTCATTTGTCAGGTAAGGACATGCCTGGAAGCAGCCAGCCCCGAGTTTAGGTTTTTATACTGTCACTTACCACTGATGTCACCTTGAAAAGCTCTCTGTGATGTCCAGTTGTCACACTTCTAGTATGGGAATGACATCTTCACTAAAAAGGGTTGTGTTGGGAATTCAACAAGATATTGTGCACTATGTCACACAGTCCTGGACCCAGAGGAAGCACCCTAGACACAGCTCTCATTGGGTTATTATTCCTATCACTGTTACATCCTTACCCTGTACCAAGCCTTCTGTGTAGATTTAGGAATACACAGATATGCCTTTGAAGAATGTGCAGTCAATTTGGGGAAATGGATCAGTAAGAAGATAATTACTAAAATGCACAGTTTGATAAGCTCTTTGCCAGAGGGAAACAGTGAGGAGCAAAGTTTCTCTCAGCATCCAAGTGCAAATCGAAGAGAAAGTGGGTATAAAAAAGACTTACTTGCAATTCAAACTAAAGAGGGGAGTTGCCCATCCAATCAGGTACACTTACACCCAGAATATGGTGATGGACTGGACAACCCACAAAAGACCATGGTGGTTCAATGAATGGGGCCCCTGCACTGCCATTTACCAGCTATGGAGCTTCTTTTAGGTGCATTTTTCTGAGCCTCATCTTGTTCTGAAAGTGGAAGGCAGCAGTCCTCCCTGAATGAGGGTATTGTAAGAATTAAACAAATATTTGCAGAAAAAGAATCCAATGCATCAGTGCTCCATAAACAATGGCTCTAAGAACTTGACACAGGAGTAACACACACTTGACAGCAGAAAACGTAAGTCACCATCCTTGCCTTGCCCCCTTTAGAAACTAAAGTCTGTAGAGATATCATCTGTTGTCACCATTATGCTGTTACACAAGGTGGCCACAGCAAACAAATAAGCTAGGCAACCTTAAACTCATTTATCAGGTCAAGAAAGTGAGTCTCCAACAGGTGCTGTGCCCAGGGTTGCAAAATGGGTAGGGCACACATCTGAGTCTAAAGTCCAAAGTGCATCTGTTACCTGCTGCTATGACTACCCTGAAATTTACACTGCATCTAGAGAGCAGAAAGTATGTGATGCCTGCCTCTTGTGCTCAATGTGTTGTTCCCTGTGAAAGTGTTGCAGGCTCCCAGGCCCATGAAGAGATCCCCAATAAGGTGCCAACTGGAAATACAGTCACCAACAGAGCATTCTAAAATGGGAAAGAGTGCTAAGACTTGAAGAGAAGGTGGGGGTCTCTCAGAGTGTGATTAATATTTAATACAGGTAAAATAATTTCATATAAGCTTGCAGGCATCATAAGTCAGACTGATTCTGAATTCTTTAGAAATCCTAGGCTGAAAAAGGCAGTCTCATTGGCAGCAGAGCAGGAGCAAGGTCTTGCACTAAGAGATGGAGCCATTGGCAAAGTGTTCCTTCACATTCCCTATAGAGCAGCGCTCTCCACCTTTGTGCCTACCATAGCACATATGTCTCCCTTTTTTGCTTTAACTTTCTTCGCTGTCTCTGCAATTACATTATACCTTAATGTGCTGATTTGTTTATTGCCATAATAGAATGGGACTTCTGTCAGCAATAAACAGTAAAGATTAGTAATCTCTTGCATACCAAGAAAAACATTTGATGTGTTTTTGATTCTTAGTGAGTATTTTGTACATGAATCTAGGAATGGATACATGAGTTAATAGTTGTCTCCCTATGTAGTTGGGTAGCTCCTTAAGAGTTGGGTCTAAATCTCTTCCCAGTCCTGTCTTCAGCCTATAGTACAGGACTAGAAGACTGGAAAATTCTTAGCAAAGAAGAAATCATTGCAGTTAGTCCCCTCCTGGTTCCTAGGGAAGAGGTACTGGCTGTGGGGTAATTAGGGGGCTAATATGATAACTGGCAAGTTATCTTTGTAGAGTTAAAGAAGAAAATTTGTCTCAGTCTCACCTTGCTTAATCCTGTATTTGTTCAGGGATCACTAAGAATGCATATCCTCTGGAGAAACAAATGAAGAGCCACATGTATTTTCTATTCGAGTGCATATATCAAGTTCGAAATGAGAACTTTTAGTAAATGGGGCCATTTATGATATCATTCAGTGGGTATTAAATTTGGGTTCAAAATCTGGCTAGCTAGCTCTACAGTCTTGGGGCAGGCACTTTGCCTTGCTAGCCTTTGTTGTGGTTGCCCTGTTCCTCTAGCATGAAAATGAGCATGATGGCAGGGCTCTCCATGGAAGGATTCCAGTGAAAAGCATGTTTATAAAAGAACTGTGTATGCCTCAGATTGATTTACACACATCAGCGCTCTGGACAATATCACAAAAGAGAAAAGATTCCGAACACCACTAGGAACTCTCACATCTCATGGAGAGAAACTGAAACCACAAAAAGAAAGCTGCAAATCCAGAGGATTTCCAGTACTTTTGATCCTCTCATCATCTATCCAACAAGCTTCTTCAAATCCCATTACAAATCACACAATAGGAGTCTTTTAAAGGCACTGTTTTGCTGCCATTTTCCAGCATTGGTGATGGAGCTGCCAGTTGTCTTGAAGGCATGTTGTGATGGCCTCTGGATCTCCCCCACTGGGACTGATCAACAAAACCCCAGGCAAGTTCATTACCAGGGGCAGAAAGTCAAGCGCAAGATGCCAGGCAACAAGAAGGGAAAAGAAAGCAGATTCAATGGGAAGCTGGTTCATGCAAGCACAGGAGTAGGCAGCAAACCTGATCAGTGTCCTTGATGCACCCACCAGGGATGACAAGGTCTGATTCACCCTTTCATCTCTGCCTTCCAGCTCCATGTGTCATAACTTTGTTTAGGTTAGTTTTGTTTTTTTTTTTTTTTTTTTTTTTTGTACCAGGGATCAAACTTGCTATCTCACACCTGCCAGGCAGGCACTTACTTCACTGAGCTAAATCCCCGGCTCTGTAACTCTTTAAAAACACAGATAACAGTATTCTCTGAGTGTCCCAAATTAGCAGAGATTATGCCAGCCATCTAGCATCTTTCTCTGAATAACCTCACTCACCACTTGATTACTCTTTTTCCACCAAGTATAACAACCCAGGACACAAGACAACAAGGCACACTCGCTTTCCTCATTCAGGGGATGTCCCAATTGTTACATTGAGAACCCCTTTCCTGGCCCACCATGAGTGCTGAACATCTTAAAGTCTGCTTCCAGAGTCTGCTGTCACATGCTGCATCTGCAGCCTTCCAAGACCTACCCTTAGATCTAGCCAGAGGCAGGATTCCAAGATTGACAGTGTTCATAGCTCAAGTCTGGCATAAAAGAATGTGCAGCGAGAGCTCCTTCTCGCAGGGAAAGCCCATGTAGTCAAGAATTTATGGGGAGTGTTAAAGGGGACATAGGGTCAGAAAGAGCAGAACGGGGGCTAAATAGAAAGGAAGACAGATGGCCACATCCCATTCCTCACTCCTTCATGTAGAGCAGAATGACTTTCATTTTCATCACAAGATTCTTCCTTGTTCTCTGTCCAAGCCCTAAGGTTGCACACTGAAGCCCATAAAGGGGGACAGAGAGGGACAAAGGGAAAACATGTTCAGAGGGGGACAAAGGGAAAACATGTTCCCTTTATGAGCACCATTCTTAAGGGTCTCATAAGTTAGGAAGCTGAACAGACAGGGGTCAGAAATCCTGGGAGACAGAAATGAAGTGATATAAACCCTGACACTTCATGGGTTTATATAACAAAGTCACAGCAGATATTCAGAGCAGGTGTTATTACAGAATTATCAGCAAAAACGTACATTTCTATTCCCAGTGCTTCTAGGAAATCTCATTTTACTCATCTACATAATGGGCCTCATGATGTCCTGACTTATTGAACTATTTTGAAGATTAAAATGAAAATGTACATTTACACTCTGATCAGTGTTAGGGAGAAGGGGTCCTTCTTAGTGCTTTACTTTGATTGCAGTGAATTTCTCCAAACTTTCTTTCTTGCCTCACCCTCTTTGCTTCTCATTGATCCAAAGTGGACTTGGAATGAAGATGGTTTCATACAGGTTAGTCCTTTCAGCATCCACCCCTCTTCACTGAAAGAGACATAAAGCCCTCAGTGCTCCAGAAGCCTCATTCTGCCCTGCCCTGTCACCCCTATCTTTGGGTGGGCAGTGACTTCCACCTGAGAGACTGCCAACATCCAACACCTGGCTTGGGCAGAGAAGTGCCCACTTTTGCCCTATCCTCCAAACTAACTTTCTTTATAAGTAAAGACAAAATCTTAACCTGCATCTGCTTTACTCCTTTAAAAAAAAATCTTTTAAATGGTTCTGAATTTGGGAGTTGGGGGATAAAGAACAGTTAGAAACCCCATGTTCATTACAGGCATTCAAAGAGTGTTCTCAGAAAGTTGTTGCTATTACACCCAACCTGGAAATGCTGTTGTCTATGCTCTCATCATAGGGAACTTTTTCAGTTTCTTTTTTTCTCTCTTTGTCTCAGAAAACATCTCCTTTGCTTTCCCCTTTTTATCTATGCAGTTCCAGAATTTCACTGCAATGCCACTAGGTGTGGATGTTCTTCTTCCTGTTCCTTCCTCATTCATTGTATTTGGCACTCAATGGTCTCTTCCAATCTGTTGCTCCTTTCTTTGGCTCAGGCCTGAGTCCTGGCATTGTCCTCTTCCTCCCAACACCTGTGCCTGGTTACTGGGGCTCCTTCCTTTGCTGTCAGCAGGGAGATTTATGGGGATATGTTTTTGCCTCGCCAAGTGCTCCTCTGGGTCGCAGCTGTGTGTCATTCTGAGGGGCAGAGAGAATTCTGGGAACAACTGCGGAAGACAAAATCTAAGGGCTGCTAATTGGGAGGAGGCTTTGCGTCCTGTTCCTAGGAGCACATGGACCTCACTCAAAAGCAGGATTTTATGAAAACTGCTGAACCTAAACCAGTATCAGGCTCAGAGGAAGCCAGGAACTGGGACCTTAATCCTCTTAATGAGATTTGCAGCAAATCACACACCTCCCATAAACCACTTTGCTCATCAGTTAGTTGAGTGGCACCAATAACTTATCTTCCCTGACTCGACTCCCAAGATGGCTGGGAGGATCAAATGAGGCGCAGCACATGAAAAGGCTTTGAAAGTTGTCAACAGCCATGTGCATATGGTTGTGCATGTGTGACACACATAGAATTAAAATGCTCTCAAGATGAGCACTATATTAAAGGGAAAGGGAAGCTTGCAAAACAAGTCTACTCATCCTTTATGATTCTGTCAAAATATCTATTTTTGTTTACTTGACTTGGAGCCTGAAGTAATTGGCTTTATATTTCTTTAAAGGAACTAATCAAATAAGGAAATATCACTGAGATGATATTTCCCCTGTGGGTAGAGGGCACTGAGACTGACCAAATAACCTAGCAGTTTTGTGGTTTCCATCCCATTTTCACTCTGGATTATTCATCCTCATTAAGGGTGACTGTGGGAATAATGACAACTCCTTTCTTATAAAATATGTACAGGTTAATTCACACAAATTAAATGCACATTTGACAGGATTCCTTTGTTGTAATATGCTGCTTATATTTGTCTAATGCGCTGGAGATAACTGTAAGATTTTGTTTGGACCAGTGACTCCCTGCTAAACATGTTAATACACCATATCATTCTGTAGCAGAGGGTGTCTTTGGAACGTGCAGAATGCAAAGGCTAGGCAGGAGGAAGGGAAGTTAGATAAGAAGGTGGGGCTACAGCCAGGCAGAAGGCAAGAGGCCAGAGCAAATCCCTGTCCTCCACAGACCACGGAAGGCAGCAGGGGTACCCAGCTGCCTGCCACCAGCCTGAGAAGGGAGCCTGAGGCAGGCACAGATTGTGTTCAGGTTGGAGGGTAAGACTAATAACTCAGCAGAGACAACACAGACGTGCTTAGCATGCAGACTGCCTCGCCAGGAATCTTACTACTTTTGCCCCTCCACACCCTGCCAATGTCAGCTAATCCCTCCCGAAATAGCCATGTGCCTCATTCCATGCTGAATAGATCCGGGACAGTGCTGGAGGGAGCCCCAGGAATGTGCAGACATGTTCCTCTGGCTACACTAAAATACACTTTAGGGAACGTCAGAAATATGCGAACCCAGTGCACTTCAGGTCAACAGACATTGTTAGGATTATTATCACTTTTGAACATTTTCCTTTGAAGAATATCTCATTGGGTACTCATTTCTAACTTAAAAAATGAGTTGTTTCAGCTGGAATAGAGGTTGGGGGTTCGAAATTCAAGATCACCCTGGCACAACCTTTAAAAAAAAAAAAAAAGAGAGAGAGAAAATATCCTTTGACTTTGGAAAGAGGAATATCAAGGCTGAGCAAAGACAAGAGAGTTTCCTAAATCAACCATATAGGGTGGGGGATATAGCTCAGCTGCATAAGAACCTGGCAATAACAAGGCACCAATGTTTTGTTTTGTTTTTAGCACCTGGGATCTAAGAACACAACCTCATGCTTGCCAGGCAGATGTTTATGCCGCTGAGCTAAATCCCTGGCCCAAGTGCAAAGTACTGAGTTCCATGACTTGTAACAAAGAAAAAAAAAAAAAAAAGAAAGAGGAATAGAATGAAGGCTAGAATCTGGCTGCTTGGTAAAGTTCTCAAGTCTTGCTCAATCATTCACACAAACCGCAAAACTGTTTAGAGATGTCCATGCAGCAGCGATTTCAAGGTGCTTGATGTCTTGAGTATATTAGAAGGAGGAAGGAGGCTAAATCTCATTTTCTAAGCCAATCACATGACACTCATTAACATGGATGAGTTAAATTTATTACTGAAATAAGTCGATCTTCTCTGGAAATTGGAAGTTGGTGTTAATTTAACCATTGTACAGATAAGAAAACAAAGAGGTTAAACTGCTTGCTTCAGGTCACAATATTAATTTTGTGGCAGATCCATTGTTAGAACTCAAAATTGTAAGATTTAGTAAAAAAATCTGCAGTTTTTCCTGCCCTCTAGAAAAATCACTCCCCATTTAAAAGTATAACTACAAGCAAACAATATAAAGCAAACCATCATTAGATGCAACTCTGACATTTGCACAGGCCCTGGGTTTGGAAGGCTTTTCACTCCACTTTCAATCCCAATCACACTCAAGCATTGGGATTAGTGTAAGGGAAACAAGCACTTGTCTTATGCACAGAATTTTTTAAAATTAATTAATTAATTAAAAAATCAGCAATCAGATAAATGCTATATTAATATTATAATTTTATAATGAACATACTCATGAATTTGGAGAAAATTCGTTGAAATCTGTATCGACAATTAAGGTGGCACTCATTTCTCTACTTCAGCTTTGGAAAATCTTTGGGTGCTCTTTCATTGACTTTCATTGACTAGCTGTCAAACTTGAGAGATTCTCAGTTTAGTCATCAGGGAAATCAGGAAGTTGATTCCTGTCTCCATGACTGTTATAAAGATAAATTGAGCTAAAAAGTGTGCATGAAGTCCCTATTAGCCAATAGCAAATCAAAGGCACTTACTGTTATTACCAAGTTGGCAAACTACGCCCCCCTTCCCAAGTAGAATTACAGAAACAAAAAGAAAAATGATGCTCTATTTACATGAAAATAACATTCTCCAGTCTTTCCCAGCTGTAAGATATTCCAGAATCCTCAAGGATAAATCCAGCAGAAAGTTCTTCACAAAACCTCAGAATGATGGATCACTTCGCCAGTGTAGAAACCGAAGCCTAGATTTGCCTTAACCGAGATCATGCAATAAAATAGCCGCTGACTCAGGTTTCAGTTTTTACCTCCACTTAGGCAAGCAAGAGGCCCTGATATCCTTCCCTGATAGCACCCCAGGGGCAAAAAGCAGCCCTGAGTCCTGCCACCAAGCCCACTCAGTATTTCCCTAACATCTCCCTGGCCCAGGGTTTGGCTGGGCTCAGGAAGCACAGAGATGAATGCAAAGTGAATTCTTCTCCCCAGGGGATTAGCTGTGAGGGAGGAGCAGCAGAAGAAGGTGGTTAAGCCTATTCACATGTTTCTGTAATAAGATCCTTCCTCTGTCTTTTGTTCCTTCTCCCAGAAAAAAATGGCCCAGAGAAGCAGACAGATGTTGGCAACATCTGGGCCATTGTTGTCAGGGCAGCAAGTAACTCCGGGCTGCCACTGGAAAAAAGAAGTTGTTGGTGTTAGGAAGAATAATAACGAGGTAATATTTGCATAGAGCTTTCTCCAGGTTCAAAACAGTCCCCCGCCACACACACACACACACACACACACACGCACGCACGCACGCACACACACACCGCTCCCGTCTATTAGCCTAAGCAATACAGACAGAATTTCCCTAAAAGCCAGGTGGAACCATTTCCATTTCTCAGTGAGGTTAAGCTTCCTATTCCAAATCACAAAGCCCATAAAGGAGCTAGAGCCCAAGAAAAAGAAGTATGACACTTAGGCTGGTGTTTATCCTATGTGCCAATTTCAGGCTGGAGGTGGCTGTATAAAAATGAGTGGGGCCCCACCTCTGTACTTGAAGAAAATGTCTCCTGTGTCCTCATTAATTTGCAGGTCCTGAATACTGTGTCAACGGGGCCCTGGTGAACATGCTTTCCTTATTTAGTTCTCTTGATATCAGGAATGAACACTATTTTCACCTTCTTTTGGATGCAGAAGTTGAGAGAGAGGTTAAGCAACTGCCGATGGTCACACCGGAAAGTAAATGAAGTAAATTCACATCACTAGGCCCTGGTGATGTGAATGCTGCAGTGACTTGGGTAGAACCGAAACATCAGGTTCTTTTTATCATCCTCTTCATAGACCGTGTCACATCTTTGGTAGGTGGCAGAGCCCAGAACCCCCTAGATTCCCTAATCAGTCAACTGGGTAAGATAGTGTGTGTGCTGATAGAAGGAACTGGGAAGGCCTCGGGATGGGCTACATCTTGACTGGGATTCTCAAGGACAAAGAAAGGTACATTATAGATTAAGCAATGGTCTGTACAGGTAGGGCTTGACAAGTCCCATAAAGATGATGTGGCTGGAGTAGAGTAAGTGAAAAAGGAGGAAAAAGACTACAGATTGGGATGTCATCAAAGGCTAGACAGCAGAAAGCTAGGAAACCAACAGGGGGAGACTGAAGCTTAGCTCCTCTTCCCTCACCACAGACCCTGGAGCTCCCCTTGGTACAATTGTGAAAACAGCCTGCAGCACACAGCTGTCCTCAGCTCCTGAGCCCATTCCTCACTGCTGCTAAGGGTCTTTAAGAGACTTTCTTAAGAGGTAATCAAAGCCTAAATCTCATTTTCAAAATGAAGGTCTGAAGCCCAACTAAAGGAACGGATTTGTGCAAACTCGTGCAGCACATCAGGGCCTTCACTTAAGATCTAGCCCGAGCTTTTTGCCTCTCTGGGAGACCCTTTACAGTACTTACTGACTTACACTCTCAGCCTTATATTCTGCACATAACAAGGTTTCAGTATGAGGTGCACCCTCACTCCTTGACTGCTTGAGTCCTGGTTACAATTCCCCTTTCCTTCTGAGCCTTTCTGGGCTTCTGCTTTGTCTACCCTAAAAGAGACACTCACAAGGGAGAAAAGGACAGTTCTCTCTATGCCATCTGCTTTTTCCAAGCCTAAGGCTATTTAAAGCCAGGAGGACTATCAGCTCTGACATGAACTGAGACAAATAAATAAAACCTCACCAAGGTGAATTTGTCCTTTTGATGCTTTTCAAAATTGACAAAGTAGCTTCTCAGCATCTGCAGGAATCATGAGTTTCTTCTAATGGATTAGTTTGGGTATACTTTCAGCTAAAAGAAACATTGACAACTACTCTTCTGTGATCTAGAAGTACCTTGCAAAGGCACTGTTGAGTTGCATTGAAACTAGAGGTCATTTTGACATTTATATCACTTCAACCAGTGAGAGTCTTGTGTAGCAGTTCAAACACAATAACTGCAGAACACATAGATAGACACATGGGCAGAGTGCAATTAGGGGTGACAGGAAGTGCTGGGAATTGTGGCAAACTAGACAACATGTGAACTTGCTGAAAAAGAGTTACTTACTATGGAAATTAAGCCAGTTGTCAGCACCCAAAAATGTAGACTGACTATAAGTGGGACATGTAATTTACACATGCATGTTCACATACAAACATTCTCTTTCTCTCTCTCTCTCTCTCTCTCTATATATATATATATATATATATGTATATGAATGATATCTCATATATATACATCATATATATATCATATATACATATATATATATGAATGATATCTCATATATATACATCATATATATCATATATACATATATATATGAATGATATCTCATATATATACATCATATATATATATATATATATCATATATACATATATATGAATGATATACATATATAAGCTTTTACCTACCAATTCTTTTTACATTGGTTTGCCCCATTATGGACAAAATGAAACTCATCTGAGGCATATATAGTGATGCCTTTGTTCATGAACTACTTCTGTTGTGAACAATTTGGTTTGCAAAAATTCGCTTCCATTCCCAATTCCTTATCAGGTGATGAAGGTGACCACAGACATCTTCCCCAGAATCGTGGAACAAATTAAGCTCATGAAGAAAGGTTCCACCATTGTATATAGTCTGGGGACCTCAGTTTATGACCCTTATTCTATGGGGTGCAATTAGCTTCATTTAACTTGGATCTACCTTTGGCATTCACATTACTACAATCCTCTAAGAGTGTTTCCCATTTGGAATGGTTCCCCTGGACTTAGCCGACATCCTGCTAAGCATTCCTATAGACCACTGGACTGAAAATTGGCAAGTTTCCACCTAGAGGCTGTAACTTACAAATATATCTCCAACTTCCATTCCTTTTACACTCTGCTGGTGGATATAATTGAGTTTCTCCCTGTACTAAATGAACTCTGAGTCTTTAGTACTTGATGTACTTAATGGAGGAAAGTCGAGAGAGGGCTGGAAAAGCAAGAATAACATAGAAATGGAATAGGGATGTGCTAGTTGGAGGTATCATAAAGCTTTTATCGTCTCTTGTTAGAAGAGAAAACCGTAAGTAATGTTATCATCTCACTCTCCGCATAATGAAAACTTTATGGTTTATGGTACACTGCCCTGCTGCTGACACACAAGAGGCCTTGGGACACAGGTAGGGGCTCAGCAAATGCTGGAGTCTATATTCAGGAGGGGGTGAGCAGGCTGAAGGATCACTGGAGGTGATGTTCAGTTGGAAAACCTGCTCTCTCAGGAACATGGCTAGAAGACCTCCCTAGAGCGCACCTCTCAATGCATATATGTGGTCCCAACTGATCTGTAGAATACTGCCACGGCTTCCTGAAGCAAATGCTAGTTTTAGAATTCCACAGGGAACTCAGCTCTGCCCTTCCTTCTGAGTGGTTTTGCAGGGAGAGATGACTCACTCTAGATTGCTAGTTTACTTGTTGGTTTATCACCCTATCTTTCATTTATTCATTCATTTGACACATACTGATTATTCATCATGGTCGTCATCATCATCACCATCAACATAAACATCACTGTAATTCATTAGTGACTTCTACTTTTTAAGCATCTTGTATTTTCACATATAATTCTCTACAATTCTTACAAGAAGAGTATCACTATTCCCTTTTCCTAACAAGGAAACTAAAGCTCAGTAAGGTCATATAATATCACCAAAGTCATACTGCTGATTTATGGGAGAGCTAAGGTGTGAAACTAGATTGGCTGGCTTTCTAGCTCATGGTTTCCTTACCATAAGCCCCTGCCTAATAATTGTATAGCACTTTGCTATATGTTGGAAAGTGACTCTCATAACTGAGAGTAGATCAAATTATCCGTGCTTTTTAGAAGAGAAATTGAGTCTCAGGCAGATTATTCAACATGCCAGAGGACACACAGCAATTAAGCAGGTCTCAAACCAAGTTTCTTCACTCCATGGCCAGAACTGGTTAAAAGAAAATGTAACTCTCAAGTCTATCTAAGCAATTGTACTTGTAATCTTATTGATCGATTATAATTGTCTCACCTCAGCCCTGCCTCACTTCATGGTTTTGCTCAATAAAACACCCTTGAGAAGCAAGGTTCACAGGGAACCCACTTTCCAGGCCCCTTTCTGCCCCTCTTAGACACCAGCTTTCTTTCTCTCAATAAATTCTCCCTATTCTTAAAAAAATACATCTATAATTCCATCACTGATAATGACAACCAGTAATAATCCTGGATGTTATCAATTCCTCACTTTGTGTCAGAGTGCTGCTAAGCATTTTACTAGAATTCACTCATTCCACCCTCATTATCATCCTATAAAGTCACTGAGACTATTACCATAAAAAAGAAACTGGACTCAAAACATTAGACAAAGTTTGCCCAAGGAACAGGGTGTACTCTTAAATGTCATAACCAGCATTTACACCAAGATTTGTTGGAGCCTTATTTTTACCAAAATTCTTAGCCTTTTACCGATGTGCAAGAAAGGCACTATGAAGGATAATGACCCAGACTCAGAATCAAACACATCATCATACTCCAAGGTGGCTCCTCTGTGCAGTCTCCCCTTCTTCCCTGTAACTGACTGAACCACTGCACTCCTGTTGGTAACTGCATCTCTGCCAGGTGGCTGCATTCTGACCAGTGAAATATACATACAGGCATTGGGAGGTGTTTCTGTACCTTGCAGAGAGCTTCTTTGTTTGCAAGGTGTACTTGGCTTCTTCTTTTTCTTTCTCTCTCATAACTGATTTTCTTATTTTTATCAGTTACTATACTACATCTGGATCTCTTATCACCAGACTTGTTTCCTGTCAGAGAAAAAATAAACTTCATCTTTCTAAAGACATTATTATTTTTGATTTCATAGTCATTTCCAGAAAGACCTAATGCTAATGAATACAGAGCTGTCCGCAAATAGCTTACAGTCCTTTAGGGAAAAGAATGCAGCAAATAGTCATGATACAAGTCAAAGGTGGCAGTAGCCTGAGTAACAGTGAGAAAAGGGCTCTCTCCATTCATACTCTCATGGCCTGCACCAATAATAGTACTGATAGCAAAACCCACAGGTTGGGGCATGCTCTCTGTTACGAAAGGCGAATATATTCATTTCAATTAGATGTGCCTGGTGCTAGGATTGGAACCTATTGATCCTGCCCATCTGAAGGCTGATTAGTTGGAATATTTGGGTGAATGGATAATAACAGGCTAATAAGCCTGCTCTCAGAATGCTGCCACACGTCTTTTTCAACACAATGTTACTGGTGCATTTGCAGCATCTGTGACTAATCTTCAAGTGGAGGAAGGCCAAGTTTGCAAAGCAGCAGAGGGTCAGGCTCAGGGTCTCCAAGGTCTCAACAGATGGAATGCGCTCAGTCTAATCCTCAAATTCTGTGCTGAGACTCAGGTGGCTAAGGTTCTTCCTCTAACATATCCTGCTGCTTCCAGAAAGGTGGAGATACAAACTGAAGCCAAAGTATGCTGATAGGACAGGGCTTGGAGATGTGAGGTCTCTGTTACTGATTCAAGTCTACCAAGAATGAATGCACTGGGTGATTGAAACCAGTTCTTTCCCCTGTATGGCATTCACATTCCTTATCTGTATAATTCACAGTAATCTTGAACTAGTTATATTTTTGCCTCCTGGTATTTGTACTCATTCTTCCCTTCCTTGTTCATTCTTTCCCAGCATCTTTTGCCCTATTATTTAGCTTTTTGAAAAATCTGCTCTATCCATCCCATATTTAGGTGCTATGGTTTACATCTAAAATGTTCCCAGAAATCTCATAAATTCAGAGGTGGAGACTTAGGGAAGTGATTGGAGCATCAGGACCTATACTCATCAGTAAATACCTATCAGTAAATTAATACACTGATGAGTTCATCACTCAGTGTGTTATTAGGACACGCGTCCTGTTTGGAAGTGGATCACTGAAGGTATGACCAAGAAGGGTGTATTCCTATCCTTGACTCCTCAAATTTCCCTGTTTCCTGGCTGCCATTGATAGAGTGGCTTTTCCCCACCATGCTCTTCCATATTTCTCTATTGGAGTCAATCAACCATGGACTAAATCCTCTAAAAACTGTAAACAACAATAAATCTCTCCTCCTTTAACTTGTGGGTGTCAAGTATCTTATCCCAGTGACAAATTGTAACTAATACACTTGGCTTCAATGTTACACAGACTCTCTATCTTTTATTTTTATTCAATTTTTACTTTTTGGTACATATCTGTAGTGCATAATGATCACATTCTTTACGGGGAGTTGGTATATATGCATAACACTTCTAAATTCATTTTTATCTCCATCCTCTCCCTCCTCTCCCTCGCCCTCTCTCCAACTTCAGTTCCCTTTTCCTTCTGCAAAAGATCTATTTTGCTATTTCCTGTTATCTATCTTTTATTTTGCCCTTTATTTATATTTTTGGCTTTTCAGATAAGAGAAAGCACTCTGGTAGAAACTGTACAAGTATTTCCTAATCTACTTTTCCCTTTTAATTCAAAGCTCTGTGATGGCAAAGGTCACATCTAAATGATCACAATTACATCTTCAATATCTAGCACAGTGTATGGCACAGAGAGAACAAAATAAAAAGCGTATTTGCTATAGATTTGTTCTACCCATTCCACTCAACGTAATGAGTCCAATTTAAACTGACATTGAAAAATCAAGCCCTTTACAAACCTCTAAAATGATGTACAGATGTGGAGATTTAGGAGTAATGAAAAAAAAAAAGTCTTTGAAGGTAGAGAAAGAAAGCATTTCAATTCTTTCAAGAAAATCACACTAGCTCAGCATGTCACCAATAATTACTCTGGATTTTCCTTTCCACATTTACTGTAATTAAGACAGTGTTTTCATTAGAGGAGAAACTAAGGCCTAAGGCTTCAGAAATAATGCAAGGTACAAATCCTGGCATGAGGGCACATGAGTTGGGTGGTAGGGGCCATGTCCTGCAGACCCTTTTGAACCTCTGTCCTCTTAAGTGCTATGGATAGAAAAATCACTACTGAGCTCACAGTTGAGAGTCAAACAGAGCTAATGTGTATAAAATGGATTGTAATCTGTAAAATGCTATGGAAGTATCAGTTAAATAGCTTTCTGCTGCCATGGCTTCTGGATAGTGGATGCTAGAACTCAGTTTTCAGACTCCTCAGTTCTGGGGAAGACACGAAATGAGGAGAGTGTGGCATGCCTGATGCACTACTATTCCCAATTCTCTAAAAATTTAGTAAAAAACAAGTATGTATTAGAAATGAGCATCTAGTATGTGCTAGAAATAGGAAGAAGGCATGAATAAAGATATGCCCTGATTTCAATGTCCTTTCCAGTCTGCTGGCTAGAGGATGGGCTGGGGAGACATATCACCATCCAATGGGCTCTTTCAGAGTTGTGCACTGCTCTAGTAGAAGAATGATAACACGGGGCAAGGAGTGGTTTTTCCAGTGGGATTCTGAAGCAACATTTGGTGCATGGATTCTACCTCATGAGGAATTCTGCAGAGGGAAACAACCAATTACAAAACATTCCTTCAAAAAGGCAAAGGCACTGACAAGGGAGATCATGACTGGATGCTAGTGGAGTCTACAAAGCATTTTGGAGAGAAAAACTGAAAAAGAAAATGTAACAAAATGAGAGAGAAAAATAAGAGGAAAAGAGGTAAGAATGTTAATTGAAACTGTGGAGAGAATGTCTAATAAAAATAAGAGGGAAAGGCAAGAATGAATGGCTCGTCCCTTATCTCGAGTCTTCGGGGGCCACCCATTGCCTGCATCATCCATCACTCAGGCTGCCTTCCTGGCTATGGGACAGAAATCTGCCCAGAGTTGCTGCTTGTCACATATGAAGACTGAGGAGCAGCGAGAAAGCACAGACGGAGATTCTCTTCTAGAACAATTTTAGAAATTATTTCTTTTTAAAATTGACATAAAAAATGTACATATTTATGGGGACCATGTGATGTTTTGATACAGTCATGCTTTGCGTAATGTACAAGTCAGGATAAACATATCTATCTCCTCAAATGTTTATCATCTCTTTGCAGTGGAAACATTCAAAATCCTTTCTTCTAGCTTTTTTTGAAATATGCCATATGTCATCATTACCTACAGTCACCACACTATAAAACAGAAGGCCAGAATATATTTCTGGAATCTCACTGTATTTGTTACCTGTTGATCAACCTTTTCTCATGCCTTACTGCCTGTAAAGGGATTCTGACCCTAGCTGTGCTGCATCCCATGGAGGGAAGGAACAGCCTTTCCCAATAGCAGTTATTCCCTTAGGAGTAAGGGGGCAGCAACACCTGCCTCACAGTTACACGGATCTCAGGATTGATAATTTTTGCCTCAGATACAGCCCTCGATTTTGATGTATTCAGGATTGAAAATAAGAGCTGTTATTCTGAGCCCACAGCTCCATTTTCAGACCTCAGGCTCCAATCAATTTATGGGGCAGTGCCCATACCTGCAAGGGGTGGGTCCTGAGTTGTGACTGTGCTACTGTACAGGGAATTAACAGGAAGCCTCACTACAGAAGTGGAAGAGAGAAGGAAGCTGTGTAATTTCCTTTTTAGGCATCACAGGCACCTAGCAGGTGGCCCTAGGGTGTAACAGACACTCGCAAGACATGAATTTCGTGTAACTATTAATAGAGACAAGCACTGTATTCATGCAAAGCCTGGGTCATGGTGTCTCTTAATATAGGCTGTCTCACTTGTACCTCTCAAGGACTCCTGGCCTTCTAAATCTCAGCATTCAACAGGCTTAGAAAATAAAGCCCAAAGAGGCAACCAGGTGAATTCACCAACCCTATCCGGTAAAGGTCTATTTATCTGTCACTCTTATGTGTCAGTCAATGTTCCAAGCTTCAGCATGAGAGTAACATAAATTTTCTGACCTCTAAGTATTCATTGTCTTGTAGTCCCACAGGCTTGAGGGGCCCACCTCACATACATAAAACTAAATGTTAAGATAAAAGTGAGGACAAGGTGTACGCCCCAAGAATGATCATGCAGTTCAAACAATGAGGACAAAGACCACATCAGCTTATTAGAGAAGCTGAAAAAGTAATGCCCCGTAGATTCTCTGACTTAGAGTCAAAAGAGACCTGAATGCTCTGGGGAGATGGAATGGTACAGGCAAAGACATGGTGAAAGTATCATGGAGCCCCTGACATGCTGCAAGAAGTTTACAACGTCCAGGGTGGACACATAATGTGAAAATGGCAGTGGCAGGGCATAAGGAAGTTGCCTACTTGGGAACATAGACAACCTTAGAGGCATGGGGCTCAGATGATCCTAAAGGGCACGGAAGCCATAGGAATATTCTAAGAAAGCAGATGATAGGAAGGGATGTGTGTTCAGCAGAGGCTGGCATCCTAGCCCCTTGGTCAGTGCTGTTGAACATCAACAAGAAGAAAGATACAGTGATTATACTGTCTAGAGACAGGGCAGGATCTGTTTAGTTTCTACACAGTTTATGCAATCTTGTATTTTATAAAAAACATAAAACACAGATGCAGTGCACTGTGGAGAGAGTTTAAGACATGCAACACTTAATGCTCCCAATCTGCAAGTAAATTCAAGTTCAGCAAATCCCATGTCCTCTTTGAACCATTCTCTGTACTCGAGACGTTAACCAGGCTACCTGCACTACAAGGCTCTCTGTTGATGGTCACAGTTGGGGCCACCAACTCTCTAGATTCACTTTCCCCACCATTCTACAGAATCTCATTGGCTGAAAACATCTCTAGAACACAAGGTTTCTTTTTCAGTGAATTTTTCAGCGGTTATTAAAAACCCTTATTTGATTCTGTTCTCATCACAAGATTCTGGAAGTCAATCGTAAGTGAATGAATGAACATAGCTGTGACTTGATAACTTATAACTTCTGAGATCCTATCAGGTTCTTCAAGAGCTTCTGAAGAAAAGAAGGAGAAAGAGAAAACAATAAAACACAAAAGAAAAAGAGAGATAGACACCATCTGTGGGGAGTCTGCTTTCTCCAGTCTCAGCTCCTGAAGTCACAGAGCCTGTTAGTAGCTTCTTTCTATCCTTTCCATTTAATCTTGCCTCTGTCTCTCTGCAACCTGTCCTCTTTCCCTCCTTGATTGACTGCTTGAAATGGAAGGCTTTATTTTCACTCTGCTTCTCCTTTCACGTCTGTTCAAACTGGAAAGCTATTAAGATCATTTTGCCCAGAGGTTTTCAAACTTTATTTTGCAGCAGAGCCCATTGTCCAAATAAAATTTTACACTCAAAGGCCAATACACAAAATGTGCAAAGGGATAGTTCCTGTAAGAGTGAGGGCGCAGCAGCTGGCACGCGGTTCCTCTTTTAGCCTCCACCACCGTCCAGCTTGACCCTCAAGCACAGCCACAAATCCCCAAGGTCCCAAGAAGCATGACTTAAAACCTATGGTCTGTCTTTCTTATTCTCATTTTAAAGACAGAGAAATGGAAGCCCTGATGAAAGAAATCACCTGCTTAGGCCACTACTGGAAGACAGCAGAGGTGCAGCCAGGATCCAGATTCCTGGGCTCCTAGGACACCTACTGTTACCTATATCCTATTGCCTGCGTTGTCCAAGCTGTTATGATCACAGCCTCAAGGCTTTCAAGGTGATTCTCCCTAGAGAACATCCCCATTTCCTCACTGCTTTCTCTTCCTTTCTTTAAAAATCAACTTGCTAAACACCCACACACAATGCCAGCCCTGCTTTTTGGAAACGGAAACATAGGTTCTCTTGCTTGTTGTCCCTGCAGAGACATCTGAGTCCAGGCAGGACCAGAAGAGACTGTACAGACTTCTGCTCTGTAAATAACACATATGTACATGCATGCATGTATACATATACACACACACATAAACACACACACACACACACACACACACACACACACACACACACACACCCTTATCCTTTAGTTAAGTGACAGGGCAATTGGCAGAGCTAATAATAGGCAAAGGATCAAAAGACCAGGTTTGAGCGCTAATCCCATTCTTTTCCAGCTACCTGACCTTGTTTGACACAGGTTTTTGTCCTTATTTGCCCCTCAAGTTTTCTAAGAAGATCAAGGAAGATAACAGAGATAGACACTTTTTATGAGTTAAAACTTAAGTACTTCCATGGATCTATTAATTAAATTGATTTTGAAAGAAAGGGTGTTTCTAATTATCACTTGGTCCTGCCTTCTAAAAAACACATATTTATTAATTTACTCAAAACACTCACAAAGCACCATCTATGTGCCAGACAGTGGATCACACGGCCTCCAGGTCTCGTGAGAGCCTCAGACACTATCATTCCTGTGCACAGTGCAACAAATGGAGGCCACTCGGGGGATGAAGTCCTGGGTCATGGATCTAGCCTTGGGTGAGAGGGCTACCAAAGGCTTCCAGGAAGAACTAATGTCTCAGTTAATATCTGCAAGGTGAACTGGGGCGATCAGGCAAAAAGCGTAGGTGGGGAGGATAACATGGGAAAGCAAGAAGTCACTTACATGGAAGGAAGAACAAGTGAAAAGAGGCTGTGAGTGGTTCAGTGTGCATCAGGGAGTGGTTAGAGGTGAGGCTCACTCAAGACTAAGCAATGGTCAGAGCACGAATCGTTCTAGAAGTAAATCTCAGAAGGCAGTGCCATCACAGCGTCCTACATCTATAGTGGAAAAGCTGAGGACAACATGACAAGATCAGGCATGGAGAGCAAGGGAGACAGAATGTCAACGCAGAGCCATCTGTCTGCTTCTCCAGTAACCTAAATGGCTTGCTCACTCCCTTGTCTCACTCGCAATGTGCAGCAAGTGCCACTTTCTCAGAGAGATGCTCTGTGGTCATTTAAAAAACAAAAACAAACAAACAAAAAAGGGCCGGGCATTTAGCTCAGCAGGCATAAGTGGCCTGGGTAACAAAAACAAACAAACAAGCAAACACAAAAAACTGAAAAAAAAATAAAATAAAATAAACCCCAAAACAGAACCGACCATTGGTTAGTCTTTATCTGGCTGTCATACTTCACTTTCCTCATGATACTTATTACAATTCTAATATGATAATATGCTTTGTAAATTTATGTACTGGGTCACTCACTTCCTCTCTGACAAAGACATAAACTTTCTAAGGATAGGGATTCGGTTGTCTTCTTGCTGTACACCTGGCAATTGGCAATTACCACAGTACCTGGCACCTGAAAGGAACTCAATACATGTAAAATGAGTATCTATCTAAAGCCCTTGCTATGATGATATTACATTATGCTGCTGTAATGTAACAGAGAGCCTCTGGCCTCCTTGTTCTATTATGAAGAGATCAGCATGATAAGATTTAGCTTCACAAAGTCCAGGCTGCTAGCAGTATGGAAATATTCACAGAGACACAAATCTAGAGTCCAAGAGAACAATGAAGAGACAGCGGCAATAACTTTTGGAAGATTGTGGTGTGTATGCCATAGCAATAAGCAGATACAGATACAGATAGGAAGCACCCAAAGGACACGACACTTTGGCAATTCATCGGTCCAAGATTTGGAGGCTGCATGCTAAGAGAAGTCATCTCCATGGAGGCAGAACTGTTCTTGTTTTTAAGTATTATATATGAAAATGGCTTGAATAGTCTCCCAAATTAAATTCCTTTAGAAAGGCCTGTGATAAAATTATATTCTTAATGGGTTTGACAGAGAAATGTCTTTGGAAAAGGAAAAATAAGATTAATTATGAGCATAAACGTCTAAATCACATAGAAGTGAAAGCTAAGTATACTCAATAGTGAGGCAGCTTTCTCTGAGAACAGGGATTGACCTTGATGACCAGCAATGATTATCAGTAGCTATCCAGACAGTGCTTCAGCTTTTTTCTCTGTGTACATGCATGTCCAGTTATGGCTATCACTGTACAGGCAGAGTTCAAATGTGGTGGTTTTCATTCCAACACTGCCAGAATAGATATTAAAATGCTGCAAATACCTGATTTGCTTGCATTCATGCACTTGCTCATTTATTCATTTAGTCAATCAATTAATTAGAAAGTAATTCAACTAGTTGTTTCAGATATCCTCAAAATGCCAGATTCCATATCATAATAAACACAAAACAAGGAACCAACTATAGTCTTACACATAGTATGAATGGCCCAGTGCTTCTTAACTATGTTCTTTGCAAAAGGCCATTCTAAAAAATGAAATCATTGTTAGAGTGTTTTCTATTTGCCAGTAACTAGAGATGTCTAGCACCATTTAATCAGCAATTCTATGCGGGTGTTATCATCACCCTCGTTTGTCAAATAAGGAAGCTGAAGCTCAGCAAGGTTTAAGAATTTTCAGATGAAGCACTCTGGGAAATTAGAACATAGATTAAATTTATATCAGAATTTTAACAAAGCTTTTTCCTGGTCCTCAGAAATGTCTCACCTTTGTAAAATTGGGATCTGAAGTAAGGGAGCCCTGGAATGAATCCTGGCAAGCACAGTGGCCAGTGGAGCATGTGGAACTGTGCCTATTTCCCAGCAAGTGCTCGAGGATGTGATCTGTTGTTACTGCTGTTATTAATATTTACTGGGCAGGTGACTTTGCCTTTGAATTACAGTGTTCTCCATTGAAAAGTGGGAACAAAATGTACCAGGGAGTTTGGATGTGAATTACAGAGATTGTGTCTCTCTTGCTGTCCAGTACACTGAGTGGCCACTGGTAGCCAGATCAGAGTTTCTCACCATGCCATGACAGAAGGATAGTCCTACATCTCTGGAGAGTTAACCTGTACCTGATCACAGGAGAAACTCCTTGATGACTATTTTCCCTCTACTTACCTGCGTTTCTTGTTTCAAAAGGCCATGACACTCTAACAGATCTCTTCTGGTTTCTTTCCAGCAAGGAGCAAAGGAAGAAGTGCTGGATCATGAGAACGGGAACAGCAATGCCTTGGGGATGCCCTGGGGGCACTCAAAGTCCAAGGCTAGGGACTATCTTCAGAAGTGATTCCTTGCCAACTTCAAGGCTGTCTCCCTTCTGCTGGAAGGCTCCCCAGGGCTAGAGAAAGAGCTGGTGTGGTGGGAATCCAGCAACTTCAGGACAGCTGGATATTGTTACCAAAGAGAGAAAGGTATCTACATCTAGTGAGTGCTCTATGGTGCAAGGCCTCTGCTTCCTTCTTCGTCTTCTCTCTTCTTACCCTTATCACACGTTTAAAACAAGCTACATTTGAGAACAAGAAAACAGAGGCAGAGAATTCCAACACAGTTACAAGCTGTCTCTGACCATCTGAATGGCAATTTCTGGAATTTGTGTCACAATAGTCATGAAAGGGTTAGTCAAGACATGACGGTGAGGGAGATACTGACCCTGTGATGGCCTCTAAGTCTTTGAATGAAGCTGAGGTCAGTTCCAAAATAGCTGGCATTGGAAACACAGGGGCCTGTGTAGTCAGTGTGACTCAGTTCCCCCACACTATTCAGCCACACACTAGAGGTACTTACCTGCCTTCCAGGCCAGCTCCAAAAGCCTTCCTGAGTCTGAGCACTCATGTCCTGCCTGCTATACCTGTACCAGCCTCCTGACAGCAATGCTTGTGGAGCCTGCTGAAGTGGGGTCTAACAGGTGGAGGTGAGGTTCCACTGCCAACTCTGCTCCTACTGAGCTTAACTTCCTTGAGCAAATGATTCCACTTCTTTGAGCCTCACATTGTCTTGTCCCTCAATTGTTATCACTAACAGAAAATTCAGAATATGGTGTGAGGAATAAATGACAAGATGCACCGAGGCACACTGTGAGCACTGAACAGGTCAGAATGGTTGAGGAAGTGGGAAAAAGGGCTAACAGCTGCCATTTACTGAGCATCACTATGTGCCAACTCCATTCTAAACAGTTAAGTAGTGATCAATACTCTTAAGTAGCCTTTACATTATAGGTGAAATTTGCATTGTCCCCCAAACTCATGTGCTGAAAATATGGCTGCCAGCTGATTTTGGGGGGAAGGGTAAAATAATGGGAAGGCTTATCTCATCAATGGGTTAGTCCACTGCCATGTTCCGAGTGAAGTGGACTATTATGCAATGCGGCCTATTTCTTGGGACTGGGCAAAGGGGGTCAATTGAGGACCATATCTTGTCCCCAGGTCCTTTTCCTCTGCTGCCCCTCCTCTGCTTACTGCTTGCTGCAACTTGGCCACCGTACATGTCTACTATGATACCTTTAACTAAAAACATTGCCACAGGCCTAAAGCAGTGAAACCAGTGGACTGTAAAGCATGTATTTGGTCACAATGACAGAAAGATGACAAATGGAATTTTTTAAAATTCATTATACATGTCAGCTACCAAATATTTTAGACTATTTCAACGAAACCTATTGTATTCTCAGCCACTTGATTGAACCAACAGATTTTGAGTGTTCATGAAGAGAAAACCCATGACAAAAAGAAGGGAAGACTCCAGTGGGTATCAGGTATGGTCTTTACCTTGGTCAGAAAGCATAGTGCCAAGCAGTAGAACAAGTTCATAACTGGTTATTTTGACATTAAATACGTCTATTTGTACATCTATGCATCAATGTACAATTGATCTAAAGTTGTTATAAACATACAAAAATAGTACTTTACTACCCCAGATTTATCCTAAAAGACTTTGTTCTGTTTTGTACTATATTCTTCTCTTCCAGTGTATTCTGTTCCATTCTTTTTCCTTCCTTAATACTTTCTTTTCCTTTTTAGTGTAATTCTTTCTATACTGGTCAATTCTGTTCCATTTTATTCCATTCTGTTCTCTTATTTTATATTCTATCCCACACTACTCTTCTATGTCATTTTCTATTTGTCTTAACAATGCTTGCTGTAAGTCTCTATATTTCATGATTGATTAAATGGTTTCAGCCTGTATTCCAAAAACTACCAGTTAAAAGAATTTTTTTCCTGTTACATATAGCGGATAAATTATATCTTAACAACTAGTAGAATCTTAACACAAGTTACTCTAACTGAAGAAGGGTGGAGACCCAGGAGCATCTGGTGACTTTCTGCATTACACATGTCTAGAGACTGGTGAGGACACTTTAGGATTAATACTCATTTTAAAGAGCTAAACTATCTGTAAAAAGTATATGCTTCAGGTAAACAGTGGGAGAGTATTTAAATTGTTAATTCAACTGGTTTAGTTGTGTGCTTTTCGCAGATGCTTACTGGGTATGATGTTCAATTATAGAAGTGAGATATAGCAAGGAACAAGGATTCTTACTTTCACTGAGGTTATATTGAATGCCTACCATCCACTAAAGTCTCTTACATACACCACCATATTAACCCACTCAGTCTCCCATTTATAACCATTTTACACATAAAAGCAAGTACAAAAGTAACCTGAGTTCAAACATTGATAAATGTTGGAGTTTGAATTCAAAACCAGTTAAGCTCTGCATTGTTTACTTCTAGATGGGAAATCTGGGAACAGCTCAGAGAGAAAAGCTTTAGGGGAAAGGAAAGTCTAGCCCTACCCCTCAAAATGCAATGGTGCAAGTTCACTGCAGTTAGGAGCTGGAGCCGCAGGAGATACTGAGAGAACACAGAGGAGGCTCCTTTGGCTGGAACACAGCATGCAGGAGGGCAGGACTGCAAAGGCCTTGGAGGCAGTGCAGACCATGGGGAAGGCAGGTAGAAAGAAAGAGCCTCAGTGCCCTACCAGGCTGCAGCCCACCCCTCCCACTGAAAGGCAGAGTGGGCAGGCCTCAGGCAGGGATGCACTTCATTCCCCATGTGGAAAGGAAAACACTGACAGGAAAAAAATTTTTATGGAAACACATCTAGAGATAGCTATCTATGCAAGGAAAAACATATCTGGTCTCAGTTAAAGTAACAGCTACAAAAATAAAGGGTCCCATTTGGATCAGTAACAAATCATTGCCTTTTTCTTGACTTCATTTGGTGTTCACACAAGGTCTGTGAAGTAGGCAGTGTAGACATGCCTTCTTGTGATGGAGAAATGGGCTGGGGTTGTCTGAGAGCAGCGGAGCCTGGGCCGTGGTGAGACCTTACCTAGGACTCACGATGCAGCACTGAGCCTGCTCTTCTATGATTGCTAACACCAGGTTCCTCAGTCCTTATGCAGAGCCCCTGTGAAATTGGACAGCACGTGTGCCTTCTCCTGGACTCCTGGACATCTGCAGCCAACACAGTCCTCATGCATGCCACTCTGAGTGGGAACAGGAAAAGGGACCCAGCATTTGTCAAGTGCTATGTGTGGCCTGTATGTTGGATAACTCATTCGATCATGAAAACTTGCAACTGAGTAGGCACTGAATTCCATCTTAGAAAGAAAGCACCTTAGGCTAAATAGTTGTCAAGATAAACAAGAAAGCGAGGTTAGACTTGAATTTAGGCACAGTTATTCACAAAGTTCATAGTCATCACACAATATCATTTGGTTTAAGAGCTAGTCATAGGAAATGTAGGCTGTACCACAGTAGTATGAAAGAGGGGAAGTAGGAAAAGAAAAAGAAAGAAAGAAAGAAAGAAAGAAAGAAAGAAAGAAAGAAAGAAAGAAAGAGAGAGAGAGAGAGAGAGAGAGAGAACTCTTGTGACAATCATTCCACCATGGCTATTATTAACTCAGCCTCTCTCCCTTTCGATATAAACTTCACATTCAACATTACATTTGACCCTTACAAGTTTCCTGATAAGGACACAGGACACAAAACTGTGTATACTTTTAGGAGACATAATTAGTGAAAGCACAGTCAGTTACAAACCTGGGATGGAATCTAGTTCAAAAGATGTTTTAACTGAAAAAGGGAGAAGGCTTTGCATACTATTCCTTGAGATGTTTCTGTGATACTATTCATGATAAGAAAACATAGAATGGGGCCCAGTACACAAGCAACTGTGTGCGCGCACACACACACATCAAAAGCTTCTGGAACAAAACACATCTTTACTTTCTATAATCTGATATTTTTTTTTATTTCATTCCATTCTATTTTATTGCAGAAAATGTCCATCTTGATTCATATAATGAATTTAATATCTTGCAACAAGGGTCAAAGACTGGATTTTTAAGGAGAATACACGTGGTCCTTGGAGAAGCATGAAAGCTATAGGTAAAAGGATCCAAAGGGCTCTGACATGGGAGAAAAACTAGATCCATTCTCCACTGCTAGAGAAGGTGAAACTGTGACCAAAGGGTGAAAAATGTAAGAACACAGATTTTAGGTCAATGTGAAGAGTTCTTTCTCAATTGGTAAAACTATCCAAAAATAGAAAGGCTGCATGGTAAACAGAGAATTCTCTGGCACTAGAGACATACAACCTTAATCTTGAAGATTTCTGGATAGGGATGCCACAGATAGAATTGAAGGTGACCTCTAAGTTTCTTTCCAGGCCAGATACATAATAATATCATTTTCTCATTTTTCTCCCCATGACAGCAGCCACCACAGGGAATTTTGGCTTTGATGGGAGACACAGAGGACACAGAGTAAAAATAGGGATGCTGACTTCCACCTCCACTGGTTAAGTGAGCAAATGATAAGACACCTTTCTTCATTCTCAGAAAACTGGAGAAATAAGGGGCAGAAGAACAGCAAGATCAACTTATAAAAAGATAGCAGACATCAGAGAGAAGGAAAGACTTGTTTTAGTCCAGCTGTGCTCTATTTTCTTTGTGGGACACAGAACCACTCAGCCCCTGGTTCCCCCCATGCATGGTGGGGATAGAGTTGTACACTGTATTCAAGGACTAATTCAGTTCTCTGGTTCTAGGTTTCCCTTATTGATTTGCTCTGGGTCCTCTTGTCAGCCCTCGGGATGCTAGCTCCACTGTTGAAGAAGGGAAGAGGAAACACGGGGAGTGGCTTAGCCTCTCCTTCAGAGGGAAAAAGAAAGTATAGTCATGGCCCACCTTCACGGTCATATGCTGACTGAGAGTCTCAGCCCATCAAACACATGGGTCATGGAGTTCAATTCATTAATTTTGGTGGAGATGGGAGGCTGACAAGCCTGATGCTGACAGGAATAATGATGGATCACCGGGAGACAGTCCAGAGAAATCTGCAGCTTAATCAGACCCAGAGTCTCTGCGGGCATTAATGTAGGCCAAGTGCTTCCCAGCCAATCAGACCCCATTTCAATTTAATGCTGCGTATTGTTACCACGCAGCTCAGCCTCTCAAGTACAACTCAGACTCAAAACTGGGTTACTCATCTGTTCCCTTTTTCTGCTCATTCGGAGTCACCTTCCTGGTCATTCCTGTGTGGCAGTCTGCAGCAAAGGAAGGAAACTGAATGGCAGCGAGAATTCACACAGGTTCATGCAAATGGAGGGGGCACTTCTATCCCTAAAGCTTTGCTTTGCTGTTGATAAAGGTTCACTGTTTCTCTGTGGCTGGCAGGATAAAAAGTGAGCTTTGTTATTAAATTCCTAACCACTCATGTTTCCTCATGCACCCTATGTCTGATCCTCAGCTGACCTTGTGCACTTTTAAAAAGATTCTGTGCCCTTGTATTTTGAAGCCCCCTGAGTAATCACATGTGCTTGCTTTCTGCCTGGAATCCCTGATTTAGTCCCCCCTCCCACAGTTTGCCACCTCATCTGTATATGCCCGTGCTACCCCCAAAAAACACACAAGGCAAACTAGTAGGTCTTGAAAAATGGGTTACTTATTTGCTTCTTTCATGGGATAAATAACAAAAGTAAAATGAATGAATGAAGGTGTAACTTTTGACAAGACATTTCAAGTTTCAGACCCTGTTTTCTCAGTTATAAAATGAGACATAAAAAGAAACTAGCTCCATCACAGAGAGTATTGTAGCCACTCATAAGGTCATGAAGGAACCCTTCCTTTCGCCTCCCACCTTCCCAGGGCCCACCAAAGCCTTCCTTGGGTGCAAGAGTCAGTGTTTGTGTTGCCCTCCCATCCCTCTCCTCACCAGCTCTGGGTCTCAGTTTCTTAACATGTAAGAGAGGAATACTGAATGACAGAGGCTTGGGAAGATTAAAAGCTGCATCCATTCATCTCTGTTCTCAGTATGTATGTCAAATGCTAATTATTGAGATCATGAATGTGAAGATGATTAATGTGAAAATTATTTTTCATAGGATGAGGTGCAGTATAGCTGCTCAACATTTCATATTCCCTTGTACTTTCTATACTCCTCTTTCTTCCTGTCTTCTTTTCTCCTCCTACTGGCCTGTCTCATCTATCTTTTCACCAAAGGTATGATTTTGAGATTCCATTTGGCTTTGAGGAAAAGAATCAGACACAACCTTACCTTCACCTTGAGGACCCTGACTTAACTTGGAGGCCCTCTTCCCCTCCCCCCACGAAAGCGAAGCAGTTAACACTGGAGTGATTATGCTCTTGCCAGCTATTTTATGTGCTGGATTTTGAGATCCTTTGCACACTCTACCATGTGAACAGGGTGTAAGAGGGTTATTGTTAATTAAGGGAATTGGAAATCCTTGCTATTCTTAATCATAAATAATATTTCTCATTTTCCCAATATATTTCATTCTACCTCTTGTAAACAAGTGCCAAGTTTGAAGGAAGGTTTGATGTCATGCGATTTCTGTTCCAAACTTCACCTTTATGTAACATATTTTATATCTTTTACCATGTACATAAATCCCCCCTCAAAACCTGTCAGAAACCATATCTAACAAGGATTCGCAAACTGTCAGGTGTCAGAGAAACAGCATTGTCACTGCAAAGATCAAAAGGCCAAAAATTGTGATTTCTTCAGGTCATCTTTGAAGAAAAGTCCAGAGTGATACTGTGTGGGGACAGGTAAGTGAAGTGTCACAGTTTTTCACCATTAACTAACTATATGCCCTTGGGCCATCTACTTTTCTCTGAATTTTGCTGTGCAATTAGTCTAGCTCAGTTATTATTTTTAAATAGAGGGAATCTATACTATGCCTTCCAGGCATAGTGCCAGGTACAGACACAGGGACAAATAACATGTAGCTTAAATTGTTTGGGAAGTTTAGATTTGAAAGTAAACATTTCATACATTATAATGCACTAAAGAAATTTTCCACAGATCTGACCATACATGTGTATGTTTGCACCTGTACTTCTATAGGCAAATATCTATTATTGTACTCAGGAAGGGAGAAAGTGAAGAATAATTAGCAAATGCCTCTGACACAAAAGTGAACTGAGAGTCTAGTATAAATGAGATGTCATCCCAGGCACTGCAGATAGAAGAAAGAACATAACCAACTCCCTGTTCTTTTATAGCTTACATTGCTGTGATTAACAAAGTCACCTCTTAGAGAACAAAATAGAAACCCTGGGTTTATTCACCCAGTTTTGGAGCCATAATTAGAGATAGGCCTTTGGTCACCAATGGAGGAGCTGAAACTGTGTTCTTTAGCAGGAATTCAGCCATGCAATAGGCTGCCTTTGTGCCAACTCAGCACCAGGGACAGCGCCACATTCCGTCAAGGTTTTAGGCATTGTTCAGTCAGCTAGCTGATCTATTTATATGCTCAGTGCTTAACATATCCTAGGGATTCTCAGAGCACTTAAAGTGTGTAGGTAGGATCTGATTCAGCTTTTATGGCCATGCCTGCAACATCCAGGAGTTGTAGATTGTCAACAAAAAATCTGCTCAGCCAAGTCTCCTGCTTGAACACTGGGCTAGAGTTTAAAAGAAAATTAATGCCACATCACTATTTCTGAAATGTTTCCCATGACTCTCTTCTCATTCTTACCTCTGCTTTCTATCTCTTTCACCATCTGTAGCCCTGAACTGCGCATTTGACTGTAAATGCATCACTCAAGGCACCTGTGGTGGAGTGAAATTGGCTAGGATTTCATGGTCCCATCCAATTTCAGCTAGCAGCAGGCAGGGAAGGGAAAGTGTTCATTTATGGAAAGTCCCATAGGTTTTGCTTCTCTCAAAACAAAGGTTAGAGCAATGGATGCTTATTGTTGTTGATTGCCTACAAAATTTTGTCCCTTAAATTATTTTCCCAAAGACTGCCATGAGATTTTTTTAGGGCATGTCCTTAAAAATATCTTCCTCAGGTAAGAAACATAGTATTCTTCCTTTGTTATTTAAAATTATTTCAACTTTTTGAACAACGTTATTGCAGTGGCATCTAACATCTAGGAGTAAGAGAACCATATAAACCAGACAGAAACTTTCAGCCTAGGAATTTTCAGGGTCTCACCTAGGAATAGAAGATACAATTTATATCATTAGAAAGGATAGTGACTTGCTTTCTTCTTAGTTAGGTAGAGTCATACAATATAGCATTCAACTCTCAGAATATTAAAATGTCTATAGTAACTAATTTTACTTGTCTGCTATTGAATATCCCTAACCAACACTATAGTTAACACTTTTTCTCTTTGTTAATATTCCCTCTCTCCTTTCGTAATATAGACCAAGTTTCCTTAAGAAAATAAGTTGTGCTTCCTTCAATAATCTCAGTTCATGTGGCTTTAGCCTGGTTGGGTTGAGTCTAGGTTCAGCATTGGGTGTGTGATGCAGAGTAAGTTAAGTGGAGCATGGTAGTGACTTAATTAAGATTTGTGTTCAGCAGAATAAGGTCTTCAAAATATTCCCAGAACCAGAAAATGCATTAGCTAATATGATAAGGGATAACTAGGATTGTAAGTAGAATTGAAGTTGCTAATCACTGTCATAGGTTAGAACCCTGGACTATCCAGATGGGTCAGAGGTAGAAGAGATCAGTGAGATGCAGTCTGAGAAGTACTTCAGGTACTCTTGTTGGCTTTGTAGATGGAAGATGAAAGCCATAAGCCAAGGGAAATGGCTGACCTGTATAAACTATAAAGGAAGGAAACAGATTTTCTTCAGTAGCTCCCAAAGGAAAGGTAGTCCTGCCAACATCTTAATTTTTACCCAGTGAAACCTGTTTCAAATAATTGCAGAACAGTAAAAAAAAAAAAAAAAAAAAAAAAAAGTATGTATTGTTTTAAGTAACAGCAAACATGTAACTGAACTTATGGTAATTTTCCGAAGCAGCAATAAAAATCAGCGAATGATAGACACATGAGCAAATAGTTTTCCCAGGCACTTTGGTTAAAAAATAAAAACCATACTTTTTACTTGTTTCTTTTTTCTTCTCTTTTCCTATAGTATAAAATGACTTCACCCTTAGGTAAGTTTGTCAAGAATGAAATTACAAAATAAATGAGGGAAGATATACAAATTTCTGATGATTTTGTATGAACAATGTATCTAACGCTTCTGGAAACCAAAAGTAGCTTCAGATACCTTAGTTCTTTGAGGAATTAGGCACCTTACTATCCTGTAAGCCAGTCTAAGTTAGACTCATATTACTTGCAAATAAAAAAATCCTGACAAACACAGATTTGGTAGAGTAAACATCACCTCTTGAAATATCCCATTCCAATTTTGGATTCTTTTGTTATTGTTCCTTTTTAAAATAGAGCCAGAATCAGCAAGCACATGGCTCTTACCCTTGATTGCTATGTCCTGAGGCCACACAGCAGACAAGCTGAACTCCCACTTCCTCTTGAAAAAGATTCAGGTTTTGAAAAAAGTAATCCTCCCAAGATCCAAAAGTCTTCTCTTCTTCAGGCTAAATCCTCTTAGTTACTTTCAAACTTCTGGTGATATGGCTTTGAACTCTTTCAGGAATCTGTGGTTAATCTTATCTGCATGCACTTGATTCTGATAATGTTTTTCTGAAAGGTAACACCACATCTGAGAGCATTAGTTCAAGAGTGACTAATGACGAAAGACCAGAACATTGTCATGAATGGGGGTAGGGGGAACTGATGAAAATTAAGTGGACAAAATAGTGTCTTGGGGTTTCCAGATAAAACTCTTCCTTTATTTGCTCACTGTCCAGTAATGCATGTGTATTATTCTTAGTGCTCCTGAGCCATTTCTCTGTTCCTCCCTCCTTACACAGTTCTTAGGAATTCTGTTTCAAAGTACATGCAGGCCTTTAGAGATATACCTACTGAATATTATCAGTTAGAAAAGTAGATAGTAAAATATAGGATTTCAGTTTAGTCGAGCCTGCATTCAAATCTTCCCCTCATCACTAATAGCTGCATGGTGTTGGGCAACGGCATTATCTTTCTAAATCTTAGATTCTTCATGATAACATAATAATGCTGTTTTTCTGATACCACTATTGTAGAAATAAATAAGGTGATGTATATACCAAACTCTCACAATACAGTACCTATTTACAGTCAATAAAAACAAGAAAAGAAAAAGTAGGCCAGAACTTTGAATCCTAGGATACTCCTCTTACACAAAAAAAAAAAAAAAAAAAAAAAAAAAGAGAGAGAAAGGGACAAACTATGAAGAGGAAAATAGAGAGGGATCAAAAAAAGAAGAGGAAAAAGACAAAAATATGGCCCAGGTTCCTAATATTCTACTTTACACCCATGGTCATGAATGAGCACTCCTAGAAAATAGGATGCTCAAATTTCCTAAATAAGGAAAGTGTGAAGTATAAGAAAATGGGGCCTTGCAAGGCAGAAAGCATAATCATTTCCTTAAAACAAATTAGATGAATTCCTGATAATCACAGACATGATTTAAAAAAAGAGAGAAGGCTATAAGGTACTATCTTAGAAACATAACTTCTAGAAAGGTTTGGGCCAATCCTTTCTCTTGATGAGTAAGGAAATAGGCTCACAAAATGAAAGAATCCTTTTATCCAGAAAATCTGTTTCAGGGCCGTAACTGGAAATCAAGGTCATATTATTCCACTTCTGGTCCAGACTCCTTGGTCAGAGATCACAGAAGCCAACTTCAGTTTGTCTTTTCCCAGAAGTTCACAGGGCAGAAATGTGAGTGTAAATATGAATGCATCTCAATTGTTTATGGAGATATGTTCCAATAAACCCATCATAAATTGAATATATAAAATGAAAATGCATTTCATTTTCAATACACCTAGCCTACCACACACCCTACACCATAATGAAAGGGTATCAGTTCTTTTACCCCTGACTGTGTGACTGGCAGGGGTCTGAAACTCACAGCTGATGCCCAGGATCTCAAGACAGTACCTCATATTAGTTGTCCCTGAAATGATTGAAATCCAAAATATGAAGTACAATTTCAACTGAATGAATATCTCTTTGGTGCTATCAGAAAATAGAAAAGTCATAAGTCAAAACATGATTAGAGTTCTATGTATAGTTTATTTGGGACACAATTTTAGTAGGAGATGGATCAGTGAAGAAGGGGAAGAGAAGGAAGACATAAAGGATGTTTTACTAAGCCAGATTCCACAAATCTTTCTGGTATACTCTGTGGAACAACAAATCTTTCTGGTATATTTGAGTTAGCCTGTTGGAGTGGCAAAGGAGGTACAACATTTATTAAACAATGGCCAGAATCAGTGGCTGAGGGCTTCAATGGCACTCTAGCTTATGTCAAGCATGGACAGAGGGACACATAACTGCCAGATAGAGTCCCTAGCCAAGTCAACATACTGGCAACGATAAATCAGGTCAGCAGTCACGGGAAGGGAATACAGGCTTGACACTAAGAGTAGTTGCTACAAAGTCCAGTTGATAATGAGCAGTTTCTAAATGGGCCTAAACTACTAACCAGTTAACCAACTGACCAAGTAAGAAAAAAATTACTGGTGGCAGCTGTTTGGGTCTTCTAAATCATTAAAAAGACAAAGAAAACACTCAAAGGTTTGCTCACATCAGTGATGTAAGTAACTATCCCACGACAATTCCTCAGAATCAGAAATGGTTAAGGACCAGTAGTTAGACGTCTCCCAATATTTTAATAGGTAAGCAGTTCTGATGTCCTTAGCTTCCTGCATGGTAACTCTTGCTTGCTAACTTCTACTTAAAGTAATTTCTGTCAATGTCTCTGCATTAGGGGCCATCTCTTCCATGGGAATGTCTTCAATGAGTTGACCTGTGTTCTTAACCTTCAGTAATCCTCCCCAGGTTCCCCCAGGTTGTGCCAGGTTGAAGCCATTGAGCATGGGCTTCCAGTCAGCCACAGTATGAGATCAGGATCTTATGAAACCTCTCCAAAGTTGCTTTGAATGACCACTGAAAGGAAGGGCATAGCCAAAGAAATAATTTATTACCCCTTTCTTTTCTGACTGCCATGGAACCCAGTAATGAATATACACACAAGACAAAGATGAAACATAAACACACACATGCGCGCACACACACACACACACACACACACACACACACACACACAAATGCATGCAGAGAAATTGTTAGGTTAAGAGACATATCTTTACCAGCTTCCACAACTAGATGTGTTTTAAAATGAAACAGTGCAGGGCAAGTTAGGTATCATTGCACTGCTCCACACTGGCCTTCTAAGTGCTAAAAGAATCATCTTTGACATTAGCACTTCATGGGTACTCACCCTGTCATGGTGATGCAGAATAGAACACCCACACATGGGGAAAGACCAACAAGGCTGGCAAGCACAGTGTGATCCTCTCCTTCTATACCTCTACCCAGACTTGAGTAGATGTACTAAGAAGAAGTAAGCTTTAAGATGTGCACATCTATTTTTTTTCTATTTCCATCCTTTTTTTTTTTTTTTTCCTACTTCCTATGTTTGTTTTCATTTTGCTTTAAAAAATACCTTTTCTCTACTGGGGTAATACATTGCTGCAGGCAAGATCAACTAATGAATGCTAAAATTAGTGGAGGAAACTGGATAGAGCAATAGGATGCTTGCAGAATCTCACAGTATTTCCCCAAATATTTATTCATGACTCCAGTGGTTTCAACAAAGTCTATAAATTCTCTGCCCCTTCTCCCTGTAGTAGGTAGATTCTAATCCATGTCTCCTTGAGGACATGCTGTACTCAGGAGCTAGTTTCTAAGTAACAGAATATAGCAAGAGACAAACAGTAATGAGAGTGAGGAGAAACTCAGTAAATACTATCTGACGCTAAACTGAGCAGGTTTGACATCATTTGTAGTAACTCATGTTGACATCTGACACCGGTACCTCCTAGGATGCAATGCAAAGGCTACTTCAACCCCGTGGCATTCTTCCTCCTTCTAATGCCTCATTCTAATTAGGAGAAACCACCAGACAAACTCAAGTTGAGGGATACCTTACAAAGTATCTGCCTAGTATCCTTGGAAAGTGTCACAGTGATAAGTAGAAAGACATAGGAGAGAAACAAAGGAGATATGCAAATTAAATGCAATATAGTGGTACAAGTAGCCACAACCCTATATAGCAGTTCCTCAGCATATTTCTAGGAGCAATGGTTAGAAATCTCAAATTTCAGATTGCTTCCAAGCATAGTGAAGGGACAGTAGTGAGCAAATTAGGAAAACAGGGATAAAATCTTTATTTAATAATGTATGTCAGTATTAATTTCTTAGTTTTAATAAATGTCCTATATATATATACATATATGCATATGCATACAAACATACATCTTTTCTCTTGTTTTTTTTCTCATTTCCCCTATTCCAGTTATTATTTCCTTTTCAGCTACTATTTTGCTCTGAAACTTGTCGCTTTTATTCTTTTTTTGTTTTTAAAATTTAAAAAATACATAAATGTTCTACGGTTATGAAAAATGTTATTACTAGAGGAAGCTGAGTTACATGGGAAGACTTTGTATTGTTTTTGAAAAAACTGTAAATCTAAAATCATTTCAAAATAATGTAAAAAAAAATAACACATAGCAAACAAAAATAGTTTTCCTTCTTAGTGGTGCTGAGTAAGGCTGGAGTAAAGATACCAGACCAGCTCATTCACTGACCTTTCTGAAACCTCTGTCTCCAAGGCATAATTTCTCCACTGATTAAATGATGGAGGGAGAGGCAGGAAGTGATTTAGTAGTTTTTGAGTCACATAGCGTAGGCCAGAACTTTGATAGTACCTAAGGTGAACTCAAAGAAACTGAGATCCTGTTTTCCACCTCCTCCAAACTTATAGCCAGGGATGATCTACTTTGATCTGTTACATCTGTGGTGTAAACTTTTCATTTGCTGAAAAGTTTCTGCTGTAAAATGTTGAAAAGCACTAAAATAGATCATTCTTAGGACTCCTTTGTAAATTTAGCTTTACACCACCCCTCCCTGAGTCTTCTCGGATTTTAGAGAATAATTCAAAAGCTCTGTTCTCTCCTTTCCTGCTCTAGCCCATGAGCTTTCCTCTGGTGGGCGCCACATCTATTTATCTGTGCCAAACAGTCCTCAGCCCTTGTCTTCTACCAGCACCAGGCAATTATGTGTTGGAGAGGAGAGTAGGGGTCTAATCACCTCTTGCCAAGAGATGGGGTGTGGGACACATCCCTGGTCTCATGGTCCCACCACTGTCATCTGCTGGATAAATGTCTTGACTAAAAACCTGAAGTTGTAAGTTACTGACCAGTATCCAAACACATGCCACATCAAATACCCAAATTAAGGTCCCCTTTGTCCAACATTTTCTTTGATCTCTTTATCTAGTACCTTCTTCCTCTGTGATCTGCATTTGTGGTCTGTTCCTCTGACACAATGTGACTTGTTTTCCCTGAACCCTTGACCCAGCACTCCTATCCAAAAGTATGAAAGCTTTGGTATTGGAATAAAAATGAAGTGCTCTGGGTACATGAGAAGGTCCATGAAAGCCAAAAAAGCAAAAGAACAAGTTTCCAGTCATCTGATTTCAAAAGGATGCAAACAAAACTCCAGCAGATCCGTGCTTGAATTCCAGCACTGTCAATTCTTACAGTGAGACCTTAAAGGAGATGTTTAATGTATCCAAGGCCTCATGCTCATGTTTATCACCCTGTTAATGCTATTGCTAAATTCTGTAAACCAGATTACAATTCCAGAAGTCAGACATTGTGTTTGGCACACAATATTGGGAGCCTATGGGGTTTGTGAAATTTTAATCTTTCTTCGGTTTCAGTTTCATTATCTGAAAAAGAACAACAAAAAAATTTAACTTTGCACTGTGGTCGTGAATTAAATAGCAGAGCACAGACAAGCATTAGGTAGGACACCTGGTGCATGACAATGACTCAATAAATATTTGTTTCTCTTCTAGTCTTTTCCCATCAGGTATCGTCTCCAATGAGGGTTCTAACTTAAGCATTTTTCACAGCCATGCACTTAATTATGGAGACCAAATTAAGAATCCAAGGTGCTCACATTTAAGAAAAAGCAAGAGATGCTAGGCCAGGAAGTGTGGCACGCAGTGTAATGTATGCAAGGTAGATCTGCTAAGAAAACATCTAAGCCCCCAGTGGAGAGACTAATGCACCACCATTAGCATAACAGGTGTCTTTGCTATAAGAATGACACTTTCAAGACAAATCCCCCCAGTGCATTCCCCAGACATAGGGGTGCATATTACATTTAATGCTATTTTCCCCTCTAGTTCTTTGCTTGGAGGGGACACATCACCCCACAAAATTAGAAAGGTTTATATAGAAATGACTGGATTTCAAAACTGATTTTCAACTACAAGGATCAAAGGAAAAATGTCAACAATGATGCTTCAGGGAAAGAACTATGGACTTGCTTTGCTTGTTTGCAAAATTACCAGTTAAGAGGGGAAAGGATGGAGTAGGAAGTGTAGAACATGCCAGCATCCAGGAGCACTGTAGAGGCACTAGAGGCAAGTTGCTAGGCTGATCCTTGTCATAGATTATTTTTATTTCAAACAGCAACACAATGGCAGAAGTCTAACCATTATTCAAGTTGTACAGGATCAGAAGTTTAAACTATGTCAGTAACTTTTCCACGGTCACATACATAAAGACCAGAGAAGTTACAGTTAAATCTGAGGTCTCTGACACACAGCACTGTTCTGCCCTGTTCACCTACATCTCAGTGGCTTTCACCTTTTGAATACAGACTTTGTAGAGGCTCTGTGCCAACAATTTCATATGCATCTCACCAAATCCTCAAGCCCTCTTGGTAGTGTTCTTTTTTCTGCTTTACGAAAACAAAACTCAAACTCAAATGATATTAATTAGCTTACCCGAAATCAAATGTAGAGGTAAATTCGGGATTTAAACCTAAATTCACCCATTTTTTAAAAGTCCTCAATCCCACATACCATCCATGGAAGTTTGAAGAAGTAAAATATTTCTATTGGCATTGCCTTTCTCTTTTAAAAATATGTTGTTATGATTATTAGACTTGAGATATAATTTTGAAATCTGCCCCCTTAAACTTTCAGGCATAAAATACAATCTCATTGACTAGAGACATAGCAACGAGGCAGCTCTGCAGACCCCACAGTGTATTCATTTCCCCTGACTAAAACCTTAGGACTCTGCTCACCGACTTCTCATTTCTACCTTCCTCTAATCCTTGGCAAGCCATCATTCCACTCTTCTTGAGTTTGACTCTTTTAGATATCTCAGATAAGTGACATTATATAGCACTTATCTTTTTGTAACAACAAGGGTCACAGAGCTCTTGAAGTTTCCCTCCTCTTCCAATGTGCCATGATGTCTGAGATTTTCTGTCATCAACTCTTCCCTGATGGCTACTTCATGGCCTCTACTGGCTTGCAACTCTCCCACGGGACTCCGCATATCCATCTCTGTTGTAAAGATGTCTGGCTTTGGCATTAAGTAGCTGCATGATCCTGGATACACTGATTATTTCTCAACTAACATCTTCTGTAAAACAGGAGAAACAATAAAAATAAAAGCTACCATATCAATGCCTAAATATCCAATGATGGTGTGGAAGGTAACAAATATGTGGACATTGTCAATGAACTGCCCAAGCACTATCTAGATATCAGCAAGCTTTACAACATCATTCTTATTACTAATAATAAAGTGAATGAATTTTTCTAGGGTGACTAAATTCCATCAACATAAAATTAAAGTATGAAAACTTAAATTCCTCTCATCGATTCATACATGAAAATCACTGTTTTGCAAAATCCTCTTCAAAGCTCCTCATTTGGATTTTTCACGGATACATTCAAGGGAATGTGGACAGCATTTTATCAGGAAAGTGAAGAAATGCTGGAATGGCACAGCAGCTAAAGGCACAGACCTGTGACCCTCACGCCTTGGGCTCAGGTCTGAGCTCCAGCACTGGCCCTGAACCTCAGCTTTCTTACAGGTAAAAGCAGCTGAAAACAGCCTCCTCCCTAGACTGCAGTGGTGATTTGATAAGAACGAGTCAAGCGTTGAAACACATTCACAGCACATAAAAAGACTCCGCAGACCATGCTATTACCAATACCAAAAGTTTACCGACGCACAAATAGCACAAGCCACAAGGATAGAACTGTACACGTGAGCTCACAGAAGGAGAATGAAGAGAAGGCTTAGGTGTCCCTTTTCAAAGCCTGCTCCTCCAGTGCAGCCTGCTCTAGTATTACCCTTTCACATAGTAGTAAAAGGTGAAAACTACATTTGCTTAAAATCCATCTGCTTTTTTATAACTTCCAGAGACCAAAATCTGCATGAGCAGCAATTCCTTGCTGCTCCTAATTAATTCCTAAACAAAGACCACTCTGACAGCAGCAGTTTATGAAGCCAGTTGACCTCGTGGTACAGAAATGATGACACAGATGTTGCTGCTGCTTCACAACCTCATTTTTCAGCATATCCCACTTGGTCAGCCCAGACTCATCTCCACCCTCCCAAGGGTATAAGCTGGTCCCTGTGGTGGCTCTGGGACCCCATCTGTCACCTCCCATGGCTGCTGGCCAGTTCTGAAAGTTAGGAACCCACCAGCAGCATCTGGGATAGAACAGAAAAGCCAGAAAAGCACCAGCTTGGTCTTCGGTTGATCTGAGAGATTCCCCAGCTGGGGAGTCTCTAATTTGTAAGACATGTAGGAGGTTACTGGTAATAATAATCACAGTCACCATGGATTTAGTATCCACGATGTGCCAGGCACGATCCTGGGCATTATGCCTGGTAATCTCATTTCATTCAACATAATCTTTTAAGATACAAGTTAGTGTCCTAAATTTTAAATCAAAGAAACAAGATATCAGAGAAGGGATTCACAAGTCTAAAGCTGCCATTTGCACAGCACTGCCTATGCTGAGGGACCCAGTACTTCACTCAGGTTCCCCTCTGAAGCCTCACTCTGGCCCTGGAAAGCTCTGGCAGGTTGACACCTCTTTCCAAGCAGCATGAGTGGTGGGTGCACCCTGAATAAAGCGCAGCTTTTCCTCTGAGTAGGCGCTCTTCCTGTCTCACTCATCTTGCTCAGTGTGTTGGTGAGAGAGCACAGACTGACAATGTAGAATCAAGGTCTTGAGTAGACAAGTGACCTTGGGCAAGTCAGGCCACTCATCCATAAATCTGGCATATTCTTACATATCTCTTTTGGGAATAATCATGAAGAGAGCCTTATAAAATTTAATTAAGTAATAGGTGATAAAGGCCATGCTGGTGTGTAGTAAGCACTCAGAATAATTGTTAGGGTTAGGAGTGGGGAACCACTAGCCACAATTCTTTCTGTATTCATCTTCTCAAAGGACCATAATTGAACACCAAAAACTGGGTGGCTAAAAAACCCAGCAGACATCATCTTGCCATGACTTCACAGGGCCATTCCTTTGTGTACATACACCACTTCTTTTTCTGAAGAAATGAGGAGCCCCACCCTGATGACTTCATGTAAATTTAACAACATTTCACAGGCTGTCTCCAAATATAACAACACTGGGGTGCAGGCCTCAACTTATGAATCAAAAAGACTCAATTCAGTCCATAACATCAGCTATTTTGAATCTCAAAAAGAAGAGTAGCCATGATCTTACCTTGGACCCAAATTGCCTGGCTGCAGGATTTCAGACAAATGTTCACCAACAACGCACCCACCCACATTTGACAGGGAGGGCTTCTTATTCTAGTGCTGGTGTGACCCTAAACAACCCCTTCTCTGATGTTCTGTCTCTTCTGCTCTACCACAGCCTTGTAAAGAGCACTGGCTTAGTATACTTTCAGGAGACTTTAATAAGATTTCAAATAGGAACATTCTCTGTGAATATAGGTGGTCAGGAGTGTTTGGACTTTAAGAATAGCTATAATTTATTGAGAAATTTCTGTTTGTCAGATCTCAGGTTTTGTATTTTATAGATGCTTCCATTCTTTACAATAATTTGATCAGAGGTGATGCTACTACTGCCAAAGAAACTCAAACTCAGGAAGGTCAGTCATTAGCTCAGGATCACACAGGAAACAAAAGGCCGGCAGATCCAGGTCCCCCAGATCTCCTCTACTGGGTGTCTGCTATCCTTGCAAATGGACTAGCCCTGTTTTGCTGTTGTGAGTTGTTCACCTGGGATCACCTGCAGTGAAGAGGGACTGGAGCTGCCCCACATCTCTCTAGCCAGCTCTCAGAGGCTCTGTGTACCATCTAACAAAGCCTCTGGCCCTGCTAACACACTTCACTCTCTATTAAGGAAAACTGAGGGAGGGCAGGCCTCTGGACACTTCATTAGGGGCACATCAGGACACATCAGCACTGCAATAAAACAGGAGTTGAAGAGGTGTCCATTGGAAAAGCCTAGAATGCCTCTTGCTTGTGTCTGCACAATTTTAGAGGAGAACAATGATTGGGACTGAAATAACAAGGGGAGGGTGGAGGAGACAGGGCTTCTGGGTTAGGTGAAGAGCTCTTTCTGCCAGTGAAGCAGACACAAAAGTCTGCCTATTTGGGTCTGTCCGCAGCACTGTTAACTTCATGTACCTCAGTGCACCAGCCTGTAAGACAGAGATGCTGGTGGGTGCCTGGCAGGGTTTTGCAAGAATTGAATAATTAGCAAGTCAAGCCTCCCTCCTCCTGTTCCACTGAGCTGAAGCTATGTGATTCCCTATTTTTGCAGGTTTCCTACAATCCTATATGAACGTTGAAAATTAAATGATATCCAGCATACCTGGGCCAGGGAAACAAGCAAACCAGGTAATTCTTTTGCTGTTTATTTCTTTTTTATAACTAATTATGTGAGACATTGTTGATACGTAAAAAAGCACATACATTTAACATAGATAACTCAATAAAAAGGAACCCTGGTGCACTGTTAATGAGAATGTAAATCAGCACAACCACAATGGAAAATAGGAAGATATCTCAAAAACTGAAAAACAGAACTACCATAGGACTTAGGAAACCTACACTAGTTAATTCTCATAGAGGAGTAATATTTTATTCCACATATAGTAGAACAATAAACAGCAGAACTTATTATTATAAAGCTACTAAAAAATCCTAAGACATAGTGATCAGACAAAAGGTTTTAGAATCAAGATACCTGGTTTCTAATATTATGCTGCTAATGATGTATTAAATATTTACTGTCTATGTGTTTCAGTCTCTTCCCAAGTTATGCGGGAAAACTAGCCTAAAGAAATGCTTTAAGAATTAAGAAAGGCAATGCACATAAACATACACATTCCCCAATATATTGTAAGTGTTCAGCATTATTAATAAGAGGATTCATTTTCCCTCACCCTTGAAAATAACTTGTAATAATCCCACATTGTGGAAACCCAGGGGTGCAAAAATTTTTTCTACCTTAATTCAAACCTTACATTTTGTTTAATCAAGCAATTTACAGGGAGCAAAACTAATTAGTGGTTTTAAAGTTTCTACTACAAGCAAGTATTGCAATCATGATAAATCATCTCTGACATATGCCCAGCTCCTCCAAGTGACAGATGACAAACAAAAGCAGGACAAGGTCCTCCCTCACAGGCAGAATCATTGAGTTAATGGAAGAATTATTGCTTCTGAAATCTACTCCAGTCCTATTGCAGGGAACGTTCCAATTTATCAAAGCCAAATGAACATTAATTGTAGCAGTCTGGTAAGTTTTCCAGCCGCTATGACCTTCATTGAATTTTAATCCAAAACAGATAAGATTTCCTTCCACACAAGAGGGAACAACACAATTAGCTCAAAATGACAGCTAGATTATGAAGCAGGCACACACAAGCAACACACAAACACACACACACACACACACACACACACACACACACACACACACACTCTAGCACAAGCACTTCAGCATCCCACAGAGAAAACATTGATTTGACTTGACTTAAAATTCAGAACAAAGGAGAGAGACAGAGAAAAGGTAAATAAATACAACCACACATCTGCCTCCCCCGCCCTTCATTCAGGAGAGAAACTTCAGAGGCAGAAGCCAAAATGGAGAAGGTGGCAGGCCGTAATAGAGACAGAATTTCAGTTAACTGCTGTAATTAATGTTATGTCTCATTGGGGAGACATTAGGAAAAAAATAGAGTAAGAAGGAAAAACAAGTATTAATTTGCTATCAGAAACGCCCTTGAGCTGGGGAACAGTAGCATCGAAAGTTCCAACTGCGTAAGGGTTACACAGTATCGGTGGATTTGCAGGAAGAGTGAGCATCGTAATGAGGTAAAGCATAGGTGCGCTGAAGGTGTGTGGTGGATGCCTTCCTGGGCACATGGTGATAGGGAGCTTTGGAGTGTGGATCACAGCCCAGAGAGGTAGCGTGGCTCAGTAGGGATCACACACACCCAAATATGTGCGCGCACACACACATTACCATGCAATCCAAATGGAAAGGCCATCTGTCACTGACCTGTCACTTGACACTGCCAGTCACTTTTGGAAACCTATAAGCTTTATTTAGTATTACTTTTCACTTTCAAAATGAATTGGACTAGATGACTTTTAGAAGAGCTTTCTGGAAGATTAAGTGAGAATTTTCTGTTTTCTTCTTTTTCAAGTATTGATTCAAATGGACAGCTGTCTCATAGGGGAACTGAACCCCTCAGTGGATCCCTCCATTTTGAAGTTCAGTAGCTGGAAGAACAGTTGGCTCTTCCTTAGTCCAGGGGCAACTGTGCCTCCTTAACAGGGTCCATTAACTGGCAGTCAGAGAAATAGATCCTGTCTCGGTCACTTTCCCATTGCTGGAACAAAATACTCAACACCTATAGTTTAAAGGAGGAGAGATTTATTTCAGCTCACAATTTCAGCCTAAGGCAGCCCAGGGCAGAAATGGCATGGTGTGAGGGAGTGTCACAGAAGAGCTGCTCAACTCAGAGCAGACAGGAAGTAGAGAGAGAAGGCAGAAACAAGGGAGAGGAATACAATTTTCTAGACCATGCCCCCTAGAGAACCACCTCCAATCAAGCTGCAACTCCAAATCACACATGCAGTTACTATAATTCAAAACCGGGTGAATCCACTGATGGGAGATCCAATCACACTCCAAATACATGAGATTTTGTAAGGTTTAAAATGTATCAGGTCCCTGAAAGGTCCTTATCCATCCTTGCTTCTATAAGAGAGTAAGCCCAGAGATCACATGGAAACAAAATCATAGATTTAATTCGAGGATTGCTTTTGGTTGTTTGATCTTAGTTTCTAGGCCTTGATTTTATCATTTGCAAAGCACAAAAAAGAGCAGTAATAGAAAACACTCATCAAGACAATAATTGTATATAGTTCATGTATGCTATATCATGTTGTTTATAGAAATTGTTATCATATACACTGGAGGAAATAGTAGCACTGAAAAGTTAAGCAACTTTACCTAAGTTCATACTGCATGTAACATAGTGAGTTGATGTAGGCAGTTCTTCTTAAAGGTAAAGTTATTTTTTGTTCTTGACCTTTTTATTTTGGAATAATTATAGATCTGGGAGGTTGCAAAATTAGACAGTTCCTGTATTTCCTTCAATCTGCTTCACTGGTGTCACCATCTCATTTAATTACAATGAAATAACCCCAAACTAGGGTACTGTCAATGATACAATGCCATGAAACAAAACATAGGCCTTATACAAATTGCATTAGATTTTTGCTGATGTCTGCTTTTTGCTTTGCTTTGTTTGCTTTGGTTTTTGGAACCCAGACTAGTCCAAGATCCCACATGGCATTTGAGTGTGATGTCTTCCCCAGTCTGCAGTCTGTGACAGTTCCTCAGTCCTTCTTGTTTTTACAGCTCTGATCCTTTTGAAGAGTAATTTTTAGTTATTTTGATTTTTTTTTATTTTTTTCACGATTTCAGCGGTTACACATTATTAATCAGGATACCAGAGAAGTGGAATTATTCTCTTTTCAATGCATTATGGCTGGGTGGTCCTAATGTCAATATGCCTTTTTATTAGTGATGCTAACCTTGACTACTTGTTTAAGTTGGTGAGATGCATTAAATAGTAGAACCTAGCAGTCTGTGTCCACAACACAATCCCTAGAAATTATAGATATTACCTTACTTGGAAAAAAAAAAACAGTTTTGAAAGATGTAATTAAGAATCCTATAGCTGAGTTATCAAAGTATGGCCTCAATCCAATAACATGTGTTCTTATAAGAGACAAAGAGATGAGACAGCGGAGAAAAAGAGATAAAGTAGTCACTAACAAAAGGGCATTAGGAACTACCATAAACCCAAAGAGGCAAGGAAAGGTTCTTCTTTAGGACCCCTGGAGGAAGTATTGCTCTGACAACACCTTGATTTCAGAGTCCAAAACCATGAAAGAATACATTCCTATAGTTGAAAGTTCTGTAGTTTGTGGCATCTTGTTACAACAACCCAAGGAAGTGAATGCAATTGGTATGTCAGAGTCCTTCACAAAAAAAATCACTATGCTCCTCTTTGATTCATAAAACATGGGATAGTGATACTTTTTTGAGACTCTGTAAATATCCTGTTCTCCAAGTTTTACCCATTAATTTTAGTACACATCAGTGGATTTTGTCAGCAGCAATTATTACAGTGGTTATTGCCTAATGGTAATTTTCTGTTTCCCTCTTTCCTTTTACATTTATTAATTGGATATTCAACTGTAAAGAAGAACTATCTCGTCTTCCCCATTTATTTAGTTAATTGATTACTTTTAACAATATTTTAGAGTCAATGTTCTTACTAACTCAAGCTCTACTTAATTCAAAAGATGTTTGTGAAGGCCAAGGGTAACAACAAATAAGGGAAATAAAAGGCAAAAGGAAGAGGATCTTCTCTAGATCCATGCTAAAACATCTTATGAACATTTTATTGTTTATCTCTTCTCAAAACCCCACGCATGTGGTCTCTACGGTGTCACAATCATGGAGAAAGTAAGATTCAGAGAGGTTCTGGACTCGGCCGAAGAGCAAATACTAATAAGGAAAAGAGTATTGAAGTGAAGCCACACTTCTCTTTCTCTAAGCTCAAGTCATTTCCATCAAACCAGGCTGCCTTTTGAGCATAAGAGAAAAGGGAGGCAGAACAATGAATTGGAAAGTGAGGTGTAAGTGTCACGGTATCTAAAACTAACCTCACCACCCATATCCATGGGCTACATGGGGAAGGGAGTAAGAGAATTAAGCTCCACAGGATGCATGCACCCCTTTCTGTTTGCACTGGTAAGAGTACTCTAAGAAAGCCTCAAGTGCTTGATGGGAAAAGTGTGGCAGAAAAGCAGGAGCATAGGAGGAAGAAACTCACCACTAAGGAGACCTTGCCTGATTCTCCTGCCACTCTGTCCCCTCCTCACTTACTACCTGGAAGGATTTCCAGTTTCCCTCCCCCAGCCTTGGTGCTCAGCCCAGTTCACTGTCCCCTCTGCTTCCCTTATAAACTCCCCTCCCTATTTCTTTTGGACACTTCCTCTGGCCACCCCTAACACCCTCCTCAGCCCCCAACTTACCCCAATGCCCTATTCTGCACTCCGCCCACCTCTTCTGCTTTCTTGGGCTTGAATTCCATCTGCCCCTCTTGCTCTGCTCTCTGCTTCTCTTACCCTGTTTCTGCCTGTGCCATCCTTCCTCAGTGAGTTTTATTCCCTTTTGGGTCTCCTGTCTGTTTCTCCTGCTAAATCTTCTGTCTGTTCCCACAAATTCCATTCATTTTTTAATATTTCTCTCATTGTTCTCGGCACCAATTTTTCTCAGCTTCCTTTTACTTCTCCCTGTCTATGATAGTTTGAATTTAACTAGGATAGATGCAGACAAGTACCTGTTTTACATGTGTCTATTTCTTATTGCTACCCTCTGTCTATGTTATGCAGAAATTATTGCTATATACATTTTCATCCTGCACTCTACTCGGAGTGTTCAGAAGAACTGCCTTCAGGTCCCTTGCTTATGCTATCTCTGGCTAGCTCCGGTATGCCTCCATCCACCTTCTCTCTCTGGGCTTGATCACTAGCCCAGACTGATATGTAAAATGAGGGCATGGTACATTCTATTGCAATTTATAATTGTTTGTATGTTCATCCCTGCAAAGGACTGCATACCCCTGCCATCAGTTCTGGGCTTGGTCAAGTATGTGCTTTGTTCAGTAGAATATGAAAGGACTTATATGTAAGAATTAACCAAATTTCTGTATTTTCCTAGATTCCTCCATACTCTCTAGCGTATTCCCTCTTCCATGAAAACCAAGGGCCTCAGACTAGGGCTCCCTTGAGCTAAAGTGCCTGAATGAGGAGAGACAGTCCCTCAACTGCTGAGGTGTAAGGTATGTGAGGAGTGAAGAAGAATTTTTTTGCCTCATTATCAAGATCCAGAGGGGTTTGTTTGTAGCATAAACAAGTAAAAGGTGACTGATACAAGAGAGTTGGATTTTGTGGCTCTGTAATGCTTTCAGCTCCAATATCCTACCATGTTACATAGTTTTATTGCTTTGGGGAAAAGTTGTGCCAAATACTTTCATATGCATGATCTCAGTTTGCTGTAACAACTTTAATTTTATTTCCATTTGCAAATGACCAAACAAGAAGCTCAGAGCATGCAATGACTCACACGGATCTCTGTGGCAGGTCTCTGGTAAAGTCTAAACTTAAACTCAGGCCTCCTGACATCAAATTTTATGCCAGGTCCACTTCCTTATGGTATTCCTACGTGCAGCAGTGGAGGTTTATTCTCCAGTTTGACCTGTGAGTTAAGCTATATCTGTAGCCCTCTTTCAGGGACTTTTTGTTTTTAAAGCAAGTCAGGGCCAAGCTATAAGGTTGATATGATTTTAAATTTTTAAAACAGAACAAATTATGATTAAAAAGTCCTGTTCTGGGAAAAAAATCAGTGAGATTCATGGACATTGCCCACTTATATTAAAATCCTTTGAGATATTTGCATTAGCAAAATTCATTATGTTTTGACAATTGACATAAGCTTGGTGATATTAATTTGCAGATAAGGACGCTGGAATTGAACAGAGAATGTGACTTGCATAAGGTTATGAAACATATCTTGGAAAAGCAGAGATTCATGAGTCCAAGCCCTAGATATCTGTATTATGTGTATCACATTGCCTTTCCCCCACCAGATTTTTGTTACCTTCTTATTTAAAATAATCCTTCTTCATCAGGACCTGGTTTTCTCACTAGTCTGCATTCTTTCTAAAGACTCTCCATTCCCACAGTTAGCAGTAGCTTGGCTTCTCCTTCCCTGGTTGTCATGGGCTTCATTTAATAACATGACTTACAAATAACACCATAATAGCACTAATTTTTAATAATTAAACAAACTGTGATAAAAAAAAAAAGTTGGACTCCTACACACTGGAACCTTAGAATGCGGCCTTATTTGAAGACAGGTTTTTTAACTGTAATCAGGTTCCAAAGTTCCAATATGCCTGGTGTCCTTATTAATAGGAAGGAACTTGGGCTCGGTGTGAGACACCCACACAGGCAGCAGGCCACGTGAAGATGAGAGTTAGACTGCCACAAGCCAAGGAATTCCCCGAAGTCAGGCAGGAGCCCTGGAAAGATTCTCCTGAGAGCTCTCAGAGATCTGGTGATGTCTGCATCTCAGACTTCTTTCTTCAAGAACAGTGACACAGCATGTTTGCTGCTGGGTCCACTCTGTTTGTGGCCCTTTGTTATAGCAGCCCTAGGAAATTAACACTTCTACAAGTGGCAGAGTCATAGCATGCGCAGGATAATGAGTCAGGCTCTAGTATACATGGTTAAGATTCAGATACCCTCAGTAGTTCTTGAAATACACTCTCTTAGGTAGATCTTTGCATTATTGGTCCATTAAAGATGGGAAAATGAAAACAGAGAAAAACACATGCTCAAGTCCTACATAATAATTCAGTCACATAACTGGAATGTGATCCTTGAATACATACTGTGGCCAGTGTTCTTGTACATCAGTTACTTTGTCCCTCTGTCTTTCAATAGTAGACACAGAGTAATAATAACAGCTATTGAATATGGATTAGTGTGACGATAAAATTAAATAGCCAAGCATTACAACAGTGTTGTTGAGCATCATTACTTTAATCTTCTTCTTTTATTTTTTTTTTTTTTTTTGTCTTTTTCCTTTTTATCGGTACCAGGGATCGAACTCACGACTGCCTGCTGGCAAGGCAGGTGCTTGTGCCGCTGAGCTGAATCACCAGCCCCTATTTTAATCTTCTTTACTGTATTCTTTTCCCATGACTTTTTTATGCAGTAATTATCTCTTTGAACATATAGTTTCTAGAAGTAAATACATTTAAAGTCTCACTTAGAACCTCCAGGATTATTTGTGTAGAAAAGTAAGTCCTTATAAAGGGTAACTAAAATATATATGACTTCATTAAACAATTAGAATACATAGTTCATTCATTCTGAGCTTGCAGTTGATTTTTTAAAAGCTTTAATTTTTTCTTTATCTCCCACCATGTAGACTTTCATCATCTGATTTAATAAGCAGATAATCCATTACATGATTACATGACTGAGTCAGTGAATGAAAGAATGAATGAAATAACTTGAACAAATAAAGACACTGGTTGGGGAATTGATCTGTATTTCTCTTCTGTGGAAATCTTTAATAAGTATTATCTGAACATACAAATACTTCAAACACATCTACTGATTCAGATTAGTAATAACAATTTCTTAGATTTATGTAAAGTTCTATAATCCTCAAAGTATTTTTCTATATATGATTATATCTTAGAATTGTAGATCATCTAAATTTGAAAGAACAATAATAATCATACAATTCAACTATTATTTCTCTTGGTATCCCAGTGAACAGGGCTGCTAGTCAGTGCCTACACTCCCTCAAGGACATGGAACTCACTAGTGCTTGACTAAGATCAATCTACTGCTGGAAAGCACAAACATCTTGAAAGATATGTTGCACCATTGGTGAGAATTTTAGTGCCTTTCTCAGAGCCCTCTAATACAAATCTGCAGCATTTTCCATGGGACACTTCCTTTGAAATAAAAGTGCCTTAGAAGGTCCTTTCTTCTTCTACATCAAACCAAGCAGCTTCTTTCATTCTACTTCTCAAAACATTTTGTCATAAAAAAAGACCAAAGTGAGAAGATGGGGGGGTACTATGATGAAAGATACCAATTTAAAGCAGTTCATATAGCTTCTAGGGAAATCTTTAAATCAAGACATACCGTATCAAAAATGAAGTATCATTTTTAAATATGGGAGAAAGCAAAAGTAAAGCTTCCAACACTAACCTTCTGAAACACAAGTGACAATTATTTTCTTTAACAGAAACCTTGATCAGTGCAAAAATAAAATAAATCTCAACATGCTAATATAACAATGAAAATATCAAGAAAAAGCAAAACCAGAAAAAGCACTTCGGGACAAAGAAGAAACAAATTTTAACACATTTATTAGGCTTTTGTTGCATGGACCCTAAGTCCATCTGAAGCTGTTAAACTCTTCTCACTTTCTAACTTAAAAAAAAAATTTATAAGATATATTCTTTTTCTGATATGCAAATTTGTATGTGAAGTTCCCAAACTGAGCTGGTATAGACTGAGGGGCTGGGATAGATTGTGCTGATGAACACTCTAAAAGACATATAAGGATTTAAGCCAACAGGTTCCTCTGCTTCTGAACCTGTAGGCAAATCAATCCCTTTGGGTTTCTTTTCTCCTATTGATAAACTGCTGGCATGAGCAACTCCTCTCTCCCTACCTGACACGTTTCCAAGTTCTATTGAGTGTTCTGAACACCCAGAGTGAATACTTCATAAATAACAGGCATGATAGACCCTAAATGCACCTAACATTTTAATAACAGCCTCTGCTTTCTGAGCACTTACAGAATGTCAGGCACTGTGCCATGCAGAATCGTGCCCAAGAACACAGACTCAATTTAGACAGACAGGAGTTGGAATCCAAGCTTCAGCACCTATCTGTGATGTGAGTAAGCAGATTGCAAAACCTCACTGCCAGCTTCCTCATCTGGAAATGAGGGAAATAACAGACCATATCTTATACCAGAGTTTCAATAATTAAAATCAAAACATGCGGCACTCCAGTGTCTGCCATGCAGAAAGTTCTTGATAGCAGTTATTATTTTCATTGTACAGGGTCCTTATAAATGTGATTTCATTTGATACTTAGGTTAAATCTCTAAGAAGTGGAGAATCTTTCTTCTCTGCATGCTGCTACCTGCACAGTGAGAGTAGGAGAGTGTCTTGGTGCTCAGAGTACCTAAATCTGTGGTGAAGAAAAGAGGAGCCCACAGTATATCTCTTTTGCTGGCCTAGGCTCACTGAACACTTCTTTGCTGCATCATTCTTTGGGACATCACGGTTTTAACTAATCAACTAACTAATTTAACTAATCAACTGGTCAAACCAATTTGGCTAATCAACTAACGAAGTTAAACTAATCAACTGGTCAAACTAATTTGGCCAAAGATGTAATTAGCAACAAAGGCATTGTTTAATCCTGGAACTGACTTTTTAGACAAACTCCTCTTCATGTCCTCATGGGTTCTTACAGTGGAGACCTTTGTAAGAATATATTCATGCAATCTTATATTTTAAGTCGGCAAGAGAGAAGAGAAATAGAGAACTACTATCCAGATAGAGGCAGAGGTTAGGCTTCACAGACAGAAATCCCAGTTTAACCACGTAACTTGTGTGTGCCTTAAATCACTCAGACAGTAACTTATTTATTAACATTTCAGGTTCCTCATCTAAGGAAACATATCCGCTTTAAGATCTATGGTGAGGATTAAATATGATAATACAAAATTTGGAGTATTGCCTAGAATATAGTAAATACTCAAAATAAATGCAAAGTATCGTAACTGTTTCTCAACATCAAGCATCAATATAGGGCTAAACCCAAAGTCTTCTTACTCCTTGATACATTGTTGCAGTGGTTTTATTAATAGTCTCTGTTACTATGTGCTTCTGTGTGTTTTCTCTAATCTTTCCAATAACTCTGAAACTGGTGCAATTAGTTCTGTGTCAAAGATAAGGAATCTGAGGTTCAGGGACATTAGGCAACTTGCTCAAGGGAAAGCTAAGGGGAAGCAGGAAGTAAGAATGTTTTGTTCTGAAAGACTCCTGCCTAATGCCAAACCTCTGCTTTCTTCTCTGCATGCTGCTACCTGCACAGTGAGAGAAAGAGGGCATCTTGGTGCTCAGAGTACCTAGATCTGTGGTGAAGAAAAGAGGAGCCCAAAGTTTATTCTCTTTCGCTGGCCTAGGCTGTCTGAACACTTCTTTGCTGGATCACTCTTTAGGATATTTAACACTCAAACTCCGAAACCTTCTGGGGCAAGGAAGAAACCCATTTCACGACTTAACAAATCTGAAGAGCATGAAAGTTCCACCCATCTACATATGGATTGCTACAGGCTCCAGAGACTGAGAAGAGGCTGAACTCTAGAAAAATCCTATCCTGTCATGGACCTCAGTTTACAGAGCCTATGAAATGGAAGAGCATAGCAAATCATAACATCTCAATCTTTTCAACTGAGGTGCTCTTCAAATTAAAAGCAAACATTGCTACATGCCCAGCTCCTCTGATAAAAGGATTTGGTATCATAAATGTTAGTTCAGTCTTCACTTTATCGACAACCAAAGCAAAGCACAGAGATCCAATACTTTGCTCAAGACCATCCATGCAGGGAAGCATCAGAGGACCACTTCACTCCCAGGCACTGGGGCCAGAGAGTCAGTGTTTACAACCCCTGATCTCCCTACCTCCAGGTCAGGGCAGAATTCTGAGAGGCTAGCCCCACCTCAAGGAGGCTGGCCTTGAATCAAAAGACATTATGGTGCCCAATGTCTTCTGGACATGATTTTCCCCAGAGGGTCTAATGGGAATAGAAAAATTTTGGATGAAGCCCTGAAAGGGTAAAATATTGTGGATAAGGAAGTAGTAGCCTACGGCAGATAGCTTAATCCAAGGGTGTGTGCAGTCTCTATGTAGCCAGCCAAATTCTGAATTACAGGAAAATTCACTGATATCTGGATCTTAATGACCTATTCTTTTCAAGGTGAACTCACTGCCACAAAAATAAAGGCAAGAAATACTCTCCTGCGAAGACAGTATGATTCAGTGAAAAAAAAAAAAAAAAAAAACTTGGGCCTGGAGACAGAAAAGACACATTCCAGGCTCATTTATGGTTGAGATAATACAATGTAGGTTACTGGGTTAGGAGAAGTATGTATGTAAGTATATCCTTTGCCACAATAGGAAAATACGTATTAAACATTAATAAAAACCACACATTAAAGGAAAAACAGTCACAGCCCCTCCGGTTCTCATTAACATTAAATGGTATCCTTGTTCCATGAGGAACTCAGAATGTACCCTGAAATGGTGCTTAGAAATATGCACCCCCAAATTAGCATGCAGGCACCCACCTATCTCAGCATGTTGTTGTATCATTTGCTAAATATATATATAGGAAAAAAGTCTATCGCATTCATTACATGAATAACACAAAGGCCTTGATTTGTTTCCTCTATGTGACAAGCATGCATTAGGTCCAAAATTAACATTAGTATATGGCTGGTATATGTGTATGCTTTTCCAAAAAGAGAACATTTTCAAGATCTTACTCAGACTAATCAGACTGTCTTATGCACAATGTTAATTGAAGAGGAACAAGAGAAAGACACCAAAACCAAAGGTCTCTTGAATTGTAGAATCTCAATAAATACTGACTCTTGAATGGAAGAAAGAAATGAAGATATGGGAGGCAGCACTTACGCCAATCACTTCATCTCTGTGGGCCTTTTTCACACACAGGTGGAGGACATCACTTCCTAACTGTATGTAGTGGGTGGGATCATGCCAGCGGAGAAAATGGTATCAAGTGCTTTGAGGAGAGTAACATTGGGAGACCAGGTACTGCCATTCTTGAATCTTATCCTAAGTTCAGTAGGCTGTGTATTTTCTACATAAGATTTGTTTGTGTCTTCTGTCTACCATGCAAATATATTAATGACGGCTTTATAATGAACTCATTAATATGAGCTTATGTGCCTTCTATGCTACCACTTAAGTAATTTCATCCTTAGTGATACACGTTGAAATGTATACCAGGACGTTAACAGAGGTGGAAGGCCACTTCCTGTCTACATCCATAGCTTTGTCTCTAAAGTAACAATGATGTGCCAAACTTCAGGCATTTTTGACAAGAGTACAATTATACAGTTTTCATAAATGTTTCCAGCATAGTGTTGCCATGTGGTAAATATTCAGGAAATTCTTAAATTGAGAGAAAACAACAGGGTATAGAGGATACAGTTCAGGCTTTGCAACCAGACAAGGGTGGGTTCAATATTCAAGTGCAGCTCCCCTTCTCACTCTATGTGACCTTGGGGAAATGTCTTTTCCATCTGCTATAGATTTACAAGTATTTGAGGCTAACAGAGGGGTCTTTCTACACAACTGCACTAGCTATACCCAGGCGATCAGCAGGGGCTGCTGTGTTGTAGTTGTGAGATTTAAAGCACCTGACATGCCATGACCTTTGGAAAATGGTGGTCCATTGTAGTTTTGTTCCAATTTTGTTTGATCGGACAGTCTTGGAAGGACCAATTATATTTTGGAGCAATGAACCTCAGCCCTAAGCAGAGCAGGCCAATTACGTGACAGATGTTAAACAGCTGTTCCCAGAGATGTCGGCCAAAAGGTCAAGGAGTTGGAGACCCTGTATTTTCTTCTCTAGAGCATAATTAGTTTGTCACAGCTGACAGATGATGGATGGGTATACAGCAGTCCAAGTGACACCATGGAATCCATCTGACCTTCTGTTTATCATCCTAACCTCTTGCACTCTCCAGCTCTTTCTTTCTACTTGCTGACAATTTTCTGCATCCCTCCATCTCTCCATCTCACTGTCATCTCCCTGAGCCCCCACCACATCCCACTCACTCACCATCACAGAAATGTGGAGGATGTGCATCTGTTCCTCGACGATCTCTGAGGGCTCCTGGAGTGTGGGGGCGGTGGCCCGGGCCAGCTGCCCAGAGCTGCTCATGGAGACATGAAAGTACAAGGTGCCATTCTCCAGCCACTGCTGCCTCCAGTGCACCAGCGAAATGTCTGCAGCGGTGCCTGACATCTCTGCAAGACAAGACCCGAGACAGTGGGTGAGCTGCATGCTTAGCTTTGGTACTTATGGGAGGAAAGGAGCCACACACAGTCAGGGGTTCAAAAACACCTAATTGTGCCATGATGCCTTTCCTCCCACCAAATTAATCTATGAGTCAAGGATCATCACTTTCATTTATAGATGTATACCAACTTTTATCCCAAGGAACAAGGGGCAGAGGTAGGATTTGAACCCAATCTTCCCAGTCCATGCCTTTCTTATGACACCAGGCACATAAAAGTAATTGTTTCTACCCCAACAGTTGAGCTAAGCAAAAGGGTCAACATGATTCGCTTTTCTGAGGTTATGCAACTAAAAGAAAACAAATGGAAGAAATCTATGAGAGGAATAGGAGTTCAGGTGTGAGTTCCTTAGAAGTTGAGCTAGAAGTTGTCATGCAGAAGCTCCACGAGATGGAAAGGTCAAGAAGGGCATCCAGTTCAGGCCAGATACCTCAAGGTCATCCTGCACAGAAAAAGCTTGAAAAGGAAGTGTTCTGATCCTGGTTCTTCTATGCCAGAGAGAGTAGCTCCACTTTTGAAAGTATATATATTGTACTCTCAATATAAGCAGTTTTCCATGCCTTGAAAATATCTGAAAAGCACTGTTGATCCCAATACTCTCAAAACTATAGGGAAGTTAGGACTTTCTAAAAAATCACCCGATTAGATCTCCTGGCTTGAAGATCCTAGATCTTGTCTCTACGCTATTTTTCTCACTTAAATGTCTTTCCTAATCATCATTTGAGTAATACGGGATAGTACTATGACACACAAACCTAGTCTCTCATTAAATAAAATGGATGAGTGGATGATGCACAAGCACCAAAAGTGTCATAGTATTGGAATCACATAATCTTAATCAGTATTCCTTACTAAAGAGACTGTGTCCTTGGAAATGTCCTTGAAGGGCAAAGTCTATCAGAACTTCAGTGAAAGGTGACGGGTTTTTTGGAGAACTTCCAGGTTTGCATTTAACTGAGAATTACACTGGAGATAATTAGAGTCCACGGTGCCCACCCGTGAGCAAGTAGTTTTAGCACTGTTTGAGGCTTTGAACTTTGGGGACTCTTACTGAGAAACAAAAGTGGCACAGAATTCGTATCCTCCCCAAAGACTTCATGTCATATACACAGACAGACACACACATAGAGACAGACTCTCTCTCTCTCTCTCTCTCTCTCCTTCTCTCTTCCCCTCTCCCTTTCTCTCTCTTAATGAGGACTGATGTGCAGACTAAGTTGGAGCTTATTATCCAATAAACTCTTCTCATGCCTCACTGGTGACACTGAACGAGACAATCACCTTCAAGAGATGAGAAGACAATTTCTATTCCCCAAATTCTACTGAATTGTTCCAAAAGACTTTAACTCATTGAGGCTTGCAAAAAACAAAAAACAAAACAAACAAACAAACAAAAAAACCCTCAGGGAAAGAATCTTTGGCACTTAATAAACACTAAGAAAAAAGTTAGCTATGCTTTTTTAAGTTAAGTGTTGATTTATCATCACCATCATTATTATTAAGAAGAATGGGATCTAATTCACTCTTCAGTAGCTCTGAACCAAAAAAGCTGGCGATAATCTTTACTGCTCATTTTCTCTCATACTCCTCCTGCAGCCTATCAGGAATTCCTATAAAAGATCCAAAGTCCGAACTTTTCAGCAACTCTACGTCAGCCACCTAGGCCTATCCTCTTTTCTGTCTTCCTCCTGGGGCTTCTTAACCTCACTCTCTCCTTTCACCCGTGGCCCTTCTGTCTATTCTCAACTCAGTGCCAAAGGAAGCCTTCCATCATGTAAGTCATCTCACAACACAAAATCTTTCCACCCTAAATCTTCCTGGGGCCTTGCATCTCCTTCCAGGTAAAAGGCAAAGTAGCCAGAATTTAGTAATTATGAGTCCAAATGTGGATGTTCGCACTTGCCTCGCTCCTTCACAGATTGAACAGGACTAGAGACAATCACAAAGTCATCAGCTCTTAGAGCTATGGGCCCCAAAATGCCCCAAAGCTCACCATGGCCATATCTTCATACAGTGCCTTCTCTGCCTCCCTAGGTAAGGTCATCTGCTCTCCCACAACCCCACCTCCTAGGCTCTACATCTGAGGCCTTGGCAGTAGCTTCCTCGGCATCCAGCCATTGGGTCACAGCAAGGTGAAGCGATGGTTGTAAATAGACTTCACTCGCTTTTCTTTTAATGCATCAAAGTGCAGAACCAGAGGCTCAGGGAACCCAGGGCTGACAGTTTCTACTAGAAATAGTGGTATCTAGTTCAGTAACTTCAGAAAGAAAGTCCATATGCTGCTGGCTGGGCAGGCACTACATGTGCTAAGATTCCCTGCAGTGACACCAAAAGAAAGCCCCCAGGCAAGCCACAGCTGGCTGACACTGCCTAGTACAGACTAAGACAAAGTAAGCACAGAGATGCTGGTGAAAATCCGTGCTCCTTTCTCCTGGAGCTATCTTCAGCTTTTGTCTGAAGTCCCTCCATTAAAGAGGTTTTCCATTGTCACTTTCCGATTAAAAAACAGATGGCTATGGAAGGGGATGACTCATTTAAGATTATTGGTGAATTTGTACTCAGCCGGACCCAGTGGATTTCCAGTCAACATAATGTTGACACTGCCAGTTACACATACAATGCCTCCTTTTCCTTGACTGAATTAGTCCACGAACCAAAACTAGATTGAGCTCTTTGTTTGCTGCAGCGAGGAGTGCACAGTCAGCAGACAGTAAATGTTAAATGATAATAACAGTGTGTGAAACACAGTAAATATTGAATCACACAGAATAGCTCTGGACTTACTGTGTTACAAAGACAAGAAACTGTTGTTGAGGAAGTGGGAGGGGAGCATGAAACTTCAAAGAGAAAGCTGTTTTAGCAGAAGCAGAAGGACTTGATCTTTCCTTTATTTATTCACTCACAGATTATATTCATTCAGTCAAACTTTACCAAGGAACTACTCAATTGTAGGCCAGTTAGTATATCAGAATATAGAGGTCACTATAACACAGCATTGCCTTCCAGGAGCTCTCAGTGCTTAAGTGACAGAAACTGTCCCCAGCGTTGTCACTGCCAACATATAGGAGCACTCCGAAGACTGGATTTTCTGTCCCATCTCACCATAGCCCTTCCTGGCATGCTCCAGCTCTGCAGGCCTTATGACCTCAACGGTCAGTGCCTTCTTGTATCCGGGTACAAGTATTTCTGTCTGATCTTCCTGGAACTCTCCTCCCAGAGCTTGCAGTTTGGCATCTTCTCAGCACTTGCATCTCAATCTAAATGACATTTCTCAGAGATGTTGTGCCTCTCCAAACACATTCGATCTCTATCACATCCCTTCAAAGCGCACTTTCCATCACAATTTTCACTATTAGAAGTTTATTATATGTATTTGTATGACTATATATTAACTGTATAACATTTCAGGAAAGGAAGCATCTTGAACTTTTTATTTTCTGCTATGTCAAAGTTCTTTGAAAAGTTCTTGGATAACAAGTACTCAACAAATTATAATGAATTGCTGCTTGTACATGCACATATGCATACCCCTATATATCCATCATAAGATGTGAGAGTAAAAATTTGAGTTCAGACAGTATGAAATAATATCAGAGGATTAAAGAAAGAATAGGTAAAGGTTTGTTGGGAAAACAAAACTAGGAAGGGACCTTCTTGCCTTGCAGTCCAAGACTACTCCCAAATATAAACACCATGGAGGATTCTGTATCTATGTTCCTCTGAGAACACAAGGAAGCACCAATCAGCAGAGCATCTCAAGATGTGAAGCTACACACACAGGTGGGAGTGCAGAAAAGTCAGGCAGGAAATGTAGTTCTGACACACAGGCATAGGTTTTCAATACTGGTGTTAGTGTATGTATTTTATTTGGCACACAATAAGAAACTGGTTGTAAATACACTTGATCAGAGAGCCGGTCCCATGTCCATTAAAAACAGTTTAAAGAAATGGTAACATGACCAAAGCCCACACTTGAAATTCTCTGCTGATTGATTTTCCAATTTCATTTTCCCTTTTCTCTTCCCTTCATCCTTGCATATAAACATTTCATTGAAGTCTTCAAGTCATATTACAATCAAACTTCAAGCAAAAGGGGGACTAAATGCATTTGGTTGGGAACCAAGACAATTCCCATAAAGGCAGATTATGCTGACATGATGAATATAAAATGAAACAGCAGATATTAAAGTGGGAGAATTGGTGCACCATGCCTTCCGGCGGTAGGCTGACTCCAGTACCAAGCTCCCTCCCACCCTGCATAGCTTGGTTTTATATTCCAATCATAAAGAAACACAGGGATTGCCTTTTCACCTTTCTCTGTTCTACCCATGAGGGCTGAAACTCGTGAAATATTCAACACACTCAAATCCCCTCAACTATCCCGCACAAGCCAAGCTAGAGGATCAGCCTTCATCAGTAATTCTGGGTAGACTGCCATCCTGCTACGGATGTCTTTTAGCCTCCTAGAAAAAGAAATAAAAAATCCTGAAGGCGTGTTGTGCTTTTAATTGGCTTGTTCTCCCTAATCTACGGCACTCATTGTATTTTTATTTAATTCCTGAAGGTCATTATGAAAATTAGCAGCTCTTCTGATCATCAGCCATCTTGGTAACATCTCCCAAGGGGCCAACTAACCAGCCTTCTGATTCCACAGCACCAGCTGACCCTCCAGCAGATTATTTGCAGAAAGCCAGGGCGAGCTTCCAATGAGTTTATAAATGATGTTTGTCTCACTGGGGTGAAAGCATACATGATATGAGATGGCGTGTAAGAACTCACAGCCTAGGCAGAAAGAGTTAGGAAGGACAGTGATACTGACTTCCACCACCACTGCCATAAGTTATTCTAGAATTCATCATTGATCATCAAGCATCTAGTCCTGCTGAGGATGCTTGGGAAACAACCTCAGGAACATGTCCTCTTTTTAATCTCTACAATGGTTAATTAATGCAAATCTTTATCAGCTCTCTCATGGGCTACCGCAAATGGCTTTGTGGCAGTCAGTTTCATCAGAATAGGCAAGACACACTAAGCAAGGCCACTGAGAAATGTTTCATTAAGGACAGCTTGGGCAGATTTAAAGCAAATCCATAATGAAGCACACCAAGGTTAGTAACAGAAAGGAACTGTTCACAGTGGTGGGGTTGTCAAGCTCTGAAAGAGCCATGGCTGTAGGAAAGAGCTATCACATAGTGTCCAGATGGCAGCTTAGCCTTCAGTGAAACAGCTCAGGCACTGCCCATGCGTGCCTGGGAAGCTGTCGAGGGACTTAATGCCCCAACTGTGCTTTCCTTCCGCAGCTGACTCCTTGCAGGTATCTCACGTGGGTGGACCGCACCAGAACACCTAGGAAGCAAACATGAAGCAACTCCTAGAGTTCAGACTTCCCAACTATAGAGAGAGACGGAAATGGGTAGAAAATTGGAGACTGCTCCGTAGATCGTTAAAACAGCAGCGCTCCTGTCAGGCTGCCTTATTCCCAATCGTTCATCAAATGGTCACCAGGATTAAATTTCTAAGTGGTAAGTCTGATCATATTCTTTCTTTGCTTAAAACACTTCCATGGTTGTTAATGTTCTTTGGGATAAAATCCCAGTTCATGAGCCCCGCACACAAGGCCCTTTGTGAGCTGACTATGTATATGTCTCCACCCTCTTCTCTTTCAGCTCCTTCTCTTCCACTTCACACACCCCTATAATTGGAGACATATACAGACACTTCATAACTAAAATGAACTACAGTTCCTATAAAATCACTGTTAGCTGAAATGTTGTAAACAGAAAGTGCACTTAACACACCTAACATACCAGTGTTACTGCTCACCCTACCTTTAATGTGCTCAAAATACTGACATGATCTTGCAGTTAGGCAAACTTACCTAACAGCATGTCTATTTTACAATAAAAGTTGAGTGTCTATGAAATTTTTGATATTTACTAAAAGTGGAAGACAGAATGCTTGTATGGGCACATAAGGTATAGATAATATGACATGCACATCATTTCCTATCATGAAGTTGAAAAGTCCTAAGTCAAACCATAACAAACCAGGAACCATATGGGTTATGCTATTTTCTAATTCAATGTCTTTGAAGATGCTTTTTCTGGAACTCTAAAAGCCATTCCATTCCACTCCATCCCTGCTCTGGAAGCCTTCCATAATCCCCATATGAGCTATACACTCTTTGGTGCTCCATGAGGAAAAAATAGTACGTGCTGCAGAAGATCACAGGCTCTGGAGACAAACTGCCTGAATTTAGAACCCAGCTCCCGTGTGGTCAAGCTGGGTGTCTCTGAACAAGCTCTTAACTTCTCTGTGCTTCAGTTTCCCCACTTACCAACTGAAGATAATAACAGAACCTGTCTGTAAGACTGGTTTTAGAATCAGACGTAATACAAGTTAGCAATTAAGTGTTATTGATACTCACTATATACTCCAAAATTACATTTGTTATACAGCACTTCATAGACGCGCTTTCATATACACACTTTACTACCGTCTCCATATTTACACATACATTTACGTGGTCTCTTTATACAGCTGATTTCTCTTATTGGATTCTATGGCAGGGATATGTCAGTCATTTGTGCAGCATGGTGCCCAGCACAGAATGAGACTTTCTAAAAGTTTTACAAGTTGAACTGAAATGTTTCTATATCTAAATTCAGATGGATATTCCCCAAAGACAGGGAGAAGACATAGCAACTCAAGGAGTCCATGATGGCATGAATTCCATATGACAACTCTTTAGAAATTTATCTAACAGGGGGCTGGGGATTTAGCTCAGCGGCATAAGCACCTGCCTTGCAAGCAGGCAGTCGTGAGTTCGATCCCTGGTACCGATAAAAAGGAAAAAGACAAAAAAAAAAAAAAAAAAAAAGAAAGAAAGAAATTTATCTAACAATTGGGCCAAGTTTAGGTACTGGAAAATCTAAATAAAGGAAGAATTTTAACTTCTAAGGAGTTTACACTGTCATTGAATAAGCAAGAGGAAGTTTATCCAGAAAGCAAGAAATTTTATGATTCTGTTTGGATATGAGTATGTATAAGTACAGCTAAGAAGAAATATACTAGAGCATACAGAATGGTGCTCTTTAAATGGTGGGATCAGAGGTGGTTTTGATTGTGTACTGATTCACTTTTCTCTACAATTTCCTACACTGACTGTAAATTACCTCTGTAGCAGATGCAAATACACACTCTCTTTAAATATTCATTTAGTCAGCCAACCTTTTCTGAGATCTGGCATTGAAAGAATATGTCCTCAGGGTCTCAGTCCAGCGTTTAGGGAAAGGGATGCTATAAATAGCTCTAAGTCAAATAAGATGATAAAATGGGAAGAGATGACTTTGAGCTGGATCTTGAATGTCTTCATGGGAGAGGATGGACAATATTTCAACAAATGCTACAGACAAGATCATTCAGATGGGGAAAAAAGCACAAAGACAATGAGGCAAGTAGATTGTGAATGTGGGAAGAAGGCAGGAGGAACTATAGAAGCTCATAGCATAAAGCAGAGAGAGACTCGCACATCAGTCTATGCGGGGAAAAATAATAAAAAGGGGAGGGTGGCTGCCACCTCTTGCTCATGGACCATCTCCTAGCTGAAGTGCCAGGTCCCACTTAGGGATCCTATGTGCAATCAGACAGCCCTAGATGACAGATCAATGAAGCTCTCATGGACTTTAAATTTAAAAAAATGACAGGATGGAGGGAGGGAGGGTGGATGGATGATGAATGTATCCCAGTTGTTCTGACCAAACAACACAGGTTGATGAAAAGAACATTAAATTGTGAATTAGAAGCTTACATTTGTGTGCTCTTTCTGACTGGCTTATCTGAACACAAGTCATAGAGTATCTATGATTTTCTTTATTTGTAAAATGGCAGTCAGTCACAATCTGTCCTACTTACATCACACCTAATGTACAGTTGAAAGAAAATAAGTCATACATAGCGACAGACTTACAAATCTGCCAGGTTCTACAGTTCATCCTGCCAACACTGCCATCATCACCCACCACAACACCTCTCACGAATCATTGATGGACAGCTTATAATGTACCAGGCACAGTGCTAGGGCCAGAGGATAGACTAAATTTCATAGCTGACCTGGAGAAGTTTCTGGTCCACATGGGATTCTCCTGTTTCCACTAAGCAGCAAAAGGTATTTCACTCATTCAACCATTTCATCATTCATTCACAGCAGTAGGTTGTGTAGGTCACTACTGTCCTTGGTATTTAGCATAAAGCAGATGAATAATAAATAGTCACTGAACAAATGTACCACTGAATGCACACATCTTGAGTCTTCTCCTAAAGAAAATCACAATCTAGGAGATCAGAGAAAGGAACATCAAAGAAAGTGATGATCATGAGATAGTGGTCACAAAAGAAGAGGCAGAGTCAATTCCGACAGTAAGGGTGTGAGCGTAACCAATGCTCTTCGGTCAGAAAGTGTTTAGGTAAAGCAGGCGTGCAGAGTCTATAAAGTGAATCTTCCTAATTCTAAGATTCTGACGCCAGCAGGGTAAATGCCTGTGAGATGACATCAATAATCTGCTGGGCTTGGGAGGTTGCCTGGGGGGACAGAAGGTGAAGAGGTGGCGGGGGCTGTGACACAGTCAAGGCCCTGCAGCAGTAGCTGGAGAAGGGATTCCCAGGAGTATCTCAGGGCCTCTCTTCCCACCCCCAGCTGTCAGCACTCATCTCTGCTTCTGCCTCCAATCTGCCCATTTCTGTCTCCTTTGGGAACTGCATCTTTTACAGAAAACTATTTTCCTAAGCCACTCGGTAGAGATAAATAACACAGTTATACCCAGTTAAATAAGGGAGTGGAAGAGAAGAATTAAGAGATACTGGCAAGGCAGAAAAACATATTGTTTCAGATTAAATTTGAAAATAGATGGAGTGTTGATGAAATTGATTCTCATTATTCCTAGTGATTCTCTTCCAAACCATCTCGCTCCCTCCTTGCTGATTACTTTTTTGGGGGCGGGGTAGGGCTTGGCTTCCCTGTACTATATTGTTTTCCCGTGTGTTTGCTATTTCTTTTGTTCTTTCTTTTAAAAATAAATCCATTCCAACAATGAAATTTTTTTCTCCTCCCCCTTTCCTTGTCCCATATGTTGAAAACTAATGCAAAGACCAGAAACAGGAATCAAAAGTGCCAACCTATACTTCAGGGTCAGGCTAGGGGCTTTCACTCTTTGTCCTCACAGGTAAGGTCAATAGCAGAACAATTATTTTTCAGGCAAGAGTTCTGAGGCTCCAGCAGGGAATGAAATTTTACCAAAATCTTCCAGCCAGTAAGTGGCGGAGGCTGAAGTCAAGTTCTGATTTGTTAATCCCAAATCCAGTGCTGTCACCACTGTCCTACGTAGAGTGAGACAAGGACTTTACACATTTGAGTGAAGAGGGCCAGGGTTCCAGTCCTTGCTAGGATGTGACACGGTACATACCAGGACAGGCATTCTTTCGGGATACTCCAAAGCTCTAGATTCATTCCATCATTATAATTTCACTTCCTGGGCCACATCTGGTCATTCTGTTCTTTATATGCAAATGTCACCTGATAAAGGAACAAGAAGCATTCTTTCCTGTGGTGACTGAGTTTTAAGATCATTTTCTCCTTTCTAGATTTCACTGGATTGACCTCGCAAGTGAGGTTTATCTCTCTGAGCCTCACTGGCCTGATATGTTAAAATGCAAATTATCAAACTATTCTTTTATAGTTGTTGTGAGAATTAGGGGAAATGAGATGTTTGAAGGAAGCTAGAGGAGCATCTAGCATACAGAAATTTTCTGTCAGCTGTCAGTCTTCTCATCACTCGTTGCCATTTCAGGCCTGGGCAGGAAGGATCAGATTATCTGGAAAGCAATGGGAATGTGTATGAGCACATGGCTTAGAAAGAAACAGGCAGAGGTCACAGCCATATCAGTGACCTAAAATCACTGAAAAATCACAACAGAAAATGTGAGGGGATGGAGGTCAATGAGGTAACCCACCTGTTTTACTGATCTAGAAAATAAGCACCAAAAAGGGGTACCAACTTGTCCTAAGTCACAGGGTTTTTATCATTCAGGGGGTTTTGTCTCAGTATTACAGACAAGGGCTGCAGAGCAGAGAACAGAAGCAGAACTTTCATGACTCCTAAAAGTGATTCAGAGCACAATGTCCAAAGGCTGAAAAAATTCTCACAAAATGTCAGGGATTCCACACACACTCCTGAAGATGCTGCCTAGAGGACTTCTCAAGACTGTGTTGCTACGTCTGAGTCACCAGTTCCCATCCAACAAGACTTAGCATCTGAGTGCATGGGTGGATTCAGGTTTGACAGGTAAAAATCTGAGATGGCACCATACAGTGTGGAAGTGAGGGAGAAAAGACGAGACCTGCAGGAAGCAGCAGCTGAACAGACACCAAGAGATTACCCAACATGATTGCTACCAGTTGTTTATAGAATGGAAGGAGAGGCTGGACTGGGAGGATTACCTCTCTGTGACAAATCTATCCCAGTGTCAGAACTGGATCTAAACCTGTGGCTTGCTTAAGTCACATCACTCTTCACTGCCACCCACATTTTGTTCATACTGTAACACCTGTCTGAAATGCCCTTACCTCTGCTGCCTTCACCGATGTTACCCACTCTTCCAACCCAACTGAGCTGAGCACTCCAAAGAGATCATTCCCAAATACTCTCTCTATCCTGAGTTCTGACCTCCCTGGAACATTTCTGTTCCTTTCCTTAGTTCACTAATATAATCCATACCTCATTCTTACTGCCTTCAGTAGATTAAAAGATTCTTCTGGGTTAGGAATTGCTATTAATACCTCTGCCTTTCCTTTCATAGCTCAGCACTTTTTGCAATAGCAAGAGTTTGATGAACATGAGCTGATCAAAGATTAGATCGTGAAGTCAAGTAAGGAGGAAAGCATGGTGAGACTACAGATTCCAAGTTCACAGACTCAAATACTGAGGAAGAGAGATGGGAAAGATAACTAAAGTGACTGAGAACCAAAAGCAAAAAGCATCAGTTGAGAGTTCCTCAGCTAAAGAACACACAGTTTCATTTGTCCTTTGAGGTTCTATCAATTCCCTGAGGTTCCACGTATGCTCTCTGCACACCCCACTCCATCACCAAATGGCTCCCATAAGATCTATCACAGTAGCACTGACCCAGATCAAGTGACCATTAATATAATCACCAGGTAAATGTGCACTCGTGTGTCTTGCTGTGCCTCCAGTATGGCCATGACCACACTGCCTTTTGAATTTGTACTCATAGGTCCAAAGTCTAATTCACATTGCTTACTCCATCTAAGCTGGGCTTGTCTTTTTTTATCAGCCTTATTCTTAATCTTCAGAATTCTGCTGTAAGTAGATTAAGTGAACCATCATGAGTCTTTTCCCAGTACATCAAAACCAGTGTGATTGGACATGGCACATCCTCCTATGGAGAAATAACTGTACTTCTCAGTCATAGCTAGCTTCTTGGCTGCTTTTGGCCAATGGGACAATACCAAAAGTGACAAGTAGAGTCCTAAAAATGTCTATGTATGATACTTGTCCTCTATTGTTCCTGGAAGCCCTGCAACTTCCTTGTAAGCAGCCAAAGCCAGCCTGATGGAGGGTAAGAGGAATGTGGTCTAGTTGCCCACGGTGCCCCAGATAAAGTTTGCTGCTAACCATCAGATCTGTGAGAGAGGCCATCCTGGTCACTCAGATGCCTATTGACCAACCACATGGGAGAGAGCCCACAGAGATGATCCAAGAGCCTTAGAATGTCTGCCCAGCTAAGCTCAGCCTAAATGATCAGCCCACAGAAATATTAGTTAAATAATTGAGCCACTAAAATTTGGGCTGCATGTTACACAGCATAGCTAACTAGAAAAGCAACTCAAGTATTTCTTCTGTGAAGGGCTGTTCCTCTCGGGCTGGGTTCAGTGTCCCTGCACTGTGCTGCCTTCCCCTGCTGTACTAATAACACTGCATGGTAATAGTGGCTTCAGTGAAGTGGCTTCACCTTCCTTCTGCTCTTCACTTCTCTGCGCTTCAAACTAAAGGCCCTGTCTCCCTTGCTCACTACTTGCCCACACCCAGCTCAGTCACCAACTTAGAAGCACGAGGGGCACAAAGCAAGTCAATACTGGACTTTCTCTTTGCAAGATCTACCAGATTCCCCCACTTCCACTCCCCATCTCCTAATCAAAGCCTGTGGCCCTGCTTTTAAGGACTGAGTGGGAATTGATTGATTCCAACTACACTGCTTCAGGAGCATTATCTCCCTCCATATTCCTTAAATAAGCTCTGTGCCTGTTCGGTGTGTTTGTAGTAGCCTTGACTGTAATTCAGACACTACTCCATTACCCTTATTTATAACAGGGCATTAGAGCACAGAGCTCTGGGCAGCAGCAGAATGATTACAGGACCCTTTTGACATGCAATTCTGCACCATTCAGTCCAATTTAGAGTAGGCACAGATGGTGCCCCATGGCAGGGAAGGGGACAATTACAGGATGCCAGGCTAAGGGTGGGGAGGAGGGAATGAGACCCTACTGGTTTCCTCACTGCACCACAGAAATACGAAAAATGCTCAGGTAGTTAAACACCCCCACTGAGGATAGTGAGTGACCGAATGGTGGCAAATCACACTCTCTATAGTAGAGCCAGGAGCTAGGAGTTTTATCGCCACTCTTGGGCCATGTTTTTATTCAATTTAAATGCCAGGAAACTCTCTCAGGGTGACATATTGGAATGGTGCTCCCATATTGCCAGGCTGTCAGAAAAGTCAAATTTTGCTTTTGTCTTCACACTGTGACCTCCTATGAGAAATTCGTATCTCTGGGCCTGAGTCTTTTTATGTGTCACATATGGGGACTGATCCATCTCTTGGCTCCTTCTCTGGGTCACTAGAAAAAGGCAAATTATAAATTCAGGAGCAAGAGGTTTGAATATAACATTCTCTGTGTAAAAGTCAGGTTTATGATTAATACCAATCAACCTGGGGACAACACCCAGAAAAAGAAATCCAAGTGGGTCAGGAGGAAAGGCTGAAATTTCCTCTGGTTTCTCAGTGTGTAGATCCACTGTCCAGTGCAGTGTTACGGCTTGATCTTTGAAGTCAGCCACTTGGGTGGCTCCCTCTGCCACCTTTTAGTTGAGAAGCTTGGCAGAAAACACTTACCTTCTCAACATCTCACTTTTCTCATGTAAACTCAGGGGAATTCATCACACTAATCATTGGAATATATGAGCTAGAAGAAAAGCAACTGAGTTCTCATTGATTGTTGTATCCCTGGATATAGAGTAGTACCTAGTATAATGTAGCCATCTCATTTAAAATAGAGGAATGATTGTCACCAGTTTAGTGCTTGCAGTGTTTCCAGCCATATGCATGTTTTCCCATTCCATCATCCATGCACTCCATGATGTGTGGGTAATCACAGGGACATAGTATTGAGCTCAGTGTCAGCACAGGGATAGACAAAGTCTCTTCTCCATAAAGTTTGCAGCAGTGAATGCTGCTCACAACATGCCTCTGTAGTGCTGCGCAAATAAACTACTTTTACTCCAGTTAATACAGGCATTTGAGATTGCTTGCTTGGAAGCACCAGGGCTTGTTCTTGATTGTTCTTGTTCCTGGAGAATAACAATCATATCTGTCTAATGTCCTCTTTAGGGAATGGTGGTGACAATCTAGAATATCCTCATGATGTCAGACTAGGGCTTTTGAGTCTGAGTTGTGATATCAGACCCAACTCCACCCCACCTTGTTCATTCCACTTGCAGAGCCACAGAAATACTAAACTTAGACTATGTCAACTCAGCAAATGTTTCCAGACAGTCTGCCTTGCGTCAGGTTTTGTGCTCAGAGTGTGCAGGCATCCTTTGCCTGAGTATCCAATTTTCATTTAGAGACAAGAAATTGAAACTTAGAACTGGAGGAATGTCCCAGATCACACAGAAAATGAAGGTTAGAGTTAGTAAGAATCTAGTATCATCAGTCACCTCATGGACAGACTTTGTACTTTATCATCCAGAGGCTGAATAGACTCCTGGATATGTCACTGATTTGTTTTGACATCTGGGAAAGGTGAGTCCCTTCTTTAACCTTTTTTTTTTCACTTGTAAAATGGGATAAGTCATTTTGGCTTCAAAAAGTTTAGTGGAGAATATTTTTAGTGGGAAAAATTTTTGACATAATTCTGTCTTTATGAAGACTGTACTATGCTATCATAGAAAAGAGATGTGATGGGTTAAAAAAACTGGTAGTTAACACCAGCTGAATTAAATCAGCATGGTGCTGAGCATAGATGGCCCACCTGAGGAAAGTTGCCAGCATAAAAAGAGATATGGAGAAGAATGAGGCATTGTGGGTTTTTCTAAGTGTTGCTGTTTGAGCCCTTGGTTCTCCTGGAGGAGCACCTTATGGCTAGCTTCCCCAGTGTGAGTTCCACTATCATCACTGAAGGAGCTCAGGACCTTGTTGGTCAAAGTGGCTGTGGTTCACTTTGGGAGAGCTCTGGTCCTTACATTGAGCATCACTTCCTGGCTCTAGAGGGAAATATGTATGCCATTTAATCTTCAGGAAAAACCCATCATGCTGGCTTTTGGTATGCAATTGACTGTTTTTATTGTCAGAGAAGCTAGGGACCTCATGTCTCTAAGGATGGCTGTGGAGCTTTTCAGGACAGGCCTGGTTCTTATTTTGAGCATGACTTCTCAGCTCAAGTGTAAAACCCTCAACCTATCAGCACAGCTCCTTCACCCCACTAGCATAGACTTTCTAGCTTCCCCTGCTGACCTTTGGGTTTTCCCAGTTGAAAATCTGTAAAACAGACTGGCCTGAGTCCTTCTCATGGGCTCTGGACCTCCAGTTGGACTTGTGGGAGGCACTATCATGGGCTTTAGGTTTTCATCTGGACTTATGCAGGACATTGCTGTGAGATCCAGGTCCTTGGCTGAAAATTCAGTGTCATCAGTTATGTTTAACTCTGGGTAACCATAATAAAATAATACTATAAATTCTGTGTCCTAATTGTTCTCTTGACAACCCCTGCTACCACAGGAGAGAAGAATGTCTTTCACTCTACAATTTACATGATGAACTATATGTATCTTAGTTGTATCATGTTTCTGAGAACTGCAATGTGATGACCAAGAAGAAGGGCTTGTCTGCTTAGCGTCCCATTTATGTACTCCATGCTACTCCATGGTGGGATGTTTACCTTCTCTGAATGTCTTTAATGAGCACTTATTTGGTGGTATAGTTCTTACATCATAACCACCATCACAACTTCTGTCCAGAGTATTCTGTGGAGCACAGCAGAAAGGACGCTGTTACCAGAAGCTAGGAGGAATTATCTTGTGATGGGCAGGAGTGACTATCTCAGAGGGAGCCAGACTGCTGACTGGCACTGGGAGTGATGAACAAGTTTGATAAGTCATCTGCAGGAAGTATAAAGAGCAGTCAGGCTAGGTGCATCACAGGTATATTATAGGTTATGTTGGCACACCCCAAAATACCTGCAAGGATGCTTATGTAGCTGAGTATATATGTTTATGTGCTCCTGAAGCACATGTGTGCTCAGAGATACAATCCTTCATGAACCTATGGATCTTGTGCAGTTCCAGGAAAGCATTCATATCTTCTTGGTTACAAAAACATACTTACCATTCTTATGTGTTTCCTCATGTATGGTTGATGTCTTCATAAAAACAGGTAATGCTGGGGGGGGGGGGCTGGGGATTTAGCTCAGTGGCATAAGCGCCTGCCTTGCAAGTGTGTGGTCGTGAGTTCAATCCCTGGTACCAATTTAAAAAACAAAAATAAAAAAAAAAACAGGTAATGCTACAGAATTTGTAGTTTTTCATAGCTACTCACATACACATTCTGCAAAAGTACTCCCTTCTTTACACTGACATCATGAGGATTTGAGGATTTGTGTGTGTCCATGAGTTCCCTGACACACACAAACAGGCATCTATAGTTAAATGTGCACAGATACATGTGAACTCTTTAGCAACGGAGAACATACAGATGTGTGGGGCCCTCCCGCACACATATTCATATAGTGTGTTCATTCAGCTCATATGGATGTTACCATGCATGGTCTTCTGTGAATGTTTAGATTAAAATATATGTTGGCTCTGTCACTTTCATGTCTAGACACACACCTATGTCACCAGGCTTGTAAAATGGCTGACACAGACACCTAAAGATAAACCAAGGTCCATATTTATGGCTCTTATATGCAAGGCAGTTAACCAACATCGAGAAGTGTATTTCTGATCTCCTGGGATATCTCTGGATCTGTCCTCTCAGAGCCTCATTTTGCACTTAAGGAAAAAGTCTAAATCCTCTCCCTTGCTCTCCTGAAAGCATATATCCGCTTTTCTAGTATGACTGACAGCTCATCATGGAGCAAAGAAGAGCAGAATCGTCTCTGTTCCTGAGCTGTCCATCCACTTAATCCTTTCTGATTTTGTTACGGAAAAAAATTTCCACTGGTTTACTGTTTCATCCCTTCAGCCTGGTGTCCTTGAAAGAGACAGAAGGGAGGCAGCAAGAGCCTTACTGATGCCAACCCCAAGGGGCCCAGCGACATTCCCAAGGGGCACTGCCTTCCATGTACTGAGTGAGAAGCCTGACCAAGAAACCAAAGCCACTGTGCTTATTCATGGGCATAAATAAATAAATAAATGCAGAAAGAAATATTAATATTCATCACATTTTTCTTATAGCCAAGCACTGCACTTGGCACCATTATACAATGCAATTCATTTGTTGCTTAGAACACTCTCCAAAGACCTATAAGCAAGCCAACTTTACAGAGAAAGAAACCAAGAGACCCAGAGATGAAACCATTAGTGTAAAGCACTGATCACTGTATGCATGGAGCTGGGGAGGAGATCTGAACTCATGTCTGCTTGATTCAAAGCACTTTCAGCACTTAGCAGAATGTGAAAGCCAGTGGGTCAGCTGTGTATCACTGCCTGACCTCCAGACTCTTCCTCACTTTAAGGGCATTTTCAGTTCCTAGACGAAGACCAGTGCATGGCAGAGGCAATTCCCAGCCTGAATAGGGAACAAAGAACTGGAACAGTAAGGAAGAAGGACAGATTGTTTGAGGTAACAAAAGGAAGTTTTCTATAGGAGAAGAAATCTTGTGGGTTCACAGGCAGGGCTTTCAGGTGAGTGGATTCCAGTGGTGAGCTCTGTTTGTCAGTGGATCAGCTGAACGTGCCAATAAGGACAGATCCAGGGGTCATGAGGAGAGCCACAGTGGTCTAGAGGTACCTTGGGAGGCTGTATTTTTGCTGGCCTCTTTCTCTCTTTCTGTTTCCTGACTGCTATGGGTCAACCAGCTTTTCCTGCCATGAAATCACTGCCTTGGAGCCCAAATGACCATGCACTGAATTCTGTAAAAATGTGAAAAAAATAAAGCTCTTCTCCTTTACCTATTGTGTGTCAGATACTTTGCCCCAGTAACAGGAAAACTGATCAATACAGGAAAATAAGAGCAGGAAAGGAGAATAAGATAGAGAAGTAAGAAAACAACTTTAGGAGGCAGCATAGTTTAGGCTTTTTTTCCCCAATAACAGGCACTAAGCCCCTTCTTCTCTGTGGTGGACTTCCTAGGAAATGCTGGCAGTGCTGAGGATTCAGGGAAGAGCTTTCATGCATGGAACTCCCAGACTATTAAGGCGGATGGCTGCTTTATAGAGTGTATTAAAGCTTGATACATTTTAAAATGCTTGCACATTTTCCAATTCAGTGAGGAAAGATGGAAAATGACCTCCAGGAATGTCCTGTCCCCCACCTCCACCAAAACAATCAGCATCAATTATCCATCAAGACTTTTATATTTTTCCCATAATACTCTAACAGTATAAGAGTTATCAGATTGATATACATGTCCATATATACACTTGTATATCCATGAATATGTGTGTGTCCACATGCGTATTTGGCTCAGGAAAGTGAAGACACTGAATGTAGATCACAGAGGATTTTGTAAAGGAGGCAGCATTGAGAACTTCTCACTCTAATTTCTGATTCCTTGACTTTAGGCATTCTTCTTACTCCTCTAATTCCCACAAGACTGGCTGTTTAGCATAGACCCTGAGAGATCAATGAGAGAAAGTGAAACCAATATCAGAAGAAGGGTGATTTAGCCAGTGACTGGACAAGAAGTAGGACCAGGCTTGTAACCCCAAAACCAATGCACTTTCAAAACGTGCTCTGTGACACACTATGCATTTTCAACAGTGGGAAATCCTCCCACCAAGGTTGTTAACCCTGGAACATAGGAAGGCAGTTGCTTGCAATTTTTTCTCCAAGATCTCATAGACAGCAATCTTCCCATATCTGAGTCCATAACATTAGCACCCTGCTATACAGAGGAGCCTATGAGGCCTATGAATGGGAAGCAATTTGTCTAAGTATTGCAGCTGTCTCAGAAAAAAATCAGGCTCCTCTCCCATTGAATCCATCTGAATAGTACTGGAAGCCTTGGGTGTGGATGTCTAGAGTAAGTGTGGGCAGTAGCTTGATAAGTAGTACCAGAGGTGTCACTTTGTATCTCTGGAGTCTTGGATTAGGGACTGGCTTAGCGGTACATGATTTAGAAGACATGTAACTCAGTGTTCAGAAAGACCCATGCCTAGCTTAGGCATCTCGAAACAGTTGACTTGGGGCCCTGTTATGATTCATGTCTAGATGTTTCCTCAAATCCTCATATACTCATAAGTGGGAGTTTGGGGAGATACCTGGATCATAGGTACAATACTCACGAGTAGATTAATCCACTGATGCCCTTATACCTAAATGTAAAGTTGGGAGACAAAGTCTGGTCAGACAAAGTCCCCTCCCTCCTCTCTTTATCTCTAATCTGCTTCCCATCATCATTCCATAAGTTACTTCATCTCATCATGCACCTCTGGCATGCCATCCTGCCCTGGATCTAACCAACTCTAGATTGAAACCTCCACAAAGTATAAGCCTAAATAAATGTCTCCTCATTTATGTTGTAGGTAAAAGTGAAAAGTTCCACGGCTAGTCCCCATATTCACTTTGTTCTGGGCCCCATGAATTATGTAGCTAGTTCTGTCTTGGACATTTCCCCTCTATGAACATGAGTTTCTTCAACTTTGGAATTAAGTTAATAGCACTGGGGCAACTAGATGTATAGTTGACATTTTTGTCCTTGTCCTTATCTACCTTTGCACTCATTCATCCAGTACAGTCAGCTGTCTGTACTTATAATCCCCACATTCCCAGAGTCAGTCAACCAGACTGAAAATGCTTGGGGGGTGGAGAATTACATATGTATTGAACCTATATGCACGTTATCCCCTTGTCATGACTACCTAAAAGTATGAAATAACTACTTACATGGCACTTTCATTGTATGAGATATTACAAGTAAGCTAGAGTTGATTCAAAGTGTTACCATGATATGAATCTGTTATACACAAACACTATACCATTATAAGGAATTTTAGCATCTGCAGATTTTGACACTCAACAATCCTGAAACTCATCCCTTTGCAGAGACTGAGGACCACTGTACAGGCAGCAGAGCAGTCCTTGCCTAGAGCTTTCCTAGCCCTCATAGAGAAAGGGTAGCAGTCCTATGGCAGTTTAATATCCTGTGCCCATTTTTTTTTCCTCCCCAGGCTCTTAGTGGAGTAGCTCTTAGCTAGCGACAGATGGCAGGTGGAGAATAAATGCCCTAGTTTGAGATAATCCCGAGCATGTTCTACATTGCTGAACCCTCATCATCCAAACTACTGTGTTCAACCATACACACTTCTCTAGTGCCCCTCCTTGCCTGCTTCTTTCTCTGCTGAGCCTTCCTCAGACCACCTCATGCAAATGACTTGACACAATCTTTTTGTCCCAGGGTCTGCTTCCAAAGAACTCAATGTAACACCGTGATGCCATAAAATAAATTGAGCTAATGCATGTAAAGTGCTTAATAAAGCATCAGACAGAGATATGAGCCCTCAATAAATGGTAAAGTTAACAAAACTGAAAAAAATTAAAAGCTGCTTTACGAGAGGGCATATGTAAGAAGACAGAATATTTATAATTGATTTCTAAATTTATCCTAAAAAATTACATCCAGCAGACCCTGCTCATGATCAGTGAGGAATGGTTTCTAGGACTGTTTTCCACCAGAGGCAAAAGCCAATCACCAGCTCCTAGAACCCAAAGCTAGAGCTCACAGAGCTGTCTATTTTTCACAGTCAAAGGGAGCACAAACCCATCCAGTTTCAGCTAAGTACTGGACATCAGGTTAATAGCTTTGTGTTTAAAGATGCAGAAATGGAGGGACAGAGATATGCCAAAGTCAGTCAGTGTGGAAGGACAAGGTGAGAAGAAGAAACCACGCGGCCTGCCACCTACTCTCCTTGTGAGATTTATTATTGACTGATGTATTCACTATTATTTCCTCTTTCTCCCCACATAGACACATATTCTAGATCATAAGCTCCACGGATGCACAGATCTTTGCCTGTTTTATTCACTGTGTTATCCCCCTGGAGCCTACAACAGTACCTGGCAGATAGTAAGTGCTCATGAACGCTTATGAAGAGAACAAATGCTGTTTTCCTATGACTTCATATAGTTTACTTATTGAAACTCTACTTGGTCTGCTTTGGAAGAACAATTAGTTCCAAAAACCCTCGAATTGCACTAATCATAATTACCGGAAGTCATTGGTAAAAGGGAACTTTGGAGCCATAGCAATCCAATCTTTACTCAGTCCCGAAAGGGCCTTGACCCAGTGCTGTTTCTCTGTCTCCCCATCTTTCAGTAGGGCAGCTGACCAAATGCATAGGAGGTATCCTTTGTAAAACATTAATTTCAGGGGAAGCAGTTGGTCCTTATTAGCTATTGGAGTAGTGGATACTGTGAATTGAACCCTTGCAGCAAGCTGACTTATTATCATTTACTTTGAGACAAGGCTTCAATTGTTTGGCTAGACTGACTGCAAACTTGCTATCTTCCTGCTTTACACTCTCTGGTAGCTGGGATTATAGAGATGTGTCACCATGCTTGACCACATCAGTTATTATTAAGGCAGAAAGAAAAGACCTTTTGCTCCTACAGCTTCTCCTTTGAGGCTAAGATATCAGGAAAATTCTTTTTTCTCAAATATGGAGAAATGCAACAATGTTGGTTAAAAGAGATGAGTATAAGCTAGCCCTTTGCATCAAATTATTAAATAGAGAATTACAAAACGAAAAAGTCATGTGCTCTCTCATTTTTCAGCTTTTTTGTTAAAGGTAAGAAAAAAGTATCAGCTTCCACCTTTTCTTTACCAATCCAGAGGCAGTAGGCCCCAGGCTTAGGTCCCAAGTGGGCTATTAGCATTCACCGGCAGGAATGTCATACCATTGTTTTTGCTTTCATTGTACTTATTTTTATAGTGGCTTTCTAATTTTAGGAAGTGATACTGGTTTTCCAGTTATTATGACATTGGCATTTCCAATTATAACATATAATATTATTTTTGGAAAAACAAATAGTTAAAGCAAATAAAGAGTATAAAATATAGCCAAAATAACCAGGGTAATCCTGAAATGACTGAGGTCTGGGATCTGCTGTGTGTTCTGATTTGGAAATTCTCCTGGACAAGGATTCAGATCCAGGCTCCTCCCTCAGTCCCTCTACTCATTTATGGTCTGTACCTTGCTCAAGCCTGACCCAGGCTTTGGTCTTCCTACCCGTGAAATAAAACATTTAGAAATACAAGTTTTTCCTCTTTTGAAATGTGTGGAATTCTTTCAGATGCCAATAAAAATTGTAACAAATGCAGCAAGGCCAGGTGGCTGCCTCTGCTTGTCTCGGGTATGTCTCACTCCCAGATGAAAGTTTGCAAACTCCAGAGGCTTACTGACACCCGTTTGCTTATTAACACAGTTTCACTTCATATGTCACTTCCCCTCTTCCTGCCCAATTCCTGACAAAGGAAATAAAGCCAGAACTGAAGAAGCCATGTTTAGAAACTTCGCTCCCTATAGCACACGAGGAGTTCACACATCACAGCGGGCGGCAACTGCGATTGTTCCCCACACCCCCACCCCACCCCACCCCACCCCAAGGTTTCTCTGCCCGCCTGGGTGCTGTTTCAATGGAGAGAACCTCGGAAAGGACACACATGTGGTTAGGACGGATTCTTAGGAAATTGGAAACCCGGGCTTAGGCTCTGACCTGCTCTTCTGTTTGGATTTTCTCATATTTACTGAGCTCAAGCTCTAAAGCAGCCTGTGAACTGGGGACACCCAGGGGACAGGGAGGAATCAGGCAAATCCCCCCACACACACCTGTGAAAGCCTTAGGGTAGTTAGATGGAATTTCAGTTCAAAATATGCACTACACACAGCATGTCAAAGTACAATTTCAGAAGTATACTCAAGACACACAGAGAATACACAAAGGGACAGGTGACTGCCATGGTAAGTCCCCTGGACAGATGCCTGCCTACTGTCATGAAGATAGATAGGTTTTGCCAGATGGAAGTAGGAAAAAGCTTTCTGGACACACATGCAGGATATATAAATGATTGTCAGCGATTCACAAATAAGAGCCACTGCCCTACTGAAACCTAGTGAACTCATCAAAGTTCTTCAAACCCAGGGCTTCAAAGTCTACCCAGTCACAACAGGTTTTGAACACTCGGGGACTCACAGTAAGACACAGAATCCTTTTGTGAACAGATGGCTCAGAACACAGTCACGGATGTTCCCCAAGAAACAAAACTTCATACTCTGAAGGCAAGTTAGAAAAGGGTATAGAACCTTGAAAGCTACACACAAAAAGACCTGTCATTCTTCAGCCTTCTAAGTTTTCTCTGAATCTATTTTTCCTTTGTGCATTGATATCTATGTCCCTGCTTTCTGAGACGTCTTTCCTGCCCCTCTCTTATCCAAAATTTCTTTCTTTTCATAAACAACACAAAAGCATTGCATACTAATTCTGTAAGTAATGAGCAGAGGCTTTTAACAGATTTCTAAGGCATTGCTAGATGGCTTAAGGCTTGAATCCCCAAGAATAGTTGCTGAAAAAGACAGATGCCTCTCTGGTTACTAGGACTTTGGATTTTTGTTGTTGGTGTTGTTTCATTTTGTTGTCATAGAACATCATCAACAATCTGTCTGTTGCACCTGGAAGTAGATGCACCCAGAGGTAGCCTACCCACCCTTACCCTGAGTGTTTAAGCAGAATAGTGTGAAGACAGAAAGCCTAGTTTACTGTGAACAAACAGCATCCCAAGAGGACTAGGGCCTGCATTGACACTGAAAATGTGGGGTTCAGGAGCCAGGCCAGGGGTAGCATTTCTACCTCCCAAATCCCAATGCAGATTTTTTGCCAAGATCTGAATATAACCTCTTCCCAACTCTCTCACTGCCATTTATAAAGTCTGAGTCAAATACCTGTGGTCCTGTGATTGCTATTCTCTTCACTGCCTGGCTTTTCTTAATGTATCTCCATACTCTGACTTATTCGAAGTAGGATTATACATTAACTAATTGCTTGAAAACACACCCCTGACTCTAATACAAAATACTCTAATGTACTCTGATATTTTCCAGCAAAATCCCTTGCATTTGGGACTGCCAGCCTTACTAGAAACAGAAATGATCACACCTATGTAAGTGATCTTCAAAATGTCCTTTAAAACATTTTAGGAACTTGAAAAATCATACAAGTTCACTTTATTTTTTCCTCTCTTTTAAGGGATACAGGCAGGAAAGTTAAAGAAGTCCTTATATAATCCTCACAAGTGAAACTGTGGTACCTACTTTCCAGTTTTCGTTAAGAATAACAACCCAGAAGCGCTGTCTGTGAACTTAGCTGAGTGTGAAAATGGTGAGGATGCATCGCTTTGCCAGCTCTGCCCAACTGCCAGCCCAGACCTGCCAATGTGCAAGTGGAGGGTGTGTTTTCTGGAGCAGCCTGGATTATGATCCCAGCCAGTCAAACTCCTTACCACAAAGGCAAACCTAGACAGATCTCTGTCTCCAAGGCTCAGTTTCCTCATCAGTAGAACAGAAATGATAGCACAGTTTGAACCAGAATGGCCATAATTTCTGTTACATACTGGCATGTAGGAGTTTTCACTAAATATTCATTTCCTTCCTCTTTCTTTGAAACTTCACGCAGTTGCTTTTGGGTAGCCATGAACAGAACTTTTATTGTGTGTTTCCTTTCCCTAAGTTCACCCCATCATGGAGTGGATCAGCTCTCCAAGTCTCTATCCCTTTGAATTCATCTCTGCCTGGACGTCCTCATAATTGAAATTTAGAGCTCTCCTCAAACACAATGAATATTAAATCCACTCTTAAGTATTTGAACATAGAAGAACTCCAGAGTAGATCTCCAGATGTGCATGTACAGGCTTCCCTGAATACACATAACTATGAGCCAATGGCTGTCATAATAGACAATGATCTCTTGCAAGTGATCCATATAGTCTGTCTCATATAAACTCCAAAAGAATAATATGAAGTAGATGCTTCTATCAACCCTTCATTGTTATAAACCACTCTATGAAAATGAAGCATCTGGAAGGACCAAGCCTGGCACTAGCTCATTGCTCCTCTGAGCTGGAAAAGGGTATAGGGTCACTGTGGGAGGAAAAGTAAGGCATATTTGTTTTATAGAGGGTACCATTTAGAAAACTACTTTTTCCAAAGACTCCTGGGAAAAATTCCTTCTCTTCCAAGGGGTAAACTATTTGTTCAAGAGAACCATTTATTCTGATAAGATCAAAGTAATCATTAAGAGTTGTGCTCCTCTTTGCACATGCCCTTTTTTTTTAACTTTCTTTTATCTTAAAAAGAAAAACAGAAAAAATGATATAATTAATACAGAATCTAAAAAAAACAGTAAGAAATCAACACTAGTTGATATATTGCATATTGTTAGTTGTTCAGGTTACAAGATGTAGGCATTAAAAAAATGATCAAACAATGACAGCACAAACTGTTCTTTTTGATGAACTAACAGAGAATAGTAATATGTATAAAAAAATAATTAAAACTGCACATGCTGTTTATTCAGTACTAGTGAGGTCCCATAACGAGATGTTGATACAGATCTGCAGTTGCATTTCCCACATGTAATCTAATGTTCAAATAATTTTTATGTAGGTTTTGGTCCAATCCTCTATCCCTGGAGCACAGTGGGGCTTTTAGCATGCTGGAAAAAAAAAAAAAAAAAACATAATGAAGCCATGAGTCTATGACTTTATAACTGTATGACTTCAACTAAGTTAGTCTACTTTATTCTCCTATAAAATGGGAATGGCAGTTTCACCTTGGTCAACTTCAAGGGTATTATCAGCAATAAAAGAAGTGGGACTTCCAGGAGAACATGGCAGATAGTTAACAGTAGCTATGGAGGCTCTCTAAGATAGTCAGCTTAGAATCCAGGAATGGTGCAGTGTGAGCAGTCCTAAACAAGAGGAGATATACCCTGCCAACCCAGGAATGAACTAAGCTGAGAGAAACCAACAGGAAATGCAATCCCAGTGCTATAACCGGGTCAGATAAAATCTAGGCACTGAAGCTGGAACCGGCACCTCTGGAAACCGTGATTTGAATTTCCTGCCACCACTGCTGTGTCTGAATCGGCACAGCAGGGATAGAGATGTGAAAGCTCTGAGAGTGGGAATTGGCAAACGGAGTTGAGAGCGGGACTGGCGGGGAGCCCTGCATCGACCTGCAGTGAGTGAGAGGTACGGGGACCCTTCCATAGACTATGAGGCTTCAACAGAGGACATTCTGTGACTGGGTAGACTGGCTGGAACAGGATGCTGCAGTGACTTTATTCACACATTCCCATCTCAAGCAGGATTGGTGGGGAGCACTTGGCCTGGGTGACACTGCGGACTAAGACCCAGTAGGCTAGCCCAAACCAGGTCCCTGCGCCTGGTGGTGCACCCTAGGAGTGAAGCCTTCAGTAGGCTGACCTGGGGGGGTGGGCCCAGCATAGGCTGCCCAGGTTTGTGTCTCCCTAGTACACTGCAGTGGGTGGGAACACCTATCCAGCACGATTCAAACAAACTGTAACTGACAAAGAAAGAAACTGGGCCTCCCATATATGCCTGTATGGGAGGAACAAAAAATATGAGAAGAGGAGGCAACAAGAAAGGGTCCTTGGCCCCCAATCCTGAGAACACTGATTCAGGAAAGGTAAATGCAAAGGAGAATGAGGACAGAAAACATGCAATATCAGACACGGCACCAACAGACATAAAGCGATATCTTCGGAACCTCATAGTCAAGTTCAAAAGTGAAGTATTTAATGAAGTAAAGCAAGATATAAGTAGAATAGTTACAGAAATGCTAAGCACCACCCAAGAAAAAACAAATGGTGCAATGGAAGAACAGAAAAAAAGGGGAAAATTGTTTGATGGAGAAAACACAGAAAACACAGGATACATGAAACAGGTTCAAAGAGATTACCAGGAAACTAAAAACTCTATTGAAAGCTGGCAAAACAGCTTGAAAGAAACTAAGGATACATTATCTGAACTGGAGGACAGATTTGTAATGTGGGAGCATGAAATGAAAAACTTCTTAAAAATAACAAGGAAACAAAAAGCAACAATACAAAGACTAGAAGATGATAAGAGGATCTATAACTTAAGAATTAAGAACTAAAAGAAGAAGTAGCGACACAAACAAATGAACTACAAAGGCTATTCACAAAAATAATCCAGGAGAGTTTCCCTAATTTAGCAAAAGGTAAAGATACCCAGATGTATGAGGCATTCAGGACCCCAGCCACCTACAACCCAAACAGAACTACACCCTGGCATATAATAATCAAAATTCCAGAAATCCAATATAAGAACAGAATATTAAAAGCTGTCAGAGACAAGAAACAGATCACTTACAAGGGAACACCCATCAGAATTACAGCAGACTTCTTGGCACAAACCATCAAATCATGAAGAGCGTGGGGGGAAATAATTCAAGCTTTGAAAGATAATAACCTCCAGCCAAGATTGATATATCCTGCACAACTGTCCCTAGAAATTGATGGAAAAACAAGGTGCTTCCAGGATAAATAGAAACTAGGGGAATTTGCAACCACCAATTCAACTCTACAGAGAATACTACAGGACATTCTAAAAAAGAAAAATACCAAGATTCCAGAAACAGTGGCAGAGAGGCCATAATGAATAGAGCAGAAAGCGAAATGAAGACAAACTGACAACTAATGACAGAAAAAGAGCTCAACAGAAATGAGGCAGAGAGGGTTGGATGGTAGGAACACCTATTTTGGAGAAAACAAGACATCATAATAGTTAGTGCTGATTTAATATCATCTTGTTTTGAAGTCCCATCAAGCTTTTGTTCTTTTGTCTGCATTGGTCTTAACATGTTGTATCTTATTAGATTTTATTATATGTGATAATATAAACAAAAACTTTTATAGACAAGGAGATTATACAGAAACCATTGTTCATTCTCTGTTAGTTGATTATAAATACCTTGTAATACTGTCATTCTCTTGAATGGCTTTATATTGTCTTGATATTTTTGATGCTACAGTATACGAAGTTATACTCAAAGATTTCAAGGAAAGAGACACTATGGTAACTACTTTTATGTCAAGATTATCTTGTGGTGAAACACTATTGCTTAAATGGTTATGTTTTGACCTGTGCTGTTTTGTTGTTATGTCCTCTTTTATCTCAACCTCCTTTTTTATTATTTACTTTTTTATCTTTTTAATTACAGGAAATAAAAAAAGCAGGATATGTTATAGTAACCCACTTTGATTTCCTATTAACTTGATTTGAAATCCTGTATTGCTCTCACCATCATGTTTTGACTGATTTTCCTCTATTCTGTTTTGCTTGATAGTACCAAATTCGAGAGTATAGGCAACAACTGTGAAGACAATAAGATTCATTATGATGCCTGTTCTGGTTTGACTATTATCTTCTTTTGAAGCCCTATAATATCTCCAATGTTTTGGTTTTATTGGTTTTGTTCTTTACTGTTTTGTTTAATTTTATTATAACTGATCATATAGGCAATTCTTTTTAAGATAGCAAGAAGCATTATGGTAACCATTGTTGATCATCTTGTATTTTGTTTTTACATTATGTATTATGTCTATCCTTTTGATTCGACTGACTCTGTTTTGTTATGTCACATTTGGTTTTATTCTCTTCAAAAAAAGTTAGGAGAACTGTGGGAGTAATAAAACCCAAAATGTGTAATTATCATGGTAAAAAAGAGAGGAAAAGAAAGTGCTCTAAAGGATATAACTGCATGCATATTTAAGTATATAAGATAGATAACCATATTACTGAGTTTTGTTGGATCATTGAACAGAACTGTTTGTAGTCTCACTGTTTGAATGTCCACTTTATATGCTTTAATTTTGTAACTTGAACAACTATTTCTAAGATGACAATATATAATCTATTAACTAGTGATTTCCTACTATTTATTTTTTTTCTGAAATTCTGTATAACTTGTACCCTTTTTCTGTTCTTTCTTTTTCTCCTTATATAAAATTAAAAAAAAAACAATAAATGAAGTGACTGAATTAACCCCCCTATCTGTGGATCCCCATTTTACCCATCAGGAAACCAACACCAAGAGATCTAGAGATAGAGTGGGTAATGTATATGAATCACAAGGCACTTAGTGGGAATATAATACGTTCCATTCTCAGCCCCATAATTTTTCTACTTCTACATCAGTCATGTAAAAATGTCAGAACTGACTCACTGGGTGATAAGATAAATGGGGGTTATCTAAAATCAACTTTAGGATTCTCAAGACTCAGTCACCAAATGAGCCCAAGGACAATACCTACTTCTCAGGTAGTTTGGAAAGTCAAATTTAAAAACCAACTGAACCTGTTATTTCAGCACTAAAGATACGTATTTAATTTCAGAGAATATGAAAAGTTATCTCCTCTTTGTTATTTCAGCTGAGGAAACTGGGGCTTAGCAGCAATGGGTTGCTTGCTGAGACACAGATTTCCAGGGTACACATTAACTGGACCCAGGAACTCTGCATGAGTCCAGGAATCATTGTAAGTCACCTCCAACCAGAGTGATTTTATGCCATACTCAGGTTGGAAAAATTGTCAAACATCTCTGTCTTGTATGATTGTTAGAGGAAAGATGAAGAGAGCTTAACACAGGCAAGGGCCTTTCCATATAGGATTCTATTTCTTTCTTAGCACCATACTAAAAGATAAGAATGATTATATTCTCTCAAGTCAGTGAAGAATCAGGCAGCAAAGGTTATGAAACTTGCTCAAAGTCACAGAGCTAGGAAGTAGTAGCTCAGGATTTCCTATCTCAGGGCCTCATAACTTTAAAATCCATGTCAGCTCCATGATGTCACTCTGCCCCTGTTCAGTGATCAGAACCATAACATTCTGCCTCCTTTCAAGACAACCTAAGGAACACTGTCAGATTCTGGACATCTATTCAGATGTGCTGTCTGCTCCTTCCTCTGCTCTTTGATGTCCTTCCATATAGTCTAAGCAAGGGGTCACAAAGTTCCTCTCTCAATCCAAGCTCCCATAACTGCCACTCAAACCTCATCATGCACATCACCCCATCGGAAGGGCTGTAACCTACTCACTGTTTGCATCCCTGCATGGGACTGCAGGGATCAAGGAAGCTTTAGAATCAAATGGGAAGGCTGCTCAGTCATGCTGAACAGATGGGCTGCCTGATGTTCCAGCTTGTTGCTTATTCATGTTCATTCTTCATGTACAAAATGCATATCTCCTATACTATTCTACAAAAGAAGGACATGCACCATGCTCCATCAGTTTCTTTCACCTCATGTTATGTGATATAAATCAAAACTCAAGTACTACTCCAGGTGGTGAGAGAAACACAGCTGCAGCAATCCATGGACAGGTGACCTGCCTGGGTATTAGGTGTCCTGGATATTTATCCAGGCTCCAAAGATTTTGGTAGTAGAATCTCCAGTCTGGATCTCAGTTTCCTTTGCTGTAAAGTGGAGTGGTAATAAACAAACCATGAGGTCCAACACTGTAAACAACATAGGTAGGAGATATTCAATAATTATTTGTGGGCTGAATAGAAGAAAAATCAGTGAAATTATGCAAGAAAACCTATGCTTTGGCATATTTAGATCACTCTCAGGTCAAGAGAAGATACTCAACAAAATATTTTTGACTCTGGGATAGCCATAGACATCTCTAGCTATAGGGATCATACTTACATTTTTGTACTTTTATGCAGACTTCTTGGCACTCTACATACCCAGTCTCAGAACTTTATATACCTGCATCAAAATATGTGTGGCCCATTGCTGCCACACTTCTAAATAACTAGATAATCTGATGAATTATTCAGGCCATTGTATAAATGGCTGCTGATAAGTAATTCTGAAAGTTGGAACCAAGTCAGAGAAACTACCTGCATCTCCTTCACTGTCATAAATCTTCAGTGCTAGGAAAGAAGTGGTCAGCACTATGGCAGGATTAGGAGATGCTTGGTAAAGGAAAAGGTGAGAATCTGTGATTCATCTTAAATCAAACAGATAACCACCTTCTCTGCTGGGCTGTTTTTATGCTCTAGAATAGGATTTCTCAATACAGGAACTTCTAACACTTTGTGCGGCATAATTATTTGTTATTCCGTGCATTGTATGTTGGAGATTAAACATAGCATTCCAAGGTACTTGGTACAAATAACCTCACTCCATTAGTTTTAACAATCAAAAAAGCCTCCAAATTGGGTCAAATATCCCTCAAGGGGCAAAAATCTCTTCATATTGGTAACTTTGATTGTAAAGTGAAATGATGAGGATTTGCTAATTCAAACTAGAGAGCTACACTCCAGGTTCCTTGAGTAAGCCATGGTACCTCTCAGCATTCCAGACTTTACATACTATTTCCTTTGTCTAGAGTGTTCTCTCCTTCTAACCCTTTACCACTAGTCACATCTATACTGCTCCTCCACTCCAGGGTCACGCTCTCTGCAGTCTTCAAGGACCTCCTGAAACAGGATGAGACAGTGTTCTCTCCTGCACTTTGCAGTCAGTTGTACCCTCCCTGTCATACTGTAGCTCTCTCTGCAAACTTGAGCCAAACCTTTCACTCCGTGAAGACAGGAGCTCTGCTCAGTTTATATGTAAACTCTCTACTCCAACACCAAGCCCTAGCACAAGTAAATAAATGTATGAACAGAGTGCTAATGTCTAATGATTTTCAACTATGTGTCAGGCCCACTGTGTATCCTACCCCAGCACAACTTCCCGGCAACTCTGCTTTATAGGCTGTTACCAGCCTGCGTTCTAGAAATTAATTGGCTCCCAAAGAGCAGAGATAACTCATCTGATGTCACATAGGTAGAAAATGGTACAACTGGATATATGATCTGAAGCCTCTACGGCTCCCTTCTGCCAGCCTAACCTTTTGTCTTCTCACGGCATGCAGGCCCATCTTGCATCCTAGATTAGAGAATAGCTGACTGCACACTTCACTGTCATCAGCCTATAGGCCCGGGGATGTGCCCTGCTGCTTACTCTTCACCAAGACATGGGCTCTGTGGACTTGGGGCTGCGAAGCAGTAGGCAGAAGGGTAAGACAGTGTTGAAGTGTGAACCTTGGGCCCCAAGCAGACACAAGTGGGACTTGAGTGAAGCAGCCAGAGGCTCAGGGCAATGGGAGGTATCTCAGCACAGCAGCATGGACTGAATCAGGGAACAGTGGGCACTTTCAACACTCCCTCCTGTCTCTGGTGGCATTGTTACACTCCTTCAACCTACTCAGTAATGGGGAACTTTGGGGGATTGGAGTAAGAACAATGATTTTTTTCCCCTTCTACTCCCCCAGAGTCAAGTCCAGAATTTAATAAAGTTAAAATATATATATATATATATATATATATATATATATATATATATAGTGGCATTCCAATTCCTTCTCACTGCAATTTTTGTTTAATTTAGTTTTAGCAATGAGTTTGATTGACAGCCCTGGAGGCTGAAGTATATCCATTTCCACAAGGAATCTGATATAGAGACTGAGTGAGTCTTTTCAGAATACACACAAACCCACATACACACACGCATACTCCCTTGCAAATAACAATTATTTTAAAAACTAGAAGACCAGTCATATTACGCAGATCTGGACATGGACTGCTTGTCCTATCTCTGCTCCTCTGCAGCTACACTCTCTGTTGCAAACTGCAACTGCAGACAGTTCTCCCGACCACCACTACCACCACCACCACCAACACCAACACCACCACCACCACCACCACTACAACTACCACAATACTACAACTAGTTTTGTTCAGTGTCTGGAATCAACCACTTGTCTCCAGCATATCTCAGGCAAAATCTGAGTACCATGAATATTAGCTTGCAACATAATTTTGTGACTTTGTTAGCATAATGAACTTGCAACATCTCCAATGACAGCTCCATTCCAATTCCCAGCCTATAGAATGTCATCTTACTTCTTACTATCATTTTAAATCACCAATCCTTGATACACTGAAAGAAAAAGGAGGATGAGGTATAAATGAGTGAAGATTTAGTGATCACAACGAAATCTCCTGCATTAGTGTGAAATATGTCCAGGTTTGTTCCACTCCCTAATATTAATTACTGTCATGAAAACATGCTGTAGACAACCTAAATTGTTTTTCTATGTTATAGACATAAAAATTGTTTTTGCTCTTTATGCATGTTTTTGCTTTAGTCTCTGTGTTAGCTATGTTGCTATTAGGGCATTTTGCAAATAAGAAAACAGAGACTCAATATTGAGTTGAATTTACATATATTGAACACAATTTGTTTAATGAATCCACAGATATTTACTGAGTGCCCAGTGCCATGCTAGACTCTGGAGACACAATAAGAAACAAGATAGACTGGCCATGTGTCCTTCTGACTGGGACAAATGTGCCACTCAGCCCTTAGAGAATATAACACCATGTGAAAAAAGTTGATGGGTGATCTCATGCAGCTAAAGAACCCAAAGGTGGATGCCCAATCCAAACACAGCCACATAAGCTCACATGATGCACAAGGTTTCCCAACAGAAGAGGAAGGAAAAAAGGTCCCAGTCACAGAGAACAACTGGCAACAGTCTGGAAACAACAGATCCAAAAAGGGACCTTCAAAAACCTACTAAAAAGTTCAATATGATTGAATTTTGGACAGATTTGGGAGGCAGCAGCAGGTTTTGGCAAGAGATGAGCTGACTCCTGCCAGAACTTGCAGGTGTGGTAAGGACTTGGAAATTCTTATGATATACAAGGGGAGGTGCTGCAGAGTCAAAAAGCTTTAGAAAGAAACAGAAGACCTAGACCAGGCTTCTGGAAGGAAAAGATAGGATATGAAGGTACTTGAGCCTTGAAGAAGGAAATGTAAAGCAGAAGCAGAACTTTTCCTGGGCCCCTGAAGCTGGGGACCCTGGGAGCAGGGGTGAGTTGGGCAGCCTCAGGAAGCATGGGCCTGTGACACTGCATATGTGTTTCAGGAGCTCAGAACTTTAGAGGACAGGAGTTAGACGCTCCTGGAAGACCTAGTTAGTCAGAGACTATGGCATCACCCATGTAACTTATTTATTAATAAAACAGGCAGACAAGAGATGCCATCTGAAGTGTAGACTTTTGGCTGTGAGCCCTGTAGGAGAGGATGATGACAGACCAGGCTCCTGCTGGTCCAGCATCGAGTCGAGTCTGGCTTTGCTTTGCAGATGGCACAGGACTGTTGCAGATTACCACTGGGGGACTCTGGCCCTGTCACTCTCTGGGCCTATAACCCAGGCACATAGTGCTGCTCTGGTCTACAGTGTTGCTATTGCCTTGCCAGGCATCCTTTCTGATGTGCCTGGCAATTGATCTTGAGTCAGAGCAGGCCAGAACCAGCATGACCATATGATAAGCCTAGAACATGGGTGTGGATTCTCAGTCTCCTTCCTTGATTCCATCTCTTCTTCCTTGCTTCCCTTCCCACCTGACTCCTAGAGGATGAAGGTGCCTCATCAATTCCTCCACTAATTACCTGCTGAGTGTTCTCATGGAAACTGATAAGAGGGTAATTAGGATTGACATGCAGGGATTACAGGAAGCAAGAAATGTTCTATTGTCAAGATAATGCCACTTCCTCCAGCCCCCTCCCTGACAAATGACTGGAGAAGGATTGAGGGATGATTTAGAGATGGAAAGGCTGGAAAAAGAGGGAAGTGAATGGAGGAAGAAAAAGAGGGAGAGGAAATAAATGTCAAATGTACCCTTAATAATCATCTAATTTGAGAGTCCAAAACTCAAGGTTTTCAGGTCCCAGGCAGGTTGTATAAATGAATGAAGCAGAATTGATGGGAAAACAGCAGGACATGGCTGATGACAAATGACAACTGACATGTGGCCTTAGGGAGGTACTGTGAGGCAGGGCTTCGGAACCCACAGCCCTTTCGAAAGCAGCAACACAACTGAGTGCCATCCACATGCTGCCATGCAGGAAGGAAGCCCAGTTTGGCAGTCTTTCTCATTTTTCAAGAGAAGCTAGAAATCCAGCTGTTGTGTGAAATTTCTCATTTTCCCCTTCATTTTGGAAACCTTTCTGCTTTGAAAAAAATATCAAAAAACACAAAATAGTTTATGAGCCAAATGAAACAATATCTGCACACCAGATGTGGCCTGCGGGCAGAATGCTTGAGATCTCTAATTTTAGTCCAATGACTTCTAGATAGTTGTGGAAGCTCCATAGTATGTAGAATTAAAGGGGGAGTTGCCCTAGGTCAAACAGCCAGTTCTTGATGGAGCCAAGATTCAAATAAGCTTTCACTGTCCCCTTACCCATCTTTTGTAGGAGTAAATCTGGAAGTTGATGCCCATCTCTCACAGGAGTAAACCTGGATGCAGATCACAGACATAAAAATAGAATAAGCATACAAATAATATTGTTGCATGTTAGTAGAGATGCTGAATTGCTCCCCCAAAAATTTCTTCAGGAAAAATATGAAAATACTGCTTCTATTGGTGTCTGGGGTGGAGAAAGCATAGACAGAAGGCTTAAGTCACATAAAAAACAGTAGAGAAAAATATGCTCATTGCTTCCATACAAAAATCTGGAACACTTACTTTTGCTAAGGAATGAGATTGGGTATATAGGCACAGTTATAACCCTCTAGCACCTCTAAGCACGTCAACAGGGGAGTCAGAGGAAGTGCCAAGTGAAAGCATCCCCAAGGAACTGCACAGGTCAAGGAAAATGTGTGTGAAATCTATGTGGAAGTGACAGGGATAAGAAAGTACTCAGAGATAAGATGAACACTTGAGATGCAGTCTAAATGGAAATATTTTACAGTACATTAGAGAGTGAATAAAAAACCCTCAAGGATACAAAGGACTGGGACATTTGAACCCATCCTAATTATTTCTTGAGTCTCCATGAGGACACATAGGAATCTCTAAAGATAATGGATTTCGGGCAATAGAAACAGAAGCAATGTTTCTGACAGAGAAATGCTTGGAAATGCCTCTGATTAGGAAACAGAGGTCATTCTGGAGGAAGTTCACACTCAAGAAGGAAGCTATGGAGGATGGGGGCGGGGTTTGAGCCTGTATCTTGACAGCCAGGTGTGCCCAGTAAAGAAGTGTGAATATGTTAGGTAGGGAATGAAGGGCTGTGATATATTTGTGAGCAAGGCCCAAGGGTGTGACACTATTGGTGCTGTGTCCAAGGAAGTTCCACCCGACAATACAAAGAAAAAAGAATTAGAAGACCAAAAAAAAAAAAAAAAAAAAAAAAACTGGTACAGATGTCCCTTAGTATGCTGCTAAAAGCTCACTCAATATTATTGAGTACAAATTTGTTGAACAAGTACCATGCTCCATGCATTAGTCTAGAAGCTGAGAACCTACTGATGAATAAGACAATCATTCAACTTATTCACTGAACACCTAGTATGTGCTAAACATGTTTTATGCTCAGAAGCCAAGCACAGAGTTTGGCAAACAAAACTGCTCTACAATTGTTTGCTCTATCTACATAAACAAGCCTACATGAAAACTGGGACAGAAATTCCATAGGGGCCCAAAGGCAGAGGTGGCAAAAGGTGCATATAGAATGAAAAATCTCTTGTTCCTGACCTGGGACTTGGGGTCTCATTGCTAAGTTTTTGTAATTGTTCTATAGCCATGCATAATATCCTTCCCCACCTTAAGATTAAGTTTCTGTATCTGCAAATTTTAGGAATTTGAGCCAGTTCTTTAAGGTTAAGTATGAAGCTGAAAACATGACAGCTGAGAACAGAAAGAGAGTATGCCTGCGCAGACTCTGAGGCTTCAAAGATAGAGTGCCAAGAAGAGGAAAGAGAGGGAAGCCAAAATCTAGAAGTTTTAGGAATACTTGGAGCGAAGATGAATATCTGCCAACTTCCAGCACCACTGCTCTGCCATGACTTGCCTTCAAAGGCTTCACATTAATGGCCACTGCTATTTCTCACCAGCTTCATTATTACAGTTACTGAATTCATTGCTGTCCTCCACATAGCCTATACATGGTGGAAAACACTTCTCTGATGACTGCTATTCAGTTCCTCACCACTGTCTGAGGGAATGCTAAGTGGTCTCATTTATAATCCCAAGAAAATGGGTGGAAAAGGCAGTCAAAGGCTGACTGGGTCATACAAACAATTTGAATCAGATTTGGACTAGAATGTGGGACCTTTTTCCATTCCTTCATTACCTGCCCTTCAGCTAAGCCACAGAGTCAGGGAGACATGTGAACAGGCTAGGCAATATGTCACTGTGAGAATTCAGTAAAGGCAGATCCATTAGAGAGAGTGTTAGCTTGGGAGTCAGAAAGAAAGGAAGAAATAGCTTTTCCTGCACTCTCTGGAATGTATGGAAGAGACCTAACTTTCTGTGGAAATCAGAGAAGGGCGGTGTGACTTCCTGTTAGAAATGAAGAAAAGGGGGACCTCTCCTCAGAAGATCAGGCAGCTCTGAAGGTCCGGGAAGGATGGCCTTCTGTAAACTGCCAGGGATTTCAGGAACAGGAAGTATTTGAGCATTTGTGCTAAGAAATAAAAACAGAAGGATTAAGTTGCTGTCCTTGCTTTGGGCAAGAAGCAACCATTCCACTTTCTTCAAGCTAAGCAGTTAACTTTTCTCATCTGCTCCTTCCAATATGATTATATTTTTTTATTTGTACATTATGAAATTTTTAGCATATGAATTTGCTAGCTTTTCAAATAAATGAAACAACTTTACAGAAACATAGGCTCATGGTAGACACTGTAGAGATCATTCTCTGTCTCTTGGTACCCTAGCTGTACGCTGTGGGGACCAGGTCTAGGCTGGGGATATGCAAACAGAAAAAAATGATCATGATCCTTCAAGCACTGATATAAGAAAGTACAAGCTACTCAGATAGGGTCTGAAGGAAGGAGAAGTGTGGAAGTAAGGATATGCTTCTTCCTTGAAAGACAGGACCAAGTTCATTTTGTAAGCAGCATTTAGGATACATGTAGCCTGTGAGCAAGAATGAAATAGAATTAGGTTTTGGAAGGACCAGCAGGAAAGAAGAAGAAGAAACCTTTCTGCTTTTAATCAACCTTGTGATATAGGATGAGAGTATGAGAGAGGTGAGACAGGGGAGCCATAACCCCTACCTTTTCCAAGATCATTTGGCAAGAGATTCTAGCTCACAGTACTCCACATATATTGCCAGTATTCTGCAGCTACTTAGGTCTGAAAGGGATCCAGAAAAAATTAGGAGAGTACTATGATAATACCTACCATTTGTTGTTTACTATGTTTCAAGAATCAGGCTCAACAGTGAAGTAATATTGGCTAGGTCTCTCATTGGTAAGCACACACTGTCCTCAGAGGTTATACTCAGCATTTCTCACCCACTGTCTCTTCTAATCACCACTCTGCCCCATGGAGTATGGGTTGTTACAATCTTTCATTTCCAAAGGAAGAAACTGAAAGTCAGAAGGGTTAACTAACTGGTAGGGCGTGTACTGAAACCTCTATCTTTGAAACTCTATAGTCCTTGGTAATTACTTATGCACTCATTTGGAGACATGCTTCTCTGAACCTACAGTATCCCTGTAACCAAAGTGATAAACTGATGTGGTTACCGTCCCTGAGGAGGGACTACCTAGGACATCTTTTCCCATTACCCTCTCCCAGCTCACTGCTCCCTACATGCCCAAAGAAGGAATGATTCTGAGTCTTATCTAGAAGGTAGTAAGGACTCCTGCTCATATTAACACACTTCAGCCTAAGGCTTCAAAAAAGCCAATAAACATGGTAGAAAATGAGCCCACTTGAGTCCCCTTGAATGAAAGCTTAGTCAAAAGTTGAGGATGGAAGGAAAATCAGAGCAGAATGTTTCACACTGAGCCTCTCTCCAATGCCTCTCTAGGCTGGTTCCTGGGGGAACTCCTGGGCCTTTGTGCCACCATCACAGATAGCAGAAAGTAAGAGAAAAAGCCATGGCTCTTTTGGTGCCAAGCATGAGAGAAGCCAGTAGCTCATATTTCCCATCCTAACTTAAACGCTTCACCTTGACCTCTGATGTAAAACACTGATTCCAGCAAAATCATCTTTCTTCTTTCTCCTTACCACTCCATCTCTCCATGTCAACCTCTACAAATACATTTGGGGAGAGAGAGCACAGCAGGGACAGTTCATCTTCCCTCCACAATTAAAAACACAGTCTACTCTTTTCAGCAATAATAGAGTCTGCCAAGTTTACTGGGTAATTTCTATCCTCCTGTGGAGATAGTTGCAACTAAGAAAGGAATGCTGGCTAAAGTATACATAAATCAAAGTTATTTCAACTTGCAACAAATTCCTAAGATAAGCAGAAGGAAGATGATTAACTCCTAAAAATTTTTCCCTTTATATGTGGTTATGGATTGTATCTCGATGTTCCCCCCTCCCCACCCAAAGCCTCCTGCACTCATACGCAGAATCTGGAGATGTTTGGATCTGGGGTGTATGAATATGAATTAAGGTCATGTGATAAGTGGATTAACCAGGAATCCCTGGTTGGATTAGCATAGTTCTTGATGTGTCTGAATGGATTCGCTGGATGGGGGAACCCATACCTTGAGTGAGGGTGGCACCAATCAATAGGTGTGTAGTCTAAGTGGAATATAAATTGACTGCTTGCTGCCTGCTCTGCTATGGACTGTTTCTTCTCTGCGATGGCCCTGTGTCATTCTAGTCTGCCTTGGAGTGAGCCACTTATGGACTGAAACCTCTACAAACTGTGAACTGAAATAAACCTTTTCTTCTTTAACTTGTGATTATTGGGTATTTTGTCTCAGCAGTAACAACAACAAAGAAAAGGACTAAGTTACATATCTAAAATCTGCATGCAAAGTATAGGGTTTGGAATGCCATGTTGGTCTGCGAAGAGAATTGAGAATTCAGGATATATGATGAAATAGAAAGACACTGGGTCACACTCCAGTGACTAGAACATGGGACTCATGAAAGAGACACCTATCCCATGTCCCTTCTGGAGTGTAGGATTCTCTCTCAGTACTAACCCAAAGAGAATTAGATAGTGGAGACTAGAAGTGTCGTGCTTGCAGGAGTCCGTTTCCCCTCTGATATTTGTCCAAATGGTGCAGTTTAACAGGAAGATCCAAGGCTTTGAAGACAGGAATTTCCATAAGTTTCTACTGCTAACTATACAGTGTACCTGTCCTGAGCCTCAGTGTTTGCCTCCCTTAAGTGAGATCAGTTGTATCTTCTTAGGGGAAGGGTGAATTTGCCATTTTCACTAATACTTCTATCACCAATGCTAGTAAAAAGTAACTGGAATATACACAGTATATGCAGAGAAACAACTGAAGAATATGGGAACTCTGCACCAAGCACGTGGCCTACTGTGGGTTCTCTTAGAACATGCTTAATTACTAAGACAATACTTGAAGTACTTTTCCCCATCAGAACTTTGACTCTGATGGTAGTTTTTGAAAAATAACCAAAATTCAAAAACTTATTAAATTTCTTTTTAAAGTTTGTGAGCTTAATTTCTGGGCTTCACTGAAAAAGCAGTGGCAGGAAGATCTTGGTTTCCTTTTAAAATTGGAAGGCAGAAAGATAATTACCTTCCTCTTTCCACAGTTTTCTTAGTCCTTCTCAACAATCCTCCATTCATGCTCCATTTAATTTTCACACATATTCTAAAATGGTAATTTTCTTTCAGACTTCACTAAGCAGGCTCCTCGGCCACTATCTGAAAGAGAGAGAACCCCTAAAGCTACAAAATATAAGATCCACTGAGTGGACCAGCATCTCACCCTATGGCAATCCAGACTTATCACAAAAGGAAAAGAAGAAAGGAAAAGGATAAACCTTGTTTGATTTGCTTGTTTGTTTGTTCGGGATAAACACCTACTTTGTCTCATAATAATAATAAACAATTCTATTATATATCTATCCTGTCAGGCTTTATGCTTCCTTTGGTATCATCCTTTATCTTATAACCTTTAAGACACGCTTACACAGTATGCAGGATTGGCCCGTTTAATAAAGGACAAAGCTAGGATTGAGGGGCTGTGGCCACTTGCCTGAGGTAACAGCTGATGCCTGTTCACACAGACATTTATAACAGCAGAATTCATGACAGTCAAAAAGTGGACATCATACAAATGTCCCAAGTGATGAAACTTCGACTTCATATGAGACACTGATGGGTCTTAAAAACACAGAAGCACTGATACACGCAACCACATGGATGAGCCTAACACATTAGGCTAAACGAAAGAGGCCAGTAAAAACTGCTACATATTTTATGATTCCATTAACATGGTACAATTCAGAAAGTGGGCTTATGTTGCTTGGGCTGGAGTTGCATATAGGGCATAGAAAACTGATAGCAAAAGTATGGGTTTATGGTGGAAGTGATGAAATATTCTAAAATTTGACGGCGACAGTTGCACATACCCGTGAAAGGCTGAAATCCATTGAACTGTCCACTGTAAAGGATTGAACAATACAGCATATGAATTATATCTCAGCTAAGCTTTTTTAAAAAAGTGGATTCCTGAAGCTATATTTGGAAGCCACCCAATTCCTGTTTATTCCACCTCATCACCTGGCCCTTGGCACACAACACCTCATTGAATTCTGAGGATGGCTCTGTGAAGTGTGCATGACCGTTCTCATTTCATAAATGAGGAAATTGAGGGCCAGAGAGGAAAGATAATGTGTTCTCTTGCCAAAGGAAAATTTAATTTGCAGAGAAGAAAACTGATTTTTCTCAACATCTCCATATAAGAGGACCCCCCCCAGCTTCATTATACATAGAGAATGTGAGAGCCACAAGAAGCTTTAAATGATCTAGTGATTTTCAGATTGCCCCCAAAGTGCCATAATCCAATGGTGTCCATGAAAGTGTTCAAGGGTCATGGCAGAAAGATTGGAGAGGTTCAACTGGAATAGATTTTAAACCCTATTTTAGCTATGGGGCTTCCATATAAGACTTCAGTGGGAAATGCTATTAAGTTAATTTGGAAGCTACAGATCATGTCCAGTTTACCCATTTTGAACATTAGATAACTGAAATGAGAGAGGAACAAGTTCTCTTGTAATCACACCGTGAGTTGTGGTACTTCTGGGCAAGGGTCCAGTTTCCTGCCCCTTCCATATGACACATGACTCTTATTCCAGATTAATGGCTTGATGCAAGAAGGCGAGGCTAGAGGACATGGTTCTGCTCTCCAGCCCACCCAAGAGGTCAGGAAACTTCTGGCTTTGCAGGCCATATGGGCTGTCCAGCAATTAACAGGGTTATTGTAGTGGGAAAGCAGCCAGAGATAATCAACGAACGAAGGGTGTGGCTAGGTTCCAATCAAGTGGGTAAGGAACCAGTCTGCTGATTCAGGCTCCAAGCAAATCCCCTACTCTCTGTCAGTCACTCCTCTCTGCAGACCTGGAAGGGTAGAGATTGGATGAAAAGCATGGTCCCCCACCCACTGCTTTTCTGGGTGGAGCAACACAGAGTCAAGCTGACCCCTAACACAGGCACACATTTGCCACATCTTGGAGACTTCTTTGAATATAACAGGAACAGTACACTCCTTTAGGATTGCAAGTGGTCATGCAAGAAACGGTATGCCAGACTTCCTTTAGCATAGAAAGAGTACTGATGACAAAACAATGCATGTGTCATCCCTCTGTCTCCCCTCATTTAGTCTCTACCCATCTGGATCCCTTTCCATACCTAGCTCCAGCAGCACTGGCCTCCTCACTAAATTCCGGTTGCATGCCATGCTTGCCCAGCCTTGGTAGTTTTATATGCATCACTACCTCTCCTCCAGAATGCTTTGTTTTCTGTACTTCCTGTGGCTCATTCTTCTCATGTTGCAAGTCTCCACTCAATTGCTACTTCCTGGCAGTTTTCCTAACGACTCCCATCCTGTACCCCCAGGCACTCCATCACATTACAGTGCTTAATTTTCTTCACAGTCTTTATTGCTATCTTAAATTTCATTACATATATATTAAAATGTTTGTTTTCTCTTTTGTTCTAAGATGCCAAAGGATCTGACTGAATCTGGTTTCTTAAAATCTAGAATGGTAGTAGGCACTCGATAAATATTGATTGAAAGAAAAATGAAGGAATAATAATGCCTAAATTGCTACACTTTTATAAGGTATCTTCTTCACTTTAAGCTGCTATGTTTGAGAAGTACCAGACTTTAACACAATACAAATATCTCTATGTTAGGAAACTCAATCTAAAGATGGAGCCTTGTATGACATAAAGATTTACCTGGAGCATAAAAGGCTTATGTTTCAAATTATCTGGGCCTCTGATGGTACCAGTTGCCAAGAGCTGACTTTGCACTTGAATTATAGAAAGGACATTTCATTATCATCTATATGAAATTAAACCTACAGATGTCCTGAACTCCATCTTTTCTTACATTTTGGTTAAGAAACTGAGGTTCAAACAAGATAAATGGACCTTTTACTACTTTTATTCTTCACTGAATAAGGAATTGCTTACGTCAATCAAATCACAAAATCCTAGAGCCATAATGCTCTTTAAACATCACTCCATCTAATAATATAGATGGAGCAAGAAGGAGAGAAGTATTTGCTCAACTTCACAGACCAATTCAGTTGCAGAATTAAGATTAGCACTCATGTCTATTTGCAGAATTAAAATTAGAACACAGGGTTGAAATCTCACCACTTTCTCTTTGTGCTGCTCTTTGGGGAAAAAACAGAAAAGAAAGAAAAGGAAATGAAATTATTCCAGGCACACATTTAGCAATGCTCATAAATCCTGACAATATTAACAACACACGACAGCTTCATTGAACACATTGGCAGTGAGTGTAGGCAGCTTAAGGAGGCAGGAGGTCTGGAATGGGGAAAAAAAAAGACCACCAGGCATGCAAAAAAAATTTCCCATACTGCTCTTTCCTGAATCTGTCTATGAAATAAGGGCCCAGACAGGAGGTGTCAGGGTATGGTGACAGTCTGAAGGAGGTGGCAGAGCAGAGCAGAGTGTGCATGCGTGTGTGTGTGTGTGTGTGTGTGTGTGTGTATGAACTGTGCTGCACAGCTCTCAGGAGACTATGAGGAATCATCCTTTCCTACACTGTCACTCATCTCTTATACAAATTAACCTCCACCCTTCTTGTGCCCCAGTTAATTTTCTCTTTGTTTCCTTGACATCCCACTGGGGAGAGTTCAAAAATATTGAAGCAAGTTTTTTAAGAGGTGAAAGGGGCAATCAGGGGTTGTGAGGGCCAGTATCCTAAAGGATCAGCACCTGTTCTCAACTTCCCTCCAGGGACAAAAAGTAAGCCTTCTTTGGTCCCTAGCTCTTGCCTGCAGAAAAGGAGCCCACGTCAGCCTCCAGAGGCTGGGGAGTACCAAGAGTTTCTCATATTTAGTGTGCACCTGGTCCATATGAAGTGATTTTCAAATTCCATGCCAACTCCACCATTCACGATTGTCAAAGTTTCAGCCAGCCTAATCTTTCAAAAATATTAATGACCTCACTGAATATGTTTGGTTCACTACCATCTAGGCAAATATGTTTTAAAGATCCAACCCTTATCACTCTTCTCACTTCTGAGAAGGCTCCTTCCCCTTGTTCTCAATCAAGAATCACCAAGCCCATGTGAGACTGAGCCTTTGAAATAATTAGTATCAGGACCAGGGATAGAGTTCAATGGCACATTGCCTTCCTGGCAGGTGCAAAGTCCTGAGTTTGATTCCTGATGCCAGAAAAAAAATCCTGGAACAGTGGTTCATGCCTGTAATTCCAGCTACTTATGAGGATAAGGCAGGGGACTCACAAATTTGAAGCCAGGCAAGTTAATAAAGCCCTGTCTCAAAATAAAAAAGGGCTGAGAATGTAGTTCAGCACTTTCTAAATTCAATCCTCAGTAAAACACACATGCACACACAAACACAAGGAAAAAAGCAAGGAAGACAGAAACAAAGAAGGAAGGAATGCAAGAATGGGAGAGAAAGAAAGAAAAAGGAAAAGAGCCCATGCCACATCATTTTTTAAAGGACTGGAAGCTTCAGCCATTATGATAAGTTGTGTCATAAAGAGAAAATTTAAAAACAAACATAGGGTGGGGGATATAGCTCAGCATACAAGCACCTGCCTGTCAAGTGCAAAGTCATGAGTTCAATCCCCAGTATCCCCTCCCAAAATGCAAAACATTAATTAAGATATATGCTCAAAGGCATGGATCTTCCAATCTTTCCCTTAGCCCTGTGTTTATTTGCTGATATACATATATAATATATATTATGATATTTCCTGCTGTATATTATGTTGCTATATATGGTATATACATGGTATCATAATACATAAGCTATCAAACATTATTTTTGGAAAGAGAAACAATATAAAGAAATAAATATACCAATAAGAACAACGTTAACACTGAATGAATGAAGAGGGGTTTTCAGAAGACATATATACTAATCATATTTAACAGGAAATATCTAAAGAGTCACAGAAAATCCTAAGGCATCGCTCAATCTTCACAGAAATCTACCATGAAATGGGGAGCTCCTACTTTACAGAGGGGTCCACAGAGCTATATGAAGGGCAAGACAACCAGAGGAAAGTTGACGTATGCAAGGAATAAGAATTATTTTATGTTTCATAGGGAATGGTCTATGACTTTTGGATTCCAGCCATCAAAATTGTGGCAGAGCCTAATGATTTTTGGCAAGTTAGAATCGAGGGCAATGAAAAGAGATCATTCTCATTTCTTTATCACCTACTCCATGCTACAAAAGACCGTGGACGCAATCATCTGACACTATACTAGCTGGTTTGCAAGCATGGTTCTTTAGCCTCTTGAAGTAAAAACAGCAAACTCATTTTTCACATGAATACATTGATGATCAGGGCAAAAAAAGGACTTTCTGGAGGTCTGGTAGCTTTTAAGTGTAGACCATGCAATGCATAACTTGAATGCATGGAATTTTCACTGTGAAGTCTCTTAAAGTTTTGCAGATATCAGATACTGAGGCATTATGAAGGGGAAAATAGAAGAACTTCTCTCCTAATAAATAGATAGTACTTTAGAGCAGACACTATATACAGCCCAGTGAGCTCACAGCTGAGAGGAACAATGGAACACATGCTGCTAAGACAATATCCACGGCCTGGATGTGTGAGGAATGAGAGTTGTGAGACACTGGTGACCTTGGACAAGTCAGTCTAATAAGTATAATACGTTGGCTCATCTTCTCTCATGAGGGGAATGGGGTAAAAGATGTTACCATGCTTTGCCATTTAAGAAATGTTACCCAGTTCTATATCTATAATTTATTTGAATCTAATTTTGGCTTTACATTACAAATTAACTCAAATAAGGATGTAATCACAATCTATCCATCACTGATCTAACTATAAATTCACAATGTCTTTAGTACTGGGTTTTCAATTTAGGGCAAGTGCTTTACTATTAATCTATATCCCCAGTCCCAATTTCACAGTGTTTAATACCTCTTCCTCATCCTCATTCTCACAGAATACCTGGAAGGAACAGAAGGAATAAGGAAGACTTTCCATTTGTGAATGAGAACGTGAGTCTTCCAGGACCCAGTGCAATATTGGACTATTTTTAATTATTACTTTCTACTCAAATTATTTGAATATCTAATTCCCTGATACAATCCCATATTTAAGATGACTTCAATGGATGTGCCTTCTCAATCTTTTAATCTCTCAATGAATCATGGTCTTTTTTAGATATATACCCCCAAAGCTTTTTTTTTTTTTTTTTTTTTTTGCTTCTGGGGATTGAACCCAGGGCCTTGTGCATGCAAGACAAAAACTGTACCACTGAGCGACATCCCCAGCCCATCATCTAGAATTCTTATCCATTCTTCAGTTCATTCATTCATTCAATCACCCTTTCTCCCATCTTCAAATCCTTCCAAAAACTACTTAAGATGACCTATTTGTGCCAGGGACACATACACCTAGGACCTATCTCTTGGGAATTAAACAACTAAGTAGAAAAAATAGGTAATAAAACATACTCAGAAAAAAAGCAGCCAATAAATTATAATGAAAATGATAAAGGCTCATCCTTAAGCAAGTTCAGAAAAAAGAAAGGGAGGAATCAAGGCAGACCTCAGGCAGAGAAGCACTCGTATTTACTGAGAACCTAGTATGTGCCAAGCATCACACTAGACACTTCTAATTTTATTGTTTTACTTAGCATTAACAATGAGGCAAATCAACCCTATGAGATAAATATAGGGGAAAGCATTTCAGCCCCTCCCATCACTATCACTAATCTACCAGCCTTTAGCACTTAAATGATTTGATTGGAGTTTAGCAATATAATTAGATCATCTTCACTTTCAGGCTGAGCCACAGAAATTAAGTGGCATACCTGAGCATGGGAACTCTTTCCTGCTTCTCCTGACCTCACAGCTGATGGGCAACTTCAATCACTCCACTTCGATCGCTTATTCTTATTGCTCATGTGAAGTGAGGCAGTTGTTTCAGGGACAGTTGATCCTATCATTTAGACTGAGGGGCATGATGGGACAGTTTCATATCCCATGTAGACTCATGCTTGAGCTGACAAGATGGAAAACACAATACTCAGTCTTCCCTGGGTTTGTGGATACAAGACTATCAACTACAGCTTCGTACACACATCATACGCTATTCTAATGATCAGTGGTAGTATTTGCCACTTTGTAGGTGAGGTCTAAAGAGAGCTGATACTGTTCTAGTCACACAGCTTTCAAATGGCAGGGCTGGGGTAGGAACTTGAATGAGTAACACATAATGAGTGCTCTTTCTGTCACACCGCACCACATCACTTCATGCTGAAACTGAAAGGAACATTGGAGTTACAAGTTATGAAAGCAGGAGAAGTCAAGGGCATCGTGTCCTCCTCCAAAATGCACAAGATCACACACACACATGCACGCATGTACCCACATGCATACACAGCCTGCCACACTTCCAGGGTCATCAGACCAGCTGCCCTCACAAACATGAGAAAGAAGCCGCTTTCCCAACCTTCCATTTCCAAAGAATCCAGAGGAGAAAACCCAAAGCTTTTCCCGCAGAACTTTCCGGTTAAGAAGCAGGAGCCCAACGGCTTCCCTGAGACTCATTTTTCATGCGATTAATGTCAGGCCTCCCATGTTTCCTAATGAAACCTGACACTAACTGAGAAAAATGGATACATTAATATTGAGTTCATTAGTAAATAGATTACCCAAATGTTTGGGGTGAGGGAAGGAGGAAGGTGAAGTGAGAAGGAGCAAGGAAAAGAGAGGCGCGCGTACCACTCAGCTCTTCTGACAGGGGCCTCTCTGAGGACAACATGCTGATCAAATATTTATAGATTTTAATGCACCAATCATTTATGTCAGGAAATATTCCCTTTAACAAAAAATTTTTAAACATAGGCTCACTTGATGCTGCAGCATTTCACATCCGTGGAAACTGAGGTCTACAGAGGAAAAGGCAGGGCACTCCCAGAAACATGGCCTTTGTTTCCTGGATGTGGAGAACTAGTGCTCTCTGAAAATATCACAGCTCACTCCTTGCACACCCTTCATGCCAAAAGAAAGAATCCTAGAGAATAGAAGAGGGGAGAGGAAGGGGAGAGGAAGGGGAGGACAGAGGAGGGGAGAGCAAATGGGAGGAGAGGGCGGGAGAGGGGAAGGGAGGGGAGAGGAGGAGAGGGCAGGGCAGGGCAGGGCAGGGGAGGGGAGGGGAGCAGAACGGAGGGGAGCTTGTGGGGAGCAGTGGCTGGAGAGGGCTGCTCTTTACCTCCTTTACCAATTGTCTCTGCCTTGCTAAAGAAGCCAGTGGCCCCACTGTCATCACTCCCAACCACACTAAGCTCCAAACTGGGGCTAAAGAGAAAAGAGTAGAAGAGGCCAGCTGAGCAGAAAGGGCTGGCTCTGTGCTTCCCTTGATGTGGAAACTTGACAGCCACCTCCCTCTCCTACCTCTGTGAAAAGGAAATGCATAGTATAGCCTAGCATCTCTCATAGAATCCCCAAGCTTAAATCATGTCACGGGAAGTGTGGCTCTTAATATAAAGTGTGAAATATCATAAAAGGCACAGTGTTGCTTTTTTGTGTTGCTGTTCATGTGGTATAGGGGATTGAATGAGGACCCTTCACACTGAGAGCTACATTCTCAGGTCATATTTGTTGTTGCTGTTTTGCTTTGTTTGACAGAGGGTCTCCAAAATTGTTCAGACTGGGCTTAAACTTGTGAAACCTCTGCCTCAGTATCCCAGAGTGCTGGGATTAGATGTGTGTGCCACCATGCCCACGAAAATACTATCCCTTAGTGTGAGAGTCATAAAAACAAGAAGACTGAGACCTCACACACAGCCAGCTCCACCAGCTGTTCTCTGTGAGCCTAACAAGGCCCTTTGTCTGGCTTGGTCTCAGCATGCCTGCCATGCAGGATCCCCCTACTAGACACCCTTCAGGGACTTTCATGCCAACACTCATGGGGCTTCAGGATCAGTTCAGCAGCTCAGACATGGACCTGACTTTGCTAGGGTTCCAAGATTAATCCTTGATATAAGTTCAGAGCAGCAAGACATAAAGATCAGATAATCTCTGAAAACTGTTGAAGTTCTTATACTATGTCTCATAAAAGTCCTTGAGCAAGGAGATCTCATGTCATACTCAGAGGAGAAAACAACTTAATAAAAGTGAGGATAGAATGAAATAAGGAAATAGTCCAGGTAGAAATGGACCCCAGAGAAAGTAGATGTTCATGAATCGAATAGTTTCTTTTCTGGTCTCTGCATTTCACTGTGTCATGGGTACTTTATTCACTGAGGTAGGAAGGATTTGCCAAAACATTTTTACACACAGGAGATGGAGATACACAGACAGATGGTGAGAGACAGAGGCAAACACAGCCTCTAAGCTGGCAGCAGAAACCAGAAATGTTCCTGTTCTTAATAAGCAGGAGGTTAAGAAAACAAAAAAGGAGAATAAAAGGAATGTTCCAAACAATCAAGCAACAGACAATGCCACATTCAAAGGAGGTTCTTTGTATTCCAAACAGTACTGACATTTTCTTAAACAGCAAATCCTTTTACAGGGGCCTCTTAACATTATATTTATTAATAGAAAAATGTATGAAATAAGAAGATACAGAATGCATGGGAGGATAAAAGGCAAAATGAGAAAATGTATTTTGCGTCCCAAATATTCTAATGTGACTCTCTCTATTGTGACAAAGTGAGAGGTCGCTAAGGAATTCAGTTCATATCGCATCCATCCTCAGAATAATGGGAACATCCCACCTTCTTTCTGAGAAGTATCAACACACACTGTGTGCCATGTCCACTCAATTCCATTAGAGGTAATGGAACAAGATTGTCGCAGAAGTTGTTTTCAATTGCTTCAGCGCATCCTTCATTAGGAAAACAAGAATATATGAGCAATTTGACTCAGGCTCAAGTGTGGACTTAAGTTTGCATTGATAGGCATGGATGGCCAGGTGGAGACCTAGTCAAATATCACCTCTCCCCATGGTTGCAGAAATGATATTTAAAATCGCCATTTCATGCCACACATGACAAGGGAGCACATGGCAATTCATTGAGTGCTGCTAACCTAATAGATCCCTGAATAATTCACTCCCACACAGGGACGCTCATTCTGTGAGTAGGATGATCATCCTCTGAGGCTGAAGAAACACACTTAAGGGCCAGATGGTCAGGAGTTTGAATCTCCAATTCTTCCCCTTCTAGTAGCGTAGCTGATGCCAAGTCACTTTGGTTTACTGAAACTATTTTATAAGCTGAAAAATGAACAAAACCAATAAATGTTTGTTAGAATAATTTGATTTATGTGTCAAGAATTCTAAAAAGCCACTCAAAATTCATATAAAGTTGAGAAGTGGCAATTAACAGTGATTTGGAGATTCTTAAAGTGAATTCCACCACTGACTGCTTTCCTCTATGTATGACCTGATGAGTATACATTATCATTTTCAATGCCAGGAAGACCTCATGTGTAACTCCAAAACTTCCCTAACAGAGTAGGAGTATTTGATCATTTGTCTCATTTAGCTAGGTTTCTGTTTCCTGACCTACAGAGTGGACTTAACATTTAATTTATCAGTTTGGAAAGTGTGCTTATAGAACACAATCATTTTTTAAACACATCTTCATATAGAAATAAAAGTCTGAATAACAAATGAGAGGGGTATAAAATGACAAGAGGGGCAAAAGCCCAAAATCCATCTGTACCCCTGACCCTCTCTGGTGGAGTCTCCTGTAGGAAACCTGACGTTCTAGGGAATACAGTGAAAAAAACAAGAGTCTCAGTGACAGCAATATCCCATCAGATGACATTCTTATTTCTACCTTTTTTTCTGTTTTGCTTTTTTTCCTCTAAATAAAAAATAATACTAATAATAATTTTTTTTTTTTTTAAAGACAACCAAGAGTCCATGGAAATTTCAGGAGTGTGGTGTGTTGGACAGCTCCTCCAGGATGAATTTCCAAGGCTGGACCAAGGGAAAAATTCCCTTTTGTAGTTCATCTTCATCACAGAAAATCAAGGTAGGGAGAGCTGATGAAAGACAGAAAGCTTCAAAACAGGCAGCCAGTCAGAGTGCTGTCGAAGGTCATTTTATTCTCACATACGAGCATGGTATTTACGTAGGAGCCACTACTATGCTGGGCTGAAAATAATCCATTTACCATTTACTCATTGTTTTTATTTCCTTATGACTATTGTAGCACATGAACACAATCTTGGGGACTTAAATGAACAGAAACTTATTCTCTCACAATTCTGGGGGGGCAGAAGTTCACAAGTTTGGGCCCAAAATTGAAATGTTGGTAGAACTGGAGAAACTACAGGAGTTTCTGTTTGTTGCATTTTCCAGCTTGTGCTGGTTCCTGACATTTCCTATATTTTTGATCCATTACTTTAAGCCCTGCCTCTCTGACCTTATTGACTCCTCTTCTTCCATTTGAAGTCAAATCTCTTCGTGAATGTCCTCAGGACCCTTGTAATCATTTGAGAACTAGTACTGCCCAGACAAGACAGAGTGATTTCCTTACCTCAGTAATGTTAACTTAATCACATCAGCAATGACTTTTTTTTACCTATCAAAGGTAACATTCTTAGGTTCTCAGGTTCCAGGGATTAGAGTATGGGTACCACGGGTCATTGTTCAGTCTATTCTAGGGCTAGTCTTTGTTAATGGCAACAGTGCAATCTTTAAAGATACAGACAGCACACCTGATATTTGACTGATGGAAAGTTTTATACGCAATAGACATGCAAAGAGACCTCCAGGATCCCTTTGTCTCTTTGCTCAAACTCTCCCATTATTTGAGGTATATCCTGCCCCATCCCAAATTCATAACTTACTTGCACTGAAGGATGAGCTTGAAAATAATTCATTTGAGATGCTTTCTCAGATCACCAGAGTTCCAGAACCAGTTTTTCTCTGGGATAGACATGCAAAATCATTAGCTAAACTGACATTTTGTTGGCAAGCAGTAGCACCAAATCAGATCTGAGCAACACTATGTAAGATTTGTTAATGATGTACATGAATCAAAAGAATACATTCTCAAAAATACCTTATGAAATAGATATTATCCTTATCAATAGGGTATCCTTATTACCCTATTTACAGATGAGAATACTGAGACTTGAAAACTTGTATAATTTGTCCAAGGTGGCTCAGCCTCCAAAAGGATGATAAAACATTCTAGCCCCAACCTATAACTATGGCTTCAGGATCCCAGCTGTCAGGTCTCCTCTTGGATTCATAGCTTTCTTGCCAAGGCCACTTCCATAAACTTCATATTTCCTATTCACCATGAATTTCTTAAAGGATGAGCCTTTTGGATATTTGTACCATTCCTCCACATGACATGATCTTTGCTCCATGAATAAATGAGTAACTGAGTAAAAGCTAAAATGATAAAATGAAAGGAGGAAAGATTGTGGAAGGCAGAGAAGACAAAAGGAAGTAGAAAGTAGAGGAAGAAGAAGGAAGGAAGGAACTGAAACTACTGAGAAACACTATCCAGAGGCACCTTGCTCTTTGATATCACTCTAGAAATTCCTGAAGCAGGAAAAGCATCTCCCAGAGTGGCTTCATCATCAGTTCCACTAGAGAAAAAGAGAAAGACTGAGACAGACAGACAGTGTGGAAGGAAAATTCCATCCCCAAATGCAACATTAACAGGAGAAAATTAAGCCCTATACCAAAGCATAGCTAATAAGACTTCAAAGATCTCCATGAATAGAAATGAATCCTGAAAGCAGATTTGGGAGATGGCATAGAACAACCTACATCAAGGTCGATGAAAGCAGTGTGAAGATTTAGAAAGCCAAAATGAGCTCAGAACCCCCAGAAACCTTGCTCCATTCCATCTTCATTCATTCTAGATCCCAAAGAATAAAGGACTGCACTGGCTTTCAGAGCCACACACAGTTTGGGAAGATACCTGGGTTCTAGAAAACAGCAACACCCAGCAGTGGACGTGCTCCTATGAGTATACACATGACCTGGGCAACACACCCCAGAGTCACACAGACTCGTGTCCAACGTAGCTCCGCAACCAGCAAGCTATGATGTTGCCTTTGTGCAATCTGTCTTCCTACTCTTTGATGATTTATTGGGATTTTTCTTCATCCCTGAGCCTAAAGCTAAGAAAAGAGGAAAGAAAGAACACAGCTTTCAACTCTAGACCTAAGAGTAATGAAAAGGGTGGGGCACAGCAATGCAGGGGAGGGAACAATGGATGCAGTGTGCAATACTACTGTGAACAATGCTCTCCCCTGGCTCATTTTTCCTAAGGCCCCTGATGCATTTTACATGCCAACATAAATTAATTTTATTTAGTTCCTGTTCTCCAGCATGTGAGTAGCAGAACTAACACATGCATCCTGTGCAAGGGTAGGGGATATTTTCCACCCCCAGTTATGGACAAGTAGTAGTTAAATAAAGAAAGTCAGGACCCCAAGGAAGCCAGTCAGTGGTAGGCGAGTCCACCATTATAAAATAAGGCATTTTTCCTGGGAGCTGTGAGTTACAGGGCACAGAGGAGCCCAGGGAGAGACTGTCTGGAGCTATTGTATGGCCAATGAATCCTCCAGGCTGCAAGACCTTCTCTTGCTTCTCAGTTTGTGTTTTATCATTTTACACTCATTCATTTCCTCCTTCAGTCTGTTTACAGAGTGCCTAATATGTGCTAGACACAGACTAGATACTGCATATTCAGTAGAGAATAAACAGATTAAATCCTCTACCCTGATAGATTTGCAACATAGAGGAGCAGACACACATAGCAAGTATGAATCACAATGACAGCTGCTTTGTGAGAGCGCTCAGTGTCTCTTGCATGACTCTAAGTACTTCAGATGTACAGAATCTTTTAATCATCACAAAATCTTTACTAGAATCTCAGGTGGTAGACAAGGACACTTTCACTCAGAGTCCATGAACTGACCCAGGCCACACAGCTGGTAGAGGGCAAAATTTAGTGCTCAAACTCAGCAGCCTGGGCCTTATTCCAAAACTGAGACAAAAAACAAATAAAAGCAAGAGCCAGATTAGACCTGCTGTTTGGTGCCACATACAAAATGAGGAGGGCGTGATGACAGGGAATAACTGAAGCACAGGACACCTTTGGGCAAGTTGGTTAGGGAAGGTTTCTCCAAGGCTGACACTTAAAGGAAATGAAGATGAGGAGAGGCCATCTGAAAAGCAAGAAGCACTGTTCCAGGGAAACATGCATACCTACTCCCTCAGCATACTTTCTTCCATGCCTTAATATCTCTCTCCACCCTATCCCATGCCTCTTGCTCCCTGGCCTCTATCACCAGCACCCTCAGTTCTGCACTTTTCTCTTTCACCTCTTGCTTCTCTCTGTTCTTGCTAGTCCCCTCCATGTGTTATCCAGGTTTCCTTGTGACTCTTATCTGGCCTACATTTTAATCTTCATTTTGCAACTCTGCAATCTAAGTGACAGAGGAAGAGAAGGAAGAAAAGGAATGATGACAACAAGAATTTTCCAGAGTTTTTTTTTAACCTTCCTACAGAGACTCAGAGGCTCAGAAGCATTAAACAAATTTGCCTAAAGCTAAGTGACAGGGTGTGGGGTGATCTCAGTCAGACTCATCGGTACAGACTCTGTCCAGTATGCCACATTATTCTACCCAAGTTTTGGCTACTTCTTTAAAGGATTAGCAACTCTTCCATCAAAGTAAGGCAAAGAAAGCAAGGAAAAGGAATAATCACTTAGAAGTTTCTCAAGTGGAATTTGGATATGCACATTGTACAGAACCCTGAATTTGATCACTCAGTTTGAATTTGTCCAACAAACTTTAAGTACTTTCACAATTCACCTGTGCTTATTCTCTGCAACCTTATTAGCTTAGTTCACTAACAGGTACCCAATCTTTACTTTGTAGAAATGGAAACCAATACCAAATCAAGGATGGACTCTAGGTTTCCTGATAAAGTATTTAGCAAAAATATGCAATTAAATATAGAAAAAAGAGCACTCTGCCTTAATGTGTGAAGTAGTGATACAGACATCTTCTTTGTGATCTGCCTTTCTTCTCCATGTCTTTCTTCTGCTAGTGCTGTGAGTGAATCCGCCCAGAGTGACCAGAGAGGTGTGGTATGAAAACCACAGACTTTGGTTCAAATCCTATCACCATTAATCTTGCGCACTTCACATAATCAAATGTCATTTGCTGTGAAATGGGGCAGGAAGACCAGTATGTTCAGGACTACAATGAAAATCGAGTAGGAAAACGTGCAAGGAACTGAATATAATACTCAACAATCTGCGTTGAATACCGGTCAGTTTCCTTTGCTTGCTGGAGAAATGAAAGGCAACTAACCAGAATGACAGATGTAGTTAATTATCACTGAACTGGTCAAGATTTAGCAATCTGCCTACCACAGAAAGGGCATCCTGCTGCTTTAGCAGTGTATGCTGCTTTGAGTTAGGATGACCTGGTATATCTGGCAAATAAGACATTTAAGGAGAAGGCTTTGAAGTAGAATATGGAAAATAAGGCAGTCAAGGACAAGGAGAAAAACCACAGAAATAATTCTCCAAAATCACTCAGGGTTGATAGTTGGGAAGTACTTGCCATACTAACTAGGAGGCTTTGTGGAGAGTTTTGGTTTTAGAGTGAAGCATTTTATAAATTATAAACACATTGGACTAATTGCTCATACATAAGTGGTTCTCCAAAATGACAGAAATGCTTCTGGCTTAGTATTTCATTTGTTCACACCAGCACCAGGGAAGCTTCCCTGTGACTCAAGAGTGGACTTTCCACTAATATCTGTCCATCAGACACTCTGCAAAGTCTCCTTAAATTGTCACAGCAATCCTGATCATAATCCCTACTTCATAAATGAGAAAACCAGGTTCAGAGAGGGTAAGAACTTGCCTTAAATCACACAGCTTTCTAGTAAGTTCTATTTTATTCTTCTGTACCATTGCCTTTTTCCAACTGTATTCATCTCTAATCCTCATAAACAAATATAAAGCAAAAATATTTTTTCTGAAAATCAGAACTAGGCAATAAACAAAGAGCAAGAATATGGTAGTTATGGCCATATAAAGACAGAAGCAGACTCTCAAGGGTGTAGAAGGTGTGAAATCCTAAAAGGGAACAAAAAGGTGCATTTGACTGTTTGACTTCACAACTCTCTTTGTGCGGAGTTTTCCAGCACTGGATGACAAGGGAACATGTGCTAAAGGGCAGAGAAAGCCTGGGGACCTAGGTGTTACACAGCCAGTTTTCTGAAGACAAAAATGGCAAAGTAATTTAGAGTTCAAAGCCCTATGCAGATTGCTGAGCTAGAATCCAGAGGAAATGAAAAAAAAAAAATCTAATCAGAGTGTCTACTGCCAGATGAGAAGATTATGCTTAACTTACCTTCTCATTATTTTTAATGTTTTCAGCCAACAGGGCACCAAGCTCAAAATCAGAGAGGAGCACAATCTATTTATAAGTAAAGTAGGTAATTGGGTAGGCCTGCTCAGCCTGGGCCTGCATGTTCAGGGCAACCCTGCTCCCAGGGTAGGAAAGATTAAGCAATTTGGCCAGAAGAAAAATGAGGTGGGGATTCAAGGGCATTTTTCCAGTAGTTCAGTAGGAGGTTTAGTACTCCAAGTGAAGAAATAAGACAACTTGAGGGCAAAAATATGGAGAATTGGTTCTATTTTCCCTTAAACTTTACAGGTATTTATTTCAACTTGGCATTCTTAGCTGCACTGACATGACAGAGGAGGGTCTCTACAGTCTCAGGCATAATTTGTTTCTCAAAATGTAGTCCATGGAAGCTCGTATCCATAGACATTAATAAGAAATAGCGTGTAGTATGGCTACAAAGAAATTTAGGAAATGTTCAGATAAGAAATGATAAATGGTTGTATTCACTGCAAAGCTACACAGAGACTACTTACATGAGATTATGATTTTATTACAAATAATAGGCTGAAATATATGCTTATTTGGGTGTGGCTACTCATTTGTCTGCACCTTATTCCAGAACAGAGCACGGAAAATCCTAGTTTAGATTGTTTTAGTGCTGTGTTGTTGCGGGAGGGGGACAAAGAAAGACATCTAAGATTTTATTTTCCATATGCCAAGCAAACACTTTATGTAAAGCCAATGGTTCCATTGCTATAATATTGATATGGAGTATTTTATTAGTAACTGATCTCCTAATTCATGTTTTAGGATTTTTGTCAGCACACAGAAGAATCTGTCTTTCTCTAAAAGGGAAGTGTGTGCAGCATCTAATTGTGTGCCTCTACCCTCTTTGCTCCATTAACATAGAAAAGAAAAGTCACTGGAAAAGGTAAACAAAAGTCAAAACAATTGAGATGTCACTTTATGGGTTTATTGACTGGCAACTGGTGCCATAGAAGGAACTAGGTAAGGGCAATGAAGTGTGTGAGAAAGCTCATTGATCATCGAGTACCTGGGTCAAAAAGGATTTTATCTCCTGTCTTCAAACTCAAAGCTGTGCACAAATACAGCAGATGGGAGGATTTCAGAACAATGCGAGATCTCCAAAGTCAAAGTAGGATCAAACATCACTATCAACTCTTGATAGCCTACAGGGTACAAAAGTACTAATTATTTTACTTTAATAAGTAGGAAAATGACGTCCAGATAACATACCTGGATTTTGTCCCCTACTTAGGAGAAGTAATGCTCCCATTTAACTTGTTCCTAAGAATCTATCTTGGGCCAGATTCAGATAATTAAACATGGAGTGAGGTTCTTGCAAGTAGACAATTAGACATGGCCCTTGCCTTCAAGAGTTCATTGCTTGATGGTGGAGAAACAAACAGATACAGGTGCATATTTATGTCTTTGACGGGGAAATACTTAAGATGTAAGAGAAGCACCAGAAGCACCGGAAGGAAGTACTTCACCAGGAGGCTATTAAAGGAGATAGTTATACCAAGAAGGTAGAGCTTAATGCCTCCCTCCTTCCATATGGACTGCACTTAGTGACTTAATTCTAATGAGCAGGGTAAATAAAGGAAAAAATAGCAGTCTTTCAGTGGATACACCTAGCAGACACTCCCTCAACCAAGTGACCAAGGTTAATGTGATGAAGGGAAGACAGGTTGATATGATTCCCTAACATGACTTGTTGACACAGGGAAGTCACATCTGTGATATATTTGCCACCCTCCTCTGCAAAAATCATGAGAAAATAATAGAGAGATTCAAATCAAGGGACAGTCTAACAAAGCACTTGACTTCTGATATTCACAACTGTCATCTTTTTTTAAAATGAAAAACTGATAAAATGTCAACTATCAGAGGAAACTTAAAGGACATATGAAGACTAATGTAACATGGATTGGATTCTGGGACAAAAAAGGATTGGATCCTGAGAGAAAAAAAGGCCATTGGTGAAAATGTGTAAAATATAAACATAATGTATACTTAATAGAAACATAACAACTGCAGATTTATTTAGTTTTGAGTACTACATCATACTGTAAGTTGGTAACATTAGGAGAATCTATATAAAGATATATTTAAGGAAAAATTTTGTATGCACTATTCAGTATTGCATTAGTGATGGAATACCTGAGACAGACTACTTTAAACAAAACCAGGTTTATTCAGCTTAAAATTCTGGAGGGTAGAAGGCTGAACAGTATGGTACAAGCTCTGGTGACGCTTTCCTTGGTCCTTCATGGCAGAAGTGAATCTCATTATCTCCAACTATGTGATTTCCCTCCTTTTCTTCAAAACCCAGCAGGATTCAATACCAGGAGATCCAACCAAACAACCTAATCTAATCTAATTAATCACACTCTCACAGGCCCGGCCTCTAGATACCATACTCAGATTAAATTTCCACATTCTAAATACCATTAACATAAAACTTTGAGGATTAAACTTCTGTATGAGTTCAGAGGAGCAAGCCATTTATTCAAACTATAACACTATTAACTGTGCCAATTTTCTATAAATCTGTATTCTAAAATTAAAGGTCTTTTTTTAAAAGTCACATTGCTTTAGAAGAATTTTGAGAGATTAATTATTCCTATAAGGCAGTTTGGAGGAGAAAGAAGTGAAAACCAAACAAAGACATTGTAGTCACAGGAAAACATATGTTCCAATTCACAGTGTTTTCAGAGCATTTTGTGTATTTGAGATGATAGTGGAGTGTTGCTGGCCAGAAGGAATGAGGCTGGGAAGACAGACAATGGTATAGGGAACCTAATATAATCAGCTAGGAATGTTAGCCAGTCAGTGAAGGACTCAGAGCAGAAAAATCCTATATGAAATATAATTCATATTCAGAAAGCAGGTGAACTTGCAAAAAAGCAGCAATTTATGTCCATTAGTGAAGAATTAAAGGGAGGAAAGAATAAAATTAATCACAATTCATTCTTCCTATGTTTATAGGACCTCTGTACTGGGTGGGACTTAGGAGACGGTAGAGTTGCCTTCTATGATTTGACTTGGAAACATAAAGGTAGAAGCTGGGTTATTCTCCTCACACATCCAACTTCCACCAAACAGCAGGAACAATTGAGGGGAAATATTATCAACCCAATAAAATTGCACATGGAGCAACACAATGCTAAGCTAAATCTACGATTTAGTATCACTAGATGTAAAGAATTCGAATTTGAGAGAACCAATCCTGGCAAACTTTGCTATTTAACCATGAACTCAGAATCAAATCCAAACCCTGAACACCAGCCTTTGATCACGTCGGTAAATTACTTTTCATCTTAATTGCTTATGGTTGCACTTTACCACTTTGCTGTGCCCAGAAGAAGAAGAAGAAGAAGAAGAAGAAGAAGAAGAAGAAGAAGAAGAAGGAGAAGGAGAAGGAGAAGGAGAAGGAGAAGGAGAAGGAGAAGGAGAAGGAGAAGAAGAAGAAGAAGAATCAAGTAAAAGCCTAAATGCTGGTACCTATTCACTGCACTCTCAGATTGAACTGCCTCTACTTGAGCCAAAAATCTTATGTTTTTCAGTATTCTATGTGCCCATGTGCAGCTTTCCTCACTACACAGACAGGGAAACCCCTCCTCCATTCGGGTATCCATATGTCCTAAGATTCTCCCTATAAAAGAAGAAAAGCTCACCTTCCCGCCCCCTTCCACATAAAGGAGGCCATATGATTCCTTTTGGCTAGTGAGTCGTACATGAGGTGAAATCTTTGATGGGACTTGTAGAAAAGATTTATTTTAATAAAAGGAAAAGCTCACAAAGGAAGCTCTGTTTTCTGCATGCTCTACCCTCATGCCCACTTCAGATACTGTTATTTATGGCTGCCACAGGTTCTGCACTAATCTAAGAGATCTGAAGTGAAGGACAACACAACCAGAGCCTCCCATCTCAAAAGCTGACATCTTCAGCTGAAAAACTGTCTGTCTCCAAACTCTGTCACATGAGCTAATTGAATTGCTCACTGTCTAAGTTCCTAAGACACAATTTTAAAAAGGTCGAGGGAGACAGAGCATAATGTCTTTTGAACTAACTTGAAGGTGACAATTTTCTAACAATGAGTCCATTTTGGATACAAAATCTGCCTTTCTCAGTGTACCTTCAAGAGTAAAAAAGCAATCCGTTAGGCTTAGTAGATTCCTTCAGCCCTAAACTGGAGAGAACAGAGGTCAAAGCTCTGAGAACAATCACTCTTTCACGTGAAATTTCTAACCTGGCCCAAGAAAAGCTATTGAAGGCCAAGTGATCAGCTCTTATGACTTCAGCCACCTTTTACTGTCAAGAGGTGATTTTTTAACCACACTTCACCCAGTTTAATGAGCAAGAGGAGCTATCATTGGCATCCCAGGACTTGTGACAGTTGGCAAGTATTATTTCCAACAACCTGGGACCTCCCACCCATTAAACACACAGGGGTGAAATACAATATTCTCTTCACATGTCACAGTCCAACAATCAGAGCTGAGCTAACTGGTCCAAGGAGAATCAACTGGTAAACAACTGTTAAATCAAACTGGTGTGGAACTTCTATTGCACAGAGATTCAGGTGCCCAGTAAACTAAAGACAGAGATGGACAGAAAGGAGAGAGGACAATCATCAACTACCATGGTACTTCATTGTGCATTTTTATTTTCTGAGGTTTCAGTTATTTTCAGCCAATTGTGTTTTGAAAATATTAAATGAAACATTTCAGAACTAATTCATGACTTTTAAATTGTGTGCCATTTTGAGTAGCGTATCTTTTCATTACCTTATTTTATTTTTTGAAAAATAAATTGAAATGTCATAGCAAAACAATGAGAATAACAATAGTTAATATAGTCTATCATCTTCAAAGTAATTACTATTAGACTAAAAAATTCTCTCTTATAAAGAAAAAAACAGATAACACAACACACTTTTGAATGACTAAGAGAAATGAGCACAATGATATCTTAAATCATCTTGGCCCAGCCTATCAAAGGCAGGAATCATCCTTGTCTAGGATATACAATGTATCCATACTGTATAGACTGCTTACATGTTAATCACTTAGTGCCTTTTTACATACTATGCTAGCACCATGGTAGCACCATGCTTGTCTTCAAGGAAGTGTTATTTTACTTAATAATGGTTCCAAACACATGAGTAAACATAAAGAAAAGCACAGTACATAGGGTTTGGTCATATCCACAGTTTCAGGCATCCACTAAGGCTCTTGGAATATATCACTCACAGATATGGGGGGAGTAATGGACTGAACTGGAAATGTTAGCCCAAGTACTTTATCTTTCCTGTTTCTCCTAGTTTTCACAATAATTCTAGGATTTAAGGATAAATATACCCATTTTATTGAAATAAAACTCAAAAATTGTGCAGATTGGCATCACTAAGCCAAAAGATGAAACAACCCAAATGTCAATTAGCAAATGAATGGGTTACCAAAATTATGTGCACATGTGATGGAGTATCACTCAGTAAGAAAAAATAATTACCCAAAATGTGTAATAGTCATTGTACAAAAGAGAGGAAAAGAAAGTGCTCTAAACTATATAACTGCATGTATATTTAAGTGTATAAGATAGAAAATGATATCACAGAGTTTTATTGGATCATTGAATAGAACTGTTTGCAGTATCATTGTTGGAATGTCCACTCTACAAGCTTTAATTTTGTGACTTGAACAATTATTTCTAAGATGGCAATATGTAATCCATTAACTAATGATTTCCTACTGTTCATTTTTTTCTTCTGTAAATCTGTATAACTTGTACCCTTTCACTGTTTTTTTTTTCTTTTCTCCTTAAATAAAAAAAAAATTCTGAAAAAAAAAAGAAAAAATAATTGAGTTCTAATATATGCCTCACTCAGCAGGGATGATGTTTGAAGACATTATGCTAAGCATAAGAAGCTAGGCATAAAAGGATGACTGATTCCAACTGAAATCTCTAGGATAAACAAACTGATAGAGATACAAAACAATTTAGAGGTCACAGGGTTTGGGAGTGTTTGTGGAATGGGAATTACTTCTTAATGGCTACTGGGTTTCCATCAGGAGTGACAAAAAAGTTTTTGAACGTAATAGTGGAGATAGTTGTACAATGTTGTGAGTGCAATTAATGCTACTAATTTGCACACTGAAAATGATTAAAATGGCAAATTAAAAATATATATGTATATCTTTCCATAATAAAAAATTATATCACTAATGTTTCACAACAACTTCCGTCCTACCTCTGGCTTCAATGTCCATAATCTTTACAGCAAACCATAAAAAGTTTCACAGCAATTTAAATTCATGCTATCCAATAGAATCTTTGTGCAATGATATAAATATTCTACATCTGCATGGTTCAATGTTGAATCCAGTAGCTACATATGATTGTGGAACACTTGAAGTGTGTCTAGTGTACCAGAAACAAATGAAATTTTAATTTTATTTAACTTTAAATAATAGACACATGTTGAATTATACAAGTCAAGTTAAAGAGTTGAAGCATAAATGTATAAGGAAACATTTTCACAAAAGAATGATACTGGCACCTTAAAAGATCAGCATCTTTCAAGCCAGGATTTAGTATGTTTTAAAATGTGGACCCAAACTGCAAAGACTGTCAGCACAGCCTCCCCTGGGTTCCTTGATTTTGGTTCATTGTGACTCTGATCCACCCATCTATCAGAGAAGACTTCATAATACTACAGCTAACCATGTCATCTGCTTCTGAAAAGTCCACTAACCAGGAATTTCAAATGCATATTACTAAGCAATGGAAGCCAATCTGAAAATGCTACATGCTTTATGAATTCAATTATATGACATTCTGAGAAAGGCAAAACTATGAAGATTGGGAAAAGATCAGTGGTTGCTATGGTGTATCAGGCAGGGAGGGAGATAAGGATGAATAGGCATAATATGGAGAATTCTTTGGACAGTGCAACTATTGTGTATGAAGAGTAAGGTAATAACATGTCCTTATACATTTGTCAAAAGCAATAGAAGGAAATACACCAAGAATGAACATTAACATAAACTACAGACCTTGGGTGAAAGTGATGTGACAAGGTAGGCTCACCAGTCATAACAAATGTACCATTCTGGTGCAGGTACATAGAGATACTCTGTCTGTAACGGTGGATTAGGGGTACTGAACGTTGTACTTCTTGCTCAATTTTGCTATGAATGAAAAGTGCTCTAAAAATAAAATCGATCTTTTAAAAATACATTATTTAAATTCATCAGCCTATGGTGTAGGAAAGCCCTGACTGTCTGGCCCTGTACCTGTCCCTCCAGTCTCCTTTCTCACTGCCACTTTGTCCCATTCCTGTCACAGTCCAGCTCTCTAAACTCCCAAAATCATTTCTGACACATTGGCTTTGCATACATTGGTCCCTCTTAATTGAGTATTTCTTGCCTTTCTACTACAACTACCTGTGCGACTCCTTCACATCTTTTAAAAGCCAAATCCACTTTTTTTTAATACTTTCTTGAACCATGAAAACTGAGTTAACTATTCTCTCTTTTGTGTACCTAAGCAGTGAATAAATATCACAGTTCTTATTGTTTTGTTACTGATCTATCTCTTCAAATAACCTGTGGGTTGCTTCAGGGTAGGTCTTATTTCACCACCAGCCCCTACTCAATCTGGCTCCAGGAAGTCTCCTAAGATCCTTCCATTTCTCCTTTCCTCCGGCCACATGGCAGAGTTCATGGCTGTAGCCTTTCCTTTGTCTCTTCCTCAAGTATCCTGTTACCAGTGAACTCAAACTCCTGCGCAAGCTGAATCCGCATTTCTTAGGGATGTTTGCCCTGAATTTCTAGCCTGAAATAACTGACCTGCTTAGAACGTCTCAAAATACTTAATGCTACTTCCTTCAATGCATTTACCAAAACACTGTCTAAATAATAACTAATGGAAGTATTTGTCTTATTTTTGTTTCTTCCTTTTACGTTTAAGCTCCTGGTCCTGCTTTTTTTCATTCTGGCTTTTCCTCACCTTTTAGAGTTTCAAAACTTCACAGCATATATTTGTTCAATAAATTAAGTATTTTTTTTCTATCCACAAGGTGTAAACTTAATAATTCTATGTAAAATGACAGCATTCCTTTTATGTCTAGGGCATAGGGCAGTCCTTGACACACAAGTAGTCAGCAAGTTCAGTAATCCTTGAATAAAAAATTAAATGAAAAAAGTTCAATAATCTTTATACAAAGGAAACCATTCCATTCCTTCATCGTAGGAACTATTGGGCCTCATAGTCAGAGTTTTAGCCTGAAGAGGCTCCTGGAAGTGAAAAGAAACATTACACTTATGAGACTGCAACAGTTCTTGTCATTTACCAGGTAGTTTTCAAGCATGCTACCTCACCTTGTTCTTTCAGCTATGTTGAGTTGGCTAACACAGAACCACTTCTAGAGACAGCTCTGAGAGAGGACATGACCCACCACATGTAAGGTGCCAAGCTAGTGGACAACCAGACACAGGAGATCTGGCCTCCAGATAGAGGTCCCAAATGGGAGCAGAGGCTACCAGGCCAGAAAAGCAAAACATCTGTTCAAGATTCCTGCACACCAGAGTTAGATGGGAAGAAACAGAATGGACCCTGATTACAATCTGATGGAAATTCTTCTGTTGAAAGAAAGCTGATTGGATTCTGCTGTGATGTCAGTGTCTGTCAGCAATCAAACACCCATTGGCTACCTCTATGTGGCTAGAATTGGAAAACTGTAAAAAGTGGCTGCCCTGCAGGTGGATATCATGCCAGAAGATATGGGAGCAGCTTAGCATCAAGTTACAGTCCAAGTATTGGATGGCATGCCTGCCCATTCATGGCACTGTTAAAAAAATACTTCCCAAAATAAGAGAGGAATTCTATACCAGGGGTTAGTGATGGAGAAAAATGGAAATAATCTGTTATAATTGAAAGATATATAAATGGCTTATGATCACAACAACCTGTATTATCAATAGATCTTTCACATCCAACTGAAACCATTGTTGTAAGCACCATATTTAAGCTAGTAAAGAGGAAATGTGTTGCTCAGTTACACGATATAAAGGGTAGAGCCAACATAAGAATTCCAAGTCCACTAGAGTCTCTCTTTCTACATAGATAAGTTTTTCCATATAAAGTCAAGATCTCAAAATATGGAGGGAACTTAATTTCCCTAGAGACATATATGAATCTAGATGCCTCTTGGATACCTACTAGGCACAAACAGATTTACTTCAATATTGGACATTACACATAAACTACGGGTAGAGAATACTCTCCTACATAAAACTATGATTGACTATGAGATGTGAAATCACTTATAGCAGGTAGCAGAGATAACAGATAAAACCAAACCAATTATTTAGCTTTAACTCTGAGAATCTGAGAAGCAAAAGTAAGGAATGAAAGCAACTCCTTTTTGTTTTGCTCTTTCAAGCAATATGCTGAGCCTGGCTCCATAATTAAACAGTGGCATTACTGTTGTCCAATCTGACTTCTAATTTCAATGGGCTTCTTGTAAAATATGGTTGCTTAAAATATGAAAAGAAAATTGAGGCATATAAAAACAGTTGGATCAGAGGCATTTAGAAAGAAATGTAAAAGTAATTAAAAAGCCTCTCCATATCATCTCGTGTAAGATAAAAATATGATATAAAATCTGTGCCACAGGACATATGTTACCATCAGGGACAGTGTCTATGACCCACAGTACTTCCAGGACATAATAAAACTACTGTTAGTTTTATTAAAACCAAATGCAAATAAGAATGTAATTTTAGATTTAAGAAAATAATTTAATATATAATATTAATATTGTCACCTTTATAGCAACACAATTGTGAAGCACTTATGACAATATTGATGATGATGATGATGATGATGATGATGATGATGATGATGATGATGATGATGTTTTCATAGAGGAGGGGTCCACAAAAGCAAAAGTTCTAGGCTGGAAAAAGTCTTATCAGAAACACACCTGTGGCTTGGCAGTTGTCACCTTAGCCATTGAACATTGAATATTGAACTAAAACAAGTGGATGAAGAACCAAGGAGCTGAGGAAGAATGTGCCCAGCTACAATATGATGATACAGGGCATTCTCCTAGACACACCTGGCCCTGAATATTTCTATGAAAGCTAGGTACAGGTAAGCATTTCTTCCTTGGCTTTGCCAAGCACAGAGGACAGAGGTGCCTCTTTGCCTCATCAATTTCTGCATCTCAAGCATCATACTTACCATGGATTCTCAAAACCACGAGAGATTTAAATCAATATTTAGTCTTTGGGTAAGCAGGTCTTTCACGCCTATCAAATCTTAGCTATTTTGGCCACAGTCTTTAACATTGTGGTTAAAGTGTAAAACAAAACAAAACAAATCTATAAATGTTGCTTGTCCCACAAGTGTCATAAAGACTTTCTTGTAATAAGGCACTTTTAGAAATTTGGGTACTTAACCCTTTGGGGAAAACACATAAACCTTGTTGAATGGAGGTTTAAACAAGACAGTGTCATAATGATTCAGTCTTAAAACTGTGTGATTGGGGCAAGTCACTTCCAATTTTAGGCCTTAGTTTCCCCTGATAATTATTGGCATAGGGAAAGTTGAAGGTTATCTTAAAAGTTAACCTGGGAAATTATTGTTGGTCACATCACATATTTCATTGCACTTAAACTAGTGGATAAAGAAGATCTATTATATTTGGTGTTTAAGCTTTGTTTTGTTTCATTTTGTTTTCTCCAAAAGTCAAGATATGCCTATGACTTTGTGTACAAGGCAATATTAATAAGGATATTCAGGGAAAAAGGAAGTAAAATTCAGGCTAAGTTACATCCCCCTAATACATACACACATAAATATACATACATGACCACACACTAACACGAGGATACTGTAACTTGGGGTCAACATTAGCTATGAGCTCTGAGGACAATAAGGGGTAGGTGTGTGGCCATATCTCTTACATGAGTTATCATATGGAAAATACCTTATGATAACTTTCCATATATTGCAAACTTTGCATTAGGGTACAAAAACAGTAAATCCCATTTATATTCTGGCCATTTGAATGAGAAAGGGGGAAACATTAAACTGGGGGCATTTGTCTTTATATCACCCCGGGCACTACTTCTAATCACAAACTGGCAGGACTACCAGCCACTTGTAGCACTATATGCAGGGTAGAAATTATCATGTAATTTATGACAAGCAGTCTCTGAAAGGGACTTTCTCAGCATCTGTTCCCTAGTAGTCTCTGGAACAAAGCAAGGAAGAAGGCTCACTGTGCTGCTGAAGAAACTTAATCTCCTCAGGTAGCGTCCAACTGTTCAACAATCTCTCTTCAAACTCTTCAGGCAGATCTCTTTCTTCTGCTTCTCTCATCCTTTCATATTTCTCCTCAGCCCTGCTGTTTGAAGCTCTATCCATCCTTTAAAACATCCCTTCATAAATCATACTTTGGGGCAAGAGCCTGTCCAGCTGAAGATAGTTACCAAGATTCACTTCTTGAAATGCCCATCTCTACCATCTCCGAATTCATGGAAGTTAAGCCTGCTTTGAAGTTGATTCAAAAATAATTAGTCTATGTAAAAACCTTGGATGGACTCCTGTCTCTCAGAGCTTTCTTCTCTGTCCAACATAAGGCACTGGGTCAATTAAAAATATTCTTTTTTTTTTTTTTTTTTTTTTTTGGTCTTTTTCCTTTTTATCAGTACCGAGGATCGAACTCACGACTACCTGCTTGCAAGGCAGGTGCTTATGCCGCTGAGCTAAACCTCCAGCCCCCCAATTAAAAATATTGACAAATACAAAGAAATCAAACTTCCTTTTTTGGACAATACCATTCCAGGTCTTCCCTTTCCTGTAGGCTTGAGCAAGAGTTTTTATATGTCTGAGCCTCAGATTGCTTATCCAAAAAGTGGGAATACAGTGCTTATATATTACAGATTGCTGACGGATCAAACAGAGGAAAGAAACAGAAAAAGAAAAAAGAAAAAATGGCAAGAAGGAGGGAGAGAGGAAAATAGGGAGGAAAGAAAAAAGAAAGAAGCAGGAAAAGAAGAAAGACAAGTAAATATCATTGTCATTCCAAAAGGACAACTGAGATGCTTAAGAAAGCAATAAATAAATGGGACTCCTTCCCCAACCCCTGGTTTTTGGCTCAAGAGTGATGATAAACAGCTTGTTGAAGATTTATGCTGAGACTAAAAGATATTATTATGCTCCCTCTGTGCATGCATCTAGGCTCCAGCTGCAAAGAAAGTGCCATTAAACTATGACGCAAAGAAGTGGCCTTGGTGACTTTGCTCCATCTTAGTTGAATCATAAGTGTCTTAAAATCCATGGGTCCCTATATAGATGGTGAGTCTTAGGATCAGCAGATAGCACATGATGAATATGTAATCAATATTTTTGAAATTACTGCACAGATATTTAACTGGAATCTGAGTATAATACAAATTTAGTCTGTGCTCTCTAATGATGGCATAGTAGGTGAAAGAACAAATAGGTAACCTTGGATCCCATACTATCAGAGGCAGGGAAAAGGGTGGAGTCAGAGGGTATAGATTCAGCTTTGACTATACCATTCTTTCTTGGTGTGGACTTGTATCATTAACTTCACTTTTCTGAGTTTCAGTTTCTCTAAATTCCAGAAGGAGATGTCAATGAATATATAGGCAAAACAACTTGATAATAAAATATAGTCATAGGAGTCAAGAAGTCATAACAGTGGACAGCATCCCTTAGTAGTGGGGAGGAATCAGAGAAAATAGACGCTAACACACAGCTTTGATTAGTTGTTGAATGTGAAGCAGGAAAAATCAAAGAGCATCTTAATGACTTTTTGACTCCTAAGGCATGCAGGTGGATGTCCAGCAAGCAGAAATTGTTGACTATATTCTGAAGGTGAGACAATCCTGGTTTCACTTCTTCAAGAATCTTTCAAAATTTTTGTTTGGCTCCTTCTGAGCAGACTTATTAGACAACCAAGAGCATACAAGACAGTCACAATCCTGCTCTCATAGGGCTGGGCAAGACAGACAACTGAACAGGGAATGAAAATGAAATATAGTTCAGAAATTAGGAGCATTCAGAGAATAAAGAGGTGTACAAAAGTAAGTGTCTAAGCTACTGGCCACAAAAGTCTCTCATCAGACACTTATGGAATATAAGAGCATAAGGATGAAGGCATCCAGGCAAAGAAATTCACACACTACTCAGAGAAAGGAATCAGCCAGTAATATGCAAGGTTCATAATTCCATATGGAGCTGCAATGTAATGTACAGAGTATTGAGCAAGCAGCTGTCCCAATAGTGTTCAAGTAGCAATACAGATACCCACAATCAAAGGTGGTCCCTTTCCACATCCATGGCTCCATAATGGGCATCATGTGGTCCAAGAGACGTTGCCAAAGCATAGCCACATTGACTTTAAGGCTAGCTTTATTGATGGTCTTTTTGTGACCATGGGCAAGTCTTTTTCTCTCTCTATCCTCAGCTTTCCTATCCATTTGATGAGGCAGTTATAGTAGATGATCTTGCATATACATTTCTCCTCTGAAAATTATTTGCTTTAGAATGACTTAACATTTTTCAAGATTGTTTCTGTGCTTCTAATAGAAACACATTTTTCCTTTCTGCATTATGCCTCTTTATATGAAATGTGTGACATTATTTATTTCTCATATCCTCAAGACTTAAATCCCTGAATTATTCTAAATCTTGCCCAGACTTGACATCACAAATAAATTCTCAATCTCAGGGGTATAGAGATAAATGGGGGCTGCCACTTCTGTGACCTCCATCAGGGATTTGGCTTCAAATTTCTCACCAAAGAAAATGTTGTAAAGTCAAGCTAGAAGAGAAAGAGAAAAGAAAAAAATGGGAAAAACACATAAATCTGGGTATTTGTGAAAAGACAAAAGAAGCAGACTTCCCCTGTATGCAAATGCACAGATCCGAAGGATTTAATATTGGGTCTTTGCTTCTTATTCTCAAAAGGAAACTGTGAAGGCAACCAAGAGTAATAGATGTCCCCATGCAGGGTATCTTGGAGTCTGAGGTCTGCCCCCACTATACTCCATGTGACTGGGGCCAGTCCTTTCATTATCTCTGAAATTCAATTTCCACTTTGAAGGGTAGATACCAGAGCCTCCTCAAGTAGTTGCTGTTACAGAAAAGAAGAATCTGCCCATGTGGAAATGCCTAGGATAGGCTTGGATCCTGTAGGATACATAACAACTAAGGGTAAACAAAGCTAAAACTAGGTAGGGGCTCTTTGAACACTGGAAGGAAATGTCAATGGCTCTCTGTTTACTGATGTCAGAGATATCACACGGGGAATCACATGGTGTCAGAGATATCACCTCTATAGAGGGAAGAGACAGCATGGTGTAGTGTGAAATATATGAGCATTAGGGTCAAACTGTTTTGTGCTGATTTTAGCTTTTCACATTTCTAAGACTCTCATAACCTCTATGAGCTTCAGGCCTCCCCATCTGTAAAAAGTAGCACCTCCTTAAGGCTTCATGGGAATTTACAAGAATCACTGACTATAAAGTGCTTAATGTGACATCTGGCACATAACAGGTACATAGTAAGTGATGGCTGGTGACCCTGATTCATGCTTGTCACCTTCATTTACCCCACACATTTTCTGTGTGGTCACTGTCCCAGGAGGATGACTTTGTGTTCCCCTACATTCTGTTTTCAGTTGAGATCTGTGAAGGACAGACATGGATATGGTTGAGGAAGTCAGTGCACAGGTTGAGGGAACAGGGTATTTACAATCATCCTTTCCCACTGCTGACCGGCAGTCTGCATCATAAACAGGCATCTCTATGATCAATGGCTGGAAGATGGCTCCTCTTCCTGGCATATTTGTTAATATTTTGACTCCTTGAGATTGATAACAGCTTCCCCTTATAATGAAGAAAAAGTCAGACTCCTTTTTATGATGTTTGGCTATAGATACCTCTTAAGTCTTACCTCTCCTTTTCCACTGTGCCTGCTATGACTGATTCTGCTCCTCTCCTCTCTTCCTTTGTGAAAACAAAGATGCCAGGCATTGCAGGATAGGGTAGAGCATGAATGAGACATGCTCCAAGCATGCTGTGAAAGATCACTCCATAGGGAGATCATTTTTGGCTATAGTTGAAGAAGTGAGAGAAAATGGCATATGCATAATAGGATTGAAAGTATGGGTAGGCAGGGCATGTTCTTTATGAAATCCCATTTTTCCCATCTACAGAAGGTGGGCTGTTTTATTTCTTCTCCAACTGCTTAAGCAAGGATTCAGTCTATTAGTAGCAAGTCAGTTGGTAATGGATGTTAAAAGTTGATGCTTAGTAATGTAGATTTTTAGTAATTTATGTCGTGTCTCACCCAACCACCTCCATTGGCTTTTAAGTGACGGGACTGAACACATGCCCCATGCATACAGATGTTCCTCCACTTGTAGAGGAGATACATCCCACCAAACCCATAGATTCAAAGTATTATAAGTCAAAGATGGATTTATCATACTCAGCCCACCAAACTCATATCACAGCAAGAAAATATGCGATAGAATATCTTCTGTTCATGCTCATACTGATAAAGGGCTGACTGGTTCACTGCTACTACCCAGCATCTCTGGAGGGTATTGCACCACACACCACTAGGACAGAGCCATCTGCATTCCCTTCTGATTTTATATTTAAGATTAATTTTATTGATAAATTTTAGACCTACATAATGATCACATTTGTCACATGGAATTTGTACTTGTACATGACAGATTTTGATTCTTCTTTTTTTTCTCCTTTCTCTTTCCTCCCTTAAACCCCTCCTTGTTTACCAAGGCTTTGTTCTATTTATTATTTCTATATTTTTCTTTCCTTTTCCCTTCCTTCCTTTCCCTCTCTCCTCTATCCCCTTTCCAGTTGAAGATTTTCTTCATTTTGAAAGATCTATTGTACATTTTGAGTTTCTTACACTAGAGAAACCATTTGATATTTGAATATGTGTATTTTATTTATTTCACTTAAGTGGATGGTCTCAAGCTACATCCATATATCTAGAAATGTCTCAAGTTTTTCTTTCTTTATGGAAGAATAGTATTCCATTGTAAAATAAACAGAAGATGAAATAAAAGAATAATGATAAGAAAGGAGGCAGTTAAATTATTACTATTTGTGGATACGTAGAAGACCCCAACAACTCCACCAAAAGACTTCTAGATTTACTAACCAAACTCAGTGACTTAGCTGAATTTGAAGTCAACACTCAAAAATCAATAGCATTCCTGTTCACAAATTCATTTAGAGAGAAATTAGGGGAACTACACCTTTCACAGTAGTATTCAAAAAGGTTGAAATACTTAGGAATCAACCTAATGAAGAAAGTAAAAAACGTCTGCATTGAAAACTACAGTGAGCTGTATGAAAGGAAATTGAAGAGGATATCAGCAAACAGAAAGATATCTCCTGTTCTTGGATGGCAAGAATCAAGATAGTGAAAATGACCATACATCCAAAATTGTTTTACAGATTTAATGAAATCCTAACCAAAAACACTATTATCATACCTCACAGAGTTAGAGAAAACAATTCTAAATTAATAAATAATTTTAAACCATAATAAATAAAGTTGGGACCATAAGAGACATACAATAGCAAAAGCAATTCTGGACAACAAAGGTAAGGCAGGGGTATCATTTGAAATTATACTACAAAGCTACTGTGATTTAAAAAAAAAGATATAAGGATCAATGGAACAGACTAGAAGATGCAAAAACAACTTCAAACACACTTAGCCACCTTATCTTTGACAAAGGGACCAAATACGTTCACTAGAAGAGAAACAGCTTTTTTAATAAATAGTGCTGAAAAAACTGTCTTTCCACATACCAAAGGCTGAAACCAGACCCATGTCTCTCACCATGCACTAAATTAAAATTGAAATAGATCAAGGTCTAAATATTAAGAGAAATACTAAATCTTCTGGAAGATAGAATAGGTCAAACCCTTACAGACAAAGGGGTAGGCTAAGACTTTATGAACAAAACTTCAATCACACAGGTACTATCACAAATAATCAACAACTGGTATCTCATCTTATTTAAAAACTTTTTACACAGAAAAAAAAAAAAAAAACTACCAACAGAGTAAAGAGACAATCCACAAGATGGCAAAATATTTGTCAGCTGTTCCTCAGATCAAGGATTAATGTCTAGATTATATGAAGAATTTTTTAAAAGATCAGACACCCCAAATTTTAAGACACATTCCAAAAATGGGCATCTGAAATAAATAGGCACTTCCCAGGTGAAGAAGTAGAAATGGCAGGTAAATATAGGAAAAATGTGCAACACCACTGATTATTTTAGAGATGCAAATTAAAACAATGCTAAGATTCCATTTCACTTTAGAAAGAATGGCTAATACCAAGAAATCAACCAGTAACAATGCTGGTGGGGCTGTGGGCAAAATGGAACACTTCTCCTCTGTTGGTGGGAGTGTAGACTGGTATAACCACTGTGGAAATTAGTGTGAAGACTTCTCAAATACTTAAAACTAGATATCTCATTTGACTCAGCTATTCTTCTTCTGGGTATCTTTCTGGAAGACTTAAAAACATCATACCACAGCAACACATGCATACCCATGTTTATAGCAGCATAGTTTGTAATAGATAAATCTTGGAAATAGCCTAAATGCCCACCAACAAATGAATGGATAAACATGCATTTCTTTTTTAAATCTTCATAATTCCCACTACAGAAGAGCAATGCAACCAGTATTTCAGAACAGAAGATGGATGAAGCCCATCTTCCTATTCTGATAACTTAAAACAATGAAGAACCAGGGAACAGTAACTTGACCAAGGAGCTGCCCAAGCAGATTAACAGCTCTCTCCCAAGATAGACTCTTAGCATCTGTCCTCAGGGTTTGTTTTTCAGGCGCTGGGTGCATTTGGCAACCTCTGTTGAAACCACAGATGTAAGATTAAAAGGAGTGATGGGCCAGGTGGGTCTTCCTATGCGCAAAGACAAATATAAACCTTTAGAACTTGTCTGGATTCTAAGATGAGTTTAATCAAGTATGTAATAAAAAGCCTGGGAGATTTACTTACTTTTTGCAAATGATGATGAGGTACCTCACGAGAGCTATGATAGAAGATAAACAACTGGGGGATGGGATGTAAAATATAGCTGTGGAATAGGAGGCATTTGAGCCTCAGGAAATGAAGGTCTGACAGCTTGAAAAAGGGAAAAATACCAGTTAAGAAACCCTGAGAAAAGTATTCTAGAGTTGTCGAAGTAGCTGGCTCTGTCATGCGCTAAAAAAAGAGTAGACCCAGAACTTTGAGCCTCAACACTATATCACCAAGGACTCAACAGAGTAGCACAATAAATAAGACAGGCATTGTTGTCTTATCTACTTGAGCTGCTATAACAAAATACACTAGACTGGGTAATTTATGAATACAGAATTATAGCTCACAACTTTGGAAGCTAGGAAGACTAAGGTCAAGATGACAGCAGATATGAGGTCTCTATATCATAGATGGCATTTTCTTGCTATGTTCTCATATGGTAGAAATGACAGAGCAAATAAGCTCCCTATGATAATGGTTTCAGTGCCATTCACGAAGGCCCTGGCATTCATCTACTCAGTCTGTTCATTTCCTGAAGGCCTCACCTTAATGCTACCACATGGAGTTTTCACAAAGGAATTCCAGCCTATTCAAGCCATTACAGCTGTACTCTTCCCACCTATGTCTCAGCACCACTCCTGCATCCTAGCATTAGCTAACACACATTTCAGCAGCAAACCCCAAATCTTCGGGGCTTAAACAATAATGGTTTATGCTTCACACAGACTACACGTGTATGCCAGGTCAGCAGGGCACCTCCACTCATTGTAGTCTCTCCATAACCCAGGCAGTGGGCAGCCACCATCTAAGTATTGCTGGTGTCTGTTTGAGAGGGGAAAGAATTGCTCTGCAGAGTTTTTTGGTCAGTGCTCTGGCCCAGCATGACATCCACAATTCCTATTTACAACTTAGTCACCAGAGCCATCTACTAAGGAATATACAAAAAAGTGCAAGTCTAGCATGTGCTCAGAAGAAAAAGGAATTAAATATTGGACAAAACCTCACTGACAGTTTGGCAGCAGACCTTCCCAGGAAAGTCTGCATGTGCTGCTGTTTGGGGGCAGCAGGGCAAGTGTCTGAGCTCAGCTTAAGTGGAGGCACCCTATATTTATGGGTGAGAAAGCCTGGTTTGGAGCTTGGCAGTGTCTTGGCAGGTGTCTCTCCCTCCTGGTATGTGTAAGTGACACTATCCGAGCTGCTCCAAGCTCAGTTCATTCCAAGTGGCAGATTTACCTTTGCCGAATATGACAAGTTAACACAGCATTTTGTTTGTTCTACGTGCATGACACATTACATAACTGAGCCCTGTTCTGCAGTTATCCAAGGCCTCTGCTCATTTCCCCTTGTAAACTCCTTGAGGGCAGAGGCCTTATCCTACTCATCTTGCAAAACCTAGCAAAGCTTCTTACATATCGAAGTCACCCACTGCATATTTATTTAATAAAGCAACAGATTAAATGTTACCAAACCCATGACTTCCAGGAAACTGCCTTGCCAGCTCAGTAGACATCTTAATTAAAATGTATAATGATGACACTGAAGAAGTCAATGCTTGGTGGAAAATATTAATGATAAGCAGTAATACTAAAAATAATAAGTATGGAGCACTTGCCCCGTGCAGATCCTTTTCAGCAATATTCTCTCTGGTGCTTTCTCACTAACCTGTGTGAAAGTACAGCAGACTGACATCTGCATTTTATAAGGATGAAGGAAAGGTCTAGAGAGGTAGAGGAACTTTCCTCAAGATCACCCAGTGAGTCAACGTAGAGCTGGAATAAAAGTGCAAATCTTTGCACCCTTTGACCATACTCATTTCATAAAAATTCTCCTCCTCTAATTCTTCCTGTTGTTATCAGATTATATATGACCATTTTTCCCTTGCATCTCCCAGTCAGACTCCTGAGCCATCCTGATGACCTCGGAATTAGTGATTGAGCTCCACACACACTAAATCCACCCACTGCACAGCCTTACTTTCACAACTCCTGCTCCCTGGGAACACCTGCTCTGCACCCCAAGTGTGTTCGCTTCTCCCTCCTCAATGAGTTCTCTAAAGTTAGTGAGGATGTTTTCTGAGCAGAACGGGGCCTGTCTTCTAAGGACTCACTGCTTCTCCGCTCTTTGTGCTGTTTTATAGCAACAGTGATGATAAAAATGAGTGAGCAACAATGAATACAAGGTATGCCACTGTGTAGGCTTCTCTCAAAGATTCTCTCAAACAGTGAGACCACTCACTTCATGGATAAGGTGCAAGAAGCCTAAGGCAGTTATGTTGCCGAAAAGGGACCATCATGCTAGTACTGGAGCTGGATTCTCCTGTTGGCTCTGCCACACGTTACCTCTGCAGCTTTTACTACTCTCCTACTACTCTAGTCTCAAATTTGTTCTCTGAAAAGTAGGGACATTCTCACAAATCTCTTTGGGTCTCTGTAGAGATAAATGAAGAATGTGTGTGAAAGGTTTGCAGAAATCCCTGCACATGACAGCAGTGAACATATGAATGTTGCCCATCTTTCCCCTAAATGGGGAGCTCCCAAAGGGTGAGGTGCTCTGTGTGTATGCACCGTGACTCCTCAGAATCTAATACAATGCCTGGGTTACAGCTGATGTTTGATAAGCTCCTATAATTATGCAACATGATGAAGTTCACAGAGATAGTTAATTTATAAAGTCACTGAGCTCTTGCTTCTTACACACAGAACTGAGATAACTCTCATCCAGTGTTACTTTTACCTTCCATTAAAATCTCAGAAATTCTGAGCAAAGAAGGACTTTAGGTCAGATTTCCATCCATCTTCAAGAGTTACCCCCATAATTCCCTGTCTTGTTTCCATACGATGAGCTCTATGCAATATTCCCTTCCACACTGTGTAATCTGTGCTTTTTGAACAAACAGCTTCCATTTGCACCTCTTTAGTTGCCTGCTTCTAAATAGAATACCAATCCCATGTTCCATCTGACCACAAGAAAAGTGAGGGTGAATAGAAAATGACTTGACTGTAGCTAGCAATCCAAAAGTGAACATGGCTTAAGCAGCTAGGAGGAATAAAGCATTAGCAAAACCAGGGTAATGTTGATGTGGCAATTTTACATTGACCTTTGGAAAGTATTATCATTGACAAGAAGAGCTTTTAGAGATCTAGAATTCTTACCAAATAGGGTTTTCTGGGAAATACTGTAAGTATATATGTACACATACACATTCACAATTCAATCTTATACTCAGTACATCCTAAGGGAGGCAATAGTTTCAAAAACAATTCAGGAAGCTACTGTGGCAACGAGAGCTGATGAAAGGAATTGTCACCCAGGTTCTCCAGTATAGAATTGCACCTTACTCGAAAAGGTAGACACCAATCTGTGTTCCAGGGAAGGTAAGAATGTGACTGTACCTTTCAGCTCCTTTCTTTCTTTCCAATGTGTGCAACAGATGTGTTTTCTCAAATATTACTGTGGTAAAGGCACCATAGGTGGGACACAGGCTCCTGAGGCCACACTAAGAGGTGAAGGTAAACAGCTTTCATTTTTCTATCTCTGTAGAATGGCCTTGGAATCCGGCGGACAGGAATAATGATGGTCATGCACTGTTTGAGATAATTGACCTGAAAAACTCATATATAAAAATAACACACATCTTTAACATGTTGGTTTATAAATACAAATCCCATTATCACAAATCCACAGTTGGCCTGCTCCCCATTGACGCAGGATTACTGTGCATTGAACACAGCAGGAAGAAAAACCATTTGTCGGCTTAAGAAATGCCCTGAACCTTGATTGCAGGTGTCAGCACAGAATCGTTCTGCTTGAACTTAGGTCAAGTAAAATGGGGCAATTTTATATAAATCATCATTTACTTAAGAGAAACTAAAGTATTATTAATGAAGACAGAAAATCTTCTCACAAACATAAGATAATACTTGCCAACAAAAGTATGGGCCAGGCTGGATTAATAAACTCTCTAAGTGTTCCTCCCTGCCATGGCTATTTATTAAAAGGGGAAGAGTGCTATTCAAATGCAAAGTCCTCCTACTTGTGGCTAATAACATTATGTTATTTTTCTAGGCACTGGTGATCCTGATTGCTCTTGGAACCCTATGGGAAAAGCGTCTTTATGTAACATGATTATAATGATTCATTATATTTGTGTAGGGTTTCGTAGCTTAGAAAGCACTTTCTCATCCATTATTAATGTTATCATTACTATTAATAATAGCTACCATTTATTGTGTGCTTTTCAGAGGGCAAGCACTATTCAGTGAGCAGTAAACACAGTATCTCTACTCTCTACAAGAACCCTGGAGAGAGGTGATAATCGGTAGAAAGCTGAGGATCCTAAAGAAAATAAGCTACCTAACATCATACATCGCGCCTGTCTTGCTGACCCAAGTTCTGGGCCATTTTCATTCTAACTATGGTATTTCAAGGATCCTAAAATTAGCCAGGTAGGATAAATTATCTACCACCTTTTAAATTTAGACTTAAATCTCTTTGAAGCTAGGAAATACATCCTATTCTGAGTGATAATGTCTCCTCTGAGCAGAGCACCTCAAACACTAAAGGCATTTGATAAGTATGTCTAAAAGTATGAACATGCAAATGAGTCAATCCACATATCTCTTTTAAAACAAGATTTGTTTGCATTTTCCTTTTCTTACCAAAAAGACATGCAGAGGTTCTGAGAAGAGAAATATCTTCTTGTGGGGCATCCACGGGAAGATCCCATTCTAATACTTCTAACTTCCCATCTTACTGGCCATTCACAGAGCCAGGCTGTCTGCTTCCTGCACCAAACACATGCACATCCACTGTATCATGGCACACTGGGGAGAGCTACAGCCTGCCTGACTCCAGGTAGACAGCCTACCTTCCTTGACACCTCTCTCCTCTATCAGCCCAGCCTGGAAGACCACAAATGACTGTGAGCATAAGTGTGAAAACTGCTACTTGGGGGGTAAATGAGGGTGGGGAGGGCAGGAAACAGAGAGCTGACAATTCAGGCAGCCAAATTCAATTTGAAGGAATTTGGTTCAGTGCTTTCCATTAACAACTCTAAGAAAAATATAATTCCCAGGACATAGAAAGAAAGGGGGAGAAAAACAACTTTTCATGGTGCGCAGTCAATGCAAAGCAAATCAATCTCACTCTTTCTCCCAGGCCCAGCCATGGCTCAATGAACATCAAAGTACAGGGGGTCTGAGTATTGTCAAGTCCCCAGGGTGGCACCAGGATATAGGGAAGCATCAAGATAAGAAGTAACTGGCCTATACTGCTTATCTATATTCTGGCTATCTTCGACCATGTGAAGAAAATCTTGTGATTTAGAAAACACTTCATCTACACTCAGATATTTGACGCTCATAAAAACCTTCTAAAACAAGTGCTATTATGATTTCTATTTTGTAAATGAGTAAGTGGGTCAGAGTTTTGAAGGGGGTGGTTCAAGATCAGGGAGCTAGTAAGAGGCCAGAATTTGAACCCAGTGTCCTTTAACCCCATAGGCAGGCCTGATTCTTCAGTTCTGTATTATCAAATGTCTCCCAAAGACCCCAAGGGAAAGCCAGGCCTAAACCCAACCACATATTGCTTCACACAAGTGAGAGACCCCCACTCCAATTCAAGTTTATCCCAACATACAAAATAAAAGCACCCCTTTGTCTTTAATATGGTAACAACACTCCTTTGCAAAAATAGCAATGCCTTACATTCCTACAGTGCTGTTCCTGTTGAGTCCTCTCACCTGCCAATAGCCAGTTGGGAGCAATGCTTCCAAGGAAGGTTTCCAAGGAAGTTACAAATGTGAACTTAGGATCTGTATAATTTGAGTTTGAATCCCAACCTGCCCCTTGAGAGCTGTGTGACTGTGAGCAAGCCTCACAACTTCCGTATGCCCCAGTTTCTTGATCTGTAGGGTCAGGACAGCAGGTGCACCTCCCCCGATACGGTAGATATGAGTATTGCTGAAATAATACCCCAAGCGCACAGTGTCCAGAAGACAGAAAGCATTTCATAAAGCCTTGCTATTACTACAGATGTCAAAATATCAATGGGTGATCAGTGCACATAGGATGCTACATAGGGGAGAACTCTGCAGAGTCATCATGTCTAATTTTCTCATTTCACAGAGGAGCAAAGTGAAGCATAGAGAGAGGAAGCCTCACCCCTGCCTCCCACACCAGCTTACTCAGAGAGCCAGCAATCTCTCCTATCCTCTGACTGGGCTTTTTTGCTGCCTTTGCACATGTTTCTTAAGGAGGTTTTGCATTCCCACAGGACTGCTCATCTAAAAAGAGCTTCTCTTCTCTCACTTATGAGAGGTGGAAGGCTGGTCTTGACTCGGCAGAGTTTTCAGGGAATTTGTAATGCTACTTGACAAAATACTGTCACTACTGATATTTTCAGTGTTCTGTTGAATGTCCTCAACCCAGAAACTGCATGAGGCCAGACTACAGTCCCCAGGGTCAGCATGCACACATTAATGTTTGGCTAATGCAATGACTCAAGAACTAGTTATGTTCCTGGTGGATCATCTTTATCCTTGACTTTTCTTCTCTCTTTCAGATGCCTCTTGGTCATTTCATGCCTCCTTGACTCTTCCCTCAAAGAGTGGGGATTGCAGGGGAGAACCAGGTTACTGATCAGTGAAATACTGCTAATAGTCAGCAAGTCTTACCAAGGCTTCTCATGCAGTGGTTAGATTTGCATACTTGGACCCCATTCCTATGGCCATGTGAAGGTTGAGGGCCATGTCCATAATTACAAACTAGGATCTTGGATTTTGAGGGGGTTCAAATACTAACACAAACACTTACAAATTATAGATATATATGAAATGCTATTCAAACTTCAGAGCCCATTTGTTCATCTCAAAACCAGGAAGAGCAATAGTACTTTTTCCAAAGTTTGTAATAGTTGAATGAGGTAATAGATACAAAACCATATGGCAAAAGGCTAGTGAACAGCAGGTGCTAAATAAATGTTTTAGATTTTGTCTATTATTTTTAGGTGATTTTTTAAAAAAAGTAAATTCTGTCTTATATGGGCTGCTGTGCTGCAAGTTTTGTAACTCACCACCTTTTCTCTCTTAACCCTTGACTGATATCATACAGCAGTTCCTTCCTAAATTATATTATACTTATTTTGTAAGTATATTTGAAGGATGATGTATGAAATGAAAAGCTGGATTGTGAACTAGAATGTTTCCCACAGTTCTTAATTATGACTGGTAAGTGCCTGAAATTCTCTGAGATTCACTCTCCTCATTATTTATTGGAGTTGGGGATGCTCTCTTGTCTGTCACATATATGTAGATTAGGGAAATATATACATATTGTTGTTGTGCTTGTTTTATTGCTTTCATTATTGCCAATATAACTTAGTGGAGGAATATTCAATTATTGAATGCTAAGTATATATCGTGCTTTTAAAATTCATTTAACTTTATGCTTAAGCTAAAAGTTACTATTAATCAATTTGTTAAAATGCAGAAATTATGCCTAATAAAGGAACTTGCTTTATCTACTATATAGTTTTTCTGTGATATCTACCCACTTAAGCTTCAGAAATTGGAAGTTCACATGGTTGGGCTACTAGTGTAATCTTTAACTTTTTTTTTTTTTTTTTTTTGTAATATTGGTGACTAAACCTATAGCCCTGTCCTTGAGCTATCTCTCTAACATATATGTATGTAAACATTTTTTTGAGACATGATTTCACTAAGTCACTACATTGCCCAGCTTGGGTTTGAATTTATGGTTGAGCCCTCCTACACTTCTTGGATTACAGGAGTGTGTTGCCACATCCAGCTAATATTTAACACTTCATTATTTGTATTTTTAAAGCATGTTTATCTACCTAAAATGCTCAAACCAAGAACAAAGTTATCTTCATGTTGACATCACTGGTAGCTCACATGGTTCCTTGTGTGTAATAAACATCAGTAAATGATTGCCCATTTTAGTGAAAAACTTTCAGGTCAAAGTATAAGGCATGCAGACAAAGGAAATATGCTCTCCTAGTGCTAGAAACATCCATTCAGAAAGGCTTCTTTTGAAGGGGAAATGTGATTACAGAGATGCTGAGATTATCAAGAATTCTAAGAAGAAATCCAGGTGGGAAATCAGACAGCAAGCTGGAACATACTTCTGCCTTCTTAATGAGCTAGAAAGGAAATTAATGATGACTCTGAGGTGGCAAAGATCCTGAACTCATCTTTGATAATCTGTCTTTTGCCAGAAAAAGAAAAAAAGAAAAGAGAAGAAATGTGGACAATTAGGAAGTAATTAAGATCTCAAGAAGCAGCTATGACAGAAAGCAGTTCAGGGAATACTTAGCGATTGGGGGGAAACACAAATCAGCAGGTTGGACAGCATGTATCCTGCGGTGTTCCAGGAGAGAGCTAATATAGTTACCGAAGCACTTATAATTATTTCTGAAAAGTCACAGAAGAACAGCAACAGAACATACACTTAAATTTTTTAAAACATCAAATGTCATATTGATCTTTTAGAGAGAAGGGAAAGATACATGAAGTAGGAGCTTTAAGAACTACCAGAGGGGAAAAAGTGAAAAATTTGCTCTTCCAGTGGGTATGTGCCAAGCATTTTCAAATCCAGCAGCCTATCCAATCACCAGCTCATTCTTCCCATTCTTCAGAACAGAAAGCAGGTCTTAGAATAAGTCAGCATATCCTTCAAGTACAGGCACTAATCATTTCCCAAACTGAGATTCAACTCCAATCTCTGTCTCTTGCTGGCAGGGTCTGTCTTATTTTTTATTACTCTTCTGCAATGAGGATTAACAAATTGGACACAACCCAGGAAAACAAAGGAATTATGAGGCTGCTCCAAGCTAGAGTTATTTTTTTTAAAAAAGTACAGATCACAGCCCAAGAACATGATAGCTTTTCAATAGAATGACAAACACAGTGGATGAAAAGATCACAAAATGACTTAATCTGGACCACAATGATTCAAAACATTTCTCAAAAATTAATTCAAATGGCCTAGGACTTGTATAACTGCAAGCCTTGAAAATTAACTCAAAGGCAGTTAATATATATATATAGTGAAAATAATTCAAATACAAAAGAAGACAGCAAGTCCGGTAGAGATCAAAGATCCTCCCCATACTATTTTATTAATCCTCCTGACTAACTGACAATGCTGGAATAGGACTAGACTGACATACTGGAGAACCTCATTGAATGAAGCTGTATCCTGAGATCTTGGGTTAATAAACGAACAAAAACTAGTTTTTCCTCACTGAGCACTTACTACAGGAAAAAGGAGAAGCTTTATTTAGGTATAAAGGAGGAAAGAGTTAGACTAGACAGATTCCTGATTCTGTGGATAAACCAAATACTATCAACCCAAAATGTGTCAGGTTCCGCCTGTCCTCTGCAGCCCCCATAGTTCTGTTTCTGTTATGGTTTAGATTAAAGATGCCCCCCAAAACCTAATGTGTTTAAAGTCTTATAGAGAGGGCTTTTGGGAGGTGACTGAATCATGGAGGTGATACCTCCATGGAGGTGACTTGCTATTAGGAGGTATGTCAGAAGGTCAGAAGAGGTAGGTCACAGGAAAGTGACCAGGAAGAGTGCATCTCCCTTCCTGAGCAGTTCCTTCTCTCTCTGCTTTCTAACTACCATTATGTGAGCAGCTTTTTCTCAGCGATGCCCCCTTGCCATGTTGTCCTATACTGGAGCCAGTGGATGACAGACTGAAAATATGAGCCATGGTAAATCTCTTCTCCATTAAGTTGTGGGCTTCAGATACTGTGTCTCAGCAAAGAGAAAGTGACTAAGATACCTTCTCATTAACTGAAGTAGGAAACCCATTTTGAAAATCAATCCTTCCTCCTTGGGATTTCCATAATCTCAAATCTTTACCTAAATGACCCTCCAAGATCTTTAGTTCATAATACTAGATCAAGGTCCCTCCCATCATGGTGAAGTTAATGCAACCAGTATCCTCATGCACAACTGTGTGCCATGCACTGTGCTAGGTCCCAAGGACAGAATGGTGGGTAAAGGAGAGGACCTTTCCCTGCCCTCTAAAGCTCAGTCTGCTAGGGGAGCAAGGAGCCAGATTTTGCCCAGTCTATTCACTGAACCTTGCTTAAATGTATACTCGGAGGGTTATTATCCTTCATAGAGATTTAGGGATATTGCCCAAGGGTTACAGAGTTAGCAAATACCAGAGCTGAGATTCAAAACTATGTCTCTCTGGTACAAAATCTCATTTTTTTTCCACTCAACTACACAAGCTGACCAAAACCTTGTACAATCAATAGCTATACTGGAGTTCACGACCACAGCCCAAGGAAAATAATAACTTTCATGATTCAGCATAAACTTAATGTTAGGCACTTTGATGATCTCATATACTCTTCATAAATCCTCTTAAAATGTTGTCATTAACCCCATATTGTACAGAGAGAAATGGAGATTAACAGAGGCAAAAAATGTCACATATATCTCATGCTAGAGAAGCAAGAGATTCAAGCTTCAATCTATAGATCATAAGAAGGCCATTGTTTAATGAAGGTAAGTATTAGTTTTCTATTTGTGCTGTAATGAGTTACCACAAACTCAGTGTCACAAAATAGTGCATATTTATTATATTACAATTCTGGAGGTCAGAAGTCCAAAATGGACTTTTAATTGTGCCAAAATCACAGTGTCAGCAGGGCTGTATTTCTTTTTGGAGACTTATAAGATGCTCCTCCATGGGGCTGGGGATTTAGCTCAGTGGCATAAGTGCCTGCTTTGCAAGCAGGCAGTCGTGAGTTTGATCCCTGGTACCAATAAAAAAGGAAAAAGACAAAAAAAAAAAAAAAGATGCTCCTCCAGCATCAAAACATTCAGAAGAGCATCTTCAAACATCTGTATGCCTTTATCTCACATGACTTCATTTAAGTCTAGTACTACTTCCTGACTCTCATAATGTCCTCTGTGATTACATCGAACCCAGCTGAGTAGTCCAGGAAAATCTTCCTATTCCATGATCTCTAATTCAGAACTGTCAAGTTCTTCAACCATATTCCACCAAATACTCATAGGTAAGGAATTAGGCTGTGGACATCTTAAGGTTACCTTTGTTAGCCTGACAAAGGATGGCAGAAGCATGCTTACCTAAGTAGAAACCATAATGACTTACCCCATTTTTTGAAATAACACACATAAGTTCATAAAGAGAAAGTGAGTGTTTGGAGACAAGTGAATAAGTTGCAAGATGGGCATCCAAACCCAAACTGGCATTGCTTCCAAGTCTGTTTTCTCCCTTACTATAGCAAATAGCTTCTAGGAAAATGTCATTAATAAGCCATTTGCCACATCCAAAAGAATACACCACAAAATGAAAATGAATAATCTTCAGGACAGAGGGTGATTCTCTGGGTTGATGGGAAATGGCTGTAATGATCTGCCACTTTGCATCTTTAGAAAAATGAAGATATCTGTAGTGCGGTTAGATGAATATTGATGAATGTGACTAAAGGTAAAGTTTCTCCTTATCAGGAGCCAAGCACACTGGGAAAAAAGCCTAGCTAGGTGACTCCACACTTTCTACTTCCAGCCATAACTAGGTTGTATCACTTGTCCAGGATCAGATTCTAAATTTTACAGTAGAGGTTTCAATGTCTTCTTGGAATGAATAAATGACATAGCATCTGTGATATTACCTCCAGAACATAGTAGGAGTTCAGTGAGAGAGTGGCAGTTTGATTTGCTCTTCTTTGTCTGGTCTCAATTTTAAGAGAAAGAAACAAAGATGTACGAGCTTTATTTAAAAAAAAAGACCTATAGCGGTGCAACCAATCTTTCCAAAACCAACCACTCCCTCCTTGTGCCTGTGCTCAAGGCTCAGCTGAAGGCTTAGAGACACGAGGCAGACAAAAGAGGGAAAGCAGGCAGGAAAAATGCTGCCATCCACCAGAAGCAGAGAGGATAAATGCAATACATTATTCAAAGTGTTCAGTGGTGGGCCTCTGCTAGGAATGGGTGAGGGAGCTGGGAGGTCTTTTGAACTCCTTAGGACTTGGCTGATATCCGAACAAGACCAGATGCCACAGCCCCTATTAGTCAGCTGTTTGCCAGCCCTTGATGATCCACTGGGAACTTTGCAGGAAGCTCAGGGCTCTGAACAGAGCAGGAGGTTAATCAAGCCACCTCCCCATTCTGGGAAAGCCTTTTCTAAAGCCCTGTTTTGGAAACCAGGCAGGCATTCAACTTCAGGAAACCAGGCACAGAAGGCACTTGGGGCAGGACCTGCCTCACCTGTAAACAGAATTGTTAATGATTTGCAGAGTATAGTTTGAAGGGTGATGGACAGTGTTCTAGACCCATAAAATCCCTCTCCATTTGTGACCACATATAAAATTCCACACCAGCTCTCTCTGAGTGTAAATTGGTATAGCATTTTTGGAGCACAATTCAGCAATATCTATGCAAATTGGAAATGCCGATGTTCTTTGACCTGGTAATACTGCCTCTGGGTATCTAACCCACAAAAATATATCTGGAAGAAAGCTACACACATACAGAAAAGTTCATTGTAGATGCTTTTAGTAGTGAAAGATTAGAAAAAACATAAATGTCCATCAATAAGAATGTATCAATAGGAAGTAAATTGCAGTCATCAATACAACAGAATAAGGTCATTAAAAATAATGAAGTAGATCCAAGTGTTCTGATATTAAAGATTTCTAATCATTTTTAAATGAGAAAAATATACACACACAAGTTTCAGAAAAATATAGCAATGACCCTGTGTATGGGGGAAAAGACAGATGCACATTTGGGCTCACACATGCATATGGATATAAACTGCTAAAGACACATAGCAAATAGTTAACCTCTGAGTAGGGAAGTGAGATGGACAATGCTCAAAGCCTACCACCTTTTAATTCATGTGATTTTATTCCTTATATTTTTTATGTAAAGAATGGCTTCACATAGTATTTATGTAATTTAGGCAACTATAAATTAAACAATAAATTTCATTTCCAGCTGTGAAAGCAAAAAGAGGTTGGCAGGTGGATGCATGTGCTTCATTTCTCAGACAGGGGTTATGTAAAGACAGGGGAGACCTACCCAGGTTCACACAGCAGGTTCAGAAAATACATATGAACTTGGTTCCTCATCCAGGGCTGTTTCTACCAACTTTAAGGTCTGGATCTTTAGGAATCCATGCTACAAAGGCAAATTTGTACTGGAAAGATTTGGACACATCCTGTAGGTAGTGTGCTATAGTACTGACAGCCAGGGTACTACCTTTGCCACCAGCTGACCTGTGGCCTCACTGAGTCTCTAATTTACTTTCAGAAAGTTGAGGAAAACAGCCAACTTTTTCATGGAGATGTCATAACATCAAACATTAATTCCCTCTACTTCTAAACAATTCTCATCATATTTACCCTTTTCTGAAAAAAAGATGACAGTCTTGAGAAAAATCAAGACAACCAGATTGTTTGAACCTCAAAATTAAGGTTTCCAATTTCTGTTCTGTCCCTCACTTACCTAGTAGCATTTGAGAAACTGAAAACATTCTCACAGATTTTAGACTCACTGAATTCTCTGAATGCCTTTACACTCTTCCAGAATATGAGGGAAAAAAAACTTAAATATATCTTAGATCAAAAGACTGTCATCAGGGCCAAATAGTCCAAAATGCATCCTCATGACTGGGTTCCATGTGACAGTGAAGGGATCAGCAAAGGAAGGCACACATGAGGCTAGGAGAGGAGAAAAAGGGCTTGGACATCTGCAGTGGGCATGATCATCTACTACACTGCCTCCCACTGAGACAGAACTAGCCTCAAGTTCGTGTACAGAAGCAGCCATGACAGAGTGAGATGATAGTAACTGGCTGGATCCAAAAATATCTCCTCCACCAGCTTGCCCTAAATGCCTGGAATTCTACCATTAATCCTTCCAGTTAAGCTCCTGAAGGCTTCTGTTAGCATGTAAATGTTTCTCTAGGGAGGAATAATAAAATTTAATTCCAGTGAACAAACATTTACTGACAGTAGCTTCAAATCAGGCACATGTAAGGCTTGGTAGGGCATCTAAAGATGGATAAGACCCTTCCCTGCCATCCAGGAGCTTATAGCTCATTAGAAGCAGTAAGATGTGTGCCAAACAACCTAGTGAGGAAATTCAACAACAAGATAACATGAAAAGATGGTTCCTTAATTGTTCTCTCCTCTGAATATTTTACCAAGAGCTGGATTATAGTACTATCATGTTGGGGGGCTTCCACTGAAAAAATGAAGTTTTTATACCTTAGGTGCAATATAATAGGCAACCATGATGGTTTTTAAATGAATGAAGAGTGGTTTGATGTTTTTAGAAGAGTGTTTTACCAGCATCAGTCTGACAGTTCTGTGTAAAATGGATAACAAGAGGCAAGGTCAGAAGGAAAAATGTGATACTTATGTGAAAAGTTTTGGAGAGCAAGAAACTGCAGAATGGTGAGTATATCGTGCAAAGGTAGGCTCTAGAAAAGACACAGGGCTCCAGTAGTGTCTTCACTGAGTCGTTCTTCTGATGCTAAAGCCTCCAAATACAACAGTAGGGTTATTTTTTTTTCTCTGAATCTAGAGTTGAGGGTGGGGGTTACTGGTAATCTAACATCATAAAAAATGTATCACTCATAAGGCACAAGTACACTGGAGAAAAGGGTTACAGCATGTTATGAAAAAAGTGAGATCTGCTGTGGTAGAGGGAAGGGCTATTGAAAATGTTTTCTTGGAGGGAGCAATATCTGATCTGAACCTAAAGGGCAAGGAAGAATGGAATAGTCAGTGGGGTCTTTGGTGGTACAGCATATACCTAGAATGTGTGTGGACCTGGGTTCCATACCAAGCACCAAAATAAAACAAAACAAAATGTTCAACAAATGAGATACAATATCATGATGCTAGAATGATTATAATAATAAAAAAGTAACAAACAGTGACAATATGGAGAAATACAACTCTGATCCTCTGCTAGTAGAATGTCAAAATAATGGTCACTTTGAAAACTATTTAGCAAATTCTCAAAATGTTAAGAATAGAAACAGTGCAGTACAAATTCCACATTTAGATGTCATATTCTTCTCTTTGCTGACACAAAAATGGTTAAGGGAGGGAGAGTTTATTTAGCTCACAGTTTGTAGAAGTTTCAGTCTGTAATCAGCTGGCTCCAAGGCAGAGTGGCACATGGCAGAGGGACAGCAAAAGCAACAAGCTAGCAAGAGAGAGGGGAGCAAGCCTCCTTCTCTCATATTGTATCCAGTCTACCTGCTTTAGGGTGGTGCCAATCCAATCAGTGGAATGATCCACCAATCAACCACCCTTAATCCCAGCAACATTAACCCAAGAATTGTGCTACAAATCAAGTACACACTCTAGATTAGCAGCCTCTGAAAAGCTGCTCGGTTCAATAACTGCATGAGGCTTTGAGGGCATATCCAGAGAAAAACCACAACACAGTGGTACCTTGGTTCATGAACTTGATTCTTTCCATGATTTGGGTCACAAACAGAATTGGATGAGAATCAAATCAATTTTAATGTTTAGGTTCAATGTTGACCTTTGGAGAATTTGATTCAGTTCTCATCCAGTTCAGTTTACAACCAGAATCACAGAGAGAAATGAGTTGTGAACTAAGGTACCACTGTATGTTCATGTAAAACCCATACTGACATATTCATAGAAGCATTATTTTAACAACTAAAGTAGATGGACACAACTTATTGCCCATCACTAGAAGATTGGGTAAATAAAATGTGGTATATCAATATGAGGGAAGATTATTCAGCAATAAAAAGGAACAAAGTGCCAAAATACGTTACAGCAAGGATGATTTCTGAAAATATTTCTAAATGAAAGAAGCAGATCACAGAAGATCATATATTGTGTGATGAAATTCAGTTGAAATTTTTAGAATAGGCACATCCATAGAGAGAAAGATTAGTGGCTGCAGTACAGGAGAAGGGGGAGTAACTGCTAGCTATGAAAAGATTTGTTTTGAGGTGATGAAATACTCTGAAATTACTAGTGATAGTTGCAGAAGTTTATGATTATACTAAAACCCACCAGATTGTATATTTTCTTTAAAAGGGTGAGCTTTATGGTATGTAAAATATATACCAATAAAATATTTTTTAAAAGTAATGATTTTTTAAAAGTAATGAAAGTAGGTGAAGAGGGTAAAAATAAAAGTAGTGTTCAGACCAGAGGAAAGGAAATGTAGAAGTCATTAAAGGAAGAAAGACATGGTTCAGAGCGAGAATGCAAGTCAAGTTTAGCACGGCTAGTGTGCCAGAAAGAATGGAGAGCAACAGTGTACAAGGTGAGAAATACAGAGACACATCACATTCACCTTTTAGACTTGATCTTTGTCTCCCAGAGAATGGAATGATGATGGGGAGCTTTATATGTAGAAATAATTATATTCAATGTCTGTGCTGGGCAGCCTGAAATGGAAGGCACAGGGCTGCTCAGCTGATTTGGATCCACGCAAAAAGAAGAGGACAAATCAAGGTATTGCAAAGGTATTAGGGTGTGGTGCAAGTGCATCAAGAAAATACACTACAGCTGAGCTTTGGGGATTGCGTTCACTAACCAGGAAGAATAGTGAATTTGAGGAAATTAATCCAGTCCAAGCTGAAGAGACATTTATTTAGTATCTACTATGTGCCAGTGACTGAACAAGGGATTTTATACCCATATTCCTTTTAGTGGTCGTACAAAAATAACAAGAGCATTTCCATTGTCCCCACAATGTAGAGAAAGAAACTGAGGCTCAGATAGGATAATAACTTGCTCTATGCAAACAGGTAACCAATGGAGCCAGAAGAAAATACATTCAGTTTTGTTCAGTGTCGACATTCTCTGCCTCTTTGCTCTACACTATGCTTCGAAGCTAGGTGTATGTTCAAAATGATTTTGAACATACACCAACTTCAGTCTCCTAGTAGTCACTGCCTGGAGCACCAAGTTAAGACAAACACTGAGCCCAGACCCAGTAGGAAAACAGACTATGATTGATCAGAAATGCATGCCGTGGGCACAGAAAGAGGCAACAGTGGAAAAAGTGCACCATGTCTGCCATTCCTGCCTGGCACTCCAAGGAGGAAGCTACAACATCAGGCTGAAGATACTGTGAACAACCACCTGTACACCACCAACACACACAACAGAGATGAATCTCAACATGATGCTGAGCCAAGTTCAGGAACAGAAGAGTGCCTGTGTCTGGGAAGGGCCACATAGTGAAGATGAAGGTTTTGACAGCCAGACAATCGCTGCCACAACTACTCCAGTCTGCCAATCTGGTGACACAGCAGCCACAGACTACGTAAGCAAATGAACACGGCCATGTTCCCAGAAATCTATTTCTAAACTCAGACATTGCAATTTCACATAAATTTTAGGTGCCATGAAGTGTCTCTCTTCTTTTGATCTTCTTTGCAATCATTAGGAAAAAACCACATAGAACCCATTCTTTGCCTACAGGTCATTTAAAAAAAAAAAAAACCTACAATTAGGCTATATTTGCATAGAGGGCCATAGTTGCCATAAGTAGTTAAATATATAGTATAGTATATACAATGGGAGGAGAGAGAAAGAATAGACAAAAATAATTACAATTTACAGATATCAAAGCAGTGAATATTTATGGGTAGATGAAGGCTGCCTGGGAGAGGGTACATAGGAACTTTGTAAGGTAATGGAAATGTTCTGCTATAGAAACATACCATTTGTCAAAACTCCTTGAAATGTGCTCTTAATGGTCATGCATTTCACTGTGTTTAAGATCAACTTCAGTTTAAAAGTGTGATTTTTAAACTGAAATCATCCTGCAGTTAGGGAGATGACTGCCTGGAGGAGGTGTCACTTTAAAAAGCCTTGAAGAATTGTTTTCAGCCTCCAACATAGAAAAGGAAATGTTGAGGAGGAGATGGGTAAAATTCAATCACAGCTCAAACACAAACAAAAAATCGGAAGAAAATTCTGTTTTGCAAGAAGCAGTGGAGGGGCACCCTCTCCACATACCTTACTCTCCAGAAGCTCCAGTTCAAAAATAATTGCCTTGCACAATAATTGGGAGACGCAGCCTGGCAGCCAGTACAAGTAGAGCCTGGTGCAATTTGGAGAGATTTGTTACGCTCAGCTCTCTTCTATCAATTCCAGAGGCTCAGATGTTTCTGACCTGTTGCCTGGCATATTGTAAAAACAGCTTTTATTTACTGCACTTCCATTAAAAGATGAAATCCACGAACAGGGGCTCACAGGCCAGAAAATCACTGTTTATGTCTCCACTTATCTCTCAGCAGCGGCCAAGAACTCGTCTCCTCGGCGCCTGGGATCTGGCCTCAGCAGCCAGTTTTAGAGCTGCCTGGGAATATCCATGGTGTGATGGAACTGAGTTCTGGGGAAGGGCTGGGGTGGAGAAAATGGTGATTCTGAGGTGAGCAGACTGCAGGGCCACAGAGGGTTACTCTGGGTGGGGCAAGAAATGAGTAGATACACTGCTAGGTTTTCACAGAGCATTAGGTGCCTTGGGGAGTATCAGGCTAGGTTAGGGTAGTAAAGGAAGTGTGGGATATGGTAACTCAAAGATAAAGGCAAAACTCAAGACCTTCTTCATCCTACTGAATCTCTGGTTCTTCTTCAGCACTATACATCTGAGCCTAATCAAATCTGGAGACTTCTGTTCAAATGTCAGTTTTGCTGCCAGATAAATGGCATGCACTATGACACTGGTCCTTTCTCAACTCAGAGCCTTGCTCTCCCATATGTGAAGATGGAAGGGAAGTTAAACTAAGAAGTCTTTTTCATCTCTGAGGTTCCTTTAATCCAGTCCTGGGTCTCCCTCTAATGATGAGTTATTATGCAAGCCACAGTCTCCACATTACACCTTGTAGGTCACACGTGTGACCTTTTCCAAGGTCCTTGCAGATTTAGAGACCTCTGCTCTCAGCGGCTCAGAAGACCCAGAGCACTTATTTCATTGGTTGTATCAGACTAAATGTTGGAATTATAGTAAAAACAGCACCTTCCTTTGGTTTTTGAGTTCAATTATTGGCTAAGTGGATGGATGGTGAAGGGTGGGAGGGTGGATGGGTGAATAGCAGATAAGCTGATCAGTGACAGGGTGCCTGAATAAATGGATGATGGGGTACTGGAAATGCTGAAGAACAGAGAAATGGGAGGATGGCCATGAAGAAGCAGTACTTCAAATCCCCCTTGCCTATCAATAGCTTAGGCCCATTAGCTTCAGCACCCACTATGATAAACACCACTGTATATAATCTCTGAATTTCTGAACCTTGCCAGAACTTTCACTTCAGAACATAACATCCCTTTCATTTCAAAGGAGGTACACAGAATTTTTAACACATATCATGCCTAATAATATGATAATGATAAAAAGAACCAAGAGAGTATGAGATCGTCACCTTCTGGGAAGCATAAGACAGATTTAGGAAACAATATAATGCAAAAATAATAAAATAAGTAACTTTTTTAAAGAAAAAATGTTTTTCTAGAGTATGTGGTTCAGACAACAAGTATTGAAGAAGGAGTTTTAGAGAAATCTGTGTGAATGGGTGAGTGGGGGAGAGTGTATGGAAATAATTTAACAGGAAAACATATTTGAAAGGAAGAAGACAAGGGATAAGAATGGGACATTATATGCAGTGGGGGGGACTGATAACTTTAAGACCAAGAAGGGCTATGGTAGATTGGGGCTGTTTAGCTCAACCAAATTGGCATACATCTCTACCCTCCTGTCTGTCTAGGAAGGACAGAGGAAACCAATAGAAGGGTACATACCAGGGAAAAGGGGGTAGAAATAGAAAATGAGAATGGGAGGAATGGTGAAGAGGGAGAGGGAAAGGAATAAAATAAAGACAAAAGAACAGTCGGATACAGAGGTCAGGAATTCTCTGCAGCCAAGAGTTCTGGTCCTTCACTACAGAAAGATGAAACTGGCTGAGTGTCCCAGAGAATGCCTACCCAGGAAGCTTTGCAGCCAGCACCAGCTGGAGGCTAGTGTAGGCTGGTAAGGGACACAGAGGGCAATGATGCTTTGCCCAGGGTGCTCAGAGCTGAGGTAAATGGCGTACGTGCAACCCAGTCTCATTCTCCTCTTCATTCTTCTCTGTGTCTGTACTGGGATCACCCTGTTACTAGCTAGGAGAGGAATGGAAACTGGTGGCCATTCTCAGGTAACAGGAAGCTGCCAACAGCCTCTCTTGGAGGTAAAAAGTAGTGTAGAAGAAAGGAACATGCACCCATTCTGCAGCTCTAGTCTGGCAAATCTCAGTGATACCATAACATGGTGGCCTTGGAGCTAACCCAGGAGTTAAGCCAAGTTGATATAGACCTGTGTTCTCTACCAAGATCCATCACAGTGGCAACCACACTGCTGAAACCAGGATGGACCATAAGCTATGTTCAGACTGTACTGGATGAGAGGAGAGGAGATGGAAAGTGGGGTGAAGCAGGGAGTGGGGACAGGAAATAGAAGGCACAATCCCAGAAGAATGTCTCCCTTGCTGACAGTGAAGCACCCACTATGTGGAGATGTCATCTCTCAGTTCCTCAGCCATCTTGGTACAAATGAAATATCCAGGGCATGGAAACCCATATGTAGGCCAGCAATGGTCCTTTCTTAGCTGTCTCCTGATTTCTTCCCCCTTCCTCTCATGCTTCGTCTTTACCTTGTCCAAACCACTTTCCTGCAAGGAATAAGAAAGGGAGTACTTTGAGCTGAAAGCTAGAAATTCTTTTACACTAATACTATTGCTTAAGGAGAGAAAGAGGATAGTATTTGTCCAGCAATAATCAAGCTGAGGGTTCAGTTGTAAGCCCCACCCCTGATTTACTGTGTTATTCTAAAATGGTCCACTGACCACTTAGAGGCTCATAGTTTACACCCTGTTGACTTTCCGGGGTAAGACATTGACTCTTTTGGAGACTGAAAAACTCTCCTATGCAAGAAAATGGGAAATTTAAAGCTTGGATTTTTGTCCTATTCAGAGATCCATCCCAGTCTTCTAGCTGTGAATCTAGTATAGATTATAGAATGAGCCAGAATTATTCACTGAGTTGAACCTTTATTTTGTAACTGATATTATACAGTACTGTTTCTTCATTCCACAAATACTGTTGATAAACATAATAAAAATATGATCCCTGCCTTCACTGAGCTTCCAGCAGGAAGTGGAAAATAGACATCAAGAAGAAATAAATTTATAATTAAAATATCTGATTAAGTACTATTGATAACAGAAACTTACATATAAAATGAGAAAAATCAACTGTAACCTGAGAAATCAAGGAAGGCTTTTCTGAAAGAGCGACATTAATCTAAGATCTGAAAAATTAACAGGGATCACTCAGGAAAAAGGAAGTAGAAGCAATATATTTCTAGGCAAAGGGAACATCTTGGCAAGGGCCCAGAGGCAGAAGCAGACTTATTTCACTAGAGGAACTGAAATAAGATTGGCAGAAATGAAGAAAAAAAAAAAAAAAAACAGAGTACAGGGAAAACGGCAGGATATAGGGCCTGAACGCTAAAGGAGCTTGGACCAGAAGTCAGCACTGTCCGACATCACTTCCCTGAGGCAAAGCCTCCTTCTTTCTGGAGGACAGGCTGAGTTGTGACCTCCAGGCATGGTCTGGGGCACCATCAGGTCATCGACCTTGCAAAGCAAACCAAAGGCTATAACTGTTGTGCACATCTCGCAGTCCTCTATACAGGATCTTTATAACATCGCTGAGCTAGATGCTTTATTTTGTTGCAAAAGCTACCACAGAAAAGATCACATACCTAATGGGTATCTAGCTTTATTTCACGGAGCTCAAGAATCACTTAAGGGTAAAGAAAAGAAGGCCAGTAAAGAAGGGCTTTGGAACCCCTTACTCCTACTCTCTTCTCCCAGCATATACAGCAGGATCCCAAACCCCTTCCATAAATTTACTTTGCTTACATAAACAGAGTTTGTTTCTGTTGCTTGCAAACTGACCCATAAACTTTGGAGGCAGAGTGGCTCCCTCAAGGTTCTCAGAGAGCCAGGAGCATGACAAAGGTCAGACACCAGAGCTCTCCCAGCACAGCACACTGCCTGCCTTGGCTGCTAACTCTTCAGCTCCATATAAACTGAGCCCTTAATCCTTACTTTTCTGGTTTGTCTTCCAGCTTCTTAGACCAAGCCTCATGGGGACTGAAAATATGGTCGCGTACCTTCCTCTTCATGGCCTCCAACAGAGCTCACAAACTATCCTGCCTTTGGGACTGCTCCTCGTGAATCTGACATCAGCTACCCCTCACTGTCCATAAAATAACATATTGAATGAGCAGAGAAACAAGTGTAGATGTTATGCCAGGAGCTGAAACTCAAGCTAAATAATTACAAGATAAATTCTTAACTGTGTCCTGCTGTGTTACTCCAATGTCATGCGTGTACCTCTCTCTCTCACCCAAGCAAGGATTAAAGGAATCTTTTGCAATTTTCCCTGCTTCAGAAAGCACCTGTGAATCTGCTGTTTCTACCTCACTCTTCTCTTTGTTCACAATCTAAAAGCAATTTAATTTCCTATATGAAAGCAGCAGCAAAGGAGGCCGGTAGTAGGGGGAAGGGAGCTTTTGGGATTTTTCTTTAGGCTTGCTCATTGACTACAAAGCTGTTTCCAACAGTAGCAGAAGTCACTCCCAAGGCACTTGAAGGAGATGGGAACACACAAGCCTAATTGCATTATACTGCAGTTTGACCAAGCGATCAGTAACTTTATTACAGAGAAAGAAAATAAAAATGACAGAGACAAATTTAACTCATCCCTTCCCTTGCATGCAGGACTATCCAGACACCAGTTGGAAAGCAAAGGGAAGCCAGGGGAATGCTCCCAGGTCATTACTTATTATTATTTTCAGTCTTGCAACCCTTTGAGGGAGGTGGTAAAGGGGGAGTATGGGTACAATCCTTCCTAAATCCAGCCAATTGCCATGCTTTCCAAATGGCCTACTTTGCCTGGCCACTATGGGGCAGGAGGAAGGAGCACATTAAAGCTCTACTCAGACATTTGTTTATTCATTCACACATTCATTCATTCATTCACTTATTCAGTAGTTATTGAACTCTGACTGTGAAGCAAACCCTATGAGAAGCAATTAACATGTCAAACAAAACAGGCAATGTCTCTGTCCCTAAAGAGTTTGGGGGGCGGGGAATTCATCCTGCACAAATAGATACCCAAATACAGTATAAACCCCTGAGTGACAGTGAAAAAACAGTGAGGGGACAGTGAGGAAGAGTGTGGAGGATAGGTAAATATGGGTGTGGAGTAAGACCAGTGGCCAAGGAGCATCTCAGAGAAGCCTCTGCAAGCAAGAGAAGTGTAGCATTGGTACAAGTTGAGGCAGGCAGGGTCGGCCTGGGAACAGGCTCTCAACCCAGCTCCACCCAGGCATCACCTACATTACTTGGGAAAGACGCACAAAAACCCACATTGAGTTCAACTCTAGGTTATTCTGAGTTGACTGATTCATATTTCAACTATTATTTTATTAATAGGCTTTCATTACATATTTAAGTGATTTTAGGCTTTTACAGAAAATTGAAGGTAAAGAGCAGAAGAATTCCCACATTTTACCTGTTGTTGCTATAGTCAAATCTTGCATTAGTGAAGTTTATTTGTTGCAGATGATGAGCCAAGATTAATTCATTATTATTAAGTACACTTCCACCACGTACATTAGGGCTTACTCTTTGTGGTATACATTCTGAGTTTTTGAAGAATCTATAGCATGCTCATCATTATCCTATTACATAGCTTTTTTTTTTTTTTTTGGATGAGGATTGAACTGGTATTGCATAGTTTCACTGCTCTAAAAATCCTCTGTGCTCTGCCTGGCCATCTTCCCTCCTTCCTCCCTCTAAATCCCTGACATTAGCTAATCTTATTCTTGTCTCCATAGCCTTGCCTTTTCAAGAATGTCATATAGTTGAAATCATGATGTATGGCCTTTTCAGGTCAGTTTCTTTCACTTAGCAATATGCTTTCAAGGTTCTTCTACATCTCTAATTGTAGCTTGATAGCTCAGACTTTTTTTAACTGAAAAATATCCCATTGTCTGGATGCACACAGTTTGTTTAGCCATTCGCCTACTGAAGGACATCTTGATTCCATGCATGTTTTGACAATAATGAGACAGCTGCTGTAAACACTCCCATGAGGTTTCTGTGTAGATATTAGTCTTCTTCAGCTCACTTGGGTAAACACTGAGCAGGGCAAATGCTACATCACATGGTAGCAGTATGCTTAAGTTTTATTTTTAAAAATGCTAAACTCTCTACCCTAGTTATACTTATTTAATTGGTCTAGGAAAGATTTCAAGTCCTGAGACATTTAAAAGTTCCCCCAAGCATTCTAAGCTACAGCAAAGGTTGAATACTTTCTATGTCTAGGTCAGGGACCCATACATTTCATTGTAAGCATAGTGAGAAGTCACCACAAATTTAAGCAGAGGCTCCACTGCTCACACATTTATAAGATCACTCTGCCTGCATGGATTGAGAAGTACAGGGACAGAAGTAGAATGTGAAGTATACCGAGTTATAGATCAGAGATGACAGTTACTCATACAAGGGTACAGAAGTAAAAAATAGGTGGATTTCAAAAATAATGTTGGGAGGAAAATTCACATGCTCTGATTATAAGTTAAAAGTTAAAATAAGGGGAAAAGAAGGGAAAAAATCAAGTGCTACAAGACTTGCTTTCAATCCAGCTCCAGAAGCAAATCAAATTCTACCCCAGAAGGAGATGCAGGGAAACAAAGAAAAGAAGAAAAAAAAATAAATAACAGGGCCAAGGATTTAGCTCAGTGGCACAAGTGTCTGCCTGGCAAGTGTTGAGGTTGTGAGTTCGATCACCGGCACCAAAAAAAAAAAAAAAAAAGAAAAGAAAGAAAGAATGAAAGAAAATATAATTCTACCCCAGAGATAGGCACAGAGGTTGTTCATTTATTTTCCTTTCTGTCACTTTTTCTCCTCTCCCTTCTCTTCTTTTGTATTGTTTTTGTTTGCTTTTTTGTTTTTGGAATAGAACTTATCTTGTTTTAGTGTCAATTGCTATTTTTAAAAAAATGACTTACCCTAACTGGGTGTATACCCATCTGGTCAAACTCAATCTCCTCTGCCCACGTCAGAAGAATACACACTATTCTGGGAATAAGTCATGCCTTTCATCGTTCAATTACAGCTGAGAGTTGAAATTTTGGAAGGGATGCTCACTTAAGAGGGTTTATCAGTCTTGCAACTTTTTTTCTGAAAGTCTCTAGCAGATGTTTTAATGCCCTGAGGAAAACAGCTTTTAAAAAAAGAGCTGGTGATGAATAGTGCAAGAGCAGCAGAGGAGGTTAAAAAGAATGAGCCCATCAGAGTCGCATTAAAAGAGCTCTGAATATTTAGCAAAATAGGAGTAAGACACCCAGGTCCTCTCTACCATCAGCCCTCATCTCACCCCCATGTCACATTTAAATTAAGACAAAGATCAAATCTGTAGAAGATGAAGGAACTGGTCACTGAGTCCTGTAAGGTCACTTTGGTCATTTGGAATCACAGTTGACAACAGAAGTAGCACTAACAGGAGCATAGAGGCCCTGCCATCAGAAGGGAGCTGGAGCTGCATTCTGCAAGGCCCTTCCCCACCCTGCCTCTGGCCAAGAATTCCCTTTTTTACTCAGCTTTGCAGCAAGTACCACACTGGAATGTGGCTCAGGGCAGAGGGATCCAGGTCTGAGCTTGTAGACATAGCCAGGCCACTGAACAAGGGGTTTGGGAGCTCTCTCATGTAAAGTGGGTAGACTGCAGTGACTTTTGCTCAGGGATTCTGAAGAAAACTCAAGACTGTCAATGGGAGACAGACAAAGATTGAAAGACAGAGATGAGATAAAGAGGAAAACCTACAGAAGAACAGACACATACAAACGGGAGACAAGGTGCATATTAAAGAGTAGGAGAGCTGGTATGGTGGCACATACCTTTTATAGCAGCACTGTGGGAAGCTGAGGCAGGATGATTCCAAGTTTGAGCCCACCCTGGGTGACTTAGCCAGATCCTTTCTCAAAAAAAAAAAAATAAATAAATAAATAAAAGAAGGACTTTGAGTTCAATCCCCAGTACATAAAATACATACATACATACATACATACATACAAAATGAGAAATTGACAGTAATAAAGATGTAATTGAAAGAGAAGCAATCAAGGACAAAGAGGAACTTGAGGGAGTATAAAGAAGAAGGAGACCCGATGGGGAGGAGTAGAGAGAGAAGACTTTTACACGCCTTGTTTGCACCATCACTCACCTGGGACCATTTTCAGGTGTTCTTGTTCTCAAGGAAACACTCATAAATCTTCCATGAAACACTGATAGGAACTCAAACTTGTCTATTCATGTTGGACAACTCTATCTGCACCTGTCTTGCAGGGACTGTGACCCCCAAGGAGACTCTTCTCAAAGCCTAGCTGTTGAGCTAGGCCTGGACTGGGGCATTGGGGAAAAAAAGAGTCCAAAGGAAATGACCCTGCAGGGGCCTGGAATTCCTACTGGTAACTGTGATTAATGGATTCCTCTAAGACACCTTGGACTCTAAAACCTACGGCACTTTGTAAATGAAATCTTTTGCTGCAATATATTAATTAGAAAGTCTTAATATGTTTAAAAACAATAAACACTTCATACTTCATCTTTAAAATTAGATAATTTGGGGAGTAAAAGTTAAAAGGGCACTGCCATAAAAACATCAATTCCATCAACATTTATTGGTGTCTTTTCAATGGCAGGCCCTGTTTCAAGTGATAGGGGACAGAGAAGGCCAGACTGCATCCAATCCCTCAAGGATCTCCAAGGTGGCCCTGTCAAGCAGAACTTCTTACAGTAGTAGACATGCTCTATATCCATGCTGGTCAATATGGCAGTCTCTGGCCACATCTGGTGACTACTGAAATTGAAATTAGTTTTAATAAAAATAAAATTTAATTTCTTAGTCCCTTAATCAATCTAGATAATGCTTGAGAGCCACAAAGTGTTACCGCATTGGGACTCTGCATGTTGACAATGAGATGAGAGATGAAAATTAGTATTCTAATATGAAGGACCTGAAGAGACTCATAAACATTGTTTCCTGAATAAAGTAGTTTAAGGCTGAACTAGAGAAGGAAGGCTTAAGGAATGGATATGCCCATGAAGACAGAACCAAGTAGGTTTCCACCAGCAGAAATACAGGTGGACAATAGCGTCCTGGCAGAGGAGACCCCTGTGGAAAAACACAGTTTGTTTCCTGGGAATAATAACAGGTCAGTTCGGCTGAAAGGTAGGCATAGGAGCTAGGAGAAAGAACAATAATAATGGTGGGAATGGTTCTGATGTAGAAGATCTAGATGCTGGGTGTCTTGCTAATATTCCTGAGAGTAATGGGGAGCCATTGAAGACTCCAACCAAAGCAGAAGCAACCTCTAAGGATGATGTATTAGGAAGCGTATGAGGTACCTAATTGAATGGAATACACAGGAACATTATTGCCAGAGCCAGGGAGAGAGATGATGTAACACAAAGAAGGCAGGAAAAGGAGGAAGGAGTTGCTCCTGTTGGAATACAATATCAAAGTCTGTATGCAAGCCTCACATTGACCAGAATAAGAATGACACCTAAGACAGAGAGAGAGAGAGAGAGAGAGAGAGAGAGAGAGAGAGAGAGAGAGAGAGAGAGAATGACGTCTAATAGTCTGTCATTATGGAAGGCAGATCCCTGAAGTCATTTCCAGAGCTGACACACTTGCAGAAGAACCATCCAAGAAAGGTGAGATTTTCCCCAATCATCTGTCAGCCCATTACCTTATACTGCAGCATCTTTTCCCCCAACAACCACCTCTACTGAATGTGTTCTCTCATAGGCCCCTGGGACAAGATCTTGGAGAACTGAGTAAAAGAAAGGAAGTGGAGAAAAGAGGAAAATGAGATGTGGAGAAGAGGTGTTTAAAAACATGCACAGGGAAGTCAAAACAAATTCCCAGCCATTCCTGCTGCAGAAGATTTTATGGGGCGAGACATCCTCAAAATAGGTTTTGAATTATACTCTGCACCTCATAAAGCACAGGAACGCTTGGCGGCCCACACACACACACATGCTGCCCTCTCATCACCTGCTCAACCCTCCCCAGCAGGGAAGCATGCCAGGATACCAAGTGGAGGAGACAGGACACAGAGATGGTGTTCTGCCGTTTGCATTCAGAAGCATCCTCCATCTCAGGACTGTAGGTAGGTGCAGCAACAGCCTTCTGTATGCCTTGGCCGCCTGTGCAAGAAGAAAACTGGTTTGGATGAGGCCAGAGGGCCCAAGAGTTCTAAATCTGGCTCATCTGAAGAGGTGGTTGGAGGACAGGCAGAGTTTCAGAGCCCCTATAAAACTGTGTGTAAGTATGGAAAGGGACACGCAGCGAGGGAAAATCTTTGCTCAGGTGTGGGCACAGAGAGAAAATAAGCTCTTTGATAATGTTTAATTCTTTTCACAAATATAAAAAGAAAAGCTACCAAACAAAGTAATAAGCTGAATACACGTGGCACTCTGAAACTCAGTGTAATATGAGAAGATTTAGTGGCAAATCTAACCTGCTGTGCAGACCCTGCTGGGTCATTTCGATACCCACACTACAGTTTCCCCTTGTACAATGTTTTGTTACCTCCCTAATAAAGCCACTCAAATGCCAAAGGACATCAGAAGTAACTGCTGTGGAGCCCTAAGAGGAGGCACAAACTCTAGGAATTCAATGACCTAAGTTTCTGGCTCATCTCTGGGATTCAGTTCCCTCATCTTGAAATCAGTTACTGGCAAAATGATAGCCAAAGGCTCAATCCCTATGATGTAAAGGCCTCTGTGAACCGGAAACACATGTGTATCTCAAAGCTTTCAGTCTGTCTCCTGTCTACCACTTGCATCCTGCACTTGCAAGCCACACACCAGTGTTGCCCTTCTTCAATACTCTGTGCACTTTGCTATCAGTTATTCGGCACTTTTAGAGGAAGCCAGTTAGCTTCCCAAACATGTTCATGCTCATTGTGTTTCATGTAATTTTAAAATTTAATGCAAGAGTGTCCAAATTAAAAATTTATGAGCATTCAAAGAAAATGGTTGCTATAAGGACTAACCTGATTTTAGTGTTAACAAAACAAACGTCACTTAAACATTGCTACTGAGTTAGGTCAGGTGCTGCAACTATAAAAATTTAGGAAGAAATCGTAAAACTCTAGAAGAATTACTTGGCAAGTGTCTTTTTTTTTTTTTTTTTTTTTAATTATTTAAGAGGAAAAAGAGAAAAACACAAAACAAACCAAAGCGGCGTAAGGGTACACGCAATACAGAACTACAAAACAAAACAAAACAAAACAAAACAAAAAACCATAACAGTAAGAAATTACCTGCTAGTAGATTACACACTATTTTCTTGAAAATAGTTCCTCAAATCACAGTATCAAAGAACACAAGGTGGACATTCAAACAGGGAGACTGCAAACAGCTGTGTTCAATGTTCCAAAAACATTGATAAAGTCAGCTATTTAACACCCCCAAACACACTTTTGGCAAGTGTCTTTAATCCTCAGCCTTCTCTAATAAAACCAAGGTTGGAGATCATATTTGGTACGTTATGAGCATGGTTTATGTAAGAAAAATGGCCTGGAACTCTCATCAGCTGACCTGGACTCAAAGAAAAGGTCTCTGGCCTACATTCAAGGCTTGGCAAATGGGTGCACAGTTATGTATCTTAAGTTAAAATGCAATGTTTAAGGTACAGCTTTTTTTAAAAAAATGAATCTCTGCTTTAATAGACTTCCTACTAACTCACCAACTGCCAATCCAAACTGTCTCAGAGACATGATAAGCAACTCAACCTAACCCCAGGAAACCTTTCCCCAGTAGTCTGTCTCTTGGCTCAAGTGAGAAGTTCAAAGAAGGAGAAGTGCTTTGTCAATCATGTCAAATCCCATGCCAAGGAGAAAGAGATATCTTCCCCTAACTCATTGTGATAATCGTTCTCTTTCTATCATTTCTCTTGATCAGTGTTCAGTTTCTTGTCTTAGTTCTCTAGACAAAAATCACCTGTCTCCTTCTCTATGTCTTTTTCTCTACCTCTCTCATACAGATCTGTAGGTATGTGTGTATACATATATATATGCATGGTTGTCTATGTACATATGGGTGCATGGAAGTAGATGTGTCATATATTCATACAAATACATGTGTGTATCTGTGTACAAGCAAAGGACAGTAAAGAAGACTCCCTGAGTCATATAGAAAATGGATCTGGGTGTGTTTAAAATGGCTTTGTAAAGCTGGCTTAACATTAAATATAAGATAGGCTTTCTCTAACCTTCAACCTATGTACAACATAGTGGAAACATTAACTATTTTTCCAGTGTATCATATGTGCTGAATGGACATCAAAGCTATGATTTAAATATATTGCTGTGCGTGCAAAACAATACAAAACATAAACAAATAGCAAAATAAAGGACAGATAATAGGATATAGGGAGATAGACCTTTTACAAAAAAAGATAGAGGAAGGGTGGAGGGAGAAGAGGGAATGAAAAAAATCAAAGACATGATGGGGCTGGGGATTTAGCTCAGCGGCATAAGCACTTGCCTTGCAAGCAGGCAGTCGTGAGTTTGATTCCCGGTACCGATAAAAAGGAAAAAGACCAAAAAAGAAAAAAAAAAAAAAAATCAAAGACATGTTATATACATGTACCAACTTCACAAAAGGAATGCAAATATTAAGAACTGCACACATGTACCAAAATACTAAGTACTGCACACATGTAACAAAAATCTTAAAAAGTTTTTTAAAAACTGCTCAAATAAGTTAGAGCTCCAGCATCACAGGTAGATAAAAGTGGAGCATCTCTTTAGCTGAAGTTCAGAGCAACTCATACTCTTCTCGTCATCCGGGAGTATAGTTTAAAAGCCCCTGACCAAGAAACTTTCAGAGTGAGCTTGGATAAGTGGCTTTCCCTTCAGTGTCCCATTAAAGGTGGCCCTTCAGGCACATAGAGATTCCACATTCCACAAGAGGTCCAGCAAGCTGTTCCTTATGATCACCTCCAGGAACTGAATTCGAGTAGAAGACAGACTTTATAATCTTATTGAATTATGTGAATTTGTTCAAATAAGCATGTATTTCTTTCGTTCAAATGAAGGTAAGAAATTCAGTAAACACGCACATACTAGCTGTTGGAGTTATAGATACTAAAAACAAATTATGTAGAATTGAGAAAGCTTACACATTCCAAGAGAGAAGGAGAAAAATAATGACAATATTCCTCACAAAATATGAACTACATGGGATATAAAACAGACTTGGGGAATAATCACTCTTGAAAACCAGGGACATGATCTTAAAAGTGAAGGCACATTCAAATAGGATCCTAAAAGATGATAGTTAGGAGGAAGAAAGATATTTTTCCCATCCAATCATCTTTTTATTTCAAATAACACATTTTTACTTTCTAGAATATTTTTCATTTTTGCTGTTTTGATATCTTTTTTGAAATTCTACAACTTTTCACAACTACATTAAATGCCTCCCAAAAGTTTCTAAGTGTACTCATACAAATATATGAGAAAAAAAATCTGACAAATTGACATGATTTGAATTTTAGAGGACCATCTGTGTCTCTGAGCTTGAGCTAGTCAGTGTTTCTCAATGTAATGCATGGGAGTTGAATTTTTGGTGACACTAGAGTAACATTTTTGTTTCAATAGTTATGTACTATGCAGACAACCTTCAATTTATAGCATTATTCTGAAGTTCCATTCATGATAGTGATCAGTTTCCTTTTCAAAATAAAGACTTGATCTCTCCGAATGGCTATTTCTTCATCCATAATATGAGGATACTAAAAGTATTCATGGAAAGGCTCTATGTAAATCAAAAGGCATAAATATTATTATTCTAGTAGACTGGAAGCTCCCAAGGACCGAGCACAAGGTCTGAGAAGGAGGAACCACTGGATAAGGTCTGCAGGAGCTTAGCTTCAGGCACAGAAGTGTTTGCAGTGAACCGATTTAGTGTAAGGAGGGTGGATAAAAGTCATCACCTACGCTAACCCAGACCAACAGTGACTGATGAAGCCTTTTACCAAGAAGGAATCTGAGAGAGTGATTACGTGACTGATTAGCAAAGTCTTTCATGAATACTGAAGAAGAGAATAATGGTATGACCACACATGTGTTCTGTTCATTCAGTCAGTCATGTATTCTTTCCACAGATATTTATTGAATGGCTACTATATGATGGGCACAGCTCCAGGCTCATGGGATTCCAGCAGAAGGATTCCAAGATTGTTTCTTGTCTCTCAGATGCAGTCCAGTCTTCCCCAGTTAAAGTCAGCTCTGACAATGTTCGCTTAATCCTGACTGAGTTCAAAGAGGACCTGTCATTCAACTGAGGTCACAAAGAAGTTAATGGCAGAAGTAGACTAGGATCCAAGGTGCTGGCTCCCAGTGCAGCCCAGCTATGTACTCACCAGACTTGTGAAACCAGTTTAGCTTGCTGAGCTCTGCAGCAGCCCTTTCAGGCCCAGTCTTCAGACCCGTTGTCCCTGAGGGAAGAGGGATGCAGACTTGCTGTTCTCATCAGGAGGCTGGGAGTCAGGTGAATGGTGGGGAGGAGTGGCACTCCCTAGGGGCCTCTGAGGTTTGGAGAAGTACTTTAAAGAGGTCAAGAGAACAAGGAGGAGAGAGAAAAGGAGAGCAGGGCAGTAGGAGGCCCTATTACTGCCAGACAAGTAATTGGTTACCTGGACTGGTCAGCTTCAGTAGTCTCCCTCCCTGGAAGAGGTTAAAGAAAGAAACTGAAGAAAGATCCCTAACAAATTAGTGTGAGACTGGGCTTCAAAACTCACTCATGTGGGTTCAGAGTGGAGAGTTTGATCTTCAGAAGCCCCACAATAGGGGCTGGGGATATAGCTCAATGGAACAGCGCTGCCTGGCAAGCACAAGTTCCTGAGTTCAGTTTCCAGCACACACACACACACACACACACACACACACACACACACACACACCACAGCCTTAGGAAGGATGCAAAGTGCAAAAAAAAGGAAGCTGGCTTTACCCAGAGGTAGCTCCAGCCTTAGAAGACCCCTGAGGACTCTTCCCTCTCTTCAGGGCTCCCACCATGCCCAGAGTCTCGAGAAGAATCTCACAGACCCCTTGGTTTGACCTCATTATGTTAGAGATGGGGAACATGCCAGAAAGGAAAAGAGCCTGGACTGTGCAATCCAGCAGAGCTGGCAACAACTTCCAGCCCTTCTCTCTCTGATCCTCTCCACCACGTTACCCTGTCTCTAGCATACAGGGGCACTTTACCCACAGGAATAATCCAAATTGTCCAGCTCCAAGTAAGGTGGGTAGGGGCTAGTACTATAGCATAAAAATACCAGCTTATTTACTTTTGCCTGTTTACAAACATTTATTAAATGCCAAGCATTTCTCTATGTACTTTACAAACTCTAGCTCCTCCTAATCTAACAAGCAACAGAACACTGTGAGATGGGGTCCCTCTAAGATGACACTCACTATCACCCTCATTCTTGCTAGTTTTCTTTAGAAATAATATCTACTCAATATCTACCATGTGATACCCTGAACTACATGGTTCAGGAAGCTGAATAAGATATTCCCTACTATCCAGGAGCTCTCTTTTAAAACTAAATGAGACTGAAGGCCATTGGGAAAGGCGGTGTATGGGGGTGCTGCTTTGGCAGGGATGACTTCTTGGAGGTAGTAATATCTGAGTTTCACAGGAAAGTGAGAAAACAGTGGAAATGAACTCACAGGGGAAAGCAAATTATTTAGGATTTTGAAGACCTTGAAAGGGAATTAGGATTTTATCCTAAAAGCAATAAGAACCAATTAAAGGTTTTATACAGGGGGAGTAGCAAGATCTAATTTGCTTTTGGGGAAAGATTACTCCAGCTACTGTATGGAGTGGGGATTGGCAAGCTTTCTCCATAAAGAGCAATTAGTAAATGTCTTAAGCTTTGCATGCCACACATCTCTGTGGCTACCACTTGGCTCTGCCATGGCTGTGCATCAGCAGCAACAGACAGCACAGAAACAAATGAGTGGGGCTGTGTTCCAGTAACCTTTATTTATGGACACTGACATCTGAGCTCCATGTAATTGTCACGTATCACAAAATATTATTCTTCTGATTTTTGTGCTTGCCTTAGTGGCACATACTGATATTTTTAAAAGTTAATTGGATTAAGGCCATATAAAAATAAACAGAGGGCTAGATTTGGCCACAGGCTCTCAAAACATATGGCACAAATAGACTGGAGTTGGAGAAGCAATAGGGAGACCAGTCCGGAGGCAGGTGTGAGAAAGGATGGTGGCTTTCGCAATGGAGATGACAGTGGGCATCATAGAAGTAAATTTTAAATGCCATTTTAGAATTAAAATAAATGAGATTGGCTGATGAAAAGGATGAGAGGCAAAGGAAGGGAAAGAAGGTGACTCTAGCTTCTTGATATCTGGCTGAGTAATGGTTTGGTTTTCTGCAATGGGGAAATGGGGACAAGCTGAGAATGCAAAATGAACACCAGGAGTGTCTCCCAGACAGGAAACAGAAAGACATGGCCTCGGGGGCTTCCAAATAAGATACAGGATGCTCAGCTAAATTTTAATTTCAGATAACCAGTGAGGCATCTTTAACATCAACATGTCCCAAATATTGCACTGGCATGCTTATACCAAACAAATATTTATTATTTATATGAAATTCAGGTTTCACTAGGCATCCTCTGGTTTTATGTGTGCCATATGACAATCATCCAGGGAACCTGGGGATTCAGAGAAAAAGAAATCTAAAGCAGAAGGAACAAAGATAAAGTTTTTCAGAGGAGGCACTGGAGAAGTCAAGTAGATCAGAGAGAGAAAAACATTCTAGAGAGAAAGAAAATAGTATTCTCATTCCAGATCAGGAAGGTGCAAGTTATAAACCTGCAAATCATGAGTGAGGTTAGAACTTCCACTAAGAAAAAGTACATCAGGAGCAAAGAGGCGCACAGGTGACATGTCTCAAAGGTCCTCCAGGAATATGCCAAGGGCTCAGTATTCTTTGAAAAATGTAGATTCCCAGGCCACATTTGAATGCCTTAGCAATTCTTGCATTGAGAAACCTGGGCTCTCGAAGGTGATTCTGAAGAGGAGCTAATTTTATAAAAGAGTGAGCTAAATAATCTGGGACTTTTCCCATCTACAAATCTCAGGAGCCTCGGAATGCTAGCCCTGAAAGTCTTGAAAAGAGTACTCCAGGTAATCAGAGCAGAGGCGGCATACAGCGAACACGCCATCTCCCACAGCGGCTTCTTCCAGTGGTGCTCTGTCTGCCTGGAGAGTGGAAAAGGTCAAGAATGCTGATCAAAGGAATAGTCACCCTGTGTTGGGCGCTCTCGGCTCATACTGGGAACTGTCCCTCAGCTCCTTGCAAGTAGACCAGACATCTCCCTGTGCCTTTCCTTGCTGCCCCACCCTCTTCCCTCCTCCACCCACAGCCACCACAGAAATGATTCCCCCCAAATGCAGCTATTACTGTGACTGGAAATCTCTTTACTGCTGATTCTGCTAATGCAAATGTTCCTTCCCTTTTCAGCTGCTTGCAAAGCCACTCGTGACTTCCCCGGGTGCCTGAGAGTAAGGCTTTGTCAGCCAGCCACCACCAGAAGGGAGAAGATTCTACCCCGCCTGCTACCCCAACACCCACCTGCCTTAGACTGTCTCTAAGCACTTCTCTGTCCAAACTGTCCTCAGACAACCCCAGATTCTCTGCCCCCTTCTCCCAGAATAACCAAAGATAATGGTCAATTTCATCCATTTGTGAGTTGCTGAGGAGGCAGCAGAGAGGCATAAGCAGAAGACACAGGAGTACAAAGAGCAGGGAGGAAAAGGGAATTCACATTAATTATTTATTCGCACCTTCACCTCTTTCCAAAAAAAGGATCCCAGGTGGCACAAAGAGGCAGGGATCACAAACTGTGTGCCAGACACTGAGCGAGGTGCTTTGCACACACTATCACCACGATGGGTAAGGAAAAGTCTGTGCACAGTGCTAAGCACTGTCTAAAATTTGGTCTACGAAGAATTCTTCAAAAATAACTGTCACCATGAGCCAGAAAAGCAATGATTTTTTTTTTCTTCATTTATTGGTGGACAAGCAGAGGCCCAGAGAAGTGACATATACAAGTGTAAAGTTACAAATTCATACACCAGTGATCCAGGGCTTTTTTTTTTTTTTTTTTTTTTGGTCCTCAGACCAGGCACGTGTCCCCTTTAGCATGCTGCTTCTCCATCAGAGGATAGGGTCCAGGGACTGCATGTTTGGATTATCTGTAGGACTTTGGAAAAAGTACTTCTTTTTGCCAGTGATAGAATAGTGCTGGATTTCTGAGGTGTCATATTACGTAGATCTCATATTTCAAAAGGGTATCTGCTATTTATTTAGATTTTATAGCATTATCATACACGAATACTACTTTATTTGTACAACATACATTCCAATTTCAAGCTGGGAACACTAAAATTGTACAATTCCTGTAAGAAACACCAAAAGTCATCAAAATTCAAACTTGGAGTTGAGCAAATTTGGATAAGAAAGAACCCAGAGCTAAATAGTAACTAAACCTCAGACAACAGATGCTCTGGCCATGGCTAGAAAGAGAACATTGAGTTTATGCAAATTTCTGGAAGAAATATGTCACAGGTCCCATAGCATAAAGCTCTGCATTGTATAAGGTGGAAAATCCCTAGGGGATAGGATGATGGAAAGTAAGAGGAAAAAGATAAGGAAAGAAAAAAGAAAGAGGGCAAGTAGGGAAGGAAATAAAGGAAGGCAGGGAGAGAGAAAACCAAAAAATTCTAGAAACAAAGGAACCTATTTGCTAAGTAGGTCTGGGGATAACAAATGATCTTGGTAGAATACAAGACAAGGCCGGGTGTTCTCAGCAAATCATGAGCAAAGCAGGAATAGGTGAGGCAGTTGGAAGATGCTGAATCAGCTCCTGGCACACACAAAGTAGGCTGGACTCAAGGACCTGTGAGACTGTCATGCCTGAAGTTCCTAACATCTGCAACTCCCTGTTCATAAGAAGAGGAAGAGCCAAAGATTTAAAGAGTACAAGAGGTTGTCAAAGAGATGAACACTCAGGAGATGCCTGGCTTTCTGCAGCATACAAGGGAGAGAACACAGGCTACGGAGCCAAACAAGCCTGGGACTTCATATATCTCTTAACTTCTCTGAGCCACAATGCTCAATGACAACATAGAGTGAGCCATGTTTGTCATTCGGCGTAGCTAAAATGGTAACAGATGTAATAATGTGACACCGAAGGTATGGTAAATGCTCACTTGTCATTGTTTTCCAGAATGATAAAGTCAGCCACCATACACATCTGACTTCCAACTGTGTCTATGCCTGGTTGCCCAGCTGTCCTTCCCCAAGCAGACACATTGGTCAGTAGATCTGGCATCTACTCCAACACTGACTCACTAAATAAAGTGACCTTGACTTTCCCACATTTATGCAGGCATATTTTGAGTAGATGATTTCCTAAATTCTTCCCACTTCTGAAATTAATGATCCCAGAACTATGGTGTATCATCTCCCTGAACATTCAGTTTCTCTTTGTTAGCTACAGTACCCAGGTTTTAATTCTTTCTCTTGGCTCCAAACTTTCCATGACAAGATCTTCTCCAAACCCCTCACTCTTTCTTCTAATTAACTTGGTCTCATTATCTATCCTGCAAACCCCTCAGACACTTAGGAGAGTGGAAGAAATAATGGTGGAGCTTAGAAGAAGGAAGGTTTTGGGGAAGAGGAGGCGTTGCACTTATCCTTGTGGCAAAAGTAGGAGTTCAACGCATTGGCAGTTTTGCACAGGAAGGATTCTGGTATGAGAAATGGCAAACCCAGGGTACTTGTTTTCTAAGATCTATGATGCGCCAGGTACAGGGTGAGTCACTGTGACTCCAGACAGGAAGGGGTATGTTCATTTCATGTGGGTGCGAGAAAAATAAGTAGCACAAGACAGATGAGTACCTCATGGTAAGTGAGGAAACCTGCTCTTCTTCTACTCCAAGCCACTATCATTTCTCAACTGAAGGCCTTCGTATTTCTGTCTTGCTTCTCTACAGAGCAGCCTATAATTCTTTCGAGATGGAAGTCAGATCTGAGCATTCTTATGCTTAAAATCCTGCCTAGTTCTCCACTGCAGTGAGAGCCAAATCCCAGTGGTTGCTTGTGCAGCTCTGTGGTTTCCCTCATCCACTGTACTCCAGCCCCACCAGCCATTCATTCTCCTCGCAACAGTCAAGCTGTGCTCCCAACTAAGGTCTAGCTGAAGCTGTTCTCTGCCTAGAATTTATTCCTGGATATTTGGTGGCTAATTCCTTCATCCCTGTCAAGCCTTTGTTCTAATCTTACATTCTCAATAAATTCTTTTTGCTCTACTATCTCTAATATTAAAAATGATCTCATCTCTGACCTCCTGATTCTCTTTTCTTATTTTTTATTTATTTGCTGTTTACAGAATTTATCATCTTTTCATATTCTATACAATTTACTTATGTTTATTGTTAGTGTTCTTGAATAACTCCACATGGACAGGAACCCCTGTGCACATGCAGAGGAATGCAAGCTTTCTGAATTCTGGAGTCTTTGTGTTTTGTTCTCTGCTTTATTCTAAGCACCTAGAACAGTGCTTGGTATATTGCAGGTTGTCAGTAGCTCTTGAATGACTATGATCAAAATGGTCCTCATAAGAACAGTGGCACCAAGATGCTGAATACTCAGTGTTGGTGGAGGAGGTCAAGAAAAATTTCCAAGATACACTGACATTTGGGTCAGTATTAAAACATGAGATGGGATTTTGCCAAAAGGTAGTGAGGCAATTATAGAAGGAGAAGGAGATGTCCTTGGTATAGGACAGTCTAGTAGAGTGTGACCCTGAACTATAGCGGGCAGATTGAACTTCATCCAAGGAACAGGAAGAGGCCTTAAAAATGATCTCCATGATCAGATTTGGGTCTTTAATGAAATCAGTCATCTGCAAATACAGAAGATGGATTAAAGGTGGTAAAACTAGAGGTAGGACAGACCACTGAGCTGACTGTTGAAACCGTCATGGAGAGAATAGTTTTTGAGCCCTGTAGAGGCTGTGGCAGTGCAGATGGAAAAGTAGTATCTCCCCATGATGAAAATCCTAATGAAAGATGCAATCCCTTTGTCAAATGTCAGCTCACAGACTAGACCACTTGTATGTTCTGGTATGTTAGTAAGGAAGCTACAAATATTGCAGCCTTAAATTTTATATTGTGTGGCCATCCACTCCTTTTCCATTCAAAAGATAGGTCTTCCGGGGAGCTATTCTCCAGAAAAACTACAGAGAGTAGGACCAAGCCAGTGAAAAAGCAAGCAGCAAGAGAATATAGCAAGACCTGCCAGGCAATGCTGCCTGCCTTCTTCTGGGGTACAGAGGCTATATTCGCTGCTGCAATGAATTCCAGCTCTCTCTTGCTATAGTTAATCTTCTGTTGCCACTAGCTGGTCAGTGTGAGAACTTGAGAAAGTATCAGCTCTGTAAAGGAAGCATCGTCCTGATGCTGCTGTACCCCAGGGGTAAACCTAACTCTTTCCTTCCTTTCCTAGGAGAGAAGAGACTTCTTCTTCCCACCCTCAATCAGCAAGAGTGAAAGTCAATGTGGCTTCCTCTTCCACAGAAGAAAAGTCCACCAGCTCAGGTGTTTAGGGAAGATGGGAGCCAACCAGCTGGATACTGGGAACAAACTCAATTTCTGTAAGGACGTTATTCTCCTTATGTTTTTTCTCCAAGGGGAGGAGGAAAGATTGGTGTGCCTTATAATGTTCAACTATGCTGAAAACAGTGAGATGTTTTCAACCCAGTGCCTCCTTTGAGGTTCAAGATCCTGATGGGAAATCAATGAGATTGAAATCTACTGAGTTCAAATGTGAACTGTGGCCACTTGAGAAGCTTCCTCCCTTCTGCGGACTTCAATATTAGTGTATAAAACAGAAACTGTGATGTCAAGGCCCTCTGAAAGGCTGTGATGCTGGGAGCCCATCAAAGTAGGCAGTTGTAGCAACAGTTTCATAGCATTACCCAGAAGGCCTCTGTAAGTTCCCATCTCCCTCCTCCTTCCTCCCCACACACATCCTCGCACTGCCCAGTGGCAGACACAGCCTAGTGTACAACAAAACAAAAAGATGGGAAGTAGGAGGCTTTGCCTGCCAGGAGCTTGCCAAACCTCCTGCCATGCTTGCTGCAAATAAAAATTATAGAATGTCTTTACGCTCCAAGAGCCCAGCCCAGGGAAACAATCAAGCTCTGGATCATATCAAACTTTGCACAACACTGCTGTATCACTGGTGACACTGATCCCATCAAAATAACAAGTCTGGTTGGCTTAGACTGAATCTGGGGCTCTCTAACAGCTGAAATGTATCCTCCCTTCTTCCTGCTCCATTAACATCTTAGTAACAGCACTTTGTGAGAACAGACAATGCATTTCTCTCTGCCCTAAGTATTAAAACGGCTCCATTAGCTTTGAACTGGCAAGAAACAGGAGCACTGAGTGAAGGAACCAACGGGAAAAGAGAACAACATTCAGATCAGAGGTCACTAAACACCACACTCCCCGTGGGCCCTTATTTACAATATCCTAGAAACCTGGATCATCACAGTGAGATGAGACCTTAAAGTCTGAGGCCACCCAAATACTTCATTCAATGATAAGTGACTTGCTGCCCAGATGAGGAAAGTACACACTTTGGCTTAAACATAACTTGGTCTGGAGAGAGTCTCAATCTTCTCCATCCCAACATTTCTCTCACACATGCAACAGAGAATTTGGAACCAATGTAAATGAATATTCTTTCATCAGAAATCTCTACAGAAGACATGTTTTGCTACAATCTGTAACTAACTTTCCTGTCTCCAAATCAAGGGTCTCAATCTTCAGAGTAAGTTAGAAAGCATAAGAGGCATATAGCCCAAATATATTCTAGGGCTGAGCTCCCTTCACCAGTGTCTGTCCAAGAGCACCAAATGTCTGTTTCAATGCTTTTTTTGATGTGGATATAAACATCATGAGGGGTCAGCACCACGGGTCTCTGGACAGCCCTGCAGGACACCATTTCATAGGGTTCTATTTCTTTCAGCTTTGTATTAGCCTAGTTGGAGCATTTTTAAATGGGACACATATACACAAGTAAACTTTATTGTATGTTGACAATTGCAGGAAACTTCTCTAGCACTCATGGATTGCTGTTTGTTGGCTAAACTCCCTGCTTTCAGCAACTCTTCTGGCCAGGTGCCTGGTCCTGCTCTAATCCTGGATGTTTTCTCTTTGAGTACCCATTGTTAGCTGTGCTTTAAGGAACTTTTGCTGGACTGATTAAGTTGGTATTCTGGGGTACATATTTCTCTTCCACCCATGACAATCAGATGCTTGCAAAGATGCCTCCTTTTGGGACAGATTATCAGGATACTGCCAGACCTACTCAGCAGGTGCATTTAAAGACATAATACAAATGGATTTGCCTTCTCCACGCTCTTTCCCTCAAAGACACAGCACACTCTTCTCCTGTTGAATTCAAGAGACAAAGCAAATTACCAAGAAATGTCAAACAATGAATGATTACTCAATGTTGCTACTTTTTTTTTTTTCTCCTTTTGCTGAATTAAGACAGGTAGTAAACAACATGGCCTGGTCACTATCAACCACAGGAAAAAGGATGACATTTCCCTACCTGTGGGCATGAAAGCTAAACCCACAAGCAGACTGCAGGGCTGCCTGAGGGAAGATGAGGACGGAGTAACATAGGAGTTCACCTCAGAAGCCCTCGCCAACGGGTGCTCCCATTCAAAGCCTTTCTTTTCATTCTGTTCTTCCCAACACCCCCATGGTACTGGCAAATGAAAACAGACAGGGAGAGGCAAGAACAGCTAGTCAGAGTCATAGAGTAGGTCAGGGCACTTCAAGTTCATAGACTCTTCACACTAAAGGATTATCTTAGAGCTCATCTATCCACTCAAATTACAGGACAAAGAACTAAAGCTTTAAAGGACAAATACGACTTATTCAAGGTCACAGTGAGCCAGAGGTGATATTTGTAGAGCCTAACAAACATTAAGTTCCCAAACTGCATTTTAGCATTCAATTTCTCAATTTTTTTTAAAAAAATAAAATCTTCAATGCCTTTCTTCCCTAGTGTCAAAGAATGTATCATCTCGATCATTAATTAGTATCAATAGATAAAATGACCTTTGATGCCATCTCAGTCATAAAATTTTAAACTGGCAGGGTCATTGGAGGTCATTTATCTAATGTCCTAATTTCAGACTGTCATCCTTCAGCTCAGCAGTATGGGAGAAATTCATTTGGAGAATGGTTCTTATCTTGTTGATGATTCTTATACTTCCCTGCTCAGTACCATGGTAATTTAAAACTTACCAGTAAATTCAGATTTCAGTTCTAGATCTACCATTTACTCCGTGTGACTTTGGACTAGAAAGTTGATGTCTAAGAATGCTTTCTCATCTGTCATATGGGAATAACTGTAGTGCCCACTCCATATATTTATGTGAATTAATAATACAAGGCTAGAGTAAAACTCTTAGCACCACATTAAAGATTCAATAACTGCTTGCTATTCCTTGATCACTTTCAGGGAAACTCACTTTGTCAATGTCAGTGACTTATAATCAGATTCTACAGAAGAGATCCAAGCACAGAAACTTAGGGAATATTTTACATCTGAGAGAAACTTCCATTCACTTACAAAAGGTTGGAACTTGATAGGAAGAACAGACATAGGAAAAGAAAGACACCTCCAGAAGTGTTTTTCCTCTTGGGTGTTATAATACTGAAGACAATAATTCAAATAAGAGAGGCAGAATAGAGTGAGGCAGAGTCACACAGGATGGTGAGTTTGGCAAATGAGGATGGCAAGAAACATGCTCAAAAACTGATTTGAGGTCCCACAAGTGGATTTAGGATAAAATGGAAAGTCTCTCTTCCTTGTTTGTCCCCCTTTAAATGGAGGGATGCTATACCACCAGCCTCTCTGGGCAAGCGCCACACCATGGCAGCCTATTGGTGGACACCACCACCCCCTAGTGGTGGCCCCACACTTCCCACTACTGGCAGAGCTGGGCCTACACTCTGCACACCCAGTTGTGGCATCCCACCATCTACAAATTCCCTGAACTGAAAAACTACCAAGTCTTGCTTACCTTGCCAAAGACAAACACTAGGCAAGATGTTTAAAAGGTCTGCATGGGCTGAGACTGTCTTGGGACCTCAGGAAAGAGATGGACATAACTAATTCTACACTCCCTACCCACTGCTACCACCAACCTTCATTGCCAGCCTGCCTGGCCCTCCAAGAGCTTACTGTGCACTTCGTGTTTACATGCAAACAGTCGAAGACCAACACAAATAAAAAGCCCACGTCTTTCTACACACTCCTGCTATACCCTGCCATCTGGTGACTACCTCGCTAGCCAAATCCCTGTGGGGAGCACTTGAGCTGGCAGTGCAGGGAGCTGGGGGGAAGGAGGAGGTGGGAACTCAGTACCCCATGTGCATCTGAAGGGTTCCATGCTGCCAAGAAGAGAGCACCGAAGTCACTCCAGGGGACAAGCAGTTCTAGGCCACAAGGTGCATGGCTGGGCGTCAGAAAAAGCAGAAGACTCCAAGCTCAGGGTACCTGGGCCCCGGGGATCCTGAGGAATTCAAGACTTCCAAATTCTCAGGTCCCAGTGCACTCATCCCCCTTGAAAGCCAAAGTCAAAAAATTGCAAGGCCTGCTCACTCCAGGAATGCTGGGGCCTCAAGAGCTGGCTAGACCAGGTCCTCCACATCTTTGAAGAGTTCTTGGAATGCTCTGAGGTTCTCACTGCCAAGTCAGGCCATGTTTAAGGGAAGATTCCCTTTCCTCTCATTTAGAGGACCAGTTCGAGCCCCCAGTCTCACCCACCTCTCAAGTCGTTCCAGAGTAAAGAGAGAGAAGGGTGGGACTGGAAGTGATAGCAAAGAGTTACCTTCTTTGTCTCTGGCAGAATCCCACACCTGCCAGTTACCTCCCTCAGCAGCAGCAGCAGCAGCAGAAACTAGCCCGAGGTCAGCTCAGGATCCTAAAGAACCCCCATCCACTTCCTTGAACAGGTTATCCCCAGGAGTATACCTGGAAAGGGCTACTGCTGTGTGGCATACACGCTGTGCTCCTGTGTGTGTGTGTGTGTGTGTGTGTGTGTGTGTGTGTGGTACATATGTCGCACACCAGACGCGCTGCCACCGGAGTCCCCGGACCTGCAAAGCTCTCATGCCTCGCCTCAGAAAGCTCAGCAAGCTCAGGTTACAGCAATCGGGAGGACCCAGCAGCTGAAACCCAGAAGCTCAAGCTCAGAACAAGAGACGCCCTGGCACTGGCTCATATCCCCAGAGTTGGCAGGAGGAGGAAAAAGAAGGGGTGATTGCAAACGCATCTCAAAATGCAGGGAACCCAGGAGAGTAGAGCCTAACCCATTAATTACTCTGCGGGGCTTACTGGGTGAGCAAAGAGTTAACCTCAGAGATCCAACCTAGAAGCCTAACGGCGCGGATCACGAAGGTCCAAGTCCACCATGGAGAAGCCGTGCAGCCCAGTATGGGAGTGCAGGGCTCTGGAGTCCCCCTCCAAGCTCAGCACCCTGAGGGCGCAGTCCGCGGCCAGACTCCAGCAGCCAATCCGGCCCTGCGCCCCTAAAAGAGGAGGGGAGCGAGCGAGCAGCGAGCACCGGAGAGCTAAGAGGGAACAACATTTTCGTAAACGCTCTCCGAGATAATTAAGCTATCAATTACCCGGGTGGGAAATCAGCCGCGCTTCCCACAGCTCCACGGAAGGGCCGACTCCTCCGGGATTCGCGCCGGGAGTCAGCAGGCAGCCGGCTGCTGCCGAACTTTCTGATTAACTTTTCTGTCGGAGCCCCCTACCCCCACCGGTTTTCTCTCCCCTCCTCTTCTTTGCTTTTAAATTATTTTTATTAGCAGCCCAGTGAGTGAGCTGCGAGGACAAACCTGCTCCCCGCTGGGAGGAGGGCAGTAAGGAGAAGGCCACAGAGAGGGTGGAGGGAAGACCTGAAAGTGGAGACTCAGGGCGGAGAACCCAGTTCTCAGACAGTACTCAGTCGACTCCAGCCCCATTTCACAGAAAGCCAAGCTGAGACTCAGAGAGGCAAAGCAAGCCACTCAAGGTCACTCAGCCCATGTGGAACTCGAGATTTTGCTGGCTCGCTCTGATTCTGGAGAAAAGCTATCTAGAAGAGTAGAGCCCACAACTCCTAGGCGAGAGCGAGGGGGCAGCAGCTGTGGGCGGCCAGTTGACCGCGCCGGTTGCTCCCTGGGCAGCCAGTCACCGAACAGGTTTTGGGAGGGGGTTGCCCCAGCCTAGTCTAGTCTGAGCGCAGTCAGTGACTGGGGTCTCTGGCGTCCGGGAGGGCTAGGGCAGAGCTCCGCGCGTGGCAGAAGAGGCGGAGGGACGGGTTCCCGAGGCTGAACGATGGCACGCCCCCGGGTTCCCGCCGTGCGCTCTCCAGGACCTCCCGCCCCACTCTCCTTTTCAACCACCTGTGCGCCCTCCGGGCCGCTCCACTGCCCTTTGCCAACCGCACTCAAGGCAACCCGGGGCGGGGACCCCAGGGCACCCCCACCAATCCAGCCTCATTCAGGGTTTCCCGGCTTCTCGGGCTCCCGAGTGCGCTGGCGCCCAGCTTACCCAGGGTGAAGAAGGGCAGCTCGGTGTTGTCCAGGTCATCCTGCACCGCGATGCGCCCGGGCAGCTCGTTACGCACAAAGAGCAGGAGGCGCGACTCGGCGGCGGTGCCTGAGGAGCCCGCGGAGCCGGGGGACGCAGCAGCCGCGGCGGCCCCAGCCCCGGCCCCGGCCCCAGCTCCCGCCCCGGCCCCGGCGCGGGCGCCGCTCCAGCCGATGTCGCTGTCCCGCAGGGCGGGCAGCGTGGACACCGTGACAGTCTTCAGCCGGCACGGGCTGTCGGGCTCCCGTGAGGCGGCGGCGGCGGCGCCGGCCAGTAGCGGCGGCGGCAGCAGCAGGAGCAGAAACAGCAGGAGCGGCGGCGGCGGCGGCCCCGGGTGGAAGCCGAGCCTCGGCCGCCCCCGGAACCCTGAGCCGGGGCCGGGGCTGCGCCGGGCGCCGGCGGCGGCCATGGCGGGAGGGGCTGCGGAGCTGCGGGCGGCGGCGGCGACAGAGGAGGAAGGGGAGGCAGCGGCCGAGACGGCGGACGCCGAAGCCAACCAGGACGCCCGAGCGAAGGAGCCGAGAGAGCCGCTGGCCGGCAGCCCCCAGCTCCGGGCTCCGCCTCCCGGTCGGCCCCGGCCCGCCCCCCTGCGCCGCCTCCCGGCCCGCCGCCCGCTCCCTCCGCCTGCTCCCCCAGCGGACCCCGAGCGTTTCGGAGGCTCCGCCCGGCCTCGCCCAAGTCCCGGTCTCTCCTTCCCCTTTCCCAGGATCCCCCAAGACAGCTCTAAGCGTTCTTTAGCTCTGGCACCCTTCTCCGAAATTCTAACGCTGAGGGATCCTCTGGAGTCTCCGCTAATCCCCCTGTCTCAGGCCGGCTACCCCAGCTTCCCTGCACCCTGCTGGCCTCAAGCCCAACATTGCACTGGAAGGCCCCTCTCAGCCCAGCATGGCTCCAGGCCCCGCCTTTTAGGGGGTGGTAGGGGCGCCCCGGCATAGCCAAGACTTAACTTTATCTCCTCCCAGTCTCAAGAAAGCGTCCTGTCTTCAATCCCCTGCCCTTGGCTAGTCCCTGAAATAATAACTTCCTGTGACCTCAGAGCCCCCTCCCCATCCACCTGCCAGCTGCTCACCATCCCTTCTTGTGACCCCTCTAAGGGCTAGTGGCCTGGGCAGCGTAGAACTCCGCTCTCTGATACGGCCTGCAACCCCACCTCCAGCCCACTCCAGGCCGCTCTGTCGGCCCCTTGCTGTGGCACAGCAGGGCGGCCCGCTCACTCAAGCACTTTTATTTTGGATCCCTACTGCCAGTTTGGAGCGACCCTGTTTGGCTGGTTCTGCTCTCTGTGTAAAATTCCTGAAAAGGTTGTGAGGTAGAAAGACTTACTATCCTGCGAGCTCTTGGCTCCCCCAGCTTCTAGCTCTTCCACCCCCTTTCCAGAAGTAGGACTTGCTCCCCAATTCTTGGTTCTAGGTCCTTCCCAATTCAAGGTGAGCTGGAACCCTGCTTCCTCAAAAGGTGCAGGCACTCTTGGCCTTGAGTCAGTACCTGACCCAGGAAGAGGAGCCTCCTGGGTTCCATCATCCCTCTGCAAGCATCTGCAACTTGCACTCCCCAGCCCCCAGCCCCCTTTTTTCCCCTTTGCCTTGGCTTTTTCTGTTCTTTCATCTTTCTGTTCATTTCCTTCTTCCTCATCTTGGCTTTAATCTTACAAATGCTTCCTCCCTATAATTTTAGAGCCATTTCCTTCTCTGTCTAGCTTGCCCATCTACACCTTTTGTGTAGTCTCTGTAAATTAACTGTTCTCTTCTTAACTCTTCCCTCTTCTGCCTCTTTTCTTTTTGGATAACCTTTCAAATGAATTGCACTGCCCCTCTCCCATTACACTGTTTTTACTTTCTTTTTTTTTTTTTTTTTTTAATGACTATGGATAAAGGCAAAACAGTGAAAATAGAGGAAGGGAATATTTTGTGACCTTGGTCTTAATAATACTGTGTATTAAATGGTCTCTAAGTGCTAGACATCTCCAAATGTTAGTTTTTATGCCTACTCATAATCCAGAGAGATGAGTGCTATGACTCCCATTTTCCATACAAATAAACTGAGATCAGGAGGTCAGGCAGGTGAAGCGACTTTTCAAGGTCATATGGCTAAGGATTTCAAGGACTGAGATTTGAACTCTGGGCTGTCAAAACCTTGTTGGTTTTCATTAAATCACACTGTCCTTGGTGACCTTGGATGAGCCCACTTATCAAAGATGCTGTAAAAGGCAAATCTGCTTGAGTATTATGGGGTCTGTTTTCACTCTGAGGTTTGTAGATACACTTCTCCTGGCTCAGTTTACTAATCAGTGAAGCCAAGCAGTAGGGGGTGAATCTGGCCTTTTAAGTCCTCTGATTCTAAACTGTCTCCTGACTCTGATGCTGGCTCCAGTGCATTTATGCCACCAAAATATGTCACCCTGCCTCCCTCAGTCTCTCCTTTGTACCCTTACAATCCTCCACTATCCTCTGCAATGGGGCTTTCTGATTCTCTATGCCCCTTTCTTCAAATATGCTGACATAGTCCATTTATAGAAGTGCACACCAGGAAAAAAGGGCTCCCTTATGTAAGGGAGAGTCTGTGCAAGTCCTTCATGGACCTCTGGTACAAAGGCCTGTCAAATGAGACCAACACTTTCATTCATTCATTCACCAACAAATATCCTACCAGACACTATATGAGGATACAAGGATGGATAAACAGCTACTGCCCTTGGAGAGCTTATAAAAATGAGGAAGGAGTGTGGGGATGAGACAGGTACAGAAATATTTCAGGTCACAAGCAGGCAGACAGACATGTTTCTTCTATGGTACAGGGTGCAACTTATGCTTGGAGAAATCAAAGAAAGCATCCCCAAGGTGTTGCTGTGGGCTTGAGCCATAAAGAACTGGCAGCACCATGAGGCTGAGCATTCCAGTTAAAGCTGGCCTTTGACATTTTTGCAGCTTTTATTAGATCAGACAAGGACTTCACCATCTGAGGCACAGCCCACCTCCTAGGAAGAAGTTAAAATTTCTCAATACTTTCTTAACTGCTAGAGCAGTTAGGGCCTGAGCGCAGTCAGACTGCACCAGCCAGACTGAACCACTCCAGAAGCTGAGAGGCAAGCTGGAAGAAGGCAGACTCTCTGGGGGCCAAAGTGGCAACAGTTAGGACAGACATGGCTTTATTCTAGTGGAAACACCTCCAATTGCTTGAAGCCTAGGCCACTGAGAGGTCAGTGGTGTGAATTGCCCTATGGATACTTTGTTGCTGTTGTAATAATATCTCTACCAATCTACTTGCTTGCTGTGACTTTGGGAAGTCTTTTTTGACCTCAGGAACTCTTAAACCCGGATCTCACACCTTTTTGTAATCTAGTCTCCCTTTTCTAAATTCTGTTTCTACTTACAGTATTCAGGACTGATTTCTGCTACCTACAGCAAATACATCTGCCTGTGAACACAGCATATGAAAATAGAGAGCAGAGAGGGCAAAGCTTATTATGAGAAATAGAGGAAGCACTGGGACAGAGGGAGAGTGAATGAAGACTAGGTTAAGAAGGAAGGAAGGAGGGCAAGTTTTATGGAGTAAGCAATGTCAAATGTGCCCTGACCAAAGGAAATGAATGCATGTTTCTGAGCCCACTCTGGGTGACTTCAGAACTTTCTCCAGTGAAGGATGCTAACAATTTCCATCTCATTCATGGTGATTATGAGGCTTCAGAAGCAACTAAGCAAAGCACAGAGTAGGTGCCCAGAAATTGTAACTGTTGTCTTCATATATAACTCAAATAACATCTGGAATAAGCTTCTCTTTACTCTTGTTAGATCTGAAATCTGACGCTCAGGGCAGCGAAGAAATTTGGCTTGGGTTGTGCAGTGACTATGTAAGCAGTGGAACACCAGATGTCCGACTCTTATGTTCTTTTTCAGTTTGTCATGGTCTGCCTGCCCTGGCACAGCTGACCCCACCGTACACTTTCCCAGTTTGCTGAACCCGCCTTCTTCATACTCTAATCCCTGTCCTCATGACCAAAGGCTATCACCTTTCTCCCCCTCAGCCTCTTCCCTCCTTCCCTTTTTGCATTCAGCTACATTTCATTATTGATCTAATGAGTTACAGTCTCCTGTCGATCTAATTTATTAACCTCTAAGGCTCCCTGTAGTACCTCCGTCTCTGACTCCACTGACCAGAATTTCCTTTTCATTCAGACTCCTTCTTAGTCATCCCAGAAAATGCTTCTTGTTGATTTATCCTTCATATTTGCCTTTCTAGGTGGTTTTCAACTTTTAAAAAAAAATTTATTATTAAATATTTGCAGTACATAATTTTTACGTTCCCTGTGTGCAGCTGGTATGGGTACACAGCACAGCTTAATGCATTCCTCTATTGATGGACATATAGGCTGCTTCCAAGATTTATGTATGGGGAGCAGTGCTGCTGTAAACATGGGTATGCATGTATCACTGTAATAGGATGACTTTAACTCTTTGGGGAAGATACCTGGAAGAGTAATAGCTAGGCAAATGGGATTTACAGTTTTAATCTCCACAGTGATTTCCATAGCAGTTGTACTAGTTTACACTCCCACCAACAATGTAGAAGGGCTCCTTTCCTCCACAGCCTCAACAGCATTTCTTACCATTTGATTTCTTGATGATGGCCATTCTTTCTGGGGTACGACAGAATTTCAGTGTTGTTTTAATTTGTAGTTCTCTACCGGCCAGTGATGTTGGACTTTTTTTTTTTTTTTTTTTCATTTCATTTTTATCTACCTCCTCCAGAATTTGAGTTACAAAATCCCCCTATTCATCCCACCAGGGTGGTTGGTAAAGCTAGGGCCCCAGAGGCTGACAAGCTTTGCTTTATATATCCTGCTTGCTATTTACCGACTGGGTCAGGTCACTTATAGCACCTACTGGACCTTTTGTTTTCTCATTTGTGAAATGAGGAAAGCGGTACCCACTTCTCAGGGTCACTATGGGAATTAAATGAGACCATGCATATGAAACTGTTTAGCACCTATGAGGGTCTCATTAATGTGATGAGTAAATCCAATCAGCTTATGGCTTCTTACCTGCTGTTTTCTCCTTCAGTCTCCTGTTCCGTTATCCTCACCACTATACCCTTCTACGCATACTGCTCTTTTTTTTTCTTCCTGAAATATTATAAGCTCTTATATCCCCAGAATTTTGGCCTTCACCCTGAAAAGACCTCCCTCCAGTTGCACAGATGATCTTTCCCTTTCTCTGTGTCTAGGAAAGTGCTTCCTCTAGGATGACTACCTTGCTAATCTAGACCTTCTTTGTCTTCCTTATCCTGTCCTATCTCATTATAAGTTTTTAAGTTTTAGCTTATCTATATTTTATGAGTCATTTGTATATTAGCATACTTTCTGTATTATTTTATTCACTTGGCTGGCAGCTCTATGTTGTCAAAGACCAAGTGTGTTTTGGTCACTGCTGTGTATACATGAGCAAAAGTAACTGACACAAGGTAGAGACACAAAATGAGTATTCTGCACATGAATCATCACATGTGCCTGAGACAGGTACTGTACTAGGTACCAGCTATACTTCTGCAGAGAATAAAACAAATATTCCTTTTTAGTTCTGCTAATTATTACTCCAAGGTAATTTTCCCTCCTTTATTGTTTGTTTATTTGTTTGTTTGTTTGTTTATGGGGAGCACAGTACTGGGGATTGAATGTAAGATTTTTGCACTGAGTCACGTCCTCAGCAATTTTACATGTTTTATTTTAAAACAAGGTCTCACTAAGTCACTAAGTTGCCCAAGACTGGACTCAAACTTGCAGTCCTCCTGCCTCAACTCCCCAGAGTGCTAGGATTACAAGTGTGCCTCCATGCCCACTTCTACTTCCTTTCTCTGGTCCTTTCCCAGGTTTCCATGATTGAAGTAATTTTTTATAGGCAACCATTTTCCTCTGAGCCTCAAGATGATCACTAGAACACAAATAAACTCCATTTCCAATGAAAGAGTGCTATCGCGAATTCCATCTCTACTCTATCTGAGCTCAATCTCCCATCAATCCTCTTCATACCCATGAATCTCTACCATTTGTTTTCTCTAGTTTCAAACATCCCCTTCTCTGTAACTCACACCATCCTTTTAATCTTACTTTGCTTTCCCAAGCACATTGACTTCATCCATCACTCCGTCATCTGTTCCCCACCATCACCACCCACACACTTTTGACCTTCGCTCTGCCAGACCCTCAGCATCTTGGCCTACACTGAGACCCACCTCCATCAGCTGGTTAATGACAAGATTATGGCCAGTCTTGAAAAATTGCCTTTTGATTATTGCTGCACCCAAATCAGATCAGATCACATATGTATCACTATCACCCTATCACTGATATCTGTATCTCTGACTCAGAAATAACTTTTGGTGACCAAAGTCCAAATTATTTTCTCTACCGCTTAGTGACCCACGGTTTTTCTTGTAGTTGTTGCTCACACCCACACCTGTATTAGGCTTAGTTTCATTGCCCATAGGTCAAGGTAATGGGAAGTTTGGCTGAGCTAGTACATATGAATGGAAGTACCTAATGCTATCTGGCACACGATAGGTCATCACTAATAGTAGTAGCAGTAATCAAACAGTACTTTTTTTCTGCCTCCATACAGCTATTTATTTGGTCCTTTTGTGACCTCTGTCTCATTACTTTCATCTTTCTACTTCTCTTTTCCAGTTTCAGAACATTCTCACCAGGTCACAATTAGAGCAATGAAAAATGAAAGAATGTTTTAATCACCGTTGTTCTTCATCTCAACTTGCACCTGTTTGACTGATTTCTGCTTCAATCCTGTACTCTGTACTCTTCTGACTCTTTCCCTTAACAACTCTCAAATTTATTATCTTTTTTCCCCTCTAACACATATCTTTCACTACCTCCCAGTTTCCCTATTCCAGTCCCCTAAATCAAGCCCCCCCCCTTCTCTGTGATTTACTGCAGCCTTTCATTTCCTTCTTACAGTCAAAATATTCACAGTACTCTTGAAAGTCTTTCTTCATTCATCCTTTGCATTTCCTTTTCCATACCCACTCATCTTTAATGCACCCCCATCATTCATTTTCTTATGCCCAAATCTCTGTGCCTCTCTGCCTACTTAATCATTTAAACTATCTGTGTTTCCTTCTCTCTTTTTTTAAGTTGGTCATCTTTCATCATTAACACATGTCAGTGAGAGTCGTTTCTTTAGACCTCTTACAAATCTTAATATTGGAACATTTTTTGCATCCTCCTTTTTAGTCACAATGACTTGTGCTTTCTGAGATCCTGATTTGTATTGTTTTGTTTTTGTTTTTTTTTTTTTTTTTTTTTTTTTTTTTTGAATGTGGGACCCTGCTTTGGTTAGGAAGGAAAAAAATGAAGTCTGCAGTATCTGCTTTGTATTTATTCAAGCTGAACTGCTAACCTGGTGCATTCCAATGTACATTACTGATGAAAAGTGCGAGCTTTATTCTCTGCTATAGAGCACTGGGCCATTTTCCTCCAGCAGCACATTACTTTTATTATTATATTTTGTACTGGTAAAGGCAATCTCAACACAAAGCCACTGTTTCCACAACACTCACAGGAAACCTACTAATTGTTTGGCACAGACCACATTTTCTTTTCTTATTTAATTCTCAACAAAAAAATTCTGTGAATTTGGGATTTTTAGTGCTGCTTTTGCTGTGAAGTTTTGGGAACACATAGAATATATAGTGCCTGAAATATGTAGAGTAATTTACATTGAATAAAATCTTTTCAACTTTTGAGGGGCAGAGGCAGCAATAGTTTAAGTTTCAAACTGTCAGCAGTGGTGCTGACAACTATTTTATATGAATGTTGTTTAATGTTTGTCTTCCCTGATAAATTACAGCCTTCATGAGTTCAGGAATCCTGTCATTCTTGTTCTCTGCTGCTGAGGTGTCATAGACAATCAATAGTGATTGTTGAATAGATAAATAAATGCATGCCTACAGGTTAAAAATGCAATGCCTGCATAAGGAAATGCTGCTTTTGAGCATCAGTGCTGCCATATAACAAATGAGTGACCTTGAACATAGTTGGGAGGAAGAGGGTATCGATTAACAGCTTGTATTCTTAAACTTTGTTGATATGTGTTTTTATACATTGTCATGGTTTATATCAGTGGCCCCCAAAACTCATGAATGATGGACTTGACCAAATCTAGCATTGTGATTGGTTTGTTGTCTAGCACTTGGATTGGTTGGGTGAGTGTTTCACCCATCTAGGGTTGGAGCCAGGATACAATGTAAGGCAAGAAGGTGTCTCTCTCTTGTCAGTTTGTACTGTTTGCAGCCTCTGTTTGCAGCCTCCATAAAGGGCTGCCCCTCTATGCCATGCTGCCTTGGAGCCAACTGAATATGGACTGAAACCTCCAAGAACTGTAAGAAATAAACCTTTGCTTCCCTACTTTAGGCATCAGGTTGTCTGTCTCAGTGATGAGAAAAAGTAACTAAGATATACATATTTAAATTTTCACATAATATTTTACAATATTCACAGTCAGATAAACCACAGATCAAGTCTGAGCTTTCCCACTCCTGAGTTTTTGTGCCTTATACAAGTTGTCTATCTCTCTAAGTATCACTTCCTCTATCTTTAAAATCAAATGATGCTGTCTTTACAGGTGCTGTAATTTGTTTGATGATCTGAGGTGAAATTCTAAGGCAGCCCAATCTTCAAACCTCTGTATTTTATACTGTAGCCAGGGTCTCATTGGCTGGATTCCAAAACTCTTTTCACTGTTCCTGCCCCTGGTTTGAGGATCTTTATGTAAACCTCACTCCCAGGGCCGTGCCCAGGTATTCCTCTGGAGGCAGAGGCCACTCACTGCTTCTGACCTACTTCCCAAGCTATATTTGATGACTGCTGTGTGATAATTTGCAGACTCAGCAAGGCTGGAACTCTGCAGGTTCCCTGTGTCTCCTGAAGTTCCAGTCTCTGCTTCACTGTGAGATGCATTCAGTAACATGGATGTGAAATTATGAGAAACCTGTCTTCCCAGATCAAGGGCACTTTTTCAAAAACTGAAGTTCTGGTCTACATATTAAAAAAAAAAAAAAAAAGAAAGATAATTAAGGCTTCCAAAAAATCCTTCCTACCTTGCTCTCTCTTCTTCATTTGCTCTGTCTTCCTCATTCTTTCCCTTCTTCCTCTCTTTTTTTTTCCCTCTGCATACTGGGGAATACTATATAGGTTCATGAGGGTGGTTGCTGTGAGATGCTATTTCCCAGGCAAGATTTAAAATGGTCCCTGCACTTCTGAAGTTTACAGTTTAATCAAGAATCAAACACAAATAATCAAAAATGAGCATATGAGTGAAAGTTTTAAAATGTGCTGTGCCGAATAAGTACATGGTAACGTGGGATAGAATAACAGGAGAGGTGTTAATCTGTGTTTGAGGGCATCTCTGAAAAAAAAGGGACAGTTTGTTAGAAACAAGAGGGATGAGCAGAAGTTGTTATGGCAAAAGGGTCAACAGGGAATTCTAGGGAGACAGAATCAAACGCAAAAGCCCCCTAGAGAGAACACAGCAGCTCTTGGAGCCAAACACAGGAAATCAGATTGGTCACAGAGTAGAGAAGGAAAGAAGAAAGTGCCTTTTAGAAATTAGGATGGCTTCAATTATTCAGGCCCCTGTAGACCTTGGTGAGGAGTTTGGGTTTGATTGTAATTTAAATGGGAAGCCAAGGGCAATTTCAAGTAAAGGGAGGACAGATTCAGAGAGACATTTATAAAATGCTACTTTAGCTTTAGGAAGAGCGTGGCTTTGCAGTGGTGGAGAGGAGAAGCCTGATCTGGAGTCTGCCTCAGCCATCCAAGTGCCAGAGACCATGACCATGGCAGGCCTATCAGCCGGTGCTCCAGCTTGCTCTCAGAGAGATTAGGGAACTCATTATGCCCACTGAAAACTCCTTCCGCTTTGTTGACTGACCAATAGAACACACTGATTTATATCTTCCTTGGTGAAACTACTACTTATTGATTCAAATTTTGTATTCTGGGGAAGCCATGCGGAGGAAGTTTCATGAAAATTCTCCACACACATAAAGCTATCTATCTTTTGTTCCTTTTCGAAGAATGATTGCCCCTGTCAGGTGCCTCCATTATTCTCTGTCTGGGTGTCAAAGTAAAACAAAACAACAATAATTAACAACAATTACATAAGCTTCTTTTTCCCTTAGAGTGAGAGCACTTTCGAAGTACAAGCTCATAGTTTATATATATACAATTCAAGTTCAAATTTTGATGCTAATGCTCTTGCTATATGGCCTTGTAAAACGACTTTAACTCTGTTTACTTTGGTTTCTTGATCTGAGGACAATAAGAACACATACTTCATGGAATTGGACAAGGATTACATGAACTTACAGAGGAAAAGCATGAAACACAACCTGTGTTAATAATCAGTGAGTGTTATTATCAACATTTTTAATTTCTTGGTCAAAAGCAACAGCAGTGAAATACAAGTTGCTGTTAGTTTGATTCAAGTGGAGTGATTTAAAGTATTAATTCTAACACAATATCATGGATAAAGTATTTAATCAGTAACCTTGTTCTTTATAAAATGGAGATAATTATTCCTAGCTCAGAGTTGTTCATTCCAAAAGAAAATTCTGTAAGCAATAAAATTGCCCATCACTGAGAACTGTGTACTTGGTAAGTATTAATTTTACTTCTCTTAGCTTTGATTTTACTTGAGTTCCCTGGGGACACTTTCATAGTGGCCAGGGCTGGGTCAGACTCCCTTCTTCTGTCTCATCAGCTCCCACCTTTAGACTTGAGGTCAGCTACCAGGTGCTTTTTAAAGCATTTGCAAATAGCACATTATTTAACCTAGATATGAGCCCTAAAGAGAGAGTATACAGTCATCTCCCTTCATGCCCGCAAGAAAATAAAGTGAGGAGAGGTTGAGCCCTTGTTTTCAGGGCTGATATGGAGGGGCTATTTGCTTGCTTTTCTTTGCTGATCATTGCTAAGCAATGCTAAGGCAACACTGCCATGATTCCCTTCCACCATCATTTCTAGATCAACACTTGCCCCATTACAGCTGACTAACCAACTAGTGGATGGACTTAGAATACGCACATGTGCACTTTAAGAGAAAGGAGTTTTATCTTTATTGTTTACTCTTATATATACCCAGCTTTTAGGATAACTCTTGACACAGAGCAAGTGTCCAATAAATATTTGTTGAATAAGTGTAAGCATTTATTAATTTATAATTTCACTTTGTAATGAAAAGAACTGGCCTAAGTCAAATATGGTCTTAGATTCCTGTGAAAGTTAGTGGCATGTTAGGCAGAGATGGCTCACGGGATGAGAAAGACTGCAGAGATGGAGAAGAGACTCTCTTATGCTGTGCACTGTGTCTCCTGGATGCTCAGTAGCTTCTTTGAATAGCCAGACAGTGGCTAGAGAGATACTCTCTCCTGCAAAGGGAGGAGAGGAGGGGTTCTTGCTCAAGGTGACAGGATGGGAAAGCAGAAGGAAGCTGCACAGGAAGGAGATATACTGCAGTGGCGGCATTAAGCCTGAGGTTGGAGATGCCCAGTAAGATTCACGGGGAAAAAATAATACTTGGAAAAATGTAATGTCTGGTATTTATCACCACGGTATACTGGTAGTTCATTCTCCCTGACATCTACGGAGATCCTTAGGAACTAATATATTGTCAAACACCCCCCCCCCCGCCTCCCCGCCAGTGGACTCCGCATTTTTTTGTTTAGCTTTAATTTTTACCTACTATTCTTTAATTAATTTTGTTGCTGTAGGTCTTATATGACCCGTTAGCATGATATCCAAGCTTCCAAATAACCATTCTGATAAACCCTTTCACTGTTTCTCTGCCTATAAACTGTGTTCTCATCAAAATAAATGTCCTTACCATTCTTTGTATACCCTGCAAGTTACCTCTTATCACTGTCTGGGTTATTTTCCTGTGACTAGAGAGCTCTCACATACACAATAGTCATCTTCAAGGCCATTTCTGATTCTCATACTTCCTGTGCAATTTTTCTTGCCTTTACATATATAATTCTGTAACTTATTTGATACAGTTAATATCCTCTATCACTTATGCTCCTTGTTATACAGGCTGTGATGGCTTAGATTTTTGTATACGCAATATAATTTTTTTCCTCACACTGCCCAGAGCCCACTGGTGATGAGCATGGCTATGTGACCTACTTTGACCACTGGGCTGCTGGAAATCATAATGACAGCCAAAGTTTATGGAGTGGGGCCCCTGTTTGTGCTTCCACTTTGCAAGAGGAGCATGCCCTGTTTAGCTTGCTGCACCACATAAGGTAGCAGACTTCAGAGCAGACATAGACCTCACCAAAAATTTAGATACAAGCTTAGCCAAGCCACTTTAAACCAGGCAAGCTTAAGATGTTTCAATGAGAGTAAATGACTGCCTCTTTAAGCTGCTGGTCATTGGGGTGATGTTATTACACAGCATTTTCCTGATTACCAGCTGACTGGTAAAATGTCCTCACTTCTACTCTATATTCTGAGTTTCTTGAATCTATAGATAGTCTGAATTATCTTATGTTACTCATGCAAAATTTCCAGGCACATTCCTGATGCATATTTCTTGAACAAATGAATGGATGAATAAATGAATGATTGAAGAGCCCTAGAGAGATGTTCAGGATCCAGGGAGACTAGTGTGCTCATTAGTTCAGTAAGAGTTTATTGAATTCTTATTTCATGTCAGGTATTGTGCTAGTGAAAGGGTATTCAGAGGTAAATAAACTGGACATCACTTCTACATGTTACTCAGTGACTGGGAAAGCTTGAGTACCAGGGATTCATAATGCAGTCAATGTGCAAACTCTGATTATCCTTGAATCACATGCGAGGGCACCAAAGTAATCAGAGAGGTGATAATGGATAGAAAAGAGCAGAAAGATCCCACTCTCACTGCTGATTCCCATTATCATAGGTTAAAAGCAAATCCTAGGCAGATTGGAGGCATTTGCATCTATTTGGAGAAAATGTGTTAGAAGAGAAGCTGTTCAAGGGATAAAATCAAAGTCTATGGGGATTGGTATGGTCTGGTCATTTTCTGATTGCTGAACACCTCTGTTCCTCCACTATTACGAAGTGCTATCAGGGTGCTGAGTCTAACTGTTATCATCTGTGAGTCAAAAACCTGGATCCATATCTGGATCCAGATATCTGGATCCAACAGTGTGACCTCAGTGTCCATCAGGAACTCTGCCCAAGTCTTGATAAAAATCACTATGTGTACCTTTTCTGAAAGCTTTTCCTGACTGTTACACATTTCTGTCCCACTCCCCTGCCTATCCCATGTACTCATTGCAAAGGTGTGGCCAAGGTAGCTGTCTACCTGATAACATTCCATTTCCCAGCAGAAACAGGTCCAAGAGTCAAGAGTTTAGGGCTGAAATTCCTAACCTAAGGAAGTCATCAATATACCCAAGATTTATCCAGCCTACTTTGCCCTGAACTACAGCCCGTGGGGAGTGAAAGTCATCCAGCACATGCTTTCATGTTATTTAAGGCTTTTTTTTGTTTGTTTGTATCAGTATTTGGAAAGAACAGATGGCTAGGGTAAATGACCTATTAGAAAAGTCAACTTTTGCAGAGCTCAGAGGATGTATGCCAAAATTAACACCTTTCATCTTGAAAAATAATTTGGGGTGTTTTACCCTTTTATTTTTTTATAAGCATTGCTTTGAAACACAAACATACCCTGATGAAGACAGCAGTCACAAAGAAATAAACTTTTAGGCGAAGAAGACAAACAACAGCATTCTATTTTCTAATCACTGTGAAATTTAAGGTGATAACTCATCTATAGTACTTACTATTTAGCATATGGCAGGAACAACAAAAATAATAATAGCTTCATTTATTGAGCGCTTACAATGTGTCAAGCAGTGTGCTAAATGCTGTGAGTCCCCTTTTGCACAGTTAATCCTTTGGGCAACTCTTAAGAGCTAGCAAAGGAGCTATGTGAATTGACACAGGAGGAAGTTAAATTTCAGAAAGAGAAAATTCCTTGTCTGAAGTCACGTGTATAGCATGGGGCTAGGATTTAATTCCATGCAGTCGTATTTCAGAGCTCTTGGTTTTAACCATTACTCCATATTTGTTCCTGCAGTTAGGATTAAACCTGTGGTAGGTGAATTCTAGCACCCCAATAATTCTAAACATTTTTTATAATTCATAACATTAATTATTGTATGCCATACTAAGAATCCAAAGGTGCCTCACTATGAAAGTAGTTTTCTGGAATAAGAGCAGTTATTAATTGAAACGTAAATATGTATGTGTGGCCCTGAAGGTCGAACTCTAGGAGGTAGATGAAAAGGAAAGCCCAAGGAGTTGTTTCTAACCTCACTACACAGCAGCCCAGGCAAGGTATCAACCCAAATCCATTGAAAAATGAAGTGCGGTACATTATGTTATGGCCTAGTTCTCACATCTCCCTGTGTCAGCAATCTCTGCCAGGTGATTTTCTCTTATTTAAGGAGCCAAGACACCTTCCCATGTGCCTGGCCATTTGATTTTGTAGGCCAGTTGAGAGCCTTGAGCGTTTCTGCACGCTAAGCTTCTGCAGTCACCAAGATGAGCTCATGTCTGAGCCAGTCTGCTGGTCCCAGGAGAATGGAACCTGTGGAGCTTTTCCTAGCTAAGGGATCGTCATGCAGTCCAGCCCAATGGAGAGCTGAATCCCAGCTGATTTGCAGAACCGTTGCTAAGTCCTACGCAGATCAGTGATCCTCCAACCAACTCTGTGACGTGCAAGCTGGAATTATAAATAGTTGTGTAAAGCCATGGCATTCTGGGGTAATTTGTGATGTAGTAACGTATAACTGGTATAAAGATTAATCATGCATGTCCCCAATGCTTGGCATACAGCAGCTGTTGAATAAAGGAGACTTCTTTTTCATACCTCTTTATCCAATCAGAAAAATCCCATTTCATCCCAGTGAAAAGTTGCAACATTATATTAAGATCTCTAGTTCGAGGATGTCTTTTAGCAATGATTCTGCTTTGGCTTCTTGCTGAAGGCAGAGGAAGCAGGGCAGTGTTTCACTCTTGGCACCAGGAGTGTGCAGTGCTACCCTGAGTTCACTGACGGGCCTGACAGCCCTGAGCAGGTCTTTCTGGAGTGATTACTCCTGTCGCCATCATTGGTTATTTCTACATCAAAATCAGTTTCCCTCTTTGCTCCTCATTTTTTATTCCTACAAAAATGACTGTCTGATTTAGCACTTGGAAAGGGATAGAGAGTTTAGGGAGAGTTGGAAACATGGAGGAGAAAAGCAAGAGAGGAAAGGAACAAAATTATTACCAAAATGGGCTTTGTAATTATAAAGTGCTAATGAAATTCGAAATAACAACCAATAATTATGTTTCCAATGCCGGAGCCTCTCACCTTTTTCGCTATGAATATTCATACTCATGTTATCTTTCTAAGACATAAAAATTAAGTGAAAAAGCAATGGACATACAGAGTGATATTGTGGGGTGTGGGGTGTGGGTCTCCTGCTTCCAGCTTCCCCTTTTCTATTTTTACCAGGACCAGGGCAGTCCATTAGCTTGAAATTGTCTGTGTTCTTACATTGTTTTGTAGCAGTGATTGTGCTTCACTGGGTGTCCACGTGTAGACACTTTAAGTGGAAGATGTTTAAAACATCAATATACGTAAGTTGAAAAGAAGTATGTGTATTTGGGGACTCAGTTCTTAGTGGCTGCTTCATAGTTACAGGTGTAATATCACTTTGACCTGGAGTTTGGTAGTCGGGAATGAGTAGAAGGGTCTCCAATGCATCTTTTACCAATTGGCAAGGATGATTAGGAGACTGTTTTTAGGTTATCAATAGAGGAAGGCAATTTATGGTCAGAAATGATCTTCACTTGGCTCCAAGGCCCAGAAGGTACAACTGTGCAGCCACTGACACTACAATACACAGCAAAAGCGTGTGTACAGTGTGTTAGTTTTCTTGAGTTACCATAAGAAAATTGTACAAAGTGGATGATTTAAATGACATAAATTCAATATTTCATCATTTTGGACTCTGGAAGTCTAAAATCAGGGTCCCAACTGATTTAGTGTCTTGGAGAAAGCAAGATCTTTGGAATATAGACAGCTAGTTTTTCTTCATGTCCTCACATGGCTCCTTCATTAGGGCAAGTGCTAGGGAAGGGGACAGGGAGAAAAGCAGAAAAGGGGAGGTGAGAGGAGAAGGAGAAAGGATGCCAGGCCAGGCCATCAATACTAACAAGTTAAGCCTCCTCTCTATGACCTGATTCAGCATTAGTTACTTTTTAAAGGTCCTGTCTTCAAATACCATGACACTGGGGTTGGGGTTTCTGTACATGAATTTTGTCCACAGTATACAATATAATCTACTAGTTCCTGCAGGCCTTTGGGAAGGCTGCATGAGTGTCTTGTCAGGAAAGAAGCAAAAAGAGGCACAAATGACTGGCCTACATTTCAGGGCTGAGAGTCAGAATGTGAACAGTGACGAAGCCACTCCCAAGGAGGAGCTGGAAGAGGCCAGTAGAAGAGTAAGGAGGGATCACAGCCTTGAGCAAATTCCAAGGGGACAATGATGGCCAGGGGCTATGAGCCAGAGGGCTTCTTTTTCTGCGGCTTTGCAAAGCAGCCAAGTTTACCCTTTCAGAGGGCCACAGAGGCAGGGGAGCCTGGAGAAATTACAGAGTGCCAGCAGCCCCAGGGGGAAGATGCACCTGGTTCAGTGTTCTGATGATGTGGGGGAGCTGAAAAAGCATAATGATGTGGCAATGTTGACCTCATAGGATTTCCTGAAACACAGCTCTGATGATGTCACCTACAACTTGGCTCATAAACTGTCAGTGGCTTTTTGGTGCCATATAATGATGGCATAAGATTTTGAACCTGAATTCATGACTTTGCTTGAGGTATGTCTTCTAGCTTGGGAAAACAGCCAATAGTGACAATTAAGATATAGGGTATGATTATTTGAGTGAGACCCTATTTGAAACACTATGTACATATACATACACATATACATATGCATATTTGCTCATTTAATTACAACAGTAACCCAAGAACATAAGAGCTATTCCTCATTTTACAGAGAGAAAACAAAGTTCATGAAAGTGAGGTGGCTCATCTGAGATGATATAACACTGGTGGCAAAACTATAGCATACAGTGGGTTAGGTGTATCATTGAAAGCCCTGAGAATTTCGCCCTCACTGTTACATAGCTAGTAAGCAATACACTACAATTCTAATCCAAGCAGTCTAACTTCGGGTCCATGCTTGTACATAATGTATAACACACTTTCTTCATGTACTTCATATGAAGAAATTTGAAATTTCCCATATTTTCTGGTCCTGGTTGTTTAACCTCATCCTCACTTCTTTTAGAGATCCCAATACTTGTCAGTATTCAAGACCTAAATCAAAGGCATGTCTTCCTAGAAAATATCCTGTAAGTGTTTATTTCTTGGTTCATATCCCACTGATCATTTACTTTTTTCTCTTATGGTAATTGCCATTTGGGGTTGAATGAGAATTAATACAACTTATATCAGTAGGCCTCAGATACAGCAGCAGGAAAGCTCTCTTCCATTACAGGCTGTGAGCTCCATACAGTATGGGATACACATGTTGACCTGCCTCAAATTCCTTAGAAAAGTGCTCTACACTTAGCAATTGTATTAGCTGGAAAACAAAGATTCAAATCTGGAAAACAAAGACTCAAATAAAGATTTTCTTTATTTACAGGAGGACAGATTGAACACAGACCCTTGTAATCACTCTACTACTAAGGTACATCTCTACCTCATTTCATTTTATTGTGAGACAAAATACTACTAAGTTGGCCAGCCTGGCCTCAAATTTGCAATCCTCCTGACTCAGTCTAAGTAGCTGAGATAACAAATATACACTACCATACATAGATAAAATTAGTTAATTATATAAGATATAAACCTACTTACTTTGTACATAAAACAAGTCTAAAATTAGAAACAAATCTAAAGATAGATAGTGAAGAACTGTTTTAGAAATTTCATAGTCTTCTGGGTTCAGAATACTTCCATATTTCTGCTTCTTAAGCACGGGGCTCTTGTTTTCATGATCCAAAGTAACAGTTTGAGTTTGTGGTGTATTCACTAATGATCAATTTGTGATAATCAGCTGAGCTGAGTCAGTGTGATTCTGGATGTAGAAGGTCCACCAGAGGTTTGTTGCCAACAGCATAAAGGAAGAGCTAGAGGGGAAGATGGTGCGCTGCTGCTTCTTCTGGAGATGCTTATCATGCTAGTTTTCCTCAAAGAAACCTGGCTGCTCTCCTTGTCAGAGGAGCTTGGGTCCTCGCTGTTGCTGAGGATGGCACTGTTCTTTCGGGGGAGCTCTGGTCCTTATTTTGAATGTCTCTTCCTGGCTCCAGTGCAGATCCCTCAGTCTGGTGGCACAGATCCTTTACATACTGACATAGACTTTCTAGCTTCTACCACTGACCTTCAGGCTTCCCAGTGCAATCATTGAGACATTGTCATGGGCTCTAGGCCTCCAGCAGGGGCCTAGATCTTCAGTTGGAATTTTGCGGCATATTCCCTATGGGGTGCAGGCTCTCAACTGGATTCCTGAGGTCTCTAGTGTATGGAATGGTCTCTTGCCCTCTTCTGCATTTGACTTTTTGAGTGAATATTAAAGAATAATACTATAAGTTATGTGTCCTGCATTAAATCTATTCTCTTGAAAGGACTGACTATAACAGAATTTCAGCTATCACATTTATGATCTAGGTGGAATAACAAAGCAAGACAAGGCTTGATGAAAAAAAAATACATCATTTCTGTTTACATCATGGAAAACAGTTACACAGTTGGGGATTCTTGTTTGTTTGTTTGTTAGTTTGTTTTTGTTTTGTTTTGTTTTTGTACCTGGGATCAAACTCACAACTTCGTGCTTGCCAGCCAGGTGCTTGTGCCACTGAGCTAAATCTCTGGCTACACAATCATTTTTAATGGCAAAATACCTGGAGTTGTCTTGTCTGCCATTTATTTAATAGGACCTTCTAGGTAAAAAGGAGAAATATATTATTAAGTAAGAGGGGATACCTATGACTTGCTATGGAGGAAATCAACTGATAATCTCACCCTAGCAGGTCTTCGGTATATAATCAATCTAGCAACACTTTCTAGAAACCTAGCTGCATCAGTTGCTGTGAAATACTAAGCCTGAGGAACAACGAGAAAGCCAAGGTTCATGTTTGCCAAGTTTATACTTTATATGCGAAGATGAATAAATACCAAACTTCTGTCAAGAGGCCTATAATAGGATGAGTAGATAATTCAACAGGAGCCCTGAATAGATGAGGCATTGAACAACTGCCTGACGGAATGAATGATTTAAATGCAAAGAAATACAACCTCATATTGTTCCACTCTAGTGGATGTGGATGAGCCAGGCCAGACATGTGGGTGCCAAAGGAAAGTAGGTTTGGAGGAAAATAGTAGAATTAGACCTACCATATTCCAAGCATGGATGGGTCACTTATATATGGGCAAGTTACTTAAACTTCTCCACACTTAGTTTCCATAGAGTGACTGTGTGACAGAGTTGAAGCACCACACAGTAGGTTCTTAACAAATGCTAGCCATTTTATTGGAAACCAAGAGAAGTGGCCATCATTAAAACACATACCTACTTCCCTTCTTCCTTCTGACCTTCAGCTCCAGGTAAAGACCTTGAGCTTTGACACAGGTCACTTGTGCTGAGATTGAATTTGACTTTTCCCCCTTTGAATTGACATAAAGGAATCTGTACCATAATTACTAGTCATTGCCCTTCACATACCAAAAAAATAGTAACCCGCTCAACCCATCAAAGCCTGCCCTTTGAAATGCTGAACTAGACAGCGAACAGAAAGTATCTGCCAAAAGGCTTCTTTTCTCCCAGAGATAAAAGCAACTTGAAATGCATGTAAGTCCTGCGCCCTTGTTAATTAATCAGCATTCGCATTAAAAGCTTAACTGCTTTTGAAGCAGGAGGCTTAGGGAACCAGTACCTTTTCCCCCCATTTGTTTGCAGAGAGGAGATAGGTGGACAGGGCTGCACAGAGAGATGTGGAGTGGAGTGAACCACAGTTTGGTCAGTGGCCCCAGGACAGGTGCAAGAGGTAAGAGGATAGAATGGGAGTGATGGTGACAAGTTCCACCCATTTATGAAAGAGAAATGCAGAGCTCTGGGCTACCAAAGGTCTGACACAACCTTCTTCCTAATACTCATTTGTTCAGTAATGGTTTACAGGAAACTCTATACATTCCTGCAACTCCATGCTTGGTTGGAGATACAGCGGGGAAGAAGATGATCCCTGAGGTCCATAGGAGGAGTGATTTTTGTCTCCCAGAAGACAAAATCTGGAGGAAAATCTTGGTTGTCATAACTGGTGGAAGTGATACTGGCATCTAGTGGGTAGAGCCCAGGGATGCTGCTAAGTATTCTACCAGGCACGTGACAGCCCACAAACTTTAATTGCCAGATCCAAAATGCCAGTGGTGCTGTTACTGAGTTACCCTCAGTGGGAGAGATAAGCATTTCAACTAGCAGTGACAATGAAACAAAGTAAGTGTCATGTTATAGCAAAAGCAAGTATGTGAGTGTCAAGGAAAGCCACCCTGTGTAAGTGGCATACAAGCTAAGGCTTAAAGATGAACAAAGGTGCTGGGCAGGGCTCGGCATGGTTGGGGAGAGCAAGCAAAGTGAACAGGACAGATGAGCACTTACAGGCAGGAGACAGCAGGATGCCCTTGTGGACCTGAAGGGTCCCTGTAAGTATGGGAGAGAGTGAGAAAGACAAAGAGCAGAAGGCTGGTAGTCTAACAGGGACTGGGACATGAAAGGGCTTGGAGGCTATGTTTATAAGGTTTGACCTAAGAAGAATGCAATCACTGGAGGACTTGAAACCAGAAAGTGACATGACAGAAATTTGCATTTGGAAGTAAATATAAAGACCACTTGTGCCTTGGCAGTCTGATAGAGAGTAAAATAGATCATAGAATCAGGCAACTGTGATTTTAAAAATTACACATACAATAAGAATTGCAACAGATTAGTTTCCATGTGCAGGGAAATCTGTCCCTTTGAGGATTAAAAGGAAGAAGGGATCTCAGTGTTAAGACAAACTATGGGGATGATGAACAGGGCGTTGTGAAAAGTGCTAGAGCCAAAGTCACCCCTAAGATGGTGGAACCTAAGTAAAAGTGTGAAAGCACCCAGTAGAAGGTGCAGCTAGACATGGAGTAACAAGCAAAGAAGTTGGCCTTTTCTTAATGTTTGTCTTTGCGCGGACTCTGTTTTTCCCTTTAAGTGCAGCAGGCTTTCTCTGGCCTCCTGTATGTGCCACTCAGAACCTTTCACCTTCCCATCCCTATTTTCACATGATTACCACCTTTCAGCCTGCAGATCTATTGGATGTCTCTTTGATTGGACATTCATGGCTCTACTATGCTCTAATGTCTATGGAAGCTGAGGGTGGAAATTGTTACCTAGTTCTGTGCCTACTAAGTTAGCACAGTTCTAGCGAGTAGTAGTGCTTGCTAATAATGTTCTGATTTAACTTGAATTTGGAAGACAGGAAAATACAAATAAGATGGAGTCTAACCTGAGGAATGGCTCAGGGCCAGGCTTACAATTTCAAAAGTATGGCTGCAGACTCCAAAAGAGCAGAAAATCCTATTTATTTAATGCCAAGTGAATAATAGGGAGGTTGGCATGGATTTTTTTTAAAGTTCAGAGTGACAATAATACGGTAAAGTAAGTACACAGATAGGGAAGAAATTAATTCTTTTAGGTGAGAGAAGCCCCACTCAGCTACATGATGAAGTGACATTTCAGCCTGGCCACGATGGATGGGTGGGCCTTGGAGCAGCTACTGCACACCTCTGTTCTCTCAACCCGGGCATATGTGGATCTGTCAAGTGTTTCTCTCCATATCACCATTTCCATTAGAGCACAGGTGCAGCTCAATGTGCAGAATGTCACCTAGGTTACATCCCACAGAGGACACCTATTGTATACTGTTATGGGCTGGGATCTGCAGACAAACACATTCAAAGCACAAAACACCTCCTGCTTATTCAAAGCAATGCGCATTATATATTCATGATCATGAAGAGTGTGTGTTTGTGCAGATCCATAAAAACTTGTCTTTTGTTCAGGGGCTTAACTTCTCAATGAACTTCCATCATTAAAAACCTCATTTCCTCTGCACATCAATAATATGTCAGGTGAAGCTGACACTGTTATGCTCAAACTACAGATGGGACTATAGGGGCATAGCGAGGTGAAGTGACATATCCAAGGTCACAGAATTATTGTTACAAATTTAGACAATGCATCTAGGCCTTTTAGTTCCTAGGTAATCCATTTCTTCCAACCTGGTATAGGTGAACTCTGTACATTATAAGGAAATAAGCTCTAAAGTGTTGAGGTAAATAACTGCTGCTAATTAAACCTGCTGTGGAATGTTTGGTGAAGCTTTAACATATGACCACTGGATATCTGAATCGTATTTATTCAGAAGTTTTATCTCCCTGATTCACTTAATTAATTTCTTCACATATAAATTTTTCATTCTTATATTTTAGTAGGATGTTAGGCTGAATATCATAAGTAAATGAGTAATTAATAATGACATGAACTTATGTTCTTTGATTTTTTGTTTTGTTTTGTTTTTGGTACCGGGGATTGAACTCATGAGCTCACGCTTGGCTGGCAGGCACTTACGCCTTTGAGCTAAATCCCCAGCCCTGAAAAATTTTTAAAAAATGTTTTTACTCACTCAATTTATCTTGAAATCAACTGAAGTAAGTCACTAAGGAGCACAGTTATCCAGGGAAACTGTTTCATCCCTGAATTAATAACGTAGGACACATAATCATAGAGTTAATATTAATAAAATCTGGCTAATTCGAAAAGAAACAACAACTAATTACACTACCATACAAAACCCTTCTTTGAGCCCTTGCTTTCTCTTGGTTCCCTTTCCACCAACCTTTTGTTTTTCCCTTTTCTTCTTCTCTCTCATCTATTTCTTTCTGAGATCGTATTCTCTGTGCTGATTTATACAATAAGGCTGCTGATAATGCAGGCTCACTAATTGTAAATTAAAAAGAAGCAGAGCTGCCTTGAATCAGACATAAATTCATTTATGGGGTCTGCAGTCTTTCAGCATCGTAGGTTTCAGCATTTGTATAAAGAAATGCCTTTTTATGACATTCACTTTGTCTTTATCTTCCCGCCTCCCAGCACACGGTGCATACTGGCACGCACACATGCTTGCGGAGAGAGGCTGTTCCTACGCAAAGTTTGCTGAAACACTGTTCTCCCACAGATAAATCACTTCCTTCCTTCCTGAGGAAGCAAGTACCTTTGCCACATGGCTAGAGTGTGTGGGAGGCTTCTTCCTCCTGAAATACTCACCCTGACTGTCAATGTGTAGGTGTGATAGGTGGAGAGTGCCTCTGAACTCGCAGCAGTCAGGAGGCTCCCCACTGAGGGGTCAGCACGGAGCCGCTTTCCTCATGGTGGTTCCCCTACCCAGTTCCTGCACTGCCTATAGCAAGGACCCTGCGGAAAAATCTGGTGAGTGCAAGTGGCCAAATACAATGACTTCTGTGATCTGCCTGAAGAGCAAGGCATGCACAAGCCTCCCAGAGCTGATATCAAAATCGAGCAGAAGTCCCAGATAGATAAATTATGTTTGAGTGATTCTATGCAGGGAACCTCCCTCCCCCTACATCATTCCTGGGGGAAAAAATCACACACAACATACTGATAAGTTGCAAATATATGAATGCTGATAATGTGCTTCCCCGACTGCACAAAGGAAGAAAACACATAAATGGGTTAATTAGCTCCTATGCAGAATTTAATTAGAGCATCTTTGTTCACTGTGATTCAGCCAGAATCACAATTATCAATTCCAATTTCCAAGATTTTTGAGCATGGCCATAAATTTTAACTTGGGGTTCCCCATTGGAATTTTGGGGTCTCCATTGCCTTCCATACAGAAATGGTAACTAATTTTATCAGAAATTTTGATTACTTTAATGTCACCCCACTGTCATAGCGAACAATGACTCTTTACAGCACTCTAAAGGTGTCCCCTACTCAAATCTTCTCCCTTTAAATATACATGATGTTAAATTACATTTTTAAAAGTCCAGAATGGATTCAGGTCTAGTCAATCAGTGATTGTTTTTTTCCTGTAAGATGAAACAAATGATAAGTGACCTTGATCATGTAGTAACTCATTTAATCCTCATGATTCTCTCTGGTAGATGTTATCAGCATTTGCTAGATTAAGAAAATAATCACACAGAGGCAAAGGGACTTTAGCCCAGGAAATGTGGACCCTGAGTCCACACTCCTAATTACTATGTTTCTGTGTTTCTCAATATTATAATAAATAGTTTCCTGTTGTGAGAGAATCAAAATCAATTCTACTGGAATCATAAGTTGTATTTTTTAAAAATCACTTTCTATTATAAGAATGACATTTTTGAGTTATTCGATTTTAAGTAACAGAAATCAGATCCACACTTCTCTTATAAAATAGAGGAAACTAATGACAACTTTGTGGAGATGAGGAGGTTTTTCAGGATTCCAAGGATTCCATATTCAAAAATAACTGAAGCTAGAGCCTGGAGCAGCACCAGCACCCTCCTATCCTTCATCCATAGGTTTTCTTCTCTCATTGGTGCCTGTTTTCTTTATCTGATGAGCAGCATTCTCCAGTTACCTGGTCCATAGGAGAAAAGTATGTGCCCACAGATTCTAAACTGTATTGCTTAACTCTGGGATCCAAGGAAAAACTGGCTCCATATTTACTTCTAATACATCCAGAGAATGCCAAGAGAAAAGCATGACGATGGTGGTGATCATGATACCTGTTACCATGGTGGCCCTGGGGGTGGATAGTTCTATTGATTTGTGTATCTGGTGCTTGGAACTCATTTACCTTCTACCATTCACACGTAAAACTAGCTGTTTTTCTAACTCCAAGGATTTCAAGGGTCTCCAAATAGTTGGAGCCAATAAGGAACTTCCTGAGGCTTTATACAGATCAGGAAGGGCTTTCTAGAATTTGATACTTTTGACAGTGCCTAGAAGTAGACAAGGTAAGAACTGTGATGATATTTTTTAACACGTGACGAAGTGGAGGCTGACCTTTCTTTCCCAGTTTTATATTAGTTGAAAGTGGCGGAGGTTTTAGTCAATATATTTTTGTAACAGCACATCAAAATTCAGAATTAAGCTTTTAGTCCTAATCTACCATAAATTGAAGAAGCACACAGGACAACTGATTAGAGGATTGGGAGTCAGGTCTCCTGACTTCTGGTGTCCCACAAAATATTTATGTTTTTAAGAGGCCTGATGTATGCACACATTATTTTGTCAGATCAGGCTTCAGGTTTAATTTTTTTATCCTAGAATCATTCTTCTTTGACACTGAGCATGTAGAATTTTCTTTCGTTATTATCATTTTTTATTTTAGCTTCTCATTTTCCCTGGAATTCTAGATTCTGCAAAAGTGGCCATTGTCAAAGATGTCAAAGCTTGAGTGTTCCTATTTCCCAAACAGAATCTGTGAGTTCTTTGCTCCTTCCTTCTTTCCTTTGAGAGTACTTTCACTACACAACAAGCTATCGATCATTGTCATCAATTAATACTGTACTTGTGGGTGCTTACTTCTTGCATTTTGCATTGCTCTGGGGATGGCTCTCTATGAGTTTTCCTATACACATTTCTAGGGAAATTAGAACAGATAATGTGGGTAAATGTTTTTCTACAAATCATGACAACATAGTTAACCAGCATGCCACCACTGGTAACCCCCAGAAATTGGCTTTGATTCTACATATAAATAAAGACTCAGTTTGAACCTAAAAGTCATCTTCATGATCACTTGAGGGAAAACATTGGAATGAACCACACAATGAAAACTGCATCTTTGTCACTAGGAAGCTGTACTAGTGCTGGCTCTTGTGGTAGCTGTTGTACCCCAAAAACAAGACCCCAAAATGTTGTCCAAAAAATGGGGCAAGAAGTCTTTTTAAAAAAAAAGAAGCGCTTTTATTTATCCTGGCACCAGCGACACAGTGCAGTTGGAGTTTTTCAAAGCTGTGTAACTGGTTTAAAATTTTGACAGACTTCTATAGAAAGAACAATCACAAAGTAAATGAGGAAGACCTTTGTTTCCTTTTGCTTGAGGGCAGAGAAGTTTCCCAGATGGTGGTCAGCCATTTTCTTCTTTACAAGAATTTACAATCCTTTGTGTACTAATTTCAGGATCAATTATATTTTACAAAAGGGGAACAAAGGTGGAGAGGAATATACGTAACTTGAGGTTGACTGACAATTGTCCTTTGCAAGGGAATCAAAGGTGAACACAGCAAACAGGTTACCAGGGTGATGGTGCATACAGAACAGTATGGCGGTGCTTTATAGTTACAGTATGACAGTAGCCAGCTTTCAATGTGGCCTCTACTCATCTTAACCTCTTGGTATTCATGTGATTTTAATTGTTTTGCCATCACAAATAGAAATGAGCTGTGTAACCAATAGGCTATTACAAAAATGGCAGTACATGGCTTTTGAGTCTAAGTCTTAAAAGACATTGTGGCAGGCATTCCAGTCTCTCCTGGGTTGCTTGTCCTGGAGAAAGACAGTAACCATATCACAAAGAAAATCAAGCAGTGCATTAAGCAGCCAGAATGGGGAACAATAGAAGCCTCCAGGCAAAGGTGAGGCTCAACTTGTAGATGTTTGAGGTGCATCATGGATGTGGATTCCTCAGCCTTAATCAAGTTTCAAATAACTGCTGCAGCTGACATCTTAACTCCAATCATGCAGATTTGGAGCTACCATTGCTCAGCTAACACCAAATCCCTAATTCCTAGAACATGTGAGATAATAAATGTTTGTTGTTATTTTGATTCACTAAGCTCTGAGGCCATTTGTTATGAAACCAAAGATGAGGAATTTAGCTTTAAAATCATGTTCTACCTGTACTTCATCTTAGAGAAGCTACATGTATAGAACCTCTAATTAATAAGCAGATCTGTTCTGTGTACCAGTGAGCTTTCTGGTCTGACTCTAGCAATCTGGGACAGGCAGTCAGAGGTAAACATGATGGCACAGGCCCATCAGATTCCACTTTCAGGAACTTAGGTTTGGGTAACTGAAAGACAGAGTCCGTTACTGATGGGCATTACTGAAAAAGTAAGATAGATGGAGATTGTATCAGCCACCAAAACTCAGGCAGAAGCAGAAGAAACTGGATACCCATGACCCGAGAAGGAAAAATAGCAGTTGCAGAAAAAAGAGGGGGAAAAAAAAAAAGATAAGAAAGTAGCTCTGAGCTCCAGTGACTTCAGTGCCTCTTCTTACAAACATGAAACCCACTCATATTACCTGTTCTCCAAGAAATTCCAGATACCTTGATTTTAAGCCAATAAGCATTGTACTCTGGAGGGTGCTGGCACCAAAATAAGCTTCAAACAACTTTCTAGACATTTGGATGTCTTCCTAGACACCTGGATTAAGGAACTCTTCTGGACCTGAATATTACAAGGTGGTGTTTCACAGAGGCAACAAAGTACTTCTTGCTATCCTCTCCTTGCAAAACTAGCAAATGGCTCAGACAAAATGACTTGTACATGGTCTCATTATAATTTACAGAGGTCACAGTCTGTGCTTGCCACCAAATAAGGACAAAACCAAGATAATTACATTTATTCCTTTCTATTAACAAACTGAAGGAAAAAGACATTCATATATTGTAGAGACAGTGATATTTCCCATGACTTTCCCCATGATGTACCTCGATTGATGGCTGGAGTAACAGGTTCCAGTAGACATGTACGTATTCTATTGATTATTACTGTAACCCTATCTAAGGGACAGGACACTCCTTGAGTCATATTATTTTGGTATTGTGATTGCAATTTCTGCGTGCACAGGATTCCTGGTTAGAAGCTTTCATTTTTCCTGAAATAGTAAATCTGAGTATTCAGATGACAGAGTTTAGACAGAGTTCTCTAGTTTTAGAGAAATCTACAAAATAAGAAAATGTTCATGAATGAAAGTGGCAAGAGTTTCTTTTACTTTTTATTGCAGGAGGATGTTGTAATGGACAGGATAGAAAGTATATTTAAAAATTACAATGAATATTTATGTTTTTAAAAAGTTTCTATTTTACTATCTATTAAAATTTTACAAGACACAGCATTAATCTCCTTCAACATATCCTTACTTTCTTTAAACACACTTATCTCATTATACTTGTCGTTTTCTGAAGCAGTTCTGGAAATCCTCTTTTGTAAGGGTCTTCAGTTGCATTCTCCTGGCTGCCTCAATATCCTAAATGCATTCAAAACATTTACCTTTAATAGTCATTGTGACTTTAGGAAGGAGCCAAAAGTTGCATGGTGTAAGATCCAGTGTATAAAGTAGATGAAGACATGCCATAATGCTTTTATTTGATAGAAATTGTAAGCATTTTGAATCCATTCAGAAATTTGATGTAGCTACAAAACGACACTCACAAAAGACGTTTTCTAGAACTACTTCAGAAAATGGCAAGAATAATGGAACACATATATTTAAAGCAAGGGGGAGTGTTTTGAAGGGAGAATCAGTGGCCATGTATATTTTATCATATTTGTCATATTAAAAAGTTAATTTAAATATTCAATGTATCAGCTGTAAAAAAGGATGATCTTGAGGCTTTTATAGGTAAATGGAGGCAACTTGAGACTCTCCTCATACGTGAAATGAATCAGACTCACATTTGTAAATATTGTATTATCTCTCTAGTATAAAAATAATAAAAAACAGAGAGTAATAAGATCTGAACTGTGTAACAGATATTGTAATAATGAAAGGAAAGAAAGTGCTCTAAAGTATATAACTGTATGTATGTATAAGTGTGCAAGATAGATAACCATACTACAAAGTTTTTGTTGGTTCACCAAACAGAATAGTTTGTGCTGTCATTGTTTGATTGTCCACTTTTTATTCTTTGATTTTGTGACTTGACCAACTACTTCTAAGATAATAATGTATAATTAATCAACTATTGATTTTTTATTGTTTTTGAAATTCTGTATTATTTCTACCCCTTTTTGTTTTGCTTTTTTCTCTGACAAAGTATTCCACGTATTTTTGTGGTTATACCTTATATACACTTGAGAAAATTTGGTATGTGAAGAACTTAAAGCCAGAGGAAGTCTGATTCAGAAGAGATAAGTGAGGAGGGGTACAGCTAGGGAGTGGGTCTGCAGATACTGGGAGTGAGATGCAGTTTGCACACGTGATGAGTACAGGTGGTGATAGGTGTCAGGTGCACCTTGTGGACGACCCAGGCAGTGAACAAGGTCTGTGCTCATTCCTGAAAAGAACCTGAAGAAGCTTCTGTCATGAATATAAAATGACGTCCTCTGCAAAGAGTGTTTCATGCTTCCATAAACAGCCCACGCCTGTGTGATTTTATAGGAGAAATTCTCCATAATGGTAAGGGATTTCTACTTGCAGGAGCTTTTAAATGAGCTGCAATGATGTGTCTTCAATAAAAGAAGAAATGAAACATCAGAGACAGTTGTAAACGGTTCTAGAATGTGTAACTATCTTTTCCTTTTGGTATCTTCAGAGAACACTGGTCATTTTGTTTTGTGTTCTTGCTTTTTAATAAGGGGAATTAAGGCTGTGGGGCCTTGGACCTCATTTACTACTCAAGCCTTAATTCTGACCTTTTCCTATCCTAATGGTGTTGCAGCTATTCTGATCTACTGTTGTTTCCCAGAAGCAACACACTCCCATCTCCAAGCATGCACCTGAACTCCCCTCTGTCTTAAACACTACCCCCAGGCCTATTTTTACTTGGCCATTTTTTTTTCTTGTTTCAGAGCTCAGTTTAGGCTATGGTATTGCAGAGATGCTTCTCATGTTCCCTTCCCGTCTAATATGCTTAGATTCTGCAGTAAGGATAGATAATGAAAAGTTATCTTGCATTTTTGAATGTTCAACCCCTTTGAATACACACAACTTTGCTTTCTCTGGTTGGACAAAACTCTGCCTTGTTCTCAATGAGACTGGTCTCAGTCTAACTTATATACACAACTGTACACCTGAGTTAGTCCTTATTAAAAAGTCAAAGGGTATGCACATCTTTTTCTAGATAGGCTGGGAACAAAAACACATAGCATTCAGGTGGTAGGAGGTGGAAGTTACATTGTTTAGCACCCAGGGCAGGTGGTATGTCTTTGGATAAGGGCAGAAGGTGGAATTTCTGGTGTATTCCCATACTCTGATTTGGGTGTCGTATGCTGTAGAAGCCTGACTCTCTGAGGTTCACCTTTAATTCATTATTTTCAGGAATACATTTTCTCCTTAAACCTCCTAAAATTGTTTTCAGCTAAGACCACTAACTGTGACGGTACCTTCTCATCTGTCCCTTGACAGTCTCTTGAGCCCCTCCTCTCCTTTCCACATTATGAGTTCTTCTATCTGATTGTTTTTTGTATTTCTACCATCAATTTTCTGAGGCCTGGGAGCAAGGATGCGTTCTTTGTAATTATATCTCAGTTTTTATTGCAGTGCCATGTGAAATATACCAGTTGATTAAATAAATACACAAATGAAGATTTTTACAAGTGTCTTTTACTATTCAGTGAGTCATGAAGACCCTTTACACAATGAGTTAACACCAAGCAGTCCATTAATTTCTATGAGCAACTGGGTTCCTGAGAGAGATGGTTAGGATCGGAATAGGGTAGAGTTACCCAGAAGAGCCAGAAATAAAACAGAGAGGCTTGTATGTGAAGAAGGGAGACAAGCTCATTACCAGACAAGCTTGCTCTCAGGGACCTATGAATTGAAGAGGTGGAAGCTTGTCCCTAGATGGAGAAACAAAGGACAGGAGCTGAGGACTGGAGTGCAGTGCCAAGAGGAAGGCAGAATGAACAAGCACATTTCTGGTGATGTATGGGACAGAGATGGCAAGAAAGAGCCATACTACGAAGTGGAAGTGGAAGGCCTGAGCATATGCCAGCAATGGAAAGAAAACTAGTGAGGTCCGGGGATTGAAAGGTTCAAAACCCTGAGCACCCATGCTGCTGGAGGAAGCTATGGTTTTCACCTGGAAATCCATTTCTTATCTTTTATATTTACTCAGACATAAGATCCTAGCACAGAAAGTTTTCTGACTGGGGTCATGGCTTGGACCATTTGGTGGAACCTCATAAAACCCCTTGTTTCTACCCAGGCACTTCAGGTGTTAGAATATAGTTATCTATTTATGTCTTGTCTCATAGTGTGACAAACCATTGGTAACATTAATGGTTACCACAGGTCACATGGTGAGTGCTGGTGTTGGATCTTTCTCTTTTATCCTAATGCCTCTGTAACATATTATCCTTACTTTTCAGATGGTAAGAGTAAGGCACAGAGACATAAAATGATTAACCTAAGTTTGGACAGTCAGAACACGGCAGGGAGGAGATAAAAACTCAACTCTGCTTGATTTGTTAGTGTCATCCCTTAAATGCTAGGATATAATAACTTATGCCCATATCTAAGCTGAATAAATAAGATGAAGTTCTTAACCCTATTGAGCACAAGTGTCTAAGTGAGGATCTCGGCAGAGGGAAGGAACAGTAAATTGTCTGGGTGACTGAGGCATTGGCAGAATGGGAACTGGAATCTAGTTCTGGTTCATCCTAGGGAAGGCATCTTGCTTTGGCGGAACAAGGTGGGAAGATGAAGCTGGCCTGGGCAGCCTAAAATGGGTTTGGGAGGAGGACGGAGATAAGAGCCGCTGGTTTTCCAGGTGGGCCAAATCCTATGCTCAGAGAAATGCCTTCCGCACAGAGTTTGCAAGGCTGTTAATTAATGTCTTGTGAGTTCGGATGAGCTGCTGCCATCCACAGCCTCCAAAGCCTGTGCAGTCTTGCTGCTACCCTTACTGACATCGCTACATGTTACATGCTTTGAGGGGAAACTGCCTCTCATCTGCATTGGCTCCATTCCCAAAAAGCTGCAATTTATGGCAGGCCCCTGGTAGGAGAGATGAAAATGTCTGTAGGCTCAATTTCAGCTGCGGCATGTTGGGCCCAGCCCTCACTCTCTGCCTTCACAGCCTACAGGTAAAAGGAGAGTAGCAGTATACAACCTGGGGCCTGGTTGTCTGGCCTTTGAGCTCTCCTTGGATGGGGGGGGGGTTCCTAAACACAGTTCTCACAGTTGCCTACAGCACGGAGAAAACCATATATCAAGAGTCCTACTGGAGACTCCAGAGGGCTGGGTTCTGTAATTTCAATGCATCTGGAGGGAGGCTGATGATCAGCCAGGTGGAGGAATCTCTGATCTAATCTGACAGAAACCACATTTCACAAATGGCAAGGAAAGGAGAGATGTAAGCAGCATAAAATTGTGGTGAAAACGCTGGACTGTGCTGAGTGCTTGTTGTGTGACTTACAGAAAGTAACAAAGGCTTCCCAGTCTTCGGTTCTCTCACATATAAAAAATAAGCATAATGCCAGAGCTTACTTGAAAGCACTCTCATAATATGAGAATATGAAGTTGCATAGCTCCTGATGAAGTGAATGTTTGCTCTTATTAACTAAGAATGAGGATGCAGAAAAATAAAATAACTTTAATCAATAAGAGGAATAGTTTTGTCATTGTTATAATTTTGGGGATCACCAGTTTTCTTCTGTATCCACTGACAATCTTTTCCTAGGCTACAAGCTGGTCCCCCATGGATGTCTGTACAGATGAACTCCCCTGCTGTGATGCTGACTTTTTCCCTCTGAATTTCCCTTCCCATCAGATCAGTTGCAAGGACTTAAGCAGACCTGTGCTTGACCTGCCATCAAATGCCATCTGGAGTGGTACATCTGAGAAAGTAGGCACATCCCACAGCCTGGGGACCCAGAGACAAGGGCATGAGTGGTTTCTAGGGACTGACTGACACAATGCCTGTTTCCAGGAAATGCCAGCTCATCCTTTCTGAGCCACTCTTTGGAAAAAGCCCAGATATAGAGAGCTAGCCATGACAGATATGCAGCCTTGTGTTTATTTGCATATCTGTGTGAGTGCAGGTATTTTATGTTTTTGTGTGCTTGCACATATGTACACGTATCTGCAAGGACAGAATAAAGCAATCCATCACATTGGGACTGGGTGGGAAAAAGGCGCTGGTCTTTCACATCTGCTATGGTGATAAGGGATGTACCACACAGTTTGTTAGGCAGATGAATAGATGATAGAATGAGTGAATAAATGACCAATGAATAAACACAGGGGTACCTCAATTGGAAGCCAAAGGAAATGTCCCTAAATCCAAAGTCAAGCAGGAGCTCACAAATCCTTGTACTTGAACATACTTGATCTTTTCGTTTCAATTGGCATAATTCCGAAAGCCAGCTTATTTTGTGGTTTGACAAGTTTGGGTGAGAATCTCAGTACAAGCTTCTTAATGTGTCTAAAGAGCAATTTCTTTGTTAATAAACCAGAGGTGTCAATTTCAATGTAAGATTGTGAAGTCCCACTTAAATAAATAATATATCTATGCTATAGGCAAAGCACAGTGGCTAACAGTGGATTTAATTTTTGCTTCCTTCCTTCCTTCCTTCCTTCCTTCCCTTTTTCTTTCCTTTTTTCTTTCCTTCCTTCCTCCTTCCCTCCCTTTTCTTCCTTCCTTCTTTCCTTTCTTTATTCTTTCACTTTCTTGCTTGCTTCTCCCTCCATTCCTTGCTTCATTCCCCTTTTCTTCTTCTCTTCCCTCTTTCCTTCCTTCTTTTCTATCTCCTGCCTTTCTTCCTTCAGTATTACAATGACATATTTCCCCTCAAAACACTTTATTAAAATGATTGGCACAATTGCCAGGGGCTGTGTTGGCACCTGAGAAGTGAGAAAGAAAAATGCTCTAAATGGGTCTGGACAAGCCTTCCAAACTTCAGTCCTGTTGGAATTTACTAATGCAATTCCTTTTCTTCCCAGCATCAGTGTAGTGTGGTGGAAAGACAAGATAAGCAAAACAGACTGATTCAGCATTTCTATTATTATAGTGGACTAGTGATCTTGGATTGGTCCCATCCCCTTTCTGGTCCTCAGTCTCCCTATCAATCAGATGAGAGATGGATTAACTCTTCTATCACCTTATGATGCTAGATGAAGGAGAGAAGTTTCCAGTGTGTGTGTTGCTCCGGATGTCAAATGGAGATAAAAAAAAAAATAGCAGGATATAATATAGTAACCCACTTTGACTTTCTATTATCTCGATTTGAAGCCCTGTATTACTCTCACCATCTTGTTTTTGACTGATGTTCCCCTATTCTGTTTTGCTGGATAGTATCAGGTTCGAAAGTTTAGGCATCAGCTGTGAAGATAATGAGATTCATTATAACGCCCATTCTCATTGACTTTTATCTACTTTTGAAGACCTGCAATGTCTCCAATGTTTTGGTTTTGTCGGTTTTGTTCTTTACTGTTTTGTTCAATTGTATTATAACTAATGATATAGGCAATTCTATTAGAGATAGCGGGAGGCATTATGGTAACCATTGTTGATCACCTTGTATTATGTTTTTATATTATCTATTATGTCCACCCTTTTGACTTGACCGATTCTGTTCTGTTATGTCTCATTTGGTTTTACTCTCTTCCAAAAAAGCAATAAGAACCGTGGGAGCAATGAAACCCAAAATGTGTAATAGTCATTGTACAAAAGAGAGGAAAAGAAAGTGCTCTAAACTATATAACTGTGTCGGTGTCGCTCCCGGCCGGCAGGAAAAACACACGACAGATTCTGACGGTGTGCAACCTTGTCTTTATTTGTCTCAGCGTGGGCCCCGCGAGGCCTCTGCTCTGCCACCAGCCCTTTCTTACCGGTGGACTTTCTCTATCTCTCTATCTCCTCCTGCAGGGAGGGTCACATACATATATATATGGACTCATCATCCAATAGGGCAACAGCAAGCAATGCAAGCTGATTGGTCATCGTCATTGGTTGCTAGGTAGACCAATCTATTGCGCGGGCTGTTTAAGTCGCCAGGGCAATCAGGGGGCAGGAAGCAGGCGCCAACTTGGCTCACTCGATGGGAGGGGTAATCTAGCTCAGGCTTTGCCTTTTCCTACAGGCCTTACGTCCGCCAAGTAAGGCGACCGGGCTCGGCCGCGGCTCCCAACATAACTGCATGTATATTTAAGTGTATACGATAGAAAATGATATCACAGAGTTTTATTGGGTCATTGAACAGAACTGTTTGCAGTATCATTGTTGGAATGTCTACTCTACAAGCTTTAATTTTGTGACTTGAACAAATATTTCTAAGATGGCAATATGTAATCCATTAACTAATGATTTCCTACTGTTCATTTTTTTCTTCTATAAATCTGTATAACTTGTACCCTTTCACTGTTTTTTTTTCTTTTCTACTTAAATAAAAAAAACAAAAACAAAACAAAACAAAACAAAACAAAAAGATAAAATACACAAAGGTCCATTCAAATGTACCAGGCCATGCAGAGGGAAGATAGAATTGATAATTTGAGGCTGCTGGCATGAACTGTAGAGGCAAGGCGGGTCAGGAGAAGGAGAAAGGCCCTTGAAAGTCACAGTCAGTTCCCCGAAGGTGAGGTCTTAGGATGTCCTTTAGGGATGCCTCCTCCCATGATAAAGATATGGCAATTATGATAACAATAACTATCACTTATTGATCATCACTAAATTCCAGGACCTGCTCTAAGTGCTTTGTGTGTAATGTCTGGCAAAGTTCCTGCAACACATGGGGTTGATGCTACTGCAGCTATTCCTATTTTATAAGATGCGAGTGACTTGGAAATTGAGTGGTGAGGAAGGATGTGAGCTGAGACCATTTGTTTCCATGGCTGGTGCTCTTATGAGCTATCATACCCAGCATCTCTGAGTTCATTTACAACCCCACAGACACTACTGCTGGCATTGCTGCTACCCCATCACTACCACAAGAATCAGTGGTGGTCATAACAGGATGCCTAGAACTTGATGCCCTTTTTCATAAGGTTCTTCATATTTCTCAACATCATCCTGCATGTAGTGATAATGGAATTATTTCCACTATTCAGATTTTTAAAATGAGCATTTAAGAACTTATTTATTATGTAAGCACAAAGTGACAGAGAAAACAGTGTGATTTTAAAGGTAGCTCTTTTTTCTTAATGCAGTGCTGAAGTGGTCTTAATATGTGATTGCATCTCTAACATGAGGCTGATCTGTGTCCATTCACTGGCCACATTTCTTTCAGGGAGTTATGAATGCAGGGTATGCAAAAACTGGTCTCTGTGCTCAATTTCCCTTCGGTTTCAGCTGTCTCAATTTGCAAGATTCTCTGGTGTCAGACTGGAAAGCAGTCCTTGGGTGGATCATGCCTCAGTTCAGCACTCAGCAGAGAGTGCTCAGATGTCATTAATCACTGTTTTGTTTCCATAAAGTGCTGTCACTGTCATCTTCCATCCCAGACAGAAGCAGTCAGGCCCAGGGGAGAAACTCTAGAAAGAGAAAATAAAGCATGCACCCTAGCATCAGACAGGGAAGGAAGGGGCTGAGGTTACTGGAGTATGAGAAGGAGGGTGAAATCCTTACTGCTCCTGTTGGGAAACAGTTATGCTCAGAAATTTGTTAGAAAACCAAAACCTTAGTCTCTAGGAGCAGCTCACCCAGAATTAAATCCTGATGCCCTCTGTTGGTGTTTTCCAGTAATGGTAAAATTTGGGATATTTAGAAAGGAGACAACAATTTGTGAGTCAGGTGTAAACCTCATAAACCCCAATAACCCCACAGTGGCACATATACACAAATTCACATGCACCACAGTTTTATTCTCAGAGCCTGCAAAATAGAATCATGGACAGTCAGAGTTGAAAGGATCTATGGACATTTTGTGTTCTCTCTCTCTCTCTCTCTCTCTCTCTTTCTACAAATGAGAAATAATGGATGCCAAAAGGAACATGATTTTCTTCAAGGCAAAAAGTGCTAGCTATCTAATTGCACAGGGCATGGAACACTTACTATATAATGGTCATATGCCAAGTTGTTTTATATCATCACATCCAATCTTCCCTGCAGCCTCATTTGGTAGGCGTTACTCTCTCCCATTCCCAGAGGCGGAACAAGAGATCCGGCAGTGTCATATAAGGTGCCCAAAGGGAGAAAGCTACTTTTTGGCAGGTGTAGGATGCTAATCCAAGTGACTTTGGCTCTGGAGTTCATGCTTACAAGCAACTTAGAAATAGAGCTTCAGCTTGAACTTGAATATTCTGACTTTGAATCTTGGAAGTTTTATACCGATTTGTAAAATATTTATGTTTGTTCTTCCTCAGTCCCCATGGAGAGACAATGAACAAATTTTATGCTTTTGTCTTAGATGCCTCCATGGGACGTAAGGCTTGTTCCAGTAAATAATATCCTTTTCCCACCTGTATTTAGAGACAATTGAAAGGTAGACACAAAAGGGAAAAACAAAAACCTGGCTATCATTTTTGTTATTGTTGTTAAAGCTTCTGCTTTATGGAGCTTGGGGTCTGTAGCCCAAGTGAATCTACCACTAGTTTATCTAATAAATGAAGCTTACCTGCTCAGTTTCTTGGGCAATGAATAATCACAGGCATCTTCAGAGAAAGAATTTGTCTAAGGTTATTGTATGGCAAAAGGCAAAAATGCACCTGTCCTATAGGCAGGTAAACTTAAACCAATAAACAAACTAACAAACAAATATGCAGAGTGAGCACTGCAAGCAGATTTCTTTTGGCCGAACTCACCATACAGGTAAAGTTACTTCTGGGCCGGAGTCACGGAAGAGCAGGAATATTATGCTAATGAAATGTGAGAAGCTGAGTGCAGATGATTTCACTTAATGCAGCTATTTCAGGGCTTCATTAATTCAGAGTACATAAAGTTCCTCTTTGCATTGTCTGTGAAGTTTTTGAAGCAAGTTAAAGCTGTAATCAAGAGTATACATAACAATTAGATTCCTACAGAGTGCTTTTCAAGTGCTGTATTATAACTAGCTTGTGATTTGTTAGATACCAGTTAATATTTTTCTATTTCCATTAGCTGATCTCCATGGGGATTTGAATTCCAAAACATAGACTTCTTGAGTATAGCCTGGCCTTTCCTTAATTAGTACAAGCGACAGACCTGGCTCAATGTAAATGAATTACAAAATTGGCCTATTATAAGCCACCACCTAGCATGATGTATAGCTTTCATTATAAACCCAACTTTTACCCGCTTGATAGTCTCTGAAAAGCCTCTTTTTGGGTGGTAGCTTGTCAGATCCATGTCTTGTCATAAGATAGAGGAAAATCAATCCCAGTATTTGGGAATTGGACTCAATCTGAAGCCAATAGGCTTGTCACATTTAATTATTTCACACTCCGCTCACCAGGCCATGAAAGTGTCAATTTCACCTGAGGGATAATGGGGCTGGGAAGAAAAACTGGCCCAAGTGTGGAAAACAATAAGTTTGTGGTTAACAACAGCAACCTTTAGAAGTTAAGGAAGAAAGTTTGCTTGGTGAGAGAGCAGAGGGAGATTGGAAGATATAGATCCGTGAATTGATTTTCTCCTAATTTTACTCATAAAAATATGAGAATTCTAGAAAATATGTGTGCAGAGGGGCCTTAGAGCTTATCATGTCAAACTGCTTTAGCTTATTGATACAGTGACTAAGGCGTCTCCGTGGGTTTAAAAATAATAATAACCATTATTTGTTCAGCATCGATCGTGTGTCAGTCATGTTTCCAAGCCAGTCCCACAACTGTGCTGTATTTTCATACTAAATTTAAATTAAATGAGGATTGCACAGAAAAACTTGTTAGTTTTGTATTTTACCCCCATCTAATTCAAAGTGTTATTTGTTGTACTCCGGCATGGACTGCAGCATGAAGGGGCTCAAACTGTAGCGCAGTGAGGGTGAAGTCCTTAGAGTCCAGTGCCCAAACTGTGACCCCCAACTCACTCACTTATCTCAAAGGGCCAGCACTATAGTTAAACCTGAGCTCTGAGGCTTTTGCTTAGAAAAAACAACTCATACAGTAGCACATTTGTTTTTTTATTTTAAAGAGAAAAACAATAAAAGAAATGAAACTAAATCCAAAAGAAGATATTAGGAGAATATCTATGCTTAATATATTACTTACTGTTATCTTCAAAGTAGTTGCTCTGGGTACAAAGAATAGGCATGAAAAACTGACCAAACATTCTTTTCTTTTTAATTATTTCTTTTCAAATATTTCTTTTCAATTACTCAAGAAATGAATAACTTCTTTCCTTCTCCCTTTCTTTTTTTATCTTTTCCTCTACCCCAGTTGCTCTTTCTTTTTGAACAGTTTCTTCCCATTTCACAATATCTATTATACATTTTGGATCTTATTTACTCTTTAAGCTTCTCTTGCCAGGGAGACAATATGATGTTTATACACGTGAGTCTGATTTATTTGTTAGCATCTTATTTCCTAAAATAAGGCAGCATGTATGCCATGAATTTGTCCATTGGATTATAGCATAAGTTTTGCCCCATGGAATCAATACTGACAGATTATTAAAGGATAAATGCTGGAATTAGAAAATTCATAACACGGCACAATATCTTTGTTCAGGGAAGATTATGACATGAATTAAATATCTCCCAAACCTTGGTGTTTACAGACTTTGGGATGATAGAGGAAATTGTATTAAGGTTCTTGAACTACAGGATCTAAGGTCATGGAAAATGATTTATTGTAAGCTCCAAGATGCTAAAGACAACAAAGTACAACGGTTTCTACACAAAATAAAGGAAAGAATATGAGTGTGTGCCTCAGTCTCAACCTGTGATTTCCTTCCATGGGAAGGGAGATAAATTTGCTATTTGAGGGAACTGATTTAGACAGGTAAGGCTGTGCTACTGGCTGACTATGGGACTCAGGCAAGTAACTCAATCTTCGTTTTTTGTAGTTACTATATAACAGATAAAAGTTATCATTTTAGTCACTTTTAGAATAAAATTCATTGACATTAATTATAGTCACAAAGTTGTACGACCATCACATTGCTCATCTAAAATTTTTTTCATCATTTCATTCCAATTGCACCCCAGGCTGCAGTAAACTTGTCTATTTTCTGCTTCAGTGTATTTTCGTTATTCTGTATAAGTGGAACTGTGCAATCTCTATCATTTTATGTATGGTTTATTGCATTTAGTATAATATTTTCAAGGTTTATGCATGTTGTATCACATGCTATAATTTCATTCTTTTTTAAGACAAAATAAGTTGTGCTCTATGTGGGTATTATACTTGGTGCATCCACTCATCTATTTATAAAGATAGATTGTTTCTATCTTTTGTTGATTGTGAATAATTCTGCAATGAATGTCAGTGTACAAATATCTGTTTGACTTGTTCCCAGTTTGCTGGGTGTATACCTATGTGTGGTTATTAGCTGATATGGTCATTGTCTCCTTCCCTTTACTGGATGGTGCAGGCATTCTATGCTTATTTTTTTTTTTTTTTGAGGGACCACCAGTGTGTTTACCACAGCAGGTAGACTATTTTAGATTGACCCTGTGATGTATGAGTATTGTAATTTCTCCACATTCTTTCTAATATTTATAATTTTGCTTTCTTTCTTTTAGTTTTCCTTTCTTACTGTCTTATTCTTTCCTTTTGGTCTTACCTTCTTTCCTTATGGTTCTTCTCTTCTGCCCTCAGCTTAAACAGCTTCATTAAATGTTTGGATATCCATTTACAAAATGCTTAGAGCAGTGCTTGTCTTTTAGGTTAATGTCCGTGGAATAAATAATATTGTACCATCTAAAAAATAGAAATGTCATGAAATGTAGATGATGGTATTGATCTTGTCGGAAACACTGATGCCTTTGAACATTCAGATTGCACCTTCATTTTGGAATATCCACTCTTCCCTTTTCCCCAACTGTTCAAGTTAAATCCATCCTATTGCTTATTCCCATGAGAAAAAGAAAATACACATTTAAAGTTAAGGGAACCATAATTAGATCTGTGCCTTGCTGGCAGGTATTTGGAACACGTTAGGACATTAGGTCCAGTTAATATTTATTCCTTTTTATCTTTTGTTACAAGGAAAAAGCTTTTTTTTCAGACTTCCATTATGTTTCACATTTATTAAATACAGCCATTTGTTAATAAATGAGCTCTCCTTTAGAATATTTTATTTTCTCACATTTTATGTAAGATTCAAGCATTTTTGTTTTAGTTTTTACTTGTTGGAGTAAGAGGAGCAAAGACCGAATGGATCCCATTTGCAGCGTGATGGATGTACCAGGGTTCTGATATAGGTAGTTCAATGACAAGAAGTCAAAATTCACAAGAAGACTTTCTGGTTGAGGGCTTATATCCCTGAATTGGAGACCTCAATTCCTTGTGGTCTTATTCTCTGCCCTCAGCTTAAGTTATTTAATAAGAAAGTGAGTTGATGCATTGAATATATAACTCAGCACATGTAACAGGTTAAGAGGTAAAGGTGCTGATCCTTACATGACTGCAGAATTCTTCATGATGTGGATTGTGAAGGTGCTGCACACTGCTAAAATGAGGTAGGGAAAATTGTTTTTTAGTATTCAGTATAATAGTGCAATACTCTGAACTTTCACTGCAATGGGACAATACAGTCCAGTAGGTCAAAACTTTGGGACAATTTTTATGTGGCATTGCCTTACATAGTGTAGTCTTCCCCTGGGCTAGATATAGAAGTATTTCACTTCCACACTTACAGGGGAGCATTTTTCAGAGCAGCAGTATAAACTATATAATATTCAGTTCTTGGTTGCTGAGCATCAGAGTCAGATTTGGAACCCAGGACTTTGATAAACATTTAAATTAAAAATTTTTGAATTTCAGGATTTTGAACATTAAAAATCAAAGTTTCAGCATGTGACTAATGGATGAATGATAAATTTCTTGCTACCATAGTGCCAAAAACCTAAATAAGGGATATGCAAAAACTTAATGATTTTGGAAAAATTAACTTTGGACAAAGCTACAAGGGAAAGTTGAAATCTTGATCAGTGTCACAGTTTCGTGAGAAACTTGTATGAATTTTGCTAGGAGATGTGTTCATTAATTTTGGAAGTAACAGATCTATCTTGCCCTAAATTTCCTAAAACTTTGTTTGACATTCTTTAGGATACTTAATTACTTTGTGCTTTTTTTTTTTTTTTAAAGTAACTGTGCTCATGATTTAATTCTTTTTTTCAACTTTAAGATCCTGGAAAACAAGAACTATGGTTTATGAGTATCATAATAGAAGGATATAAATTTCATGGTACAGATGAATCACTTTTGTAGGTTCTACTGAGAAAATAGATTTCCTTAGTCTCCAGCTGCAGAGATGTTGATGCAGTAGATCTCTGATGGCATCCAGAAATCTGTCTTCCAGGATTTGCTCCAGGTAATTCAGTGCGGGTCTGAAGAACAGATTTATAGCGACACTTCTTTGTTGCTTTGAAAATTGTATTTTGTTTACAAAATGAATGCAGTAAATGAGTGCTGGGTTAATTCAAGAATAGAGAAAGGAGTTGGCAACTTCCCTGGCTACTTTTGGAGAGTTTGGAAGTTTATAATCTCAGTAATTCTTAGAAATGAATCAGAAGAAAAGTAGAAACCCACTGACCCAAACCTCCCAGTACATGCCAGAAATTCCTCTACAATAATTGTGCCAGATCACTTATACAAGAGGAAACTGAGGCTCAGTCTCCTATTCAAAGTCAAGAAGCAGAGCAATACTTCACAGAGTGGTGGGTTTGATTTTAAAATCAGTGTTGTTTTTATTGTTTCAGGCAGACCAGGATGTAGAACTCAGACATCAGGAATCAGAAACCAATTCTCTCAGTGGTACTGAAAAAGGTATTTAGCTTCTGTGTGCTTTAATTTACCATCCACAAAATAAGAGTAAAGATATTTAATTAAATAGGGCATGTTATGAGAATTAATCAGCGGAGGTTTGGAATGGGAGGTAAAATGTAAAAGTAGTATCTGATCATGCCTTCATTATTATGAACAATAATCAGATCATCAACAATTGAGTTCATGACTTAATCCATGAAACACTGACCACCAGCTTTGATTATTATTATTGAGGATTAATAAGGATAAGGCGTGAGGTTAATGAGCATTCTTTGTGGCTTTGTATTTTTAGTGAGTAGATGGAGGTGAAAATGAATTCTTTTCTTTATACTAAATGTAACTAGATTTGAATTTGTTGTCTATTTTTGTGTTTCTTTTCTTTCCCATAAAATTCCCTGAGGCCCACTTGGAATAATGGAGTAAATGAGTCAGTCTGTAAAAATGCAGTTTAAAGCCCACGGTGGCGGCAGCTGCAACGTGTGGCAGCTGAGACACTGGCTCATCTGGGAAATGTTGACTATTTTCTGAAACTCAGAGAAAGGAACTGGAAAGGAAGATAAGCTTCTACAAGTGTGAGATAGGGGGTGGGAGACCTCAGAGAGCGTAATCTAGTTCAATGCTTGACCGGTCTGTTAGTTTAGCTTAAGTAATTGCACTTTCTTGGTCTGATCTGAGAAATGAGGGCTATACTTTTTGCTCAGCTAGCAAAGTTGCTTTTATGACCAAAGAATGTGATGGTGTGAAAGTCCTTTTGATCACTAGCTCAGTTTGGAAGCAAAGATTTCAAATTCTAGACACATATACAAACAGCCTGCTTTATTAAAAGACTTATAATTGGAAAGTAGTAAAGTCAAAGGAAGAATCTAGATTCAGTGTTCAGAACTTGCTGCTTCAGAGTGATATCTGTCTTACCTGAAAAGTCAGGGAACTTAGCCAAGATGTCATCTAGGGCCGATCTCATCTACCTTGGATGTGTGAGCTGCCCAGAAAAGACACTGCCCATGCCCTACCCAACTTCATGACTCTTTGCAGCAGATATTTGGATACCTTGATAATTTGCTTACTGGAATTTGTTATTCAGTATATCACTTGAACAGAAGTTGACAGAGAAATAGTCTTAGCTTTCCTTTCAGTCAACTCTAAACATTATACAATATAATATCCAGCAGCAGTTTGAACACTTAAAATAAATAGCTCCAGGATTGGTCCATTGTGGGGCAAGTGTAAGAAGAGATACAATTCTTCATTTTCCTAGTATGTACACTGTTTGGAAAGGAATTTGACTATCCCTTTCATCAAGTGATGGAGGTCCTAGTCTCTTGAATGTAGTCTTTGATTGACATTGGCTTAAAGAATATGGTAGGAGTGACAGTGCATTCCATTTGAGTCTAGGCCTTAGAGGCAATTTCGGCTCACTTTCTTAGGGTATTCAGTCATAACCCAGTATAAAGCACTGTCTACCCTTCTGGAAGATGAGATGTCTTACAGAAAAGTCTTACACAGCTAAGTCCATTGAAGGGCATTTTATAATCAATATAGTTGACTAACACACTGCCGAGTTCAGGGGCACAAACAAAGAAAACCAAGACCAAGATAACCATTTCGTGGATGTACCAACTCAAATGTTAGCAATAATAATGGGTGTTGTGCCAGGTCATTCTTTTCAGAGTACTGTAATGGGCAGCAGTTGCTAACTCCTATAAAGACACAGTGAAGATCATTAAGTATAGCATTTCTTCTTGTGACTTTATGAACGAAAGGAAAATAAAGAAAAAAAAATCAAGTACTATGAGTTTACCATTAACCAGGATTGTTCAATCTCCAATTGCAGTGGTTTTCAAAAATGTATAACTGTAGTAAAACATTGTTAAAAAATTTGCACCACTGTAACAAGATATCCAAGATAATCAATTTTTATAACAAACAAGGTTTATCTGGTCACAGTTGGGAAGGCTTCAGTCCTGACCCATTCATCCATCGGTGAGGGCATGCAGTGAGGGCACAGGGCAGAAGACACCTGCTCACATCACCAGGGGGGGCAAAAAGAAGAGTGCTATAATTCCCTTCAAGGCATCACACTTGGTGACCTAAAGACCTCCTCGTAGGCTTCTAAAATTCCTTTATCTCTCATATGACTGGACCTGGGGGCCCAGCCTTAACACTTAGGCTTGCAGAGGACATTGCTGATCTAAACTACAGCAAATGTTTAAATGCAGGTTTGTTGCTCATAGTAGCAAAACAATCATGATCATCTGCAAGGTTGAGGGTAAAAGGCCATGAAATAACCCACTTGTTTATCTCATAAATTCAGTAAAAACATAAAACACCTTTTCCTGAGCATCTTCTGTGTTCCATATGTTGCTAGATATGGTGAAAGTCCGTGAAAACATTCCTGACATTTCATCTTCAATGGATTATTCTCTGGAAATCTGCTTTCAAATTCCCAAAGAATCTAGGCCATTTTAAACAGATCTTAATGACCAACACAAATACAACTTACCATTTTTATTTTCCACTCTGCTCTTTTCTCCTCCTTAGCGGTCAACTTTCTCACATGAAAAACAGAAGCTTTAGGGGAATATCTTTTCCATCTTTGTATCAATTGGTATGAGTAGGTTTCTTCATATTTTTCTCTGTCAAGAAGAGGAAGAAGAAAAAGAGGAGGAGAAGGAGGAAGAGGAGGAGGAGGAAAAGGAGGAAGAGGAGGAGAACGAGGAGGAAAAAGAGGAAGAAAAAGAGGAAAAAGGGAAGAAGGGGAAGAAGAAAAAGGAGAAGGAACAAGAAAAAGAAGAAGAAGAAGAAGAAGAAGAAGAAGAAGAAGAAGAAGAAGAAGAAGAAGAAGAAGAAGAAGAAAAGAGGAAGAGGAAGAACATGTGGTGTATGCCTATAATTCCAGCACTGTGGGATGGTGGTGAGTTTGAGTCCAGCCTGTGTAACCTGATGAGACTGTGTCTCAAAACAAAAAACAATGATATACAAGTTTGGAAATGCAGCTCAGTGTGAAGGCTCTGTGTCAATCTTCAGTACTGAAAAAGGGGAATATAATAATGGCTATCAGACATTTATCTCAAGCAATGAACTTCTCCTGGTGAAGGGTTGCACACTAAATTTCTTCTCTGACTTGTAAAGGGCTTGGAAGTAGTCGCTTCCATCTTGACCACTAGGAAAAATTGGACAAACCGAAAAATCAGTGACTTTTTTAGGCCCTTTAGAAAACTAAGGCTGCAGATTGCCACTGTAGGATATGCAGAGACAGCTTCATTCCAAGAGACACAGCTATGCCTGCTTACCTGGACCCATTCACCAGTAAGAAAAGTGAGATAGAAATTTTAAAGTGTTGCTGATGACTGATTATCGTGGGAGAGAGAAATACCTGGCGACCTCTATATTTTTGTGGGGTTTACCTCCAGGAACCCCACCAGGTGTGCATGCTGAAGAGATGGAAAACCTATTGTGTCTCTGGTGCCTGGGAGGGGAAGAGTAATAGGTGTGAAGTCCTCACAGAGCTTCTCCACATCAGAGACCAACACTACAGGCCAAAACCTTGGTCAAAGCCTTGGAAGGACACTCCAATTATTCCAGTTCCTTATGACTTCTTGTTTTACTGGAGCAGAGGTTGAGATCATACTTCATAAGAGCCTAGAATTTAAGGAAATTGATTGGGAATCCTTCAGTTAGGGAAGGCAGTAGGCAGTAAATGAATATGGAAACATTATCCTATCAGTATGTAAAATTGTTACATATGGATTAAAATGATTTCTTAAAAGGTATAATATTGGGGAGGAACCTGTAAAAGTGTTAGCACTCAGACACAGCTTTATTAAAATACAGATTTTGTAAGAATTTAATAGCAAAAGATTTAACCTTGATGTATGCAAATTAGTACAACACTTCAGAAGTTCAGGGACTCTCAGGATGAAATACTTTAAGTGACAACCGAATTTAACCCTGTTACAAAGATAGGAAGACGATCTCTCTGAAAAGGGTAGGGAGCAAGGTGATGAGCTGAGTCACTTTGGAAATGATTGGAGACCCTAAGACTGTACCTAAAGAAACTGTAGCTATGTACTGTACAGTAGCCAAAAGGTTGTTTATCAAGGAGATATAGGTCAATGACAACAACAACAACAACAACGACAACAACACACACACACACACACACACACACGGCTTATGTGTGGTAGCATGGAACCATTAAGCAAATTTATGGCAAATACTGAAAATAATGTTTTTTGTTTCTCACTGTTGGAGGGAGATGTTACAATCAAATAAGAGGAGGCTAGACTGATCCAAGTAGTAATGGATTAGAATAGAGACATCATATGAATTCGTGTTTTGCTTAATATAGATGCAGGTGTTCATATATATAACTACTGATAGGTGTGTGTATATGCATGGGTTTATTAACACATATTGCACCGTGTGCTTTCAACAAAGGAACTTTGTAAGCAATGTCATCCCAGTATCCAGCAATAAGTAGCATACGTAGCACCTAATTCTTGGTTTCTAAAGCAATTCTCCAACAAAATAAACCAGGGCTACTTGGAGACATATCTGATTTTAAGATCAGGTAAGGAAGTGTGCAAAAGTAAATCCAGAGCATCTTGTAGTGTCAGAAAGTAAGATATTGCTTAATAAAAAAACACAGACACAGCCAGATGAATATTTCAAAGGCACTCGGGACCCAGTGGTAAGAACTCTCAGTGGACAATTCTGAAACAGTTTGAGAAATGCCAAAAAAAATTTTTGTATATTATTGGATTAAATCCAAAGTATAAAATAAGTATCCATGAATCCATATTGATTTCAGTCAGTGACGGAGTGCATAAATAAATGAGAAAATCTAGACAAACATCCCATGCAGAAGACTTTCAAATCGTTTATGTAGATACTCAAGAGGGCAGAGCATAATTCCTTCCAATTTTTGAGAATTATAGCTGTAATACTTTTGCTAAATATTCCAATATGAGAAGAGGAAAAAAGAATGATTATAATGAACAAATCCTAAGATTACTGTCTTGGCTATGTGATTTCATTTAGCATTGTTAGTAATATCATGTTTATAGAATCTACCTGGATACAAGGTGATGAGAATGGTGTGTTACCTCTGTGAGTTTTCTTCTCAAAACCCATAAGCCCAGTCTAATTGTGAGACATATATCAGGCAAGTCCCAGTTTAGGGACATTCTACCAAATGCCTCACTGGTACTTCTCAAAAATGTCAAGATTATGAAAAATAACGGAAATCTGAAATGATGTCTTACTGAAGAGACACCTAAGGAGACCTGATGAATAAATACAATTCCAGAAGCTGAGTAAGAATACTAGGAAAAAGGAACAGAATCTGAATAATACATAGGCATTAATTAATAATATAGTATTAGTATGAATTCATTAATTGTGACATGCCAATGTAAGATGTTAATAATGGAGCAAGTTGGGATGTAGGTCATTTGAGAACTGTCTATATCATCTTCACATTTTTTCTAAAATCTAAAAGTATCATAAAATTTAACACAATTATTAAAAAAACAATGAGCATTGAACAAGGCTTGTTGAGAAGAATGCTTATGGGCAGGAGAGTCAAGAAAACCAATCAAGTGTGTGGATGCTAACTTGGGGGCAAAGGTTCCAGGATCCACTGAGTATGTGCAGCTAAACATCTAATTTGTTTAAATTCCTGACATGTTACATGACTATCATGTAAGGATTGCAGTTAAATTTTTAAAGAATGTGGCACATAGAGTGTGTTCTTTAGTTCATGCTGCCACTGCCATGACCACATGACACAGCTTGGCTGTCCACACTGATACTCAGCATCCACGAGAGTGTGTGGATAGCTATCACATTCAGACAGTCCTTCTTCATATTCAGCCCACAACTATACGACTGCCATGCAAACATATCCACTGTTGTGGAGATAGACAGCAAGTATTCTCCTTTCCCTAAACAGAAGCTAATTATTTAGCCAGATTTCTCTGTAGGCAGAATGCTTTTTCTCTGCCTTTTGTATGTGGGCAAACCAGTCTTTTTACGATTACAATTGAAGGAGCCATGTGGCCGGAATATTTATTATTCATGGTATAAATAAATGGTAATGCTTTTCCCATTTTGCAAAAACTACATGTATTCATTAGAGAACATTGTTAAGCCTTTAATCATTAAAAAGAAGAAATGAAACCACTGGGAAATTTATTTGTCATATGATTTTGTCACCTGCTTTATAAAACTAACACATATATTTTAAACATGTTTATGTTTGTGTGCTTAAGTATTATCATACAACTAAGTTTTATTTGCTATTAAGGGTCCTACATATATCAACTTCTCCATAGTTTATTGGTTTAATTACCTACTTTTGGGTGTTTGGGGAGCTCGTGTTTATTTCCTAAATTTTTGGTTATAGGGTTGGGTGATCAATATCCTTGCAATTAAATCTTTACCTATGTTTTTAATTATGCTACAGGGGTAATGTGTTATCATTGTTTCTTTGGCTGGTGGCCTCCATGAAAATATGATCTTCATGATCTTCAAATCAGTGTTGTGTTTGGGACAGAAAGTATGAGAAGGAAGATTGGGAAGCAGGGAGTTCAGAATCAGTACTTGGGTAATTCAGAATTTATATTTATGCTGGAATGAGCATTGAGTCTTACTTAGCATCCATACTGCTAATTGTCATATTCCACTGGCAAAGATTCCATCCAGAGACAGGTCTCCCTGTAAGTTGATAACCTTATCCTTGAATCTCAGCTGCATTATTTAGTCACAACAAGACTTATGGTTCCATGTGTCATTATATTCATCTGTAAGATGGAGGACATACTGTGGGGATTCAAAGAGATCATACATGTAAAGTCACTAGCACCTAACAAAGGCTCATAAGAAAAAAAAAAAAAAAGAAAGAGAAGGAAAAACATGGATTCCATCTACCTGAGTGATAATTACAAGTTTTCCTTGGCCCACAGCAAGGCACTTACTCCCCTGAACTTTGATCAACTTGTAATATCTAGGGTGTATTTTCCTTTTGACGAAACACAAAGATGGGTTTTCCTTCCTTTTCTTCCTTTATGTATCATCAGAATCTCAGGTCCTTCAAAGAATCCTACAGTTACAAAGTCACATGTATTGTAACCATGACTAGGAAGAATATCTATCTGGGAGGAACGGGGTCTTAACTCCTCAGGGGTCCCTTGATACATAAATATGCAAAATAATTTATATGGCAATTTTTAACCCCAGTACTTAGGAGAGGAAGAAAAGGGAAGATCCTACATGGGCAATTGTTCAGTAAATCCTAAAAACTCCTCACATGCTTTTCTTTTCACTTATCCTTTAGAGTTGTGCATTTTTACACAGTCTTAATTTGATCAAAAGGAGCCTGAAAAAAGAAGAAAAGAACAAACACTGTGTCTCTGGGCCTACTGGGGCTCCAGTCAATGGCTCTGCCCTTTACTGGCCTTGTGATCTTGGGCTCATCTTACCAAGTTTTTGTTTCCTCCTATACACAGTGAAAATAATCACAGATGGTTGTGATGATTTAAGTATGAAGGCTGGTGCCTGGCATATAGTAGCATTTGGCCATTTGCTAGGTCTTTTATTTACCCAAAATTTCCTTATGATACACTATTAAAGTTACCTTAGGACAGAAAATTATTCATGAATACATCCCTCCGTTATGTCTCCAGGGTACTTAAAATATTAGTTACCTAAAACCTACCTGAATGAACTTATTTTTGCCCAACTATAGTAGTTCATTCATTCATTCAGTTGTGCCAAGAATTGTAATGGGCACTGGGAATACAAAAATGAAGAACATTTACATTGCTCCTTGGAAACTCAGTCTTACATGGGAGACAAAGTAAACACGAAATTATAACTTGATAACAAAGTATTAGAGACATGGCAGAGGGAAGAATAAAGGCTTACCAGGGCATTGATCAGGGCCACGTAATCAAACCTCCCTGCCAAAGGCCTCCTGGTAGAGTGGACAGCTAAGCTGACTTCAATGAACCAGTAAAAATTAGGCTGATATAAGCCAAAATACTGTAATCCTCATAACAGCTCTAAAAATTTTTAAAGTATTCTTGCTTTACAAATGTGGAAACTGCCGGGCGTGGTGGCTCACTCCTGTAATCCCAGCACTTGGGAGGCTGAGGTAGGAGAATCATTGCGAGTTCAAGACCAGCCTAGGCTACAAAGTGAGCTCAAGGCCAGCCTGAACTGCACAGCGAGACCCTGTCTCAAAAAGACAAAAACAGATTCTGGAGTCGTGCAACGCTGCGCTGTGTGCAGGCAGTGCCTGCCTTCCCAAACTCTCCAGGTTTAGGGAGGCATAATCGTCGAATCACAGACGTATAACAGCCTGAGACATAGAACACTTCTGATTTTGCGGTTCTTTCCTTTTTCAAATATTTCTTCGTCCTCTGTTTAAGGAACACCTACGTGAGGACCAGCCACATCCCCTCCAAGACAATAGGATGGAAGAGCGATGCGGAGACAGTCACCGAGCGCCCCCAGCGGAGCGGTCGCACTCGGTATTGAAGTCCTCAGTGACCAACATCAGAAGTTGAGCCCATCAAAACTACAACCCGGCACTGACCTTCTGATTTCAGAAGCTCTACTCTTTCTGCAACCCACTCAAAGTTTTTCTTTACCATCTGAAGCCCACCAGGGGTTACTTCCTCGAGGTCGCGGTAAGACTGCTTTATCTTTCTGCTGGCTTCGATCTCCTGATGGCCAAAATCTCCAGGAATCATTGTCAGTAACATCAGCGAGAACAATTTCTTTGGTGGTCACATCAGCACCAAATCCAATCTTCATATCAACCAGCGTACAGTTCTGGGGCAACCAGGATTTCTCCAGTATTTCAAAAATAGCTTGTGTAGCATGACTCATGATATCCACTTCAGTTTGGCCTATAACAAGTCCAGCAAAGCAAAATTTTGCGGCAATTAGCTGTTCTTCAGACCACTGTGGATCATTATTAGCATCATCCTTAAAAAACAGCTCCACATTAGGTGGGTAAAACTTAAATCCTTCCTTGACGCTGGGATTTCTTTTGAGAAAAGAACCAGCTGCTATTCTTCTGCAGACCCATTCAATTGGAATCATTTCACACTGGGGTGCAGTGAAAGCTGTCTCCCCACATTTTCTGGTGAAAGCAGCCTTGATACCTGCTTCCTGTAACAACTCAGCAGCGACTGAATACTTCTGCAAGCAGAGAGGCATCGCAGCTCAGCTGCCCCCCCCCCCTACACTTGGAAGTCTGCTGAGCTCCTGCGGATGGGCGGGCCTACACTAACCCCCCGAGCCCAGCCGCGCCTAGCCATCTCCTGCAGAGGAGGAGCTGGGCGGATCCGGAGTCCCTGCAGAAGCCCGTTCCTTTGTCTGAAGGACTGAATACTTCTGCAAGCAGGGAGGCATCGCAGCTTCTTGAGGCACCTCAGCCTGTGGTGAGTGCCCAGCACAGTCTGCCCAAATCTCAGACTGTTCCGGACCCCCCAGGCTTCTGGGTGCAGAGAAGTGGAACAGTGGGTTAGAGGCCACTACAGCTGCCCCCCCCCCTACACTTGGAAGTCTGCTGAGCTCCTGCGGATGGGCGGGCCTACACTAACCCCCGAGCCCAGCCGCGCCTAGCCATCTCCTGCAGAGGAGGAGCTGGGCGGATCCGGAGTCCCTGCAGAAGCCCGTTCCTTTGTCTGTAGGACTGAATACTTCTGCAAGCAGGGAGGCATCGCAGCTTCTTGAGGCACCTCAGCCTGTGGTGAGTGCCCAGCACAGTCTGCCCAAATCTCAGACTGTTCCGGACCCCCCAGGCTTCTGGGTGCAGAGAAGTGGAACAGTGGGTTAGAGGCCACTACAGCTGCCCCCCCCCCTACACTTGGAAGTCTGCTGAGCTCCTGCGGATGGGCGGGCCTACACTAACCCCCGAGCCCAGCCCCGCCTAGCCATCTCCTGCAGAGGAGGAGCTGGGCGGATCCGGAGTCCCTGCAGAAGCCCGTTCCTTTGTCTGAAGGACTGAATACTTCTGCAAGCAGGGAGGCATCGCAGCTTCTTGAGGCACCTCAGCCTGTGGTGAGTGCCCAGCACAGTCTGCCCAAATCTCAGACTGTTCCGGACCCCCCAGGCTTCTGGGTGCAGTGAAGTGGAGCAGTGGGTTAGAGGCCACTACAGCTGCCCCCCCCCCCCCGCTACACTTGGGAGTCTGCTGAGCTCCTGACGGATGGGCGGGCCTACACTAACCCCCGAGCCCAGCCGCGCCTAGCCATCTGCCTGCAGAGGAGGAGCTGGGCGGATCTGGAGTGCCTGCAGAAGTCCCTTCCTTTGCCTAGAGGACTGTGGATATCTCTGCAAGCAGGGAGGGATCACAGGCTCCTGAGGAACTGTGGCCTGTGGAGAGCACCCTAACCCGGCTGCAATTGAAGAGCTGTGGATCTTCCAAGGGGCAGGTGGGCGCACAGTGTCCCTGAGGCCCAGCTTGTCTGGAACTGCGGAGTTCTGAGCAGACAGAGGAGGGACACTGGTTCTGCAGGCCCAATGGCTTGGGGTAGTGCGGTGGCAGAGGCTCAGTAGCTCCAAGCATAGAAGGGGATTTTCAACAGATCCTGAGGAAGCTTTCAAATAACACTTGAAACACAGAAATATACAAAATGACAAAACGAAAGACCAAATTACAACCTCAAACCTCCAGCCAATCTCAGGAAACCCTAGGAGCAATGTATATAGAAGAAAATATATCCCATCCACCTCATATATCGGACATAATAGCTACTGAAGTTGACAAACAACTCCAGGAAGCTTTAAAGAAATTCAAACTCGAAATAATCTTCCAGATAAAAGAAGAAATGATAAAAGAAATGAAAGAGATTCTAAATATATCTAAAGAAAACACAGATAAAAAATTGGAGGAACTAAACAAAAAGATAGAATCCCTAGACGAGCAATATAAGAAACAAACAGAATACATAATGCAGATGCACAGAGATATACAGGAAATAAAAAACTCCACTGAAAGTTGTAAAAACCGCCTTAATGAAAGTGAAGATAGAATTTCAGACCTTGAAGACATGATTGCAGCTAGTGAACAGGAAAGGAAAGATCTTTTGAAAATAACAAGGAATCAGGAAACAACAATTCAACAACTGCAAGACGATGCAAAGAAGAATAACATAAGAATGATAGGGATTAATGAAAGAGAGGGAGACAACATAAAGGATGTCAAGCGGATATTTAGAGAAGTAATAGCTGAAAATTTCCCAAGCATGAGATCAGAAACTGACATCAAGATCAGTGAAGCATATAGAACTCCAAACACTCATAACCAAAATAAAACTACACCCAGACATATAATAATCACCATCCCAGAAATCCAACACAAGAATAGATTACTAAAAGCTGTCAGAGAGAAAAGACAGATCACTTATAAAGGAAAACCTATCAGAATCACAGCAGACTTCTCAGCACAAACGATAAAGTCAAGAAGAGCATGGAGTGAAATATTCCAGATCCTAAAGCAAAATGATTTCCAACCAAGACTGATATATCCTGCAAAACTATCATTCAAAATAGATGGTGCAATACGATACTTCCATGACAAAGAACAGCTGAAGAACTTCATGAACACCAAACCGACCCTGCAAAAAATATTGAAAGACAGTTTAGATACACAAAGGAAAAAACCACTAAGCAAAGCAAATAATTAAACAGAACAGAAAGATAAAGATGCAACAGCAGAGAGATAACATTCCTACAATTAACCAGCATTTAACAGTAATAACCATTAATGTAAATGGTCTCAATGCACCAATCAAAAGAAACAGACTAGCAGAATGGATCAAGAAACAAAATCCAACCATATGCTGTTTACAGGAAACCCATCTAACCCAGAAGGATACTCACAGACTGAAAGTCAAAGGATGGAAAACAATTCTTCATGCAGCAGGAATCCAAAAAAAGGCAGGAGTAGCCATTCTGTTTGCAGACAACGTGAACTTTAAACCAACAATGACCATAAAGGACAAAGAAGGTCACTACATACTCGTAAGGGGAAAACTCCAAGAGGAAGAGATAACTATCTTAAATATATACGCACCAAACTCCAGAGCACCAAGTTATATAAAACAATTATTAACAGAAATGAAAACTCAAATTATCAGTAACACAATTGTAACAGGAGACCTTAATACGCCATTGACACCAAGGGACAGATCAACCAGACAGAAAATGAGCAAAGAAATAACAGAACTGAATCATACCTGTGAACAAATGGGTTTGATAGACATATACAGGATGTTCCACCCAACAACATCAGAATACACATTCTTCTCAGCAGTACATGGATCATTTTCTAAAATAGACCATATATTAGCTCACAGAACATATTTAAACAAGTGCAAAAGACCTGAAATCATCCCTTGCATGTTATCGGATCATAGCGCTCTGAAATTAGAAATTAATGATAAAAGATACTGCAAAAATCCCACAAACACATGGAAACTGAATAACACACTCTTGAGTAATCAGTGGGTCACAGAGGAAATTAAAAAAGAAATCAAACAATACCTAAAAGAAAATGAAAATACAGATACAACTTACCGGAACCTGTGGGATGCAATGAAAGCCGTCCTGAGAGGAAAATTTATTGCACTGAGTTCCCACATCAGGAAAACAGAATGAATACAAATAAATAACTTGATGCTACACCTCAAACAGCTAGAAAAAGAAGAGCAAGTCAAGCCCAAAGCCAAAAGAAAGAGGAAATTATAAAAATCAGAGCAGAAATCAATGCAATAGAGACTAAGAAAACAATCCAAAGAATCAACAAATCAAAGAGTTGGTTCTTTGAAAGAATAAATAAAATCGATAAGCCCCTAGCCAACCTTATTAAAAAAAGGGAAGAAAAAGCTCAAATTCATGCAATAAGAAATGAAAAAGGAGAAATCACTACAGACCCAATAGAAATACAGAAGATCATCAACACCTACTTCGAAAACCTCTACTCTCAAAAGTTTGATAACACAGAAGAAATAGACAGATTCTTAGAAGCATATGAAGTGCCAAAGCTAGATCAAGAGGATGTAAAACTGTTGAATAACCCAATCTCTGTTACTGAAATTGAAAATGTAATTAAGTCCTTACCCACCAAGAAGAGCCCAGGCCCAGATGGATTCACTGCAGAATTCTACAAGAAATACAAAGAAGACCTAATGCCGACACTCCTCAAACTGTTCAATGAAATTGAAAGGGAAGCAATCCTTCCTAAGTCGTTCCTGGAAGCAAATATTACTCTAGTACCAAAACCTGAGAAAGACCCAACTAAAAAAGAGAACTATTGACCGATCTCCCTAATGAACACAGATGCAAAAATCCTCAATAAAATATTGGCAAATAGGATCCAGCAATTCATCAAGAAGATTATACACCATGACCAAGTGGGATTCATCCCAGGAATGCAAGGATGGTTCAACATACGCAAATCAATAAATGTAATCCACCATATCAATAAAGCCAAAAATAAGAATCACATGATCATTTCTATAGATGCAGAAAAAGCCTTCGATAAGGTCCAACATTTATTCATGATAAAAACTCTACAGAAAATTGGAATAGATGGTCTTTACCTCAATATAATAAAGGCCATTTATGACAAACCAACAGCCAGCATCATTCTAAATGGCCAAAAATTGAAAGCCTTTACTTTAAAATCAGGCACAAGACAAGGATGTCCTTTATCACCACTCCTATTTAATATAGTACTGGAAGTACTAGCCAGAGCAATTAGGCAAGAAAGAGAAATAAAAGGGGTAAAGATAGGAAAAGAAGAAGTTAAGTTATCATTGTTTGCAGATGACATGATACTCTACATAGAAGACCCCCTAAACTCCATTGAAATACTCTTAGATACAATAAATAAATTCAGTAATGTGGCTGGATACAAAATCAATACTCAGAAATCAATAGCATTCCTATACACGAACAACAAAATTACAGAGAGGGAAATAAGAGAAACTGGACTATTCACATTAGCAAGCAAAAAAATGAAATATTTAGGAATTACTCTTACGAAAGAAGTGAAAGACTTATACAGTGAAAACTATAATACACTGAAAAAGGAAATTGAAGATGATCTCAGAAAATGGAAAGACATCCCTTGCTCATGGATAGGAAGAACAAACATTGTGAAGATGGCCATTCTCCCAAAACTCTTATACAGATTCAATGCAATCCCAATAGAAATACCATCAACATACCTTATAGATCTAGAGAAATCACTCCTAAATTTCATCTGGAACCAGAAGAGACCTAGAATCGCAAAGGCAATTCTAAGCAGCAAAGGCAAAGCAGGAGGCATCACAATCCCTGACTTGAAATTATACTACAAAGCAACAGTAGTAAAATCAACATGGTATTGGAATCAAAACAGAGGCGAAGATCAATGGAATAGATTAGAAGATACAACCACAACTACAAACACACTCAACCACCTTATCTTTGATAAAGGAGCCAAGCAGGTTCACTGGAAGAACGACAGTCTCTTTAATAAATGGTGCTGGAAAAACTGGCTCTCCATTTGCCGAAAACTAAAGCTAGACCCATGTCTATCACCATGTACTAAATTAAAATCTAAATGGGTCAAAGATCTGAATATTAAAACAGAAACACTAAATCTATTGGAAGACAAAGTGGGTAGAAACCTTGGAGACATAGGAGTAGGTAGAGAATTCATGAACAGGACTCAAACCGCACGGGAAACACTTCCCAGAATCAATAACTGGGACCACATCTTATTAAAAAGTTTCTGCATGTCAAAAGAAATCTCCAGCATAGTGAAAAGAAAACCCACAAACTGGGAAAAGATTTTAGTGAACTCTCTCTCAGACAAGGGACTCTTGTCTAAAACATATAAAGAATTAAAAAAACTCAGACCTCCAAAATTCAAAGATCCAATCCAAAAATGGGCATCTGAGATGAATACGCAATTCTCAGATAAAGAAATGCAAATGGCAAATAAATATATGAAAACATGCTCATCATCATTGGTCATCAGAGAAATGCAAATTAAAACCACACTGAGATTCCATCTCACTCCTGAAAGAATGGCCAGGATCAAGAAAACCAACAACAACAAATGCTGGAGAGGATGTGGGGAAAAAGGAACTCTCCTGCACTGTTGGTGGGAGTGTAGACTGGTACAGCCTTTGTGGAGGTCTGTCTGGAGGTTTCTCAAAAAGTTGGGATTGGAAATCCCATTTATTCCAGCTATTCCACTTCTAGGCATATTCCCAGAAGAACTGAAAGCATCATACCACAGTGATTTATGTGCACCTATGTTTATAGCAGCACAATTTGTAATCGCCAGATCTTGGAAACAACCCAAGTGTCCATCAACTGAGGAATGGATAAAAAAGTTGTGGTATTTCTATACAATGGAATATTATTCAGCTATAAAGAAGGATCACATTGAGATATTTATCAATAAATGGGCGCAGCTTGAGACCATACTCATAAGTGAAATAAATCAATCTCGCATGTATGAATACCGAGTAGTTTCCCTAATGTAAGTAATGATTCAAATATATGAAAATATGTGGCAATCATGATTCCCCATTATGTGGCCTTGAAGCCTTATAAAATTTTCACTTATTAATTAGAAAGGCTTTATTCCGGGCTTCTTGATATGGAAATATTTGAAGCTATAGTATATGAAGTTTTATCCAAATATCTCAAGGAAAAAGACAGACACTATGGTAACTATTATTCTTTAAAAAAATTATTTAGTTATTTCTTATGTTTATTTTAATTAAGGGAAAAATTTAAAAAATTAGGATATATAATAGTAACTCTTTTCGATTTCCTATTAACTTGTTTTGAAGTCCTGTAATGCTCCCATGATCTTGTTTTGACTGATTAGACTCTGTTCCATTCTGTGGGATAGTATCAGGTCCGAGGGTATAGGCAACTACTTTGAAGGCAGTAAGATTCACTAAGATGCCCATTCTGGTTTGACTATTGTCTCCTTTGGAAGTCCTGTAATGTTTACAATGTCTAAGTTTTATTGGTCTTGTTCTCTACTGTTTTGTCCAACTTTATAATATCTAATGAGATAGACAAATCTTTTTAAGGAAACAAGAGACAACGTTGATAACTATTGTTAATAACCGTATACTCTGTTCTACATCATGTGCTAAGTCTATCCTTGGTTTTCACTGACAGCTTTGTTCTGCCATATTTGACTTTATTCTCCCCCCCCCAAAAAGTAATAAGAACTAACGAGTAATAAAATCTAAAATGTGTAAATTTTGTTGTAAAAAGAGAGGAAGGGGAAAAAAGAGCTCTAACGGATATAACAGCAAGTGTGTATAGGGATGTTGAATAGCTGACTATATTAATGTTTTTGGATCATTGAACACAGCTGTTTGTAGTCTCTCTGTTTGAATGTCTACTTTGTATTCTTTGATACTGCGATTTGAGCAACTATTTCCAAGATGATAATATGTAATCTATTAACAGGTGATTTCTTACTGTTATGCTTTTTTTTGTAGTTCTGTATTATATGTAACCTTACACTGCTTTGTTTTGTTTTGTGTTTTTCTCTTTTTCCTCTTAAATAAAAAAAAAAAAAAAAAAAAAAAAAAAAAAAAAAAAAAAAAAAAAAAAAAAAAAACAGATTCTGGCTGTGCTCGGAGAACTGTGGAATTTCCAGCAAGCAGGCGGGCGCACACTATCCCTGGAGCCCAGCCTATTTGGGACTCTCGCACCCTCTGGGTGCAGAGTAAGGGCTGGGCGGATCTGGGGTTCCTGCATCCGCTGTGTGTCTGGAAGACTGTGGATTTCTCAGCAAGCAGGTGAGCATCACCAGTTCCAGAGGCCCCGCAGCCTGCGGTAAGTGCCCAGTGCACTCTGCCCCAAGCCCAGACTGTTCAGGACCCTCCAGGCTTCTGGGTGCAGTGAATTGGCTAAGTGGGTCTGAGGCATCTACATCCACCTCCCCAATCTGGCTGCGCTCTGAGAACTGTGGAGTTTCCAGCAAGCAGGCGGGTGCACAGTGTCCCTGGAGCCCAGCTTATCTGGAACTAGGGAGTTCTAAATAGGCAGAAGAGGGCCACTGGTTCTAGAGGCCCAGTGGCCTGGGGGAACTGTGTGCCAGAATTCCAGGAGCTGTGAACATAGAAGTGGATTTCCAACAGACCCTGAGGAAGCTTTCAAATAACACTTGAAACACAGAAATATAGGAAAATGACAAAACGAAAGACCAAATTACAACCTCAAACCTCCAGCCCATCTCCAGAAACCCTAGGAGCGATGTATATAGAAGAAAATATATGCCATACACCTCAAATATCGGACATAATAGCTACTGAAATAAACAAGCAACTCCGGGAAGCTTTAAAGGAATTCAAACTCGAAATAATCTCCCAGGTAAAATAAGAAATGATAAAAGAAATGAAAGAGATTCGGAATATATCTAAAGAAAACATAGTTAAAAAATTGGAGGAGCTAAACAAAAGACAAAAACCAAAATAGACAAACAAACAAAAAACAAATGTGGAAACTGAGGGCCCAGTAGACTTAAGTTGTTCAAGACCATCCTCAAAAATGAGGACACAGTGAAACCAAAAGGAACTGGAGTACACAGCGCTAACCATCTGTCCTCTGCCCTGTGTCACCTCTTCAAGACTGGAAATAGATCAGTGACCCTGTAAGTTCTAGGAGCATGTCAGGAAAGGCTGCCTACTTGAAGGATGTCTGGTGACTCACTTTGAAGTTTCCTCCCAGTCCTCTTCCTCTTCCTCACTATAGCTGTAGGAACTGCAGGTCTTTTCTTCCCAGGAGTATGCTGGGGATTTAGAGAAGGCAGAAACTCAGCTTTGCTCTCATTGCCCAGTCCTGGCTGTGGCTTGCAGGAGCCTCAGCCACCTCCCACTCATCATTTTTTCTTCCAGGGACAGAGTTATGGCCCCCAAGAGAGGTCTGTTCCACCAGAGTAGTCAGTTACTAATGAGCTTCATGCTGCTTCTCCGCCCCAGCTCCCCTGCCATCCTCCACTCCCATCTCCCAGGTCACCTTCATCTGGCATCTGGAGATGATTGGGGGTGTGTTTGTTTGGGGGTGTTCAGCCCTGAAGCTGGAGCATGCTCTTAGATTCCCTGTGAATTCACTGGATGTGAGCCAATTGGGGAAGAGAGGGTTTCAGCACCTTGGACCGCATCCAAGGACAGACAAGCCTAACCTCAGTACCTCAGGCTGCAAGCTCCCTGCCTGCTGGGACAAAGCCAGCTTCCTTATGGACCACCAAGCTCTGGTATCCTCTGCCAGAATCCTGAGACCCTTTGTAGCTCTTGTGCTTATCAGTGGATGATTGCACAATGCCATATGGATTCAAATGAGGAACATCAATATCATGATAGCTACGATTTACTTTGGACTTGCTACATGCAAGATACTCTTACGAATCTTACTTACATTATTTCCTGTGCTGCTAAAATTTAAGGTAGGTAAAATTACTGTCTCTCTTTTTTTAAGTGAGAAAATGAAAGCTTATAGGGGTTAATTTGTCTATCTTCCTATGACTGAAAGTGGCAGAATGAGGGCTTCCCAGTCTGAGACTTTTAACTATGAACATGTAGGGAAAGAAGCAATTGTTTGCGTACTCTCTGTGTGCTGAATGTCCCACGTAGCTTATCTTGATGAAGCTTCCAAACTACCCTATGGCACTAAACAGGCACTAAAATTATGACTATTACACATGACAAAATGGAGGTTTAGAGAAGTTAAGATGTTTGCTATGCTAACAAATGAGCAAGTGACTGACCTGGAATTTTTCTAGTTACCATACTACCCAGCTCTCCTGTGTCAGTGTCCCCAAGGAACTCATGTATAGTGATGCCTTGTCCAGCTGCACTGTTCCTTGTTACTGGTGGTCAACTGCATCTCTGGAATTTTCTGGAAAATTCCAGAAGTAAGCAACTGAACAACTGACAATTCTACATTGTGCACCTTTCTTTACAATCATGACCTCATCCCCCTCTGTCCTGTTGGCAGCATGAAGCATCCTTCTGTCTGGTGTAGCCACACTGTATGTCCGACCTGCCCATTGGTAGGATTTAGGTTATCAGATGGTCACCATCTCACTGTTTGTGTTGAAGTCTCCTAAAACAATGTTACAAAGCCTGCATCACCTACATTCATCTCATTGCACAGGCCTCATGTCTTATCATGTTTCACAAGGAGGCTCAGTATCTTGAGTGAGAAATAGAGGGAGAACATTTGCATAAAGTTGATTATAGGACATTGTAATTTTCACTTTATTATTATTTTTATTAGACTTTGTTGCACCCAATATATAAATTAAAGTCTAAGGACACATGTAAAGAAAAGTCATGGTTTGTATAGAATCTGGATTCAGGCAGCCTCTAGGGTCTTAACATATATTGCTCATGAATAAGGGGGACTTCAGCGCAGCTAGAACATCAGAATGCATCCTCATTTGACAATAGGACTTTTCAGAGGTAATCAAGTTAAAATGAAGTTGTATTGGATTAGGGTAGACCCAAAATCCGATAGCTGGTGATTCTATAAGTGAAAAGAGAAATAGGTGAAAAGACAGAGACACAAACCCACAGAGAACACAGCCTTATGAAGACAGATGCACAAGCTAGAGGAATTCAGCACAGGGCCAAGGAATGCTGAGGCCTGCTGGTAGCCACCAGGAGCAGAAAGCAAAGAGGCAGGGTTCTTTCCTAGAAATGTTGGAGGGGGCATGATCCTGCCAGCTTGAAGTTGGAATTCTAGCCTCAGACTTCTGGACCTGTGAGAGATTAGGTTTCTATAATTTTACACAGCCCAGCGTGTGTTGATGGATTATGGCAGCACTGGGAATCTAATGTATCATCTGAGGAATGTGCTATGTCCTTGAGAATAGGAGACTAAGCTTAATGTTCCTGGAGAGTTCTTTTTGGATCCAAGAAATACTCTTCTATGATTTTTTTCTGAAACCATAAAATGATCCTGCAACTTCTGGGGTGACTGAGAGGAGAGAGAGGGAGCTCACAGCTACCTAAAGGGTCTAAATGCACAGACCCCTCCATCAGCACATGGGTTTCTCTGGAGCAGGGAAAACAGGCCTCAGTTTTTCAGCAAGGTGGCCTTGGATGAGCAAGTTACTTCTTTGGGCTCAGTATTCATATCATAAAATGCGACTGATTCTACTCTTGCAATGATGAAGATTAAATAAAGTGATGGGTACATAATGCTTGTGGCATAGAAAAGCGAATTATGTAAATTAGGTCCTTACTTTCATCTTTGGGACAGTCCTTTGTGAGTAGTGGTATGTTCAAAAAGCTAGCCCCATGAGGATCAAGCAGGAAGGACCAAGGCTATTTGCAGATGAAAAGTGAGGTCAGAGATGCCCCAGTGGGTTGGTCCTCTGAGGGTTTGGCATAGGAGCACTTTGTATGGGCAAAGGATATGGGCAGAGTTTTGCAGATCGGACCCACATAGCATTCGCTGACCCATCACTGCATCCTGATCAATGGGCAAGGTGCCAACGGAGGGAGGAACCTCCTAGAAAATGTGTGCTAAATTGGGGTGGCTCACTCCGTAGGGGAGTGTAGCAGCACCTTTCTATATTTAGATTCTATCTTTGTCAAGCACAAAGACTTACTTTGACAGGGCTCTAGTTTTTCATTTCTGAAAAGCCACTCAACCATAGAGCTTGGAGTTTGTGGGGAGAGGGGAGGAGGAGGAGTTGCTCTGACTTCTCTCTCCAATTCTGAACAGATGGGATCAGAACAGGGCCCTTCTACATCCCCAGCCAAGAGACCCGAGTGTTGGCAAATGTCCCAGGACACAGACAATAGGGTGTGATGGCAGCTTCTCAGGACTGGCTTTCCCGGGGCAGGAGGCTTCCCTTGGGGCTGGCAAGGCCATTTCTTCAGATTCAGAAAAAGGATTTAGAGAGTGGAGGAGGCTACAGTGAAGCAAGTCCTGACAGCTTACCCTGGATAACTAGGACACAGCTTGTGGGAGCCCAGCCCAGTGGCCCTGCCATCTGACCCTTCTTCTGCCTCTTCTAGGAGCACTGTTTAGGAAGACAAGCAAAATTGGCCAGGGAATGCTGGTTGGTTTGGGCCTGGAGAGGGAGACCAGTAACTGGGTTAGGAGATAAGGGGTGAAGGAGGAGGATCAGGCTGCTAGGATGGCATGTGCCACTGGAATTCAGCCTTTCTCTTTATGGATGAGGCAGGATTTTGATGTGATGAGCAGGAGCAGTTGGTTTCTGAGCATGTCTGACATAGAAATGATGCAAATGTTAGGTAAGGAAAGAGTGTGTTGATTCACACATCTAAATACAGTTGGAAAGGAAAGAAGCTGTTTCCAAAGAGGCTCTTAAAGGCACCTGAGCCCAGACTCTGCCTTCAGAAAGATACATTTCAAAATCACCCATGGAGGATGACTGAACGACAATCCCTCCATTCATCTCCTGTTGACTCTGTATTGCAGTCTAAGCCACTTTTATTCCACATAAGTCCTCAGCCCCCTTCCTTCCTGAGTAGGAAGGACTTACTCTGTTCTTCACTGAAATTAAGTCCATCTGGCACAATATCCCTTGACTTCTTTCCTCTCTATCTAAAAACGTGCTGATCATCAGCCTAACAGATTGTAAACTCCTCGAGGGCAGCACCCTGCTTAATCCCTTGCTCGTTTTCCTGTCATCTGGTATAAAAAAGAGGGAGAAAGTAGAATAAAAGGGGGGGGGAGAACGTAAAAGTGAAAAGGATCTGAGAGAGAGACACATACATAGAAAGAGACAGAGACAGAGAGAGAGAAAGGCAGAGACAGTGAAAACAAAGTAATAGACACGCCTAGAGAAAACCAAAATTGCTATTATATGGCAGGCACAGAACTATAGATATGTCAAATATATCTAACAGGGGAGAAGCAAACAAACATGCTACTGGATTTACTGTTTAAACCACTAAGGATCATAAATGCTAGTTATCACCTGCAAAACACTTGCACATGAACACAGATAAAAACAGTAATTTTCCCTCTCTGTGGTTACAACGATCTGTCCCCGTTTTGTGCCACACACACACACACACACACACACACACACATTTTAATTAATATCAGCAATCAAGCATGTTAGCTTTTGTCCTACCTGATTTTACATATGCTTGAACAAATGTAAACTTTCTCCACTCTATTTCTTCATAAGAAACAACTTCCTACTATATCCATTTGCTCCATGTTTAGCCTTTTTCATTAGTAACTGTTTTGGTCAATATACATAGATCTAAGTAATTCCTTTAATAATGAAATCACTCTCCTTGGAACAGAGGCAAAAGAATTGTCTATTGACAGACATTCAGGTTGGTTCCAGTCTTCATTTTATGCTATGATAGACAATTATCTAATAAAGATCTTTGACCCATATATATATATATATATATACTAGTGACCCACATATATACTAGTGTTTTTATTTCTCTATGTTGGATCCCTTCAAGTGGGATTGCTGTGCTAAATGGATACAATTGTTAAATTTTATTAGATATATCCAATTTAATTTCCAAAAATGCCACTGTAATATGTATTTTCATTAGCTGTAGAAGAGAGATTTATTTTCCTATACAGTCTCATCTGTAATGAGATAGAATCAATCTTTAGCTTTCCTGCAGTGAATGAGTGAAAATGTTATTCACTGTTGTTTTGATTTTGTTTCCCTAACAGTTAGAGAAGCCTAATTCCACTTCAAGCGTGTACTGGCTGTTAGGATGTTCTCGTCTGATATTTTTCTCTGCAGATCTTTTCTCCCCCTCTTCTGCCCCTCTTTTCTTTTCCTTCTTCTTAATGAGATTTTCACTTTATCTTATTAATCTATAAGGGCTTATTTTATATTGTTCATCAAACACATAATATATATTATATATATTATTTAATTTAATATTTAGAATAATAGCTCCCTGAATGTGCAAAGGTTACAGAAGTCATAGAAAAGAGAGGTATTTAACACATTAGGGAAAAATGTGTGCATGTGACATTTGCCAGACACCGCATGGCTACTAGGGTATTCACAGTTCACAAGCTGTTCAGATTATCAGTATCAGATTCCATTATAATCCTTTCAGTGATGTCACAGGTGTACATGTGCTGCTGGGTTTTAGGGGTTATTATATTAAAAAATCAAGTACCATGCAAAGGTCAATGTGGAAAAGAAAATGGGGAATGCACTATTCAACATGATTCCAAGCTTTGAGAAATTCTATAGTCTCCACAGTTGCATGAAGCCTACAAGTGATTATGTTTCTTATGATAAAATGGTTACATTATATTTTTCATGTTATGTATGTTAACATGATAAAGCATATATGTATTTATTAAAATTATTTAGATCTATCTACTCATTCGGTGGAAGTCTTAAGTATTTCTGTGAAAAATTTACTGAAATACTAAAGTGTTGTGTTCTAACCAAGCTTGGGAATCTCTGATTTTGAGTAATCCAAGGAGTTCAGCGATCGGAGGTCTATTTTTTTTCATAAATGTAGAAGCTCAGGTTTGTATTTGTTCAAGATTGGAGCTAGAGAGTAACAGAATATGGACTTGGATTTAATTGCACTTTTGTTCTTATCCTGGATTTTCTTGCTTCAAAAACCTGACATGATTCATACAGTGATCCAAATATATAATGGGCCTGTGACCTCAGAGGAAAGCTGCCCTCCTTCCTGAACTGCAAACCCTGACTCTTGTCTTCTGTATTTCTATTGATTATTCCTCCTGTGTCCTGTATCTTTAATCTTTGCCTCTCCACTGTATTCTTTAGCTCATAAAAATTCTTAACCCTCATTTTAAATAAAGAGGGTAGATGAAAAATCCTTTGACATTTGTAAGTCACTAAGTCATTTTGATACTACAGTAGCCATGGGAAGGTCTTTTTGATCACAAACTTATTCACAGTTTGCTGGTACCTGGCCTTAATCACTTTACATTATCCTTCTACCACACCTTGCAATTTAGCCTCCTATATGCTGCTGAAATAATATTCTTCAATGCTATCATATAATTTTCTAATTACAAATTTCAAGATTCTTTTAAAGATTCCCATCCAGTTTGTGTACATCAGAACTGCACTCAACACAAGCTTGAGACACAGTTGGCACTACAAAGCTATATTCAGTATCTTTCCGCAATTCTGGGCCCATGTTAGTTCCCAGCTAATATGTGAGCATCCTGAGCTGAGTAATGTCATGAAAGGATTAGCTGTGTACAGCAATTTTCCTGTCAGCCCCTGCAATGAAGACAGCCAATGCTGAATGTAGCTTTGGTCCAGACTCAAAGGTCCAACGACCAGAGGGTCATTGTGCAGAGCCAGGAGATGGCCCCAGATAAAACAGAGAGCAAATTTCTTCTTCCTCCTTCTTATCCTGTTTATGCACTGTGGATTTGAGGATGCCTCCTTACATCAGCGAGGGTGAATTTTACTCAGCTTAGTTTCAAAGGATAATCTTTTCCACAAACACTTTCACAGACACAGTTTAAAAACAATGTTTTATCAGCCATCTGGGCATCTCTTATGACTTATATGTAGATGTCCCCAAGAGGTTCATTTGCTTATGTAGTTTGGGTTTAGGGAAGTGACTCGATCATGGGATGTGGTACTCATCAGTGGAAGTGTGACACTAAGTGTGACACTGGGAGGTGAAGCCTGATCTGAGGAGGTGGGTCCTGGAGGAGTGGCCTGGGAGGGTCTGTCTCCCTGTTTCTTCTCTTGATCTCTCTTTGTTTTGCTGTGTGCCCTCAGCTGTTTCTCCTCTGCTGTGCTGCCCTGCTTGGAGCCGGCCCATCGTGGACTGAAACCTCTACAAACAGTGAACCAAAATAAAACTTTCACCCTTTGGAGTGGTAGGTGTCAAATATTCATCTCAGCAATGAAATTAAGACAGCATCTCTTAATCCAGTTGAGCTGACATGTAAGATTAGCTGTCATGGGTTGGGGCTCAGCTTGCCTGGCAATCAGTTCTCAGTTTGATTCCCAGTACAAAAAAAAAAAAAAAAAAAAAAAAAAAAAAGAAAGAAAGAAAAAGAAAAAAAATAGCCATCACACCCATGTCACACTCTTGCTTTTTCTGTTTGTTTATTTGTTTTTGAGGATAAATGGTAGTAAAAATACAAAAATTTCTAATTTATCCAAAGCCAGCCTTAATAATTTTTTACATAATCTTGAACAATTTATTTAACCTCTGACCCTTACTTTGTTCACATGTAAAATAAAATAATATTATTAAATGATAACAACAATGCACTGCTTATCACTGTTATAAGGACTATGGCAGGTTACATGAAATTATGTAATTAGTTCTTGACATTTAGTAAGACAAGAAACTAGAAGACGATGTAAGTTAGTAACCAAACCATCACTGACATTGTCATCAGCATCTCCAACCCTCTGCATTATCATTTCTTCTATAAGTAGACCCAGTACTTTGTCAACTGTTGAAAGAAAAGATGTTTTAAGGGAAAAAGTACTGGATTGGGAGTGTAAAATCATTGCATTGAAACTCAATCAAATAATTGATTTGGGCAAACAACTCCATGCTGCCGAGGCTTCACATATCCCTTGACAAAAGGGGAAGGTCAAGGGCCAGGGATATGGCTCAGTGGCATAAGCACCTTGTCTGGCAAACACAAGGTCCTAAGTTCAATTGGTGGTACCAAAAAAAGGAGGGGGGTAAGCCCAGTGGTGTGCACTCACCCCATGACACCACAGATAAGGAGACATTCATGAATTATACATGGTGACACAGGTGTAAGCCCCAGTTGGGTTTGTTATTGTATCCATTAAGTTACCTTCTCATAGGGGGAAGGTTCTCCTCTAGAGATGCAGCTCCACCCCTCATGCCCAAAGCAAGGGCTCCCTGTCCACCTTTGTGTTCCTTACCAGTTCAGTTTGGTCAGAGAGTGCACAAATCAAGAAGCCCTTTTCCACTTTTACATTTATTCTAGACTTGAAATTCACATTTAACCCCCAATCTCCTGTAGGGCAAGAGGTTTAGCTTTGCCAGAATCCTTTTCTAACACAGTATGCTGTCTACTTGCCTGATAAGATTTTCAAACAAGGTGAGAATACTTCCAGAGGATCTCTGTATCTTAATGGAAAATTCTCCTGCAACTTTTCAGATACTTTATCTGAGACTAAATTTTAGCCTTCCCGACCAACATTGGAAAGTATGAAATATTACAAGATCCTTTCATGTTGTCTATTCATGCCACTCCCAGAAGCCGGTGGCAGATCAGGGAAGCTGATTAGAAATACAAAGGACATTAAAAAGGGAAGAAGAAGAAGTTGACACTGGGGCTTGAGGAGGGGAAACAGTGCTGAATGCAGACAGACACTTTGGTAACCATTAGGCTGGCTAGGAGTTTCTTCTTTATTATGCTCTGATTGCCACATACCCTGTGATGGTCCCAGATGTCCAGTGTGCCCTCGAGATTTATTTTCATGACTTAGAAAACAAGGCGACAAAATGCAACTGTCAGGAGGATATTATAACTAGAATCTGTTTTTAATGCAAAATCTTTAACTCTGCAACTTATCTATCTCCTGGAAAAGATTTCCCTGTCCAAATCCTCTCATGAAAACTCAGTGAAATGTACAGGGCAGAAAAAGGAGTTTCCTTTAACCGATAGCATTCACTGGTTTTTATGGTGTTATTCGTCTAAGTGACAAAGCCAGAAGGCAAACCTATACTTCTTTCTGACTTTTTATTGCTTTTCATCCCAGTGTGAACCAGTAGATGGGGAGGAAAGAAAGAAAGAAAGAAAAAAAAACCCATCTGGAATGCTGAAATGTGCTTAAGACATTTTTTTTTAAAGAAGAGAAGAAAAAAAAAATGACCAACAAATACCAGTCAAGTTTGTTACAGTCTGGAGAAAAATGCAATTGAAGTTTGGTTATTGCAAATTTTTCATGACTTCCATAGATCTAGCTAGAAGAGAAGCAGCAAGATTAAAAAAAGATACTTCCATGACTTGCACTTTGGATGAATGTTAGAGAGTTTAGAATACCCCTGTAAGTATGCTGTTTTACAAGATAGTGAGGCTCCCATTATCAGAGGTAATCAAGTATATATTGAATGGTCACTTGATGAATGGATCATAGAGTGAATTGAAACATTGGAAAGAAGGTTAGGAAGCTGTTGCTTGAAAACCTTTTTAGGTCTTAGACTCCATGACTCCATGACTCTTCAAGGTAATTTGAAATAAGAGAAGGAGTGAAGGGTCTTTGGTAGTGAAATAACAGAAATCTTATCTCTTTTTGATTCAGATGGCACTGAATTCTGATCATTTTACTTAGTGAGATGGTTTATATCCCATCGCATAGTGGGAGGAACCAACAATGTCGGATCAAATGGTTCACCAAAGCAGCAGAACAAGTTTACAGCAGAATGATTGAGAAGAAAAAGCTGTGGAGTACAGCGGCAGGGGGCTCAAATACTCAGGTTTCAGGGTCCATGCGTGTCTATTACCCAATTAAATACACGACCTCATTTTATTCCACAAATGTCTCTGGGAGACTGATACTATTTTTATCACTCTTTTAGGTGAGGAAACTGAAAGTCAGATAGCTTCAGTACTTGTCCCACATTTCACAGCAAGATAGAGGTAAAATTAAACATATTAAGTTGATTTTCCTGAGTGTACAGAGGTCATTTACACTCGACTCAGATTTTAGGGAAGTCACTTAATATTTAGTTCTGCTTTTCTCATTTGAAAAATAAATTTATGAATGCCCTTGGCTTGCTAATTTTCCCGGATTGTTAGATGTAGCAATAATGCAGAAAAAGTACCTTGTAGGTTACGTATAGTGTCTCTAATTTTTGAAAGCCCTGTGTCTCCTGATTGTGAGTTTGAGGATCTTTGTTTTTATTGGCTTTTTTGTCTCTCAAAGCAGCAGCTATGTGCCAGGTCCTGGAGCCTCTCAGAGTAGGCGATATCCTGTATGTGCTGAGACACTGTGAATCATGGCCCCGTACCTGCTAATAGGTGAGAGAAGGTGGCACTGTATTTGATGGCTTTCAGAAAACAAGGTCAGAGAAGAAACCACTTGACTGACCTTGACCCAGTGGAGCTGGTAACTCTCCTCTGTGGCCTGCTTGACACCTGAGCATTTCTGAAGTGAAACTCACCCAGGTGCCTTTGCTTGGAAGGTGCTTTCTCTCTGAGCTCCCATCTACAGACCTCCTCCTGCCCCTCTAGTCTGGAAGACTCCAACTCTGAGCCTCCTAACCTCTCTGCTACCCTAGTATCATTCCTGAACCAATTCAAAGTTAGAAACAATTTCTCAAAAAGTGGACTCCCCAGAGAGAAAACCCAAGAACTGAGCAGAGTTCCAAAGTCCACGAGGCTCTTCATCCCAGAGTCAAGAGACTTCGCATTTGTCTCCTGTCTCTGCCAACTGAAGCTGTCTTCATTCCACAGTCCTGTGCTTAGGGAGAAGATGGATGTGGGGTGTGGGAGGGAATTGTGGGTGCTGAGGGGCTCTGAGCTGATTTCATCTATTGTGGAGGGAGTGAGGGCAGTGGATGGTTCTTGGAGGAGTATGATCAAGCTGATTTGAAGGATGTGTCCACATTAGCAGGTAAGCAGGTGAAGGAAAGGCATCCTGCAGAAGGAAATGGCACAGGGAGATTGAAACTGCAGAGTGGCAGTGAGGGAACATGGCCTTAGCACACTCAGGAAACAAACTCCAGGAGACATCTCATATGATGCTATGGTAGATCATAAACGACCTTGTCTCCCAGAGAAATGCACCTTCATCTAACAGCAATTCCAGTCATCCAAGTCTGCCAGCCAATGGGGGTGCAGGTGGGGTATACCTGTACAAAAAAGCCACTCTTGGCTGCAGTACTAAGCAATGGGTTAGGGTAGACTAAGACTAGTAAGTGCACTCATGTTTAAGCTAAGGAAAGAGTGATGAAGAATTTCAGGGCACAACTTATTTCTTTGTGTTCTACTTTCCTCATGCCTAAAATGTGAGATTTCCCCACTTTTTATGACTACTAAGTTCTTCTTTCATAACTTTCTATTCATAGACCCCCAGTGTTTCAATAGGTATGTCTATTAAGATACTTTTATTAAAGAATAATTAGTTTTCCAATAAGTACCAATTTTAGTTGCTATAATTCCCACCAAAAGCCATTAAAGTGTGATTTTATTGGGGAGATATATGATTCCCGTTAGCATTTTTGAAATATTGAAAAGAGTTCATAGACTAGCATTATACCTTCTGATCTCCTCTGGCTGGAGAGTTGCAGCAGAGAACGTGGGAACCTCTAGATATATTCTTCCTTAGGTGTCACCTCTGCAATTTTATGTCTAAGAAATAGCCCTGTTCAATAAGTACTGTGTAAATCACTCTCTTATTGCAAGGGATTGTTATAACTCATCATGATTATGTAGATTCTCCCCCAAATACTAGAGGTCAGACATATGAGACAGTAAGGTGGGAGCTATTAAATATTAAGAGTCAGAGGCATCAGAAAGGTGCATGATTATAGGAAAACATCAGCAAAGCAGCATCCCATTTCAAACCTCTTATAATCAGCACATGGGAGCATTCCCAGCAGGAATTGCTCACCTGGCTTGGTTGACTTCCTTGGACATGTGTTGAATGCAAACCTTGTTGGAAGCTATTCTCTTTCCAGCTTCCAGCATTCCCATTTATTGAAAAGCAATCCATTCATTGGTGAAAATCATGAAACAGTGCTGTTGATAAGAAATTCCAAGGGGCCTCATGGGAATTTATAACTGAGTTTGACTTCAAAGATGACAAATAGGAAAGATTCCTCAGCAGCCTATCCCAGAGGCAAGTGCAGGACAGCAAGGAGTTAAGGGGTTCCTGGCTGAACAAACTCATGAACTGGGAATAGAAAGGATTTTTAACACACTCAATTCAGTTCCTGAGGAGTGGAGGCTAAGGATAGGATTATAAAACCAGTATGTGGCTTGAATGAAATTTAGTCCTATAGTAACCTAAAGTGGTTATGGAAGGAATAGATGAATTTTGAAAAAAATATCAAAATGTGCTGATTATAAGAGGTTTGAAATGGAAAATTTAGCCCATATGGACTAATTGGTTTTCCAGTGGTTCCATTTGTATATTACAGACTTGACAACCTCACCTCAGTTTCCTTCTCTGCAAACCAAGGTAAAAATGGCATGCATTTGACGGTGTTCTTGCAGACTAAATGCAAATTGCACGAGTTCGTAAGGTATATGGAGGTTCCACAGCTAAAAGCAAACAGTGGCTGCCTGTGGGGAAGCACTGAAAAGAGGAAAGTTCTTTGCAGAATTGTTTGTGTAAGTTATTTTTGTAATGTTTATGTTTCCATTTATTTTCAGTGACAATATTCATGTATTATCTGGCAAACAAAAAAATTGGAGTTATTGATCACAGATAATTCTGAAGATGCAAAACAAGCTTTTGGTGCCAGGTACTGTTCTAGGAACTGGTGGCGAGGTGATGAAGGAAACAGATAAACTATCTTGCTGCCCTGTGAAAAGAGCACACAGGACCAGTAAATAAGTAGGATCTTCTCTATGTAAGAAGCAGGTATGTCCTGTGAGGAAAAATAAAGTCAAAAGGGAGATAGAAAGGACAAAAGGAAACAGTGTTGTAATTTTAAATGACATGGACAGAGCAGCCTTGCTCAGAGAAAGCACAGGCATCAAGGCACACACTGAAGAGAAGAACCGTTCAGTTGTTTGAGGGAGAGCATTCTAGGCACAATTTCATTTAGGTAATTCAATAATCCATGTTATAACCTCAGGGAGGGTTATGTAAATTCTCTCATTTACATATAGGAAAGCTGAGGCTCATCTAAGATGAGGCTGACCAGCTGTTAAGTGGCAGAATTGTAACTCAGTCTAGTGTTCTTCCTAATGTGCTCTTGAGTCTCTTTTCCTTGCACTTATCTTCCCCTGCAGCCCATCCCAGAGACAAAGGCATGCAACAAAGAGCTAAGGAGCAGGGGAGGGTGAGGAACGATTCACTTGGAAGGTGTGGCTCTGGTGTAGTGGGTCCTCTGGCTTCCTTGCAGTGTCTGCATGATTAGAGCACAACCTGAATTCTCCTTTTCTCCTTCTCCATTTCCTTTCTAGCATCTCTAGTCCTGAGCCCAGGCAGAGTGCTGAGAGGTTTAAGCAGAACTGAGTGACCCATCTCACACTTGTACAAAAGCTTCCCCTTCTCAAGCCTTGGTTTAGACATTGTCCTGACCCAGTGATGCATATGTGGAAGAAAGCATGAAGATGTGACAAATTTAAGAAAATCAAAGACAAGAAACCTGGAATCATGCTATCTGAACAAACATGGTCAGCTCTCTTTGTGCTGCAGTTTCCAATTTTACCCAGTCTAAGTCAAAGATTTATGTTGCAAATCACACGAGAAGCAAAATAATTTTATTAGTGCCTTAGTCAGCTTTCCTGTCATTGGGAAACAATACCTGACACCCATGATTAAAGCAAGAGAGGTTTAATTTTCTCTCAGTTTTAGTCCACATTCAGCTGGTTCCAAGGCAGAGACATCATGGTGGCAGTGCACGGCAGAGAAAATCAACTTTGCTCATAGCAGCTGGGAAACAGCAGGAAACGATTGCCAGCCTAGAAGGAGGAAACAGAAATAGACTACAATGCCACATCTCCATGGTCCACCCGGACACACCTAGAAATACACTCTGTCAAGCCCTGCTGTGAAGCCCAAAGCCAATCAGATTGAAATTCCATGCTCATCATAATTAGCAAGCATGTGATAGAGATACTTAGATGATGGAGGATGGTCTAATTGATGTTTTTTGTATTAGAGTCCTGTACTGAGGCTTTACATTTGGACAATAAAGATAGCAAGAGCAATGAAAACAAAATCCCTTTAGAGATCAAAATGTCCAGGCTATTGTGTGTTCATTTTGCTTTCCACAATAAATTTTAATAATGTATGGAGAGAGAGGAAACTATGTTTTATTTTGAATACATTGAATTGAAAGTAAACCTGGCTGTGGACCTATGGTTTCAGGTCCATTCCACTTTCCTCAGCCATGAAGCAGTGATGATCTTTGTTATTAATTCGCAGCCCTTGGCTTATCTCAGACACATACAATCACATGCTAGCCAGAATAAGCCTCATACTACTAATATAAATACTTCTCTGGTGGAAATCTTCCCATGGCTTCCTATTGCCCTGAAAATAAATTTTGCTCCTGATGATTGGATCCCCCGCCAACATCTTCAGATTTGTCTACTATTATTGTCCTTTATTACATTGTCCCCAACCATACAGTGAGCTCCAGTAAATCTCAACCACTTCCAGTTTCCCCCAGCACATCATACACTTTCTTAACTTCTGGGTTTTTTTCCACATTGCCCCTGCTTTTGGTGGGTACCCATCTACCCATTTCCCATGGTCACCATCATCTGTAGTGCTGTGTCACTACAATTTGTCCAGCAGAGCACTGTCCTTCTGCACTATAATGGTTTGCAATCAGGATCTCCATTGAGATCACAAGCTCCATGAAGGCAGAGTGTATTGGTCACTTCTCTGTCACAGAGATAATACCCTTCACCCACGACACAAAGGGCAAGAGAAAATTTGTTGTGGTTTCCATCTATGATTGGTGGGCTCTAAGGCAGAGGCACAGGGCTGAAAGGTGTGGCAAAGCCCAGCTGCTCAGAACAATAGTTGGGAGGGGGGAGGAGGAGACACCGGAAACAGCACTCAAGACCCCTGCTGCATGATCCATCCAGGGCCGCTCAGATGTGTGCTCTACCAGTCCCCAGGATGGATCCAAAAGCCAGTCAAGTTGAAACTCTACCCAAACCACTATACAAGGTCCTGTTGTTTTCTTTATTTATTAATGCTCCAAACCTACCACAGTTTATGGCATACATTAAAAACTAAAAATAAGTAGAAATAACCATTGTTTGTTGGGTTCTTCTGGTATAGCAGGCACAGTACCAGTTGGGGCAGTAATCACTGAATTGTCACAATAAGAGTAGAATAAGGGTAGTGACTCTTCGAAGGGATCTTGCTTAGTGAAGATAACGGTACTCAGACAGGTCAGGCATTACCTCTTTAGTAGTTCAGCTGTCCAGTGGAAGAAGATTGACTAAGGATGTGAATCTGTGTGTGTGTGTGTGTGTGTGTGTGTGTGTGTGTGTGTGTGTGTGTTTCTGTGTGTAGCTGACATTTGCAAAAAGTAATAGAATTATTTAGCAAAATTTTCAGCCAGGTAGCTACATTGATAAGTACCATTCGGTTTATTGTCCAAACTGAGAAGTATGGAATTAAAAAGAGCACTTTTAATAAGTGATTTAGAATTAGTGAACCTAAAACTTTACCATGTGTCAGAATCACTTTCAAGTGCCCACTAATAAAGGAATTTCTGAGCTCGACTCCTAGAATTTCTTTCCCAGTAGGCCTTTTGGAAAGGAATGAGAATTTGTGTTTCTGTCAAGAAACAACAACAACAACAACAACAAACTACAGCCTAGAAAAAAGTGAAGTGGTCTGATTTCTCTGTTTTACCATCTTTAATTTCCTGGTTTTAATTTTCCTAATTTTAAATTTGTCTTCATGGTATATCTACTTTGATAGAAGATAGCAATGATTAGTAATTGTCAAATTTTATTGCTTCTTTAGTTGGTTCCAGAAAGTGAAGATAAGTGATCCTTGGGAGACAATAAACAAGCGCTTCTGTGGACACATAATATTTGAAGCTTAAAGGTATTGTGAAGGTCTGCATAAACGTTTTTACATAATGAAATTCAATTTTGTTTTTCCTGTGAACTTTTTTATTTCCTGTAAAGTTCTTTTCTTTAGAGTACTGTCTTTATTACACGGAACTAGAATTCCCTCCCTGGATCCAACTTGGGAAGTGACTATGGAGATGAAACTTTTGAAAATGGAAACAACATTTAGATCATAAAACACTAACTGTTTCTTTTTTTTTTTTTTTTTTTTTTTTGGTACTGGGGATCCAACTCATGACTGTGAGTTTGCAAGGCAGGCACTTATGTCGCTGAGCTAAATCCCCAGGTAACACTAACATTTGAACAATATCTTTGTAGTTTCTGATGTGCTATGAAATGCATAGGACAATTTGATTATCTCAAACAACTGGCAAAGTGATCAAGTAGGAAACGGATATGAAATTCAAGATTCATAAAAGTTGTGTAAGGTTATTCTCAGATACAACAGAAGCAAGATCTGGAAGACAAGTGTTCTATAGCTCTGGCACCAGAATGCATGCCAAAGTAAGAAGCTGGGCAGTCTGAGATGAAACAGCAGTCAAAAAAGAAAAGTGTATGTATTTGTGTGGTGGAAGAGTGTCCCGAGAAAGCGTGTCCCATCACAGACAAGCTTGCGTCAAGAGAAGCTACAAGGTGTTTTTCGGATATTAACGGGATAATGAAGGAAAAGTTGATGGCTCCCAGTCAGGGCTCGTGAGGCCAGGGAACAAGTTCTGGCTGGATGACATGCGAATGACATCCGTAATTAGTTGGCAAATAGACACTGATATTCCTTTTAATTGCCTGGAACATGGCCACAGCATTGTGCCTTCATCTGCTCCAGCCAAACAGAGTCCCAGCTGCTATCATAACTTTGAGTCTTCTGTTGTTTCCCTTGTCATTTCTGATCATGTCATCTGGACACCTGATTCTGATTGCATCATCATGGAGTACAGGTTGCCATGGTAACTCCATGAAGTTATTGGATTAATGCTGCTGATGTTCTGACATCTGAACAAGTGTCATAGGGCCCCCCCTCTCCTTCTTTGGTTTCTTCAGGAGGGAAAGTATGGGACCAAAGGGTGAGGTGAAAGGGGCAGTTGCAAAAGAGGAAGTCAGTGGATGACATGAATGTCTCTTTCATTTGTTCTAGTTGTTATACTTGTCCAGACTGCTTAATATTACTCCATCTGTCCTATTTTGCAGATGGGAAAATGGAGGCATGGAGAAAGCAAATATGTGGACAGAAGGCTAACAGTATCAGAGGTACACAGATAAGCCAAGGTTTTTTTTTTTTTTTTCTCCTTTCTCTGCGATCTTTCAATTATACCAATCTTCTGTTCATAATAGGTATGGCCAGTTTAAAAGAAAAACAAACTGTATTCTTCAGAAACTCAAGGTTTTAAAGAAATCCTAAAAGCCAGAAAAGAATGTAAAAGAAAAGAGATTAACTGAAAAGCAGAGAAAGTACAAAGGTGAATGTGATAGGGATCTTTGGCGTCTATACCCTTTTTACCCCTATGAACAATTTTGGGCAAAACAACCCCTGCTTTGTATACTGTGTTTTTGTATAAGATTTCATTTGGCTGGAGTATTGTGCTCTTAAAATAAAATGTAAAAATAGTTGTTTCACAGAATAATTGTTCTCCAAGTTTGGTTATGTTTTGATTTTGTTGCCTGGTTGAATGTTTATCAATGCATTCAATGCAAACATGGAGTTAGCCTGGGATCGGAAGATAGCCAGTGGAAAAGTAAAGCCCTTATTTATTTATGCACTGTGACCCTGCTTGAGGTATGCAGTGAATAGAAGAAGACAAATGACACAAAAATCCCAGCTCTTGAATACTTAGAATCTAAACATCTGGAGATACTCTCCAATTTTTCCATAAATAAGCATTCTTTCTCAAACCATTAAAAGGCTCCTTCCAGAGAGACCAAGAGGAACATTTAAGTGAGAGGCAGGGATGATACTGAGCCCATGTTTAAAAGAGGAGCTCATGGTCAGAGTAAAAAGTATAGAACTCAGCCTTTACTCTCAGATGAGAAATGATGATCATAGCGGTTATCAGAGTTCCTAGCATATATATTCACCAAACTGAATGGTGTATGAATGTTATTGATGATGATGAATTAATATGTTACTTCAGGCAGGATTTGATAGAATAGAAATAGAATAAATGTAATATATCTATCATCTATAATAATTATCGAGTAACTATTAGATATAAATTCACCTATCACCACCATCATCATTATCTTCATCATGTCTCTCCCTTCCTCTGTTTGTTTGTCCAACTATCATCTGTCTGTCTATCTTAAGGAGAAATGACAGGGTTCAGATGAACAGGATTATAAAGAGCTTGGAGTGTGCACATCTAAGACTGGGGGAAAGCTTGAGATGGAGCTTATGTGACTTTTGTTGTGTTGCAAACATGAGTTGTGAGGTTTTACAAGTGCAGTGAACACAGCACTGTCCTGCATCTCTGGGCTGCCCTCCATGTGAGTAATGGACCTGATAGTTAGTTACCTGACATCTGCATACCCACTTCAGAGCACTTCACACCACATCTATTATCGCTTCCACCCAAGGCACAGGCAGGGAAGGATTGTATCTGGAGCTTCAGTCATCTTGGCCAAATAGAACACTCCTTCTTTTTGTGAACTTGGCCCAGAAAGGCAAGAGGCCACCCAATGCTATGGAGCTCAAAGCCAGGGCAGAACTTGGGTTAATCACATGAGAGGTTTTATTCTCTCCTTCCTGGAGATGTTTTCACTTTGGAATATTTGAAGGTGTTTTTGATGGTGTTCCAGGTATGGAGGCAATTTTGCTTGTCACAGTGAAGGCAGAGCTACTGGCATCTGATGGTGGAAACTTACGGTGCTGCTAAACTTCTTTCAAGGCAAAGGGCAGGTCTCCGCGGCAAAAGTTACCTCGTTCAAATGTCCAGCATGTTGACGTTGAGAAGCCTTGCTGTGTACCGTGTGGAGATCAAGCCCTGACTGGATGAAGGTTTGAAAAGCATCTATTTATCTTCCACCAAGTAAACTGAGGTCTAGAAAAGATGAGTAGCTTTTCCAAGTCACACAGTAAAATCTAGACTTCTGTCATGGCTTTTTGAGCGTCAAGTTTAACCCTGATTTATTTTCTTTCACCAGCCTTAACATAAATCATGCTTGTTGATAGTGCCTGATGGAAAATAGAGAGAAGCTATCCCAAACTGACTGGAGGAAAGTGTCCTCACCGAAGGTAAAAAGTAGCCACCAATACTGACAATTAGAGGATGAGATCTACTCCCAGTGGAGTAAATATCGTGGTCATCACCCATGAACTCAACAGATAATTGTAGTGTGCCAGGCCCTGATCAGATGTTAGGCCATGAACTGAGGCCTCAGTTGTTAACAAGACAGTAACCTGGTTTCTCAGCACCGACAAAAACACTCCCACCTCAGATGTTGGGATTCTGTGCTTGAGAAACCATGCTCACCCCTCTGCAGTGAATTTACTTCATGTACCTCTTCACTGTGTACCAGCTGGTGGAGCTTAGGCAACTAATCTCTCTAAATTTTAGTTTTCTTATCTAGTACATGGAACAAACTAAGAATACTTGCTTCATAGGATTGTTTTGAAAAAGGAATGATAGATAAAATCAGCATTGAGCATCAGCATATTTATTACTGGGAATACAATGGAAGAACAATAGTAGCAGAAAGCTCTTATAATTATTGCAGATATAACCCTTGAATTCGTGTCCTGTTTCTCTCTTTCGTAATTGACCACAGACGTATTACTCTCTTTTACTGCATCCTGCTGAACTGAGTGACTCAGGCCAGCTCCTTATGGGCTATGACTCTTATCCTCTATCTTAATGACTGCCAGGGTCTGTCACAGTCCTCTTCTAGAACGAGCCAATCTCTTCCACTTAATGGTAATCCAGCTCCAATCCTCACACCCACAGCCCAGCCAGGGCAGGATGCCTGGATCCCTGTGATGGCTGGCTCTCAGTGTTCCAGCAAAACAAAGGTGAATGCAAACCTGTGGTAAGCCAGCTCCCTGGGCTGCCCACTGGCTGTCCCTGGCTGCTTGGAATGCATATCAGTGACAGCCTGCAGTGATCATGAACAAAGCCATTAGAGGAGAGATGGTATTGTTTTTATTTTTAACCAAATGACTCATTCCCCCTGACTATGAGCTGTAGAAAGCACAGGAAGGGAGCAGGACACTTCTGCCCCACTGAGAAACAAATACAGGGGATGCCACACAATTGAGCTCAGTTTAATCTGTCCTGGAAAAGGACATTTAAGCCAGAGAGGTTTATTCATGGCTGTCATAAAAGGTCAAAAAGAAAGGAGGGCTCTCATGCAGCTAGCAGACTACAGGGGCACCATTAGAACCCAGGTAAGGGACCTGGAAGGTGATAATTAACAAGAAGTGTTATTAGAGGCGGGGGCATCCTAGACTTTGGCTTCCAAAAATGCTGGTTTAGATCAGGAGCCCTTAGATGTGTTCTGCAGAGTCACAGGGACTCCCTGGAGTCCCCAGTGTGATTCTAGTTCTCTTGCCTATTTCAGCTGGAGTACTTCTGCTCATATCTATGTCGTATATTAAAATCATAAGAGTTAAACTAATTATTGAGTCCTTATTATGTGCCAGGCATTACACTAAACACTTCGTAGGTGTGAAGTCATTTACTTCATAAAACCTTATGAAATATTTACAACTACTCTTGCTGTTTTATACTTTATGAAAAAAAAAAAAAAAAAAAAAAGAGGCTTAAAGCCAAGGCAAATCATTTGCCCTGAGTAACAAGGCTAATAAGTAGCTTGGCCCAAACTAGAAATCAGACCTGTCTGTCTGCAAAGTCCATTTTCTTAACTATAATGCTACACAGCTCTTCATGCTGGGTTTCCATGTAAGCTTTCATTTTCAGAAAATGTTTTATAGTTATTTTAAAAGAAATAAAATAAAAGTTTGAAAGTGACTGATTAGATGTTCAGAAATCTCTCCCAGCTCTAAATTTCCAACTTTTGTGATTTACAGAAGGATGAAAGCAAAGGCACTCTCGCTGGAGTTGATGGGCAGGGACTGTGGGCCTGCTCTGGGATAAAAATAGTAACTAATACCTGAGCATTTAATAGGCAAAGTGGTACTCTAACTCCTTTACATATCAACTTATTTAATCCTGGCAACAATCTTCTGCAACAACTCATTCAGGGGCATACAGACAGAAGGTGACGGGCCCGGTTCCAGAGCCGGGACTTTTGCTGCTGTGTTCTCTGGAGACACCGAAGACTAGGAGAAAATCTCTTCCCTTAATATTGGCATTTATTTCATCATCACACCTATGCAAATTTATGTAAATGATATGCAGATCAGCTGTCACCCAGGCACTGGTGCTGGTATCCCCTCAGGGATATCAGTGCAACAAAATTTGGCCATTGTCACTGATTTGAGCTATTACAATGGCAAAACTTCAATAATTCATATTTCTCAGGTTTGGAAGAAAAAATCGCGTGGCATATAGGTATATGTTTTTATATACTGACATTTTGTATTTCTTTAAAGAGATATTTCTCAACTGAGGGCAGTTATTACTGGTTTTGTCACCCCCCCCCCCACTGGGACACAGCACTGGACTCTGCAGTTCAAAGGAGAGATTTGTTTTGGTTCATGGTTGTGATGTCGGCTGGCTCCAAGGTAGAAGCGGCATGGTGGAAAGTCATGGCAGAGAGAATAGCTAATTCCTTGGCAGCCAGGAAGGAGAGAAGAGCTAGTGAGAGAGACATTCCCTCCAAAAGTGCACCCCTAGTGACACCATTTCCATCATGGCCCTGTCTTCTGATGGCACATTTAGCTATGAATTTATCAATGAAGGAGTCCACCGAGGGGCAAGGCACTCCCACCATTGAAATATCTTACAAAATTCCTCCCTCTGTATACCTGAGACTCTTGGGGACATTCCAGATTATAAACCTTAGCAGTGGCCATTGGAAGCAAAATAATGCTACAGTCTGGCAAAGAGAGAGTCATCATCCTTCCTACATAAAGAGTAAAAGGGATTCGCTTGGAATCTTAACTGAAGTGCATTGGCTTGATTTGTTTTTTCCTGCCTCCTAGTCCCTTCACACCTGAATTTTCCTGAAGTTGCATGCAGTGAAAAGCACATCCAGTTTGCCCCCAGACAAAAAGGAAAGGAAAGTTCCTTACCTATTCTGGTACAAATGGACACACACATTCACAGCAGCATTCTAATAAAGGACAGTGAAACTAGGCTTCACCGAGTAACTGATTCTCAGCAGGGTGCCCTGTGTTTTAGGTGATCTGGCCACATCATTTATTTCTTACATCAGGCCCTTTTGAAAATGAAAGAGATGCCATTGCTAATTACATTAGGACCACAGGCATAAACAGGAACATCCTGGGGAAATCAGGTTGCATGCTCATGCTTTCTGAAGAGGTAACTTTCATTTCGTATTCACCATAGCCCTGTAATGTAGGTGACTTTCCCTGTTTTAAATCTCAGAAAGGTAGAGAATGCCCAGGGCCATGTAGCAAATACATAACAGAGCTGATTCCAAAACTCTAGGTTAAGGCAGACATGAGAGATGGGGCCTTTTCACATTCTAGCCACACCAGAGCTAACCCTAGAGGTCAGTTTAGCTGTCAAACGCCTTTCTTCTCCCCAAGGGGTTCCCAAGCCATTGTCCTTGGCCCATAGGAGTTCGGGTGTGATGACAGTTCAGACCCAGCAGAGGGCAGTGTTGCCATGCCGGCCAAGGGCTACAAGAAACAGGAAGGAGGCCTGGACTAAACAGTCTGGTGGCCTGTGCTGTGTCCCTGAACAGCCAGCCTCTTAGGGCTGCCTCCAAGCCAGCTGCTTCTCTGGCTCCCATTCCCTTAACGCTTACCACGGATAAACCTGCTCTTCCCCTCACCTGCCTATTGGCGCCCGTGATGTAACACCTGAACAAATTCAAGAGCTCTGTGCCACCTGGGGTCCAAAGAGACCCAGGGAGAGTTTCCAGATTGGAAATAGGAACGGTTGCCATTTTCCTGTTTGCTCAGAATTACTCCAGAGCTGCGAGTGCTATTGACATATGTGTTACCACTTAATCTTTCATAAGAAATCCTTTTCATAGGGGAGCTGAGTTCTGGATCTGTTCCAGTTTAGATAATTACATTCCCCGAGAAGGCTGAAGCTGTGAGGGATGAGTGAGGATTTTCAAAGATCAGGTTAGGAATGGGGGAGAAGGTGGAAGGTGCCAAAATGGTCAATGAGAAAGGGAGGACCAGGGACTGATGAGGAAAAGTGAACCTCAGTGTTCACCCCACAGCAGGACCACTTTTGTTCTTCCTTTGGCGCTCACGCAGAGTGAGATTCATTTGTAGTTTTTGTCTGTAACTAGGAATTCAATTTTTGCTCTTTTAGAAAAGACACCTGATTTACAGGTGGTGTGAAACAAAGCAGAAAATGACAAGAGGAAGGAAAAAATTCGTATTGGAAAAAAGAATAAATAAAAGAACACTTTTTAATAGTTTGTATCATTTAAAGTAGTCCGGAAAGCATTTTTATAGTAAATTCAGCATTTTGTCAGGAGGGTTGAAAAGGCCCTGTGATCCTCAGCTGAGAATTGTGGTGACTTTATATCCTCCAGCTGGCGAAGATCTCAATCAACAAACAAACAAAAGACAGCTTTGACGGCTGAGGTTCATTAGCTCGGGCCAAGGCTGAGAAGCACTGGGACAAGAGATGCTAGACATAGGCAAACTCCAGAAGTGACTTTGTAATTTCATCCCCCCACAAACCTCCACCTCACTCTGTTCTTCTCTCTCAGGTAACTAGAGGCCTGGTGGGGAGGGAGAGGAGTTGAGGTTGGTGGTGCAGGTGATGGGGCTGTGGCCTGTGTGTGTGTGTGTGTCTGTGTGTGTGTGTGTGTGTGTGCACACGTGAGTGCGCATGTGTGTTGGCCTTTGCTTTCAGTGACACTTGTCAGCATCAGGAGAGTCACAGCACATCCAGGCCAAGCTCCCTCTCATCCTTCCCAGCCTTCGTTCCTCGTCCCCTCTTCCCTCACTATGTTGAGATGGCACCTCTATCCTCCTGCACATCTAATTAAAAACCCTAAGGAAACTTACCCCTCCCTTCCCTCTGCAGCAGGTTTTCAGTTCTACCAAAACATATTCTGAATCTACCTCTCTTGCACATCTCCTCTATTTCTTTTATCTTTCCAGGTCTTGCTCTCGTCATCTTCCCCATGAGTAGCTTCCCAGTTGTTCTTCCTGCCTGCTAATCCATGACCACCAATGAAAACCTCTGTTAGTCCATTTATGGTAGAAAAATTGATCCAAAAATGCTTTAGTAGCTCACGACCTCCTATAACATCAGGTCCCAGATCCTTTGCTTGATGTCCAAAGTTCTTAATGACTTGGTTTGCACTTGCCTCTTGAGCTTCTCTTCAATCTCTGATTTCAAGCCACGCAGAACTCCCCACTTTCCTTCAGCACCTGCCCCTCCATATCCAGGTATTTCCCCAACTCATTGCAAATGGTGCCCTTGGTCCAGATGATTGTGTCCAGATTCTGTCTGCCCTCCACACTTCAGTTTACAGCCACATACTCTTGGTAAGTGTGGCTCCACACCACAAGCTTTTATCCCACATGGAAGCAAATCTTCCTTGCCTGTGAACTTATACAACATTTTAGGAGTCACACATCTTTGTGCTGACATAATGTTTAGCATTTTGGAGCTCACTTTGTTATCCTCTCCTTTTAGATGTGCCCTTTGAGTACAGGGAGTCATCTTTATTCTACACAGAACTTAATGCAGTCCTTTTTGTGTGATAAGTTTTAAGCGTTCAACTTTCTGAACAGATTAATGAATACTTTTAAGAATCTATGATTGAAGGAGTGAATCGAACTTTCATGGATGCATGAATAAATGACTTGTGCTTGGGTGAATAAATGAATTCCTAAACTTATGCATTCAAATATATCTTGGGAAGTTACTATGCAAATTAATCCAGAAGTAGATAAATGCTTGCATGCATAAATGAATAAAAACATACATTCATGAAACTATGAATGAATGGCCAAGTTCTTAGAATTTTGATTGTTGGAATTGCCTCTTACAGAAGAGTTGGCCAAAGTACTACACTAAATTATTGTATGTACACCAACATTTCTTATTTACTGAGTGATTTTGCTTTTTTTTTGAGACAGTCTCATTATGCAGTTCAGGCTGGCCTTGAACTCACTTTGTGTCTCAAACTTGCAATGATCCTACTTCCTCAGCCTCCTGAGTGCTGGGATTACAGGCATTCACTACCACACTCGGCTGGCTTTGCTAATTATGAACCTTGAATATTTTCGTATCAACTAAATCAGTTTTCTTTCTTTACTGGCCATTTAGGTAAGGCCATCCACCTTTGCACCAAACCACTGGTGTTAGGCATAAACCATATGATTATGTATAGGAAACACTCTTAAATATGTTCCGTCTACATCTTGAATGTGTTCTCAATTTGACTCTCATATCTACATTCTTTCTTGATTTTTGCACCCACTAGTTCCTATAGAAGATAGTTTGTGACAACTTTAAGTTATCTACTTTTCCTGTGAGGCAATGATATTCTGATTCTTTTAGTACAAAAAAGTTCTGTCTGCTGTTTCCCTGGGAAAATAGTAAATAGTCAGTTCTTAAATGTTCCTAGAAACAATCGGCTTTTATCTATCTATATCACATAGTGGCCAAAGTCTATGGGTTTTACTTTAATCCATAGTAGAGATTGTCTACTCTAATTCTTTATTAGAGGATTTGATTGTGAGTTGCATAAGAGGCAGCGCTAGCTGATGTTCGATAGAGAAAGTCTAATAGACTTACTAACTATCCATTAGTCTTCAGGCTCCACTGGAAAAGAAATACCTTGTTCATAATATCTCAGCCCATAGCATATATATTTTCCCTGAGTTACAACTGAAGTTTTTGCTCTTTTCTTTCATAAAAAAGTCACTAGGAAAACTGGCCAGAGGGAAAAAAATATGTTTGTATTTTTCTGAAACTGTGATACAAAACTAAATCCACTATTTAACACAATGGACCTCAATTTTTCTACTCATGTGGTACAAGTCCTTAATTGAACCACAGGCTGTTCTGTAAAATAAAATAAAGAGAATTTTCTAAGATTTTTTCTAAGATGAAGTCCATGTCCAAATGGAAGTTTAGGGCAGTCAATGATTGATGTGGGACATTCAGAGCACAAGATTTATCAGTGTGGGAGTTAAGGCGTGGAACTAGGTCTGGATTACAAAGCATTTATTAGACAAGAAGGAAATTGACTTATCACTTGTTATTAAAGGTGAGAGCCCATTGTATTCTAGAATAGAGGTCAGCAAACTACATATGGCACATGGGCTGGCTGCCTGTGTTATAAGGAAACACAACAGTATGTTACTGGAACATGGCAGCATGCACTCATTTATGCATTAGCTATAGCTTTTTTACCACTGCAGTCATGGGGTTGAATAGTTCCAACAGTGACCTTGTGGCTGGAAAAACCTGATATATTTACTATTTTGCATTTAAGAAAAAGCTTGTCAGCCTCTTTTCTAGGAAAAAAAAAAAAAAAAAAAAAGGTACTAAACTCCAGTTAGAGGATTTGTGTTTTAATCTAAAGTTTGTTTATGTTTAACAATCCCTGCAATATCTGAAACTCAGTACTCTATAAAAGGAGATTAGAGATTCTGTCTTTACTATAGGTTTTTGGAAAATCCAGTAAGAAATATGGAAGAAAACAGCATGGCATCATATTGCACCCCCGAACTCCAGGAGTCAGACACAATGTAAGCTCCATGTGAGGGTTAGAGACTGGGACCCTTGGTGCTTATGCTGAGTTCAGAAACCAGGATGAGCTTTTAAAAATAAGATTTAAAAAAAAAAAAAAAAAACTCTTTGGGTAACTTTCTGCCTGAGGTAGGGGCACTTAGACGATCTTCTCTAAAAGCCAAGGAGGATCATTTTCTTACCAGGAAAAAAAACAAACAAACAAAAAAAGAGGAGCATTTGAGCTTTCAGTGCCATCTGCCTTATTGCACAGGAAGTACACAGAGATAAACTCAGGTGGGAAAGGCATGACGCGTTTCTTCCAGGGCCTCATATGTCAGGTATGATTTTAATTTCAGATAACGTCCAAACCAGATAAGAACCCTGTAGCTAGTGAGAACAGATTCCTTGGTTTCTGCCTTTATTCACAGCCAGCTTTCTCTTCTCTTCCAAACTCCAATCCTAAATTTGAGGAAACTCTGGCTTTTCCCTCCTGTTCTCTCCTGCCCTCCTGCTCACTAATGAATGTCATTTCTTGTGATTCTTGTTTTCCATCAGTGAGTTTGGTCCTGATTCTTGATCTCATGACAGTGATTGGTACTGTGTCGTCCACATCCCCGGTGGCTAGTGTACGTGTGTACAACCTACTCAGAATATTCAAATGGATGTGGCCCATCTATCCACACAAACACAGAGGACAAAACCACAGCATACAATGCAGTGCAGACATTCAGTAAATTCAACTCAATTTGAATTGAAAAAAATAGTTTGTGTTGAGGTTTTGTTTGGGAACAATGATAAAGATCATGATGATAAAAAAGTTGTGGTATATAGAAAAATGATAGAATAATGACAATTAAAATTAAGATATTAAAGTAAGGTTTTGGAAAAGTAAAGAGATATTAAATGAGGAATTTAATAAATACTTAAAACTATAGTCTATGGCTAATATGGATTTATGATAATCTGCTGAGTTGACTAGATATGCAAAGAAAAATATACATATGGGGGAAAAGTTTTCTTTATTGATATCCAAACTAATATCTGGTAACTCCCAATCATAGGCATTGTAAGTCTACTAGAGTGCAACATTTAGCCATTTTAATCTTTTCCCCTAACTTGGAGGTGACTGAGTTTCTAGAGTAGGAACAGCATCATAAGGGAAATGAAATTTCCGTAAGGAGGAAAAATGTACCCAGATAGGAGAAGTAGTGACTCTAAGTACTGGTGAACATGTTGAAATAAACACCCTAGACGAATGACCCATCAGATTGGCTACCAATGGGCTGGTGGATATGGAAATCTAGAGATCCGTACAAAATTTTCTATGCATGTTTTATCGTGAACACATTGCTAAGCAATATAATCATGCATTTTACCTACCTCACACGACTCTTATAAAACACTTTTCCAAGAGAGAAAATAGGCTTATGGTAATCAAGTGGCCCCTCAATAAATAGTTGAGCTAGATCTCAAACCTATGTCTGCATAACTTCAAACCCTGTGCTGCTTCTATTAGACCTTTGCTATTAAAAATGTTGTCTATGAACTAGTTGTTCAACATCACCTGGAAATCTGGATGCATCTTAAAAGTGGAAATGCTTCCAGTGAACTTGATGCTAACTGAATCAGAATCTGCATTTTAACAAGGTCTCAGGAGATTCATCTGTGTATTGAAGTTGGAGCAGTATCATGCTATGCAACACTGCCTTGATTCTGCCATTCATTCTTGACAGAAAGTATTGTCATTCATTGTGGTCACTTGGTGAACAGAACTTTGATCTGAGTTTGGTAAGTTTCAAGTGACTACCCATATGTACATTTCTGGAACCCTAAGACCTGGCAGATTACACTTGAGATTTCTAAGGCCACTTGGCACACGGTATTGATGGTCAGTTTCCTTCATAGGTCCAGTATTTCCAGGATTCAGTGTTTCATTTACATTTCCTTTAGGGACATTCAACTTGAAGCTACGGAATCTCAGCAGATGTGGGCCAGTTTTTGTCTAAACGTGTTCATGAGTGTGCATGCCAGACTCTCAGGAAAAGGACTGAAAAAAAAAAATAGGGTCTAAGGATAGGGTATATGGGACCCTATCAAGATGACCAACATATGAATTGTGGATGTTCCAGAGAAAAGAAAGGGTAAGGAGAGCCTTTGAAGAATTAATGGTTGGCAACATCCCAGATATGGCGAAAGACCTGAATACAGACATTCAAGAAATTCTGCGAATTTCACAATGGAACATATCAAAAGACAAAACAGCACATACAAGGAATCCTCAGTATGCTAATCAGTAGATTTCTTACCAGAAAGTTTAGGTGTCAGAGGGTCATATATCAACAGATTCGGAGTATTGGAAGATAAAGGGGAATGAGAATGGTGAAGGAGGAAATGTGATTTCAATTTCCTCTATCTTTTCTCTTTTTTGTTTCTCTAACTCAGTGATTTTCATGATCCCATCTTCTAGTTTCCTCATTTTTCTACAGCTCAAATCTGCCGTTAAACTAGTGAATTTCTGCTTTCAGTTAGATTACTTTTTAGTTTCAGAATATGCTTACAGTTTCTTTTTAGGTTTTCTAATACTATGTTGAAACTTCCGTATACTTTCCTCTTAAATGTAATGTCCCTTGCTTATTTATATGCCTTTGCTTTGTCAAAGCAAGGGGCCTGAATATAATGATATAGTGTGTCTGGAAATCTGATACTTCCACTTTCCAGGGTTTGTTGTGTTTTGCTCTACTTTATTGTCCCCCCCGCCCCTCTGGGAGGAGTTTGGGCTGTTTAGGCTGTCTTTGTGCCAAGGATTAGCCTGAGAGGTGAACTTAAGGTCTTCTCTGGACTTTTCTGTGGCTATGTGTTTCCCTGGACATGCATGGCCATTTCTAACTTTCCTTGTATATATAGTTGCTTTTGAATGTTCTTGTCCATCTCCCAAAAGATAAAAAAAAAAGTGAATCTTTTATAAAGAGGGCTCAAAATAATAATGTCATCTCTTTACATACCCTAGTAGCACCTTCAGACAGGGGAAGAGAGACTTGTAAGAATGGAAGTAGTTGCAAAAACAATGAACACTGGTTTCTTTGTCTTCACATTTGCAATCAGAAACAGGTAGTAGTGGTCGGGGCATAGATTCCTGACATCTGGAGGAAAGAATGCTTTTTGGCCACTCTGGGTGTTACACATAATATGTGCATAGCTGCCAGCTCCAGAATTGGGAGAACCAAGTAAGAAATGGCTACTGAGAGGAGAACAGACACTGATCAAAATTAGCCACAATTTCTCACACAAGACCTCCTTAGGAACTTGCAAACTTTTGAGGCAAATGTCCCTTTTGCAAAACTCTTCCTGAGAGTATCAAGTCTCTAAATGGCATATCTTGTGTATTCTTTGCTTTTATCATTTGTTGTGACTTACATCTCCAATAGTGTCTACACACTGCCCCTGTGCTATCCACAAGGGTTGTGGGGACCAGATTAAGTCAAATTTTCTCAAATATAAATTGGTGAATTAATCTAGTTGACATCATATTAAGAGAGAAATGAAAGTTATCCTCCAAGGAAAAAAGAATATAGTAGCAAAGAAATAAAGAATATGAGAAGAATGGTGGAAGGAAAGTCACAGAAAGCGTATGTTCTCTGAGAAATTCACGTGAGATCAGAAAAAGTCAATTCCCTGCTGCTGCGGGTAACAGAGGATGTTTTAGGATAATTTTAGATATTGTTTGAAACCAGCCAAGACAGAATGTAGGACACGAGACATTAGGACATTTTAAAAATTCTTACTGGCTGGGGATGTAGCTCGATGGCACAGTGCCTGCCTGGCAAACACAAGGCCCTGGATTCGATTCTTGGTACCAAAAAAAAAAAAAAAAAAAAAAAAAAAAATTCTAAAATATCTTGTTTTCAGGGAGCATCCACAAAAGCAATTCACTGCTGCAGTGAAGAATGTGTGGTGACAAGATGATCCTGTGTAGAAAATAACCTTGGGTTGATGTGGCTGTGGCTGTGGCTGAGGCTTCTCTTTGGGCACAGCAGTGCATAGATTTTAATGGAAAATGACTATCGTAACGCAGAAGCCTCACTGGCAGTGTGCACGCTCTTTCCTTACATTAGATACATGTTGGCTGATGGGGTGTTTAAGGATTAATTCGCAATTATGCAAATATATGTATATTGCATGTTATTTTAAGAGAAAAATTTAAGAGAACAAAATTCTAAAAATATAGTTACTCCAAAGAGAGCAAGTCCAAGCCATTTTTTGTAAACTATCTCCTTCATTGTTTTGTATATGTTCTCTTCGTCCCAATTCCCCTCATTAATTCTTATAAGTGTTCTGAGAGAGTTTTCTTATGTTGACCTCCATGTCAGTTTAGAGAACAGGGAACTCCCTAAAATTTTATAAACTGTACATGTGGAAGGAAATACATCCACCCTCACCTTCCCAGGAGAAACTGTCTCATACTCACAGGAAAATGTGTAAAAGAATACACTCTTTCTGAGCTGTAATGTTAACAATAGTTTTGTTAATTTGACGAAATACTGTGGAAAGAGCCAGAGGTTTTATGAATAAGATAAATGTGTATTTAAATTCTAAGTTCACAAATTTCTTGAGCAAATACTAAAGATTTTTCCAACTTAGACCATTTTTTGTTAAATCTTTTTACATCTTAGACCATTAAACCATGAAGATACACCTGATCTTCAATGTCGTTATTTAAATCACATAGTAGAGTAAATAAAAATGGCATGCAATATCTAACTCTGTATCTGGCATAGAGTTGATACTCAGAAAATGATGGCTGATGTGTTGTTACAATCGTTCTTGAATCCATTATTTCCAGCAACAATGATCAGTTGATGGCCCTGCTTGCCCTTCCAAATGTTGTACCTACTATAAACTCTGCCATTCATTTATTTCTATACCATCCACCTGTTCATCCACCAACAAATGCACTTGGGCATTCCTGCGTTCCTCTCCTGTTTGGCTACTTTATTGCAAAAGCCTTCAGTTTTCCATCTCTGTTTAGTCAGCTGGATTAATCTAACCATTTCTGACAAAGAAAAACAAGGCTGGGTTTATTAAAAAAAATCTTCTTTGATCTTTAATCATAGCTGAAGATAATTCAATTTGGTCTTCATTATTACAGTGGTTTATAACCAGCAGCTGCCACCCTTGACTCAGATAAATGCTTGCCCTGTGTTATTACAATAAAACCAACTCTACGGAATGAATTTTTTTCCTCCTTTCTTGATGATATCATCACAGAGAATTAATGTTCTGGTTTTTTTCATTACTGTTTCGTTGTATGAAATATGGACTAAATCAAACCTCTGGTCAGATAGTTTAATCCATAATATTGAGGGGTATGTGTGTGTGTGGTTGGGAGAAAATGAACCACAGAGATAGCCGGGTAGAAGTTACAGTTTGGAATGATCAGTGCCCTGCGCTTGACTTGTGTTAGGCAGAGTATCTGCCCCCAGTCCTCCCTGCCCCCCGCAACAGGAAAAATGAGGCTTACAGTGTACTCCATTTGAAGCTTTTTCTTGAATCACTGGCTTATTTTTTTAAATGGAATTTACTTTTAATTAATTTATTTGTATTAGCACATATTTGCAGTTCATGATATTTATATACCTTTTATGGAGTTGGTCTCTTTCCCCTGTTTAAATTCAGAGCATTTTTAGCCTCACTCGAAAGGAAATTCTAATTTCTCTTTAACAGTGACGAGCTGTGGAAGCAGTATTATAGTATTTGGCTAGAAGACATATGAAGATCTCTGAGTTCTACCTCATTGCTTCTGTTCTCCTCTTTGCACAAAACCTGAGTGTAATAACACAAACAATGATAGCTAATGAATAAGTTTCTCTTTATTTTTGATAGGATCTATTCCAAAAACCAAATTTGGTCTCTATGCTAAGCTGGTCTGGAACACTTGGCATAGAACTCAGAGCTAGATGAAGGACATGGAAAGGGGGGGGGGAAGGAAGACTTTTCTAAATGTCAAAATCTAAAATTTACTTAAATTTATCTCAATGGCCTTTGACCTTGGCTGGATATGAGATGTTCTGAAAGTCTCTAAAGATGCTGCCATCTGGGTTCCACTGCTAAATATTTTATTTAATTGTTCTAGGATACTGTCTGGGGAACCAGAACTTAAAAGTTCTTCAGGTGATTCTGACGTGGAGCTTAAATTGGGAGTTTTGTTTTCTAGCTAGCTGTCTGGAACTAAAGGGATAATTTTCTACAGCAGTGGTCATCAAATTTTAATATTCATAGGAATAACCTGGGATCTTGTTAAAATTAAAGCTCTGACTTAGTAGTTCCAGAAGTGGGACTTGAGAGTCTGCATGTCTACAAGCTCCTTGGTACCACTGTTAATGCTGTTTGATAAACTGTGTTTGAGTACCAGGATCTTAGAGTTATTGACAGGAGAGAGAACAGGACATTGCTACTTTCGTCAGATAAGCTATGGGTTTGGCTGGAGTTGAAGGAAAGCATAGGAGAGATCCCGAGAGCTTTGAGTACAACCTTTGAACACTAATGATCCTGTCCAGAGGTATGGTAGAAACATCTCTGTTCAGAAATTTCGAACAGACTCATGACTCACTTTCTGAAACAGTGCACAACCAGGAAAGCAGTGGAATAGGAACACGTCCCAGTCCTGTGCCCAGTGACAAGACAGCTGTAAGCCCATCCCTGCCTCTTCATCTTTCTTCCCTGTTCTTATTAAGTACTACATTCTTTCACTAAAATGTTTTTCACTTTCTTCTTGTCATACCAGCTGTAACCACCTCATTTCAGTATCTCATTGTCTGAACCGGTTACTCCAACTCTGATTTCTGTGGTGCAAAACTTTTCCACATATTACTGTTAGATTCCTTTTCTGACAGAACAATTCTGGACATATAGAGTTGTGTTCAAAGTTCTCCAAAGTTTCTTCTGTATAAAATAAATAAAATTCCTCAACTTGCTTTATAAATGCCTACTCACTGTGTCCTTGAATAGGCTATATTTCAATTCTTTCCAAATTGCCAGTTTCAGAATGTACCATACACAATTTTACTCATTTATTCATATTCACATGTACACTCATTGGTTCAACAAACATAAAATCAGACATACAAAGAGGTAGCACAGTGTGATGTTATCTGTGCCAGTAGGGAAGACTTTATAGATGAGGTGATAGTTGAACTGAATCTCCATAGAGAACAGATTTTCAGCTGGATAAGTCAACTCTGAGTCAAAGGGGCAGCAAATGCAAGCTCATGAAATAGAAGGTGTTGGTCTTAAGAAGTGCACATACTTTATGACAGTTTTAGGAGCTGAGGGTGGATATTGAAGGGAACAGTGAGTAGACCAGAAACTCAGGCTGAGAGCTTGTGGACCCCTGGAGAGATATTTCAGGTAATGAGGACTCAGAAGGATTTTATAATAGAACAGTTAAACAGAGACTTCTGCTTAGCCCATCTTTGATGTAAGACTTTGTTGTTCTTTCTGCACAGAATATTCTTATTCCATTTCCCTAAATGAAGTTCTACTCATTTTTAATTTTTTAGTTGAAATAACCTTTTCCTACTAGAGAGAATCAAACTTCTTGCACTTTGGACTCAAGTTACTTTGGTGACATCTGTCTCTTTGCCTGTATTAAAAATATTTAAAGGCAATATAATGCTTTACTAATTTTGGAATCTCTTTATCCTTCAGTACCTAGATTTCTCCTAATTGACATATGTTAGCTGTTCAATATAAACAGTTGTTGAATTGAATTAAATGAGATTGGAAAAGCCATACCATCAATAATGGCTTAACTCTTCCCATATCCACTCTTTATATTTGACTGGAGTGTTGATCAAAATGTATTTACTGACAAAACCACGGATTCACTGTAGTATTGTCTTTGCAGAGATTTTGTTAAAGAGTAAGGCTTTGGGATGTTAGTCTTCTTGCAATGCAACTAAGTTGATGGCTCAATTTTCTTTGGCAAGTTTCAAATCCCAGTGTTGAGCACTATCAGAAAGCACTATGAGTTCTTCTGCTGAATGAAATAACAAAAGGGTGGAATGACACCCAGCATTTTATCTGTTTTTGCCATTCCTCTTCAGGAAAAACCAATACCAGGCTGGTCACTAATCCCTAAAGCATACAGTGTAGTAATAGTTGCTATCACTTGTAACATGCTTACTATATTTCAGACACTATGATAAAGCATATCCTGTGAAGTTCTGTATGCAATATTTAGAGAAATCCTGAAAGACAACATTTTTATAAGCTGAAGTGACTGAGATATAAATGATTAACAACCACACCCAGGATCATTCAGATCATACTGGTGAGCAGTAGAAAGAAAATTAAGCTAAGACTATCTAGAAACAAACCCCAAACCTTTAACTCTTTTATTGTATTGTCTTAACAGATTCAAAATGATGCTGTGAGAGACATGAAATGTGCATATAGGCACTTGGAGGGTACAAAAATATTCATGCCAACATTGAGCCTTTAAATCTACTCATTGTCATCAGTTTCCATTGATGCAATAGCAGTGAGACACATAAGAGCATTTGAAAATGTTCCTATTGATTGGAAGTGAATAATTACTACTTTAGTTATATTACAGATTCACTATCAGAAAGTAATAGCAGAAATACTAAGCAAGATTAATAGCCCTGTTTCATTATTTTTAACGCAAACTATTGATTTTAAAGTGGCATAAGGTATGGCAGTTTATCACAATAAAACAATAAAAGAGACTATATGAAATAATTGAGAATAATCTTTTTCCTTTTTTGCTGCAGCTATGGGACATAATGTGTCGTGCATGTGAAGGCATTTATGGCAGAGTCTACCCAAAGATGACAGTTTAAGCACTCTATAAAGAAGCACTTTGGAACCAGAGTATTATAAATAATTGCCAACAAATCTGGTAAATGGCTCTTTAATTTGATTCTATTATGTCACAGATCACAAAAACCAAGAGATCCAGCAACCAAACACTAACTGCTGAGTTTTGCACAAATGTGATGATATAAGCTGGCCTCAAGGTAGTCTCTTGCCTTGGACATTTTATAGGAAATAGGTCATGGACATCTGGAACTACAATAATGTCTTACAAAAGAGCCAATAAGTATATAGTTAAAACCACCCATGTTCCCATTGCAAAAGGGTTCTCTTTCTCACTAGGTGAGGTTTCCATTGTTATCTCCTTGATTTCCACTGGCTTTGTTCACTTTCACAGCTAACAGTAGACAAAAGTCACTAGCAATTTCCAGGTAGAATCATTTCTGTTGATTAGGATCTTAGATTCTGCCAGAATAATGTATAGCCTCATTGCCAGAAGTAGACCACAAAGGATGAAAGAAGTGTAGCACCATATCACATGCTGTGCTAATTAGAACACACCTGACTAGTGAAATCAGCTGTAGACTAAACTCTAAAAACAGGCTAACTGTGGTCACATTGACTGGGAAGAAAAAGGTGAAGTCATGGGGAAAATGGAGTGATGGTTGGACTTGTCACTGTTAAATGTGCAGAAGACTAAGGGAATTCTTATCAGCTAGATAAGATTTGAGATTGTTCTGTGAAGGTTCAGAGATGAGAAACTTAGTGTTACTCAGACCTTCAAAGGTTTGGGTCCACACTCCCACTACAGCAGAGTGACCTTATTCAAGTGACTAAATTGCCAAGGTCCAATCATCTTTGTGTAAAGTAGAGCTAATAATAATAGCAATGCCTTACATTTTGGGGATGATTGTGGATGAAGACAAAACAGACCGGGTGCTTAACACAATGTTCCACACAAAGCAAGAGCAAGAATGACAGAGGCAAAACTTGAAGAAGTAGAGTACCTTTGTAAGGAAGTGGGGGAGATTTAATTGACACCAAAATTAGGACCTTGAAGGGTTGAACTAGCTTCGTATAATTAGCCCAAAGCATTTAGAATACTCAGTATGTGGGCAAAAGTAAGTAAAATCCATATCCTTCAAAAGAATGGTGGATTAAACCCCCAGAAGCCAGAGTCAGTGCCATTTAAGAGGGAAGCAGAAATCCAGAGATAAAGCCACGAGGAGAAAAACTGAACCAAAGGACAGAGAGAAAAACAGAAGGAGTGAGAAGGGGAGAAGAGAGGATTGGTTAAGATTGCTTATGGCTTGTTGTGACTTGTGTTGGTGCCCTCACTGCACGATGGGCTTGAGGGATGAATTGTGATACTTTTTGGTTTGGAATAGGTTCAGAAGACAGATTTCAAGATGTTTTAAGAAAGAAATTCCTTATAGAAGAAATTATAGTGAATTTATTGAAGTCAATAGCTTCAAGTTAGGATAACTGGCTTTGGAACCAGACTGGTTGGATTCTAATCCCAACTACTCCAGTTAGATCTACTTTATCACTTTTACTACCACTTGGTCATCTGAAAAATGGGGATAATAATGTAACCAGCTTCTGTAGGTTGTAAGTACAGTATTTAGTGAAAATATGCATGTAGTGAAAGGTGCGATTACAGTTAGAATTTTGCAAAGGTGGTATTATTCTGCCAAACCTGAGTTCAGGGTCAAGAGCAGCTATGGTTGAGATGTCTTTCAAACGTCCATATGCTAATACTTTGGTTCCCATAATCAGGGTAGTAGGAAGTAATCTGCACCTTCAAGAGGTAGGTCTTAATGGGAAGTCATTAGGTCATGGTGCATGTTCTCTGAAGGAATTACAGGGTCTTGGTCTCTTCACTTTCTCTTTTTGTGCTCCAGGCTCAGATACGACCATGAGTTTTCACATACCATTCTTCATGAGTGCCATCAACCACCAACCTCATCACAGCCCAAGTCAGTGGGGCTGACTGATTCATGAATTTCCAAATCTATAAACTAAATAAAACTTTTCTATTTATAATTTAGCTGTGTTAGGTATTTTGTTATAAAAACACAAAGTAGACTAATACATGAGCTGAAAGTAAATGGGCTTTGATAAACTTCTTTATCCATATTCCTTGGGGCCATTTCCCAAAAGCGAGAGTCCATTATCTATTTCTTCATTCACAGTAAAAAGGAGATTGATTAAAATAGTTTTTTTAACCCCAAAACATCTGGAAATGTGGTCCAAGTGCAAGAGTGTGATCCAGAGAGAATCTTTTGGAGGAAGTGGCCCCTTGCTGGGACAGTTCATGTTTCTACTAATAACAGAAGTGGCTGGGAACATCAAAGGTAATTTTAACCTTCAGTACTAGTATAGCTTTGCATTTCTTTTTCTTTTTTTGACTCAAATTTCCTTATGAAACCCACATATACAGTGGTAGTGAGACAGAGGTTCCTGTTTGTTGCATCCTGGAATCTTTTTATCAATGTAATAAAACCTTTCTATAGTTCATGTTCCCTAGGACCAATTATAAAGATTTCCCCCATTCCTTTTGTGTTTCTTTTACTTTTCTGAAGTCTTCTAATTAAGATACATATGAAAACATTAAAATATAGTCAGATCACTACAGTTTTGCCCTTTTATGAAGGTGGAAGTCTTATCCTTTTACTGTGTCACTCACTTCCCTTCCTCTATGCTATTCATTTTGCTCAAAAAGTCCTCCATCTTAGAATTTCTTGTAAACATTTTAGGCTAAGAAGCATTCCAACTTCATTTTATCTCTGGTCATCTCTGTTACCAGTTACCCTGGGTCTATACAGTTTCCTCAAGGGGTGATAATTTTTATTTATTACAAGTAACAGAATTTCATAAGCACAGCTGGGCATTCAGTGTTTGTTTTCTGTATAATACCTCTTCTTACTTTTCATAAAAGGCCAGCACCAAGCTCAAAATGATTGAGCCTGGTGGACACAGTGCATTCTTTGCCACCTACCTTTTATCCTTCCAGTCCGCCTTGCTGCAGGAATGGTTTGTGATGCAGAAATTGCCACTGAAATACAAGGGAACTGTGTCAGCATGAGATTTTTAGGAAAAATGTTTTTCTATATGAGAAAGGCTTGAAGCCCATCTTTTCTCTATACTGAAGACTGATTTGCAGCCTGGTTTTATTGAATTTCTGAAGCAATTCATGAAACATATGAAAAAATAAGCCTCTTTTCATCCAAGTTATTCTTAAAATTTTGTTTATTTGCAGCCAAAATAGCCCAACACAGTGGACAGGGGGAGGGTGCTGAATGTAAGGGGTTTGAATGTAAATATGAAAAAACCAAGAAATAACAACAAAGTGGTGTGACCCTGGTGTTGTGTAAAAGGAAGAGAGGTTGTTATGGAATACTGATAGGAAACTGGTGGGTAAGATGGAGATGAAATTTTAGAGGGAGGTTGGGCCAGTTCATAAGCCCCTAGAGTGAGTATTCTGGATTCTGGCTACACATTTGAATCACATGGGAAACTTTTACATTTTATACAAGCTCAGGTCTCTCCTTTAAGATTGAAAGACAATTGATTTTGATTTCACTTAGTAAGGACAGGACATGAGTAGTTTATGGAAGTTCCCCAGGTGTTTTATTTGTTTATTTATTTTTAAAATTTTATCCCCAGGTGTTTTAAATGCTTATCTCATGGAGTGTTACCTGGCCAGTTTCCCGTCCACCTTTGCTTCTTCCTGTTCTCCTCTTTGAGCAGCAGCTCAAACCACAGTGTCCTTCTTCTTCTTTGTGAGTATTCCTGTGCCCTGCTCACCATTCAGGCTTTACCTGGACTGTCACTCCTTCCCACTTCAGAGATCTCCAAGAGTCTCCTCAGAGCAGTCTCAGTCCTATACCCTGGATTATTCTTTCTTACAGCAACATTTGTTTCCTAAGTAGATAGATCGAAGCTCTCTACTTATTTATTTATGTATTTTTTTGCTTTCTATTTTGTTATTATGGCCTCATAGGGGACAGGTAGGGACAGGATTCTGAACAAGTACACATTTAGCTGCATGTACCTGGAGCCCAGATGTATGCCCAGCACATAACAACCCAATAGATGTTTGGAGAGTGAGGGTAGAGTGAATACCGCTGGGAAAGAAGCAAACTTTATGTGAAGAAGCTTTGGATAAAGCAGAATATCTCCTGGTTTTCCAGGAAAGGAAATCTTGAAACACTTGTGCACAAAAGTATGGTCGATGAACTCTGCCAATTCTCAGCACCTTCTCAGACACTCAGAATGTTCTGAGTCCCCAGCTAGTGTACGTAGTTGACGACAGTAGGTTAAGGCAGCTTGTGGCATTTTGTTTTCTTTTCTTTGTGAGTAAAGGGAGAATTTAAATGAGTTTAACCTTTGATGATCTAGTGATTGTAAAAACCATCCCACCAAAGTTCAGGGGGTGTCAGACTGCAGAGACACCCTTTCCAAACAACTCGTCTTCCCAGACCTTTCTCTGTCAAATGTCAAAGCCCAAATGAGCTTGTTTGGAAGGCAAATTACATGTTGCAAGCATTCATTCCCTGTAGTGGATAACTTCTGCTCCAAATAATTAAATAAAGCAGCAACAGAAATTCTCCGGCCTTCAAGTTTGAACATAAGGCCATATATATGTAAAACCTTCCCCATAGTCCTGACCTTTGAGGGGGAGTTCAGAACTTGAAGCAGATATCAACAATCTTCCACGAAGAATTAATCTTTGTTTGAAGACCAAAATTTACTTCATGTAGGATTTGAGTCCATGAACTCATATTTTAATGTATAGAGAGAGAAAGAGAGAGAGAGACAGAGAGAGACAAAGACAGAGACAGAAGAAAAGGACAGAAAGAGATTAATTCTCTCTGGAAGGGAAAAGGAGGTTAGCACAAGGCATTGAACTGAGTGAAGTAAATTAGTGGAACTTGGTCTGTGAATCAAAGGAAAATTTTTTTCTGGCAAATTGTGGTCATCATCTCCATTCTCACCCTCACTCTTCTCTTTGGTATCTTCCTAAATTAATTTATCACTTTTATGTCACAATATAATATTGGTAAAATATGAAATGAGATTTTCTCAGTCTTCTGGGTATGGCAGATCTTATTACTGCCATTAACCTGAGGATATTGAGACTCACAGCCATAACGTGGCATAGGAAAGAACCCAGCTGGTAAGTGATGAGCCCTGTCCAGACAGCGGGCTCCATGGCAGTACCTATCTTTTGATATTGGAGAGACACTGTCATACAGGGGAAGCAGGGAAGTCTGTAGTTTCAAACTGATATCTGAGTAATGGGCCCTGGTGCTTCTCTTTACTCCTTCCTGATTTGGGTGCTGAAATCTCCTAACTGTGTGGTTCCAATAAACTGCTTGCTGCTCTCCAAGTCTCCATACTGACTTCCTTATCTATCTGTCTACCATTATAATACTGGTAATACCGGTAATCCTGGTAATTCTAGAATGTGGACTTGACCAAGATCAAATCTTGCCATTCTAGGACTCTCCATCACCCATAGTCAACCCTCAGCCCCAAGCTGTTCTACTCACAAAGTCATTGAGCCAGGGATTCTGTATGTTTCTGAAGACTTGCCTCTTCCAACTCCTTCCAACAGCTAGGACCCTACTTCTACTCCTCCAGGAAGTTATTGTAACTAAAATACTTAGAATAGGTTCTGGCTTATGGCAAGTGCTATAGCTATATTAGAGAGTGTTTTTCTATCACTGTTTCTGTTACTATCACAGTCATTATCAGCATACTCACTGATCTTGGATTTCTGAGCAATAATGATTCATTGTTTACCGGTACACACTTCTCTTTCCTTAACTAAAGTCTCCTAAAGAACTTAGTTCAGACCTCTCTTCCTGTGAAGAATCCCTTGACTTATCTAGCTTAGCAGGGTGATTCACATGGCTGAGGCAAAATCAGCTTTGCATGTCTAAATTTCGGCGTGTTGTGATTTGGGATCTTAAATACCATATAAATGGTCCTTATTCTCTGTTATTTTTATTGTTTAAAAAACACTCACTACAGATAAGCTAGTTATTTATTACTCTCAATTTTTAGCCACTAGCTCTCAAACTAGTTAGTAAACACCTGCAGTAAACGCCCCCAGCTCTGATTCAGAGACTTACTGGGTATGGAGGACAGGCAGGATGGATAGCTTGGAGAAGGCATATAATAGGGTGTTTCAGAAGAGTTCCCACTAAGGCATCCAGGTGGTCAGGCTTTGGCAATGACACAGAGCTCCATGGGCCACTGAAATGATAACCTGTCCATTTAGGACTACAACATACACAGAAATGCACCATGGATGCATTCACTCACATGTGCACCCACAGACTTACACACACATTCACGTCATATCTAAAAGTCTTTGTTGGCTTATGCTTTTCAACATACAGTTTGTAAATATATTTCAAGCATATTATTATTCTTATCAATCAACTCGTTTTTAAAAAACCAGTAGCAAGCGAAACAGTGTATCTGTTTTTATGTAGCTTGCCATTTGCCAGTGGGCCAGATATGAAATGAATAGATAAGCTCATGATGATGATGATGATGATGGTGCACATCAAGTTGGTGTCCTTGCCCTAAGCTCTCTCTGCTTACTTACTTATTTATTCTTGTCAATGACTGCATGAAGTTTATGTCATTCTCCTGGTTTCATAAATGAGAGAGCTGAGGCTCAGAAACCTTATGTGGTTGTATAAATTTCAGCTGTGTCCCCAAACCATATTTATTCTCTTTAAAATCCATGTATGGAAGGAATGTGAGTGAAGAGATACAAAAGGGAAGACAGAAGAAGGGGATTGAAGAAAACATGAGGACAGTTTTCCTCCTGGAAATTAGGAAGTTAGGAAATACTAGAAAAGCAGAGCTGCCCTTGAATCTTGGCAAATATATATTTGGGGCATCTATGAGAATGGCTGTTGCTGGGCCAAACACGAAGAGGAGGGATAACAGATAACACTGATCCAGGAACCCAGCCATGTAGAGAGAAGACCTGAGGGCAGGCATGCGGAGAGGCCAGTGTTTCCATGACAACATCAGTGGTACAGAGAGAGGTGTGCACCAACACTGGAGATGGAATTGGTTACCAGGGCTGGCAGAAGGTAACAACAAGGTCAAAAGCATTTCTCAGAAAAGACATCTACCCTGGGTAGGTTTTCTGCTTACATAAAAAATCGTTAAAGCCCTGGATTTTCACAGTACTAATTTATTTTTGTTTAAATTTTTTTTGACTGTTTCAAATGGAAGACCTCATAAAGACCAAAGGTTTGTCCAGACTCTGACAAGGATTTAGTGCAAGGGAAAAAAATGGGCACTTGGACTGCCTGCTCTGTGTTTGTTTTTCTTCCTGCATGGGGGTAGGTGTGCTCTGTTCTGTGTCCTAGCTCAGCACGTATAGGAGTGTACCTGGTTCCCTGAGGGCTGGCCCACAGTTGTCTTTGCTTCCAAATTTCCTTTGGCTTTGACTCCCCTGGCAATGTGACACTAGCCTGCAGGTCTCAGGTGCAAAAACCACCACCACAGAGCTGCTGGTCCCACCTGCTGGTCCCACCTGCTCACACTGTACCTGAGAGGCAGGGCACCAAGCTTCCTTTCCCAGTGGTATGTTTTGGAGTGGGCCCCTGGCCAAAACAAATGCTCTGCAGAGGAACTGGCTTTGGAGCTTTGGATATTCTCCCTCTTTCTCTGCCTACCCTCCTCCTTTTTGGCAGAGCAAGAAGTCCTTGGTGAGTGAACCTAGCTCTAGGCAAGTGCTGTCTGGCTAGGACAATATACTTTAAATTTTATATATATATATAACTATATGATTGTTAAAAACATAAGCACATACTGTAGAGGAGGGTCCATCCTAGATAACTTGAAAAACAAATAAATTTTGTGTTTCAACTATTAGAAAAGATTTTCATAATATATATTCAATGTCATATATACTGTTTAATTTTGATTTTACATAATTATAAAACTAAATGGATTGATAACATTAATAACTGCAGTTATAATATGAAGTTGTAATACAATAATCAGAACCATAAAACAGCCAACTTGTACATAATGAGGGCTACCATTATACATATACATATATATATATATATATATATATGTCACATACATATAGAAATATATTTTTAAGCTCTCACTACATATCCAGGGAAAGCATATCATTCTGATTTTGCAGATGGGAAAAGTGAAACACTAACAAGTTATATAATTCACCTTGAATCATGCAATTGGTAAAAGGCAAATGAGACATTTAAACCTCAATCACCTAACTTCTGAGCCTGCTCTTCTTCACCATAACCCATAGCAACAGTGCTCCAGCTTTGTGGTGCTTAGGAGTCACCTGGGTAGTGTTGTAACACACATGTTGCTGGGTTATCACAGGCTTTTAGCTTCAGAATGTCTGGCGTGGGACTTGAGAATTTGCATTTCCGACAAAGTTCTCAGGTAGTTGTGCTGTGGTGAGAAAGATTCTGCTTTATGAATCACTGCCTTGCAGAATCTAGAACACCTTTGATGATTATGCAACTCAACCCTCATTCCACATAGGGGAAAGCAATCATTATTATCCCCATTCATAGAAGAGGAAGAATTAATTTCTCTAAGAGCTGATGGACACACATGTAGAACAACTATATTCAGAGTCCATGTAATCATTAATTACTAAATATTATGCCAGGGTGATTTTCTTTTCTTTAATGATATTAAATCTATTATATTTTTGATTCTGCTATGGGCTGCAGAACTTGTTTTTCCCACTTCCCATTCACATCTATAAGACAAGAAGTTCAAAATAATAAATAAAATAATAATAAAAGCAATTACTTTGACAGACAGAACTAAGTATATACAGATCATGGTCCAAAGTGCCCACTCTGATCTGGTGACTAGAACGTAGGGCCATTGATAGCTCGAAATGACAGATGATCAGCAAATGTAGAGAAGTCCAAATCATTTTTATTAATTTAAGCAAAACTTAGAAAAAAATAGTGGAAGATTGATTCCATTAGATTTGATTCCGAATATACCTGGGCCCTGGACATCTACCAGAATACCACCATCTTCTGCCTTTTCCTTTTCCTCTTCCTCTTCTTCCTCCTCTTCATTTTCTTCCTTTTCCTCTTCTCTTTTTTTGTTTTCTTATTAACACATATTTACAGTTCATATTGATTACATTAAATGAAGGAGAATTGGTGCATGCACATAATACATTTCAATTGTCTTATTTTTCTTCCTTTTCTCCATCCTCTTTTAGTTTTCTGGCCTCAGATTCATTTATTTATCTTATAAGATATCTTATCTTATAAGATCTTATAAGATCTTATCAATTTAATTATCATATATACAGATAGAAAATCAGACTAATAAGCCAAAGAACACATGAAAGACTTAAGATGATTGTACCAAATCAAGGTACACTTTTAGATATATTGTCTTCACTAGCTTAAAATACCTTTTCTTCCTCTCATTTTAAAGAATTTATACAAAGCAATTGCACATTTATGGAGTACAGTTTCATACATGTATGCCATGTATAGTGATGAAGTCAGGATAGTTGGCATATCTATCTCCTTATTTGCTTATCATTTCTGTATAGTGTGAAACTTCAAACTACAAGTTCTTTATAAAACACATAATTGATTGCTGTATATTCACCATCCCTCAGACCATCACTTTGTGTGAGTGATACTGTAATTATGATCACAAGAGTAGCACACACAGTTTGCCCAAATAAAAAATTTAGTCTGGCATTTCTCCTCAACTTCAGACAGCTCAGTTGCACCAAACTCAGTGAAGGGAAGGTGTCATGGTTCATGTCTGTGTCCCCCAGGCCTCATGAGATTGCATTGTGTATTTGTGATTGATTCATTGTCTAGTGCTTGGATTGATGGTGTCAGTGCTCCATCCACCTAGGGGTGGAGCCAGGATGTGATGTAATGGCAGGAAGAAGGTGTGTCTTGCTCTTTGCTGGTTCCTGTTTGCTATTTGCAGCCACCATGAACTGCGGCCCAGCCATGCCCGCCTGCCTGGGAGCCAACTGAGTGTGGACTGAAACCTCCAAAAACTGTAAGAAATAAACCTTTCCTTTCTCAACTTGGGCTTCAGGTATTTTGTCTCAGCCATGAGTAAAAAGTAACTAAGACAGAAGGAAACACAGAGAGCCATCAATAGTAGCTAAGGACTTCCTCATATACTTGCTAGTTGTCAGGATGTCCAGGTCAGGTAAACGGATTAGATAAAAGCACTTGTGCTTTGAAAACAGAGAAACAGAATTGTTTTGAGGAGCATAGTTTACTTTTTGCTTTCATGGTGAGGCTGAGATGAGGGAGTTTTATTTATTTTTGTATTTTACTGAGGCCCTCTGTTTGGCCACAGTGGAGAATTCCTCTTTCTAATCTCTCAAGCTTGGATTACGTAAGATCAAATGAGATCATGCTTGGTAAACTATAAAGTGAAATGCCAGAGGGGGAGTTACTATGATGAAACATAGTGGAGTAAAGTGGTCAATTTTCTAGTTTTGAAGACAGAAAAAGTTTAAATACACATTATGCCAATAGCAGTACAATTTTGGAGTGTGCATTCATCTTCCTTTTCCCTTTTGTAAATTATAGAATGAAAATTACGATCATATTTCATGAATAACTCTGGGATTAAATAAGGGAATAAACATGGTCAAGAATGTATTATAATCAGATATCATTTTAGGGTAATGCTGGCAATAGATTCCTTTGAAAGTCAAATTACTGAAAGAAATCAGAGCCCTTGTCATATCGATCAAAACACTTAAAAGTGTGCAAACTTTGTTGCACAATCTTCACTTGGCACCAAAATAATACATATATATCATGAATAAGAAATTCATTTTTGAGCAAAATCTGACTTTAACAAAAATTGTAAATAATTTACAAAGTAAGAAAAAAGCTGATGGTCTAAAACTATGGTGTTAAACGTTAGAATATTCAAAATAGACATTCTCAGTCACAAAACATTTTTTCTCGGTATCTTAAGGATACTTTTTTTTCCTTCTTATGACAGTATAACACATAAAACATGGCAAAAGTAGAGTGGAATTTTAAATGAATCGCAGGTATGACTGCTTTCAAATGAACTGGTCTACAGTCTGACTTACAGAAACCTAACAAGTTTTTAAGGGAGCTGATAACAACAACAGATCACCAACTTGGACTAAAAAGAATGAGATGGTACATATTTCTAAGAGGTCTCTAAGCATTCAATTTGTTACAGTTTATGCAGGAAGCAGGTTAAGACACTTGCTTAGTTGTATAAGAAGACTGTTATGAAACGGCAAGAATGTGACAGAGAGAAGAATCAAGATGCCAGCAGGCATATCCATAGACTAAGGAGAAGAATGAAAGGTGGAGTCATTTCCAGGATTAGATCTAATTGTTAAACATATAACAATATTAGTCTTGAGATTGGGGATAGCTTGACAATATTTATTCAAGATTGTGAAACAATGGCACTCTCATTTCTCATGATTTCCCTTTGTACCTGTCTGATCTTTCTCTCTCTTTTGTGTGTGGTGTCAGTGAGAGAAAATATTGCCACTTTGTCACAGCTTCTTGGCTAAGGAAATGTGATACCCAAGAAGATTCACTGGGGCGGGGTGCTCATTCACTTCAGGACATCATTTTAATCATAGAATCCTGGACTATAGTCTGGTCCCATAATAACTTGGTCTGTGGCTTCCCAAGAATGTGCATGAGAAAGGAAGCAATCCTTGCTCTTGTTTTGTTTTTCTGCTTTATTTAATCCACGTTACTGCCACTCTTGAAAATCTTTCTTAACACAGTAAACTGCTGAAATATCACTTCTTTGTTATTTTCAAATAATTTAATAATAACATAATTATTATAATGTATCTATCATTTGTTGAGCAGTTGCCACACACTAATTACTTTACCTACATTTTGATTTAATTTTTATAATAGTTACATAAAGGGCATGTGCTGTTATTATTTGATCCCAACAGGTAAGTGGTTAAAAAATTTCAGGAGCTTATAAATGCAGAAACTGAAGTTCAAAGAGGCTTACTGGACTCCCAAAAGTCAGAAATCAAATGTTACTTGTTAAAAGAGTCAGAAACAGTTCCCAAAAAGTATTACTTCCAAACCAAACCTCCTTCTATTTAACATATAAAGATCAGCCCAGCCACAAGGAATGTGAGCCTATTTATTTTCTTGCCTCTCCTTCTAGCAAATCTCCTCAGGCCATAATAGTTCACCTTCGAATACTATCCAAGTCATGATCAAAATATACAATGATTGATTCTAAAAATACAAAATAAACTAAAAATATTACCACAAAAAGATACACTGCCTTTAACTGCTCTCAGAATACTTCCGTGTATTTTGAACACGCTTACCCATCGTGCCACTGCATGAAGCCTTTCAGGAAGTACTCTTTTGCGAGTGTCTTTATGAGGTGTGATACAACGTATGATGAATGCTGATGTGGAGTGTCACCTAACAGAAAGGCAGGCTTGTGAAAACATTACAGTGCCTGCTCATCAACCTATTCACTGGGTCTGGCCCATGTGACTTCTGGCACTTTCCTGTGGTCAGAATGACTAAAGGAGCCAGGGATTTAGCTCAGTGGTAGAATGCTTATCTAGCAAGCCAGAAGCCCTGGGTTCAGTCCTTAGCGCGCACACACACACACACAGAAGACTATAGAACATAAGAAACCACTCCCGTCCCTAGTGAGTGACTGTGAGCGTGGCAGGCTGCAGCAGCCCAGGATGGGAGCCACTGGCATTTATTGGGACCTGAGCCATGCTGGGACCTGGTGTGCCAGGGAAACCAAGCAACCACTCCCCTTCCTGGTGAACAGCTGTGAGCCCGCGCCCAGGCTGAGAATCATACGTCACATTACACCCCCTTCCCCAGTTAGCAAGTGGGAGCCAGTGATCTGGACATGCCTTGAGAGGTTGACCATAGGCAATGTAGCAAGTAAGGGGGATTTCCTTCTACCATCTCTCTGAAGGCAAATACTTTTATCACTGTTTTGCTTTGTTCTAATTAATGGTATTATTTTAGCCTGTTTTGTTTTGTTGAACTCCAATGTATGTGAAAGTATGGACAGCTCTTTTGAAGAGAACGAGAGACACTACGACAGCCATTAGTGAGTTCTCCATTGTCTGGTTTTGAAGACCTAAAATGCTTCCCTCATTCTGTTCAGATCAGTTTTATACTATGTTATTTTGTATGAATTCACCGTATGCGAAGACATGGGCAACTATTTGGAAGAAAACAAGAGACAAAATGATAGATAGTGAAGATCTGTGGTCAAATAGCTTTGAAATTTATATCTCTTACATTGCTTTCTTATGTCCTATTTTGTACACTTTTATTGTGTTTAATTTTACCCCTTTAAAATAAAAAAAATATAAAACACAAAAGTCTTGAATTGATTCAGTGCATCAAGGACGTCATGACTGTGCAACTGGCCACCCATTCAAGAGGACTTCCAGAATTGCTTCAAAAACTAGTGAGCATGAATGGAGGAGTGTTTTTGAGGTGAGGGAAAATACTTTGAGGGAGATTAATGGCAATGAGTCTTTTCCTCTAATTTTGTAAAAAAAAAATAAACATTCCCCATTCTTTTTGGTCATAGTTCACACATGGTAGGGATTTAAAAATTCATTCTTGGGATAAGATTTTTAATGACAGACTTGGACTCTTGTTTCTGACTATTAGATTGTAGACAAACCACTTACATCTTCACACTGGTTCTTACCTATAAAGCAGGGACAAGCGTAACTTACGCATCCAGGTGCTGTGAGTAGTAAATGTATTAATGCATTCCCAAAGCTGAAGAAGTGCCTGACACACAGCAAGAGCTCAATATGTGTTAGCTGTTAGTGATTACTCTTTTATTTCCCTGCTTGCTCTCTCCTCCACTTCTCTTTTCTCTCCTTATGTTTTGAGGTTTTAAAAAAATAACAATTTGTCCTCAATTGATGAAGCTGAAAGTAAATAATAACAGGTGCATGCAGTCGACAGATGGAATTCACTCCGGGCTTCCTTTTCAGTTACTTTTGGACATGTTTACTGTTTGTGTAACTCATTCTGTCCCTTCTCCCAAACAGCCCCACAAAGGTCTTTGTATTTGATATTTAACATGCAAAATGTTCTCACTTCCTTTTTTGCAGTGACCTTATCCCACCATTCTCCTCAACATTCACTTTTTTTTTTCATTTCTAGAATACTTAGCATTTGTCAAGCATCTTGCACATTTTCTCTTACATAATAAGCACACGATCCTGAAGTGAAAGATATTATTTTACAGATGGGGAAGTTGAGATTCTAGAGAAATAGTCTTTTAAATTTCTAATGATGATTATTTAATATTTATGTGACATTTTAAAATGTTAAGACAGGCTTCAGAATGATTACAGAAGTTTTCATCTTCAGAAATTTTCACTTGTAGAAAACGGGCAAAATGACATTGCTCATCAAGTACCTATGTTTTAACAAAAACACTAACTGAACCTGCAGATGGTTCTGTGCTAGGAACCTCATCTGGACTGAAGAATATTTGATCTCATGAACATATTTATACTTCTCATTCATATCCCCCTAACCTGATTGGGGTTGGAGTGTTAGAATGCTTGAGGGATATGAGTGAGGAGTTTTATCATGTTCATGAGATTTTGAAGTATTTATTAACACACCAAAACCTAGATTAGTGCTGACTGTGTATGTGTATTTGTATAGTCAAAGCTAGAGCAAGTAATGCATTGTGAAAAGCTGCATGCAATGTGTAGTGATGAGAAAACAGAGAATCTGTATGAACTTGAAGGTACACAGTGGTTGATGTCGAGGAACTCGTGGAGGATCACTCAGAGGAATTGTCTGCAGGGGAACATCAGCAACTTCTGACTGAGCAACAGAGAGCGGCAGCCGAAAACCTTTCTGAAGAGAAGACTTGGTACCAACAGTCGGTGCAGCAAAGTTCTTTTTCTGAAATAAAGGCAATCCTGAAAAAATGCACAGAGCTACAAACATTTGTAGAGAAGATTCACTCAGACAAAGAAAAAGCCCATCATTGTATTCAGTTCTTTAATGACAATCTCATGTTATGCTACAGAACAATATTGAAGAAGAGACAGAAGCAGACAACCTTAGACCAGTTTTTAGTTCTGAAAAGGCTGAAACCAAGTAGGCCAGAAGCAGATACAAGTGGGCAACAGAATCTCCCAAGGAGAGGCAGGACAGCAGAGAGCTGCGTTCCTGATGTGCTGAGGAAAGGGGACTCTCCTTCCAAACGGTGACCACCTTCCATTTAACCCTCCTTTCTGCAAGCCAAAGATGTCAATGTAGTATGCAATTTTTGTTTTTGATACACTGAGGAATATTTTACAAGTTTTTGGTTAATACACTAGGAAAATTACTGGTGTTTCTGGTAAATTATGCAAATCTTTATGTAATGAAATGTTCATTAAGGGGTTCTTCGTGAGATTCAGAATGCATTATGGGTATGTCCATTACTTTTTTATGGGAAAAGTTTTGATTTATGCCCAACTTGAGTTATAAAAGCCCTTCTGAATGAACTGACTTCGTAAGTCAAGGATCTACAGTATGTGTGTGGCCTACATTGTTATGAACGATTTCATTTCTATTCCTAAAATTAACCTGAATATTAAGCCAATCCTGAACACAAAAAAAGAGACTGAAAAACATTTGGTAGTTTTCTGTATGTCATTGTAGATGTTACTGGATAAATCCTAAACCAAAAGTTTAGGCTACATTTCTTATATTTGATGGGATAAATGCTTGTATTGTATAACTCTGAGTCATTTTTGTAAAAAAAATTCAAAAATTAAATAATGAAATCGATGACCTTATCAACTTCATCAACACTAAAGTCAGTGTTTTTCAACTGCTTCTATTTTCATGACTGCCTCTGAGACCTCCACAGTCTGAATTCTGAGAGTCCTTAATTAGATATCAAATTGCAGATCTAGTGGAACGAGTACAGGAGCACAGCAAGAAGATACTTGTTTTCTGTTCATGTTTTTGTCATTCAAAAAATGCCCATTTCCTCTTGCACCTTTCATATTATTAATCATGTGGGCTCTAAAAGCAACCCTGAGCATGCAAAATTAATTTTAATCTCCAAAGTTAACAAAGTAGCTTTATATCTCAAGGAAGATTCTTGAAAATGCCAAGGGCTGAGCACAAAGTTGGAAAAATGAAGGGAAATAGGCATTGGATGAGTTTTCTTTTGGATTGAAGAAGCTGCCTTTTTTTCTCTTGAAAGTGTTTGATTTTACCAATTTTTTTAATTCAAAAAATAAAAGAGGCTGGGGTTAGCTCCAGAGCAAAAGTGCCTGCCTGGCAAGTGTGAGGTCATGAATTCAATCTCTGGAACCAAAGTGTGTGTGTGGGGGGGGTGTAAACATAACAATGAAACCAAGTTTCAATCCAGATTAGAGGACAGTTACAGTGGTTGGTATATTCATATTGTTTTTTTTATAGTATTTATTTAGAGTACAATTTAAAGGCATGATGTCTTGTCCAAAGAATATTAACACAAAACTTTCTTCTCATGGAACTAAGAGAAGCTAGCTAACTAAATATACAATAGATACTGTGAACTGGACAGAAGCTGCCTTCTAAGAGTGCCAAATCATTAACATTTCTTTTTTCTTCTTTGGGCTTTAGCATATTCATCTTTAACTTGATATGTTTATTCCAGATATTCATTAAGTTATCTTAGATTCTAGGCAGGTTTCTGTTGTTCTATGAAAGGGGGAAAGGTTATTTTAGTATATTTGCTATTATTTTAAACAGGTCATGCATTTAAATTCAGTAATTTATACTCATAAAAATAAAACTAGGGTCAGAAACTGTTAACTTGGACTATTGAGATTCCCTTACACTTAGGATCAGGAAACCAAAACTCAGAGAGGTTACGTGACTTTTTCAAAGGCACCCAGTCAATTTCACAGACATACCCTTTGCCCAAGAATTATGACCTGAATTTGATCTGGTTTTTCTTTTTCCCCCCTAAGGCAAACCTATGACCTTTCATCTCTTTTAATATTGATAATACCAATGGTAGATACATTTTCTGTTTCCTCATAACACTATGAACTCTTCTAAAATGAAACTAATATACAATCATTTATGCAGCCTCTAGCTCCTTAATCTACAATAAATTTAAGTTTAATGTATGAACCACAATAAGAAGTGAAATCATTCTAATTAATGCTATACCTCTTTACTTCTTTTCCTAAAATATTCTGGATAACACTATAACTTTAGAAAATCAGATTGGATGCACTCTACAGACCCCAGTGCATATCAATCAATAAATCAATCAATCAATCAAATCTCTGAGGAAAGACTAAGGAATCATCAACTAAAATCACCTGGATTTACATCTCATTTTCTGAATAGCATCTTCTACTTTCAATACACCTGTCAAGTAATCATTAACAACATATGTAAATAGTATCTGATAATTTCATGGTTAAATTGTCAACTCTAATGATATTTCTACTGGTCCTCCAAAGCTGGAAGAGATTAGCTCTTCATGACCTTGGCTGACCTCTGAAAGCTAAGCATCTAAAGAATATTTTTTTTTTTTTCGATTTCAAGGAACAACACAAATGGGAGTCATTTGAAGGTGGCTCTCTGAAGTCCTCCCTGTGTACTGAGATCTGTGGTCATCATGTGCTTTGAGTAACATGTAGGGGTCACAGTAAGATCATATATGAAACCCCCAGTCTTCCTTGAAAAAAAAAAAGGGAAAATATCTACGTTCTAAATGTTATACTTTAGTATTTCCACAGGGAACTAGAGATCCAGCTTTTGCTCAGTCTCCTTTCTGGAAGTTGAAACTAACAGAGCAACCTGAATATGGATGAGCTTGTCTCTTTGTGACCTTCCTCAGTCTCCTCTTCTCTTCCAGACACAAACAAGGTTATAGCCTCAGAACATGATTCTCACAGAATGCTCTTCTTGGGAATTAACACATCAGGAAAGCAGCTATGAAACAATGGACTAAGAGTCAAGAAACTAAGTTCAAGCTCTGATCCACTTTCTGGCAGGGCCACGTTGGAACTTGAAGCCTATTTATTTATGTCTTAGGTGGAGATACTACCTACTTCACAGGGCAGTGGTCACTATTGTATGTGAAACAGGTAAAATAATGGCTTCCACCATTATTATTAGTTTAATAGGTGTTAGGTTTGGAGAAATTGCTGAGGATTATGGAATTCAAGGACAATGTTTGTCTAAATTTAGGATGCACAGGAATATCACTTGGGTAGCTTATTAAAGCACAGATCCAGATATCAGTTCCTGCGCATAGGATTCTGTAGAGTTGAGTCTAAGAATTTACATTTTTAACTGAGCTCCAGGTGATTCTGATGCAAGTGGCTCATGATCCATACTTCGAGTAAAATGTCATGAAAAGGAAAATGAGCAGCATGCAGGCTTATCAAATATTTCTTGATTCATTGATTGATTCATTGGGAATTCTAGCTCTCACCTGTAGAGGATACTAAAAGTAGGCATCATTTTATCCCTGGAGTAATCAAGAAATCTCTCCTTATGTCTAATTTCATCCCTGCCTGGAATAACTAAAACCCATTCCTAACTAAAACCTGAGAAGACATGATCAACAGTCCTGTCACAAAAATCCTTTAGATATTTGCACCGAGCAGTCATATTGCCATTGAGTCAACCTTGGCTTTTCACAAAACAGATCTTTCACTTGCTATAATTTCAAGTCACCACTGGTTTCTAGTAAATATTCCTTATTGATTAAAGTCCTTATAAAACCAACACAGAGATCAAAGCATAAGAGAACTCCCAAGAGACCCTGGAGTTGTTTTTTTTTTTTTTTTTTTAACATGAACTCGTTATGTAAATATGAACAAATTAAAACCCGGAGGTCATATCCTATATTTTGACAGGATATATATTTCAAGCCCTATTTTCCTGCATTTTATGTCATTACTTTGCTGACACATGCACAGATTCTAATTCATTTATATCTGTTGAATCCCATATTTTTCCTAGTACAGTGCCGGGCACCTTTGGGATGTGCAAAGACCTAAAATACTACTTCATTCATTACATCGCTTTACTGTCTGACAGAGGAAACATAAAACTAAAACAAAACAGCCTAGCAATGGTGAAGCAAACATTATCATCTCTACTTTACTAAAGAAGAAACTGAGGCCCAGAGTGGGCAACTTGCCCAAGATTTATTTGTGTCTAAAATATCCTGAATTTGAAACTTCATCCTATAATTCCTTTAATCAGTAAGCTCTTTTGTAGACTTGATTACCATATGCCAGCCTCGTGCTATCTATTTGCTAGATAAATGTAAGAAGACAGACAGACATCTTCCACGCCCATGGAATACTGAGCAGGAAGCATAGCAGGTCAAGCCACAGCTCTTGTACAGGGCATTTGTTTCTTCTCTCTCTTCAAGCAAATGACCACATGGCTTTCAGTGTCCTGAAAATTTCAAAAGGAAAAAAAGCAGCAGATCCAGAAAACCCAGGCAAGGAAAGAGGCTCTCAACTAACAGAGGTAAAGATGTTACCCATGAAAAGTTAAATTGATCTTTTCTTACTCTTGGGATGCCCAACCACTAAGGTCTCCCAAAGATGAATGACCTGTCTTATGACTGTAATTAAATTTGCCACAATTATGTTCCCAACAGTAAAATGCTAGGGCTGTGAGGGAAGGAAACGCATCTTGCTTGCCCCCACCTGTGTTAAATGTTGAATTATCTTACAGTTGATCGTTCCCTAGATTCCTCGACCTTTAAATGCCGAACACTATATGCCTGTTGAATTTTAATCAATTTATTTTTTTTAACTGGAAATGTCAGACTTCTGAATGGAATTACTCGGCACTGCTGATGTGACAAAGACTCAAAGTTCAGTGTCTGAAGTCGTGCAATAGCAGAGGAACCAGCATGCCTCAGAAAACATAATTTACAGGCAGCCAAATAAGGAAGTGTGAGAACATCTATTTTTCATTAGTTTTCATTTAGAGACCTGCAATCTTCTTGCCTACTGTCTGTCCTCCAGATTGAGTAAAACTTGTCAGAACTGCAAAGGATTCGAACCATGTTATTAAGAAAGCTGAAGATGCTAAATGATGCCTTATGTGTAAAATGCCTACTGCAGATCTGAAAATGTAATCTCATTTAATTCTCCCTCAGACTCTGTAATGTAACATCAAGTTATGTATTGCTTGATTCCCATTTATTAAATGATATATTAAATGATTCCCATTTTATAGAAGAGGAACTGAGGCTCCAGGACATTTGTTAGATAACTGAAGAGCATGTTAAAGGCAGAACAGAATTTTAATCATGGACTTTGTTTCTAAACCTCAAGTTCTTGTCCTTAGCCCAACTATATGGAGCAGGGTCAGTATTCTGTTACATATGTCTTAAAATGAGGGTAGTCTTCAGATGTGTTAGAGCTGAGCACAACTGGCTGGTTCCCACTGCCTAATTTATATCTGTTCTTACTTTAACTGACTCAAAGACTTCAAATTTTTGCATTCTGATAAATAACTTGCATAGTGATTATCCTTTATTGAAAAAAATCCAACAATAAGAAATAAACAACAACAACAAAAACACCAATTACGTTATTTGTCTGATCACCAGGGAGGGTTCTTGACACAGAGTAGGTGCTCCATAAATTTTTGTCTAACTTTTTGCATTCTCCTTTTCCTCTCTGATTGACTTGTCCTCATGCTCTCTTTGCTGCATGTTCTAACATTTATCTCTAGGTTAAGAAAATGCCAAACCAATCACAGAAATTAATCCATTTACGCATCCATTACTGCCTTCTTGGCTGACTCATTAAAAGCTAACATTCAAATCCCAGAACAGGTCAAGGCAATAATGGATATGTAAGACTTCACCAATTACTAACTAGAATCACTTTTAAAGAAAAGGCTGTTTAGCCAAACATTCAGCTTCATAGCTCTTCTCTCTACCTAGATGCTCATTCTGTTCTACCCAGCAGGTTTAGCACACAGTAAATTGCTAGGCAGGAGTGAACTTGTCCAGGGCTGGCACTTCATCCTGGTTTTATCTATCCACAGAGGAAGGTGCTAAAAACATAAGCAGGCAACAGCAGACAGACTATGTAGCTCCAGTTGGCTTTTCCATTAGCTAGCCCACCAGGGAAAGCAACCCGCAAATGCCCCAGCTGATCTTTGTAGCTTCATCTGCTGCCTCTTGCTCTGTATCTACTCCTCAAAGGCTGCGAACTCAAATGCACACAGTTGCAGAGCACACATGTAAATGTGTGCATCAGCTCCGGAGAGTTAGTGAGGGAAGTGGCTATTGCTCAGCTTCAGTAAACTGGGTCCAAATAAAAGCTTCCCTGAGTTTTTGTATCTCATAATTTTTAAAAAGGTAGCTGAAACCTAGATACATAGATGAAATGTGCAAGTCTTAAATACTGGTTAAATATTCTGAAATTAGTATGTAGCTTGAAAACTTCTGCTTTTTCACCATGAAATTCTCTATAACTTATATTTTCTGACCCTTAATCTTTTCTTCATGTTGTTTCTGCTTCAGGAATGCTGACCTTTAGACCCTAAGCATCCACATTCTAAGACGTTGCCTTTTGTAGGAAGGCTCTGTGCAGCTACTGCAGACCTCTGAGTTCCCACAATGTGTTTCATGGACATGAATCAGAGAAAATGCTTTGTAAATTTTACTAAAATTTAATTCCCTTCTCTCATATCACATATGTCTAGGGCTAAGAGTCAATAAATATTTTCTGAAGAAAGGATTGAATGAATGAAAGAATGAATGAATAATCTAGTGAGCAAGTAAGAATGAAATGCAATGTAATAAAGACAGCCTGCATTTTGGAGACAGACTTGAGACTTTGTGTTTAAATTTTTGATCTGGCACTTATTAATGATATAATCTTGGAAACAAAAGAGAGACAATGATATGTACACTGCAGGACTATTGTGCTGATTAGAGAAAGCAAGCCAGAGCCTGGGCCTATGCATTCATTTCTCTCATTGCCATGCCTGAGGTGTGGTTGGTCAGAAGATCCTAGAGCCAGTGGAGGATCCACAGATAGAGTCCAGGGCCCATTCAAAGCACATTGAAAAATGCCTTTATGTCTTGGGATGTACATTCTTCAAATTAAAATAATTTGGAAAACAAAGCTCAGCCTAATTGCCGTTTGTGGGTCTCCACCAAAAGGCTCCCTGATAACTTGATGTATTTCCATCTCCGGATTACCATTACTGAAAACATATTTTTTTCTTTAATGGAAGAAGGCTTCTTTGTTTCATTTTGTTTTGCTTTGTTTTTGAGACAGGGTCTCACTGTGTAGTTCAGGCTGGCCTGCACTCACCATGTAGCCCAGGCTGGCCTTGAATTCGAGGCAAGCCTCCTGGCCCAGCCTCCTGAGTGCTGGATTACAGGCATGTGCCATCACACTATCATTCTTTTCTTTAGTTGTTTTCTTTAAAATCAGTCACTTAATACTCAAAAGTTTTACTTTGAGGCTATTAAAATTGTCTTTCCAGTTTCTTTCAGATTTTATCAGAATGCGAGTTCCACAAAGGCTGGGATTTTCATGTCTTGTTGCTCCTTCCCTAAACCTCAGAACAGAGTTTATACCAAGTAACTCAGTGAGTGTTCTTTGAATTTGGATTAGAGGTACCATTTCACAGCACATAAGCTCTAAGAACAGGCTCACATTCTGAATATCAGCTGGGTCTTCAGCTTCAACTTCTATTCCCAGACAGCAGCTATGGTAAAACGATTCAAAGAGCACTTCACGTTTTAGCTCAAAACCACAGTCACTGAAAGTTCAGCAGGATATTTACCATTTTTTCACTATCCATCCTTTCTTAGGTTTCTGTGATACTGGGAATTGAATTTAGCGCCTTTGGATTGAGTTTTATCTCTTCGCAGGCCTTTTCTTTTTTTATTTTGAGAAAATGTCTTGCTGAGTTGCCCAGGTAGGGCACCAACTTGTGATCTTTCTGCTTCAGCCTCCCAAGCAACTGACTTTATAGCTCTGAGTCATCTGACCTGGCTATTATCTGTCTTTTAACCATCATTTCATGGAACATTCAAGCACATGCTTTCATGATCTACATCCAAAATATAGATAAGAATGATGAAATATAAGATGTGAAATGGTTTTTCACTGGGGAAGACCCCCACAAAAATCTCAGATGAAATCAAGAAAGGAATTTGCTTTGTGACATCATTGGAAAAGAGAAATTAATATAACCTGTCTACATGATTGTCATATTGGTTGAAACAATCACAACAGTAAAAGGAGACAATAAAAGAATATACCACTGGAAATAAATTTTTTGTGATAATTGATTAAATCAGAGTTATTGATAATTAAACAATTAATCCAAAATAATCAACCATGAAAGTAAATGAAAATGCAACTTGTCAAATTAGGAGGGTTATTCGCTAGGTGGTCAACACAAAAAATAATGAAAAAAATGACAATAAATACTCAAATCTCAGGACCATGAAATACTAAATATGTAGCTGAATGGAATGATGGGGAAAAACTATCAAGAGGGTAAGGTTTCACAATCATTTCAAATTAATACACCTTCATTTTTCCTGTTCCAGTATGATTTTTTTGGTGGAATGAATTTTATTCACTTATTTTTATTTAGTAGATGTCTAAGCTGATGTCCTTTGATGTGGTTTTGTTGTGATTCCATGTACAGCAGGTAGAGTGTAGGCCTCTACCTCAGACCTAGCCTTCTTCACTTTGAACCTGGAAATGTGAATTATTTGCACTCATGATATGTTCTCAGATATGACATGCCATTGACAGAAAATATAAATGTGCAGACTTGATAAGTATCATCTCTTACAATCTATTAGAAGTACATGTTCTGGGTACTTTCTGGACCCAGAAATAAACACCTCTTACATAAATTTGACACAGTGTCATGCAGAAGATTTTCCTGCCCCCTAATTTGCTGGCAACCCATAAATTCAAGAGTGAGTCAGATTTTGTCGTGAATCATCTAAGTTTTATATAGCATTATCATATTATCAGTGATGACTATGGGCCCCACAAATTTGAACACTAACATTGTTTAGGATGAAATTGGTTCACACTGTATGAATTGCCACGCAGCCCTTGCCTGTGCACAAGTTGGACTGAGGGAAGCTGTGAAATTACCTATATCTCTGGCAGAGCCTCATTTAACTGTGACAAAGTATGTAGAGCAAAGAATGCTAAATCTTCCAAAAGATATGAGCTTACTTTGTAAACCAAACAGACGTGGGGCCATATGATATTATAGTCATTATGGCAGAGGTCTTTATTGCTTAATAAAGAATATATCATGCTGTAATGATAAACAATCTCAAAATCTCAGTGGTTTTACAAAACTCAGGTATATTTTTCTTGCATAGAGATTACTATGGAGCCTCCAAAGTAAGTAACTTCCATATAGTGTCTCAGTGACACAGAATATGTCATCTAGAAATGTGACCTCCATGGTCTATACAGTGAATAAAGAGAGTAAAAAAAGGGACTTGTAAGTCAATTTCATCTCAGAAATAATTCATATCACTTTCTCTCACAACCCACTGGTTAGGACTAGATTTGTGGTCCTAGTTAACTATCTGTAAGGGAGTCAGGAAGTATAATACTAATTTGTATCTGGAAAGAGTGGAAGTAGATGTGGATAAACCCTGGAAATTTCAGAGTTATTAAATGGAGAAAGTAATCAGTGTATTGTCAATATATGAATAATAATGACTGTGTTGAAATCACAGAACAATCCATTAGCTGACGGGTGTATGAAAAAAAAAATTTAAAGAGTATCCCAGAGGACAATTAGTGATATATATATATTTAACGTCAATATCTCTATTAACATGAAAGAATATTCAGCAAGTGTTCACTGGTACTCTGAGCAATCGTAGCCTTCAAGACATGCCTTTCTATTCCTCTGTCTGAGGTAATGAACCCATCTAAAATAATTGGAATCACACATAGAGAAGGGCACAACCTTCTGATCCCTCTTGGGAGCAAAATAGAGAAGGATATGAGGTAGAAGGATGGAGCATTTAAATATCCTCACAGACCTACATAGCTTTGGGGTAGGTAAAACATACTCAGACTGGTCTGTAGCCATCCAACCATTAAAAATGCTATGTCACAGAGAACTGTGTTGAACTGAAATAAGACACCATGTTGACATGCAGAATTCCTGAGGGAGATCAAGAAAACCCGCTCTGGTCCAGAGGTCATGGTTGGGAGGAGACTGGTATGTGGTTCCCAGTGCTCTATTTGGGCAGTGTTTAGCCACTGTAGAATGGACCACATTCTCCAATAAGACATCACAGACAAACGTGCTGAAATTGTGAAAAATAACCACAGGGAGAATAAAACTATTTTATAGGCTTAAAAATAGAAAGCAGTGTTTCCAAATGAATCATACTAGACAATTAGTAAGTCCATACAGAAAAAAAAAATTCGTAATAGTCAGGGAGTTAATAAATAAGGGGGATCCAGATAAAAATTGTGTTTTATTGTCTTGGATATGATTATATTTATATCACCTCTCTGGGGTATACAAAGTAACATTTTCTAGACATAGCCCCCAGGAGTGTCATATTACTTTTGTTATTACAAGCAATGGTGTTACATTTGTAACTACCTCAACCAACACACTTTCTGAGTGTGCCCTGCTGGACTATAGTTTCCATTTTCTAAATTCAGTTTAGAGTCATAAGGACCTGTTCATTGTGACATCTGTAAAACTACCTGGTTTTGCTCCAGGAAATGTGGGTGCTAGAGATAACTGTTACATCCATAATGCAATGAGACAAGAACAGGAAAATCCCACATTGTGGGATTGTGTATGTATACATGTAAATGATGTAATATCTGTTTCACCTGTACTCATGGGAGACAACCACCTTCAAGGCTCAGGTCACTGTTAGAATCAATATTTATCTGAGGGTGAAAGAGTCTATGGGGGTTGGGACAAAATTTTGAGAGTTAAAATTTTCTTAGAATAATATGCAATACATTAGTGTTAATTTCCTACTTTTTAAAAAATCTGTATCATTTCTATCCTTTTTTGTTTTTGTTTTTAAAATAAAAAAAATTTGAATTGTCTTGGAGAAGTCTTTACAAACATAATATTCTAAGGTGAATTAGAACTTACTTCATTTGTATGTCCTCTTTCATGAAGTAGAAAATAAATGACCTCTGTGCTATATATGATATGATAAAGTAAGTATTATATTACATATCGTGTATTACATTACATAGGATATTAAACACACACTTGACAATCAATTAAACTTGTGAATGAAGGTCCCTATGATATTCACAAAGTGATTACATAATATATTGTATATTACTTGTACACTGTATATTACACACACACACACATTTGACAGTCATTTGAAAATCTTTGAGTGAGAATACCTGAGCTGCTGAGTTAATCTCCCTATCATACCTCTGGACTTAATCATTGTGACTGTGGTTATTTTAGTGGTCCTATGCTTCAGGAAACACCAGCTTTCTTCTTTAATTAACTATGGATTCTGGCCAAATACAAGAGTTTTTGTGTCTTTAAAATCCAAAGAACACTGCTATCACCTTTTTCTTCCAATTAGTAGGAAAAATTAAGTGGTAAAATGTATCGTTTGGTCTCAGAGCAATCTTCCTTGAAAGCCATTTACATAGTTTCATAGAAGCATTCCTTCACCTGGGGTCCAGACAGGATTTGATACAGTTTTACCTGGAGAATACAGACCACAAGATATGCCTCCAGAGATAATTTAGATAAGGTACAGTAACCTGTAAATATAGAGATAGTCTGCTGTCTTTATGTCTCACATAATGACAAGGTATATTTCATGGTTGCTACTTTGTCATTTTCCTGTTAATTAATAGGTGAAACTCAACATGCTCTACACTGTTTCCACTAGACAGGAAAGTCTAACTCACAAAGCCACACACGAGAAAGTAAAGTTATAGTTGAACGATATACTGTTAGATGTATTGACAAAATAGAAAAAAAGATAATTGTTTTGGTTTTTGGGGAGGGTATTTTTATTTTATTTTAAATTAAAAAATTTTTTATTTAGACCTTTATAATGTTATTGGTACGTGCTTGTCATATGTGCTTGTCATATTCATCACTGGGAATTTGATTCTTCTTTACTTTTCCATTCCCTTCCCCTCCCTTCAACCCTTCTTCCCTTCCTCATTTAGAAAAGCTTTGTTTTCACTTTTTCCTTCTAGTTTTCTATTCGTTCTTTCCCTTCTCCTCTCCCTGTTTGCCTTCCCATTTGAGCACATTCTTTCCACTTGTGAATATCTATGCTCCCTAATGCTTCTTGCTTATCCTTTGAGTTTCTCTCTCAAGAGAAACAATGTGATATTTAAACTTATGTGTCCAATTTATTTTGCTTAAGATTCTGTTCTCCAGGTGTAGTAGGAAACAAAGTAAAAAAAATCAATGGCATTCCTGTAAAAGAATCACTAGCTCCAGGAAGAGAGATAATGTTGCCATCTCCTTGATTACTGGGGACTTTACTACTAGAACACTGCTTGGCTTATTGTAAGCATCCAATAAATGTTGGCTGGGAAAGGAGTTAATTAACACATGGGCTTACATTTTACATTGTAAAGGACAAGAAGAACACAAAGATTATGCTGGCTAGGAGTAGAATTTGAAATCCAACTAATGGTGGATGATGGAGGTATTTCTGGAGGAAGGGGGTCTTCTGGAGTCTCAAAGGTGTGAGTGCTGTCATCACTCAGTAGCCTGTGTTATTGCTTTCTCTTTCCATGACTTTTTCCTTTACTAGAATGAATCTGCTAAGGCAGGACCCACCTACAATACTTCCTCCTCTCGGTCTCTGCTGTCCGATTTCTTTGTCTGCAACATTCTTCACTTTGCAACTACACATCTGGCATACAGCTGAGCACATACACAATACATGTAGTACACACACACACACACACACACACACACACACACACACACACACTTTGCCTAGCTAACCTGTTCCTCTGAATATCACAGCTCAGTATCACTTCCTCACCAATACTTCTCTGTCCCTGTCTTGACCCAGCTATTAGATCATCCTTAACAGCCTGTACTTATCACTGAAGGCAACCATATATTTGTGGTGCAATTTTATAAATATATCTCCTGGAACCAAATATAAGCCAGCCACATTGCTACACATTTCATAGGATCTCAAAAATTTCCCACTGGATGAGCCAACAAGAAACACCCTAAATGTTTTAACTGTCATGCTTTTGAGTGAATCGTTATCTACCTCTAAAACTCACAATTAAAATTCACCTAATAGGCAATGATCACAAAGCAATAGCTATGAATATGACAAAAACATTTTACCTTGTGCCTGCCTTGCTAATCACAAATACCATTCACAGTGAAATACGAGTTTGGCTGAGAATTGATTTCTTTTTGCTCTGCATTAGGCTTTGTATTACGACTCAGCTTTCAAGAGGCAGGACAACCCTATGCTGAATCCACTTGGCCTTGGTTTGCATCCAGCTCAAACCTGCCAGTGTAGCTGTCAGATTTAATTAAAGGGCAAGATGATAGCAACAACAGAAAAACAGGATAGTTGCGAGACCTTGCTTGTTTTTTAAAACACAACATAAAGAGAGGATTTTCAAATGGCAAATAAACAGAGCAAAGATCCCTGGAATGGTCCGGTGTACCAGTCAGTGGTAGGAGGCCACTCACAGGTCTACGGATTCTTGCCTTCAAGCTAGACAGTTGGGGGAGAAAGGAAGATCTGCCTACTGTGGTCTAAGAGGGCATAAACCAGAGTTTCTGGAAGACAGAATTTGAAAGAGGGTTCCAGACAGTCACACTTCATCTATGATGACAGTTGAATGCTCAGTCAGGTGTCACCCATAGCCTCCAAATCAGGTGCTGGGCATCTGGTCTGCTGGGGCAGCTGGTGGCTGTTGGAACAGTAGAGGAGAGGAGAGGGAGGTCTTTATAGAGGGCAGGAGGCAGGTCTACCTTGCCGAAGCTGTTTGGACTCCCTCCTTTCTGCTTTTGGCCAGCACACTAGCCACATCTGCCAGGCTTTTCTTTTCCACAGTCCATCTGCATACTCTTCTTAAACTTCAACCCACATACTTTTCCCTCTTTTATCACTTATTCTAGTTCAGCATTACAGCACTTCCAAAGGATTTCCCCTTCTTTTTTTTTTTCCTATATCTGTAGAAAAGGGAAAGAAATGGAGAGACGAAGTCAAGACCAGACCTTTGGTAATGGCTAGGGAAAAGGAAGGACAAGGTAGGGGATCATAAGAGGTGAATATTTTTTCTACTAAGTTAAATTTTTTGAGCACAGAGTGAGCAGGACAAGAGGAATAATAGGAATATACAAAACAAACAAAAAATGAAAGATCCAATGGATGCTAGAGACAGGTAGGAAAGGGAGATACTGAAGCTTCCTTGTCTTCTTCAAAATTGTTTGAATTACTTGTGCATTAAATACAGACTCACCTTCTCTCCATAGCATGTCCTGCATGGGAGACCAGGCTGATCGAATCAATCATCTGATCGGGGAAGCTGGGGCTGAGGCTGGTTGTCCCCTTGGACAGCCAGGAACCTCCTCCTGCACTCTGTGGCTCACTTCCTGTGGAATTTTTATCTGCAACACCAGCAGCAAAACAGAGATGTAATAATAATCCCTGGAAGGCAAATCAAATGAGTGTCTGTGTGGGTGGGGGACCCGGCAGCAGGGGGAAGGTACAGACAAGGTTTTTTAAGTTAGAGGAACAATAAGTACTAGGCTGGAACAATTTTGAGATTAGGGCTTTGGCTCTTTTTTTTTCATAAAAGAAACAATCTTTGAAGAAAAAGTCACGCTGCTCTATTGTTGTAATCTCACCTCCACTCACACAGTTCGTGCCTTTTCATTTCTGACCCACTTTCTTCATCTCCTTCGTTTGTTGCCTTCCAGAGCAGTTTTAGCTCCCAACTCCAGCCAGTACCTTGCTTAAATTGCTTTAATCTCCAAGTGCTTCTTATATTGATTTTAAACAGTTAAGCTGCCAATCAACTCCTCTCCTTGTGCAGCAGCCGAGGGCAGAGAGATTAAAACAACAAACAAATAAGGCTGGAGTAAGGAAGTTGGTTAGAATTTTTAAATGCATGTCAGGGGCTCCCAGCAGCTTCTCTCTGTCCTTCCCACCCTGAAGAAGAGACTAGGCCAGCTTTGTCACGTTAAGAGTCGCCTGCACTTAATGAACAGGTGCTTGGTGTACAGAATCATTTTAAATACTATACTGATTTAATCCTCTGAATATCCTATTAAATAGACACTATCGTTACACACTTTTTAAAGGAGAAGACAACTAAGACATTGATTATATGAGTTACTCAAGGCTACACAACCAGTAAAGGGCAGAGCATTATGCCAATGTCAAGCTGTCTCGAGGATAGGCACTAGCAGCCAGCAAGCCCTAAAGACTGTCTTGGCCTGCTACAATATCTTTGTTTGGGTGTAGTGCCGTTTGGAGCTGGAGTGTTATCTCTCACAAGAAAACAGAAAGAGTTTCACTACTGGTAAAGTAGTCAAAATAGACATGCAATGTATACACACCCTTTAATCCAATAGATATACATTCTGTAGAAGCCCTGACTCTGTAGAAGGACTACACCTAATCTTGGAATTGCACAGATGGTTCAGGTACAGTTGTATCATACAGGGAGCTCAAAATCTATAGTGTATTTACAGATAATCCGTCTGCTGGGGAAGATGATGATGGAGGAAGACAAAAAGGTAGGCATGTGGTTAAGCAGATTATCATCCTTTATTGTAAAATTCTTCCAGAAAGTCTTCCTCCACCAATTCTGCTGCTCCTTTTTTATTGTTTTATTGGGTATTTTTGACACTCAGTCTGAAGTGGCACAGAGAGAATGAGAGAGATAAGAAGGAGACAAAGAAGGAGGTTTTAATGTGGGCACGGGAGAGCTTCACGGGGCAGGGTAGAGGCTCTCAAAGAAGAACATAGAATTGGAACTACTTTTGTCAGTTTTGGCTGCGGGGAACAGTTTGGGAGGTGGGCAAAATGACGTTACCACTGATTTGAAGGAGCATCTGCCTATGTAAAACAAGAGACAAAAAGATTTACTGGGGGCTGGAGATGGAGGCTTGGGTGGTTGTGGAGTCTTAGGATTGGAAAGGGCTTGGCTCATGCACTAAAAGGGATCGGGAGGTTTATCTCTGGAATGAGAAGGAGAACCTAAAAGTTACTCTTGGAGAGGCAAATTGTTTCACTGAGTCCGGGACCAAGTTGGGAGGATATAGCTAAACCCCAGACTAGCAGAATCTACCACTACTGAGCATGGCAATGATTGGGCCCTTGTTTGTATCTCTCACTACATCAGAACCAATACATGGCTTCCTAAGGTCAAGTGTTGCCCAGGACCTGTTTATTACAAATAAAATTTTATTGGAACACAGGGACAGACATTGGTTTTGATAGTGTCTCCATGAATGTTCTTGAGCTACAACTGAATTGAAGAGCAGTGTTCCAGATCTCTGACGTGTTCAGCCTAAGCTATTAATTATCTGCCCCTTTTCAGAAATTGTTTGCTAATGCCTATGTCAGCCTAAGAAATTTTCTTAGGACTAGATGTTTGCCCTTCTTTTCTGAAGTTGCAGTAGCCAACATGACAGGAGTAGTGCCATGCTGGGTAAAGCTTACATCTGCCATCTTTGTGATAGCATCTTTGTGATAGCATCTTGGCCTGGGATAGAGTCTTAAAGTGACAGATTTCCGCTGGGCAGAGAAGTGGAAGGGAGGATGCTAGAACTCCTGCTCAACGCTTCTGTTTCTCAGCTCAGTGCCCATATTACCGGCTACACAGCAAATGCAATGGGAGATTTTTCAAACAAGCTCCAGTCTGCATAAACTGCTCTATGAGAATTAACAGACATAGAAAAGAGAGGATGGGGGCACATAGAAGGAATGAAGTGAAGACAAACAAAAAACAAGCAGACCACAAGTGAGATGACTTGCCACTTTAATTTTCCTACAGGGTGACATATCTTCTGTGACATGCAGGTTATTTCGGTTCTTCATTAGGACTCTTATTAATAATGGTGTTGGAAGGCTCTAAAGGCACCTGCTGTGTTAAAGATCATAAAGTGGTGTTTATAATGTCACATCTATCTTGGGAGGACAGAACAGAAGGTGGTGTGAGTGTGGACAAGCGACAGACTGGTTGGTGGGTAGAAATTACCTGTACGTTTTCAGGGTCTGAGCTGGTAAGTAGCCAAGGGTGTTTGAATAAGCACTCCATCCAGCTATAGCTGACAAGAAGGCCATTTATCTTGAAAGAGAATAGTTTTACCTGAGTTGCAGCACCAGGAGAGAACTTGGCTGATTTGAACTCTGCTGGTGCCTTGGCCAGAGTTTTCCCCCAAGTAGTGGGTGGGGAACAGAGCAGAGTGTTGGGTGGGCTGGCAGCAACCTGCAAAGACACCTAGCTTTGGGAGGGAAATGTATAACTGCTGAATGGGATGACCTGAAACCCTAATTTGTATTACTAAAAGATTGCCAGAGCAGCAGGCTTATCTTCATTTCACTGTGAAGATCATCTGGGCTACTTTGCATTAGAGGGACCTGAATACTGTCAGAGTCTGTGTTTCTCCTTTTCTGGGAACAGCTGAGAATCTGTTTTCTTGTCGTAGACTGGGGAGTCATCAGAACTTTGGTTTTAAGAGGTATTGGAGGTCACTCCTTTCTTAAAGTACAGATCCTACCAGAGGGAAGTATAATAGCATTGGCCAAATGAACTATTATTAGAAAGCTGAATGGTGACTACTTCATATGTAGCAATAATTGTCTTTTTCATGCTGCAGAAGGAGCCCAATCTTGCTTTCACACAATATGTCTTATGTTCTTGCAGGCAGTATCTTTTCCATCTCTGCCACCCACATCATGAGTATTCTTTTCACTACATTATATAATACCATTTCCTTCAACCTTCTCCATAGACATGATTTTGATTCCACTCAAGATTTTAATAGATTTTCTTTTGGAACATGGATCTACCTTTCTTACCCTTCTTTTATTTGCTACCCAGAATGGATGCAGGGATGTCCCAATCCTGTTCACCTGCCATACATGCTTCCCAAGGTAAAGGGCATTGAGGGCATCGAGAGATGGTGACTTTTATATATATATATAAATAATCAGTTCTCAAAGAGGAGACAACATGCCCTGTTGGAAGCTGAACTCCAAGGGCTAAGAAAAACCTAATGGAGAAGTTTAACTGCTGTGAATCTTTCCCTCTGTATTCAGGGGCACTCCTCCCCCTACCCATCACTGAAACACTGTTCATGTTGAGTTTTTGTTGTTGTTTTTCTTAGACTTGGAAAATTTGTTCATGAGTTTTGAAATTACTTCTTCAAAAGGATTGCTCTGGAAAACAAAACAAACAATAATAACCAAAAATATAACCTGAATAGCTGTAGTGAAAATGATTATCCTTCAGCGAGTCTCTGCCATCTTACACCGCTCACCTTAGACCTCATCTAGTCTCAGTGAATACAGCCCTTTAAAAATGCAGATCTGATATTCCTGAGCTACGCTGAGCCCAGGTTTTTGTTTACTTTTTTTTCTCTATAGTTTTGGCAAGAGACTTTATTCTCATAGCTATTCAAGTGATACGCAAACTATTTCATGAACAAAAGATGTGACTTTTTCTTCTTGTCAGGCGAAAGTTGTTTTTGAAAGAGCCAAAGTGTAGCCAGACTACAATAGAGAAACCCAAAAAGCTCAAAGCCAAACCTCTCACTTCTCACTTTCTGGGTGAGGATCCTAGACTAGGTCAAAACATGAGCCAAGGCTTCCTAATGGCCAGGAATCTACTTCTGCTACCAAATGGAATGTGTCACCAAAGTTCTCTTTGACTTTCACAGGATGGCAGGTATCAGAAACACCATCACAGGAAGACTTGTAAATTTGCATACTGTTGACATTTCTTTCTTTTTATTTTTTCTGTTTGCCTTGGCTTTTCAAAATAAAATTTCTGAAAATATCAGACAGTTAACGCTGGCGGAATATAGAGAAAAGAACTATCCAACATTATAGTTAAGATAGCATGGAAGCTATGTTTCAGAGGCCTCTAGGGGATGGCAGGACAGTGTCAGGCAGAAAGTAGACAAGCACCTTGGAGTGGGTCATGTATTGCCATCTTCACCAGGTGTTGAGGCATCCTGAGGTGCCAGGCACATATTATGTACTGCAACCCACAGCCCCAAAGGGCAAGGAGAGGTCAGAGAGCCCTGAAGACACTGGGCCAACGATGGGCAGCTCCAAAGTCTCCTGGTTTGATCTTAAAATTTCATGTAAATTGAAGATTTTATTTTGTACTATTACAGAAGCATTATGTGTTGCTGGAGAGATTTTTTTTTTTTTTGGCTCAATCTCAGATCCCATGTGGAAAAAGGCATGTTTCACATACATGTAGGTATGTGGTTTGCTAAGCCATGGGTCAGAAATGCTTTGGTTAGAAATGCTTGGTCCTCCCTCCCTCAAATCTAACATCTTTTGAGATTTGATCGTAAGAGGCTCACTCATAACTTTTTCATGCTGATTTACTGACCTCACACTTCTATACCCCTGGGTTCATGACTGATGCAGTGCCTCTGACTCTGACCCAGGCTGGGCTGTTTCTCATTTTTGCCATTGGTAGAGCTCTTGATGATCTTTTCCTTGGTGATCTAGGAAGTGTTCTGCAGAAATAGCCAAGAAACCCAACTTCCTCTCATCAAGAAGCCTATGAACCTGTTTTATCTCTCCATATGTTATTTTTTCTACTTAAGATCCCCTTCCTTTTGTTCTTTGATTAACTCTTTCAGTTCTAACTCAGATTCATGAAATGGAGGCCTTAGGATATGTGGAAGGAGTGCTCTTATCTCCTACGCTATTCACATGATAATGCCTGACCACACAAGATAAAACAAGAAATACACAGCAAGTCTCAATGCACTGGAAGGGAAATCTGCAAAGCCACTATTGAAGGAAAGCCATGAGCTGATACTATATGTGAAAACTGAAGGAGTTTATCAGTATATGGATATGAGTCATACCACTTAAGTGAACTCAAGCACTGGAAAAAGGGAGCAGCTTCAAAGAATACCCCATCTATGAAACGGGGACACTTTGGCAACCCCTACAAATAGTGTCATAAGTAAAGCCCTTTGAAAAATGAAAATCTTTGGCCTATGCCAAATACACCCATGGAATTTAACATTACATAATCTTTGGAGCATTAGGCTTCAAAATGAAACAATAAGAATAAGCTTCACATTTGTGAAATCTATAGAGATGCGTTCATATTACAGAACACAGAATCTAACAACAAACTGTTATCCAGATGACTTCCTAGTAAAAATTATGCATCACATAAGAAAACAAATCAAAATGAAGGGGAGTTTCAGTACATAAAACAAATAGAATTCCTGCTGTATGAATTGGATAACTGTACCATCTAGAAGAGATTTAAAAGTAGATGTGCTTAAAATTGTAAAGAGGTTAATGAACATAATGAACAGCAAAGGGATATATAAAAGAATTTTTAAAACATAAGTAAGTAGAAATACTAGGAATTAATTTGTTTCTAGAACTTAAAAATCATCAAGGAAAATACTGTTGACTAATAATAATTAGTGAACTAGAATATAGTTGTTTGTATACAGGGAAATTAAAGATAAAATGCTGTATATGTACAAGATAAAATAAGGATGTGGAGCATACATTTAATAGAAATTAACATGTGGACAAGAGATATTCCAAGGAAATTAGGCTGATAGTTTTCCATTGAAAAATATTCAAATATAACATATTGAATTCTGGGTAAGAAAATAAAACCAAATCAGTACCCAGTAAATCCTATACAATGCACTCAAATATCAAAGAAAAGGTCTTTAGAACTGCAGAACAGAAAGATCATCCACAAAGTGATGATTATTAGCTAGACAATTGTAAGTTAATATATTTTACCCAGGTTAATCCATCATCTGGATGTAAAATTACATCTAGATTGGTTGACTACTCACTGGTCTCTCCAAAAGGACTTTCAAAGGATAAACTGGAGTGAAAAAATAAATAAATAAGAAGTGTGATATACAAGCAGCAGTATTGAGAAAATAAACTAAATACAGTTCGAACTAAATATAAATGTCAAATATATACATGTATACACAAGTGAATATAGACTAAAGGAAGGGTTAGAAGGACAGAAATAAAATACTTGCCAGCTGCATCAAAGATGGAAAATAATTTTATATTTAGAAGGTCCAGTGTATCTCATAGTATTCATGTAGAAAGCAGAAATGTTGATTAATTTGAAGTCATCAAGGGAAGCATACATGTTAAAATTGAAGAATATTTTCTGATTAATCCAAATGCAGTGTATAATAGCCAATTTAAGAAGAAGGAAAAAAAAACACTGTAAATCTAGTAAAAGGCAGTAAAAAATGCAAAAAAAATCAAGATAATTCAAAACAATGGAATGCCATTAGTAATGGAAATTGATGTCTATTATTTGAATGTATTGCCATAGGTAGACCACAAAAACATGCTATTCAGATAAAATGAGAGTTCAAAATGTTCATGTATTATATTACCATAAGTAAATTTTTGAATACTTGCTAGGTAGGTGTTATGTATAGATTTGTATGAATATAGAACCATGATCGTGAATTGCTAATACGCTACTAGAATATACGTTGCTTCTAATGATATGAGTTGAGCTGAAAGCACAAAGTTTGCTAGTATATTGATAATCTTTAATTCTGTATAAGTTTGGAGACATATATAAAAGAATATTGGACTGGTTAAATACCATTAGAGAGTATGTTGGCTATTTCATTATATTATATTATTCACTATAATTTACTATAAATTTGAAATAGCACATCTCTAGAAAGAAGACTCAATTCAAGATGCCTTTTGCCCAAAGAGACTTTGCAGATCCTTGATCTCCAGACTGCAGGTGATACCTCTTTTTTCTGTACATTCTTGGCACTATGTCCTTACCCTATTAAAGCACTCATTATATGGGGGTTAAATATGATTTTCTAGAAGTAGAGCCTGAGGAAGTGATTTGTATCTACCTGTACATGATTTACAGAAAGGAAGTACCTCAGTAAAAATCTGTAACTCATGGGGTGCAACAGGACAAGAAAAGGGAAGGACAGGCATGGTTTTAGGTTTCTAGCATTGGCATGAGCCATACTAATTGGGCATTGGAACTAAACCCACAGTGCAGGGCTGTCTTCCTTCATGGTGAGATGGATGTCTTTGGTACCACAATGCCAGTTTAGCAGTTTCACCCCTACTGGCGCTGAGTGGCCTTAAGCAGCCAACTGTGGTTCTCCCAGGAAGAGAATGCAAGTAGCTCTACACTGAAAATAACAGTCAATACCCGTAAGAGCAAATCAGGGCAGAAAACAGCTTTTTCCACCCTTTGTCATCTTTGTGCATTCATATATCTCTCTATATTTCCAGACTGAGTATTCCTTAACCTAAGGGCTACACTGAAGAAATCAAACCTAAGCAAAGCTATTTAGACTTTTGACCTCTAGGTTTGTTCAAATCCTACTAAATCCTCTGAGTTGGAGTTCCTAACTATGTTTAATGATCTGAAATAACCTGGAATAAAGTGGCTCATCAATGTTGGAAAAACAATGTAAAAAGTCTATTCTTATTCTTTCATGTCTGTATTAACTGGCAGGATATTGGATAGCTGGCATCCTGATAGAGGTACCTGCAAACATACTTCCATTCAGCAACACTATTTATACAGTGTCTTCTATGTTTTCAGTGTCATAAACCTTCTAAAGTTGTGGCATTAGCACAAGAGTATGGAGAACTAAAAATGGCGATTAGGATCAGATCATGTATAACTTTGGAGACTTCCTTATTATATTTTAATTTTATTTCACCCGAAGTTTAAAGAGAGGAGAAATATGATCTGATTTATGTTCTTAAAAAAAATTAGTCACCCAAAGTAGAGAATGAGTTGGAAGAAGAAAATAGTTATGTGATGAGATGGAAGAATAAGCAGTTGTTCTATTGTCATATTAGCAGATTTAAACTCACGAGAGATTGTAGGGACAGAGCTGGGAGATGAGTTGGATATGATGAGTGAAGGAGGTGAAGACATAACATTCCAGATTTCCAAGTGGGTATATAAAAGGACTATTTAGATACGATGGGGAAAGTGGAGTAGAAATTAAGAGAATTCAGGAAGGCCCTTTGGGAGAATAATGCATGGATAGAGTTGTAAGGGAAGACATTTGAAAAATGTGGGGTGATCAAGGCAGAGAACAAGCTGAAGAAAAGATGGTGGTTATGTAAGAAGATGTGGTTCACAGAGTGACTGGGCAGAAGGTGGTCACAAACTGCACAGAGTGGGGATGTTCTCCCCAGGGTATTAGTCTGAAAAGTGAAGGAGGCATGGGGATAGAAGCTTTTTAAATTAATGTGGTATAAAGGACAGTTGTTGGTTGTTTTCAGGCAGTTGAATAACATACCCAAACCTGTTTTGTTTTGTTTTAGAAAAATTTCCAGAACTTTGGGAGTTCTGTAAGAGAGAAAAAATAGTTGCTGTAGGAGAAAGAGACATTTTGGGAAAACTGAAATATATGCAGTCTTTTTTTAGCATCTCTAACAGATCAGTTTCAGAATATGAGCATGCATTACGTATAATTTGGGTTGTTTTTAAAAGGATCATATTTGTTATATATAGAACTGTGAAGGACTGGGTAACTAAGAATAGAGTTGATTTGCCTGTTAGGGTGGAGATGGGGTGTAATGGTTACCTGCTGGTCAACAATATTGTCTTATCAAACCTTGTCATTCCCAACATGAATTTTTACATCTCTTCTGTGATTAAAAAAGGCACTGATAGTTTTGTTTTTGTTGTTGAGTGGCTTGATCTCTTGCCCATCGAAGTGTTCTTTGGACCAAAAAGTAGAGAAACTATGAGAAAACATACTATTCATGGTGTGCATTACTATTTCTTCATAGTCTTCTACTTCATACATATTTTTAAGTTAAAACAGTATCCTTAAACAAGATTCTGTAAATTTGCTCTGTAAAGACCTAGGTTTTGTTTAGGCTTTGTGGCTGTAAGACTTCTGCCACACCACTCAACTCTGGTTGTAGAGCTAAAAACTGTGGATAACATGGAAGTAGGTGATCACAGCTGCATTCTAGTGAAGCTTTATTTACAAAGACAGGTGATGAGCCAATTTGTTGAACCTTTCCTGTCACCCTCAAATCTTATAGCACAAAATGCCTTGGTTACTCTTAAAAATGTCTACCTCTGCTTTTGGGTTCACAGTCTGTGGAGAATTGTGATATTTATTTACCACTTACAAAGTTTGATAGTTATACTTATTTACATGTTGTGCAGTTACCACCTAATAAAAGTGAACTATAGGTATTACAGCCTGTTTTCTTAAAGTTATAAATATTTGAAACATTCTAAGTGTTCGTTTTTAAACTTCTTATATAACTACTAAACTGCTTCCTCCCATAAGATTTCCACTCAGACTAACAGAGAAGGAAAGGAGAAAGTGGGAGGCAAGAGAGGAACAGGAAACTAAGAAGGAAGACACAAGAAAGAAAGGGAAGGTGAAGCACCGCTTTTGGGTTTGGTTCTGTTGTTGTTGTTGCTTTTGTTAGAGCTCATTATGTATGCTTTAGCCCAAATATTGCAAATATTAATTTCCTTTCCAAGTTATCACCATTTAGACATTAATAATGAATCTTTTTTTTTCTTTTCTTTTTTTTTTTTTTTTTTTGAGATATGTTCTTGCTATGTAACCAACGATGAACTCAAACATGAGTGCTAGGATTAGAGGTGTGCACCAACATACTCAAGAATGAGCATCTAGGTTTGGCTTCTTTAAGACAATGACACTGTGACAAACTTTGGAATGCAAATAGTACATCTGAAAGGCAATCCCAGAAAACAAAGGGAGGGAGAGCAAGAAAGGCACCCAACAAAGGAAGTTAATAGTGGATCTGCAAAGAGAAGAGGCAACTAAAAACACAAGTGGCTCTTAGTTCCTCTAGAGACCATCTCAGAGACTAAAGAACACACAAAATAACTGTCTCACTCAGGATCAAGTAAAAGAAGTAATGGTCATTAACTCTCATTTCTTGTGGTTTAAATTTGCCAGTAGGTCATTAATCCCATGGAACTTCTAGCCTGCAGCACATTCCTAAGGAGAAAGAAAACCTTTCAGGACAAATTGATGGTGGAGGCAGGAAGGTGTTTACATCTACAGGAATTGTCCACTGAACCTTCAGATGACTCTGGCACAGGCCAAGGGAATATGGGGACAGCACCAGCAATATACACTATAGATACCATGCTCAAAATCTCTAAGTTCTGATTCCATTTTTCTTGACTCATGTTTATTATTTTTCTTCTTTTTTTGCTCATTCAGGACCATATCAGTCCTGAAACCAAAGAGAAGGCTGGAATCAATCTTTAGAAAGGAGCTTTAACTAATTATCCTTCTAATTTTTCTAAGACTCTGTTTCCCAGTTCATCAGCATCTACCTTAACACAAAGACTCTGGTTTGCATCTACTGTGAACTGGTAAAGAAGGAGCAAAGAAGTCAAAGCAAGATTGCCATAATCCATGGAAGTCACTCCCACCCTGCTTACCTTTGTGGAATATAGATCCAGGATTTACTAAGTAGCCAACCCAACAAGTATTATATTTCACAAGTAAAGCAATTTACTTTGTTTGGAAATTTAGAGGTAGACATCCAGGTATTAGGAGACAAGTATTCAGAAAAAAAACAAAGAGGTCTCCATGATTAAAACTATGTACTGATGTTCAGGACCTTTGAAAGGTGATGGAATTGCAGCTATAGGTAAATGTGATGTTGGGAGATGAAGCCAGGCTGGATGAGATGGGTCACCAGGGGCCTGACAGCCACCACATAACTACCTTTATTCCATGATTGCTCTGCCATTTCTGTTTGGGACCCCCACAGACCAGAGTCTGTAGTGATAAGATAAAATAAACCTCTCCTTTAGGTGTGTGTGTCTAGTGTTTGTCTCAACAGTGAGGGAATAAGAAACGGATTTATAAAATGTTATCTGGTACCATTTTCATTACTGTTTTTAATAATATTATGCTTTTAGCATACTTTCTATTTCTCTGCTTTAAATCCATCTCCCAGAATTGGAGTGTCAGCAGCACTGGATTATTTATAGCACAAAGACTAACATATGGGAAAGGCATGAGGCTTTGTTTCTGTTTCCTCCAGAGGGCAGATCCAGAGCTGAGTGGAGAGAAACTCCAAAATCAGGGTCAAACGCAAGTAAGGAAGAACTTTCCAGTGGTTTGTATGAAGACCAAATCCACACAGCTCTGTGAAACAGTAAATTCCCCAACAGTGAAGGTGCTGGCTTTTCATTTCATGCAGTCAGACAGTGGAAACTACGCTCTTAAGTTCAGGCTGAGAAGAGATGATTCTTGAAACTTTCTCGAATCTCATAGCCTGAACTCAATCACGGATCTGTTACTGCACCCATGCTGAGCTTTGTTTCTCTAATCAGCAAAATGGGCATATGAATAGTGTATTTTCATGGGTTTACTTGGTATATTTCTGAACATAATATATATAACTAACACATCATACTATTTACCAGTTAATATACTATTGTTATTGTTTTCCATAAGTTAGGGCCTCATATAGAAATTTATCTCTGTAAACACATATTCTACACTGTAACTTAGGTTTGAACCACACACTGAAATATAAAAATAGATTTCATGGATTCTTTCTTACAAAGTTATCCCAAGGTTCATGACAGTCCAGGGGTGATGAGCAGGCACAACAAACTTTCAAGGTAAAAAGCCCCAAATATTTATCTAGGAAAATAAAAATGAATGTTAAATCAGTCGTATGGTAAAAAGTCTTAAAATTATATCCATCATTGTACAAAAAGATTAACTTGTCCTAGTCTCGTGAAAACAGAATCTGGAAACAAAAAAGAGGCAGTGATGAACTATTGGTTGACCATTTATTATGTATCAGGCTTTGCCTTAGATACTTTTTATGCTTTGCAGTATTTAATCACTATGTTATGAAATAGGTATTGCTATAATTATCATCATCATTTATAGGGGAGAAAACTGAAGCTCAGAGAGATTAAACTAGTTATTTGGGGTCACAAGCTATACAGGTGGAAGCTTTTAGGCTAATCATTTTCTTTGCATGGAGAGATTATTGGGGAAACATTGATTTACCAAAAAAGAAAAGTGGCTCTGGCCTCAGCCTTTCAGCTACATGGGAACAGCTATGTATCTTGGACCCGAGGTCTGTGCCTCTCTATCTGTAACCTGGAATTACACCTGTCTACAAAATTGCTTTTAGGTGAATAATATAAAATGGGGAAAGAGAACAGAGGTGGCAGTTGCCATGGCAATTCAAGAGTCTTTGTTCAGTGTGGTTCCGAGTAGGGACACTCTCCTGTGACACTGTATGAAAGTGGGAAGATGACATGTGAGAGCCCTTCTTCAAAAGTAATGGTGATTGACCCAGAGGGGGCGTTCAAATAGCTTAGCATGCCTGGACCCAAACCAGTTTTTGTTATGTAGCTCTGATCTTGGACAAGTCATTTAACTTCTCTTAATTTGAACTTCCTTTTAAGTAACATGCCAACTTTGTAGAATTTCTAAGATGTTGAATGAGTTAAGCGTCAGAGATCAAGGAAAACATTTTAGATGGTTAATAGTATCTGATTCTTTGTGTAAACTTGAACTTATTCTACTTATCTTTACTGAGGATTTTCCCAACATGATAAAAGGACCACAAACCATGTATTTTCCTGACTTGGCAGCCTTGTCAAGGTGGAATGAAGTACCTCTTCCAGCTTCAGCTAGGTCTCACTTTGGGGAAAATCAAACAAACAGTCATATTCCAAATCCCCACAGGAAGAAGCATGTTGAGGGGTCACTTTTGCTCTGCCACGTACTGGCTCCCTTTCTTGGACATTTACAAAGTGTATTCACCAGGAAAAAACCCCTTTGTGTCCAACATAAAAGCAGCAGGTAGAAGGAGATATGCATTTTCTTCTCCTTTAGTGCTGCTACTTGTTCAAGCCTGATTTGGAGAAGACACTATTAGTGTTAGAGAGCTAGCAGGGCCTCCCAGAATATTCCAGTCTGAGACTTGTAAGCAGGAACCACTGCAGAAAAGAAGTCTGGACCCTTGTATGAGAAAAGGATCTTATTGTGGTGTGGTAGTGTTTTTCTGTGTTGTTTCATTGTTCTAAATACATTAACTAGAATTTGACGGTGGTTCAGATACTCCATGTTTATACTCAACTATTTCTTTCCACTTTTCCTTCCTCCCAAAATGACACAAATTGGACTTGTAAATGAAAAATCTACAAGCTTCCAGAAGATAAATTTTGGAGAAAACATCTGGTATTGTAGGAGATAACTCTTCCCCTCTTTCATAAATGTGCACTCTTTAAATCATGATTATGTCATTGTAGTTTCTGCTTCTTGCACTCTAAAAACAGGACTGTGTTACTTATCTCAAATTCACTAAGAATATAGGGACTTCTTGCCAACTGACAAATCAGAGAATATATGTTAGCCACCATTCTGAAGGCTGGAGAGAAATAAAGGTGTCCTCTAAGGGCCAATGTTTTTGTAGAGAAGTCAGATAATCAACATGCATATAAATGAAATACTTTCAGCTACTGAAAGAAGGTAAAGCACAATATTAAGATCCAGAATAATGAAAGCAGAACTCTAGATAGTGGCTCCAGAAGACCTTTGACAATTTGGCATTGGAGCTGAGTCAGAAACATGGGAATGTGTGGTTTAGCAAATAGTCTAGAAAAACTTATTCTTAGAAGAAGATACAAGTTGGAAAACCACAATGAGGAACAGAATTTGGAATATTAGAGGGTTATGGTTAGTGGAAAATGCTCAAAGGAATTGTTAGAAAAGGATAGATTTTTTTTTTAATTTTTAAAGAGGGTAAAATTAAACAGAACAAAACCGATCATAAGATAACAATGTAAGAGACACAGATTTCAAAGCCAGACAACTGGAGATCTTCAGTGTCTATCTTCTTGTCTCTTGTTTTCTTCCAAATAGTTGTCCATATCTTCACACACAGTGAGTTCATACAGAACAAAATAGTATAGAACTGATCAGAACAGGATGATGAAGGCATTTTAGGTCTTCAATTTAAAAATTTAGCTAGACAGAATGATTGCCTGCCTTTCTTTCTTTCTTTCAGCTCCAAAATGAAAATCTCATTAAAGAGAATTATTGCTTCAGCTTGGGCATGTTGCACACTTCTCTACCTGTCAACTCCTGCCAAAGGATGAGGTTGATTTCAGAACATGCAGCTGTCTTGAAAATTTAATACCAGAAGTAAAGGGGGGAATGTAATTCCCATAACAGGGGAAGCTGTTTTCCAAAATTAAAGGAGGATAGCAAGTGCTTAAAATGAGAGTTACTCCCTGTACCAGGTTCTGTGGATCCAAACAAACATGTCTTTCGTTGCTATCTTTTGAAGTAGGTTGGGTAGGTCATCCTAACTCCACCTTATACTGGAAGAGCCATAGTAAGCAGACTCAAGAGGACTGTTCAAAGTTACAAAAGACATAAGTGGCTTAGCAAGATCTGGAAACAGGTTTTGGAGCTAAATTGAAACACTCTATGTATGTAATTCTTGTTCATTTATCCGTTTATGTTTATTGCATATTGACTATATTATAATGCTTATTTTATTCTAAAAGAATTCTGAACTCAAAGAATTTTGATAAAAGCTCAACTGCTATATTTTGGAAATTCTAAAATTATGTCTTATTAAAAAAACCTCTTGAAGTACAGAATCTATTAAAATATCTTTGAAACTGAACTCACTATCTACTATGGAAATGTTAATCCATATACCTTTCAGTTATTCCTCATTCATCTGAAAATTATATGTCAAATATTTACCTGAAAGTATAATGGAATGTACAAGCAGCTAAAGTTGAAAGTACAGTTTAAACCCAGCCTCTCCTGTGTGACTTTATACAAACCACCTATTATAAGGACACTGGCTTCCCATTTCATTATCTATAAAATGAAAATACTTTGGCTAAATGAGGCTAAAATTTTTCTGCTCTTATAATTATAATTATATTTGATTTCCTGATGATTTAAAGTTTTGGAAAGGGAGAAGTATGGTTCTTTACGTTAAGGCATTGTCATCTCATTTGCAAAAGGAAGATATTTGCATATACACAAATGCACGTGTGGTGCCAATTCTGCAGATCTTACTCAAGATTGTAAATATATGATGATATAGTGTTTATTACATATAACATTGCTTATCTCAAGGTGAGACAAAAAATGTTTTCTGATTGTTCAGTGAGAAGTACAACAACGCAGAAAGTGAATGTTTTTGATAGGACACACCATGTTTACTTACAATTATTGTTGCCACATGTGTTCATAGAAATTTGGAAACTCAAGAAGTTAATTCATCCTTTAGAATAAAACTTTTGCTCTTCAAGGAAATAAGACATAAACAAAATAAAAAACTGTTATTTGTAATACTGTTCAGAGTTAAAAAAAAAAGTTGCCTGGACATATTCTACCCAATTTGTATAGCCTTCTGAGTATATTTATATTGGTAAGTATCTATGTATAGATTAGAAATCATAGTTCAGGGAAATTAAGCAGCTTATCATAGGGTAGATATTTTCAGGGATGCTTCTGTCCCACTCTGAAGCTTGTTTCTTGCATTATTCTGCATTCTTTGGTCTAGCAGAAATATTGCATTCCTAGATCTAAAACACAGATAATTCTCTCCCTATACAAGAAAAATGTATTACTTCAATTACCTATTATCTTAATCTTATCTTAAAAATGTGAATATTTTCATTCCAAATTCTGTTTTGGCCATTAAAATATCAGAGATAGAACAGAAATGAAGGATATTTAAAGATAGCTCATCCTATTCAATACATGTCAACTCATTCCTTGTCATTTCCTTCTAGATTGTAGTGAGGCAGGAGATTAGGATGTGGCAAACCAGCTACGCAAATGGAAATGTATATAAAATCAGTTCCCCAAAGCTCTGCCCCTGGGATCAATCTGAGAATGGTTTCTTCAGTTCTTCTTGTGTGAACTTAAGCAAGATTTGGATAGAATGTTCTAGCTTTGACACTGGCCTGAGTAGCAGGAGATACAAAGGATGGCTGCCAGCAAGCACACTGTGTTCTCCCTGTCACAGTGGTCCACTCTTGTCCCATTGGGTGGGCCACTTTTTATATTTTCAGTTGGCCTTCTTGCTCCACAGGGAGTGTTTCTTTTCCTAGCTTTAAAAAATGTAAAGTCACTATGTTTTGTACTCATTGATCAATTGGTTGTTTAGGGCAGAAAGGACATAGAAAATCCCCTTAGACAAAGACCCTAGAACTCCAGAACCCCAAAAGCTAGCTTATAAAATATACAAATGTCTTATCTACTGCCTTTATCATTCCATGCTTAGTTTCCAAAACAAAAGTGGCTCCTGTATAACTATATGTGAGTTAGAATATTACTTAGGAGAGAACATATATAGGAATAAGAAAATTCCCCTTTTCCTATATCATAAAGGTTGTTACAGAGTCTTGTTTGTTGTACTACTTTGCATTGCACCTCAATTTCCTAATCTATAAATAAAAGTATTTCTGCCATATTAATAATCAGTTACCATTGTAAAGATACAAAACACTTGAAAGAATATTTGAGTCTTTCATGAGAAATGCATGTACAAGGATATATTCTTTAAGTGTTATGCTTAAATGAATAGTTGAACAAAAGCTTCAGTTTTAGTGTAGTGAGACAAAGAAAGCATTTTCTAGGAGTCAGTTACCAAAGTGCAGCCATCACATTGTTCTCCAGAGTTATCTTTTATCATTGTATTTTTGAAATGAAATTTGGCATGTTTTCAAGGGATGCCAGGGTCAGCTGTGCAGACGACAACAGACAGTGAGGGAAAGCAATGTGAAGGAGATAAAGCAAGCAATAAACAAATCAGGATTGTACAGAGCGGCTTCCAGGTGAATCCAGTCTTTTCCCCAGCAGCTTCCGTGGCCTGTATTGGTAAATGCATATTGTTAGTTGTCAAGGCTGAATGCTCTCTCTGCCTTGTTTAGTACCTGCTGGTCACAACTCTGACAATGGGGAACAGGCTAGTGGTGCATCAGCTCTTGTGTACAAGTATCTGCAAGCAATGTGACAAAAGCCAGAAGCAGCACTAGCAGGAAGCAGCACTTAGCAAGAACTCTCCAACTGGGACAAGTGTCCAAATCCTAGGCATGAAAAAATTATAGTACTTTGCAGCAGTGTTTGAAGATTACTACTTTTGACTTTTACAAGGAAAGAGCTTTCTTCAGCTTTAGTATTTGATAAAATAGCATGCAGATATTTAGGGATGACCTGGATTTGAATAGGTAGTCTTGGGCAAGTCTCTGTACTTTTCCAAATAGCTAGATCAAATGGGATTTTAGTTTTAGTTTTTGAGGAATCCCAATACTGATTTCCCTAGTGGTTGTACAAGTTTACATTCTCACTGAAAATGAAGGAATGCTCCCCTGCAGCTTTTCCAGAATATCTTATTGGTTGATTTCCTTATGGTCATTCTTTCTAAATTGAGATGGAATCTCTTTGCTACTTTAATTTGCATTCCTCACATAAGCAGCAACGCTGAGCATTTTTTCATATCTTTATTGGCCGTTTCTATTTCTTCATCTGAGAATCCATTTCAGGTCCATTTTTTTTTATTGGGTGTTTGTTTATATTTGGAGGGAAGTCTAATATTTTAATTTCTTTATATATTCTGAATTTGAATCTATGTCAGAGGAGTACCTGACAAATTTTCCCCATTCTGTATGTTGTCTCACTACTCTGTTGATGGTTTCCTTTGCTGTGCAGAAGCGTTTGATCTGATGTGATTTCATTTGTAGATTCTTGGCATTATTTCTTCTGTCACCAGAGTTTTGTTCGGAAAGTCTTTGCCTGTACTATGTCTTCAAGACTTTTGCTTATTTTGTCTTACTGAAAATTCACTATTTGTTTTAATATTTGGATCCTTGATCCAATGTGATTTTAGTTTGATCCCTTCTAGGAGATATGGGCTTAGGTCAGTTGTGGCAAACTTAACTATGCATATGCCCTAGTGGGCACACAGAGCCCTGTCTAGTGGCGCATTAACCAAGTTGTCCCAGTACCCAAATGTAAGATAACAGGTTTTATTTTTCTAAACTAAACACTCAGTATTCAGGTTTAATTGCAGTGTTGACTCTTTGCAACATTGGGTTTTGGATTGCAGTTTGGGTACTTTGTCTCTAAAAGTTTTGACTTCATTGGGTGAGGTTCAGTCTTCGGCGTGTGGATAGCAGGTTTCCCCAGCATCGCTTTGTAAGAGACTGTCTTCCCTTCAGTGAAAATGTTTAGCCCCTTTGTTAAGATAAGGCAGATGTTTCAGCATCTTCTATAGTGCTTTGTTCCACTGATCCGCAAGTTGTTCTTTTCCAACACCAGACTGTTTTTATCACTTAAGCTTTGAAGTATGACTTGAAGTTTGAGATTGTGTTGACCCTTGAGGCAGGAAAACTTAAACTCAAGTCCGGCCTGGGCAGTTTAACGATACCTTAGTTAAAAACCAAAAACAAAAAACTAATGCAAATCCCTTAATGTCTTGAGTCCCCTATCTAAACACTTTCTTTCCTTATTGATGGTTCCTAGATTATTACTGTTTAACACAGAATATATTGTAAATTCCAGGAAATATTTCTTCATAAAATACAATTAAAGTGAAGTGGAAAATGAAATAAAAATAGACATACAAAACACAAGAACAATTATTGCTGCATTAGAGATAAAATTGTTTTGTCAAATTGATATAAATGTTTCCAGTGTCTTTTTGTAAATTTCTATGTTTGTTTTGCAAAGGACAGGTTACTAACTGAATTTGTACTTTTTTGTGGCCATACTTTGAATCAGACTTTTTAATGTCACTACTGAGTAGGATCCTCTTGCAAACACCCTGAAATTGCAGGTACCTTGATATGCTATATGGTTTACCTTAATGTTATGTTTATTTCTATTAACTCCCTCTAGAATGGAAACTGTATGCAGTCAGGGAGTTTTTTAAACTAGGTAGTACCAGACTGTACAATAGAGACTGGTGTATATTGATTATTTGAATGAATACATATTGCATTCATATGTAAATGTGTGAATTATGGGAGAAAGAATCCAAAGACAGATTTAAAAAGAGGACCAATGTAACATACGTCTCTTCTTACATGAGGCACATTCATACACAGAAAATTAGTTATCAAAGTAATTATCAAACTGTGTATTCACTGAGAACTAAATTATTTGTATAAATTGTCTAATAAAGATTGATAATAGAAATGTATAGTTGATCCTAAAGGAAAAAAAAAAATGAGTCACAGGGGAAATTAGAAAATAAGCAAAAATGTGAAAGGGGATGTGGACATAAAAAAGGAACCAATTACAAATTTTGAAAATGGATAATTAATCATTTAAATGAAAAGCATAAATAATGGAACAAATTTTAATTAAGAAAGAATTAAAAAGATAATTGTTTGGAATCAAATAATAAGAAGCTCACCCAGAATTCTCCGCAAAGAAGCAAGGGAGGAAAATAAGACAAAACTCAACAAGAGAGAAAGAGGTATTGAGGATAGGTTGAGTAGCCATAGTTTATGCCCTTAAGGACATGCAGGTCACTTAATGAAGGGTCATTATCTGAAGATGTATTTTCTGGCTTGATCCAGAAATAACAAAACAATCCTATAGATCAAAATGTTCACACAGAAAGGAGGTGGTGGACAAAAAAACAGATTTTTAGAGATGTGTAAGCTGCAATTGGAGGAGGGTAAAGGATCAAAAATGATCAAGATATGTTACCTATACTCTCCAGTATGAATGGAACAATTATGCATTATAAACATATATGAATATAAAAGTTCACACAGCGAATCAACACTGATTCATTAAGTAAAATAATAGAATAAAGGCAATAATATAGTCTTAAAAATTACCACAGGTAAAAGATAGACTAGTTACAGAATAGAATTCATAGTTACAAGATATAATGCCCTTCCCATATTCATGGTTCTCAAAGGTCTAAGGGGAAGAAAGGGCAGTTCACTGACCAAAGGAAAGCATTTTCCAGACAGTTAAACTAATAGTTACGTTTACAGAGAGTAGGAAATATTGTTTTAAGAAGGATAAGCATAAAAAATCTAATACATTTAGCCTCTTACTGAAAGAAATAATGAAGAAATGTGAATGTAAAAGGGAGATAAAGAAATAATGACAAAAGTAAAAAAGATGTCATTCAAGCTCAGAAATTAATGGGATATTTGTAAATTTAATTAACTTTTGAATAAAAGTTACTAGTTATGATTTTGTGAAAGTAGAAAAAAAACTCCACATATTATATACCATACTGGGAACTGTTACTCAGCACTCAAACATATATTCTATAGTGTTTGCTATGTTTATGAAGATGTTAAAAATATGGAATTCTCTTAGACACAGCTAAAATTCATAATTTTGCCAGTGAAAAAGGTTTAAGTGGAACCAATTAAAATTTAAACTTATAACCTGATGCTCCTAAAATATTAGAGAAAAATATTATACAAATTATCAGTAAAAGGAGAATCATGGAGAAAAAATGTAAATAAATCCAAATGTATCTTTAACATCAAATTTGTTTAAACAATTAAGAATTATTGTTATAATATATAGTATAAGACTGGATTTTGAAAATCCAGTTATAGTGTTCTTTGAAAAGAACCACTTAAAGATCACATCATTTAGGAATATAAAAGAAAAAATGGCAGTGAAAAGTAGTGAAACAATGATTTATATAAGAAAAAATAATCGAAGTCCAAAGCATCACTAGAGGTAGAGAAATAGATTGCTTAACAGAATAAAATGTATCAGCAAATCAAGTAACAAAGAATACGGATGTACTTAGCAATCTATCCTCAGAGCAAAGTTTGTATCACATTCTGTAAAATTGGGAAAAACATCATTAATGGGAGATTTCAAAACATTTTTATTAAAAACTACTAGATTAAATAAAAATCAAAGGAAACTTACAAGCTTTATTATACATCTACATATATATCTTAATTTTATAAATGCATGATACTCAAAACCTGATAATACAATTTTTCTAAAATATATGATGTATAAAGACATATAACACATGTATGTGTAAAATGCATCTGTATTTATGATGTGTGAACTTAAAGCAATTATGTTATTTTGAAGAATGGTTACTGAATAGGCTTCATCTTCTTTTTGTAATGCAATTAACGTAGGCATTAATGTAACAGTGAAAATGTCTTGTTACATGTTGTTTGGTAACTATGCCAAAATAAGACAAATACTTTGTAGGATGGTCATTTTACCCTTGACTGAACATAGGAATCACACTGGGAGGAGAACTATAATAAATACTTGTACCTGGATCTTGCTCCCAGGGATCCTGAGGAAATTTTTCCTCTGGGACGTTTAGCATAGGATTGAGATTATTGAAAGCTCTTCATGTAATTCTAATGCAGTCAGTGCTGAGTATTATTGACTGAAAGTCTTGCAATATTTCTACCTTCTAAGTGTTACAGCATTTAAAGAAATGATTACAAAGACAAATCGTTGGGCTTTTGTTCAAAAGTTATCAACAAGATGGAGACTTCACTGGGAGCTGAGTGGATGATGATGGAAATCTCACAGCATTTTTTTCAAGTACAGTTTGTAAGCGTGTTCAGATTCCTCCATTTGTTTCTTATTTCCTTGGTTTACAATCAGGCCCACATCTTAATTAACCCTAATACATAAAGTATCTGAGTGTGAGCAGTTTGGCTTTTCATATGTTAAAGGGCCTGAATTAATAATTTTCCCAACATCTTAATGGAAAAAATAGTAGCACACATGCTAGTATCTCTCTTTGGTCTAATCATGAGGGCAGATAAGACCAAGGATGAATTTTGAAAATTCTTTATTTTAGAAACTAGTTCTTCATTGAATATGTGGTATGCAAATATTTTCACTCAGTCTGGAGCTTTTGTTTTCACCCTGAAGTAGGGTCTTTTGAAGAAAAAAGCCTTAATGTTGATGAACTTCAATTTATCATTTTTCCTTTCATGGATCATACATTTGGAATCACATTGAAGAACTTTTAACTTGGCCCTAGGCATTGCATTCATTTCATTAGATGCTTATGCATCTGTAAACAAACTCTTGGTCTCACCTCATATACCAACAATATTCTTCTAGGTCTTGTTTTCTAAAAGATTTATATCACCATATTTAAATCTGAAATCTATTTTGAGTACACTTTTAATACCTATATCATTGTTACTTTGTTCATCACTGATACAAAATACCTAAAGCCCATAATTTAAATGCGGGAAGGTTTATTTTGATTCCTAATTGCAGAGGCTTCATTGAATAGTCAGCTGGCTCCAAAGCATAATGACCTGGCGGAAAGATCTGGGGAGAAAAAGAATGATCACTTCATCAGTCCAGGAATCAAAGTAAATGAAGGGAATAACTTGGAAAGGAGCTACATAATTCGAGATTGTATCTTTCCCTACTCACTTCTTTAGACCAAGTCCCACCCCCTAATATCATATGTAGCTCTAACATCCCCATAATCCAACCACATATCAAGAACTCCAGTTGTGAGAGAATGAAGCTGTGGGAGTACATCAGATATAAACCATAGCAAAGCATGTGACTTGGGTTCCTCCCCTTTTTCTTCTACTTTTTTGCTGATGGTTGTTGAATTTCTCTAAAACCAATTGTTTAAAAGTCTGTCCTCTCCAATGAATTTCTTTTGCACCCTTGTCAAAACTCAGTAGACCTTATTTGAATGGATTCTAAGCCTTTTGTTTTCTTCCATTGATCTATGTGTCTATCTTTCCATGAATACTGCATATAAGTGATTGTTGTAGCTTCTTAATTAATCTTTACGTGAAATAGATGGATTATTTTTACTTTCTTTTTATATAATTGTTTTGTCTATTTTAGGTCCTTCATCTTTTTGTATAAATTTTAAAGGAAACATTTTAATATGAGAAATACAGTCAACTGAGATTTAAAGAGGAATTGTATTTGCATAGTAGTCTGCAGAAAACTGATATCATTACTATGTGGAGGCTCCTAACCAATGAACAGGGGAATGTCTGTATGATTTATTATTATTTCTTTCACTAGTGCTCTCTGGTTTCCAGTGTAAAACTTAGGTGAAATTTATTTCTTCCTTTCTAATATATATTACTTGTTTTTCATTTTCTTTATTCTTGGCCCTGGTTAGAACTTCCAGTACAATGTTAAATAAGAGAGGTACCTGGACATTTTTGTCAGACTCGGGGAGGGTGTATTATCTTCAAATACTAAATATGATCCTAGATAAACTTTTGTGTCATTTTTAATTTGTTTTATAAAATTTACTAAGTTGAATAAGTTGCTTTCTATTATAGCTAAAATTTTGTCACTTCAACATGGTAGCTATGATGATCTAATTGAAGGAAAGTTTATTTTGGCTCATATTTTTAGACATCTCAGTTCATGGTCAGTTGGGTGAACAGACTTCTTAGGACAATGGTCCTGCTATTTTTGGGCATGACAAGATCATGTCAGGGAGAATGCTCTAACATCATGGCAGGGTCAATGAAGAGGAGGGAAGAAACCAGCCTTCTAATATCCATTTTGAGAAAAAAAGCTGAATTATTAAAAACCTTTCTCTAGGTGAAACTTTTTTTAATTTTTTTTTATTTTAAAGTGATTAAGACAAAAGAGGACATAACAAAGCAGATCAGATCAGAACAATGCAAGTAACACAGCATTTTACCACAAGACAACGCGTAATTTACAGTAACTACCATAGTGTCTCTTTCTTTTAAATAGTTGAGGATAGCTTCATATACGATATTATCAAGCATAACAAAACAGTATAAAACCATTCAAGATAATGAAAGCATTACAGGGCTTTCAGAAACAAATAGCAGAGAAGGAACAATGGCTACTAGATTATCTCATTTTCCATAGAAAATTTGTTTATATTACCACACATAATAATATCCAATAATATAACAGGATAGAACCAAAGGCAATAGAAAAACAAAAGCATAGTAGGACTTCAGAGTAAGATGATACTAAATAAGCTCTGGCTATTTTAATGTCTTCTTTTCTTTAAAATAGCTGTTTATACTATCACATATAATAAAATCAAACAAACTAGGATAAAACCATTCCATTTAATGAATGCAGATATTATAAGGCTTCAGAGCAATGTAATGGGGAATCATGATTACTATACACTTGTACATACTCTTACCATTTCTTACACTAGGGAGACTATTCGGTATTTATACATATGATTTTGATTTATTTCGCTGATGTGTATGGTCTCAAGTTGTGTCCATTTATTTAAAAATATCTCAATGTGATCATTCTTTATAGCTGAGTAGTACTCCATTGTATAAAAATACCACAATTTTTTAATACATTTCTCATTGATGGACACTTAGGTTGTTTCTAAGATCTGGCAATTACAAATTGTGCTGCTATAAACATGGGTGCACATATATCACTGTGGTATGATGTTTTCAGTTCTTCTGGGAATATGCCTAGAACTGGAATAGTTGGGTCAAATTCTGAAAAATCTCCAGACTGACCTCCACAGTGGCTGCACTAGTCTATACTCCCACCAACAGTGCAGGGGAGTTCCTTTTTCCAACAGCCTCTCCAGCATTTGTTTTTGGTAGTTTTCTTGATCTTGGCCATTCTTTCAGGAGTGAGATGGAATCTTGGTGTGGTTTTAATTTGCATTTCTCTACTGAGTAATGATGATGAACATTTTTTCATGTATTTATTTGCCATTTATATTTCTTCATCTGGGAACCGTGTATTCATCTCAAACACCCATTTTTAGATTGGATCTTTGAATTTCGGGGGTCTGATTTTTTAAAATTCTTTGTATGTTTTAGACAGAAGTCCTTTGTCTGAGGGACAGTTCAGTAAGATTTTTTCCCAGTTTGTGGGTTTTCTTTTCACTATGCTGGAGATTTCTTTTGACATGCAGAAACTTTTTAATAAGACGTAATCCTAGCTATTATACTGGGAAGTATTTTCTGTGTGGTTTGATTCCTGTTCATGAACTCTTTACCTACCCCCATGTCTTCAAGATTTTTACCTAATTTGTCTTCTAACAGATTTAGTGTTTTTGTTTTAATATTCAGATCTTTGATCCATTTCGATTTTAGTTTAGTATATGGTGATAGGCATGGGTCTAGTTTTAGTTTTCAGCATGTGGAGAGCCAGTTTTTCCAGCACCATTTATTAAAGAGACTGTCGTTCTTCTAGTGAACATGTTTGGCCCCTTTATCAAAGATAAGGTGGCTGAGTGCATTGGTAGTTGTAGTTGTATCCTCTAATCTATTCCATTGATCTTCATTTCTGTTTTTATTCCAGTACCATGTTGATTCTATTACACTTGCTTTGTAGTATAACTTCAAGTCAGAGATGGTGATGCATCCTGCCTTTCCTTTGCTGCTTAGAATTGATTTTGCTATTTTGTGTCACTTCTACTTCCAGATGATTTTTGGGATTGGTTTCTCTAGATCTATGAGGTATGTTGATGGTATTTTCATTGGGATTGCATTGAATTCTGTATAACAGTTTTGGGAGAATGGCCATTTTTACGATATTTATTCTTCCTATCCATCAGCAAGGGATGTCTTTCCATTTTCTGAGATCCTCTTCAGTTTCTTTTTTTTCAGGGTATTATAATTTTCCCTGTATAGATCTTTTACTACTTTTGTGAGATTAATTCCTAAGTATTTCATTTTTTTGGATGTTAGTGCGAAGGGTGTGGTTTCTTTTTTCTTTCTTTCTCAGTGATTTTGTTGTTAGTGTATAGAAATGCTATTGATTTTTGAGCATTGATTTTGTATCCAGCTACATTGCTGAATTTATTTATTATATCTAGGAGTCTTTCAATGGAGTTTTGAGGGTTTTCTATGTAGAGTATTATGTCATCTGCAAATAATGATAATTTAACTTCCTCTTTTCCTATCTTTACCCCTGTTATTTCTCTCTCTTTTCTTATTGCTCTGGCTAGTATTTCCAGTACTACATTAAATAGGAGCAGTGATAAGGGACATCCTTGTCTTGTGCCTGATTTTAAGGTAAAGGCCTTCAGTTTTTAGCCATTTAATATGATGCTGGCTGTAGCTTTGTCATAGATGGCCTGTATCATATTGAGGTAAAGACCATCTATTCCAATTTTCTTTAAGGTTCTTATCATGAGTGAATGTGGGACTTTATCAAAAGCTTTTTCTGCATCTACAGAGATGATCATGTGATTCTTAATTTTGGCTTTATTGAGATGGTGGATTACATTTATTGGCTTACATAAATTGAACCATCCCTGCATGGCCCTGATGAATCCCACTTGGTTGTGTTGTATAATCTTCTTGATGATATGCTGCATCCTCTTCGCCAAAATTTTAAAGAATTTTTGCATCTGTGTTCATTAGGGAGAATGGCCTGTAGTTCTCTTTTTTAGTTGGGACTTTCCCAGGTTTTGGTACTAGAATAACATTTGCTTCCAGGAATGACTTAGGAAAAATTGCTTCCCTTTCGATTTCATTGAAGATTTTAAGGAGTGTCAGCACTAAGTCTTCTTTGTATTTCTTGTAGAATTCTGCAGTGAAGCCGTCTGGACCTGAGCTCTTCTTTGTAGGTAAAGACTTAATTACATTTTCAATTTCATTAATAGATGAATTGGGTTATTCAGCATTTTTACATCTTCTTGCCCCAGCTTTGGTTCTTGAAATGTTTCTAGGAATGTGTCCATTTATTCTGTGTTATCAAACTTATGAGATTAGAGGTTTTTGAATAGGTGTTGATGATCCTCTGTATATCGACAGAGTCTGTAGGGATTTTGCCTTTTTCATTTCTTATTGCATGAATTTGAGCTGTTTCTTTCCTCTTTTTAATAAGGTTGGATAGTGACTTATCAATTTTATTTATTCCTTCAAAGAACCAACTCAATTCATTGATTTTTTGGATTGTTTCCTTAGTCTCTATTGTATTAATTTCTGCTCTGATTTTTATAATTTCCTCTCTTCTTTTGGCTTTGGGGTTGACTCGCTCTTCTTTTTCTAGATGTTTGAGGTATAACAACAAGTTGTTTATTTGTATTCGTTCTGTTTTCCTGATGTGGGAACTCAGTGCAATAAATTTTCCTCTGAGGATTGCTCTCATTGAATCCCACAGGTTCTGGTAAGTTGTATTTGTATTTTCGTTTGCTTGTAGGTATTGTTTAATTTCTTCTCTAATTTCCTCTGTGACCCACTGATTGCCTGAGTGTATTATTCAATTACCATGTGTTTGTAGGGTTTTTGCAGTTTCTTTTATCATTAATTGCTAGTTTCATGGCATTATGACCTGATAACATGCATGGGATTATTTAAACTCTTTTGCACTGATTTAAATATGTTCTGTGAGTTACTATTTGGTCTATTTTAGAGAATGTCCAATATGCTGCTAAGAAGAATGTATATTCTGATGTTGCTGGATGGAACACTCTGTATATGTCTACCAAGTCCACTTGTTCACAGGTGTGATTCAGTTCTGTTATTTTTTTGCTGATTTTCTGTCTGGTTCATCTGTCCCTTGGTGTCAATGGTATGTTAAGGTCTCCTGTTATGATTGTGTTATTGCTAATTTGATTTTTCCTTTCTATTAACACTTGCTTTGTATAACTGGGTGCTCTGGAATTTGGTGCATATATATTTAAGATAGTTATCTCTTCCTCCTTAAGTTTTCCCTTAACCAATATGTAGTGACATTCTTTATCTCTTAGGATCATTCTTGGTTTGAAGTTCACATTATCTTCAAACAAAATAGCTACCCCTGCTTTTTTTTTTTTTTTTTTTTAGTTCCTGTTGCATGAAGTATTGTTTTCCATCCTTTGACTTTCAGTCTGTGAGTTTCCTTTTGGGTTAGATAGGTTTCTTGCAGACAGCATATGGTTGGATGTTGTTTCTTGATCCATTCTGCCAGTCTGTTTCTTTTAATTGGTGAATTGAGACCATTTACATTGATGGTTATAACTGTTATATATTGGCTTATTGTTGACATATTATCTTTCTTCTGTTGCATCTTTATCTTTCCAATCTGCTTAGTTGTCTACCTTGCTTAGTGTTTTTTTCCTATGTGAATTTAGACTGTCTTTCAGTATTCTTTTCAGGGTTGGCTTGGTGTTCATGAAATTCTTTAGCTGTTTTTTGTCATGGAAGTATCTTATTTCTCCATCCACTTTGAAGGACAGTTTTGCAGGGTACATCAGTTTAGGCTGGAAATCATTTTCCTTTAGAATCTGAAATACTTCATGAAATACTCCATGGTCTCTTGACTTTATTGTTTGTGTTGAGAAACACACAATGGTTCTGATAGGCTTTCCTTTATAGATGATCTGGTTTTTTTTTTTTTTTTTTTTTTTTCTCTGATGGCTTTTAGTATTCTATTGTTAATTTGGATTTCCAGGATGGTGATTATTATATGCCTGGGTGTAGTTTTATTTTGGTTATTGCTATTTGGTCTATTTTAGAGAATATCAGATGTGCTGCTGAGAAGAATGTATATTCTGATGTTGTTGGATGGAACACTCTGTTTTTTCTCTCTGACAGCTTTTCTCTCTGACATATCTACATGCTTCACTAATCCTAATATCAGTTTCCATTCTCATGTTTGGGAAATTTTCAACTATGACTTTTGTGAATAGCCTTTTGATATAATTTGTGTTGTTCCCTTCTTTTTTATTTATCCCTATTAATCTTATGTTGTTTTTCTTTGCATCATCTTGCAGCTGTTGAATTGTTATTTCCTGATTCTTTGTTTTTTTGAAAAGATCTTTCCTTTCCTGTTCACTAGCTGCAATCTTGTCTTTGAGGTCTGAAATTCTATCTTCACTTTTGTTGAGTTGGTTTTGACAACTTTCAATGGAATTTTTGATTTCCTGCATATCTCTTTGAATCTGCTTCATGTATTCTGTTTGTTTTTTTAAATTGTTCATCCAGGGATTCTATATTTTTGTTTTGTTCCTCTAATTTTATATTCTGTATTCTTTAGATGTGTTCAGCATCTCTTTCATTACATTTATCATTTTTTTTAACCTGGGAGATTATTTCTAGTTTGAATTCCTTTAAAGCTTCCTAGAGTTGCTTCTTTATTTCAGTTGCTATTATTACAGGTATTTCAGGTGTATGGCATATATTTTCTTCTATGTACATGGCTCCTAGGGTTTCTTGGGATAGGCTGGAGTTTTGAGATTGCATTTTAATCTTTTGTTTTGTAATTTTCCTATATTTCTGTATTTTAAGTGTTTTGCTAAGGCTTCCCTGGATGTGTTGTAAGTTGTCTCCTATGCCCTAGTCTCCTGGGACTGAATGGAGGTTGCTGAGCGTGGTCCAGTAAGGCCCTCAGGCCCTTCAGGGCTACCTTCAGTGTTCCAGATAGCTGGCAGGCACCTACCCACTGTGGATGATAGGCTAAAGCTCTCCCCAGGCAAAGACAAATGCCCTGGAACTCACTTCACCTGCTCTCAACTCCTGTAATTGAAGAAGGTTGCTGGGGTAATCTACTCAGGCTGAAAAACCTTCTAAGGGGAGTCTAGTGTGGCTGGGATCTTGGTGTGTCCTTGAGCTCTGGGAGCAATGATGTTAACACAATGTCCCAGGCTTGAGGTAGCATGCGTACTCACCCCAGCCACCAGCTGAGTTTCCTGGTTCCTGGTTCCAGAGAAGGTCCCTGGGCATGTCTTGGGCAGGCCTGAAACCTGCCAGGCAAGGGCAGCCCAGTATGGCTGGGCTCTGGGCAGGTTCTTGAGCTCTGGGAGTGATGATCTTAACGCAGTCTCCTGGGCTCTGGATGGGGAATGGACTCACCCCAGCCACCAGCTGAGTTTCCCTGTTCCCAGTTCCAGAGAAGGTCAATGTGTAAACATCTTATTGTCTCCCCAGTGTGAAAAGCTGAAGAAAAATATCGGTTGGTCTGTCTATCTGTTTATGTGCCTGTGCTGAGGTCGCGACTCAGAACTCTGCCAAGAGGGAGGAAAAATAAGCAAGGAAGGCCTTGATGTGTAGCCCAGTGTGGGCTTTGCTTTTTCACTGAAACTCTAGGTGGAACATTTTGAAGATTGGCACCACTTCCCAACTGTGCCAACCTGGACTGAGCCTTGAACACAGAAAACTTTGAGAGCCTTCCCAAATCCAAGCTACACGTCCTTCAATTCCTTTTATTGTGGTAGCTTTTTAAAATCAATGAGCATAGTTTTTTTTTTTATTTCAGTGCATTGAATCATTTGACATGATCGAATAATCAATCCTCCTTCATTAACCTATTATAATGTAAATTTATATAGTTAATTTTAATTATTGGACTAGCTTTCAGTTGACTAAAATATTGAAGTACTCATTCAATATTTTGAATACTGAAATATTCATGCAACATTTTGAATACTGCAGGGCATTTAGCTCAGAAACATAAGTGCCTGTTTGGCAAGTACGAGGTCAGGAGTTTGATTCCCAGGACCAAAACAAACAAACAAATAAACCAAAATTTGAAAACTGAATCAACCAAAGGAGTTTATTACACTCATATAGGTTTCCTTTTGGTCATGACACATGACTTTATATGTATATTGTGAAATCATATTATTGCAGTAATGATTTTTACACTTATAATTATGAAGAATATTTGCTTTAGTTTTTTTTTTCTTTTTGTACTATCTTTGTATGGAATGGGCTTGATATCAGGTAAATAATAACTTCATAAAGTGAAATGAAAACTGTTTTTTATTTTCTTAGGACATTTTGAGTGGATCGGTTTCTGGCACATGTATAATCATTTTTCTAGGTATTAAACTTATATGATTGTCCCAAATATTATGTTATTTACAAACAAGATTAACTCACTAGTGTGAATGAAGAGAGTAAGTTTGAATGAAATATAGAAATTATATATTTTTAGTCTTTCATTTGTAACTGAATTAAATAATTTTTCTCTATATATTTAGAGTGAAATTATGTGGTTTCATAAAAGAAAAGAAAACTCACAGAGGGAAAACAAAACGTATTTATTCATAATTTTGCTGTTTCCATTTTTTCTTTCTATTTCCCACATTTGCCCTTCATCATTTCCCAATCTTTAGAGAATTCCCTTAGCTTTCAGTTAGAATAGAACTATTAGTGACAAAGTCTCTTTGTTTTCCTTTGCGTGAAATAGTCTTGCTTTTATCTTCATTGCTGAAAAATAGTTTCTGAACACAAAATTCTCTCATGCATTTTTTTTCTTTCAGCAGTTGAAAAATATTGTTGCATTTTTTTTTCTGGACTCCATAATGTGGAGTGAGTATCTGTCAGGATTCAAATTATTTTTCCTTTCTAAGTAAAATATTCCCCTCACTGGTTCAAGAAATTTTGGGAAACCCCCCCCCCTTTTTTTTTTAGAAATTTGACCAGAGTTTTTCTTCATGCAGATTTTTATTAAAAGTTTTAACCAATACAAATACACATTTTTGGAATACCATGTGATATTTGAAATATCTATATACCTATATCTGTATCTGTATATTTTTATATTTCTTGAGTCATGCTTAAATCAGGGAAAATATATCTGTATTCTCAAGTATCTTTCATTTTTCCATGAAGGAAACATTAAATGTCCATTATCCTGGCTTTATATGGATTTCTTTGTGTCAGTCTTCTCAAGTTTTCTCAACATTTTGAATACATTGAATGACTAAAGTTATGACAATACAATAGCACTACTTTTTCAGGATTTCCAGTATCAAAAAATCTGAACACACATTTTATTCATGAAGATGTGAAGTAATAGGTAACCTTGCACATTATTGGTGGGATTATAATTTGGTAAGATAAACTTATACGCCTACTAATAAATTGTATACAGCAATTTAAATGAATGCAAAATGACTAATAGGAACATGTTATGGCACTGTTTATTATAACAAGAATTGGCAAGAAAGAAAAACCACCTGTATATCTATCATAGTGATTTGCTGAATATATAATTTGTATATACTACCGTACTAAAAAGCCTTCAAAAAGAATGGAAATATTTTCACATTCAGGTTTTAAATTATATGTAAGTCATATTGGTAGAGAAAATGTGAAGAATACTATGAATAATGTGCTATTATTTGTATAAAAATGTGAAAAAGAACATCCATATGTATTTGCTTGTATGTAAATAAAATTTTGTTGGAAGTCATACCTAAGAAACAGAACATTAGTGAACTTTGATATATAGAATTACATTGCTGAAGAAGGGGTGAAATTTGTATTTTGAATCATATATATGTTTTAGTTATTCAAAATTGATTTAATCATATTTAACCAAATATCACCATATTTAATATTGTTGCCTCAATAAAATTTTCACCTGGAAGAAAGAGAGTATGAGATGAATATTAGAAGATAGAAAAATATGGGTGATGCCAAAAACTAAAATAATTTTTGTAGTGAGAGCAATTAAAATTGAAAAGTCTAGCATCCTCTTGAATTTGTCACCATGAGTGGGGTATGAGTCAATGTCTTGTCTCAATTAAAAATTTGGTCATTCATGGTCATTTTGAGTTTTGGAAAGACCAAGAAGTCACACAATGGCAGATTCAATCAATAAAGTAGAAAAAGCACACTGTAATGTTTTCATGAGGCTGCAGTCTTTTGGATGACACTTAGAAATAGGACTCAGTGTATTGTTTTAATCAAACTTCATAAAGATACAAGAGGGAACTTCCAGAACTGCTTTGGAAAGTGGCAAGAGTAGAACAAGTTTGGGAACAGTTTGCTTACTTTCTGTTAGGCCACCCATTCCTTTCCCTCTTTCCTTTTGTAACTGTAGACTACTTGAGTGGGAAAATATTTAGATGCCCATAGGAGTGTGTTCATCTCTATGAATCTGTCACCCATAGGTGCAGTGTCAGAGCTTCAAGATACCCAACATCTTTCATTTGGAAGAGTTTAAAACATACAAAACAAACAACAGAATAACAGCAAACAACTATATTCAGCTATTTAAAATAAAAATATTTAAATTTTGGTGCTTTGTCTTACTCTTAAGAAAATATTAAAAATGAAACTGAAGACTGTGCCTCTTATGTGATTGTGTGGGTGTGTATCTGTGTGTGTGTGTGTGTGTGTGTGTGTGCAAACTGTTGTGTGTCAGAGACTGGGTGGCTATGCATACAGTTTGTTCCTTTGATAGTTTTCAAAAGAGGATGCCATCAATTTCTTGCTTGTTTTTGTGTTTATGACACAGCACATATCAAGAGGTAAAGGCTATTTCTACTGTTTTGAATCTGAATTTAAGACACATATTGACTGATAAACTGAAGAATTAACATTTTGAGCGTTCTGTACCTAAGCCTTAAAAGGTTTGCAAACTCCTAATTCCTCTCTTTTCAAAGGCAGCTGTCAGATGAGAAAAGCTATTGTATGACTACTGTTCAGAGAGGAAACTCAGGCTAGCCATGTGAGGAGGCTACGTCTAAGAAATCTGAGGCTAGAGACATATGAAGGAAGACTTCTAGCACATCTACAATGAGATGTTTTCCAGTTGATTCGAGCTGAAGGACAGATCCAAACCAAAGTTACATGGAATAAAAGACTCATTTATGAGCCCAGTCAGCCAATAGAATTGTGATAAAAGTATATATTATATTAAACTTCTACATTTACAGCATTTGTTATGTAGCAATAGATGCATAAAACATGCATAAATAGTTATAACCACGATAATATTAATGCACAACCTAACATTTATTTCTACAAATGATGAAATAATTGCTCACTGGACTAGATGACAACATTGAGAACTGTACAAAGTATTTCCTTTTCTGTTTTCAAAAGGGAAATTATAAGATTTTATTTATTTATTTATTTTAAAGAGAAAAAACAGAAAAATCCAGAAGCCATCAATCAAAAAACAATAAAAGCAAAATGACAACAGTCAACAAAAAACAATAGCTATATAGATTTTCAAAACAAAATGATAAAAGTTTAGCAATGATTGTTACATTACATATTGTTATCTTCAAAATAGTTGTTGAGGTTACCAGATACAGGATACAAGATTACTCAAATAATATAATTTGCCTTTGAGCAGTTCCTTTCCCTTTTATTATAACTTTTAATTTTTGAATCTTATTTACTCTTTCACTTTCTTACACTACAGAGACAATGTGGTGTTTACACATGAAAATCTTAATTATTTCACTTATAAAGTATGGTTTTTAGTTACATACATTTACCTACAAAAGCCTCAGTATTATTCTTTTTTGTGGCAGAGTAGTAATTCATTGTATAAAAATACCACATCATTTTCATTCATTCCACAGTTGGTGGGCATTCAGATTGTTTCCAAAATCTGGCTATTACAAATGTTGCATTTATAGATATGAGAGTGCATATATTGTTGTGGTATGATGTTTCCAGTTCTTCTGGGAAAATAGCAGAAGGGGAAAAGCTGGGTTGAATGTAATCTCTAAATCTAGATTTTTAAAGAAACTTCACACTGAATTCCACAGTGGTTGTACCAGTCTATACGATGTTACTTTTTCCCCATAGCCTTGCCAGCATTTGTTAGTGGTTAATTTCTTATTGTCAGAAATTCTTTCTAGAGTGAGATGATGTGTTGTTTTAACTTGTATTTCTTGTATAACCAATAATTTTGAACTTTTTTCATATATTTATTTGCCATTTGTATTTCTTCATCTGAGAAATGTATATTCATCTCAAATGCCCATTTTTGGATTGGGTCTTTAAATTTGGAGACCTGATTTTTTTCATTTCTTTATACTATTTAGATAAAAATCCTTTATCTGAGGGATGGTTGTCAAAAATCTTTTCCCTATCTGTGCATTTTCTTTTCACTCTGTGATGATTTCTTTCAATGTGCAAAAACTTTTTAATAGGATGAGATCCCAGTTATTAATTCTTGAAGTATTTCCTGTGCAGTTCAGTTTTTGTTCATGAATTCTTTGCTGACCCCAAGTCCTTAAAGATTTTTACCTACTTTGTCTTCCAGTAAATTTAGTGTTTCTGTCTTAATATTTAGATCTTTGATCCATTTTGACTTTAGTTTAGTGCATGGTAAAAGGTATGGCTCTATTTTAAGTCTTTGGCATAGAGAAAGCTAGTTTTTCCAAAACCATTTATTAAAAAATCTGTTTTCCAGTGAATATGTTTGGTGCCCTTGTCTAAGACAAGGTAGCTGAGTCTGTTTGTAGTTGTTTCTGTATCTTCTAATCTGTTCCATTGATCCTTGAGTCTGGTTTTTTGCTAGTTATTGTGCTGACTTTATCACAATAGCTTTGTAGTCCAATTGCACATGAGGCATTGTAATGCCTCCTGCATTGCCGTTGTTGCCCATGATTAATTTTGCTATTCTAGGTCTCTCATCGCTCCCTATGAATTTTAGGAGTGCTTTCTTTAGACCTGTAATGTATGCTAATGATAGTTTGATTGAGATTGCATTAAATCTATATAACATTTTTGTAAGGCCATTTTCATATTATTATTTCTATTTATGAGCAAAGAATATCTTTCCATTTTTCTCAATTCCTCTTCCATTTGTTTTTCCAGAGTATTGTAATTTTCAATGTATAAATCTTTTACTTCTTGTTTTAGATTGAAGCCTAAGTATTTCATTTTTTGGTGTTATTATTAAGGGTGTGGTTTCCTGAATTTCTGTCTCACTGTATTTGTTGTATACAGGAATGCTGATGACTTTTGTGTATTGGATTATTTTTATTTAAAGAAAGAGACAAAAGAAAATTAAAGAAAAAATGATACAAAAAAGTGAAAAAGTAGAATAATACAGAATTTAAGGAAGTTAATATCATAAAATCGCTAGTTGACATATTACATATTGTCATTTTTAACAATAGTTGTTAAAGTTACAAAGTCAAAGCATAAAAAGTGGCTATACGGGACTTCCGGGAGAAAATGGCGGACAAATAACAGCAGCCATGGAGGCTCTTTGAGATTACCAGTTTAGAATCCAGGAGCGGTGCTGTGTGAGGAGTCCTACGCGAGGGGAGATGTACCCTGCCAACCTAGGAACGAAGTAAGCTGAGAGAAACCAACTGGAAATGCAATCCTGATGCTATAACAGGAACAGATAAAAATCTCAGTGCAGAAGCTGGATCCCGCACCATTGGAAGCCATGATTTGAATTTCCTGCTGCCGATACTGGGTCCCAATCCGCATGGCAGGGAGAGAGACACGCGAAAGCTCTGAGAGCTGGAATTGGCAAACCAAATGGCGTTGAGAGTGGGACTGGCAGGGAGCCCTGCATCAACCTGCAGTGAGTGAGAGAAATGGGGACCCTTTCATAGATTAGGAGGCTCCAACAGAGGACATTCTGGGAACGGTCAGACTAGCCGGAACACAGCCCTGCAGTGACTTTAGTCGCATATTCCCCTTTCAAGCGAGAGTGGTGGGGAGTGCTTGGCCTGGTGACGCCGCGGACTAAGATCCTGTAGGCTAGCCCAAATCAGGTCCCTGTGCCTGGCGGTGCACCCTAGCAGTGAAACATTGAGTAGGTTGACCTGGAGGCGCGGGCCCAGGTCTGTGTCTCTCTAGTACACTGCAGTGGGCGGGAACAACTAGCTGGTGGATTCAAGCAAACTGCAACAGACAAAGAGAAAAAAAAAACTGGACCTCCTACAGACGCTTGTAAGAAAGGAACAAAAAGTATGGGAAAAGGGAGCAACAAGAAAGGGTCCTCAGTCCCCAATCCTGAGAACAGTGATCCAAGAAAGGTAAATGCAAAAGAGAATGAAGACAGAAAACATGCAATATCAGACATGGCACCTGTAGATATAAAACGGTATCTCCGGAGCCTCATAGACAAGTTCAAAAATGAAGTATTTAATGAAATAAAGCAAGAAATAAGTATAATAGTTAGAGAAATGCTAAGCACCACCCAAGAAAAAACAGATGGTAGAATGGAAGAACAGAAAAAAAGGGGAGAATTGTTTGATGGAGAAAATAGAGAAAACATAGAATATGTGAAGCAGGTTCACAGAGATTACCAGAAAACTAAAAACTCTATTGAAAGCTGGCATAACAGCTTGAAAGAAATTAAGGATAGATTATCAGAACTGGAGGACAAATTTGTAAGGTAGGAGCATGAAATGAAAAACTTCTTAAAAATAACAAGAAAACAAACAGCAATAAGACTAGAAGATGATAAGAGAATCTATAACTTAAGAATTAAGAACATAAAAGAATAAGTGGGGACTCAAACAAATGAACTACAAAAGCCATTCACAGAAATAATCCAGGAGAATTTCCCTAATTTAGCAAAAGGTAAAGATACTCGGATATATGAGGCATACAGGACCCCAGCCACCTACAACCAAACAGAGCTACACCCAGACATATAAAAATCAAAATTCCAGAAATCCAATATAAGAACAGAATATTAAAAGCCATCAGAGACAAGAAACAGATCACTTACAAGGGAACACCCATCAGAATTACAGCAGACTTCTTGGCACAAACCATCAAATCACAAAGAGCGTGGGGGGAAAGAATTCAAGCTTTGAAAGATAATAACCTCCAGCCAAGATTGATATATCCTACACAACTGTCCCTAGAAATTGGTGGAAAAACAAGGTGCTCCCAGGATAAAGAGGAACTAGGGGAATTTGCAACCACCAATTCAACTCTACAGAGATTACTGCAGGATATTCTAAAAATGAAAAATACCAAGATTCCAGAAACACTGGCAGAGCGGCCACAATGAATGGAGCAGAAAGCGAAATGAAGAGGACAAACTGACAACTAATGACAGAAAAAGAGCTCAACAGAAATGAGGCAGAGAAGGTTGGATGGTAGGAACAGCCATTTTGGAGAAAACAAGACATCATAATAGGTAGTGCTGATTTAATATCCTCTTGTTTTGAAGCCCCATCAAGCTTTTGTTCTTCTGTCTCCTTCAGTTTTAACGTGTTGTATCTTATTGGATTTTATTATATGTGATAATATCAACAAAAACTTTTATAGACAAGGAGATTATACAGAAACCATTGTTCATTTTCTGTTGGTTGATTCTAAATACCCTGTAATACTGTCATTCTCTTGAATGGTTTTACATTGCCTTGATATGTTTGATGCTACAGTGTACGAAGTTATACCTAAAGATTTTAAGGGAAGAGACACTATGGTAACACTATTATGTTGAGATTATCTTGTGGTGAAACACTATTTTGCTTAAATGGCTATGTTTTTGACCTGCACTGTTTTGTTGTTATGCCCTGTTTTTTATCTCAATCTCCTTTTTATTATCTACTTTTTCCTTTTTGTACTTTTAAGGTAAAAATAAAAATAGGAGGCTATATTATAGTAATCCACTTTGATTTCCTATTAACTTGATTTGAAACGCTGTATTGCTCTCACCATCTTGTTTTAATTGATTTTCCTCTATTCTGTCATGCTAGATAGTACCCAGTTTGAAAGTATAGGCAACAACTATGAAGACAATACGATTCATTGTGACGCCCATTCTGGTTGACTATTATCTTCTTTTGAAGTCCTCTAATGTCTCCAATGTTTTGGTTTTATTGGTCTTATTCTTTACTGTTTTGTTCAATTTTATTATAACTGATGATATAGGCAATTCTTTTTAAGATAACAAGAGGCATTATGGTAAACATTGTTGATCACCTTGTATTTTGTTTTTACATTATGTATTACGTCCATCCTTTTGATTTGACTGACTCTGTCCTTTATGTCACATTTGGTTTTACTTTCTTCAAAAAAAAAAAGTAATAAGAACTGTGGGAATAATAAAACCCAAAATGTGTAATTGTCATTGTACAAAAGAAAGGAAAATTCTCTAAAAGATATAACTGCATATATATTTAAGTGTATAAGATAGATAACCATATTATTGAGTTTTGTTGGATCATGGAACAAAACTGTTTGCAGTCTCACTGTTTGAAAGTCCCCTCTATATGCTTTAATTTTGTAACTTCAACAACTATTTCTAAGATGACGATATGTAACTAACTAGTGATTTCCTACTATTTTTTCTGAAATTCTGTATAACTTGTACCCTTTTTCTGTTTTTTTCTTTTTTCTCCTTAAATAAAATTTTTAAAAAGTGGCTATACACTCAAATGTTGACAGTGCAAACCCTTATGTTCAGTGATCTAACAGAAATTTAGTAATATGGTCATTTAACTTACACACTATCCATATCCTTTAGAGCGTATCCTTTAGAGCGCTTTCCTTCCCTTTCACTTTTACAATGTCTATTATACTTTTTGGACCCCATTATTCTGTCATGTCTTACTATTTTTTACACTAGAGAGACAATGGGATATTTACTAGTATAAGTTTTGTTTATTTCACTAATGAGGATACTCTCAAGTTGCCTCCATTTACCTATAAGGCCTTGAGATCTTTCTTGTTTATAACTGAATAGTATTCTGTTGTATAAAAATACATTTTTTTTCATCCATTCTGTGGTTGATGGGCATTTTCGTTGTTTCCAATATTTAGCTATCACAAACTGCTGCTATGAACATGGGTGCACATACTTCACTGTGACATGACCTTTTCACTTTTGCTGGGAAAATATCCAGGAGGGGAATTAGCAGGGTTGAATGGAACTTCCAATTCTAGTCTTCTGAGAATTCTCCATGCTTATTTCCATAGTGGTTGCACCATCTACACTCCCACCAACAGTGAAGTGTTCCTTTTTCCCTACAGCCTCACCAACATTCTTTTTATCATTTATTTTGTTGATGGTCACCATTCTTTCAAGGTTGAGATGAAATCTCAATACTGTTTTAATTTGCATTTCTTGAATGACCAGTGATGGTGAGCCTTCATTTATATATTTATTTGCTATTTGTATATCTTCATCTGAGAATTCTGTTCATCTCTGATGCCCATTTTTGGAGAGGGTCTTTGAATTTGTGGGGCTTGAAGTTTTTCAATTCTTTATATGTTCTGGATATAAGTCCTCTGTCTGAGGGACAGTTGACTAAATACTTTTTCCCATTCTGTGGGTTTTCTTTTCACTTTGTTGGTGATTTCTTTTGAAGTCTGAAAACTTTTTAGTAATATGAGATACCAGTTGTTGATTTTGTGATGTGTTGTCTGTGCAGTTTGCATTTTATTCATGAATTCTCTCCCTACACCTATGTCTCCACCTACCTACCTTGTCCTCCAATAGATTTAGTATTTATGTTTTAATATATAGTCCTTGATCCATTTTTGACTTTAGTTTAGTGTATGGTCATAGGCATGGGTCTATTTTCAGTCTTCAGCATATGGAAAGCCAATTTTTCCATTTGTTAACATCTTTTTTCCAGTGAACATCTTTAGACACTTTTGTCAAATATAAGGTGGATGAGTGTCTTTATAGTAGTGTTTGCATCTTCTAATCTGTTCCATTGATCCTCAGGTCTATTGCTTTGCCAGTACCATGCTGATTTTATTACTGTGGCTTTGTAGTAGAGTTTCAAGTCCAGAATTGAGATGCCTCCTGTTTTGTCATTGTTGTCCAGAATCATCTTTGCTATTCTAGGTTTCTTCTGTTTCCAGGTGAATTTTAGGAACATTTTTTTTTGTAGATATTTAAGGTTTATTAATTGTATCCTGAATGGGATTGCATTGAATCTGTATAAGAGTTTGGGGTTGTTGTTGGTTTCCTGCTTTTCTCCATTGTTTAATTTCTTGTCCAGGCTTGTGGTTTCTTTCTGTTCTTGTTCTGGAGATTGTGGTCATTTTCATCTCTATCTAGCATGTCTTGCAGTACTTTTTCTAGGATTGCTCTGGTGGACATGAATGTCTTCCACTGTTCTTTGTTATAGAAGTATCTTGTTTCTCCATTAAATTTGAAAGACAGCCTTTCTGGTTACATCAGTCTGGGTTGAAAGTTGTTTTCTTTTAGGGCTTGAAATACTTCACTCCAAGTTGTCTTGACTTGAGGTTTTGTGCTAAAATGTCTGCCATGATTCTAATAAGCTTTCCTTGATAGGTGAGTTGTGTCTTTTCTCTAACAGCTTTTAGTATTTTGCTTTTATGCCATATGTCTGGGATCTTTATTATATGTCTGGGTGTGGATTTATGTTGGTTGTGGCTATTTCACATTCTGTATGCTTCTCTTATTTCTATATCAGATATTTTCACCCATGTTTGGGAAATTGTATTATTACTTCTGTGAATATTTTAGTTACATCATTTGCATTGACTCCTGCATCTTCGCTGATGCCTATGAGTCTTATATTGTTTTTCTTGGCATCATCTTGAAGCTGTTGGATTGTCACTTCATGCTGCTTTTTGATTTTAGAAGTTCTACCCTTTCATGATCGCTATCTACAATCCTGTCCTTAATGTCTGAAATTCTGTCCTCAGCTTCATTTTAACAGTTTTTCCAGCTTTCAGTAGAATTTTTTTTTTGTTTGTTTCGTGGATATCTCTTTTGAATTTGTTTCATGGATTCTGCTTGTTTTCTACATTGTTCATTCAGTTTCAATCATTTTCCCATGCTCCTGTATTTTTTTTATCTATTTCTTCTCTAGCTATGTTGAGCATCTTATTTATTAAGCTTGTTATTTCTGTCTTTATGTGAGCAATTATTTCTAATTTGATTTCCTCTATAGCCTCATGGATTTGTTTCTTTACTTCATTTGCCATTTTTTTCAGAGATTCCTGTTGTATGACTTGTAAAGTTCTCTATTTCAATGTTGCTGTATTTGCTCCTGAGTGACTAGGTATTTGAGATTTCTGCGTGCCACAAGAAGAAGAGAGCCAGTCACTGAATTCCTCCTACAGGGCCTGTTGGGTGAGTCCTATATTCTTTCTGGGCTGACTAGCCTAGAACTATTGATGTAGGTTAACTTGTTCCTGCTATTGCTATGTCTTCAGGTTGTTGCAGGTTACCAGTTCTCCCTGTCTATAGTGTTTGTGTCAGCTAAGGCCCTGCTGTGTTGCTGGAGATCTCATAAGCTCTTTTAACTTTCTCCAAGTTGGGGGAGTCCTTATGGGTGCGCTCCTCATCCTGTCTGATATTCTCTGTGTGGAGGAGGGGATTACCCACTCTCTTACCAGGTTTGCTAAGGTCTTACAGTTGGAGGGAGCTTCACTTCCATTCCTATTTACCCACTGTAAACCTCTATTTTATGGGCAAACTCACCACACTGACTGGAACCTGCTGAGGTCTTTTCTTTGGGTGAAGGATCCCTGAGTCTCCCATCAAGCCAACAAGGTAATCTGCTGTAGTCCAAGATTCTGGGAGAAGGGGTTGGATCCAAATATCAACCACAGTACTAGGTCCAGGAGGTAGGGGTTTCCCCAAGGGGTGGATCTGTGGCAGCAGTCCAAGGCAGCTCAGTCATGCCAGGAACATCCCAGATGTTCTGGGCTAAGAGTTGAGTATTGACTTTGTACTTAGTTGCACTGATTTGTTTACTATGTTGAGATGTCTGTTGGTGGAGCTGTGGGGGTCTTCTATGTAGCGTATCATGTTATCTCTGAATAATGATAATTTAACTTCTTCTTTCCTTATCTTTATTCATTTTATTTCTCTCTCTTGTCTGATTGTTCTGTTTTCAGAACTATATTGAATAGGAGGGATGATAGTGGACAAGCTTATCTTATTCCTGATTTTAGAGTGAAAGTTTTCTATTTTTGACCATTTAATATGTTGTTGGAAGTTGGTTTGTCATAGATGACTTATATCAGATTGACGTAAAAGCCAGTTATTCCAATTTTTTCTAGGGGTTTTACCATGAATGAATTTTGGACTTTTTCAAATGCTTTTCTGCATTTATTGAAATGATCATGTGATTTTTGTCTTTTGTTCTACTCATGTGGTATATTACATTTATTGATTTGCATATATTGAAACATCACTGCATTCCTGGAATGAATTTCACTTTGTCCTGATGTATAGTCTTCTTGATGATTTGCTGCATTCTGTTAGCTAGTTGTTTTTTGAGGTTTTTTTTTTTTTTAATCTATGTTCATTAGAGACAATGGTCTGTAGTTCTCTCTTTTGGTTGGATCTTTCTCTGGTTTTAATATCAGGGTAACATTTACCTCCTAGAATAAATTAGGGAGAATTGCTTCACTTTTAATTTCATTAAAGAGTTTGAGGAGTGTTTGTATTAAATTATCTCTAAATTTCTTGTAGAGTTCAGCTGGGAATCCATTGGGACCTAGAATTTTTTTGTTATTGTTGGGAAGTTTTTAATTATGTTTTCAATTTCATTAACTGATGTTGGATTGTTGAGAGGTTTTATATCTTCTTGATCAGCTTTGGCAATTCATATATTTCTCAGAATCTGTCCATTTCATCTGTGCTTTGAATGTTATGAAAGTGATAATTTTCAAAATAAGTATTGATGATCTGTATTTCCATAAGATCTGTAGTGATTTTACCCTTTTCATTCCTTATTGCATGACTTTGAGTCCCATTTTTTTTGCTAAGTTTGACTAAGAGTTTATCAATTTTATTTATTCTTTCAAAGAACCATTTAACTTGAATTAAATTTAACCATTTAAATAATGAATTAATTTAATTCATTAATTCTTTGGATAGTTTTCTTAGTCTCAATTGCATTAATTTCTCCTCTGATCTTTATACTTTTCTCCCTTTTGGGGGGTTTGGGCTTGATTTGTTCTTTTTCTAGAAGTTTGAGCTATAGCTATTCAGCTGTATATTTGTGCTCATTCTATTTTTCTGATGTGAAAATTCACTACAATTAATTTTCCTCTGAAAGATGCTTTCATTGCATCCCACAGGTTTCAGTAAATTGTATTTGCATTTTTGTTTGATTGTGCATATTGTCTAATTTCTTCTTTAATTTCCTCTGTGAACCGTTGGTTGTTTAGTAGAGTGCTGTTTAATTTCTAGAGTTTATTGAGCTTTTGGAGTTTCTTTTGTCAGTGATTTCCAATTTCTTTGCACTATGGTCAAATAATATACATGGAGTAATTTTTAATTCCTTCATATTTACATAAGCATGTTCTATGGTCTAGTATATTGTGTATTTTAAAGAACGTGTCAAATGCAGCTCAGAAGAATGTGTATTCTGATATTTTGGGTAGAATATTCTGTACACTTCTACTAAATCCATTTGTTCACAAGTTTGATTTAGTTCTGTTGCTGATTTTTTTTGTCTAATTGATCTGTCGCTTTGTGTTAATGGGGTGTTAAAAACCCTCATGATTGTATCATTGCTTACTTAGTTTTTCATGTCTATTAATATTTGTTTTAGGTAGTTGAGTGTCCCTACATTTGGTGAATATATTTTTAAGATTGTTATCTCTTCCTCTAGAAGTTTTACCCTAACAAGTATGTAGTGAACTTCTTTATCTCTATCGATCATTCTTGGTTTGAAGTCAATGTTGTCGGCACACTGAATAGTTACCCCTGCTTTTTTTTCCTGGGTTCCATTGCATGGAGTATTGTTTTCCATCTTTTGATTTTCAGTCTGTGAATTTCATTTTGAGTTAAATGTGTTTCTTGTATACAGCATATTGTTGAATTTTGTTTTCTTGATCCACTCTGCCAGTCTGTTTCTTTCAATTAGTGAATTGAGGTCATTTACATTAATGGTTATAACTGATATGTATTGGCTTATCTTTGTAATGTTATCTTTCTGCTGTTAGTCCTCATTTTTACCCTCTGTTTTATTGCTTGTTCTACTTGTTGGTTTCTTTCTGTTATTGTTCTTGGAACTGTAGACATTTTTATCACTTTCTATAATATCACTTAGTACTCTTTGTAGGGTGGGTTGGGTGATCATAAAGTTCTACAGTTGTTCTTTTTCATGGAAGTATCTTATTTCTCTATTGACTTTGAAGTTTTTCAGGATACATCAATCTGGGTTGGAAGTTGTTTTCTTTCATACTTGTACTACTTCACTCCATGCTATTATTGACTTTAAGGTTTGTGTTGAGAAGTTTACTATGATTCTGATAGGCTTTCCTTTATAGGTTATCTGTTTCTTTTCTCTAGAAGCTTTTAATATTCTTTTCTTATTGTGAATTTCTTGGATCTTTATTATTATATGTCGAGGTTTAGGGTAATTTTGGATATGGATAATTGGAGTTCTATAGACCTTGTCAGCTTCTTTTTTTCATATCTGGGAAATTTTCTGCTATTACTTCTGTAAATATTCTTTAAGTCATTTGTGTTGTCTCCTTTTTGGTTGACAGCTGTCAGTCTTATATTGCTTCTATTTGCATCATCTTGCAGGTGTTGAATTATTTCCTGATTATTTGTTATTTTCAAGGAATCATTCCTTTCATGATCACTAGCCACAATCCTATTTTCAAGATCTGAAAGTCTCTCTTCAATTTCATTTATTCAGTTTTTCCAGCTTTAGGTGGAATTTTTGATTTCCCGGGTATCTTTTTGAATATGTTTCATGTATTCTAATTGTTTCCTGTATTGTTTATTAAAGATTTCCATCACTTTGCTATGCTCCTGTATTTTTTCTTCTATATCTTCTTTGGATATACACACCAATTATTTTATTATTTATCAATAATTATTTTATTATTTTATTATCATTTCTGGTTTATCTGAGAGATTATTTCTTATCTGATTTCCTTTAAGTCTTCCTAGAGTTCTTTATTTAGTTCTGTTGCTATCATTTCAGAAGTTTCATGTGTGTGGTTTCCAAATTCAGCCATGTTTATTTCTCCTTGACTTGTTCTGAATGAGCTGCAAGTTGGAGATTGCATTTTGTTCCTTTGTTTGATATTTTCCTGAGTTCCTCTGAATCAGTTAGATACTACTAATTCCTGGTTACTTTCTGAGCTGGTAGCCTATCTGATAGATGGGCTCACCAAGGGTTGCCAGATGACCATGGGCCACTGGATGCAAAGTCCTTGCCCCTGAACACCTCAGACATGCTTCCTGGGTATGGGCAGATTGCTGGAGTGGACTGTCAGTTCCCATGGGCCTTAACAAGGATTTCTGGTTGACCATAGTTCACTGGACAAAGACTCCCAGACCCTGTGGGCCACATGGAGTGTTTCTAGATGGCTGCGGATCACTGGGCATGGACTTCTCATCCCTATAGGCTTCAAGAAGTGTTCCTGGATGACTGAGGTCATTAGACACAGACACTAACTCCCCAAAGGCCACACTGAGTGTTTATGGATGACTTTGAGTCACTGGACATGGACTATCCATCCCTGTGGGGCTTTCTTGGCATTCTCAGATGGCTGCTTCTACAGAATATTTAAAAAGGCAACAAGAAATAACTATTCCAAGGAGTGCAGACTCACCCAAAGTTAGCATGTCCTGGACAGGGAGTTGAAATACTGAAAAAAAAAAAATAGTTTATTGTGTCATAAAAGCAAGCCTTAGTCTGCAACATTCTAACACTCTAACAATATATTCTGTAAGTAAGGCTTGAAAAACAGAAGTCAGAACTTGGAGGAATCCCAATTGCTAGATAGTAAGGGGAAAAATCTTAGAAAGGACAGAGCCAGATATAGAGAAACAAAATTCAGTTCATAAATCCTTTCCAAACCTCTGAATTACCGCTGAATCACTTATGAACATAGGAGGGAAGAAATAAGCTAATTATGGTCAAAATAGTTGAATTGAAATTTTAACTGTTGGCCAAGAGGCAGAGGTTGAACCAAGTTAACTAACAACCACCCTACCAAGTTAGCCTTTGCTGAGACAAACAAAAGAAACCCCACACTCTTTGAAGGAATACAACAGAACCTACCATCTTCATAACATATTTACTTTGTTCAGGGACAGGTGGATTATGTGGTATATGACAAAAATGTGATATTCTTAAATGGACAATATACCATCAGCAAAATGTAACATTTAATAAGGATTTTTATATCTGGTAGTCATATTTTAAATGATTTTATATGAACTATGTGAATTCTCATGGTAATCTATTTTATTTGGATACATTTGTTTTATTAGTCCATATGGAATCAGCAAAACAAAACAGATCGAGTGCTTAAAGCAAGAAAGAACTAACTACATAGAATTGAACCATTCAATAGAGAAAGTGAAGGAACACCAACAAAAAAAGAAAAAGAAAAAGATTTAAAAGAACAATTAAGAAATGATGCTGTCATTACTGCCTGAATCCTGCCTCATGAGTTCATCTGCTGCTGCTCTGGCAAGAATCAGCAAGTGTACACCTACTATACGAGTCCATGGCTGCTCTCACCTCTGCTGAGGGGATTTTCCCTACAGCTGCTCCCAGTATTATAGCCTTGACAGGTTCATCTAAATGTGCTTCCATCATTGTAGTGAGACTCACAAGGAGAATGGCTTTTTCTGCCTTCTGTCCTACAGTCTTGAAGAAATGCCTAATAGTGATAGAATATGTACTGAAAAGCTACTTGCAAGGCAGAATAACCCTGCAGGCCTTGTAAACCAGGAAAGCAGTAATAATGGCAGGAGAGTTGTAAATTTAAGTAGGTAATATTAAACAAAATAACTATTTTACATTCCAGAACCCAGAAGTTTAAGGAGCTTATCCAAGGTCACATCTTTAGTGATTACCATTTGAATACAGGATCACCATTTGATTCCAGAGGCTATATTCTTAATCTGATAAACAATATCCTTATTTTAAATTTGTATAGTTATGAACAGTGCAGAAATTATTATTGTTTTTAGATGCACCACGATAATTGCAACATTTAGTATGTAATGATAATTATTGCTAAAATTTCTTAGGTTTTCCAAATTACTGCTTCATAATCCAACTATCATCTAGTTACAAAGGCCATATTTGTATTTGCTTTTAATAATTATATCAACACCAAATCATGATGTCAAGTGGCAGAAATTATTTTTTTATGTATTGGTAAGCAAGTTTGACAGCATGCAACTTTGCAAATCCTAATGTCAGAATGACAAAATTTGTTATTTACCTGCCATTGCTGGCCCTGTTACTTTAATGTTTTCAATGTCAAATGTATTCTTTCTCAGCAATGGGTTGTACCCAAAGATGTTCTCATGGATTCAGAAGTTAATTTATTGACCTAGTTGATAAATTTAGGATTTAATTTGACATCATGAAAATGATTCAGTGAAAGGGAGTATCTTAAACATTATAGCTAATGAGAAGACTGTACTGCCAATACTTTGTAATAAATGGTACATTTATTTGGGCACCAAGTGAAGGCCAAATGACCTCATGACAATCTACAAGGACAAATAGTTCTTGACAGATTGAACAAAGAAAAATAATGGCAGAATTGAGTCATCAGAAGGCACAGTGGTTCTCATAAAACAAAACAAAGCAAAATGAATAATAATGTGCTTTTGCATTTTATTATCTAGCTTTTGAAAAGAAATCAGCATACCATCAAAAGGTATCTAGCTTTTGAAAAGAAATCAGCATAACTAATGTTTTATGTCTGAGATCAGCAATAAATTTGTAAGTAAAACCATTTGAGAGAATGTATGTGTGTGTATACATATATGTATATTTAACTAAACAATTAAGTATTTAATATATGAATTTATTATCCTAGTTGTTATTAGTTATATTGATTCTACTATATTGCTACATTCTAAAATTTTATTTTTGGAATCTAATAAATATTTATTTCTCATTAACACAAATTCAAGATGAGTAATTTGCTTGGTAGGAAGTTACTTAACTATCTTTATACTGCCGTTGCTTGAACCTCCTTGATGTCAGCATTTGTAAAGCATCTGAAAAATATTTTATGCAAGTAAAGCTCAAAATTATCCATTTTCATGGCTTTGAAATTAAACGTAATGTATAGTCTTATTTCTCTAAAAATTCAGTGGACAGAGTTCTCCAATGTCAGTGTGATTTTAAGAAGTATACTGAAAAAGAATAAATCATAGAGGAAAGAGTTCCAAAATCTGCTCAAAATATTTTCTCTATTTGAGCTATAAATTGGTGGAGAATTTATGATATCTATAAGCTAAACACTAATGAAGAGCCCCAAATTCCTGAGAAAATACTTCAATAGCTGTCCAATTCATGGAGACAGAATTTTTCTTCAGTTTTAGTTTTGTAAAAGTAAATTGGTGGATACTTTAAAATCCCATTTAAAAAATGCCACAGAAGAAAATATGGATGTTAGAATTAATTTTTCACACAATTCAGAAAAAACATGGATTTAATCATATTTTCAATGTTTAAATTTAAGCCTGAAAGATTAGGTGATATTCCCATAATTTAACTATCTTCTATAAAATTCAAAACTTGGGAGGGATGGTAATATAATTCAGGGTTTTCATACTTAATTAACCACAATATCCACTTTATCATAAAGTACTTATTAGCTATTACAGCAAACAAGGTGATACAGTCTGTAGTCAGAAGGGAAAAATGTCATTTGAGAGAAGCAGGATTATGGATGCCAACATGTTCAAATTAACAAGAATTATGATGGTACAATAAGAAAATTTCAAGAAAACCCTTTATAGTTATGAAAAGTTGTAGAAATTCAGGAAAGATATCAAAACTATAAAAATGAACCAATCAAATAATTTAAAACTAAAAAATAAAAATATATTATTTGAAAAAGTCATTTGATGGAAAAACAGTAGGTCAAAAAGAAATGTCAGACTCAAAATAAACTTTATTACAATGTCAAATATATATGTTAATGGTACACTTAGAGGAATAAAAAGAGAAAAATACCAGACAGAAAAATCATGAAGACATAACCCTACATTTAATCAGTAGTAGAAACTCACACCCAAGAAGTTCTGAAATCTTTATACAAAATGATATGAAATGAATGACATGAAATCTTTATGCAAAATGAATGAATGATAGATACAAAATCACATTGTACTATCATAATTACGCTGCTATAAACCATAAAGAAAAAAAAGTTATTAGCAAGGATACAGAAGAAATACATGTCACATGGAGAATACTATCTAAATTCTTTCAGGAAATAATGTAAAACAGAAATTAATGTAATGACATTTAATGAACTATTAAAAAGCAAAATAATTATCAGCTATAACTGTGGACCTAATGAATATTTATCTTAGAATTGAGGGTTTTTTCCCCAGCAAAAATACCAACAGTTTTTTTCATTCCAAAAATTACTAAAGAGGATCTCTGGGAAAACTGGAGAAGTGAGCAGCAGAGAAACAACCTCTCCAAGTTTGGTACCCAGACACTGGAATACAGCAAAAGGAGAAAGAGATGGAGGAAAGAAGTGGGTCCCATGGACACAGGAAGGTTCTGAGCTGAGACTTGAAACCCATAGAGAGAGAATTCAGGTATGCAGCAAAAATAAGAAAATCAGGGGTGGTAGACCTCTCAAATGGAGAGAAACAGCAAGAAAGTAATGAAATCCCCATGCCCCAGGTGCTGGTGGGTGTCCTACCAGCAATAGAGAAAAAGCAAAGAACCCTAACCTTAACCCTAAAGTAGTAGACGAAGAACTGTCATAATTTAAAACCAAATCACATTAATAATTACATTAAATGTAAAAGTAGTAAATACTTTGATTAAAAAGAAATTTGTAGAGCAGATTAAAAATTATCCTAAAGACATGCAGCTTTCCAGAAACACAATTTATTAAGATATAAAAAAATGCAAAGTAAAAAAATGGAAAATAGAAGTATGCAAATTCTAATCCAAGTAAAATTAATACTGCTGTGTTAATACCAAACAAGTTTTATGACCAAAAGTATTGATATGTTTAAAGGTGACATTTCAAGTGATAAAAAAAGTTAATTCTTCAAGAAGACACAGACTTAAATGTGTATCACTTTGATAATAAAACTTCAAAATATGTTGATATTTTTATGGGAAAAAAGCTCAAAAATGTAGTTTGAGGCTGTAACACTCATTTCTGAGATTTTTAATGTGACAACAATGCACCATGTAACCTACAAAATATCTGAACATTATGAATCGGTGATACAACTGATTCTATTAAAACATATGTGTTGTACTCAAATAGAGCATATATTGAGTCACAAATGTGAAGTTCTCTTTAGAATCTCTCATGTCCAGGATTTCTCTGTATAGAGCTTTCCAGATCCCATACTTTCATGACCCTATCTCACATGTTTGCCCAGTTGCATGCCGTTATATATTAGCAGGACTTGATATTCTTTTCTCTGTGTTCGATAATTCCTGCCAGAGAAGAGTCTGCTTTCTCAGTTCTGGCTGAACTGAGACCCAAGTTTAGTAATTAGTGTGTTGGCAAAGGTAGATAGACTCAGTGATTAGGTGAAAATTCAAGAGGAATAGTGCCTACCATGTAGTGAGACTATAACATTGCCATAGACCGTGCTGAATACTGTATAGACTTTACTTATTCTATTTCACCATACCTTAAAATGTGTCATTGTGCTAGTGATTGTGATGAGGAAACTCTCCACAAAATTAAAGCCAGTAGGCAGTAGATGAGATAAAAATCCTGTTTTCCATGACTCTGACATGGACTTCACTGACACCAGGCCATCTTCCACAGTGATGAGGAAAAAACCCTATACTAAGAAAACTAGAGAAATGAAAACATGAATTTGACATATGGAACTGATGAGACAGTCACAGAAATAAAATAACTGAAGAATGAGAAAAAAAGGAACTGCAATGGGTAGAGGAAGAAGAGTAGGAATAAACATCTTGAAGGAATAGAACCCTACCCCAAGTTGTAATCCTTCTCTGCCCTGAGTGCCTGGATTTACAAAGACAACAACTTGTCCCTCTTTGAAACTCCTTTTGCCCATGAATCAAATGAGGGACTGTTATATAAGGCTTATATCTAGATGTTCTTCTAAACCTTCATTTACTCATGGCTAAGGCTTTTGAAAGGTAATTGGCTTATGCAGGCTGATAGCTGACTTGCCTTGGGAGGAGGGTCAGGTTAGAAGAGACAGGTCACTGTATTGTGATCTGACCTGTTGTATCTCCCTTCCTTGTTTCTCCTTTTATTTTTTCTGCTTTCCCTCTGCCATGCTGTTTCTTCTTTGGAGAAGGGCAATTCTGCACTGATACCCTGGACCAATATAAATCTCTGCTCCTTTAAATTGTTGGTGCCAGGCATTTTGTCCTAGAGCCAGGGGAAGTGAGTCAAAGACAATGAAGTTCAGGTCAAAAATGCCATCCTTCTCAGACCATGCTACCAACTGCCTCATGCCAGGCAGAATGACCACAAATAAACAGCAGGACCCTGTAGACTCTCTATCAGCAGGAAAGAAAAGGTGGAGAAACCACCTCGGGCCAAACTCGTTAACAGTTGTTTCATTAATCACAGTTTGTGTTTCAAATCCAAAGACAATCTGTCCAATTAACACTAAAGCTCTGGCAGCCAATAGGAGACCTTTAAGAAAAGGCAATCTGACATAATTTCTAATGATGTTCACATTTAGAAAAGTGGCTCCCAAACATAACATTCTACCGGTGACAGCTGGAGACATGTCCAAAGGAGGAGCATGGCCTTCCAGCACCTCCACTGTCTGACCCTTTCTCTCCACACATCCCTGGGAGCCTGTTACATGCCAGCCATCTTAGCAGACCTGTCTTCCAGAATATGCCACTGTCCTTCACACCTTTGTGCCCTTGTCTAGTAGAGCCCGCTGTTCTCAAATCTCTCCAGTTGTTTTGTGGCCCGGCTAAACGCATTTGTGTCACTTTCACAGTGCTGATTATTTCAGCAAACAGTACAGGAGGTTTGCTAAGCCTTATGTTTGTGTCTTTCTCCTACTAATTGTTAACTTGGGCATGTTTTATGTCCTTAATTTTGAGTAATATATTTATATAGCCAAAAATACTCAAATAGTTCAGGGGATTATACAGTGAAATCTAGATCTTTCCTAACTTCTAGGATCCTCCTTGGAAAAAAAATGTAGCTTTGCTTTTTATTCTAAAATGCATAAATTAATAAATGAATAGATCAGTAACCAGTGAAGCTATCCTCACAGTAATATGTTTTGCACACAATTTTACACCTGACTAAACAAAGTATCTCAGAGATTGCTTCCTAGCAGTATGCATAGAATTTACCACAATATTTGTAGTCTTGAACAAGTAAATTGACCTCGTTGAACCTCAAAGTCACCTGGTATAAAGTGGTGTAATAAGGTGATTCAAGTCTCACAGCTGGGTGCCTATTTTGTAGCCATCCCTACTCTCAGGGTAGGTAGGATTTAGACTACTTTACTGCACTTATCCTTTGGTACATTTTCTGATGCTGACACCCAGTAATGATGTTTGTAGGGAAATGACTGTGTACACCAGGAGCACTTTGGTGGTAACTTGATGGCAGCACTGACAGGTGAAACTACAGAAATGTGAGATTGCTCTTGCTTTCCCAGAAATTCCTCAGCAGGGATAGGCTTTCTGCTGCTTCATGAACCCTTGTGGGTGCACATGCCCATGTCCCTTTTCAGTCCTGGTCCACTGAAAGCTGAAGACTGCCTACACAATGAGTCCTAGAAAGTTATAAAATCAGCCAAATTTCTTTTCGCTGGCTCCCTGAAGGCACCAGACTCAAGGAGCACTGGTTGAAGGTCTCAATTACTTGCAGTAGTCTTGGGACTGCTCTAGGGTTTTTGTCACTTACCAGCATAAGAGGAGTCAGTGATTGTTCCTGGGCAGAATCGCGAGAAACCTAAATCAGATGATGTGTATGAAAACACTTTAAAGAGGAGTAGCTTTCTCAGTTAGAACCTTATTGAGGGTATCTTGCATTTGATTGTAATATCATCAACCCCTACATTGCCACTCTTGTCAGGCTGCTTTCTTTCCTAATACTTTCTAACAGTAGGGATCAGGTATCAGAAGGTTTTGGCAGAGGGGAAAGTCAGATTCAGGAGGAATTAAAACTTTGCTTGTGTTCCTATCTGTATTCATTTTACTGTTAGGGATTCGATGAGCAGAAATTCTGTAGGACAGAGGTAAGGGTCAGAAAGAATCTCAAGACCTTACAAAAAATAATGGAAGGTCACCATGGACCCCCATTTTTTGAGTCAGTACTGTCTGATCTATTGAAAAAGGAGAGCAGAGTATTGTGCTAGGAATAGTCACTGGATGGGAGCCACACCTATTTTCCAAGTGGTGGTTAATTCAGTGTGAAGTGGAGTTTTACAAGGATGAATGCACTGTTTTGAGAATGCCTATGTCTCTGTTTATGGCTTACCCACAACAGCTGAAATGATGAATCGGCTGCTAATAACATTTTCTGTACTGAATAGGAATGGCTCAGATAGTGTAGGATGGGGTTGGGTATGTTCGGAGTGTGTTACATACGAAGAAGTGTAGACAGATCAAAGGAAGAGCCCCAAATCCTGCTGCAAACCTTTTCAGAGTCTGGCTTCCTCTGAGGGTGGGCATCCTTTGCTTCCTAGTAATTACCAGCTGTACTCAGCCACTCAGCACACATCCATGGCAGGTGACGGTACCTCCCTCGCTCCACCCTCATTTCCCCCTCCCTCACTCTCCTTGGACGTCCTTGCCAGTTTTCCTGCAGACTCTAGCTGTCCCTGCTATGGCAGCAGACACAAGGGTATTCTGTTGATTCTTTTCTTTACCCCATGAAATTTCTGAGATACAAATAGGGGAGGAGGAATGAAAGGGGACCAAAAGAGATCATTTGATAAAAGGGGAGGGGGGTGACCTTTGAAACAATCTTTTCTGGGTGACACCTGAGCAACCTAAGCCTGCAATTTCGTCTATGAGTGTTCAGCCTCTTCACGTAAGTCCCTTAATGACAGTGTGGGCGCTGGATGGAGACAGGGCAGTTGAAGCTTAAAATATATGCCAAGGCGATATTAAAAGCCATCTAATGACTACAAGTGAGGGAAACAGGCAGAAGAGCAGAGGGGACCGAGTCGAAGTTCTGCCGGTCCTCTGGTCAGATGCAGGAATCATCTGTTGTCCACCCTTCTATTGTTCCACCGACTCTTCATGGTGCCGTCAGTGTCTCTCCACTTTGCTTCGTTTCCTCCTCCTAGCCTCAAACTTAATTACATTTTTCTTGACAATTTCAGTAATAGACTCCCTGCCCCCAGGCACTGCCACTTCCAGTCTACCCTGTAGATGTCACCAGATTGAACTTCCTAAAATATCACTTTGCACATGTCATTTTTTTTGCTTAAAAACTTCAACAACTCCCTATTGTCTAGAAAGTCAAGTCTAAAAATCTTATTCTGGATATAAATGTTGCCAAAATTCAGACATTCTGGGCTCACTCTAGAGGATGGGAACAAACCTTATTATTTATGTCTCTGTCCCCAAACTCATCTTCAGTATATTATTCTGTGCTAACCCATAGTAAGCATCCAACTGATACTTGTTGAAAGATTACATTAATTTACTCATTAAGAGAGTGTGGAATAGCGGATGATAGTTACCTAATAAATTTTCTGAAAGGAGGAAAGGACACAGGCAGGGAAGAAAGGAGATTTTATAATAGCTGAGAATGCAGATAGAGGCTGGCCACAATTATGGGTTTCCACCTTTAGAGAACAGGGCAGTGGGTATTTGCAGAGATAGAGAGATAGATGGATGAAGGAATTAAGCAGAGGCTGTGGGTGCCTGGGGGTTCAGTCCAGGCTATGGGGGTGGAAAAATGCCACAGAGAAATTGAGCGGGTTGAGAGTCCACCACCAGGGACTATTTGAGAAGACAAATAGCTAAGGAAACACACTGATGGATGGGGACTCGGAATCCAGGTAAGAAAATCAGTAGTAGTGAATCAGGTTAGTGAAGGCAGATCTGCCAAGATGTTTTGAAAAGCACTTAGGACAAACTTACGACATGCAGATGGCATTTTGTTTTAGATATGGAGAAGGTACTTGAGATTTGGAGAAAAATGAAGACTCATTAGTTAGAAAAATAAACAAATCCATATGGTTTTATAAATTGGAACTGAATTTTTTTTCTGAAGCCAATCCCCAGGATAAGAAAATCTACTTTATGAAATCTGGATATTTCATGTTTGCATTAAATCTTTGATTGTCTCCTTGAGCCGTTCTGAAATTGGTAACAATTATTTATATTCTGAGAAAACTGAGCTCATTGAGAGGCTAAGTCTTGAGAACAGGGAATACATTTAGGAATAGAAGTCAGGTATTTTGGTGTCAAGTTGAGTTCACCTTTTTGCTCCCCTCTACTGTGGAGCTAGCAAAATAAGCTGTACTAATATTCCTCCATGAACCAGAAAGTCCTTTGACAGACATCTATTAAGTACTTGTTAAGTGTTAGGCATTTATGTGACACTGGTAAGCAAAGCAAACTTAACATCCCTACCCTGATGCAGTTCCACATAAAAATGGAGCTCAGTGCCTTCTTAGTTTGTAACCTAGACTGGAAAATGTACCGGTAGTAAATAATTTGTCTGTGTAAATATTTCATACTTAATGGAAACCATAATCCTGCAGACATCATCCTCGAGATCTGAGGTCAAAATTAGATTTTCTATAACCATGATTAAACACTTGTTACACTTCTTCACCACTTCTAGACTCCATTAGCTTTCATTTATTTTGGTTTTTTGCTCTGTTTTGAAATCTTAGGCTTGATATTCTTGTTTTATCAATAGAAATAGGGTTAAGTAAAATAGCTTACACATGATTGCTCCAAAAATAAAAGAATGGAAATCGGACTGAGATTGGGGTGCAACTCAGTGGTACAATGCTTCCCTGGAATGCATGAAATGCTAGCTTCAACCCACAGCACATAAAAAACAAACAAACAAAAATAAAAGAAATACCCATCTAAGAAGTATGAACTCTCTTCTACCAGCTCTGTCATTGTAATCTTGTGTGTTTCTCTGAAATTTAGTTTCCTCACCTGGAAAGCAACTTTCTGTTACTCTGCTCCTTTTGGTCTTGTCCTGCCTGAGACCCTACCTGAGAGAAAGCCTTTATAATTTCATGGAGGTAAAACATAGATGATGAGAGAAAACTCTCCTGCACAATGAGAATCTACACTGACCAGCTGGGAAGCTGAACAGCTTCTAAATGAGTAGAGTTTAGAAGACAGGAAAGTGAAAGGCAGGAGGAAAGCATGGATTGCCCTCATAGAAAGAACAGGGCAGATCAACAGGATAGGAGCAGTGAACTATGCCCATATTTTGTCTGAAAATGTCTGGGATCTCTGAAGCCAGGGCTGCCAAATAATAACTCCTTTAAAAGCAGATGGAGTCTGCTACTGAGCTCACAAATGTGGGATGAGTTCGAATTGCTGGCATGTCAAGGAAAAAACCAACACAACCACATCTGATCCAACTCCTGTCTGCTAGTTTGCAGGTAGGGAAACTGAGGTTTGGTGAATGAGGTTAGGAGAGATTATTGGGTGAACAGAGTCTAGGTCCAGCAGAGCTGTGACTAGGCCCTGAGGTTTGTAAACACTTAAGAAAATTCTCATTTTTGCTTCTATGAAATCACCCTTCCCATTTACTCTGCTTATTGCTTCCTTTATTGCAATCATTACTTTTTCTCCAGACTGCTACTTGCTTATTAACTCAAAATGCAGGCAAACAGCTCTCCCTTTTGCAGAAGATGGAACCTGTCAGTTAAGTAACATGAAGATGTGAATCACCCAATTCCTTGGGATGATTTAGAATTATTTTATAAAGGATTGAGTGTTTTCAAAGGAAAATTCACTGTTACAATTTTGGTTTGAATTTTCAGTTGAAATATTCTCTTCTCCATTCACTCCCTTCCTCACTTTCTATCTGATCAGAGTTCACTTTCTGTAATGAATGTTTCTCTCCTTGCTTATACATAAAGTATCTCGTTTGAACCTTTTAACAGTTATTGGCCACTGGCCCATACAATGCTTGCCCTCCTGGATTGATTTATAACCTACATCCCTCTGCTCTTGCCAAACCTACCTTGATCAACTGAAATATGGTTATTGGTTAAAGCACTTCAGGAAGCTCCCCCTCCCCCACCTTGTTTCTGTCCTTGAGGAAAAAAGCAGCCCTGAGCAAATTATTTAACCTTCTGTTCTCCATTTGATCTTATAAGCAACAGAGATAAAGATAATTTCTCACTTACAGGTTATTTTTTATAAGGTTAAATAAAAATAATACTGGCTGTGGTTTACTCTTTACTAAAACATGCAGTTTACAAATTTTATCATTTTTCACTTAAGGTAATAGTACTTAGTATTTTTCTCATTTTACAGCTGGAAGAACAGACTGAGAGGAATCTCCAAATTGGTCAGATAATCAAGCATCCAAACACCCACCTGCTCAAAACCAGGCCCCCTTTTTTTTTTTAGCAAACACCACATGAACTGTGTAGTTTGACTTTCAAATAGAAGTTACTTTGCCTCTTCAGATGTATGACAGTGTCTGGAGTCAACTTTATTTATTTATTTATTTTTTTTTTTTTGTCTTTTTCCTTTTTATCGGTACCGGGGATCGAACTCACGACTGCCTGCTTGCAAGGCAGGCGCTTATGCCGCTGAGCTAAACCTCCAGCCCCTGGAGTCAACTTTAGCTGTTACAAGTTGGGAAAGAAACTACTGGCATCTGTTGGGTAGAGGCCAAGAATGATACAAAACAGCCGACAGTGCAAAGGACAGTGTCCTTGAAACAGGCACCAAGTACATGCCAAGGTTATGAAACCCTACTAGGGTTTATTGTATTCTGAACTCACCTCAACAATGTCATTCTTGTGCATGGGCAAAATAAGGTGCAACCAGAGCCAAGTATTCAATGAGCACTTGACAGACTGCTTGTCATTATTTTGCCATCTATCTTTATCACTGCTACCCTTAGACCCTTTTCATACTTTGTGTTTTCTTTTGAAGTTGTCCCAGCTTGTCATTAGATGGAAAGAGTATTCTTCCTTTCTCTTTCCATGAAGTTTTATTTAATGTTTGACACTGTCTTGTTTAATAAGTCAACTGTTTCTCAAGGAAAGAAGTCACATTATTTATGTATGTATTTTGCATTTCTGCATGTACCAGTATAGCACCTGCCTGCACTCATTGAATTTGAGAAATAGAACAGTCTTGTGAGGAAAGATGGGCATAGCCTGTATGTCTGTCTTATTGCTGAGGAAACAAAGTCGACAAATTATTACAGGAGGGTTCCATGAATTATAAATGATAGAAGTTGTGCTAGATCTCACCTTAGAGTCTACCACTAGCTCGTTTAGCTACAATTTATGCAAACAATGGCAAATCACTAGAACTATAACCATTTCTTATAGAAGAGGCATTTTGAAGGGAGCCTTAGGATTCGAGAAGTGAAAATGATAGGAAAGTTAGTTCCATTGTGCTTCCAGTTCATAGATGGCTAGACTAGGCATGCGGTAGCTAGGAAAATGTGAGAGACAGATTATCATGAGAACCAACACACTGTAGAAAATTTATGGCAAGGAATCCATACTCCTAGAAATGAATTTGAATTAACTGAATGTTCAGCATTGAAAAGCTATGGAACTTTTACCCTCACTTTTACCGTATGTTAACCGAGGCTATAATAAGGACCAGCCTAATGACATACTAGGTTGATGTGAGGAGATGTATGTGAAATACAATCAATCTCTGTTGTTGTTTATGTTAGTTATGTTCTACAAAGTACTGAAAATGTTGGATTAGTGCAGTGCTCTTAAGAAAAGTACAGAGTACAGATTCCTCTAAGCTTCTGGTCACAAATTTTCATTAATTAATCTCGTTATAAGCTTTTTAAATGTGCTTTTCTTAAAGACATCTTATCGAACAGAAATTCATTAACACAGAACTCAAGGTCAGCAACACTGTAATTCAAATGTGACCAAAAATTACCTAACAGTCATATTTTATTTTTAGAGCACATTGTAGCCTTCTTACACTTACAAACAATGCATGGCACTTCAGGACTATATTTGTGGGATTTTTAACCAGTGAACTCATCATGAAAAAGCACAAAAATGCAAAACCTGCTGCACTGAATTAGAACTCTTGTTTATTGAGTGAGAGTGTTATAAGAAAGTAAAGTTCAGTCATAGTTGAGAATGTGTCTGTGGAACTACTCAAATTATGTGCTGCTTTCACATGTCTCTGAGTAATCATAAAAATGGGCTAGTATTGACCTGAAGGTTATTATGGTTTGTGTCTGGATGTCATCCCCACCAAAGCTTCACGTGGTCATGGAGTATGGATGGGCTTTCCAGAGGCAGCTGAATCTGGAGTTTGTGATTGATTGATGGTCTAATGCTGGGACTTAAAGATGTGAGTGAAACACCCTTCGTAATGTGAGTAGCATTGCATATACTTCAAGTGAAGGAAAGAGGCTTGCTCTGCCTTCTTTTCTTGTTGCTTTTTGTATCTTCTGCCATCTTGAATGGTTGCCCTGCTGTGCCACTCTACCTTAGAGCCAGAAGATTATAGACTGAAACCTCTGCAAACTGTGAGCTAAATAAATCTTCCCTTCTTTGAGTGTTGGATATTTTGTGTCTGCAAAGAGAGAATAAGTAACTGAGACAAAGGTTACAAATAGATTTCAGTAAGTAGGCAAATTGGCACAAACAATAATTAATATCAATTGTTTGTGACTTAAAAAGTTGGAGGCTCAAGAAGAAAAGGATGACAGTTAACACACAAGGGAATGTTAAAAATGGCCAATGAACATATGAGAAGATGTTCCATCACTATTTGCCAAGAAAAAGAAAATTAAAAGCACTGCACAAATAGCAGGATTGCCCAATTTAAAAGGGACAATGAGGTTAAATACTCATGACAGTGCAGACCCACAGGAACTCTGGGTGGTGCTCTGATGGGTGTCCACAATTGGTGCAACCACTATGGAAATCTACTTGTAGTACATATTAAGGTTGAATATTTGCAGCTTCTTTCTACTAAGAATGGAAAGAGGATAAATGATCTTTCCATAAGAAGCAGGAAAAGTGGCCAAATTCACAATGGAATGCTGCACAGCAACAAGAATGAGGAGCCTACAGCTACACTCAACCACATGGCCGAAGTGGTAAATACAGTTTTCAAGCAAGCATCAAGCATCAAAAATGGCCTACTGTATAACTCGATTTGTATAAACTGCAAAACCCTGCAACATCTGCCTTGTATTTAGAGATCAGACAGTGGGCAACAGTGTCTGAGATGGGAAGGAGGCTGTTACAGGATGCTGCTGGCTCCTGCTCCTTGCCCAGGGTGCTGCACAGTACCCTGAAATTCTGAGCATCAGTGACCTAGGGTGCTGCACAGTACCCTGAAATTCTGAGCATCACTGAGCTGCACATTCTGAGTTGTACATTTTTCATTAGGTACTTTATGCTTTAATAAAATAAAAAAAATAGTGAATTTAGACACAGAATGAGTAAGGTTCAACTTCATACTCAACATTTCATTAAATCCATATGACAATCCTTTATATTTTTAGTTTGTTAATGATAACAATCACCAATATGAAAATTAGGAAATGACCAAATCCTATTTCAAGCTAATATATTAAAATTGCTTTAAAAAGGAATGGCTTGGAAAGTATAGGATGTCAACCTTTTCAATAGGTGATTTTGTGATCAGCCAAGTTTTATGTGTTGGCAGGTACATATATTGAGGATATTCAATATGAATTAGTTAGATTTGGTATGATATCTAACACAAAACATGAACTAGAAAAAGTGATAGCTGCTTTTATTTTTAGTGACAGCCTTCCCATTTTATAGATAAAAGTCGGAGGTACAGAGAAAGAAAATGTCCAACCTAAGGTCACAGAGCTAGAAGTACATGCTGTGTATGAATTATCTCATAACCACTCTGGGGAATCTATACCTTTACCCTAAGATTACTCATGAGCAAATTGTAGCTCAGGAACATCCACAATCTGCTCAAGATATTTAGCCAAGAAAAGGATAGGGGCAGGGTCAGATGGTCTTAGGAGGCTCTGAAGAATGTGCTTCACAAAGTTCCACTATAAGGTGGGAAAGATAGACTAAAGGCAAATTCAGACACCCTGAATACAGACTGCTGTTTTATACATTGAGTGCCTGGTTCCCAATATATATTGACTTTGGTATTCAACATCTCCCCTCTTAGCAAATAGGGCAGTCTGACTAACTTTCCAACCCTGTCTTTAAAATCAACCTGTGCATGTGTTACAAAGAAGAGTGATCTGTGTATAATTCCCTAGACATCGGACCTTCTGTTATATGCCCACATCTTGCTGTTATTATAGTAATTTCCAATACCATAATTATCTTTATTTGCAACATTAGAAAGCCTTATGTGCTTCCTCCTGAAAGTGCTGACCACCACAGGCCGATATACCACCCCTGAGGCAGTATTATGCTTGCTATATTGAGAGATCCCCAGATGCACAGAACTCTTCATTATTCAGACATGATTGGCATGGCTCAACCCCTTCTCCCTCCCTTTCTCCCTCCTCCTCCAAGGGATCATTCCTAATGCAGACCTGATTGTGTGTGCCTGTAGTTTTGGATGAACTATAAAGATGACAACTCAGAGATTATACAGTCCCTCTTTCCCTGAGGTATTTCCAAATAGATAGACAGGTCCCAAGGGTTCTACTGGGAATGTGGAAAATAAACCACATTTGTGGTAGGAAAACCAAGTGCAGACATTTTTCTAACATTCTAGCTTTGATCAAATATCACAGCTTTGCTCCCAGCAATTTTATTCCTAATCATTTATTTCACATATGGTGGTGAAAGGTACGTTATTCGATCATGTTTTAGATTCATTGACATTCAACTCAAACATTGTGGCCTTGTAAGAACAGTCCAATTTCACAGATGCCTGCAGGCAGTTGCCAAGCTGTTGCCCTGCACTTCAGAGAAGGAATATATATATATATATATATATATATATATATATATATATTGTTTTGTTATGTTTTCAAGAGACAAAATTCTTAAATCAAGAGGAAGGAGAGGAAGAGAAAAGAAAGGAGAGCAGAAGAAAAAGGGGGAAGAAGAAAAAAGGTTAGAGAAAGACTTCTTTGCTCTAGTTCAGCTTTTCCATCCCAAATCGGGAGGTCATCTGGTTGGGGTGAAGTGATACATAGAACTCAGGCAAGCTTTTAATTAAAGATACAAGATGGCATAAAGAAAAATGCCCTAAGTCGCAGATTTAGCTCAACTGTGTAAGTGCCTACCTTGCAAGTGAAAGGTCATGAGTTTGATCCCCGGTACAAAAAAAAAAAAAAAAAAAAAAAAAAAGGAGCTTTAGCCTTGGAACCATAGCGACTAAGTTTTGGTTCTGCTTGTCACATTAAACAAGTTTCTCAGAAGACTTTTCCACTTTTCGGTTTTCTCATCTGATCTATGAAATGGAGATAAAATATTTCAAAGATTTTAGTAAAGGAGTCCCATACAGGTCCTAACACATTGCTTGGTTTTCAATAAAAGACCCTTAGTAGGATTTAATTCTGAGTATTAGATATATGCATGTACACAAGTAAATAAGACAAACACCTCATCCTCTGAGTGTCTATGGCATTGTGAGTGAAATTTTATGTTACATGGTGACTTAAAAAAGGCAAGGTCAATTCTAATCTAAGCATGGTTACAACATCACAATTATTTCTATAATTAAGCAGAAAGCTTAATGTTATCTCAAGTATTCTCCATTTTTCTCTCCTTGAAACTAATTATTCACTCAGTTCTACCATTTTTCTTGCCAAAATATTTCTCCATTCAAAAGTTTTTGTGTATACCTATATTCACTGTTCCTTGATCAAATTTTGAACCTAATTATCTTTATTTCCTGTGTCTTACTAACTGCACAGCAGCTGCATTTCTGAGTCTCCTCTAAACATTCTCCATTTTAATTCATTTTTGAAACAAGTCATGTTTTAAAAAAGCTCTAATCCCAACCAACCTTTGAATGCTCCATGTCATCCACTAAAGAAGGTCTCATTGTTTGTTTCACTTGTGCAGATTTTCCACATTTTGCCTCCTTTAGCTTAGGTTCTCCCAAGGCTTAGTTTACCTTGGGTTCTGTTATAGTTGTCACAATTTTGGACATTCATTAGGTAGAGGCCAAAGATAGTTTTACATCTACAGTATATATGGCTACTGTTTACAACCAGGAATTATTCAGCCCCTAATGTCAATAGCATCAAAGTTGAGAACCTGTGTTAGAGCTGAGGGCATCTCTACAATGAATAACCCAAGGGTCACAGCAAGACCAGAAACAGAAAAACAAATTGCTCGTTTGCTATTGCTTGTTAGTAGACAGGAAGCTCAGAAAAAAGCAAGCTGACTACATGCTAGATTGAAAGGCTTGAGAATGAGTATGCTTTTGTTTTTATCACCTGCTGTACCTGTAGGAAGTGAGCATGAATGATAAAGGGACTGAATTGCATTGGATAGCTGGGTGTGAAATAGCCTTCAGGAGAACACAAGTAATCTAGATGCCAGGTACTCAGGTTTAAGACTCGGAGTGGGGAGAAGGGAAAGCAAAGAAGTATTGCCTCTCTTATAGGAATGTCCACTTCTCTTTCCTGTTAAGTAGATAATGTAAACATGCTAATTATCTCTTCCAGAAATAGGAGCAGAGATTTGTTTTATATATATATATATATATATATATATATATATATATATATAAAACCTTCCATTTAGATAGGAATATATACATATATATATATTCCATATATATATATATATATAATCATTTCTGGAACTATAAACTTATAAGATAGCAGAAATTCATGAGTAACATTGATGATAATATTAACAATTATGATAGTGATGTAAATTAATATATAACCTTTAACCTAAACAATTTACTGAAGTAAGGGAGTTTAAATGAAGTTTCTATAGCGATATAAGAAATTTTATGATGTAGTCTTTAATGGTGCTATTTTCAGATGAATTATAAATCTCTAACATTCTAAATTAAACACAGTGAAAATTTTATAATTTATTTATTTCTTCTTTTTGCCATAAGTCACTAAGTGTAAGGCAGTTTCAAGAGAGGATTTAATAATAAAGCTTGTATCATGAAGATAAAAACAATACAGACCCAATACAAAACTAAGCGAAGCTGAATTTCTTAGTTTGCAGTGGCTGATTTGTGCTTGCATTAGGACTTCTGTGAGGTGACATGCATAATTAATCACTAATATTATTATAAATATCTCTTAATATAGAAGATGGATCATTGTGTATCTAAATTGCACCCTGCCTTGGCTATTACCTAATTAAAAAACTGAGACCAACAGTCAGAAAGAAATATTAATGGGATGCAATTTAGTTTAAATCTTAGTTCACAAAGAGTTCTCAAAAATAATTCTATGTTTCGCCTTGAGAAATACCTGTTAAAGTAAATCTATTGCAGTACCAATTGCCTTGTTACCCAGATCAAGTGAATGTCTGTTCCATATTAACATGTTCATTTTATCTCAAGTTGTCAATTAGATCATTAGAGAACATGAAGCTTTTGACCAGTAAAGATACAAGTGTAAATTACAGGGTGAAATGAGGGATTTATTTTTAACTTCATGGAGGATTGGACTTTAATCAGACAGTACTTCCTATCTAAATTGGAAGGTTTGCAACAGAAAAATAAAGTCAAATGTGGTTACTAACTCAATTTTTTTAGAGCATGCTTCCTAAATGACCTAAGCTAACATTAAAGATAGAGACATTAGTGCTTGATAAGGTTAAGGGACTTATGCAATGTCAACCTTGGGGGTTCTAACCAATATTAATGCACACATATACTGAGCCACATGTGTATTCGTTTAAGAGTATATGTATCTACCTCTCTTCATTTGACTTTCATAGCAACCCAGACATCAGACATACCTGGAGGTGTTTACCCCCCCCCCCCCCCGCAAGTTTTCAGAGCAGGAAATGAATCATTTGGAAAAGACAAATGATTTTGTCACAGTCTCAAAGTTAAATATGTTTTCCGTGCAACACATTATCTCCAGTAAATTTGTTTTGGCACTAGATGACACTAAAGATAAAACTTTGATGCCCTATAAAATAAGGGACTTGTCCGAAGTCATGGTCATGGTTGAAACTTAAGCTTATGTGTCCTGAGCCCACATTCGATATGGGAGTTTGTTACTCTTTTACAGAAATGCAGCTACTGTGCCAGTGGGTATCCAAGTTCCTAAGACTCTCTGACTTTCAGTAAGACATTTGGAACTCCAGTGTAAAGAATAAACAAATGAATATGTCACACTGAAACTTCAGTTGCCACGCACGAGGAATAGCCAGAGACTTTTCTTTTGGCTCTCCTTTCAAATGCCCTAAAGCTTAGTGTGTGGGCTGATACTAACTGTGCTTGGGATACCCTGATGGGAAAAATGACAAGTCGAAATTCTCTGTCCAAAGGGAAAGAGACGCAGATGAGTAAACGTGAAAAAGGAAAGGCCACATAACTGTTTGCTGGAACACTAGGACTGCTGGAGGCAATTAAAGAACACAATTTATCCTTTTAAATATGGCTGTATCCCTTTAAATGCAATCAGTAATGACTTATGACTCCAGCGACCCTTCTTGATTACTGCCTGTTGCCATTCATTATCACCATGGAAACAGCACTGTTGCCAGCTGTGTACTTGGTGATAGGGTGGAGGCGGTGCTGTTGGCTGGGGACAAGAGGGTAGTACATGTGCGACTCTAGAAATTCAGAAGTTTTATTGCACAAGGAGAGAAATGATGAAACTATGGCTTCCTCCCTCCCACAACAAGCTCCTAGGTGAGATGTAATCCTGTGGGGAACACCAGAACAGATGGTCCCAGTGTTCTTGTCTCTCTCTGGAAACAAAATAAAATGACATGAGAAATGCTCCAGTCTGGAAGATAATCCACTGGGATGCAGAAGGCATGAGAGGGGCAAACTGCATGCAAATTTCATTAACACAGTTTTTCATGGAGACTCCAGGAGCACATGAGGCAGTTTTCCCAGCTGCCTCAGTCTGAGGCTTACCGAGCATAAAAGCCTCCAAGAATGATCTACAAAATCTACCCCGCCTCTCTCCAACTGACTACTTTGATTTGTCTCTTTCTTCCTCCTAATTAGGTTTTCTACCTTTCTCTTCTGTTTTTTTTTTTTTTGTATATATCCTTAGCCTTTGATGACCTCCTACTTTCTCTCCCCCATCTTCTTTCAGATCTAATCAGTGACCCAAGAGTGTTACATCTTGAAGGGAAGGGGACAAACTGTAACCCACTTCAACTGCCTACTATTACAGACGAGAAGACTGACATCAAAATGCTTTCACGAACTCCCCAAAGTCCCACAGCAAGCTCCTGGAGGACTCAGTATTAATGGTCGGGTCTCTAAATTCCCATTCCAATTCTCCTTCTGGCACTTGGTATCACTCCAGCATATTTCCCCTTGCACTTCATGGGCTAATTCTCTAATTACACAGTACAGTCAAATCTCAACTCTTGAGTCCAGCTATTATTGAGTTCAGTGTAATCCTTGTTTTCTGGGTGTGTGTGTCTCTCTGGAGGATGTAGTTTGCTTCACAAACAGTAGAGGATTCCTCCTCATGAGGTACTCTGGGGGAAAGGGAGAATAGAGAAGATGGCTTAGTCATCTTTCCATATTATTTAGAGTGAAAATTAAAATCTTCAGGCATAAATTGGCTCAAAAATGGATACATACAAGAATGTCACAAAATATGATCACTCTCCAGTGCTAAACTTTGCTGGAGCTGCAGGATGCTGGGGGAATGAGGGACATCTTCTTGGAGTTTGTTGCAAAAATGTTTCACACAAACGTCATTTGGTTAACGAAGGGATTTTTATATGTGATATTGCACTTGGATTCTGAGATCTCTGGGGAATAACCACAATCAATGCCTGATGTTAGATGGAGGAAAGATGGTAAATAAATATACACTGGACTTGGAGAATGCTGACCTGGATTGCAGTACAATTATGAAAACATTTTAATTTTTAATTTTTTGTTATTTTATTTTATTAGTACATGTTTGCAGTGCTTGAAACTTACAGTCATCTTGGGGAGTGAATACACATCCAAAATAGTGTTTGTTTCTTTATTTAATCCCCTTTCCCTTTTCATCTACCTTCTGCCCTCTACCTCTATGACCCCTTTTCTCATTTTCATTCTTATAGTCATCATTCTTAGCTCATGTTTATGATATACAATGTTTACAATTACTGATGTTATTAGATTCCTGTACACAGCATACCTTAATTCTTTTTACTTCCTTTTCCTCCCACCTCCATCTCTTGGACTATTACCGAATATTTATTTTCCAGGTATCTATTTACCTACAAATGTCTTGAATGTATCCTTCTTTAATAGGTGAGTAGTATTTCATGATGTATAATGCTGTTTTTCTTTATCCGTTCTTCAGTTGATGGGCATACAGGTTGCTTGCAGGACACAGCCATGATGAATTGTGTTGCTATAAATATTGCATGTACCATTGTACGGTGATGTCTTTAACTTATTGGGGAAGATATGTAGAAGCGAAATATCTGTTCATATGACATTTCTAATTTTAGTTCTTTGAGGAATCTCCATACTAATTTCCATAATAGATCTACTAGTTTATATTCCCATTAGCAATGTGCAAGGGTTCCTTTTTCATTGTAGTTAATATATCATTTGTTATTCTTTCACTTCTGGACAATAGCCTCTGCTTCTGGTTTAACATTTAATCATAGCATCATTTTAATTTGCATTTCTCAACTAGCTCAACCATAGTGTGGGGGAAATTCCATTAACAACCTCATAATCTTATTCCTTTATGTCTGATCCACTTTCAGATATGAAAATGTTTAATAAGTTATATTGAAGTTTTAGTCTTAGTCATTTTAACATCAATCGCAGTCTGTTGACAAAATATTTTCTTCCCATATTTTCAGCACAGACAGTGCTGGCCAAAGTTCTAGTCAGGGTTTCCCAAGAGTTTTCTATAGAGAGATAGAGAGCAAACCAGGCATAGGGGTGGAAACTTGTAATCCCAGCACAATGGAGAATTATTAGAGCTTGGTTCAGGCAATTTAGGACATAGCAAAAATTTGTCTCAAAGTTAAAAACAATTAGAAAAAGTAGCTCAGTGTGAAAGCTCTAGTTCAATCCCCAATACAGAAAACAAGCAAACAATAAACAAACAGCAAATGTTTGGGCTTTGTAGCCCAGCTTGATCAACTCTTCAAACATAGTATAAAAACAATCATAGACAACAAATAAATGAATAAATATTTCTCTGTTCTAATAAGCATTTACTTAAACATGCTGAAAAATTTCATAACCTTTTTACATGTCAAGAGTTTTTACTTTCTTATTTGACTTATAGGTAAAGAAGAAGTAGGCATAATTTAGCCCCAAATTCATAATTTTTATGTTCTTGCTCTGAGGGCATAGACTTAGAGGAGGTGTACGGAGTTTGGAGTTTGATCCAATTTTTGTACAATTGATTACTCATCTGTTTTATTGTGTCCCATCTGGTGAGCAGGGCAGGTAGTTTGCTGTATGCTAGCCCACAGTTGGTCACTGTGTTCTTTCTGTTAATGGTCAGCACTCCTCAGGCTAGCAGGAGTGGGAGTTATAGACACTGTTTTGCCCCATCCAAATCCTTTTAGTAGTTACCATTCTTACTTAATTTGTCCAACTTCTAGCTGTTGATTCTTTACTTGAAGTCCTTCTGCAGCTGCCAGCTCTTACTTTTGTCATGTAGGAGTTAGTTAGAAGTTCTGGAAAAATTTGATTCCCCAAGTATGACTCTCAAACAATGATTGGCAGGAATTGGTAAATGAGTTCTCTTTCTTCATGAGTAATACTGACATGTGTTCCACATTGTCCTCAGAGCTCTCCAGGATGGATTTAGGTCCAGCTATCTGTTTTCAGTGGTAACTTCTTGATAATTAGTTCTTTAATGGTGACCTTTTCTATCCTTGCTTTACTTTCTCACGTAGTAAATGTTGTAGTCAGGGGCTCGTGAGGAAGAACAATTACAATGAAGCCCACAGAATTTATAATAGTATTTTATTATGGTCACCCAGAGTTAAACACAAGAAAATGTAGGAAGTCTGCAATACTAAAAGACCCAGAATATTCAGCTAAGGGCCTGGATCCCACAGCGATGTCCTGCATGAGTCCAGCTGAAGACCTAGAGCCCATGACAATGCCTCCCATGTCCAACTGAGGTATAGAACCCATGACAACAACACACGCCAGTCTTTTATGGATCTTCTGAGAAAGCCCAACGGTCAGTGGTAGAAGCCGGAAACTCTATGCCAGTGGAATGAAGGAGCTGTGCCAGTATGTTGAGGGTTCTACACTGGAGTCAAGAAATCATGCTCAAAATAAGGACCAGGGCTGCCCTGAAAATTACTGCAGTCATCCTTAGCAATAAGGATGATAACAGTCGAGTACAGGACAGCAAGCCAGCATGAAAAATTTCTCCTGGAGGTTAAACAGCACACATCTTTCCTTCCAGAACCTGAAAACAGTGCTTAATGTAAGGGTCAGAGTTCCCCAAAATGAACCACAGTCACTTTCACTAACAAGGTCCTCTGATGATAATGGCCAAACCCATGTTGGGGAAGCTAGTCATAATGAGCTCCTCCAGAAGAACCAATGGCTTGAAACAGCAACACTTAGGAGAACCCACAATGCCCAGCTGTTCTTTACATCTCCATTTATGCTGGCAACTTTACTCAGTGGGCCATCTACTCTCAGCACCATGCTGATTTAACTCAGTTGGTGTTAACTTGACCACCAGTATTTAATCCATAACACTGAATGATATTTCTACCCTAGTGAACCCCTTGAACTTGAATTTTTGTCTCAGAGTATGTTTCTAGAACCCCAAAGACATGGATATACGGGCCCCCTCTGTCATCCTATGGGACTCACGATGGGAGCTTTGGAAGCCCTGAAAAAGTTAGAAGATAGTATTAACTTCAAAGGTTTGAGATTTGTCACTGAGAGGAGGGATTTGATTTAAACTCATGATATTCTAAAAGGCTAAATTAGGATAATCAAACATTAGAGAAAGGAACAGCTCAGAAAAGGGAGAGAGATTTTTAATCATATTTATCATGAATTATATTGGTCTATGTTACTTCATGAGCCAATAATATATCCAAATGAAAATGGCTGGTTACTTCTTAATAGGGATATTAAATAGTATCCAATCATATGACTAGTGTTAAACTGTCATATACTTTAAGATTCATTCACATTCTTACATTCTTGGATCTATTTGGGAGGTGAAACATTCGGAATTTAATATCCAATAGACAGACAGCATCAGCATGTACAACTCCAAAGTTTCTTTCTAGATCATACATTCACCAGGAACTCTTAGTTCAACAGTGAGAAAGTCACTGGGGTGTTCTCATAAAAATATGCACTTCCCAGAGTAAACAGGTACTATCTTGTGTTGTCTTATAGTTCCAGAAAACCACAACTTGGCAAAAACAATTTTTTTTTTTGAATCCTAAAACCAGGTGCAGTAACAGAGAAAAGCAGTAAAAGACTTAATCCACATTTCAGTAAGTGGTTCAACATTGGGAAAGACTTCACCCCACCGTTTTTATATCTCCCTTCCTGTTAAACTGCTAAAGTAATGTTTCATCACCTTGTAACATTATCACATGCAAAATGGAGACTTTAAAAAAGGAATCAAAGGCATCTTAAACATACAGCTGTGTCTACCAGCATGTCACCTCTTAGGTTTAAGATGGAGCCTGAAACAAGTCAGTGGTCATAAAATAGAAAATAGACAATGGCTACAAAAATAAATAATAATAATAATAATAATAATAATAATAATAATAATGAAATAAATGAGGTAGATAAATTAAAGCTTTCATACCAAGGACTTGCCTTTTCCAATTCATGGTCTTCATGTAATCCCAGTGAAGGGAGAAAAAGCTTCATTATTACTTGGCCTGCACTCCACCAAGGAAATTAAAAGGAAAAACAAGCATGTGAATTTGTGATACAAAGATTTGATCTTCAAAACGAAAAAGCAGTTTTTAAAAATGGAGCAGGCAATGACAAAGTCAAGTCACCTGGGAATAGTGGTTCAGACACCCAGCTTTCCCGGTGCTGGGAAGAGGAAGACATCAGTGAACGTGGGCAGTAGTTAGCACTAAGTGCTCCAGAAGAACTGTATTTATGTAAGCGGAAGCACACACAGTGGCTCCCTAAAACTACAATAAATCCACTTGAGGGCATATATTTTGGGTCCCAGGATTGAAGGAATTTTGCTAATTCTACAATCTTGCTTTGTTTTTGTTTGTATTTGTTTTTGTTTTCCTTTTAAGTGCTTTCAAAAAGACAAAATGAAACAAAAGATAGTAAACAGCTGAGGGAGGCATATCACACTGGCCACTAGATATTTACATATGTTTTTTTTTTACATTTTTTAAAAAAAAATCTTTTTATCGGTACAGGGGATCGAACTCACGACCGCCTGCTTGCAAGGCAGGTGCTTATGCTGCTAAGCTAAATCCCCAGTCATATGTTTTGTTTTATGGAAAAAATGTACAACAAAATGTCATAGCAAAATAATGGGAGAATGACTGTTAATGCATTGTGTGTTATCTTTAAAGCAGTTGCGAGGAGTACAAGATATGGACACAAGAATGTCTCAATATTAGCATAAACTTTCCTTTTAAAGAACTGAGAGACACTAATAGTATAACTGACTTGCATTTTCCCCTTTCCCAACTGTCCTTTTTCCATTTGAACAATGTCTTCCCATTTCACAATATCTATTATACATTTAGACCTTATTTACTCTTTCGGTTTCTCACGCCCGGGAGACAATACTATATGTATCTCAGTCTGATTTATTTTGTTTATAAGTATGGTCTTGAGTTGCATTTATTTACCTGTAAAAGTCTCAAATTTATCTGTTTTATGGCTGAGTAGTACTTCCTTGTATAAAAATATCACATTTTTAAAAGTCAATTACTCAGTTGATGGGCATTTGAATTGTTTCCAAGATTTAGCTATTACAAACCATGCTACTATAAACACAGGTGCACACATACCGCTGTGGTATGTGTTTATCTCTCCTGGGAAGATACCTAGAAGCGGAATAACTAAGTCCAATGGGATCACTACTCCTGGATTTTGAAGAATCTCTTCACTGACTTCCACATTGGCTATACCAAAGTATACTCCCTCCAGCGATACTCTGTCTCTCTCCCCATAGTCCATCTGCATTTGTTATTGGTTGATTTTTTTGATAATAGTCTTTTTTTCTGGGGTGAGATGAAATGGGGTGGGTTTCTTTAACTTGCATCTCTCAAATGACCGGTGATGCTGAACATTTTTTCATATATCTATTTCCCATTTGTATGTTGTCAACTGAGAAGTGCTTCTTCATCTCAGATGCCCATTTTTGGATTGGGTTTTTAAATTTGGAGGTGAGTTTGACTTTTTTCCATTCTTCATATGTTCTAAATAGAAGTTGTTTGTCTTAGGGACAATTGGCTAAATTTTTTTTTTTTTTTTTTTACACTCTGCAGATTGTTTTTTCACACTGTTGGTGATTTTTTTTTTGCTATGCAAGCTTTCCTAATAAAATGTTATCCCTTTCCTGGTACCATAAATAAATAAATAACTTCAGATCCCAATTGTTCGTTCAGTGAAATATTTTCTGTGTAGTCTGGGTTTTTTTTTCATGAGCATTTTACCTATATTTATATTTATGTCTTCAAGATTTCTACCTACTTTTTCTTCTGGAAGATTTAGTGTTTCTGTTTTAATATTTAGATTTTTGATCCATTTTGACTTTAGTGCATGAGGATAGACTTAGATCTAGTTTTAATCTTTGGATTTTAGAAAGTCAGTTTTTCTAGCACCATTTATCAAAGAGTCTCTCTTTCTTCCATCGAATATATTTAGCCCGTTTGTCAAAGATAAGGTGGATGAGTGTGTTTGTAGTTGTGTCTGTATCTTCTAATCTGTCTCTTTGGCCATGCCTGTTTTTTTCCCAATATATGTCTTTAGAAAGTCATTCTATGTTGTACAAAGTTCTATGTAGTTTCTCGCATGTAATAAAGCTACTTTACAAGACTTGCTTTTTTCCAAAATTAAGAGAAAAAATAGTCTGTTTTAATATGAATTGTCTGGGATTTTTAAAATTTTTGCTTGTTTCATTTTTTGCAAAGAAGCATAGTAATAATTGTGATTGTAGGAATAACCCAGGTTGTATTACAACCCTAAATATCATTTGCATATTAATAAGACAAAACAGGAAATCTGGGTTCCCTCTTATCAAAACCTGGATGGAGTTCTGAAGAGGTATTTTTATGAGTGAGATCCTCAAATAAAAGAAAGAATGTGAGGCCACATCAGCTACAGTAGTAAGCAAGTGGCTTTATTGTTCAGCCCTTATACTAGCTGTTATCAGATGTTTACCTTCTTGTATACTGATTTAACTGTGTGATACATTCACGGTTGCCTATGCTTAGTCATGCTTATGGAAGTGTGTCCAAATTTATGCTTGTGCTAGACAGTGGATTCAAGTCCTTATGTGTTCTTGGATACCCCAAGCTTTGAAGTAATCCTCAGTGGCTCTCCACACCTCTGCATTCCCATCCACACTCTCTTTCCATGAGACTCCACCTTGAGCTTAACTGACTGCGATCTTGTTTTCTTCTAGAAAGTGAGGGAATTGGTGTTTGTCAGCATTGTCAATAACATGCGTTTTCAGCGTCATCATAGACTCTAGACTGAGAACTCTCCATCTTGGAAGGAGCGGCTACTCAATATGAATGGACCTGGTCCCCAGGGACACATCAAGGAGGGGACCCCCCCTGCTCTGGATCACCAAAATCTCATTAGTCTTTAAGGCTAGCCTGTCTTGAGCATGCATAGGGACTGATTCCACACCACTGGGGCCACATTCACTGAGGACAACAGGATCTCCTTGAGAAACATTGTTGGTACACTCTTTCCATTGGTACTCAGCAAAGCCATGGTGTTCTCGTTGGGTAGCTTCTGCCCACTGTGAAGTGAGTATGGATGGCCCTGTGGATTATGCAGCGGACCTTCAGCTTGCCTTTAATGTATGTGCTTGCCCACAAAATGTAGCACGTGAAGGGCTCCTCTGCGTGCCTTGGCCAATGAGAAGTTCTTCGTGCTCTGGGAACCCATAAAATCACAGAGACTCTCCATCAGGGGCTGCCCACGTGCATGCAAATACGTTGCTGCAGCATAGCTATGTTGGTGAACTACTGGCTAATGGGACCTCTTCACAAATGTGTTGGTTGGGTAGACCCCAAGATGTATCTTCAAGTTACCTTTGGTGGAAAAAGCTCAGCCACACATCTTACACTGGGATGACCTGTCCTTAGTGTGCATGCAGTAATGCATCGTGAGGGGGCTCTCGTGATTTAAGACTTGGTGACAAATAATAGGTTCATTGGGATTGGTGGTGGTTTTGTTTATGTTCTCCACTAGTTGCTGCAATTTCAGGGTCTTTGACCCTCGAATAGGGCCTACTCCCATGAAAGCCATCAACCTTTTGTGGGCTATGTTTGGTCTCCACTCCAGGTGTGGATTAATGTTCCCTTTTTGGAAAAAAGTTTGGGTTGCAGGTTTCTGGGCAGCAGCAGGCCACCCACGAGGTCCTTGAGGTTAGCCCCTGAGAGGATATGCTGAGGAAACACTATAGGAATGTTGCTCTTACAAGAACAGGTTTGTTGTCTAAAGAGAGACTTGATTCATCTGTAGAAACAGGGACAGAGAATGCACAGGGGATGCCACTTCCTGTTACCACTTTGTCCTGGAATTCAGCAAACAGCTGGAGGTTTGCCTTCTCCTGGGGATGATGGTGAAAGTGCACCTTGAAGTTGACCTTAGAGGTGAAGCAATGACCACAGGCAGAGAACATGAAGGGTCTCTCTCCAGTTTGGGAGTGCAATTAGACCCGGAAGGAGCTATCAGTCCCAAAAACCTTTGTACAGTACTTATATTTGTGCTTGTCAATGGCCACCTCATCTTTGGGTTTGACATCCACCACAGAGATGTTGGGTGACTTTCCTCTCCCTTTCTTGAATGGATCTAGTGCCACGGTGGAAGACCAGAGTCCAGGTCCTGAGGTAGCAAAGCATCAAGGCAAGACATGACATTAGGGAGCACTCAAGTCCCATTTGGCTTCCAGGTAAAAAGCACCATGCCCTTTGGACAGGAAGCCATAATCTGTGAGTGGATGGACATTGGAGTGAGGTTGCTTGGTTTACTTCATGGCATCCAGAAATAAGACTTTGTTTTTCAGCCTTTTGACTGAGCAAGGTCAGGGTCGGAGGCACTTGCAGGGACACATGACTGCCTATGGTTTTCAGGGAGTCTGGACCCCTGCATCTGACTACAAGGTGTGCATGGCCCACATGTGCACCAGCATGGGCATCTGCTTTGTGAGCTGAATCTGCTGCAGTTGCTGCTGCTGTAGACAGAAGATCTACTCTGGGACCTATTGGTGCCAGGCATGGGCACGAGGACAGAGAGGGGGAGCTCTAAGCAGTTCTGGTTCCCTGTTCCCCTGCTGCCTGCACCACTCGGGCCGTATCTGCAAGCTCTGCTGCTGAAACTGCTTGCCCTGGTCTTCCTCTGAATTGGTGTCCATTCTTAGATCTTAAAGTTATGTAGCAAAAGTCCTGAAGCATCTGAAAAAAAGCCCCAAAAACTCCAGTCTGGGGAATGAATGCATCACAGTCATAATGATTTAGTTGTGATGACAGAATTCGGGAAGTTGTTCATCATCCAGTCCCTTATAACTGGTTTCACAGGACAGCTTCCCGAGGGCTCTGAAATTGTCGATGTGGAGAACAGTGACTCATAGTCTAGTCTGACACATCTTCCCACTTGCAGAGAAATTGACCCAGAGTTAGATACCCATAATCTACCCCAGTAAGAATTATGATACAATTACATTTTTTCCAATGACTTTCCAAACTTTTTCGGAGAGAAAACTCTAAGCAAAGATTAAAATATTTTATTGTTTTCAAAACTATGTTAAACATTTATTAAAGATACTTCTCTATATATCACAGGTTTTAAATCTTGTTCACATGGGTAAATTTTACTAGTATTGCAGTCATAGAAGAGGCCCACTTGAGTTAGGCTCTTGGTTTCTTTTTCTAGAGATGGTGAAATTTTTAAATTTAATGTGGGAAATGGCAAGGTTGATGCAGATCAAGGGTTACCAGAAGATATCAGAATAAGATTGAATCATTTAGAATCTTAAGCTTTGGAGTTCGATATTTATAGAGAATGTCAGAGCAAAAGTGTGTGTGTCAGTGTCATGGAAGGGGGAAGAAGGGGTGGCCGCACCCTTGTTGCCGCACCAGAGTTTTTGTTTCAGTTCTGTTCTGATTTCACTAGGCAACCACAGGCAAATTTGTCCCTTCACTGTTTCATGTTTCAATCTTTTAAGTGAAGTGATTGTTCTATTCATTGCTGAACTCTCTTTAGACTTGAAATTTTGCAGTATAGAAATTGTGCTTATTATTGTACTTTTCAAAGTATTTTTCTATATATTAATATTACACACATAACAATGCAATGTCACACACATAACAACAATATGAATACACATATGTAGGTACCTATGTTTATACAGAGGTATAGGTGAAAATTAGTGTCCATATGAATGCATATGCAAAATATACACAAATCATGTGCATGTTTATATATTTATGTGTGGATACAGATCACTGTGTCAACTTGAGAAGTCTAGAAGCTTAACTAAGTGAAAAGATCAGAACTTTAAGTGATTCAGTGGGGAGCCAGGGTCCTAGTTTGTAACATCCAGCATACATAAAATAGGCAAATGCGGAGGGACAGCTGCTCCTGCAGGAACGCCAGTCTTCATTGCAGCTTGGAGGTCATCATCTCCTGGCTTCAGGCACAGACCATTCAGCTTCTGCCTGGGACTCTTCAGCTTTTGTCGTAGACTCTTCAGCCCTCCATCACGGATTCTTCCGTGTTCCATCGCAGACCCATTGGCCTCCTGATAGGGGCTTGCACCGGACACTGCAGTAAGCTCTATCCCTTGGGTTGGACCTTTTGGTCTCTAGTGTGCAGGCATCCTCTGCACACTCCCTTATTCAGCTTTGCGGCTGATCATTGTAAGCCAATCTTGTAATTTCTCATACAGTTGTATAACTTGTGTTACATCTGTTTCTCTAGTAAACCCTGACCGATGCACAATGTAAAAAATAAGTTAGAAGTACAGAAAAGAGTAGCCCAAGTTTCATCAGTGGCTTCCAGAAGTAAGTACAATTCTATCAACTATTTGACTGAAAAATATGAAACATTTTATTCATCAATAGTGATAGGAAGTCTTTTGATATGCTACCAGCACACACAAAGAATCTAAAAGCAAGCTTATATATTTGTGTAGTAATCTTTTAAGACTATATTAAAAGCATCATGACAACATGGTAAGAGATTTTATGGTTCAATTAGAAGACAATTTTAGGATTCGTTGTGTTTCAGTAATCTACTGTGTTTAACACCTATTTTCATGCAAGCTCAGGGAATAACTGGAAATTTGAAAAGTAAATAAGGTGTATTAGGAAAATAAGAGCTAGTGAAAAAAATAAGATGTAGTTTCTGCTTTCAGGATGCTGACAGCATGCTAAAGAATGTATGTTAAACAAATAGTTTAGTTATTAAAATGTGTATTATATGACAAAAATGAAGGCAACAGAGAAGGGGCGGAGGAGGAAGGAACATGAAAAATGTAGATAAATAATGATTGAAAATGGAAAACAGACACTACTAGCTGAACATAAGGGACCATAACAAGTGACTGTTGATAGACAGGAAGTGGGGAACACAGTGTGGCTGCAGAGAGGGTGGACACATTGGCCTGAAAAATGGAAGCGCTATGTTTAAAACATCGGCGCTTACCATATGTTAGGCAGACAAGTGCAGTGATCTTGTGAATTTGCATCTGTTGGAGGCTACACTGGAGGAAAGCAGACTAAAAATAGGCAGAGAAAATCTATTCATTATCCTCCAGATGAGAAAAAGTGAAGGTTAGAATGCAAGTAAAATGTGAGGATGGAGAGAAGAGGGACACGTTGGTTTCCTGTGGTCACTGTAACAAATTACCACCAGCTTAGGGATCTAACATAGGAGAACCCATCCCGTCATGGGTTTGGGGGAGAGTTTAAAAGCAGGGTGTCAGCAGGATCATTTAGCTTCCTGCCTCTCCTAATTTTGGGTGGCTGTCTTTGACTTGGATCACATAATTTTCTTCTCTGTGTTTGTATTCATATCACCTTGTCCTCTATATGTATTAAATCTTCTTGTACCTTTCTCTTTATAGTAACTTGTGATGACATGTAGCACTCTGTAATTCTGATAGTCTTCTCATCTCATCATATTTAACTTAACCGTATTCATAAAGGCATTTGCCAAATAAGCCAATATTTATAGGTTCCAGAAATCATGCTGTTGATGCATCTTTGGAGATACAATTTAACCCAGTAAAAAGATATACAAGTAGAAAAATTGAGTGGAAAAATTGTGATATCAAGAAGGATCATGGAAAAAGTTGGGTCTAATATAAATATCTACCTTACATTACTGGATACACAACTGCTACCAATAGAAAATACTAAAGGAAAGATAGGTTTTAAGGTATGATGATGGATCTTATTTTGGTCCTAATCTTCTAAAGTTTGGATGGCCATGTAAGTAAAGACACAAGTTAGAAGTTGTACAAAGGGGTCTCTCAGGAGACATTTGTTTTGTAGCCACCATCTACAGCTGAACCTTGGAGGCAATGTGAGCAAATGTGTGGTACCATGATGTAATAAGTCCACACTGTGAAACTAAGGAACACCAACTTGTAGAAAGCAGGAAGGGACAGGGAAATATAACCAAGACTTAAAGTATCTGGAGAAAATAGTCATATATGGAAAGGAAAGAAATTGAATGCAGAGTCAGGCATATCATGGAAAACAATGCATGGGATCAACATAACCCAAAATGTCAAATTTCACAAACTTCTAATGACAATAGTTGACATTTTCTGGCTCCCAGGTCTTTTGTTATGTGTGACTATGTATCCTGGAATCCTCACAACCATTCCGTGAATGAGGTTCTGTGACTCTCCTGACAGGCAGATAGTAAGGCTCATGGCAGAATTTTTTACCTTAAAAGTCAGAACTAATCAGTGACAGACCTTGCATCAAATGTAGATCCATATGGGTCTAATGTGATTCCAGAAAGTCTCTCATACTGTTCCTTTTCCAAGAGTAATTAAAGACCCATGTGTATAGCAGCATAATTTGTAATAGCTAAAACTTGGAAACAACCAAAATGCCCATCAATTGCAGAGTGGATGAAAAAGATTTGATATTTTTATACAATGGAGTATTACTCAGGTATAAAAAAGGTCAATCTTGAGGCTTTTATAGGTAAATGGAGGCAACTTGAGACTATTCTCATAAGTGAAATAAATCAGACTCATATTTGTAAATATCACATTATCTCTCTAGTGTAAAAATAAAAACTGAAGGAGTAATAAGATAAAAAATGTATAAGAGATATTGTAATAATGAAAGGGAAGGAAAGTGCTCTAAAGTATATAATTGTATGCATGTTTAAGTGTGTAAGATAGATAACCATACTTCAAAGATTTTGTTACATTATTGAACAGAATGGTTTGCACTGTCATCATTTGATTGTCCACTTTTTATGCTTTGATTTTGTAACTAGAAAATTTCAAAAATGACATGATATAGTTTATCAACTAATGATTTCTTACTGTTATTTTTTTATGAAATTATGTATTATTTAGTTTTTTCTGTTTCTCTTTTTTTTCTCTAAATAAAAAAATACATAAGAAAGGGTAACTGAAGAGTGAATGGGGGGAGTGGGAAGGAAAGGAATATCCATTGGCAAGTGTGCACTGATAAGGATTAGTTGATAAAGGCACAGATACATGGTTAATAGAGAATAAATGCAAACTGGATAATTTTTTAAATGACTTGTGAGATTTCAGCATGTTTATCATGTGAGAGGAAGGACCCTACTAACAAAGCACTAAGCACATAGGGCATGGGTATTTTTCACTGAATACTTGAAGGGACCAGGAAAGAAGGGTTTAAAGGCATTGATGGTTGTACTGACACCTATCATAGTTGCAATTTTTCAGATTGAAAAATATGGACAATAAAATCATTAGAGTAGTAAATAATAAAAGCAATAAAGTCCTGAGATCATTTTATAAATTGTTGATTACCATGGCAATCTCTGGTTTTTGGCCTTAAAGTTGATATCTTGAGAAGATAAATTGGTTGCAAAAGGCCCTCAAAGAAAGCAGTAGTTTTGTAAATTGTAGTTGGCAGGTGATAAATGAGATGTGAGTGCATGCTAAATCATAAAAACTGTGTTTTTTGAAAAAAAATAAGTGGCAGATGACCATAGGTTTCATTCTTCTTGCTTTTGCTTATCTTCTATCAAGAGAAAAATCCATCCCAGGAAATTTCCAGCTGAGAATACAGAAGGCAGTGTCAGCTTTTGTGCAGACATATGCTAGGTAGAAATGTGATTGGGTCAGGTGTGCTGATGAATGGGCAACAAAGGACACTTCAGGTGTGAGAGCCCAGGTGTCATTTCTCCAGATGTCCATGGAAAACACCACCACAGTGGAGCAGGATAGAAATGAGCACAATCAGCTCTTTTTAGCCTGACAGAGTCATACATTGCCCACCAGACTCCAGCATTCCATTAGGTGTGTCTAAAGCAAACTTAAGATTTAGAAAATTAATATTTTGATTCTCATTTTCAGATAGGAGAAACAGCAAGACAGAAAATTTTGTTTTAACTTTACACTGCTTATATGTGGAAAAAATAGAAGGTTAAAAATTGAGACTACATATGCCAACCATGATATGGCATATTTTATCTTTAATTCTGAGTTAAATGTTGAACTTCAAATCTCAAATTCTTATTCTTAATGTCTATGGCAACTCTTAGTTATTTACCTCTAACTATTTCAACAAAAGAAGAGAAGGAAAAGACTATCCATAACATGCAAATAGAATGGAACTTCCTTCCCATGAAATGTAACACTAGGCTTAGAGGAACTCTCTACAGCTACGAATTTGGTGAATCGGAAGCATTCATTCCATCGGGATAGAGGCGGTAGGATATCAGCACAAATCATGGCTAGGATTTTGTATTTCCTCTTTTTTTTTAATTTCTCTTTGGGATTCGTGAAATTGTTAATAGTGAATGAAGCCATGGGAAAAGAACCAAGTAGTCAGCCTGAGCTTCCCATGAGCCAACCAGCACAGGAGCTGGAGACAAGAGGAGCCTCCCCGTAACCCTGTGTAGGCAGCCAGATGATGTGGAGGAACACAGGCTGGTATGAGAGAACTGAAGTGTGAAAACAACTTAACGCTTGTATTGATGGACTTTGCATGTCTTGGGCCTGTAGTCTGAGCATCGGTTTAGAGGATAACAATATGCAATATAGCAACTATGGGGGATTTCCTTCTACCTTGTTTTTGAAAGTCAGTATTGTTCTTGCAGTTTTGTTTGTTTTGTTCTAGTTTATTGTTTTGTTTTATTTCCTTCAAAATTAAGAAAAACAGAATTTGATAAATTGGCTGGATTTTTCTGACACCTACTTAGAAATGCCACTTGTTGGGGCAATTATTATGGCAGAGGAATAAAGGAGAAAACTTGAAGCAAACTTGAATGGACTGCATGACATTACAAAGTTACATGGATCTTGTCTTGAATTTCTGCTTTATTTATTAGCTCTCTCACTTGGGACAGCTTAAGCTCTTGTTTCACATGGCTGCTACAGATTCCGGGTGGGAAGGATCTAGCATATGCTAGGGTTGAATTCGATATTCCATAATGTTAGTTTTACTGTTACAATAGTTGTGGGGAGCAGGAAGTTGACAAGGAATGGGCTATCAGGGTGTTTAAGAGGATACCTTCAAGGGAGCTTGCAGTCAAGAAATTGAATGAAATACTGATTAAAAGAAAAGGAAGATCACCATGTGCCCTGTTCAGCTGTATAAAATAAGTATTACAGTATTACTGTAAAAAAAAGAAAAGAAAGAACCATGGATCTTTTTATTTTCATTTGTAGGTAAGCCACGAAACTGATTCCAGCCATCACTTCCTTCATTTGTGAAATTGAACAAATAGGTTAATAGATCTTTGTATTGTTTTTCACTCTGAAATACAGTTCCCAATAACAATCAATAACAAAAATCACAGCCTATTACACAGCTTTTGCAAAGCAAGTGAAATCACCAACAAAGTGAAAACTCACAAAGTGGGACAAAACTTTAGCCTACTGTTCCTCAGATGAAGGACTAATACCTGGAACACATAGAGAATTGAGAATAATCAGACAGCCTCCAAGTTTAAAGATCCAATCCAAAAATAGGCATCTGAGATAAATACACATTTTTCAACTAAAGAAATACAAGTGGCAAATAACTATATAAACTATTCAAAATTATTGGTCATTCAAATAATGTGAATTAAAACAATGCTGAGGTCTCATTTCACTCCAGAAAGAATGATTATCAACAAGAAATCAACCAATAACAAATACTGGAGGGACTATGAGGAAAAATAAACCCTTTTCCACTGTTGGTGGAAGTGTAGACTGGTGCAACCACCATGGAAATCAGTACGAAAATTCCTCAAAAACCTAAGATAGAGGTACCCTTTAATGCAGCTATTCTTATTCTGGACGTCTCCCCAGAAGAATTAAAAGCACCATGCCACTGAAGTATATGCATATTCATGTACAATTTTTAAAACTTTTATTTAAAGAGAAAAAAAAACAGAAAAAAGGGTAGTAATAATACAGAATTTCAAAAAAAAACCAATAAGAAATCACTGGTTGATAAATTACATACTGTCATCTTAGAAATAGTTGTTCAAATTACAAAAATAAGCATACAAAGTGGAAATTCAAACAGTGAGACTGCAAATAGTTCTGATCAACAATCCAAAAAAAAACTTAGTAGTATGATCATCTATCTTACACACTTAAACATATACATACATACAGTTATATCCTTTAGTGCACTTTCTTTTCCTCTCTTTTTTACCATAGCAATCACACACTTTGGGTTTATTACTCTGGCAGTTCTTATTAATTTTTACACTAGAGAGACAATGTGATATTTATAAATATGATTCTTAATTATTTCACTTATGAGGATAGTTTCAAGTTGCCTCCATTTACCTATGAAGGCCTTAAGATTATCCTTTTTTACAGCTGAGTAATATTTCATTGTATAAAAACCCTACATCTTTTTCATTTACTCTGAAGTTGATGAGCGTTTTGGTTGTTTCCAACATTTAGGTGTTACAAATTGTGCTGCTATGAATATGGGTGCATATGTATCACTGTGACATGACCTTTTCATGTTTTCTGGGAAAATATCCAGGAGGGGAATGGTTGCGTTGAATGGAGCTTCCAATGTCGTCTTCTGAGAATTCTCCATACTAATTTCCATAGTGGCTGCACCAGTCTACACTCCCCCAAACAGTGGAGCAGTGTTCCTTTTTCCCTCGCAGCCTCACCAACATTTGTTATTGGTTGTTTTCTTAATGGCAGCTATTTTTTTTCTGGAGTGAGATGTAATCTCAATGCTGTTTTAATTTACATTTCTTGAGTGACCAGTGATGGTGAGCATTTTTTATGTATTTATTTGCCTTTTGAATATATTCATCTGAGAAATGTGTGTTCATCTCTGATGCCCATTTTTGGACAGGGTCTTTGAATTTTGGAGGCTTGATGTTTTTCAATTCTTTATATGTTCTGGATATAAGTCCTTTTTCTGAGGGTTTGCTGGCTATAATTCTTTCCCATTTTGTGGGTTTTCTTTTTACTCTGTTGGTGATATCTTTTGAAGTGCAGAAAATTTTCAATAATATGAGATCCTAGTTGTTGATTCTTTGAGTTTTTCCCATACAGTTTGCATTGTATTCATGAATTCTCTTCCTACTCTTATGTTTCTAAGACTCCTACCTACCATGTCTTCCAGTAGATTTAGTGTTTCTGTTTTAATATTTAGATCTTTGATCCATTTAGACTTTAGTTTTGTGCATGGTGATATGCATGGGTCTAGTTTCAGTTAGAAGTACAATTTTTAATAGGTAAAACTTGAAAACAGCTCAAGTGTACAACAACCATGGAATAGATATAAAAATTTTTATGTCAGTGGAGTACTACTCAATCATAAACAAGATTAAAGTTTCGATATTTCTAGGTAAATGAATGCACCTTTAGACTATATTATTAAGTGAAATAAATTGGCAATGTAAGTATAAATATCACATTTTATCCCTACTGTAAGAAACTAAAAGCATAAATATGGACCAAAATATACCATTGATACAGGAAGAAATTTTCCAAAGGAAAGAGAAATTAGGGAGGGGACACAAGGAAAGGAGGGAAAGAATAATAAAAAATGATTAAAGAATGATAAATGGAAACAAAGGCTTGTAAATAAGGACAGGGTAAGAAGTTCAAAGGATTGGAAGGGATGGGGCAAAAGGGGGGAATAAAAATATATTATATACAAATTCCCTAGGATGAATACGATCATTGTGTATAATTAAATTGTAACAATAAACCTAACAAATAAAAGAATAAAACCTGCTCCCAAAAAGTGGTAAAGTGGGAAATGATATGGAAGGCAAAGACAGAAAACACCAAGTATGACCTTTGAATATAATTGTTGACCTTGTTTGAGTACACGTTCCAATTTACTTCCACCAAATTTTACATAGGAAAGAACATTCATGGGATATCACACTACTTTTTGGCTCTAAAAGACTTCCAGATTGCATCTAATTATAAACCAGTTTCTGGAGGCCAAAGAGGTGCCTGTGGACAGCTTGATGATACATCTTTCAGCACATATAACTCTTCTTGTCATCTCAGGATGAGAAACGTGAGCATATCAAGCTTCCTCCTCCAGAGTCGTCAATCTGGCACCTGTCACCAGCATCTGATTCATTATAAAATATTTAATTCTTCCTAAATTATTTGGCACAATGTCCAGAAAGAAGGATAAAATGATGCAGGAGAAAAGACTGTTTTGCAGGAGGGCTTCTGCTTGGCTTAGAATCCAAGAAGCTTTTGCAGAAGAAAGCCAAACCCTGGGGTTTCCTACATCATCAGCACTGCTGTGTTACTTTAGAACAAGCCAGCTATCATGTCAGTGACCCTCAATTGTCAAGTCCTTATCTTTCTGTAAGACCATCTCCTGAGAGGAGTTGTATCTTCGTTAATCCCTGGTAGCCCCACATATTTAAAGTCACAGTGAAGGGGCTGCTTGCTTTGTAGAATTGTCCCACATTCAAGATTGCAAGCTCAAGGATCCCTCTTCATAATCCTGACCTTAGAAGAACTTCGTTATCTTCCCACACCTATCAGGTGATGTGCAAATCCTTACTCTCACAGATCAATTGTCATCTGACTTCAGTCTACTTTCCCTACATTAAGACACTTTCATCACTCTGAACTGAGCATGACTCTTGGCTTTATGTTCACCTCGCTCTGGAAATTCTTTTTTAAAATATCTCTACTTCAGAGTTTTTCAACGTTAAAACTAAATGTACTTTGGAATAGAGAATTCTTTGTGATGGAGGCTGCTTGTGCACATTAGTATATTTTACAGTGTTTCTGGCTTTGCTTCACTGGATATAGTGGTGCACTCCAAATTGTGACAAAGAAAATTTTTCCTGGAGGAGGGGTGCTAACAGTGTTCTGTGACTGAGAGCTACTGATCTACTTAAAAAGCTTACTCTTGACCTTCAGTATCAAATTCAAATGCTACTGCTCTGTAAAGTCTTTCCCAATTGCCCTAGAGAAATGAATTCATGTCCCCTTCATGACATCATTACAAGTATAGTTAAAATACAATGTTGTGGTTATTTCAATAGATGCTTATCTACTGAACAAGAATGAATTCTTCCACAGTAAGGACTTCACCTTATTCATCAGTGTACCTCATAGGGTACCTCTCGCAGTACCCTAAACTGAAACTATGGTTAACAATCAATATCTGTTAATTTATCTCTTATGAGTATGTGACCAAAATTATGATGAGTGCTTACAATTTTATATTAACTCCTCAAAATACCCTTCTTCTGTTTGATCACAGTTATCCCATCAAATTTTTTGCCAGTTTCTGGAAGTCTTTATTTATGAATGTCTTCACGAGATATAATTTTTAAAAATGTACAGTGAATGCTGCTGTTGAGTGCCATCCAGTGGAAAGGCTCATACAAGCATTGCAGCGGATCCTTACCCACTTTGTTCCTCAGATCTGGCACCTTGAGAATCCCGGCACTTTCCCAAAGTCAAAATGAGCACAAAAGACTTGTGTTTTGAACTGATACATCAATTTACTGCCATCTAATCAAAATATAAATAATTTTCTTTATAGAACTGGAAAAACATCCTAAAATTTGTATGGAACGAGAAATAATACAGAATAGCATGAACACTGCAGTAAAACAAGAACAAAATCGGGCGGAATCACAATCCTGGACTTCAAAGTATATTTAAAATCTACAGTGACACAAACAATATGGTGTGGGAACAAAAGCAGATAAGTGAATCATTAGAACAGAATGTACAATGCAGAAATGTCTCTAGCTTTTTCAAAGGGGCCAAGAGAAGCTCTCTAACAAATGATGCCAGGGAAACTGGGTACACACATAGAAGACTGAATGTAGGCCCATATGTCTCACCATACAGTAAAAGAAAATAAAAATGGATCCCTAATTATATGTTATATATTAAAGTAACACAACATGCTGGAAGATTAAATAGGCAAAACTCCTACATGTCTTGAAGACATAGGTATAGGCAAAGACTTTTTGACTAGAACCCCAGTTGAACAAGAAATAACATCGAGAATCAATGAATGGGATCATACAAAATTAAAAAGCTTCTACATAACCAGGAAACAAACAAGTGAAGAGACAATCTACAGAATGGGAAAAGAATTCAGCTACTTTTTAGAAAAGCACTCTATCTAGAATACATAAATACTTCCAAATAAATAGATCTGCCCTCAAAATCAAAAAGTAAACTGCTGTAAAAAAAATAGATACTTGCAAGATGTACAAATGGTCAATAAGCATGTGTAAAAATGATCAGCATCTTTGGTATTAAAAGAATTCAAGTTGAAACAAAACAGATTCTATCTTACTTTGGAAAAATGGCTATCATCAAGAATTGAAAACACAGCAAATATTGGCAAGGCTGTGGATGAGAGCAGTGCTGCTATGCTGAGGGTGGAAATGTAATCTAGTAGAACCATGTTATAATTTATATCTAGATGCCCGCCCCTCTTAACTGCAAGAGCTCAATGGCAGAGTTTTTCAAAGATGATCATGGGGGCTTACAGCTGCACTGCTATAGGATGTGGGGGTAGGTGAGTCTCCAGAAATGTGGCTTGTAAGGTTTATATCCCCACCTGGTAAGGCCCTTTGCTCTCAGCTATGGCTGAGCAGCTCTTCTCTGCCACGCCTGTCTGTCATGCCTTCCTGCTTTGGAGCCAGCTGACTATAGACTGAAATCTCTATAAACTGTGAGCCAAAATAACCTCTCCTTCCTAAATTTATGGGGGTCATGTCTTCTGTCCTGGCAAGGAGGGAAGTAGGTTTACAAAAAACACCACTAAGTAAATCAGTATAGAAATGACTCAAAAAACTAGAAATGGTAATTGTATTCAACCCAGATATTCTCCTTTGGGGTATCTTCCCAAAAGAGTCAAAGACAGAATATTACAGTGTTACATGCATAACCATGTTTATAATAGCACATCTAATAAAGGCTAAATCTTGGAATCAATCTTTATGTTATCAGTAGGTGATGGATAAAGAAACCCTAGTATATATGCACTGTGGAGTACTATTCATCCATAAAGAAGGAAAACACCTGTCATTTATAGGAAAATGAAAGCACCTTCAGATCATAATGACGAGTGAAGTCAGACAGAAAAGTTTAAACATTACACAGTTTCCCTTATGAAAGAACCCAAAGTATGAATGATTTAAAGAGAAAAGTAAAAGATAAAAGGAATGGGCAGGAAGTGTTTTTGCAGACAGAAAGGGGACCTGGAGATAGAGAGAGAGGTGAGTGAGGAAAGGAGAAGGAGGAGTAACAAAGATTAAGATGTTATACATGCGTGTACCACTGCCAGAGATAAACGTATTCAATATGTGTCATAAACTCGTACTACTCCTGCTAATCATGATAAAAGAAAGGTAGATATTTTGAATCAATTCAGGACTTCGAGGCAGCCACAATAGTGAAGCTAATGACACTCATGGTTCCTGAACTGCTTCAGAAAGTGGCAAGTAATATGCAGTAAGTGTGTTGAAAGCACGGGAGAGTATTCTTAGGGAGACTCATGGCAAGGTGTCTTTTGCTGTAATAATAACTTCAAAAAATTAAACATTCATCATACTTTTCACTCAATCCTTTTATTTGTATCACTCCTATTAATTAGAAAGAGCAAGTATTACTTTTTAACTATGAAGGCTGGTTTTTCCTTTAGGCAGATCCATTTTCAGTAACATGTGATAGGAAGTAACTTAAATCAACCTGGGAAAAACAGGAGACAATAGCTCACCTGTGTAGAAGAATCCACCCAGATTTGGACTTCAGTCCCTGCTCGATATGCATGAATAGATTCCAGACAAGGAAGACCACACACAGCCACTGCAGTTTAGAAGTACAGAAACCTGAATATACGAGAGGGAGTAATTTCAGGAAACCATTCTGAATCATAGAGTCAGCCTGGGGCCTGAGGCTGGGAGAAAATAACTACACAGATTTCCACGCTTGCTTAACTTCCGTCCTTCTCATGTCTCTGTCAGAAGAGAAAATGGTGCATTTGAGATAAGGACTCACATGATGGGGTTGGATTCCTGCGTTCTCTCTGTCATTTCCCAGAAATATACCCCAGTTCAGTGACCTTCACATTGTGTTTAAAGTGAGCTTCTTTTTTAGGACAGATAAACCTAAAAAAAAGAGATTTTATAGTTCTAAATACATTTGTCCCTGGGAATAATTTACGTTGCGATAATTCTTCTATTCCTTGATCCTTTTCACTCACATTTATTTTCTGTGTTCTGAGCCTTGAATTACTCACTAGGTCAGTAGTGAGTCATACACTCCTCATCTTTGCCGGCGTGAAAGGCAGAAGACAATATAATTGATTTCTTCTTACAATTTTTTTTCTGGAGGGAAATGTAGCATAAACTATATAGCAGAATAACAAAAGACCTAAAACTAGGACTGCTGTAATACAAGTGATGTGTCTTCTCTATCAACATAGTGTAAATGAAGACTCTATAATCTTTACAAGGGAATAACATGAATGCAGCAGGTAGGTGAAGTCTTTAGGACAAAGATCACATGAGCTTTTTCTAGGGATTGCAAAAGACATCAGGGATCAACATGGAGACACCAAGCAATTTGCACTGGAAATACCTTCCCCTCTCCCCAGATCTAACTGTATAAACCTCAAACTTGGATAACACTTCAGAATGGCAAGCAATGAGACTAGCAGTAGGTCAACCTTCTTTATCTACCTCAGTGAGAATCACCAAATATCAGAGGCAGACATGATTTTAACCATAATTTTGAGCATCTTATGTTTTGGGATGTGGGTACTGGTGAGTCAAAAACAGAAGGACAGAGAGAGGCAGAGACACACACAGGCACACACAGACAAACAGACACACAGACACACACACACACACACACAGAGGGAGAGAGAGAGAGAGATCGGCTTATCAAATTAGGGTGAGAACTAAGATGTGTTAACACTGTACTTCTATACCACTGTCTCTCGGAACCTCATGATGCCCCTGTTTTGTGACCATTATCATTCATTATCATCTCTAGTTTGGAACAATATCACTTGTATTCAAAGGGACTTAATTAAGCTCAAAAGTAAATATCAAAATTGAACAAATCTACCATTCCCAAGTTCAGACTTTTAAAATTGCTAAATAGTGAGCTGAATAATAAGGAGTTTTCCACATGATCATCTCAATAGATGCAGAGAAAGCTTTTGATACCGTTCAACATGTGATCATGATAAAAACCCTACAGAAACTCAGAATACATGGTGTCTACCTCAGTCTAATAAGACCATTTATGACAAACCAACAGCCAACAATTTGCTAAATGGAAAAAAATCTGAAAGCTTTCACTTTAAAATCAGGCACAAGACAAGGGTATCCATTACCACCATGCTTATTCAATATAGTTCTGGAAATACTACCCAGGGCAATAAGACAAGAGAGAGAAATAAAGGAATAAAGATAGGAAAGAAAGAAGTTAAACTACCACTATTTGCAGATGACATGATACTCTATATAGAAGACCCAAAAAACTCCATTAAAAGACTACTAGAGGTAATAAATAAATTCAGCAGTGTAGCTGGATACAAAGTCAACACTCAAAAATCAATAGCATTCCTGTACACAAACAAAAAACTCAGCAAGAGAGAAATTATGGAAATATCACCTTTCACAATGGCATCTAAAAAATGAAATACTTAGGAATCAACCTAACCAAAAATGTAAAAGACTCTATGCTGAAAATTATGCTATGCTAAAAAAGGAGATTGAAGAGGATATTAGTAAATGGAAGGATGTTCCTTGCTCTTGGCTATGAAGAACCAACCTTGTGAAAATGGCCTCACTCCCAAAACTGTTATGCAAATTTAATGCAATCCCAATCAAAATACCATTGACATACCTCACAGATCTAGAGAAAGCATTCCTGAAATTCATTTGGAAACAAAAGAAACCTAGAATAGCAAAGGCAATTCTAGGCAACAAAGGCAAGGCAGGAGGCATCTCAATTCCTGACTTGAAACTATGCTACAAAGCCTCAGTGATAAAATCAGCATGGTACTGGCAAAGAAATAGACCTGAGGATCAATAGAACAGATTAGAAGATACAAACACAACTACAAAGATACTCAGCCACATGACATTTCACAAAGGGCTAAACATGTTCACTGGAAGGATAGCCTCTTTAATAAATGGTGTTGGAAAAATTTGATGTCCTCATGCCAAACACTGAAACTAGATCCATGCCTATCACCATGCGCTAAACTAAAGTCAAAATGGATCAAAGACCTAAATATTAAAACAGAAACACTAAATATACTGGCAGACAAGGTAGGTAGAAGTCTTGGAGATATATGAGTAAGCAGAAGGTTCATGAACAAAATGCAAACTGCATGGGAAACACTTCAAAGAATCAACAACTGGGATCTCATATTATTGAAAAGTTTCTGCACTTCCAAAGAAATCACCAACAGAGTGAAAAGAAAACCCACAGAGTGGGAAAGAATTATAGTCAGCAATCCCTCAGACAAAGGACTTATATGCAAAATATATAAAGAATTGAAAAACAATGTCATGGTTTATGTTTATGTCCCCCAGGCCTCATGAGTTTGTATAGTTCATTTGTGATGGCTCATTGTAGAGTGCTTGGATTGATGATGTCAGTGCTCCACCCATATTGGGGTGGAGCCAGGATGTGATGTAATGGCAGGAAGAAGGTGTGTTTTTCTCTTTGCTGGTCTGAGCTTGCTGTCGACAGCTGCCATGAATTGCGGTCCAGCCATGCCTGCCTGCCTTGGAGCCAACTGAGTGTGGACTGAAACCTCCAAAAACTGTAAGAAATAAACCTTTCCTTTCCCAACTTGGGCATCAGGTATTTTGTCTCAGTGACGAGCATAAAGTAACTAAGACAGAAATTTGGTACCGAGGAGTGGGGTCGTTTGTTGTGACTATACCTGGCCATGTTTTTCAAGACGCTTTGGAAATGGCTTGTGGGGGGAGTTTAGACAGGTTTGGACATGTCGCCTGGATGCATAGAGCTGGAGCAGCTTAGGCTGTTCTGTAGAGGAGATTCTGGTCAGAGCTCAGGAGACCAGAAGGCTGATAGAAAGCCTGATGGTAAAGACCAGGCTTGGGAGGTTTCTGCTGGGAAGGACTGCATTGGTTGTTGGACTCCACAGATGTGTGTTATGGCTTGGCAGAAAGTTTGTCTGCATTTTGCTCCTGCCCAGAGACTTTGCCTGAGACTCTGACAAAGGGCAATGGACTGATTAATCATGAAAAAGAAATTAAAAAGCAACCAAATGTTGAGGCTGTGGCATGGCTACTGTTGGTGGCTTTCAGCCAGCTTTATGTTTTGAATCAGGAGCAAAGAGCCCAACAGGATAATGTACAATGCTGTGAGTTTGGCCCGAAGGAAGATTCCAGGAAGGGTGTGGATTGTAAAGACAGAGTTGAGATTTTGATTCCTGAGGAGAAACAGAGAGATAAGAAAGATGATCCCGGGGCATCCCAGGAAGCAGGTCCCCACCCTGTGCAGCCTCACAGCAAAGATGAAAAATTTTGCTCAGAGGAAAAAGGTACAGAGTGCCATGCTCCAGAATGGTGACAGAGGCCAAGTGAGGTTCCAGAAGGGTGACAGAGGCCACATGAGGTTCCAGAATGGCGACAGAGGCCATGTGAGGTTCCAGAATGGCGGCAACACAGAGAAGCTTTTTCTCACAATCAGGTAAACAGAGCCCTGCGATCCAGGCAACTGACCCCTACAGCCAAGAGAGAGAAAAGCCTGGCTACTGCTTCAGCTAGCAGCAAACCTTGGCAGCATCCACAAGGTGCTGATTTTAGGTGCAAGGAAAATGCACAAATTCTGAGGGTAACACGGCTTCCACCTCGATTGCAAAGGGCCTGGCTGGCCAAGCAGTGTGCCCCAGAGAGGGCAATTTGTGAAGATGTAAGGGTGAAGCCGAAGGTGCAGTGGAGACCCCAGAAGTTTGGAAAAGCCAGGAACATGGATGATCCAAGGGAAGCTGCAAAAAGAGAGCAGAGAAAGTTTAAGAGAAAAGCCGTGGGAGTTGAAATCTCTAGAGGTGCCCTGAGGGTGGAATCACCCAAGCCTTTTGGAGCTTGCAAGGAGATTGCTTCACATGCTGCGTGTGGAACTCTAGGACTTAATGTTTGCCCTGCTGGATCTTGGACTTGCTTTGTTTCCAATACTTTATATTCCCCTGTTTGTAAATTTTGGAATGGTGGTGTTTATCTTGTGCCTTTACATTTCAGAAATGTTTAACCTTGTTTCTTTTGTACAGGGGCTTACAGTTAAGAGTTTGCCATAGATCTTGGAGGAGACTTGGGACTTAGACTTTTCAGCAATGTTGAAGCTGTTAGAACTTTGGCAACTCTTGGAGGTGGACTAAATGTCTTTTGTATTAAGGATGTACATGAGTCCTGGGGACCAGGGGTGGAATGTCATGGTTTATGTTTATTTCCCCCAGGCCTCATGAGTTTGCATTGTTCATTTGTGATGGTTCATTGTAGAGTGCTTGGATTGATGGTGTCAGTGCTCCACCCATATAGGGGTGGAGCCAGGATGTGATGTAATGGCAGGAAGAAGGTGTGTTTTTCTCTTTGATGGTCTGAGCTTGCTGTCGATGGCTGCCATGAACTGCGGTCCAGCCATGCCTGCCTGCCTTGGACTGAGTGTGGACTGAAACCTCCAAAAACTGTAAGAAATAAACCTTTCCTTTCCCAACTTGGGCATCAGGTATTTTGTCTCAGCGATGAGCATAAAGTAACTAAGACAAACATCAAGCCCTGCAAATTCAAAGATCCTGTCCAAAAATGGGCAACAGAGATGAACACACATTTCTCAGATGAAGATATACAAATGGCAAATAAATAAATGAAGAAATGTTCACCATCACTGGTCACTCAAGAAATGCAAATTAAAATAGCATTGAGATTTCATCTCACTCTGGAAAGAATGGCTGCCATCAAGAAATCAAGTGATAACAAATGTTGGCGAGGCAGGAAGGAAAAAGAGACATTGCTCCATTGTTGGTGGGAGTGTAAACTGGTGCAACCACTGCAAAAATCAGTACATAGAATGCTCAAAAGACTAGGATTGGAAGTTCCATTCAACCCAGCTATTCCCCTCCTGGATATTTTCCCAGAAAACCTGAAAAGGTCACATCACACTGATATATGTTCATAGTATCACAAGTTGTAATAGCTAACTCTTGGAAACAAACAAAATGCTCATCATCAACTGCAGAGTGGATGAAAAAGATGTGGTATTTTTATACAATGGAATATATTTTTTTAAAATTTTATTTAAGGAGAAAAAAGCAGAGAAAGGGTACAAGTTATACAGATTTACAGAAAAAAATAAACAGTAGGATTACATATTGTCATCTTAGAAATAATTGTTCAAGTCACAAAATTAAAGCTTGTAAAGTGGACATTCCAACAGTGAGACTGCAAACAGTTCTGTTCAATGATCCAATAAAACTCAGTGATATCATTTTCTATCTTATACACTTAAATATACATGCAGCTATATTGTTTAGAGCACTTTCTTTTCCTCTCTTTTGTACAATGACAATTACACATTTGTGGGTTTTGTTGCTCCCACAGTTCTTATTACTTTTTTGGAAGGGAGTAAAACCAAATGTGACCTAACAGAACAGAGTCAATCAAATCAAAAGGGTGGACATAATAGATAATGTAAAAGCATAATACAAGGTGATCAATAATGGTTACCATAATGCCTCCCGCTATCTCTAATAGAATTGCCTATATTATCAGTTATAATAAAATTGAACAAAACAGTAAAGAACAAAACTGACAAAACCAAAACATTGGAGACATTATAGGTCTTCAAAAGTAGATAAAAGTCAATGAGAATGGGCGTCATAATGAATCTCAATATCTTCACAGCTGTTGCCTAAACTTTCAAACCTGGTACTATCAAGCAAAACAGAATAGGGGGACATCAGTCAAAAACAAGATGGTGAGAGTAATACAGGGCTTTAAATCAAGATAATGGAAAGTCAAAGTGGGTTACTATAATATATTCCTGCTATTTTCTATTTTTTCCCCTAATTAAAAGGATAAAAATAAAAAAGTAAATAATGAAGTGGAGATTGAGATAAAAGAGGGCATAACAGCAAAACAGCGCAGATCAAAACATAACCATTTAAGCAGAATAGTGTTTCACCACAAGATAATCCTGACATAAAAGTAGTTACCATATTGTCTCTTTCCTTGAAATCTTTGAGTATAACTTCGTATACTGTGGCATCAAATATATCAAAACAATGTAAAACCATTTAAGAGAATGACAGCATTACAGGGTATTTAGAATCAACTAACAGAAAATGAACAATGGTTTCTGTAAAATCTCCTTGTCTTTAAAAGTTTTTGCTTATACTATCATACATAATAAAATCCAATAAGATACAACCTGTTTAGACCAATGGAGACAGGAGAACAAAAGCTTGATGAGACTTCAAAACAAGATGATACTAAATCAGTATTACCTATTAAGATGTCATTTTCTCCAAAATAGCTGTTCCTATCATCCAATCTTCTCTGCCTCTTTTCTGTTGAGCTCTTTTTATGTCATTAGTTGTCAGTTTGTCTTCTTCATTTTGTTTTCTGCTCCATTCGTTGTGGCCTCTCTGCCACTATTTCTGGATTCTTTGTATTTTTCTTTTTTAGAATACCCTGCAGTATTCTCTGTAGAGTTGAATTGGTGGTTGCAAATTCCCCTAGTTCCTCTTTGTCCTGGAAGCACCTTGTTTTTCCATCAATTTCCAGGGATAGTTGTGCAGGATATATCAATCTTGGCTGGAGATTATTATCTTTCAAAGCTTGAATTATTTCCCCCCACGCTCTTCGTGATTTGATGGTTTGTGCAGAGAAATCTGCTGTAATTCTGATGGGTGTTACCTTGTAAGTGGTCTGTTTCTTGTCTCTGACAGCTTTTAATATTCTGCTCTTGTATTGAATTTCTGGAATTTTGATTATTATATGCCTGGGTGTTGCTCTGTTTGGGTTGTAGGTGGCCGGGGTCCTGTATGCCTCATACATCTGAATATCTTTAACTTTTGCTAAATTAGGAAAATTCTCCTGTATTATTTCTGTGAGTAGCTTTTGTAGCTCATTTGTTTGTGTCCCTACTTCTTCTTTTTATGTTCTTAATTCTTAAGTTATGGGTCCTCTTATCATCTTCTATTCTTTGCATTATTTGTGTTTGTTTCTTTGTTACTTTTAAGAAGTTTTTCATTTCATTCTCCCATATTACAAATCTGCCCTCCAGTTCAGATAGTCTGTCCTTCGTTTCTTTCAAGCTGTTATGCCAGTTTTCAATAGAGTTTTTAGTTTTCTGGTAGTCTCTTTGAACCTGCTTCACGTATTCTATGCTTTCTCTATTTTCTCCATCAAACAATTCTCCCCTCTTTTTCTGTTCTTCCATTCCACCATCTGTTTTTTCTTGGGTGGTGCTTAGCATTTCTTTAACTATTCTGCTTATTTCTAGCTTCAGGTCATTAATAACTTCATTCCTGAACTGATCTATGAGGCTCTCTAGATGGCGCTTTATGTCTATTGGTGCAGTGTCCACTATTGCCTGTTTCTCAGGATTGGGGGCCGAGGAGACTTTTTTGTTGCTGCCTCTTCCCATATTCTTTGTTCCTTATATATGCAAGCTTATATAGGAGGTCCAGCTTCCCTCCCTGTCAGCCACAGCCTGATTGAATTGTGCTGGCTAGGTGTTCCCGCCCACCGCAGCACACCAGGGAGTTACGGACCAGGCAGCCTATGTGGGGCCGCCTCTCCAGGCCACCCTCAGGCTCTGGGATCTGGGTTGGGCTAGCCTACTGGGTCTCCACCAGCAGCGTCATGTAGGCTAGGCACTTCTCACCAATCCCGCTTGAGAGGGGAATAAGTGGCTGAAATCGCCGGAGCGCCCCACTCCCGCAAGTCTGCCCAGTCTCAGAATGTCTTCCACTGGAGTCTCATTAAACTGTGGGATAGTGTCAGTTTCTCTCACTCACCTCACCGCAAGTCAATGCACGGCTCCCCGCCCATCCTGTTTTCAACTCCGTTCACCAATTCCCGTTCTCAGGTCTCTCTCCCTGCTCTGCCGATGTAGACGCAGCCACCGCGTGGCGGGAAACCCAAATCATGGCTTCCAATGGTGCGGGCTCAAGCCTCCACACTGAGGCCCCTCTGTTCTTGTTCTAGCACCAGGACTGCATTCCAAGTTGGTTTCTCTCAGCCCAGTTCATTTCTGGGTCAGCAGAGCATATCTCCACCTGCTTATGACTCCTTATTCCGCACCATTCCTGAATTCTAAGCCGAGTCTTTCAGAGAGCCTCTGTAGCTGCTGCTATCTGTCTGCCATGTTCTCCCGGAAGTCTATACAATGGAATATTACTCAGCTATAAAATGGATGTTTTTGAGGCCTTCATATGTAAATAGAGGAAACTTGAGACTATTCTCATAAATGAAATAAATAAGAATCACATTTATAATTATCTCATCATGTCTATAATGTAAGAAGTAATAAGAACTTTCAGAGTAATAAATCCAAAATGTGTAATTGCTGTTGTGCAAAGAGAGGAAAAGAAAGTGCTCTAAATGATATAACTGCATGTATGAAGATAGATGACCATATTACTAAGTTTTGTTGGATCATTGAACAGAACTGTTTGCTTTCTCATTGTTTGAATGTCTATTTTGTATGTTTTAATTTTGTAATTTGACCAACTATTTCTAAGATGACAGAATGTGATTTATCAACTAATGATTTCTTACTGTTTATTTATTTATTTATTTTTGGAATTCTATATTGTTGCTACCCTTTTTTCTGTTTTGTTTTTCCTCTTTAAATAAAATTAAAAAAAAAAAGAATAAGGAGTTTTAAGCTTCCTTTATCATTAACCATTGCTTCTGATTCATGAAACTTTCCTTGGGCACCATGGCAGATACTTTAGTGAGTGGACTTGAAAGCAGGTTCCAGGCAGAGCTAAGTCAGGGACCCTCTGAAGAGGAAGCTTTATGGGAGCCACAGAATAACACAATGAGAAGAGCACAATGAGAGCTTCCACTTTTAGTCAGATGAGGCTATTGAATCATCACAATTATTCTCTGATTAGATATTTTTCTAGATAACCGAAAATTCCAAAAATTAGTGAGATAAAATGATCAGTTTAAGCACATCCAGTTATTAAATAGAAAATGAAATCTAAACTAACTCAAAATCTCTCCTCTTCTTACTCTTTCTCTGCACCATTTTGTTTAGACTAAAAGAGTAGAAACAAAGTTATGCTTGTTCTCTAGACCATGCTGGCTTTGAACTTACAATCCTTGTATCTCAGGCACAGAGGGATAAGAGTTCCAGCCTGTGCCACCACACTAGGCAGGAATATTTTTTAAATCCAAAAATATAGTAAGAGCTTTGTGATGACTGAAGTTACATTTAATGTGTTGAGAAGCAGAAATAGTCTAAGAACGAAATACAAATGGGTCCAAATATTAGGTCGGCTGCTTATTAGTTACAGTAACATCAGCAAACTCTCTCATCGATCTGACTTTCTGTATTTGTTCACCTAAAAATAAATAATAATAGTAAACTTTCTTAACATTTATATAACAAGGATAGGAATATATGCTGAATTAAATAGTTGTCTGGAGGATTTAGTGATCTAAAATAATGACATATTTAGCACTGACCCTTACTATTGCATTCAATGTAGAAATCAGTGACTATTTTAGTAAGGAGGATTAACGTTTTTAAAATGAGTTTTACTTGTGCATGAGTTAAAAAGGTAATAATCCTTTCTGAGGTTGCAAAGATGATCAAATAAGATGTAGAGAGAAATACTAATGGATATTTGAAGTATTTAAGCTGATGAATGTTAGGAAAAGCAAAAAAGTCTATTTGTATGTTTATGACTTCTATGTGTTCTTTTCCCAAATACTTAGACTGTTCCCTCTCCAAGTGGCCACATTTTAGAATTATTTGCTGAACAGAAGCACTGATGCTAGAGAAACCAGTCATGGAGCTGAAAAGAGAGATAAGTTTAAATGCCATGATTCTCTAAGGAAATAATCAGAGATATGCACTTGTCTGATCATTGCAGTGTTATTTCAGTATTAAAATGTCATTAAGCCTCACAATCTACTAGTAGAGAAATTGAAATTAAATTATAGAATATCTACATAATTAAATCTCATACAGCCATAGAAAGCATCTTATAGAGAAAAATGTTTGACAAATTTCTCTGATCATTAGAGTCTCCTGATGTGATTTGTAAAAGTGTAAACCCCATTTTAGACTTACCAAAATAAAATTTCTGTGGGTGGAAATTGGAAATATGTATTTTAATCAAATGTTTCAAGTTAATTTTGTGATTGCCAAATTCTTTAAACAGGGTTTTCTTAATGCTAGGACATGTAGATTATTAAATAATTGTATCATAAGTTTAAATTTTTGCAGTGAACAATAAAAAGAAATAGTATTCTGATTTGAGTATTGAAATTGTTATTTTAGTCTTTATCAACTTGGTTGTAGTGTCACAATATAAGGCTAAAGTCTTAGAAGGGTTTACTGTGTTACTTGTTAGGCAAGTACTAACATCTACAACTGAATGTATTCATCTTTGGGATGTGTAAATCAATGTGTATAATATTTGTGTGATGGTGAAGATAAAATCATACAAATAAACACAGACTCAACACTATTATGGGGAGTTCTACTTCTAACCTTATGCAAATAAGATGGAATAGACTGATCTATCACCATTATCAACTGCACAACTAGAGAACAGGTGCAAAATAATCATTTTCAGAAACTGGATAGAGGTAACCTGTGAATGCAAGCTTCAGGTAAGTGGAAGACAGCAGGTGAGTTTTATCTTCCTGTAAGCTTTTGTCTAGAATTCTCAGACTAAGGCATGTGGGGTTGAACACGGACTGAGCCCAACAGTGTTAAGGAATTTGAGAAAGAAATTGAAATTTGGGGATGAAAGTTGGTATTTGTAAGGCAGAGTGCCTAAGAGGACAAAAAGATCCTGAAATCTTCCTGAGTTCCGATAAGTTTTGACTGAATTACCTGTGTGTATGTAAAAGGTGGAGGACTACGAGGCCATAAAATAATGATTTTGGAAAACTGGAAGTTACCTGGAATCTGTAAGATGTACAATGAACAAGTTCATTCAGCTTTGGTATATTTCATACTCTGTTTAATCAAAGTAAGGGAAGTAAGAAGTCTAGGTGAAATGAAACATAAAAATATTTAACTGAGATGCTATAAGAGTCATGCCAAGTTGGCCAAAATCAGCCCGAGCATAATGGCTACACCATGAAACATTAGACAAAAGCCTCCAAACAAGTGATGTACAAACTTCACTTTACAAGTAAGATGTGCAGGACCCTGATGCTTCTAAAGTAAAGATTTATCCAGAAAAATAAATATTTGTCAGCATATAGTCATGTTCATTTTTTTATGCATTATCTTTGGCCACTTACCTTTTACAACCACAGAGCCGAGAATTTTAACGAAGATCATGTGGCTTCTAAAACCTAGTATGTTTACTATTTGATACAAAAGGCATAAAATATTCCTATCCCTCCTCCACAGAAAATAAAAATACAGTAACTTAAATACTAAAAGGAAAATAGATTTAGCATTGCTTAGAATAGCTCAGCATGCTCCATCCTATAGCAATACAAATCGACAGTTTCCTTAATCAGTAAACATGCACCCTCAGGTGCTCAGAAACATTTGAAGCTGGCTGGACTATGAAGACTTCAGAGGCATTGTGGTTGCCTTCCAGACAGCACAGAAAACAAATAGCTTTCTGAACAAATTAGTTATATTTTGCTGAAGAAAATATTATGCAATCTTCAGAAACATAATCACAAATACTTGCAGAAAGTATTAACTTGCTGGATTTTAACAGTGAAAACCCTTAAGCTCTTGATAGAAGACGTCTCAACAACTCAGATCTTATAAATGGCTCAAAGAAATAAAGATGATGTCACCTTATAGCCAAATGTCCTGAACCAAGGCAGACATCCTGAGGTTACTGAATCAGGTACAGAATAACCTCCCATCAATTGGAAGGATATTCAAAATTCCCTATTCATTTCTGGACTGGGAAAAAGAAGCTTTTAAAGATTTTTTTCTGGAAAAAAATGTGCTAATTTAAATGATTAGAAATCTCTCAAGAGTTTTAAAAATATTGAACTTTGAGAACTTTACTCTTAGGCACTGTGAAATATATCAACAATTCTTTAAAAGGAAAATAATATGCTCCTTCTCTATGTATTTCTCAATACTCCAAAATATACCCTGAGCTGAGCAACTAGGATCTGACTAAAGTCCTTTCAGGACTTTCCAGAGTAGATGAAGCTGAAATATATTGAAGCTTTCCAGGAAAAACAGGTGTTTGAGCAAAAATTGCTCAACTCATTGAAGACTACCATAATCTGGTCCAGTACTCCATGAAATCTGTTGTCCCTAAATGAAGCCAAATTAACATCCCTCCCCACAAAATTTCAGGAAATATGGAAGACAAGAAGTGTCTTTCAGTAATTTTTTTTCTTTTTCAAGAAGATGAAACTTAAGGGAAAGCCCAAGAAGTTACCCAAGGAATGACACAAGTTCTACTAGGATTTGTATTCTAGTAAGGAGATGTAACAGGTGGCCCTGTGAGGGCATGGTGGAGATGGACAGGCACCGGCATCGCATCTGAGAGAGCCTGCGGGAATGTTACGAGAGCTTGATTTCTATCGACAGAATGTGAAAGTAATTTTTCCAGTTGCACCTGAGACAGAAGGCTAACAATTAGAATACACAAATAATTTAAAAATTTAGATTCCTCACAAAAATACCCAGCCAAAACATGAAAAACTGAAATGAATAGACACTTCACAGAAGAAGAAATACAAATTTCAAATGCATAAATAAAAGTAATATTCAATACCTCTGGCCATGAAAATAACAAATTACAACAACACTGTGATTCTTATTTACTTGTGAAAGAATGGATGTAATTTTTAAAAAGCAAATAACAAATGTTGGTGAGACTGTGAGGAATAAAGAAAACTTCTAAATTGTGAGTGACAATGTAAACCAGTAAACTCACTTTGGAAATCAGTATGCAAACGCCTTAAAAAGTTAAGACTAAAAATCCCATTTGACCCAGATATTCCCAGTCTAAATATCTTTCTGAAGAACTTAAAGCCATCATATCACAGTGATCAGAGCATAATCATGTTTATAGCAGTGCGAGTCATAATAGTTAAATGTTTGGAGCTGGTTATATGAATTAACAGATGAGGGGTAAATACCACATTAATCTCTTTTCTTACTCTCTGATATTAGGTGCTGATCACTGCCATATGTGGAGCTGGCAGAATTATCCAGGCAGCAATATTTCCAAATGTATATTTAATTCTTATCTCTCAGTGAAAATTTTCTCATGAGTTTCAGAAGATGAAAATTTTTAAAAATTAAACTTAGCTATTGTATCTGAATGAACTCAACCATAGACTCCTGTCTTGTGACTTTGGGTACTTTTTCTCCAAATGATGTGTGAAATTATCCTAGGTAGAAGTTCTAATCTTTTTGTCTCAGCTAAGTGAACATTACTTTTTGTATTCAGGAAAAATAAGTACATAGAATTATATGAATATGTAGAAATATATATATATATATATATATATATATATATATATGTGTGTGTGTGTGTGTATGTATGTGTTACCCTACTCTATCTTCTCTGATTTGAATACCTATATACTAGTATCACAATGCTTTAATTTCTCTGGTTTATTAGTGTTTTTCATGGCTAGTACTTTCTTGGTATAATTTCCCTTGACTATTCCTAGCTATTTTCACATTTTGTTCTCATGAATATAAATTAGTATCATAGAAATAGTTTTACCCTTTTTATATGAAACCATTTAGCTTTGAGTGTTCATTTTCATACCTAAATATCTTACCAAATTATCATTTATAATTATTTTCAGAAAATAATGACAAAATTCAAAATTTTTAATTTCTTTTTTCTTTCTAAATCTGCTGCATAGAATAAAAAATAGTAGGGATGTATTCTTGTCTTGCTTCTAGTGTAAGCTAATGCTCACAGAATTTGTAACCATTTATTGTGCTGGAATATACATTTGATTAAATGATAGCATATTAAAATATTTTCTAGACAGAAGAAGTATGAAAATATGATCAATAATGAGGGAAAAATAGGGAATATGAACAGACTCAGAAATTGCATAGAGGATAGAAGTATAAAATCATGGACATTAAAATAGGTTTTAGATAAATCTCTGCCATATGCTCAGTGATGTAAAAAAGGAATGAAGCTGATGGGGAAAAATTAAAGATTTAAGGCAGAATCAAATGAAGCTTATAAAAGTGAATTAATAAAATATCCAAAATAAAAAAAATACTGGAGATTAGTGTAGAAAAATAATGACTTTTCATACATAGAAATGAAGGTTTTCTCAGAGTATTAACATTAGGCAAAGAGAATAAAATTAATGTTTGTGGTGTAACATCAAATGCATGGTTTTAGAAAATATATATACACATACTCACATGTTCATAACCATGTGTGGTGCACAAGCACACACATCAAGGTGCACATTAGTCACATGAACTGTTCAACAGAAAATCTTAAAAGCAACAAAGGAGAAATTAACTAAAGAAAGACAAAGGTAAGAATGAGGTCAGACTTCTAGTTAGAAATTATGCAAGCATGATGACAATGGAATGAAATTTGTAGTAGTTGGGAGAACAATGAAACCAGACAACATAGGATTCTAGATTAAAAAGAAAATAAGTTCAAAAATAAAGATTAAATATCATCTCTTATATTCATGCAAAAGAAAGCTAGGAAAATTATTTAGCAGCAAATTGACTAAAATAAAAATTTTAAAATGACATAAGTAGAATGATACCACAAGGAAATTTAGATTAACACAGAGGATAAGAAAGGCAGCATATGGTGAATGTATAAGTAAATTTAAAATAATCTTTAAATGTTAATCACCATAAAGATAATTTAAAAATAAAATGAGAAAAACTATGAATTTTCAGACTAATTAAAATGTAAAAGACATGTCTATGACAATGCTAAAAAAAAAATGTGTTTTTTTGTAGTGCTAGGAATTGAATCCAGAGGCACTGCACCACTGAACTATTTCTCCCGCACGTTCCTTTTTTATTTTGGGACAGGATCTCACAAAGTTGTTCAAGCTTAACACAGAACTTGCCTCAGCATTGTATATAACTGAAATTACAGGCATGTGTCATTATATTTGACTAGCACAAAGAATTTTAGAAGAAAATTGAGGAACAGTATTATAAAATTTCCACACTATGAATACAGTGATATCATATTACTTGAAGGTAGGTTATGATAAATTAAAGTTACACATTATAAACCCTAAGAGAAGAGGTGTATGAAGGTACAAAACAAAAATTTTAAAATGAAATAAAAAATACCATATTATCTATAATACAGTAGGAAATGAGAAACAGAAGGCTAGTGTTATAAGGTGATGTTTTTAAACACAAATATATTGGTTATTATGTTAACTCTAAATGTTTCAAATCAGAAGGCAGCTGTTTTTTTTTTTTTACCCAGTACAAAAATAGTCTAATGGGCTTTGAGTAAAGTTTTATTGGAACACAGCCATGCTGATTGACTTATAGTTTCTTTAGGTCTGTTTTTACTATACTGACAGAATTGAATAATTGTAATAGAGAACCTATGACTTACAGATCTTAAAATATACGTATATACATAATATTTAAAATGATAGGGCAATATATATTGAAAATACTCCCTAAAAGAAGCTGAAGTGATTGTGTGAATTATTAGGTAAAGTATTAGCAACATTACCAAACAAAAAGTTATATTTTAAAAATTAAAGAGAAATTCAAATTCGTCAAGAAGACACAATAGTTTTAAAAGTATGTAAACCTAATGAAAAGTCTTTAAAATATATGGACCATGGAGGGTAAGGTGTTTGCTGTGGGTAAAACTGTGAGACAAATTAAGAAATAAGGGTATAAACTTAAAGCAAATATCTGCAACCACACATCCAACAAAGAGCTAGTATCCAGAGGAGCTGTAGAATAACCAGAGCAATAACATTTGTAATAGTGTTAATATAATCCTCCATGTTTTCAATGGCTGAGTGGTTAAGCAAACGTGAACAAAATCAAATGGCCCATCATGAAAAGACATAACTGTACACACAGCAAATTAGACATTTTCAAGGTAATTTTCCTGAGTGACAAAAATCAAACTTGAAATGTTACAAACATTGCAACTTCCTTTGTATAAGATTATAGAAATAATAAAATTTCACAGTTGAACAGAATAGAGGTTGAAGTGGGTTAAGAATTGGTGGAGAGGGCTGGGGTTTAGCACAGTGGCCTGAGTGCTTGCCTAACAAACACAGTCATGGTGAACTCTGGTATCATTAAAACAAAAAGAATTGGAGAAGTTGTTACATGAAAGTACAACGAGGGAGATTTATGATGTTGGAACAGTTATGTATCTTTATTGTAGTGTTTCTAGAAATGTATGTATGTGCTAAAACTGCATATACACACATACAATATATCCACATGCACACATAAATAATTACAATTATAACCAAGAGATCTTAACAAGGCTGTGGTTTTTTCCAGCATCAATTTCTTGATTTTGATTTTTTTCTGTGGCTATGAAAATGCAACTAATAGAGGAAACTGGGTAAAGGTTCATGAGAGATTTTGTGGGTGTGAATCTGTAATTCTTTAATTAAAAGAATGAAGATAGACCAAAATCTCAAAGAACTAAAAAGGGAAACATCAGTGCATAATTACAGATTAAGGTTTAAACACTCTTTTCTCAATAAGTAATAGAGGAGCTAGAAAAAAAAAAAAAAAAAAAAAAAAAAACAAGTGCTCAGTGCTTTGGTTTTGTTTTGCTTTGCTTTAGCTTTGCAGTCTTGGAGAATAGGGCTTGTCTTGAGCAATATGCCCTTGTGCTTGCTAGGCAAAATGCTCTGGTATCAACCTACACCCTCACTCATAAAGCACTCAGTTTTTGATGAATACTAAATATTCAGATTCATCAAAATAAAACAGATTCTGTGCCACAAAACAAGTCTTAGTGAATTTAAAGGATTCAAGTCATTCAAATTGTGTTCGCTGACCAAAACTGAACTAAGTTAGATAACAGTAACATAATGTTATCTGGAGAAACAATGCCTAAGTATAAGTTAAACAACATAACTCACAAGTCAGAAAATATAAAGAAAGTTTAAAACCTTTTCTAATGAATGAAAGAAAAATCAGCATAGCAAAATGTGGGATAAAGCTAAACTAGTTCTTTAGTAGTAGTTCTTTAGCTGAAGTACTACTTTAAAGTAGTAGTTTTAAACCATTTAGTTCTTAAGTACTAAATGCTTACATTAGAAAAGAATCATCGCAGCTGTCATTTTAGGAAATGAGATTAGTAAATAATGTGTAAATGATAAATAGAGATAAAGTATTAAAGATCAGAGTGAATAGCAGTGTGATAAACATAAAATTATAAATTATGGAAATGAGACTAGCTATTTGAAAAAAAAATAATGAAAGTGATAAACTTTAACCAGAATGGAAAAAATATTAGAAAGTAGAAATCATCAAAATTGGGTATGAGGTAAATGTGTCACTATTTTATAGATATGGAAAAATATTATGAACATCTTCTTGTCAACAAACTTGAACTCTCAGATAAAATAGAGTCTGAAACACACAGGCAACAAAAGCTTCCTGGAGAAATCCTGTGATTACTTTCAACAATTCATTTTGAAAAGAACTTTCCTACGAAGAAAACTTCAGGCTCAGGTAAACTTGAGTTTTGAAGAAGAAATAATAATTCTACACAAACTGGTCCAGTTAATAAAGGAAAAAGTATGCTACCACACTAATTTCCCAAAGTCAGCATTTTCCTGATAACAAAACCAGACAAAGATACTACAAAAACTGAAGAAAGAGAAAAAAAAAAAAAAAAAAGAAAGAAAGAAGGAAAGAAAAGAGAGAGACCTATGTGAAAAATAACCAAATACAAGGATAATAACATTTTTACCAATAGAAATTTATACTGGGGAATGAAAGTCATGTAACACTTTAAAAACCATTATTTAAATCATAAATCTCCCTTGTTGTACTTTCATGTAAGAACTTCTCCAATTCTTTTTGTTTTAATGATACCAGAGTTCACCATGACTGTGTTTGTTAGGCAAGCATTTAGGCCACTGTGCTAAACCCCCAGCCCTCTCCACCAATTCTTAACCCACTTCAACCTCTAGTGTTAATCTTTTTCTTTGGTAACTTAGGATTATTTTTGTTATTCTGTATGTCTTCTAGTTTTATATGAATTTTAGGATTGAACCTTTTTACCCCTGGGCTTGATCTTAAGTTTATTCCTTTACCTACAAAAACCTCAAGGTTTTCCTTCATCATAGCTGAGTAGTTCTCCACTGCATAAGTGTCATGTCTTTCCAATCTATCTGCAGGTGCTGGACGAGCTGCCCCTATTTCTCTCTGGTTCCCTGTCACATAGAGCATTGTTTTCTCATATTTGACTTTCAGCCCATAACCCTCTTTCAGGTTAATTGTATATCCTCTACAGAGCATCTCGATGGACCCTTTCTCCTGATATACTCTGCCTGTATTTCTTTTTTTAGTATATCAAGGCCATCTATGTTAGAGATTATAGCCAACCTTTTCTGCCTCATCTCTGCTATGCTACTTTTCTGCTATTAGTTATCTACTTTTCTCCTTCATTCCACTGTCTGCCCATTCATTGAGGTACTTCCACTGTTCCTGAAATTCTAGTGTTTTTTTCTTTCTCTCTAGAATGTCCTTCAGTATTTTCTGTATGGTTGGATTGATAGTCATGAACTCCTCCGGTTCCTCTTTGTCATGGAAGCATCTTGTTTCTCCATTAATTTTGAAGACAGTTTTTCAGGGTACATCAATCTGGGCTGGGGGTTATTTTCTTTCAGGGCTTGGTATACTTCACTTCAAGCTCATCTTGATTTGATGGTTTGTGCCTAGAGATCTGTCATGATTTTGATGGGTTTTCCTTTATAGGTGATTGGTTTCTTTTTTCTGATGGCTTTTAATATTCTGTTCTTGTGATGAATTTCTGAGACCTTGGTTATTATATGTGTGGGTATAGTTCTGTTTTGGTTTTAGGTAGTTGTAGTTCTGTATGTCTCATACATCTGAATATCATTTCCTTTTCTTGTGTTTGGGACGTTCTCCTTAATTATTTCTGTGAGTAGCCTTGTATTTCCTTTGTGTTTACCCCTGCTTTTTCACTCAAATTTTTATTCTTAAGTTATAAGTCCTCTTGCTGTCTTCTAGCCTTTGTTTTGCTACTGCCTGTTTCCTTGTATTTTTGAGAGATGTATCCTTTCACAATCACACATTGCAAACCTATCTTCAAGTTTTGTTAATTAATCTCTTGCTTCTTTCAGGTGATTTTGCCAGCTTTCAATGGAGTTTTTTGATTTCCTGGTAATCTCTTTGAATCTGTTTCATGTATTCTAGGTTTTTTAAAATTCTTCATCAAAGGTTTCTCTCCTTTTTTGTATTCCATTTTTCCATCTTTATCTTCTTGAGAGGTACTTAGCATTTCTTTTATTAATCTTCTTCTATCTTGCTTTACTTGTATTAATATTTCAGTTTCGAGTTTGTCTATAATGTCACAAAGATATTTCTTTATGTTAGCTAATGCCATGTCCAATAATGCATGTCTGCTGCCCTCAGTCTCTTCTGTATTTACCACTCCTGGCCCCATATTCCCTGGGTTGGATGGAGGCTTTTCCTTATTTCTTTCTCTTGTCATGTTTTTTGTTTCTTCCATACAGGCGTATGGTGGATGTTTCAATCCCTATTGGTTATAGTTCTTCTGAAGTCCTCTGGCTAAGGATTTCTGCCCTCTCAGTTTGCTGCTGGTCACTGAGGTGCAAGCAGGGGTGATGTAGCCTGGCCCCTCCCCTCTGAACCAGTTAACCAGCAGAGGCCTTCACATTAGCGTGTGCTGTGTGGATGGGACTGGTTCTGGACCACTCCAGACACAATTTTGTCTCTGGCTATTGGTTCCAGCCAGGGGTGTGACCCAGCCCAAGTAGATCCCACCAATCTGCTCTGGGCAAGGAGCAGCCAGCTAAAGTCACTGCTGTTCCTTGTTCAGCCCTGCCCTGCCCAATACCAATATATCGTCGGGTTAGTTACCCCCCTTCTCCAAGGAGGGCCAAATTCCAAGCACTCACTGCGGGTTAGTGCAGGTCTCCACACCAGCTGTTTTCTGTTGGGCTTGCTAACTCCCAACTTCAGTGCGACTGCAGCTCCTGCAAAAGTGCCCCTACATGAGCCAACCAGCTCCAGGGAGAGTGCCACACCCATGAGTTGGGCCGGCTCTGGTGGGAGCACATCTGGCTCCAGCCTTCTGCCCACATTTTTCTTTTCTTTCTTTTTCTTTTTCCTTAGTTTTTTCCTGGGCCATGAGAATCCCTCTCCTTTTGTCCTGTCTTCTCCATGGTGTCTGAGCTGTTTCTCTCAGAGAGGCTCTGTACCTTGTTACTTATCGATATGCTGTCTTCCCTCTTTCTGGAATATGATTTTTATACATCCATTTTCTTCAGAGATTTCATAGATAGATGTTGGATTTTGTCAGAATTTCTTTCAGCATTTATTGAAGTCGTGACTTTTTCCCTGCTTCTATTTATGTGATGTATTAATTTATTGATTTGCATATATTGAACCAATAGGATGAAATCTATTTGATGTATGATCTTTTTGATGGTTTGTTGCCAGTAATTATTGAGGATTTTTACACCTATTTATTTAAAAACACTGGTTTGTAGTTTTCCTTTTTTAGTAGGATGCTGTCTGGTTTTGGAATCAGGGTAATACTGGCTTCCAGGAATGAGTTTGCAAGTATGTCTTCTCTTTCAGTTTCGTTAGAGAGTTTGAAGAGTAGTGGCATTATATCTTTCTCAAAGATTTTGTAGAATTCAGTGGCTAATAGATGATTGACTTCTCTTAGTTAGTAAACTAAGGAGAGTCTGTATGGAGAGCCTTAAAATAAATATTCTATTTAACTGAACTCTTACCCTAGTACTCATCATCCCTAAAGAGCTGAGACATCCTATTACAGTGATACATGTATATCCCAATTTAGAGCAACACAATTCATAATAGCTAAATTGTGAAAGTGGTTTTCATGTCCATCAACCGATGATGAATAGAGAGAATGTATTTGTATACAGTGGTATTTATACACAGTAAGAAAAATGTGGAATTTATATACACTATACATAAGGATAAGTCTGAGACATTTGTAGGAAAATAGATACACCTCAAGTCCACAACATTAAGTGAAATCAATCAGTTAAACAAACTTAACTATCAAATGATTTCTCTTACATGTGAAGCCCAAAGTATAAACAAATCAAAATGCAAAGCAAATGATAAACAATAGGAAATATGGAGTAAACATTTTACAAATAAGAAGAGAACCAAAGACATTGGCAAGAGTCCTGGGGGAAAGGCAAAGTGAAAGTAAAAAAAAAAGTGAAGAAGTATCATTTAGGTATAACAACAATCACAATAAATGTATTCATAATGTTCCAAAACTATGTATGAATAAAAATATTATTTATTACATAAACATTTGAGTAAGTAAATAATTGATAATGCTTAGAAGTCATTTATGAGAAAAATAAATCAATACATATACCTCACAATAAACTAGTATTGAAGAAAATTTCTAGCAAATAAGGGACATTTATGGGAAAATTGTACTTAACATCTTATTTAGTAGGAAAGAAGTGGAATGCTTTGCTTCTTTTTAAGACTGAAAATAAGGCAAGATTTTAATTTTTCAATTTTTCACTCAGCATTTTATTTTAGATCTTAAGTGGTACATTAAGACAAAAAAAGCAATGAAAGCAAAATAAGCAATATTTATTGAAGAAAGAAATAAATAATCATTGTGTGTAGACAATATAATTGTCAATGAAATACTAAAAGCACAAGATATCAGAGCAAATAATTGAGTGTACTTGGCATCATCAATAGACAAGAATTATTCATATTTCTATATAGCAACAATATACAATTGCAAGATTAAAGCATTTGCACTAGTATCCAAAGTACAAAATAAGGGTAAGAGTAATGAAATAAGTAAAGATTTATATATTGAAAATTGTACAACATATTTATTAAAGAAAACCTAATGATGATAGAGATAATTTTACAAATAGTGATGCAATATTTTGAATATATAAATTCCCCTCCAAATTACTTTTGTATTGAATGCAATTATTAAAGAAAAATCATGACAATGTTTTTGTAGAAAATGACCAGCTCCTTGCAAAATTTGGCGAAAAATGCAAACCACCTCCATAGCAATATTTTTAAAAGAGTACCTACTCTATTCTTACTTTAAAGTGTAAATTAATCAACACAATTGATTCTCTGTTTATATTGGCATAAAGACATGTATACAGTATTATTTCAGACATTCGTGGTCAACTGATTTTCACCAAAATTTCACAGCAATTCATTACACAAAAGTGTGGATAATCTCATCCACAAATGATGATGGTGCAATTAATTATCTCTATAGTAAAAAAGTATACTTTGACCATGATTTCATAAAATACTCAAAAATTAACAAGAAGTGAAACATATACTTAATTATAAGAACTGAAATCATAAAACATCAAGAAGAAAATATTACTGAAAGTCTTTATGATCGCAGATTAGGCAAAGCATTTTTTTTTAAAGAGATAACAGGCACAAAGCTTGAAGAAAACAAACAAAATAGGCTTCATTGAAATTAAGAATTATGTTCTTCTAACCATGCCATTAACAAAACAATGTTGGCTTGGTGTGTAGTACTGGTAGAGCGCTTGCATGTATCAGACCTTGGGTTTTCAATCACCAGTACTGAAAAAAAAAAAGTAGGAACAAGTCATATGACATCGCAGGAAAATATATTTGTGAAATAGATCTGATTAAATATTTGCATTCAGGAATATATAGAGAACACATATCAGCCAAGGGGAAAAGAGAAAGTTTTAAAAATGGAAATAAAATTTGAGTTAACATTTGAAATTAGGTTTATAAAAATTTTCAGTTATTAATTCTTTTCAGAAATTTGTAATAAAGTCACCTTAGCTACAACTAAATCTGGTACCTACTTGAATGACTAAAATTTAAAAAGCTGAAACTCTAAGCATCAGCAATGCTGGTGAGCAACCTATTTTATGTTACTGATGTGAACACTAAATATCAAAGCCACTGTGGAGAGTAATATGTTAATTTCTTATAGTGTTAACAAAAGTTATTACATAACCCTAAAACCCTATTAGGTATTTGCTAAGGGGCTGAAAATGTCTTTGTCTATGAGAATACTTTGACTCACATATCCCTAATCACTAACTCCTACCTTAAAACTTGAAAGAACTCAGATGTCCTTCAACTGATGAATGTATACTAAATTGTAATAGAACTCTACAACAAAATGCTAGCCAACGATGCGATTCACTTTAACAATCTCCTAAGCATTTCATTATGGTGAAAGAAGCCAAGTACAAAAGATTATTCACTATATTTTTTTCAATATATATTGAGTTCTAGGAAATGCACAATTGTCTGTGTTAGAAAACAAGCTAAGAGTTGCATGTGATGGAAAGGGGAAAAAGTAGTTGTTTGGACCACAAGGAAAGTTTCTGAGCTGATGGAAATGCCCTGTATCTCAATGGCGGTGATAGCATGACTATCTTGTCAACACTTCTACAACTGTATACTTAAAGTAAGATATTGTCTTGTACATAAATACAAAGAAACAACATAAAATGAACACAAAATCCTATTATGGGAAAACACATTTAGAGGCTTTCAGAAGTTGTTTTATTTATTAGTAAAGTAATAGTCTTTGACTGACAAATGAAAATGCTATCTCCCTGCGCAATGTTTATTTTTCATTTCTTGTCTTTCTATTTCTCTAAGGTATATAAATTTGAGGGCCATCCCCTCTTCCTGAAACTCTGCTTCATGCAACCCTTCTCCCTCCTGTCATCTTTTCAGCTTTCTGGACTTTCGTTTTTCATATTCATTTGTATTACTCTTCCTTTACATATTGATTTTTTATTTGTGTTCCTTAGATATTAACATGATTAATAGTACACAGCATCTTTTTGCAGTGTACATTCACTTACATCATATATTCCACTGTTAAATATTTGTTGTCAACTTCTACTTCTAGGCCCATAATTACAAGCCCTCTTGGATGTTTACACTTGAATGCCCCATGAACACTTCAAGAGCAATGTGTTTAATCTGGAATCAATCACTTTTCAATCCTATTTATCTTGATTTTCCTATCACATTATGACTTCACCATCCACATATCATCTGAATCATGAACCAACATGTTATTCTCAATTTAAACCCTCAACAAGTTTGACATTTCATTCACTTTAATATTTTACGTATTTCTTCCTTCTTTGTCCCTGCTTCTATCTTTCCCAGACTTTAGTTCTTTGTGATCACTACAGCAGCATTTGACTCATGTCATTGGCCTTTATTCTTTTCCTCTCTGGCTCCATAGAATAATCAACACCACTTGTAAGCCACACACGTCACTAGATCACTTTCTTTCTCTACGTCTCATGGAAAAATATTCTGTTTTCTACAGACTGAAGTCTAAATCCATCTAAGATCCTGATCTGACCTAGTTACCACTTTGATCTTGTCATGCCTAACTCGCATGTCTTAGAGTCCAATAGGGCTCTCACTGCTTTTCTCAGGCTGTCTTTCTGACTGAAATGTCTCTAAATATCCAACCCCAAAATCCTCAGGAAGATTTCACACAGTGCTAGGAATGTGTGGACTTGACCATGCTGACCGTTACTGACTGGTCAGAACACTAAGTTCTCTTTTTGAGTAGTTCTTATCACTCTATGGTTTACTGTACTCTTTTTCAAATGTCAGACACCTGTTCCTTCTTAAAGCCTTGAAGATCCTAACTCCTGCACTTCTCTCAAAGCTGAAGTCAGATCTATCTGTCTCACTTTGAGGTATCATACCTCACCTCCATCTTACAATAGCCTTCTACATGGTCACTCTGCCTCTCTCTTGATCCCTGCCATACATTTTCTATAAGGCAACTAGAATAATGTTTCCAAAGCTGTACTGAAGTCACTTCCCTGTTTAAGTTTATCCATTACTGTCCATTGTAACAAGAAGAGGGAGCCCTTCCTAAAACTTTTACTTCAATCTTGCTTCCTCACTCATAGTGTCAGTCTCTTCCTCCAACTGTGTACGTCAGAGGACAGGGATTGTGGTACTGTTCATATAAGTTTAAAAGAGTGACATGTTTCTGTGTCTTATTACATTTTTGTATCTCCTTCACTCCACCCCACTGTTAGAGTAGAACTTCTTAGTACATTCTCTATTCTCAGCCTCCAACACCAGATCTGTGTTGTGAGAAAACACTAAATGTTATCATTCCTGAATATCCTTGTGTTGCATTTCCCAAGGTTAAGTATGGCTTCCTGAACTATGGCAAAGAATTCTCCTCACATTATCTCTTACCAAGGTCATGGAGAATAATATCTCCACTAATTTTGTCATGTCCAGTGAACTTTAAGATTTTGCTCTGCCATTTCAATATCCATATTTCTTTATATCTTGTTGTCAATTTCCGCTTTATAGCTTATTGTCAATGTACACTTATAGGCCCATAATTATAAGCCCTCTTGGATGATTACACTTGAATTCCTCATGAATATTTCAAAAACAATGACTCCTGGCTTATTGACCAAGATGCTGTGATAAATCAAAAGATGGGACAATCTGGCCTATGATTGTTGCAATTTGATTTGACAAATGTATAAACTCTTTTTATTCTTCAGCTCTTGAGAATAGGGACAGTTGGTTCTGATTATGTATTAATTTACTGTATAAGCATTAATATTAGATACTGAAAGAAGTAACAGACATATCGCAAAGAAACTTAAGTGCAGCAAAAAAAAAAAAAAAAAAAGTTATAGTCCATAGCAAAAGATAGTGGCACTTCAGAGGTAGATGCTGCTCTGGAAATCCAGCAGACCCTAAGGTCCTAAGTGAGACACTGAGAAATTAAGGAAGTCATAGCAGCTTGAGACACTTCAGAAGGTCCTGGAAAGTCCCTTAAAGATTGTTGGGCTTCAAAATAGTAAGAAAGTTTATGATTGATCAAAATTCAAGACCAGAATTCATAAGAGATAGGGCCACAGAATTCCCTTTGGAAGAACATGAGGATGACAAATGCAAGTGTTAGGTTTTGAATTGGAAAAGTTGCCCAAATCCTCCACCACTTCTGATATGTACACATACCAATTCCCCATGTGAAAGGTGAGCATTGTGTACTACAAATATACTAAGAAAAATTGAAAAGAGAAATTTCATATGCTGTAGTTTGGTCCGCAAAGCAGCAGAGTTCAGAGGTACGGCCTCTTAGAAGGTGATAGATTTATGAGGTTTCCAAATCCTTCTGTGGATTATGCCACTGAAGCAGTTGAAATTTGATGCTGTCATTGGGAGGTGGGAGAAACGTTAGGAGGTGTGGCCTAGTTGGAAAAGTAGGTCACTTTGGGAGTGCCTTTGGGGGCTACACTTTGCCTTTGGATCCTTTCCCTCTTTGTCTGCCTTCTGCTTGCCATGAGCTTACTCTACTTCTTTCTATCACATGCTCTTTGCTTTAATACTTCAGCCCCACAGGCCCAAAGACAATGAGACCAAGCAATCATGGATTGAAATCTCCAAAATGAAGTAAAAACAAAACTCTCATGTTGGTGTCGCTCCCGGCCGGCAGGAACAGCAAGCAACAAGGTTTCATGGTGGACAAGCTTTTCTTTATTTGTCTTCCTCACAGTCTGCCCCGGGATCCTACCCGGCCGAAGCCTCAACCGGTCCGCTCCCCACGGCTCCTTCCGTGCTTCTCCCTCTGGCGGGAGAGGCACTCACTTTTATAAGGTTACAGTGGCCAATCAGTTCAAAGCGCGCGATGCGGGCTGATTGGCTAACATCAGTTGTTGCTAGGCAGACTATCTTACAGAGCGGGTTGTTTACCAAGCAGGAAGCAGGAGACAAGCGCCATCTTAGCACATTCGATGGGAGGGGTAATCTAGCTCAGGCTTTGCTCCTTCCTACAGGCCTCACGTCCGCCAAGTAAGGCGACCGGGCTCGGCCGCGGCTCCCAGCACTCTCATCCTTTAAATTGTCTATCTCAGACATTCTCTCACAGCAATGAGAAGCTCACTAACAGTAAGAGACAAGGAAAAGACCTGTGGGGAACTGAGAGCTAAGGAGGGGTATGGGGAGTGAAGACTGGTCTCCAATGCAGGCCTTGTGTGACTCTGCTTTGGTGTTTCTTGATTTCCCTAAAGATAGAACACAGTCACTTTCCCATGATGGTCAGTATCAGCCCCTTATGGGACAACTTGGTCTTCTCATTTACGTTCTATCTAACTCGTCGTAGACAGAACTTGGGGTCATATGCTGAACTTTCTGTACCCCTAACCATGAACTTTTCATGTGTCAACTCTCCATCTCTCAGGGCTCAGTTTATAAGTCAGTAGCTCTAGGATCTTTACCTGCCTCCAGCCTGGATTGGTGGCTTTCTCCATCTCCACAGTCCCTCTCCAATTTGTGGGGAAAGATGACAGTGAAAATTTCTTAGAATCTATGCCAAGTAACCTGAAAAGGGTTACTGCCCTGGGCAACTCGATAGGCTGAGGTGGAGGATGGAATGGAGCCAAATCAAAGATAGGAGAGGAGAGTCTGAAAGCAAGTCTGTGTTACCATAGAGAAGTGTTTCAGAGGCTGTCAGAGTAAGCAGCAAGTAGAGAACCAGAGGACAGGAGGGGTGATAAAATCACGGAGAGCTACTGTCAAGCTGCATGCCAAGGAGAACGGAGCGCGGCAAGGCTGCCATCAGGGAGGAAGGTCTGTAGTTGTGGGCATGTGTCCATGTGCATACCAGTCTGAGCCTAAGGCTGATAGAGAACACACCCTGGCAATTAGAGCTCTTTCAAAAGCCCACGTCTCCAACTTTTCCCTTAGCCTGGCTAACCTCTATCTCCACATCCTACAGTGATACTTCTGAACGTTGGGAATTTGATCCCATAGCTTTAAGGCTTCAGGTTCTTCACAGCTTGAAATCCTAAAGAGGAGAATTTACCTTTACGAATACAGGTAATTTTGAAGTCACCTGAAACATTCTTATTAGCTCAGCTTGGATAATATGTTTATCTTTAAATAAACCTCAGTGAGCAACTAACAGAAGTGATCTCCAATCAGCCACGTCTGGATGTTGCGGCCTTCCTCCAGCCTTTGATGCAGAAAGATGATCAGGCCCAATTCTAAGTGGCCCATCAAAACACTGCGCATTGGTCCTTGCCCACAGTCTTTGAACTGCTGCTTTTTGTGCCTTTTGGATGTTTCCATGGCTCACAAAAGTCCATGAAAGAATTTCAAACTTTCCAATTAAGTAAAAAAAAAAAAAAGCCTTGGGCATCCCTGAGAAAGCTAGAGAAATAAGTGTAAACCAATAATGAATAAATTATCTTCACCAATAAATGACTTTCTGCACCATCTCACTCACTAATAATCAGTTTATTCTGATTGGTCCATCCCTGCAGGACCTGGGTGAGTTCATTTTTATTAACTTTCTCTTCCATAATTCTCTTCACATTCAAAGCCAGAATTGCAGGCTGATGGCCAAGTGCCAAGACAGCTTTAAGTCGACTGACAGACTGAAGGGACATATTTCAAGCCTCACAGATGGATTTGGCCACCTGAAAGGTAGAGTGACCTCGGACCAGTCACTTCACCTTTGGGTATCCCTGCTGTCTGGATTTGGAGAGGACCAAGTCCATTTTTGTCTGCTCTGTGCACGTAGTGTTGGGAGTAAGACATCTCAGGTGGCAGGAAGTTTGGTTGTGTGCCAGGTGAATGATATGTGCACTCTTAAATGACTGGTTTTTTTTTTTTCCACCTAGTGCCCTGAATCTCCACTGCTCCTCGTGTCCTCGGGTAATAAGCTGCCATTTCTGGCTGCTGAGAAATTCAGTGAAACTATTATTTTCCTGTTTATATGTGGGTGGGGTAAAATGGTAGGGGAAAGTACCATGGAAGATAGAAAAGCGTCATTTCTCGATGCAGTTCCCACCCTGGCACCAACAAGGAAGTTAGCTTATTTATTTATTGTGCAGAAGTGTTAAGGAGATTTTACTATGGTTGGAGTGTATCACTGTCCTCTTCATGCTTTGCTGAAAGAGCTGAATTTGTGGGGATAATGCCAAGAGGAGGGAGCCTCAGGAATCTTTTTGAATATTCTTCAACTTGAATAATTTATCCCTAGATACCTGAAAACAACTTAAGTTTAAAAGGGAAGAAAAGTCAGTTGGTAACAACTTGAAAAGTAATTATTAATTAATTTGTTCAACAGACATTCCCTGAGCCACCGATGAGGCAGGGTTCTCATTTAACAACTGCTTGTGTATTGAGTGCCTTCCACAATCACCCTCCTGGCAGTGGAGGAAAAACAATGAACAAAACAAATCAAGTGTCTTTCCTTGTGGTGCTTGAATCTTACAGAGGGAATCAAGGGATAACCATTTAACAGAAAAATATACACCACACTTCCACCCAGAGGTAAAGGCTATGAAGAAAATTAAACATGTATATAGAATAGTTGGGGATGAAACCAGTGATGATCAGCTTCCTCCTTTCTAAGGAGAAGGTGGTCCAAATGAGGACGGAAAGATAAAAACCCCTGAGAAGCTCAGAGAAACAGCTAGGTGTGTGGGACCCAAAACCAATAAATAATCTCACTCTCCAGTTCATATCTGTCATTAAAAAATACTGTCTTCTCCTTTTTGTCTCTCCAGAGCCTTGGTGAGTTGAATTTTTATTAACTTTTGCTTTCTTATTGGGCCAACATCCTTTTGACTTTGTGATGTTCAGAGCAGAGCTTTCTGAGGTGGGCTGAGTAGCTAATCTGCATGCTTACAGGGTGAAAAGTAGGAAGAAGTTGGTCCTGATGCAAAAATTTTTTTAAAAAGTAATCCTGTAGTGACAATGAGGGAGAAAATAAATGAAATTGAAGGCCAATAAGGTTCTAGTTTCTGTAACAGATTACCTTTTTAAGGACTGGATTCTTGATTTCCATTTATTGAAAGGTCATGGGCTGATGTCCTATGGGATGGGGTCATTACATATTTACACGTGGCTTTATGCTTTGTAAAATATTTTCATGACTGCAAGAATCTGATGAGGTAAGGACAGGCAGAACCAACCTGGTCATCTCACAACAAAGTCAAAGTTCCTGGAGCATCAGCGCTCAGGTGCAACACCTAAATTAAGAACTCTAGTCCAAATTTTAACTCATGCATTATATTCCACAAGCTTTAAAATAAACTAGGAAATGTGTAGGACCCCTGATAGAAAAGGAGACATATATTTTTCAACTTCCTCCTCTTTCACCTCCAGCAAATAGTACAAACCAAATAGAGCACACTTGCCTACTGAGCCACTACCTTGCCTCTGTCCTCCTAAACCTGCTGCACCAGCCAGCCATTACCAAAAAACTGGAAGCAAATTAAATAAAATGTGTTTCCAAACAGGCAGTACATGATCCCAAAAGTCCTTTCCAACCATCAGGGTAGCTCTAGAACTCAGATTTAGTCCGACTAAAATTTTCCATTGACTGATTGTACCTAGGCAACCTCTATTCATCAGAGTAAAATATGTGTTATGGATTTTTTTACTGAGTGCCTGTGGGAGCTGACAGATATGCAAACCACCAAACAGAAGTCTAGTTTTGATATATAACAAAATGGTATAGAAAACTAGCATAGGTAGAAGTTAGCCAAGTTTGTCTGGAATATGTCTGCCTGGCATATTTAAGAAAGTCTATTAATGTTTGCAGAAGGAAGACTGCCAATAAGCCATTGCAATGAACAACTTATTAGGCACAAACAACGTGTCTGAGTCACTGCTGTGCATATGAAGTGGCCTTACAGAATTTTATTAGGATAATTCTACATAAAGAAAATAGGTATTTTGAGTGGAGTTTCATGTAGAGGAATTTAAAAAATAACATTTGCAAATTTGAAATCCATATGAGAAAATGCATTGAGACATAGAACGAATTGAGTGTTCTACCAACTTTCATTTAATTCCCTAATTTATTGATATTTTGGTTTCTCATATAAGAGGAACCATGTGATGGTTATGCTTCTGTGTACAATATATCTTAAGTGGTGATCCTACTGAATCTGGAGCAGTGAGTTGAGGAGATATTTCAGGTCAAGTGAGTGACCTGAATCAAGAGGATTTGCTGGGGGTGGGAGCAGCAAGCGTGCCAGCACTGGCGCTGTGTGTCTGCCACCCCCAGAGAAGCCCATTTCCAAAGTTCCTGTACACCGATGAGTCCTGTGATGGTAATTTCTGAGACATGGATTTATTCCACAAGCTGCCAGGAAGAGGAAATGAGGCAGCCTATTTCACGTCAATAGGGAAAGACACACACACAATATTGGCAACCTAAAAAGAAAACTGTTGGGTACTCTCTCTTAATGTGAGGTACATTCTGAAAAATCCTTGCTTCAGCATCCACTGTCTTGGCCATCAGCCACAGTAAAATCAGTCCCTTCTGCTCTATTACAAATTAAATAATCATAACTCTATTCATCAGGAAAATATACGCAGAAAGGATGCATAAGCCAGCAATTAGTATTAAGGCTTCCAGCCTCTCACTGACTAGCTCCAATGGCTTTGTGGTGACTATTTCACTTGAGGCTATGAGCATCTACCATAGCCGACTGAGGCCGCAGTGCCTGCCAGCTCCTGCCGGACTCTGCTTCCAGTGGAATGATTCTTTAAGGGGATGTACTGGGAGTAGATGTCTGCCTGGCATTTTTCAGAAAGTCTATTAATGTTTGCAGAAGGAAGACTGCCAATAAGCCATTGCAGTGAACAACTTATTAGAAACAAATAATGTGTCTGAGTCACTGCTGTGTGTACGAAGTGGCCTTACAGCATATTACATGCACTTTTATTTTCTATGCATCTGTGAAAATAAGAGGTTTGTATTTCTAACAATCTACAAAGTGAAATGTGACTAATCACAGGGGGATTCTGCTTGAATTTCTGGTCTTAGAAGTAAGGAAAGTTTTTGGTTGATATTGATTTTGATTATAGCTTGAGAGAAGCTCAGAATCCACAGTTAATATCACCATTGTCTCTTGTTTACAGTTCCTGTGTATTTCGGATGCTGTCTTCCATGCATTGCAAACACATCGCTCTCTCATCTAGGGCCAACCTCCTTTGTCTGTTAATGTAACTGGCTAAGAATTTCCTTGAAAAATCCAGCACAGCCCATAATTAACATCCTTAGTCCTTGACACATTTTTTCTCCTTTGGTGCCAGGCCAAGAGATTAAAAAGTCTGACTCTGAGTTAGGAACGAACTTCTGTGATGTTATTCACACACATCTACTCTCTGGCCAGTTGCTTTCTTATTACAGTTTGTTTTATTTCCACCGATATCATTTTCTCCTAAATATTTGTAGAGTACATAATTTGTGTAACCAGTCTCATAAGTCTGGTGCATCTTGTGTCTCTGAATATGCTCAATTTCCACTAGTTAGCACACATAATTATTTAATAAGCTATAACCTCAAATCAGGTTTGTGATTATTGTGACTATTGTGACTGATTTGATTCAATGCAATATTTTCTTTAAACAGTGGGAAAACCTAAGCTCAGAGAGGGAGAATGACTTACTCAAAAGTACACAGCTCACATAGATAGTCTATTTCTGATCCCTAGAAAAGGGCTTCTTAGATATTATCCAACTGACTAAAAGAGTTTTTTTTTTTTTTTTTTTAATTAAACACAGGGTGGCTATGAATTTATGAGTCACTTATCTGCAGGTTTTTCCCCTTTCATATACTTTTAAAGACTCTTGTGAGGTGTGACAAAAACATCACCATCTGTCAGTTCGTTTGGATTTTAATTTCCGTATAGTTTAGAATTCTGGTTAGTGGTACATGAAACGTGTTTGAAGGTCAGGCATGTTAATTCGCCTGAACATAGTGGCAAATTTCTCACACTGTCTTGATGAAAGGGGCTCGTGAATGAGACGTATGGAAAGCCTCTAAATATCTCTGTAGGGTGCGTACCACCAGGAAAACCAAGTGTCTCACCCACCAACAACCAGCTGGTGCTCAGCCCTGATCTTTAGGCCTTTTAAACGGTCCTAGAAACTAAGTGGGTGAAGTTTCATCTTTAGACACACGATGGCGCTGCAGGGCCACAAAACTATGGGAATCTCAAATTTGTGAAAGATGTGTTAAAAGTGCCAGGAAAGAAGGGGGATGCGGCCAGAGGCAGGAGGAGCCTGGAAGGAGAGGACAGTAGCCTTCACAGTTGGAAAGGCAGGAACCATCATTCTGAATATCTGTTGAGTTCAGAATCTGTGGAAATAATTTAGATGCTGCTTAAGGCGCAACTCAGGAAGAAAAATAAATCCTTTAGAGTGATACCCACTTTTAAAATAAGAGGTACTGTAAGACCCCACTCCCTGCATTCTCGACTATGTTCTCTGTCAGGGTTGTGTCTGTGGTTGAGCAGGCTAGAGGCTTCCCGTGATGTTGGGTGGGCAAAATGACAAGGAGTTATTCAGTGTGTCGGTGGGGGAAAACGTAAATACCTAAGAGCGGGCGTTACCAGGGTCCCCAAGAGACCACCCTGAGAGGGAGAGGCCACTGGTGCAAACCCTTCCCTGTGGCTTGCTCATCTGTGAAAGCTGCAGGAGGTTTGTGTCTCTGGACATGTGTGTGATGACACATGTGGTTGTGCATACAGGGTGTGTGTGTGTGTGTGTGTGTGTGTGTGTGTGTGTGTGTACACGCATGTGAGCCTGTCAGCATGTGCGCATGCCTGGCTTCTGTGTGACAGTGTGTGATCCCGTGTCTGTTCATTAACAGGGAAAGGGCTGGGGCGTGGTGGAGAGGAGTGAGCCAGAGCCAGCTTCCTTGCTCTGCAGGGTTCGGGACAAAGAGGGACAGAGTCAAGTAGAGAGAAGGAACTCTCAGCACTTTCTGAGTGTTAGGAGATAGAGAAGCTCAGGCAACAGTACGTTTCAAAACAGATTTTTGTTTACTCCTATCTTCTCCAATGACTCCTTGCTTTCCTCCCCAGCCCCACATTCTTGATGTGCATCTTAAGCTCCCTCGGCTTCCTCTCAATTCCCATCCCCCACTCCTCCTTGAACTCCTTTTCGCTGGCTTCCAATGTCTCCTCTACTGCTTTAAAGCAGAAACTTCGTGAGTGAGGTGAGGAACCAGTGTCAGAATCTATAGTTCTCCCAAGAATTGACAATAAAGAATATTAGGGAAATCCTTGCTTACAAGTGTTGTGTGTGTGTGTGTGTGTGTTGGGTGGTGTTGGGGAAGCAGTGCTGGGTGAGAGGCATGATGATTAGACCCCCACCCCATCCAGAAGTCTGTTGTCTGCGGAAACTCTGCTTTCTGCAGAGAAAAAAAAAAGTATTGTCCAGGGTGGTGCTGCGAAGGGGGGCTTTGTGTGCATGAAAATTGGAGCTTCTCTCCATTTTTCCTTTACAAAGACAGACCTTCTCAATTTTTAAGTCACAATCAATATCCAGAATTTATTTCTAAAAATTACAGTCAAATACTGTGTTCTTTATGGCTTTTAGAATTTGAGTGAAATTGATTTGTGTTTTAGTTTTAAAGGAAAAATAAAATAGATTTTCCAGTGTCTCACTGGGTTAGGAATTCAGGACATGGGCTTTCTTTCTCATGCTCCTTCTTTTGGATTCCTTGTCCCACACCCTCATAGCTGCACCAGGCAAGTTCCCCAGGGTGAGAGCCAAGAAAATAATTTCATTTGATCTTCTCTTTTCTGCTTATGGTACAACATAAGAGACATTTTTTCCAGCAGTTAATATTTGTAAAGACCATTTTCAGAGAAGCGAGTCAGAGAGAGGCTGTGTGGGTGGGATTCAAGAGAAAATGTATTGTGTTGGTTTTTTGCAGTCATTATTATTTACTAACCTTTTATTCAAGGACTATGATGGAAGATCGACAAAACTACTCTCATCCCATAATCAATTATAGCCAGAAGAAAATAAATAGCTACGTGAGTTTGTTTTCATGTTTCAAGAAAGAGAGATTGACTACCTTTAGCATGGGGGCCTTTCCATAGGCGCTGGGTGAGCAGTGTTTATTGGTTCTTCCAATCCAATAATCTCTCTGAGTTTGCTATAGATGAAAGCAATAATAAAATAAAAACAATAATTTAGTATTGGCTGTTCAGGTTTATAAAACACTAGCACATGCCTTATGAAATTAGTTCTTTCAGCTGTCATGTGAGGTAGTTATTATTTTTCCAATTTTACTGATGAAGCCACTGAGACTTGAAGAGATGAGGCATGGGCCTGTGCAGATCAGGGGGAAGCCAAACATGCCTGCTTTCTGCACCTAAGTGAAAGCCAAACTAAGATGTGGTGGGTTCATCTCTGGATCTACACAGTCAGTAGATCTGTAGTGCAGCATTTCTTTACAAATAGATCTTTGCTTCAAATTCTGCTATATTAGTTCAAAACCTTAGATAGACTGACTTCTCCAAACCTTAGATTTCTCATCTTTAAAATGTAGATAATGATGCTTGTCTCTTTAGATTTCATGAGGATTCATGCAAAGCACTTAGAGTACATTCAATATATGTTTACTGTTTTAATGCCAGATGATATCCACTGAGACCATCTCAGGCAGACTTCAGACCATTATCAGACATAAGTGAGCGACTGCATTAGTTATCTATTGCTGTATAAAAAATTGCTACAAATTATAGCCAACTAAAATGATAATTATAAACTTTTTTCCACTCACACAAGTTCTTTGGAGAGGAATTTCAGCAGGACCTTAGGAATGATTTTTACTCAGTAGATTCTAGAAGGTTGCATCCAATATGCTATGGTCATCTGAGGGCTTGATGACTGGAGTTGAAAGATTTGCTCTGGTGATGTGCATCTGGCAAGATCACAGTGACAGCTGTAAGAAGTCTTGGTTTCCAATCCCATGGAATTTTCCACTTCAAGGGCTGTTGAAGTTCCTTCCTTTTGGGGACTGATTTTCCCCAGGGAGGGCCATCCAAAAGAGTAAGATGGAGACCACTGGGTCATTATGGTCAGGCTTAAAGTAACAGATAAACCATTTCTGCAGTATCTCATGGGTCACTTTGGTCAGCCCCAGGCAGCATACAAGCAGACTGTACAGGGACATTGACATCAGTAGAATAGAATCACTGGTGCCATCTTGGATGCTGGCTGCAAAAACAAACAAACAAACAAACAAAAAACGCTTCTTGTAGACTCAAAGCTAAAAATTACATATTAGGAATTTGTCTTGGTAAGATCTCAGCCTTTTTAGGTAGAACAGGCCCTCAGAAACAAGATCAGTCTCAGAAAGCAGCACATAGACATACCAGGGAAAGCCAGCAGCAAGCAAGTCCCTAGATTGTGGTGTTGGGCTCAATTTCCATGATGCACTGGTCCCCCAATTTCTAATCCAGCACACCTGATACTTACTCATATTTGTATATTCTAGTTACTAGGCTCCAATCTACCACAAAGCAGGAATTTACTTCCATTGTCTGGGGCAATGTTTTCATATTTCATTTGGCTCTAAGTCTCATCCGTGACTTTGTTGAGTTTAAATATTTCAGGCTTTCTCTTGGACTTTGAAGGCTTGGGACAGAGATTGGGAATCTCTATTATTAAAGTCCTTCTAAGATTGTTAATATCAAGCAAGTTTCAAGAAGCTTAAAATAATCACTGAAGAGCTGAGAGAAGGACAGGACATCTGATTCTCTCTCCCCGCCTCACCACACATGAATTAAAGTTGCCCACTCCTTTTGGCCCTGAAGGCCTAACCTACATCCTCAAGTGTGGGCTCTGCCTCCCCCACATGCATTTATGGACTCTTAATGCTGCTCCCTGCTGTTACTAGCACCAAATTAACAACCCACAAAACACACACAGAATGTTTGTGTGATTTGTCTGTTTGGACAGACAGAGGGTTTCCTGGATGTGTAGAGAGAATTTCTTGGTTAAATTTTATTTTCTCAAGCTTTTTATGCCTCAAAGAATAGATTGGCTTCTTCATAGTTTCTCTTTCTCTGTCTGTCACTCTCTCTCTCTCTGTCTTCATTTCCTGCTGTGAAGATGAATCTCCTACTTAAAAAAAGTCTCTAATACTTGTTATAATAAGTCTGCTTATATACAACCATTTTTAGCCTAAAATACCATATAGAGGGGGAAAAGGCTAAGGGGAAAATATTTTTTTTAGCCACAGACTATTCCCTCTGATTTCCACTTTCTGCTGTTTGATTATGACATCTTGGAGCTTAAGAAGAGTAACAACTGCAGAAAATTTTGTGGTTTGGTACTGCCACACCACTTCTATATTGTGATGTTTGCTGTGTGTGTCCTTTTCAGGAAGTAAAATAAAACTGATGTGAATTTACCCTTCTACTAGTCCAGGAAGAGAACAGTGAAACAAACACAGTTGGGAACTGTCTGAGGAGAACTGAAGATGGAAGAATGAAAATTACCTTCTGACAGCCTAGGAAATCTCTCTTCATGACTTCAGTCTATTCATACAGTCTTTGCTCAACTAGAAATGTCTCAAGAAGCTTAACTTCCTTCTCAAATTTCCCTATCCCCATAGAGTTAATGCTTCCTTTTCTCTTCAGATTATCAGTTGACACATCTCTACAACTAGAGCAACTTTCTTAATTTCTCAAAACTGATTATTTATTGAACTCTTTGTTACATTTTTAAAATATTTATTTTATTTTATTTTTGTTCATTACATTTTAAAATGAATATTTGGCAGCCTGACCCTTGGACCTTGCCAGCATGCTTTTCCTGTGCACCTCATCAACTGGCCTGCCACGCCACCAGCCTGCTGACCTCGGGGACGCTCCCGGTCTCCTGGACCCAGTACTGCTGTGACTGTTCAGCTCCCACTCCTCCTCCCAGAATCTTGAACTGCAGTGGATTAACTGTGCTGGCTTGATGGGAGATTCAGTAACCCCTCACCCTAACAGAAACTTCACCCGGCTCCAGTCAGTGTGGTGAGTTTATCCCTAAAATGAGGTCTTTCAAGGGTAAATAGGAGTAGTAGCAATGCTTCCTCCAACTGTAAGACCTTGGAGAGCGTGGCAAGAGTGTAGGTCACTCCTTCCTCCATATAGAGGACATCAGGCAGGTTGAGAAGTGTGCCAATAAGGGCTCCCCAAACTTGGAAAAGATTAAAAGGGCTTATGAGACACCCAGTGACACGGTAGAGTCTCAGCTGAGATAAACACTATAGACAGAGATATCTGGTAACCTATAATAAATAGATGACATAGTAACAGTAGGAACTAAGGGTTGCTTACATCAATATTCCTAGGCTAGTCAGCCCAGGAAGAGTTTAGGACTCAACCAACAGGATCTGCAGGAGAAATTCAGGTGACTGGCCCTCCTCTTCATTGTGGTACTCAATAAGACGAACATTAACCACACAGTAGGAGCCTAAAATATATATAACTGACAGTTGTGACTACTGGGATTGAAAAACCAAGTATTAGCCCAAAAAGTGAAAATGATAAACAAAAAGAAAAATGCAATTTCAAACATCTCGTCCTTCAGGAGCGAGAACAGGTGACAGTGAAATAAAGGACTTTAAAAATCATACACCAAAAATCTCTGAAATGATAGCAAATGAAATAAAGAAACAAATACATGAGGCTATAGAGGAAATCAAATTAGAAATAATTAGTAAACCTTAGTAAAAGAGTTGCTCAACACAGCTAGAGAAGAAATACATTTAAAAAATGCAGGAGCATGGGAAATTAATTGAAAATTTGAATTAACAATATAGAAAACAAGCAGAATCCATGAAACAAATTTAAAGAGATTTCCAAGAAATGAAAAATTCTACTGAAGACTGGCAAAACTGTTTAAATGAAGCTCAGAAGAGAATTTTGGACCCTGAGGACAGGGTCACAGATAGTGATAATGAAAGGTAGAACATTTTGAAACAACAAAGCAGCATGAAATGACAATCCAACAGCTTCAAGATGATGCCAAGAGAAACAATATAAGCCTGATAGGGCTGGGGATTTAGCTCAGTGGCATAAGTGCCTGCTTGGAGAACGCAAGGTCATGAGTTCAATTTCTGGTACAAAAAAAAAAAAAAAGACTGATAGACATCAGTGGAGATCAGGCGTGAACGCAAATGAGATCAGTAAAGTATTCACAGAAGTAATAGCAAAGTCTAGGGCCTTACCACCCTGAACGCGCCCCATCTCATCTGATCTCAGAAGCTAAGAAGGATTGACCCTGGTTAGTACTTGGATGAGAGAAGTAATAGCAAATACTTTCCCCAAGTAGGGGGAAAATCTGATATACAGATAAGTGAGTCATATGGAATGCCAGGCACAACCAACATAAATCTACACACAGACATATAATAATTAAGATTCCAGACATATAGCTTAAAAACAGAATACAAAAAGATGTTAGAGAAAAGACACAACTCACCTGTCAAGGAAAGTTAAAACCTTTCCTGTCTTTAGCATCACGGCAGACTTTTCAGCAGAAACTCATAAGCTAAAACAAGCTTGGAGTGAAGTGTTTCAAGCCCTAAAAGAAAACAACTTTCTTCCCAGACTGATGTACCCTGAAAAACTGTCTTTCAACAAGATACTTCCATGACAAAGAACAATTCATGTCCACCAAAGCAACCCTAGAAAGAGTACTGCAAAGCTACTAGATAGAGAAAAAAATGACCACAATCACCAGTACAACAACAGAAAGAAACCACTAGGCAGGGCAAGAAATTAAACAAGGGAGGAAAGCAGAAAACAAACAATAGGAACATAACATGAGAAAATTGAGCCAGTACATATCAGTTATATCCATAAATGTAAATGGCTTCAATTTACCTATCAAAAGAAACAGGTTGACAGAATGGATAAAGAAACAGGATCCCACAATATGCTGTATATTATAAACCTATCTGACTCGAAAGAAAACTCATAAATTAAAAGTCAAAGGATGAAAAACAGTATTCTATGCAACAGGAACCCAGAAAAAAAGCAGGGATAGATATTCTGTTGGCTGACAAAGTGAACTTCAAAGTTAAAATGATTAAAACAGATACAGAAGACCACTACATACTTGTTAGTTGAAAACTTCAATAAGAAGAACTAGCAATTATAAATATATATGCACGGAATACATGAGCACCCAACTATGTGAGAAAAATACTACTTGACATGAAAAAAACCAAATAAAGAAAAACACAATTGTAAGAGGGGACCTTAACACCCCACTGTCACAGAAAGGTAGATCAACTAGACAAAAAGTCAGCAAAGAAATAATAGAACTGAATCATACTTACAAGCAACTGGACTTAGTGGATGTTTACAGAGTGCTCCACCCAACCACATCAGAATACACATTCTTCTCAGCTGCACATGGGATGTTTTACAAAATAGGCAACATATTAACTCAACATTCTTAAGTAAATTTCAGGGATTGAAATTATCCCATGCATAATATCTGAAGATAGTGTACTGAAATTGGAAATCAATGGCAAAAGAAACTGCAAAACCTGCATAAATACATGAAAATTAAATAATAACATTCTGAACAACCAGTGAGTTACAGGTGAAATTAAAGAAAAAATTTTAAAAATTCACAATTTAATGAAAATGCAGATACAAATTATTGTAACCTATGTGACAATAAAAGCATCCTAAGAGGGAAATATATAGCAATAAGTTGTCACATCAAGAAAATGGAATGAAAATAAATAGCTTATTGCTACATCTCAAGTTTCTAGAAAAAGAAGAGCAAGTCAAACCCAAAGCTCCTAGAAGAGAGGAAATTATAAAGATTAGAGAGGAAATTAATGCAACTGACACTAAAAAAAAAAAAAAAAGAATTAATGAATAAAGGGCTGGGTGTTTTTGAGAGAATAAACAAAATTGATAAACCTCTAGCAAACATTATCAAGAAAATTAAAAAAAAAACAAAAATTCAAACCATTATAACTAAAAAAAGAAATTACTACAGATCCCATGGAAATTGAAAAGATCATGAACACTACTTTGAAAATCTCTATTTACATAAGGTGGAAAACACAGAGGAAATGGACAGATTTATAGAAAAGCTCAATCAAGAAGATATAACCATTTTGAATAACCCAATATCAGCTATTTAAATTGGAAACATGATTAAAAACTTACTGCCAAAAAAGCCCAGGTCCTGATGGATTCACAGCTAAATTCTGTAAAAAATTTAGAGAATGCCAATACTCCTTAAACTCTTCAATGAAACTGAAAGAGAAGCAAACTTCTCTGACTCATTCCCGGAGGGAAGTACCATGCTGATACCAAAACCAGAGAAAGACCCAACCAAAAAGGAATATAGGCCAATTTCAGTAATGAACAATGATGCAAAGATTCTTAATAAAATTTTGGCAAATAGAATGCAGCAAATCATCAGGAAGATTATACATCATGACCAAGTGGGATTTATTCCAGGAATGCATGGATGGTTTAACATGCACAAATCAATAAATGTAAGTCACCATCTCAATAGAGCCAAAACCAAAAATCACATAATTATCTCAATAGACACAGAAAAAGCTTTCAGTAAGTCGAACACCTGTTCATGGTATAAACCCTACAGAAACTTTGAACAAATGGTATTTACCTCAATCTCATGAAGGCCACTTATGATAAACCAACAGCCAGCATTATATGAAATGAACAAAAACTGAAAGCCTTTACTCTAAAATCAGGAACAAGACAAGGATGTTCACTGTCAGCAATATTATTCAATATAGTTCTGAAAATATAAGCCAGAGCAGTCAGAGAATAAAAAGAAATAAAAGGAATAAAGATAGGAAAAGAAGTTAATAATCTTTATTTGCAGATGATATGCTGCTTTATAGAAAAGACCCAAAAATCTCCATTAAAAGACTACTAGAGGTAACAATCAAATTCAGCAGTTTACCTGGATACAAAGTCAGTGCTCAAATATCAATAGCATTCCTGTATATGAACAAAAAACTCACAGAGAGCTTATGCAAATATTGCCTTTCACAATAGCATCTAAAAAAATGAAATACTTAGGAATCAATCTAACCAAGAATGTAAAAGATCTATATGCTGAAAATTATATGAACTCTAAAAAGGAGATTGAAGAGGATATTAGAAAATGGAAGGATATTCCTTGCTCTTGGTTATGAAGAACCAACATTATGAAAATGGCCATATTCCCAAAACAATTCCCCAAACAGGTTCAATGCAATCCCAATCAAGATACCATTAAAATACCTTACAGACCTAGAGAAAATATTCCTAAAGTTCATTTGGTAACAGAAGAAACTTAGAATAACAAAGGCAACTCTGGGCAACAAAGGAAAACAGGACGCACCTCAATTCCTGACTTGAAACCATACTACGAAGCCACGGTGATAAAATCAGCATGGTACTGGCAAAGAAATAGACCTGAGGATTAACGGAAAGGTTAGAAGATATAAACACAGCTATAAAGACACTCAGACACCTTATATTTGACAAAGAGCCTAAACATGTTCACTGGAAAAAAGATAACTTCTTTTATAAATGGTGTTTTAAAAATTGGCTTTCCACATTTCAAAGACTATAACTACATCCATGGATATCATCATGCACTAAACTAAAGTCAAAATGGATCAAGGATCTAAATATTAAGCAGAAGACAAGGTAGATAGAAGTCTTGGAGACATAGAGGTAGGCAGAGAATTCACGAACAAAACACAATTTGCACAGGAAATGCTTCAAAGAATTAACAACTGGGATCTCGTACTGCTGAAAAGCTTTTGCACTTCAAAAGAAATCACCAACAAAGTGAAAAGAAAATCCACAGAATGGGAAAGAATTTTAACCTAAAATGCCTCAGACAAAGGGCTTATATCCAGAACACATAAAGAACTGAAAAACATCAAGCCCCCCAAATTCAAAGACCCTCTCCAAAAATGGGCATCTGAGATGAACACAGATTTCTCAGATGAAGATATACAAATGGCAAAAAAATACATGAAGAAATGCTCACCATCACTAGTCATTTGACAAATGTAAATTAAAACAACACTGAGATTTCATCTCACCCCAGAAAGAATGGCTGCCATCAAGAAATCAACTGATAACAAATGTTGGCAAGGCTGCCGATAAAAGGAACACTTCTCCACTGTTTGTGGGAGTGCATACTAGTTGCAACCACTGTGGGAATCACTATGGAGAGTCCTTAGGATTGGATGTTCTTTTTAATCCAGCTATTCTTCTCCTGGGTATTTTCCCAGAAAAACTGAAAAGGACATGTCACAGTGATATATGTGCACCCATGTTCATAGCAGCACAATTTGTAATAGCTAAATCTTAGAAACAATCAAAATGGCCATCAACTGCAGAGTGGGTGAAAAATTTTGGTATTTTTATACAATGGAAGATTACTCAAGCTATAAAAAGGATGATCTTGAGGTCTTTACAGGTAAATGGAGGCAACTTGAGACTATCCTCATAAGTGAAATAAAAAAGACTCATATTAGTGAATATCACATTGTTCTCTAGTGTAAAAATAATAAAAACTGAATGAGCAGGGGCTGGGGGTTTAGCTCAGCGGCATAAGCATCTGCCTTGAAAGCAGGCAGTCGTGAGTTCGATCCCTGGTACCGGTAAAAAGGAAAAAGACAAAAAAAAAAAAAAAAAAAAAAAAAAAAAAAAAACTGAATGAGTAATAAGATAAAAAATGTATAATAGGTGTTGTAAGATGGCAGATACATAACAGTTGGCTACAGAGTCTCCCTGAGATAGTCAACTTAGAAGTCAACATAATACAGAGTGGGGAGCCCCAAACAGAGGGAGATGAATTCTCTCGTCCCAAGAAGAAATTAAGGTAAGAAGACTCAACTGAACATACAGTCCTGGTGCTATTGTTGGAACAGCTAAAAGTTTAGTGTTGCCACCACAGCAGGTGACTTGCCAACCATATGAGGTCCTGCCATGACTTGCCGAGTTCCTGCTGTGACTTGCTGAGCTGTCTGAGGTCTTGCTGCTTTGACTCACTGGAGGCACAGCTACATTGAGTTCGGGGGTTGGTGAGCCAAATGGAGAGCTGAGGTGGTGGTGTGCCTGCATCGACCTGTGGTGAGGGATGGGAGTGGAGCCATTCCACAGAAAGGGGGGCTCTGGGGGACATTCTGGGACGGGCAGGACTGGCAAGTACAAGGGGGAGCAGTAACTTCAGTCTGTTGTTCCCTTCCTAATGAGATTGGTGGAAGGAGCTAGGCCTGGGTCATGTGACCTGGCTGAGGCCCAACAGGTTATCCAAAATCAAGTCCCTACAGCGGTGGTGCACACTAACCACACTAACCCAGTGAAGCCTCAGAAGTTTGACTGACCTGGAGGGGAGGCAGTGCAAAGTAATATAGTACAGGCCACAGCAGCTTGACTGATCTGGAGGGGAGGGGCCAGTATACGCTGTCCTTGTCTGCAACTCACTAGCACATGGCAGTGGGAAGGGTCACCTAGCCAACGTGCTTCAGAAGAATTGTAACTTAAAAAAAAAAAAAAAAACTGGGGCCTCCTGGAAGAAGCAAAAAAGATGGGAAGAGGAAGCAACACCAAAAAGTCCCTAGGTTCAAACCCTGAGAACATTGACCCAGGACAGATAAATATAAAATAGATCGAGAACAGAAAGCATGCAGTATCAGACACGGTGCAGGTGGACATAAGGAGGTATATTCAGGACCTCATAGATGAGTTCAAAAGTGAATTATGTAGCCAAGTAAAGCAGGATATAAGAAGATTAATAAAAGAGATACTAAGCACCCCTCAATCAGACACAGATGGAAGGAGGGAGGAACTCAAAGCAGAGAACCATAAAAAAATATAGAATACATGAAACAGATTCAAAGAGATTACCAAGAAATTAAAAACTCTATGGAAAGATGGCAAATCAGCTTGAAAGAAACTAAAGATAGATTATCCAAACTGGAGGACAGTTTTGTAATGTGGGATTATGAAAGGGAAAACTTTAAAAAAATAACAAGAAAACAAGTAGTAACAATACAAAGGCTAGAAGATGACAAGAGGATCCATAACTTGAGAATAAAGAATATGAAAGAAGAAGCAAGGGTACAAACAAAGGAAGTACAAAGGTTATTCACAAAAGTAATTAAGGAAAACTTCCCAAACATAGGAAAAGGAAATGATATTCTGACATATGAGGTGTATAGAACTCCAGCCACCTACAACCAAACAGAGCTACACCTAGGAACATAAAAATCAAGATTCTAGAAATTCAATATAAGAACTGAATATTAAAAGCTGTTAGAAACAGTAAACAGATAACCTATAAAGGAAGGCCCATCAGAATAACAGCAGACTTCTTGACACAAACCATCAAGTCAACAAGAACCTGGAGTGAAATATTCTAAGCCCTGAAGAAAATAATCTCCATCCCAGATTGACATACCCTACTAAACTGTCTCTAGAAATTAATAGAGAAACAAGATGCTTCCAAGACAAAGAGGAGCTTGGGAAATTCACAACCACCAGTCCAACTCTACAGAGAATACTGCAGGGTATTCTAGAGAGAGAGAGAAGTACTACGATCCCAGGATCAGTGGCAGAGAAACCTCAATGAATGTAGCAGAAAACAGAATGAAGAAGATAAGCAGACAACTGATGGCAAAAAAAGAGCATAACAGAAATGAGGCAGAGAAGATTTCATTCAAAACTGACATGATTAATAGTATCAAGTCTGAGAGGATAGGCAACTACACTGAAGATGACAAGACTGTACGACACATTCTGTTTTGATAACTGCCAGGTTTTGAAGTTCTATACTATATACAAAGTTGTGTTTTTATTAATACTGTTCTGTACTGATATATTCAATTATACTATGTCTGATCATATAGCCGATTCTATTGGAGATAACAAGAGACAATACAGGAACCATGGTAGAACTCTTTGGTACAATTGTCTTATATATTTTTTTTTCATTTCATACGTTTATAGGAATATGTTTTGTTTTATCTCGCTTTGTTTTGTTTTTCCCTCTAATATAGAAAGGTTAAAAATACATGTTAAGACTAATGCTTGTGTAGAATATATAAACAGTTTATGAGAACTGATCTTATGACACATGATGACATGAACAGATACTTTGAAGAAAAAGAGACACCAAATTACCCAGTGATGATCCTGGAGTGTCATAATGTGAAACCCAGCAATAATATTATTCTTTGTTCAGAGTGACATTAGCCTGCTTTGATATTAGCCTCAACATAATTGAAGATGTGTATAACTGCATGTATGTTTAAGTGTACAGAATTGATAACCATATTTCTAAGTTTTGTTGGATGGCTGAACAGAACTGGTTGTAATCTCACTGTTTGAATCCCCACTTTATAAGCTCCACTTTAGTATCTTGAATAACTATTTGTAAGAAAACAATCTGTAATCATCAACTAGTGATTTCTCTACTATTTTTTCTTTGAAATTATGTATTATTTCTACCCATTTTCTGTTTTGTTTAGCCTTTCTTTAAATTAAATTTAAAAAAGACACCACAGTACCCAGCGCTGATCACGGAGTGTGATGATGTGAAATCCAGCAATACTATTATTCTTTGTTCAGAATGATTTTAACCTGCTTTAGATTGTTTAATCTAAATGTAAATGAAGATATGGATAACTGCATGTATGTTTAAGTGTATAGGATTGACAACCATGTTACTAAGCTTTTGTTGGACAGTTGAACAGAACTGTTTGCAGTCTCACTGTTTGAATTCCCACGTTAATTGTTCCATTTTTATATCTTGAACAACTAATTGTAAAATGACAATATGTAAACATCAACTAGTGATTTGTTTATTTTTTTTCTCTGAACATATGCATTATTTCTACCTATTTTCTGTTTTGTTTAGTCTTTATTTAAATAAAATTTTAAAAAATAAAAAGATATTGTAAAAATGAAAGGGAAAGAAAGTGCTTTAAATGGTATAACATATGCATATGTGTATACAATAGATGACCATATTACTAAATTTTTTGTTGGATCATTGAATAAAATGGTTTGCACTGTAAAATTTTGAGTGTCTATCTACTTTTTATGCTTTGGTTTTGTAACTTGAACAACTATTTCTAAGAAGATCATATGTAATGTATGAAGTAGTGCTTTCTTAGAGTTAATTTTTATTTTTTGAATTCTCTATTATTTCTACCTTTTTCTATTTTTTTCTTTCTTTAAATAAAAAAAAAGACTATAAGGTGATCACTGTAGAAGCTCAAAGGAGAGTAAAGCATTCCAAAAAATGATGTTAGATGACACTGAGTGTAGATGTTTCAGGCAAGGGCACTGGGGCTGAATCACAGGGTTCAGATTTCAACTCCATCATATCTCAGCTCTTTGGTTTGGGTTTCAGTTACTGTAATGGGAATTGGGTAAAGAAGCTCAAAGGAATTGTGAGATTTCGGAGTTACATAAAAGATGTGATACTAGATACTGGTCTAGTATCTAGTATGTAGCATGGATTTAAAAACTATCATTAGTTTTGAACTGGGGTGTGAACAATGGGTGAGATTTGGGTATGCATATTTGAATTTGGGCAGGGAGACCTTTTTAATTTAAGGCACTTGAGAGATTAAAAACCTGAAGTTACAGAAGCTGAGTTGCACTTTTAGGATTAGAAGTGATCTTAAGCCAAAGAAAAGGGTGAGTAAGGACGGGTAGACCTGCTGAGGGCTGGGTTGGCAGCCTAGTTATCTTTCTTGTAGTCTGATTCACTTCACTTATGACTCAGTAAAAGACAGTAAAATGTTAGGTATAGAATCCTGGTGGTGAGTAGATTGTGGTGAGTACAATTATTGAAACTTTTGGGAAGAAATGTTATGTTGAGATACAAAAGATTTAGTTTATTTTTTTCCTCTTTGCTAAATATTTCACCTTGGCAACAGTTTCTAGTAAAATCCTCCTCACCTTGACAACAAAAATAGGCCACAAGGCATTGATTCTGCTGTCCAGGCAACTTGGATGCAGTCTTTTGTGGTAATATATATGCAAGATTTTAATTTTTGAACCATATTTGCCTTGTTGGGAGGCCATCTAATTTTTCCTTCCCCTCTTGTTTTAAGTACAAAAAATGATATCTTAATAAGTAACATCTCTTAACCAATGATAATTTTTGAGGCAAGTTTATCTTTTCCCCAAATCAAGCCTGACATTGTGGCACATGCCTGTAATCCAAGATCTCAGGATGCCAAGGCAGGAGAAATTCTGGGAGTTCAAGGCCATTCTGTGATACAAAGTGAATTCAAGTCCAGCCTGAATTACGTAGTGAGAACCTGTCTTAAAAAAAGTTTTTAACTTTTCTCCTTCAATTTCTCTTCCTCTTCCTACTAGTTATCCTCCTGTCTTCTTCTTCTCCTGTTTCTTCTTCTCCTGTTTCTTCTTCTTCTTCTTCTTCTTCTTCTTCTTCTTCTTCTTCTTCTTCTTCTTCTTCTTCTTCTTCTTCTTCTTCTTCTTCTTCTTCTTCCTCTTCTTCTTCTACTCCTCCTTCTTCTCCTTCTCCTCCTCCTCTTCCTTCTTCTTCTTCTTCTTCTTCTTCTTCTTCTTCTTCTTCTTCTTCTTCTTCTTCTTCTTCTTCTTCTCTCCTCCTCCTCCTCCTCCTCCTCCTCCTCCTCCTCCTCCTCCTCCTCCTCCTTCTTTTTGTCCTTCTACTCATGCTTCATTTTTGGTGTTAATCATTGTTGATGGAAAGCAGAGCCTCACAAATGCTAAACGAGTTGTCTACTTTTGAGATACATCTCCAGCCTCTGTAGTTACTTTCATCTACATAACATTACTACAAGTGTAGGTCAGTTCTTCCCCATGGGAGATGAAGAAACTGGATTAAAGAGTTAAAGTGATTTGCTTGCACTCATATAGCTGTTAAAGGGTAGAGCCAGAACTGTGATCCTATCCCTTGGCTGGGAAATGCTGAAATGTGTGCCCTCGCAGCTCAAAGAACTTCTCCTTTTGATCCAGGAATCTAACCTCATTCATCTGTATCCTCTATGCCCAGTACAAAGTCTGTCATAAAGTAATTTTTTTTTGGGTCTTTTTCATTTTTACCGGTACCAGGGATCGAACTCACGTCTGCCTGCTTGCAAGGCAGGTGCTTATTGCCGCTGAGCTAAATACCCAGCCCCTAAAGTAACTTTTTAATGTTTGGTTATTAAATAAATATTTTAAATTTCCCCTCTTTTCCTGAATACAACTAATTGGCTTAAATGGAGCTGATTGGTTTTGCCTAGGTGATGGAGTGAGGTTATCCCCTGATCCATGAGATGGATTTTGATTTTTCTGTAAACTCTCAAGAGGTGCTTATGCAAGAAATGAAAGGTAGTCATGGTAATAGGTTCTGTTTACTTGTAAGCTTGTTTATGAGGTAACATTCATGTATTGTGTAGGTTGTCAAACTGTTTTATTAATTCATTGGCCCCAACTACAGTAAGTCAGAGCTGTACATCCCAAGTAACAGTCTGTCCTCACAATCTGTGTACCTAATTAGACTGATAATCTGTATAAATTAGCATTTGCTAGTGATAAATATCACACACCAAGCCTTAAATAATACATTAGATTTAATTGAATAAATGCATGTATTATCTTCCACACACAAACAAGCAGCAATTCTGATTAATCAGGTGGAGCAGTTGTGGTCCAGGTTCAGTGAAGAAGGTTTTGGTCCTGTCCTTGGTTATGTTGAATGAATTCCTTGTCTTTGGGAATCTCCCTTTTTTGAGACCCTGAATTTTTGCAGTGATGTCGAAGTCTACACCCATCTCCATACTCCTAAGATGTGAATTTGAGCCTCCAATTAGCTATTGATAACTGTGATCATAGACAAGCCACTTGATTTCCTTGTGTCTGCTTATCTCTATCAGTTCAATTGGTACACTGAGCTTACCAATTTGGAAGAATTAGAAGTGGCACATAGGGCAGGCATGAATCACTGTTAGAGTGCTTCCCTACCCTGTGCAAAGTGCTGGGTTTGATCCAAGCACACATGAAAAAGGGTTATGTGAAAAATATTTTACCTTGTGGCAAGCTTTTAGAAGGTCCTTGTTGAATGAAAGCTATCATCATTATAAAACATTTTAAATATCTTTCCACATGTTTCCTCATTCAATCATGGCAAGTAACATATGAAATCAGAGGAAACAATGTGCCCAATTTTAAAACACGAATAAGCCATTAGGGAGAGTAAATGTCTTATTTGTTTATAAATTCAATAGTCATTGATCAGGCAGTACCAAGTGCTGGAAACACAACAATGAATAGAATTGGCCCCTCCTTCCATGGTCATCCAACAGCATAGTGAATTTGGAGAGATAATTTTAAGAATTTACTAATAATTATGAAATTGCCACAACAAAAATATACATAATTTGTGATGGCAACATCCAAGGAATAGCATAGTTATTTCCCAAAACACTTCCCGAAACACTGAAGTTTTCAAGTGAATGATCAGATTTCAGTGAAAATGTGGAGAATTAAGGGCTTCATAGTTGTTTAGATGTTTAAATACTTCCTGGAAGGATGGAACAGTTATGTAAGACAGAAGGTGATGCCATGAGAAACCAAAGCCAGCTTTAATAATTAAAAACAACTGATGTACTTAAAATAGTTTATGTAATCTTTAGCATTATTGGTATTAGGAACAGATAACTGTTAGTCACTGGGGTGGTCCAACACTGTATATGGGAAGGTGTTTCCCAGCATCTTTTGGATCTACTAACTGACTGTGAGTGCTTGTCGCATTTCTAATTAGGACAGCCAAAAATGTTCATCTACATTGGCAAATATCGGAGCAGAAGATCAGTTTCTCTTGCATTTGAAAATCACTGATGAAGGATGTGGATTGTAAGGTAAGGAGTCATAAAAGATGATCCTGAATGCCAGATCATGACAAGTTTTTTTCTGCAACATTAAATTTCTATTTTTCCTTTTAGATGATTGGGAACAATCTTCTCATAAGCATGCAAAGAATCCACTTGTTGCAGAGAAACTATGTTTTCCCACTCTTACCAGTCTGAAAGTTTATTAAGAGCAATAATTCATGTTGTATTTACTGTCTGCCTCCACCTGTTGACACAGGACCTGTGATCCTTTTTTCTCTCCCATTCCCTTAAGAATGTGTTTTTTCATTGTTATTATGTTTTGCTCAACCCTGGAAATTTTGTCACCTATGCTTATGAATACACATTGGTCTTTTAGTTTCTGCTTCCTAAAGAGCTATTGCTGGGCTGGAGAGTATAATTTCCTACAGATAACCACAGATATTTCTAGGGTAGCTCTTTTAAGCCATGTCTTTGTGACTGATGCTCAGCAATCATAATTACAAGCATGACTGTTAAAAATATTTTCAATATAAATTTAAATTTACTGATAACCCTCAAAACCTATACTAGTAATGCCACACATGGTGCACATTTGCACTCATTAGAGTAGTCTCTCATATATATATATATATATATATATATATATATATATATACACTTATCTTACAAATTATGAGTGCTTTGGAACAGTTCTTTAAAACAAATGACACAAGTGCATGCGCACACACACTCACAGCTATGAAAATAAAAATAATGTAATCAAAACTCTCCACCCAGTCTCTGTGCTATTTTATTTTGAGTGTGCTTCAAGAAAAATCTTTTCTTACAGCCACAGTCTATAAATCACCTAGCCTTCCTTTGCACTTTCTTCTGTGAGTTTTTATTTTTTTGTTTTCTTCATAAAAAAATCTATAATACTAGGAATTACAAAGTAGATTTGACTTCTGGGAAGATGACAGAGTGGTAAGCTTCAGAGAAAAACCTCTCCAAATTTTGGAGTCAAAATATTAGAATATAGAAACATGAGAAAGCAAAGAAGGAGGGAAGTTTGTCCCTCGGGTCCAGGAAAGATCTGAAGTGGAAATGAGGGATAGTGAAGAGAGACATTTCAACAGAGAAGAAGGATGCATTCTCCTTAAACCCAGACTCACTGTGTGGGAGGAGTAATTCAAAACTGTGGATACATAGTGATTGCTGGCAACTCCATAAGCCTCTATAGAGAGACGCAGTGGTGCAACCAAGCAGTGGATGCTCTAACTTGCACTGGTTGGGAGTGGCATGTGTTTGGTCATTCAGCAGGAGGAAAGCGAAGTTGGCCAGGAACCATCTTGCAGAGGGGCTGAGCTTGGAACTCAGCCATCTAGTGGCTCCCAGTTGAGTTCAAGAACAAAGAAGATGTGCTGACTGCTATGTGCTGAACAGGTCTGGTTCCAGCTTAATGATCAGAAACCAGACTGAACTTCAGGGGAAATAAAGGTGCAGGGTAGCTGAGATTATTCACAGCCCTGCCATAAATTTACTACTGGCTTGTGGAATATATCAACACATATCTAGACTCTTCATATGTTGTCTAGCAGTGACAGCAGAGACAAACTTTGATGTGGACATTTTTTTTTTCATTTTCTTCTCTCTCTTTTTTTTGGGGGGGGTGGAATCTTTTCTTCATGTTTATTTTTTTTTTTATTTGAGTGTGTACATGGTTTCTCGTTCTCTTCTGGTTGTTGTTCTGTTCTTCATTTTATTTCTTCCATTTCCCTTCTGTTTTCTGTACCAGTTTCCATTTGTGATTCTTCTTTGTCCTCCAACTTTATTTCCAATCCCATGCTCTTTTTCTATTTCTCCATTTTTTACTTAATCCCTTTAAATTTTTCCCCTGAGTGTAATATTGGCATATTGAGGGCTTATTCATTGTACATGATTTTGTTTTAGATTTTGTTATATAACTACAAATCTAGTGCATATAGCTGCAGGTTGCAAACTAATGGTTGCCTCAATTTGTCATTTTCTATGCTATATTTGATGCGATTGTTATTGCTGATTGTATCACTTCAGACAAGCTGTTCTAACAGGCTGTTCTTCCTATATACCAATACTGAGATTGCCTAAAGGTCATAGATAATACTATGGCCAGTGCCAAAGACCTGGGTGCGGGAACAAGTAATCTGCGACCTCTCACCTCCAATAAATTAAGGAGGTAGGATCTTGTAACAGGCTTTAAATCCAAAAGCCAGCTACACCTAGAATATTCCTTTGAAAGGAATCATTTTCTAAGATTTATAAATGCTAACAGTAAAGCTACTCACTATAGGCAGTTTACAAGTATCAACCCAGAAGTTAAACTAAGAAAAAAATCAGGAAATGAGAAGACAAGTCAACAAGATGTAACCCCAGGCATCCAGTTCACCAAAGGCAAACTCAGGGGCCAATGACGTGGGACAATATGCAAGATGTCAACCTGATGTCACTGAATTGGTAACAATAAAGTAAATGAACAAGGCTCTAGAAAAAATTCCAACAGAAAATTTTTCTCAGTAACTGTAGAGATGATAACCACAATTAAAAGCATGCTTAGTGATGCTTCAGTAAACACAGCTCAAAAATAGAGGACCTTAGAACAATGATGAAAACCATGAATGTACAACATACAAATAAATGGAATCTGTAAAATAGATCCAAGTAGATACATAGGAGATTAAAATTTCCATTGAAAGAATTCGCAGCAGAATAAACCAGTGTGAGGAGAGAATCATAGAAGACAAGCTTAAGTTTAGTGATCATGAAAAGAATGTTTTATTAAAAATAGCAAGGTAATATGAGAAGACAATCCAGTAACTGCTAGATGATACAAAGAAGAATAACATAAGGAGATAAAATAAATGATATTAAAAAACCTGTTTAGAAACATCATGGTGGAAATCTTTCCTAGCAGGGAAAAGATTTTGACATGTAGATAATTGAGGCATATAAAACTCCAATTAGTCATGATCAAACAAACAAACAAAAGCCTACAGTACGGCCTACAATGATCAAGGTAATAGAAATTCAACACAAGAATAGATTATTAAAAATTGTTAGAGAAAAAAACCCAATCACCTTTAAAGGAAAGCCAATCAGAATCACAAGTGACTTCTTAATACTTAAACTCTCAAGTGAAAGAGCTTTGATGAATCAATTAAAGCTCTAAAAGAAAACAACCTCTAACCCAACTTAATGAACTCCAAAAAACTATCTTTCAATTTGATGTAGAAATAAGATATTTAGTGACACAGAATTCCTGAGGAAATTTATGAAAACCAAACTAATACTCCAAATTATTCTGAAGGACATACTAGAATGAGATAACTAAGACTACAACTCCATGAACTTCGAAAGAATGAATCTACCAGGCAAAGTAAACAATTAAACAGAGGGAAGAAAAGGGGGGCCAACAACAGAAAAATAACATGACAAGGATAAATCAATACATATTAGCTATAACCATCAAAGTTAATAGTCTCACTTCATCAATCAAAACAATTGAACTCCCACAAAAGATAAAGAAGATGTGACAATGTGTTGCATGCAAGGAAAACACTTAAAAGAAATTCATAGACTGAAAAATCAAAGAATGGAAAATAATACTCAATGTTATAGGAACCCAGAAAAAGGCAAAGATAGCTATTCTATTTGTATACAAGGTAAATTTCAACTCAAGACTGATTAAGAGATACAATGAAGGTCACTATATCCTTGTAAAGGGAATAATCCAAGAGAAAGAGATAGAAAATAGTAAATATATATGCAACAAATATCAGTGAACCCAACTATAAAATATTAATGAACATGAAAAGTAAAATTTTCACTAATACAATTGTATTGGTATACCTCAATATCCTATTGTCACAAATAGGTAGATTAACTGAATAAAAATGTCAGCAATAAAATATCAAAAGTGAAACAAATTTTGGAACAAATGGACTTAGGAGATGTCTACAGGGTATTCTACCCCACAACATGTGAATGCAAATTCTTCCCAGTTGCACACAGGGTGGTCTCCAAAATAGCCCACATGCTAGCCCATAAAACATGCATAAGTAAATGCAAAAGAATTTAAGTTATCCCATGCATATTCTCAGGCCATAGTGCAATGCAATTATAAATCAATGACAAAAGAAATCAGAAACTTCATAAACAAATGGAAATTAACTTACACCCCCTGAACAGCAATTGAATCACAGATAAAATTAAAGAATAATTTGGATAGTTTCTATGATTAAATGACAATATCATTACAACATACTAGAACTTGTGGCACACGCTGAAAGCAGTTCTACTAGGAAACTTTATAGCAGTGAGTACCCATATCAGGAAAACAAAGAAAGCTCAAGTAAACAACTTAGTGTTGAACCTCAAGCCTCTGGAAAATGAAGAGCAGGTCAAGCCCAAAGTTTGTGCCCAGGAGGAGATTATAAAGATCAGAGCAGAAATTAATTGAATGGAGAGTAAGAAAATTATACAAAGAATCAATGAATTGAAGAGCTGATTTTTGAAAGTCTAAATAAAAACAACAAACTCTTAGTCAATGTTATCAAAAATAAAAGACTCAAATCCATGCAATTAGGAATGAAAAGAGTAAAATCACAGTGAATCCTGCAAAAATCCCGAAGATCACGTGTACTTACTTCAAGAGCTTATATTCTAGTACGATGAAAAATGCAAAAAATGGACTGATTCCTAGATGAATTAATGACATTGAATCAAGAAGCAAAATTCCTAATGCCCCAACATGAGTCAATAAAATTGAATATAAAAGTAAAAACCTACTAATGAAGAAAAGCCCAGGCCCTGAAGTATGTACTGCTGAATTCTTGATACCAAAACAGAGAAGGACCCAACTATGAAAGGGAACTACAGGCCAATCTGTCTAATGAATACAAATGCAAAAATCATCAATAAGATACTCGTCAACAGAATGTAGTAAATCATCAAGAAGGTTATACACCAGGACCAAGTAGGATTTATCCTAGGGATCAGAGATGGTTCAACATATGTAAATCAATAAATGTAGCACACCACATTAACAAAGCCAAGTATAAAGCCATAGTATCCTAAGATGTAGAAAGAACTTTTGACAAAATCCAGGACCAATTCATGATAAAGAAAAAACCCTACAGAAAATAAAATTGGAATAGGTCATGTATATCTCAATCTGATAGAACTCATCTTTGACAAACCAACCAACATCATAATAAATGGATGAAAACTGAAAACTTTTACTTTAAAATCAGAAACAAGAAAAAGATGTTTAATATTACCATTGTTATTCAATATAGTTCTGGGAATGTATGCTAGAGCAGTTAGACACAGAAAAAGATCAGAGGCATAAAAATAGGAAAGGAAGTTCAATTATCAATATATGCAGATGATGTAATACTCTACATAGAAGATTTACTTTACTTCTCATAGAAGATTGCCATACTCTCCACCAAAAGATTTCTAGATTTAATAAACAAATTCAGTAACATAGGTGATACAAAATCAACACTCAACAAACCAATAGCCGTACTGTACACAAATAACAAACTCACCAAGAGAAATTGGGGAAAACAACATCTTCTACAATAGTCTCCAAAAATGAAAAATAAAATGCCTAGAAATCAATCTAATGGAGGAAATTAAAGACCTGTACTTTGAAAACTACAGGTCTCTAATAAAGGGCATTCAAGAGTATATCAGAAAATAAAAAGATATCCCTTGTTCTCTGGTAATAAAAACCAATATAGTTAAAATGGCTATAATTTCATAATTGTATGCATATCTAATGCAATTTTGATCAAAATTCTAACAATGTGCCTCACAGATTTAGAGACAAAATTCGTGTAGACCAAGAGACCTAGAATAGCAAAGGCAATTCAGGACAACAAAGGCAAGGCAGGGAACATCACAATCCCTGATTTAAAATTGAAGCTGTGACTAAAACAGCATGGTACTGGAAAACAAAACCAGATTTGAGGATCAATAGAACAGATTAAAAGAAGGGAAATATTTCCAGACATACTTAGCCACCTTGTCTTTGATAAAGATGCCAAACACATTGGAAGAAAGATAACCTCTTTAATAAATAGTGCTAGAAAATTGAATTTCCACAAGTTGGAGATTAAAATTGAATCCCTATCTTTCAAAATGCACTAAAGTCAAAATGGATAAAAAATATTAAAACATAAATACTAAACCCATTGAAATGTAGAAGAATTTAAACTCTAGTGGAGCAAAATTTTGTGTATGAAACCGTGATCATATAGGAACTATCACAAAGAATGAACAATGGGAATTTCATCTTATTAAAAAGCTTTTGCACAATAAGGGAAACCATGAAAAGAATAAAAAGACAAACCACATTGTTGAAAAAAATGTTTGCCAGATGTTCCTCAGACAAAGGATTACCAACAAGAGTGTATTAAAAAATTAAAAAAAAATCAGATCTCCTAAATTCAAAGACCCAATTCAAAAATGGGCATCTGAAATTAACACTTCTCAGATGAGAAATCCAAATGGCAAATAAATATACTAAAAAAATGCTCAACATCACTAGTCTTTTGAGAGATGCAAATTAAAACAACACTGACATTCCACTTCACTGCAGAAAGAATGTTGACATTGCAGAGGAGACAAAGAAACTCTTCTCCGCTATTGGTGGGAGTGTAGACTGGTGTAACAACTATGGAAATCAGAGTGGAGATTCCTCAAAAAACTAGAAGTACAGGCTCCACTTAACTCAGCTATTTCATTCTTGGTATCTTCCCAAAAGAATTAAAACTATCAGATCACAGCAATATATGCACACTCGTGTTTATAGCAACACAAATAGCCAAATCTTGTAAATAGCCCAAATGTCCATCAAGTGATGTAGGGATAAAGAAGAGTTTTTTAAATACAATGAATTACTACTCTGCCATAAAGAAGGATAAGCCTGAGATATTTCTAGGTAAATGTGTTCACCTTGAGACCATACTCTTGAGTGAAATAAATCAATCAAATATCACATGTTTTCCTCTGGTGTGGGACACTTAAAGTGTGAATAAACATTTAATAGGTATTACAAAAGAAGATTAAAATGTTCAAATGTGAGAGGGAAGATTAGAGGGAAGGGGAGAAAAGAAGAGAAAAGTAAAACTAAATGAGAATAAAAGGAAAAAAAATGGAAATGAAGCTCTTTTAAATGGAAAAGGTAGGATGATGAGTGCAGTCTTACATATGCCTGACAGGTATCAGTAAAATCTAATCGGAGACAGAACAACTCAAAATAGACATTGGAAGGCAGAGGACAGGCAGTGGGGGACGAAGGCTGAGCTTCCTAAAAGGCAGCAGGGAAGACAGGGCAAGCACTTTGGCTCAAGCAGGAGATGCAGCAGTAGCACAGGCACTGTCGCTCGTTCAGCAGTGCTGCACTGCTGACCATCATTGTTTCAGCAATCACATCTGTATCCCCTCTTTTCTACACACTATGCTTCCTTGGAGTGTGTTTCTTTTTCTCTGTGCACTGTAAATCAAAATTTTCCCTATTGTTTCAAAGTTTCCTACCTCTGGTGGCCAATCAAATAGTCACAATCAATCCCTTGTGTCATCAATAACAAAATGTTCTTGGATATCTGAAGAGAAGTTGCAGGGGATACTAGCTTTCCTAACACTGCCCTGCTTGGGTCACAAACTGTTAGAAATGACCTGTGGCAATGTCACCATTTCTCCATGTTTAGAAGCATTTACTGAACTAGAACTTTAACCATTTACTTGTCACACGTATACCCTCCTGAGATTTTAGGAATAACCATTATACTGTACTGTAACTGGAAACATTACTCATTCTAAAGCATCAGACTTTATTCTCGGATCAAGTGACTCAGATGTTCATATTTTCTTCTGGAAGGCAGAAATAGTTATCTATATATACAGGTGTCTAAGATATCAATGTAAACCTATTTATCTCTGTCCATAATTACATACATATATGCACACCTATCTATGCATATACCTCTCCATTGCTCTATTCTTTTTCTTTGCCTTGTGTATCTCTCTTCTTTCCACTTTTCCCTCTCCTAAACACTTTCTTCTCTTCTCTCCTGCTTTTCCTTCTCCTCCCATCCTTTCCCCTCCTCATGTTGCCTTCTTATCCTCCTCCTCACTTCCTCTTCTTCCTCCTCCTCTTCTTCTTTCTCTTCTCTTCCTTCCCCTTTTCTTACTCCTCCTTTTATCCTTCTCCTTCTCTTCTTCTTCTTCCTCCTCAGGAAAGCACATTTTCCTTTTTGATCATTTTTTGATCATCTCCCCATAAAAGCTTACAAATTTTCTGAATTTTTCTATAGTGACAACAAGTTGCATTGTAGTTTTGCGTGAAATGAGCCTGAATAGCACGTTCTACTCCAGTGTTGCCCTGGTCATCTGTTTCTTGGTATCTTCTTAGGGCTTCCATTACTGAGTGTCTATCTCATGTGAACACTGTACTTACTAATCACATCCATTATGACACTGAATTCTCACAAGAGTCATCCTATTGATACAGAACTTTCCCCCTTTTACTAAATAGTACTATTTGTGTTGTTTCTTAAACTTTTGTACCTATTTTGACATTTCTATCTCCTTGCTTATTGTTTGGGAATTAGCTCTTACTCAGATGTCAATTTTCTACTTTTCATCTTCTATCTGTTAAATCACTTGGTAATTTCACTTCATGGGATTATGTATGAAGAACTTGAGGAGTATAAAAGAATCTGATAGTTTTCCTTGTTTGAAATGAATGCATAATTTTAGACTCCATAGTCATAGGGGAGGTCTTGCCATACTTGTGATGGTGGCTAAGTTGAGAAAATCCAGAGCCCCCAGAAATCAGCTCTTTTTGTCTGCAGAGTTGAGCTAAGGTTGGCTTTGAAATAATAGCCCTTGAATAAACAAACTTACAGTTATCATGGAAAGACGATATATGCTCTTATTTAACAAATGCTGATGCTGACAGGTAATAGGTTGGTAACTACTTATAGTTTAATATGGCTACTCACTTAATTAATCATTACAAATTAATTTCAGACTCTCAAGACATGTAGCTGAAAGTACAAGCCACTTGTTTGAGCTTAACACAATGGTTGAAAAAAAGATTTATAAATATTACTGGTACTACCACTAAGAATATTTTAGCAAGGGAATTTTGAAGACTTGGCTTAAACTTTGTGAAAATTATATTTAATTATGAACTGATTCCTTGTTTGTTAGTGATCATATCTGAGAATAACACATTGAATTTATAATAAAATGAATGTAAAAGTAAAATGTTTATATTTGATAGCATTTGTTTGGGTCTTCTTCAGTGATATGATTGTGAAGATATGCTAATGGATTAGGATATTGGATTATTTGTTCCAAAGTCTTCTTCACAGTCCTTTAGTTCCAGGTTGCTGAACCAAAAGGAAAAGTTATTAGTAGGTATTTCTATAGGCATGAGATTTGAAGTCCACAGAAGAGCACAGTCTGGTGCTAGTGGGAATGTATCTGAATCATGGTATATGAAGACAAATATGATTTAGAGTTTGTTTTCCAAATCATCACTTCTTATTTTAACTTTATCTGGAAGATGATCTTCCATCAATAGCCAATGGTACGTAGAATAGCAGTGTGGCCTTAAGAAGATAGCTCCATATCTGGAGTTCTGACCCATTTCACAAGAGGGACACAGCATACTACTGTAATACCAACTTCAGAGGGATTTTGAGGGTCTAGTTTTAGGCTCTAGTTCAATCACTTATAGTGCAATTAAGGAGACAGAGCCCTTCCAAAGGCTTTTAGGAGTGATACATGCAATAATAGGTCTGTGAAAATTTTTTGGAAATTTCAGTGCACTATATATGTTTTCTTTGTGCTATGGAGGTAATATTTTTAAAATTTCATCACCTTCAGGATACAGGTAAGATTAAGATGTGAATCACTGAAGTTAACAAAGTCTGGTGGAATTTAGCAGACCTTCAGTGGAACCTTCTTGATGTCAGTCATCCACTTGTACTTTTGTGATTATGTGTTGTGATGAATTTGTTGGTCTGCCACTATACTGATCTTCTTGAACTGCAAAAAGAGACACTGATTTTTGCTTTCTCTTATAAAAAATTCTTGCACAGGCAATCTCCCAGGAAAGCCAGCAGGGACTCCTCATTTTATGCCACTGATGTAAATTACCACTAGTGTAGATCATCACTTTCACAGTGTCTCCAGATCTCTAGATCTCTTTCTTCCACACACACACACACACACACACACACACACACACACACACACACACCCCAAGCACATAATTCAGGAGGAAGATGAAGAAAAATATACAATATGCATACCACATCAGGGGAAGGCGAAGTACAGGCTTTACATGATGGTCGAGGAAACTAATGCTCCTAAATTATCTTTTAAAATTTGTATTGATGGGAGGATGTTGAGAGCCATTGAAACTGGAAGTCAAACACATGTCCGAGACAGGTGCATGTCCAGCCTGAGAGCAAAGAGATGTCTCAAAGGGCAAGATAAAGTCACAGCTGAGAACTACTGGCCCCAATTCCAATTTACTAAATAAAGACTGTAGCTGCAGTCATTTAACTCCTGCATTAAAATGTAACATGGAGATCTTCTACTAAGATACTTCCCCTAAATTAACATAAGATAGTTCTCCTAAATTAAACATAATTTGTTACTTGGGAAAGTCCTTGAACCACTCCAAAGATTTGCTCAGTTTAATGCATTTCCCTCTCTAACCTCTTCCTTCTTTGAAAATTAAATAAATATGGTCTACCCAGAGACATTCCTTGTCTTAGCCCCCAGAATCTCAAATGCTACAGAGGGTTTGATCCTTCTGGAGCTCTAAAATAACACCGCTTGCCTCATTTATTTAAGTCTTCACTGTGCAATCATTTGGGAGACTGGGGATCTAGGCCAGGGACCTGATAGGGGGAGGATGGTCAGATATGGACATAAGCTTTCCTCTCTGATGTCTAAGTTCATGCTAGGTTTGTTAGAACACACTTCCTTAGAACATTAAGCTAATGAGGGAATGAAGGGCCAGAGGATTCCACCAAAGGAATCTTAAGACATGTATTGTAGTATATATAGTACCCTAGAGAAAATCATACTGCTCTTTTGGAATTTCTGTCCACTCTCACATCTGCATATTTCTTCAGCTTGTTGAAGATCAAATGGAATAATAAAAGCAGGTGTGGGCTATCTAGAGCTATATGAAAGTCAGATGACAATGATATCGAAGAGACTTTAGCCAAAGTTTGTCTGAGTTCTAAGAGTGTAAGTAAGAATAACACTCAGCTGTTCCTTCTGGAAAGTTCTATATTTTTTCCTCACCAAGTTGATTGGCATAGAAGAACTAACAATGCCTATGTTTTGGCAAAGCCTAGTATCATTAAATTTTCAGTTATAGGGGCTGGGGATTTAGCGGCATAAGCGCCTGCCTTGCAAGCAGGCAGTCGTGAGTTCAATCCTTGGTACCGATAAAAACGAAAAAGACAAAAAAAAATTTTTTTTTTTCAGTTATAGTGGACAATCATGAATTCAAATTGTGTTGTAATTTGATTTTAATGACAACACATTTACTACTTTTGGTAAATACATTTAGAAAGAGGTGATCCTGGGTTTAGTCATCTAGTTTATTAACTTAATCAGAGCTGCAAACTGTAGGGAGTCCATTACATCTTTTTTCTGGGTGCTCATAGCTATAACAAAGGATAAGATGATTTATCATGGGAATGTTTTAATTGTCAAGCTTATTAGACTCATATATGGTATTAATGTTTGAACTGGAAGGAAAATTTAGGGATTAACTGGTTTACTGATTATCTTATTAATTTAATTCCAATTTTTATTAAGAATCTCCATGTGGCAGGGATCTTCCTAAGGATCAGGGAGACAAAAATGAAATACAGGAGTTGCTGCCCTCCAAAGACTCAAAATATGAAGAAATATTGCACATTATATAATGACATTTTTATTAAAGAGAATTATAATGACTAAATTTAAAAAAAAACAAGTAACACAATACCACCTGGAAAATTCTAACTAACATGTTTGTATGTAGATGTTTTTCTAAAAATTCTTTATAAGTATTTGAATATCTGTTTTTGTTGTTGTTGTTTTTGATACAAGGTATTGAAATTCTTGGTATGGAGTTCAGGCTGTCCTTGAATTCAATATATAGGCCAGGATGACCTCGAACTCAGGGTGATCCTCCTGTCTCAGTTTCCCTAGTGCTGGGATTATAGGCATGCACCATGGCACCCTGTTTGACTATATCTTTTTTCGAGGGATAAGGAGAATCAAACTCATGACCACTCACTTGCCAGCAAGGTGCTTATTCCACTGACATACATATCTGGCCCTGTATATATCTTTTTGGGGGCATGTATTAGTCAAAATTTTAGAATAAGCCAGACATCCATGTTTTGGCTTTGTGTATCAGTGAACATTATGTCTGCATTCCAGTTGGCAGGATAGTGATGAATGTGTATGCTTAGGAGTCTGCTACTCCTGCCTCTGTCACAGACTTGTTACGAAGATATGGTCAATCATTTCATCTTGAAAATGTGATGGAATGTATTTTGATTTGGATTGCATTAAATCTGTATAACAGTTTAAGGAGTTGGCCATTTTCACAGTGTTAGGTTTTTCTATTTAAAAGCAAGTAATACCTCTCCATTTTCTCATAATGGTACTGGAAAAATTGATTTTCTACATGCCAAACACTAAAACTAGACCCAGGTTTATCACCATAAACTCAACTAAAATCAAAATGAGTCACAGAACTAAATATTAAAACAGAAGCACTAAATCTACCAGAAGACAAGGTAGACAGAAAATTTGAAGACACAGGAGTAGGCAAAGAGTTCATGAACAAAACACAAATCACATGGACAACTTGAATCTCATCTTATTAAAAAGATTTGAACTTCAAAAGAAATCAGCAATAGAGTGAAAACAACACCTACACAATGGGAAGTATTGAAAAATATTACCCCCCCCCCAAATTCTAAGATGCAGTGCAAAATGGGCATCTGAGATGAGCATGCACTTCTCAGATCGTTGGAGAGTGTTGAAACTGAATACATATGCAGGGTGGTGGCATGGCCTGGGCATGTTTGAACTGAGAATGAGGAGACATCTCAGGGGGTAAGATCGGCCACAGCTGAGGCCACCTAGAGATTTTTTGGGACTAGTTATCCTTAATTAGCATTGTCTGTTGTACTGAGGGGTCCTTTAACCCCTCGCAAGATCCTGTTCAAGTTTCTTTCATTGTTCACTCAACTCCTTGCTTTTTCTGATTAAATATGGGCTGCCTAGCACCAGAAAGCCAACCAACTGGCTAACAGAGTTAGGAACTCTGCTGAGGACTTCACTCCTCCTGTATCCCTAAAGACCATGCCATGTGTCTCATTCCTTTGAACGTTTGTCATGCACCTATTTGGGGGTTGGGAGTCTAGGTACAGACCCAACATCAGATGAAGAAATACAAGTGTAAAATAAATATATGAGGAGATGTTCATCATCATTAATCATTAAAGAAATGAAAATTAAAACCACACTGAGATTCCATCTCCCTCCAGAAAGAATGGCTATCATCAAGAAATAAACCAATAACAACTATTGGCTGAGTTGTAGGGAAAAAGGAAAACTTTCCCACTGTTAGTGGGAATGTAGGCTGTTGAAACTACTGTGTATAGCAGTGTAGAAATTCCTCAAAAAAAAAAAAAAAACTAGAATTGGTGGTTTCATTCAATCCAGCTATTCCTCTTCTATGTGTTTTCCTAGGAGAATTGATAGGAAATTTCCTATCATCATGCCATAGTGATATATGTGTACCCATGTTTACAGCAGCACATTTTGTATTAGTCAAATCTTATAAATAGCCCAAATTCCCATCAACTGAGTAATGAGTAAAAAAGATGTGGTATTTTTATACAATGGAGTATTATTCAGCTATAAATAAGGTTAAACTTCAGGTTTTTATAGGTAAATGGATGCAACTTGAGATCATATTCAAAAGTGGAATAAATCACACTCACATATGTAAATATCATATGTCTCCCTAGTATAAAAAAACCTGAAAGAGTAATAAGTTCCAAAATACATAATAGATATTGTGAAACTGAAAGGGAAAGAAAGTGCACAAAATGAAAGAACAACTGGAATAAGGAAAAGGAGAAAAGAAAAGGGAAATATCATATATATATATATATATATATATATATATATATATGTATACATAAATATGTGTGTATGTATATATTCCCAAGATAGCTATACTACTAATCTCTGTAAGTTCAGTAAAAAGAAGTTTACATTTTCATTATCTGATTATTTGATCATTTTTCATGCCTAAATCTTGTAATCTGAACAACTACTTTTAAAATAACAATATGCAATATATTAAGTAGTACTCATTTCCTACTTTTTTTGAAATTCTGTAGCACTTTCATACTTTTTTGCTTTGTCTTTAAAATAAAAATAAACAAGTAATGGAGGAAGCAGCACACATACAAAGATAAACATTACCATTCCAAAAGGTACAAACAAGGAATACAGAGGAATAATACCAAGCAAGTTCAAAATGCAGCAAGGCAAACATTAAATCCTGGAGTTCTACATGCAGCATCTGAAGAAATCTGATTGCTTCAAAAGGCTTGAGTGACTCTGCCTCCATGGCACTTCTGGTGGTTTTAGCCCTCATAGCTTTTTTCTTGAGCTGGATTTGATCCTTCCCTGCAGGTTTCCTTAGACAATCCATGCTCCTGGCTTTTCCAAACTTCTGGGTTCTCCATGGCACTTTTGGGTTCACACTTACAGCTTCACACTTTACTCTCTCATGGGAACATTGACTGTTCTCCCAGGCCTTCTGAAATTAGGGTGGAAGTCTTTTATACCTCAGAACTTTTGCATTCTGTATGTACCTATAACCAGCACCATGTGGATGATGCTGAGATCTGCTGCCAGTAGCTAGGTTTTCTTCTTTCCTGGATGTAGGGATCAAGTGCATGAATTGCTGGGCACTCCAATCCTGAATTTGAGGAGCAAATTTTCTATGGTGCCACCATTCTAGAACCTGATATGGCTTCCACCATTTTGGAAACTCATGTGGCCACTGCTACCATTCTGAAACATGATGCTCTGTGGCTTTCTCCTCAAAGCAAAGTCTTTCACTTTTTCAGTTTTGATGTTGCAAAACATGAGGTTGCAAAACTCACTGCTTCTTGTGATGCCCTGAGACCATCTTTTGTATTCTAATGTTCCTTCTCTACATCAAAGATCTCAGCTCTATCTTTGTACTTCATAGCTTTACTGGAGCTTTTTACCTGGCCAAACTCACAATGTTTTACATCATTCTTCTGGGATTATTGCTTTTGATTCATAATATACATCTGGCTAAAAGCGCCCAAAAGTAGCCATGCTATTGCCTCAACATTAAACTTTCTTGAAATTTTCACCAGATTAGTTAGTCCACCACCTTCAATCTCAGTCTCAGGAAAATCTCTGGTCATAAGCAAGAGGCAGACAAACTTTCTGCCAAGCCATAACACACATCATTTGGAGTCCCACAAACAATGCAGTCCTTCTTTCCAGCAAAATCTTCCCAAGCCTGGTCTTTACTGGCAGGATTTCTATCCACCTTCTGGCCTCCTGAGCTCTGATCAGAATCTCATACAGAATACCCTAAAGTATTCCAGCTCTACCACTTCAGGTAACATCTTTGAACATTTCCAACTCTTCCCATAAGCCATTCCCAAAGACTCATGAACCAAATGATCAGGTACAATCACAGCAATGACCCCACTCAACTGATACCAAATTCTGTCTTGGTTACTTTTCTCTCTTTGCTGGGAAAAAATACACAACACCCAAAATGAAAGAAGGCAATGTTCATTTGGCTCACAGTTTGTGGAGGTTTCAGTCCATAATCAGCTGGCTCCAAGGCAAAAGTTGCACAGGAAAGAGGGCAAAAATTCATGACAGCAGACAATAGCATAAGCAATAAGAGCAAAAGGGTAGGAGCAAGGACAGGGACAGAAGACTGTTTCTGTCCCTTATATTGTATGTAGGTCCTTTGGTGTAGGACTCACACCTGTCTCTCAGCATTGGACCATGAGTCATCCACAAGCTCTAGAAGCCTACCTCTAATGACTGCATGCAGATGTAGGGGGACATTCAGACTCAAACTATAACAGTTGGCATCCTAGGAGTACATAAGACAGTATATGAATGGTTTTCTGATAAAAAGCTCTAGTCTGACCACTTTCTCTTTCTCTTATGTACCCTCCTGACCTTCTGTCTTTCAACATGGGATGGTACAGAAAGAAGGCCTTCACTAGCTGCCATCCCCTCAACCTTGACTTCTTCAGCCTTTAGAACTTTAAGAAACATATTACCTCATCTCATGAATTCTGTGGCAGATCCACAAAAATTGACTAAGAAACTTGTAAAGCTTTATATTTTTTTTGTACTTAAATGTGAGCATTAATGCCTACTTTGTAAGAACTTGGAGGATGGAAGAAAATTAAATTTGTAAAACTGTTAGTACAATATGTAGCATTAACTAACTGCTCCAAATCTAGTTATCATGATGAATCATACCTGATTCAGCCTGTGAAGAAAGTTGCATTTATTGTGACTTGAACATGTAGCTATTGGGCCGAAGTTTCTATTTCCTTTTCTATATAATGAAAATAATAACATGAAATCTTCCAGCTTCTGGAGAATCAGCACTTTACATGACATATTACATGTAAAGTGTCTGGCAGAGAGAAGAGCTTGATTGTAAGCTAATCACAAAGTGTTAACAGTGATAGCATTCAATCAAATTTGACTATAATAATAATTATTATCAATGTTATCTGTTCAAAATGACTTTTTCTATTATCAGACATATTTATTTTTTTGTTCATATGTGATTTTAATATATTGGCTGTCTGAGTTAAACAGTCCTGGTCTCCAAGGCCGCTAGAATAAAACATTAGCGTTCTAGACATTTGCATGTGTTTCATCTTCTATGGATCCCTGCATTTGACTACATCTCCAGTATCTTAATTTCCATTTACTAAGAAACTGAGTGGAACATGGAACTTTTGCCACTTAAAATCTATTTGTTTTCACTTGGGCTTACAATAATGATGTTGCCTTGGCACAAACTTCCTCCTTTTGTTGGCGTCTCCTTACAGAGTGTTCAGCAGATCCATGATAATTTGGTTTTGTGCTCTACTTCTTTGATTTAAACAGCTGTACCAATAACTGTGGGTTTTATTTCCTTACTAGGCTCATGCACCTTCTGGAATACTAGATATCTGTGAAATAGGCTTTACAAAGTACCTTATTAGGTATCTAGCTGATACACCGCTTAGACAAGAACAGTCTGGCTCAGTGGCTTATGAATGCTTTAATTTCCTTAGCTGAATGCTGCAGCCACCAACAGATCTGCTATCTCCCTGCATAGCAGTGATCTGGAAACCACCTCTGGCAGCAGTGCTTTGCTGATCCTTCATCTAGCACGCAGTCTCACAAGGTACCTTGGTATATGATTCATTCACTCATATAAGCTAAGTCAAGTTTTTAAGTTCAGACCACTTCCCCTGACCTTCACTTATCCTACTCCAATCAACGAATGAAAGTAAATACATCCGGGTCAATATTTTTCAAGCTAGGGCTCTTTGGAGGTAGCAGTGAGTCAGTCTAAGTGGGTGGAAGAGGTTGTTCCTTGGCCTCTATGTGATCTTCCTCTGTTGTAGGAAAAATAGTTTATTTTTGGTGGTATAGTATTTGGTTGCTATCTAAAATCTCATTTTTAAAGAACATTCTTGGGTACATTCATGTATTTATATTTGGAAGCAATTCTTTAGGGTAATTGCTCAGACTCTGTTCTACAGATTCTCTCCTCTAATTTTTCCTTTTGTACTGTTAGAGTAACCCTAAGGAATTCTCCATAGCTATTTACTGTATTGATTCCAAGAGAGAGTTGCGGTTGAGAAGTGGCATTTGTGAAACAAGGGAAAATGTTCCTTGTCTTATTATTCCCATCATTGCCCTTCTAAGAAATTCCTATTGTATGCAGCCTAATCCAATGATTTTAGAATTTTAATGGGTGCACAAATCACTTGACTATTTTATTAAAAGCTGAAGATTCTGATCTAGCAGGTAGGCATTTCTAATAAGATCTTTGGTAGTGCTGATGCTGGTGGGCTATGGCTCGTCCTTGAGGTAGAGAAGGTCTAAGTAAATACAGTGTGGTTGGTGTAATGAACCTAGCCTTAAAGATGGAATCTCACATATTCCATTGTTAATCCAGATGTGACTCCCATGTGGAAATTCAGAGGTCACCTAGAGAGTCTTTCCCTTCTCCCTACCCTGTCAGGCCAGCATCTACCCACAGTAGAAGATCACCATGATGTCAAACACCTGGGTTGTCTCTCTTATAATTGGAGGAAGGTGATAAGGACTCTTATTGAACACCTACGATATGAGAGTCCTGTGCTAGGCACTTCACATTCAATATCACATCAAATAGTCAACATTTTTGTGAAGCCCAGGATCAATAGCCATCTCTTATTTGAGGAAACTAAAGTGATTGGACTTCTTCTAAAAAAAAGCTTTAACAGTTATCTTAGGGACTTTTTAATGATTACTGTTCAGTTTTTAGTTTCTTGAATATATATTTTTCTCATCCATTCCTGTGAGCGTTCCAGATCTCATAGCTAGATTATGAACTAGTAAGCAGTGAAGCAAGAAAAACATGATATGTGTTTACTCATTCCCCTGTGTTGTCATTTATATTTGCCAAAACATTAGATCCTATCTAGAAAGAGTAATGGATGTTTCAAAAAATGTGGCACTGGCATGATGTCGTGGAGTGATTTTCAAGTTTAAGCTTGAAAATCATGCGGAGAATTTATTAATTCTGTTTTGCGAATAAACATGGAGCGGACCTTGGAAATACAGTTTGTAGCAGTGGTCAGGTTTTTCTTATATGAATGGCCACAGAATGACAATTTGAGAAATTCCAGTATATCCAAAGTAACCCCGGATTAGGAATTAGGACACCCAGAGAAGAGAAGTGGTCACATGGTCTTCACCTGACAAGGCCTGTTCCTGCTTTCATTCCCCCATAATCAAAGGAGATAGCATTGGACCCCAAGCGTTAGGTCACTAGATTCATCTGGAGAGTAACTGGAAGTATAAATGCTTGGGCCTTGTCCTTAGAATTCAGATTCTGAATCTGACAGCTGAACATCTGTTTCTTTTCTAAGCTTCACAGGTGATTCGAAATCATAGTTAGGAGTTTGGAACACCCGGGTTTTGAGATTTACAAACTAGGGTGCCCCATGAGATAGCTCAAGATCCATTGAAAGAATACAAGCTCATATCTCTCTATCAATTTTCCCAGGCCATGTGGTTATAGACTTCTTTCAGGATGTATTCAGTATTACTCAGCACAGAGATTTGTGCATCTCTGGTCCTCCTGGAAGCAGCCAAAGTAAACAAACACTGGTTCTCATTACCTGTGTTTGATATCAGTGTTACTGACATTGGGCTTTTTATATGCTGTCATTTAAGTTTGACAACACCTTTTCCAGGAAATTATTGTTCGTGTTTTACAACTGAGGAATTCAGCCTCCAAGGGATTAAGATATCTTTAGAAAATTTTATCACTGAGCTGAGGTTTGAGCCCATGTCAATGGAGCCCTGAAAACCCACTTTTAAAAAAATAAATTCTCAGAACCAGTTGCCTCTCTGGGTTCTTTGTCTACTTCATCTTCTTAATATAGACCTTCCAAAGAAGATGTCTTTGTCTCATCCTATTATTGCGTATGAGACCTTTTGCTTACATGGGAATGAAGAAGTCTTCAGTGAGTGTCACACTTTCAAAACAATTTATTCATCCAGCCTTGAGTGATAGACTCTATGGATTCATCCCGCACCCCTAGAGCATCTATGGATGGCAGAGGCATGGTCTGTGATTTGCTAAAATAGCATGTAAAAATTGTATGGTGTATTAATGTGAATTTTTCCTGGTGAAAAATTACACGTTTTTCATCAGGTTTTCAAAACTTTATGACCTTTAGAAACTCAAACCACAATAAACTCTTGAAATCTGATATTCCAAATGAGAGCTATTTTGTTCTCTTGAGGGCTTTTAACATGCGATACTGAAATCATCTTTTTGCTCCTTTTCTATCCCAGAGATCAGAGACAATGTGCTGGACAGAGGCGAGGATTAGGCCTTTATGTCCTTCAGAAATGCTCATGGGTACTGACACACGAGCAGATTAAGATTAAGATTCATCTGAGATTAAGGCAGAACAGTCTGGGCTTCAAGGGCAGTAAGAATAGAATGAAGAAATTGTCTCAGTGAGGTCATCGCAAAGCATATGAACAGGGTGAGACTTTTTCAAATGTCTTGGGGAAACAATCTCCTGGGATGACTCAGAAAAACAATGTTGTGAAACTATCATTATTTTCCTATCTCTCTTTGCCACTATCTTCACCAAATTAGGTTTGATCCTACGAACTTTCCAACTTTCATTTCGGCAGCCCTACTTACAGGTGCTTACTGTGTAACTCAAGTCCGTCCTACATCTATCTATTATTCAGATTTTTGAAAAATTGTTGCAGTGTCACTTCTGTCCTCAGAATCCTTTAATGACTCTCCATTATATACAGAAGGCAAAAAGTTTTCCACCTCTGCTACATATTAAGTTTAGCTTAAGCTTAAAATTTAGTGTAAGTTCTTCCATGACCTGGCCTGAGCCAATCATCCTGCTACATTTTTCATAATCATCACACAATATGACATTTCGGCCATATCAAAACAATTGTTGAAAGAAAACTCTATGAACGATATTAGGGTTCACCTGAGAAATACAATCCGTCGGATGCATATATACTGCGGTAAGTTTTTAGATTAGGAATCTGACATATCATGGAATTGGCAAGTCTCATTGGCCAGGATAGGAGGCAAAAAGACCCAAGGAAGTGGTGTCTCTCTGCTAGACCAAAGGCAGTCAGGAATCAGAATTCCCTCTTTCTCTTGAAGAACTTCAACTGATTAGAGGAGAGCAAACCAGTTAGCTTATGCTCTAATGATTTAAGTGTTAATCACATCTAAAACTGTGTTATAATGTGTAGCCCAGTATTTGACAAAATATCTAAGTACAATGGCGTAGTCAAACTGACACAGAAAATAAGATGTACACCATGCCTGGTGATATATGCTCCTAATACTGGTGCTTTGGGAGGCTGAGACAGAAGGACTGCAAATTTGAACCCAGTCTTGGAAACTTAGTGAGTTAATGAGACCTTGTCCCCCCCCCCAAAAAAAAATTAAGAAAGGCTGGGTGTGCAAATCAATGTGAGGAGCTGGGTTCCATTCCCAGTGCCCCCCACCCAAATAAATCAAATAAATAAATAAATAAATTTTAGTTATGACTTGAAGTTCCTGAAATAATTTTACCATTTTTAAATATATTTTTAGACTGTTCAGCTGCATCATATTTTCCCCCATCTCAAAATTAAAATAGGTCAGGGTTTGTGGTTCTGAATAAAGGGCCTAGGCTCAATCTTCAGTACCACAGAAAACAAAAACAAACAAGACCATATTTCCTTTTATTGTTTTCCCTGACACTCTGTATCCATAGCAACCCTACTGTTGGCTCCAGATTGCCTTGTGTGGAACTATATTGTGTACATTTGGGCTTCCTCCTTGGGCCTTAGGCAGGTGTTTCTGAACTAAATGTGTGCTTCTTCACATTGTTCATTACAAGTGCATTGCATTCCTTTGACTACCTGGTGGAAATCTTGGCTCAGAACTTACTTACAGTGCAACCTCGGATGAGTTACTTATATTTTCTCAGTTTTGTCACTTTAGATCTGGCATGATGAAACATCTCACTCAGTGATTGAGCTAGATAAATGCATTAATATTTATTACAGATCAAGAACAGTGGCTGACCTGTAAGAAGCCCTCAGTAAACACTAACTGAAAGTATTATTATCATTGGTCTCTACTTGCACATGTCGAGTGGAGAATGATGCTATGCTTGCCTAGGAGTTAGTGAACCCTACCCCTAAAGATCTTGGGGATTTTACACCTGTTTTTCTCCAGGTGTTCTCTGTAATTCTCTGTAGAGAGAGAGAGACATCATGTATATTTTAGAAAGTAGGTGGATTATTTTCAGATATGGCAGGTGAGCCACTGTAAATTGGGGGGGGGTCATTTAAGAGGGCTTAAACTTGGCATTTAGGAGATGTCAATAACATTTGTTCATTCACCATTCATTCATTAATTAAATACCGTTAGAGTACCAGGTGTCTTGTGAGCCACACAGAGATCAATCAAGCACAGGTATTCTTTGTTTCCCATCACTAGATCTTAACAGAACAAGATCTCTGGCCTCTTTAACCCCTTAGTTCTAATAAGACTGGGGCAGAGACTGTGAAAAGGGAGAAGACATGTGTGGTGTTTATTCATCTGTTGGAGAAAATAACTCATTGGTGTTCTACATATTTTAGGCTACACTTCTGCAAGCGACAATTTTCATAAAGAAAAATATTTTAAAAGTAAAGTTTCTTTTTTGCTATTTTCAAGCAGCTTACTTTGACATGATTCCAAAGTTACAAAAATGTTGCAAGAAGAATGTAAAGGATGTTTATATAGCATCACTTAGATTAGCCAATTATTTATTTTTGCCATACTTCCTTCTTTGTAGCACATAGTTTCTTCTGATCCATATAAAAGTTCTATGTTTTGCCCTTTTGAACCCTAAATACCTGGTCATGTTGTAAGGAGAGTTTCCAAATACTCAGAGTCTTGAAAAGTTAAGAAAACAAGTTCATGAATTAAGGTAAAAGAGAGGAAAACAAATTGTTCCCCAAAAGAAAATGTAAAATCTGGTTTAGATTAAAGTGCACTCAGTAGCTGTGTGACTATATATTTGGAAACACTGAAGATTAAGAGAATAAAGGGAATTGAGTTACCAACCTTAACAAAGAGAACTGAGGAAATTGGTGCCCCAGGCCATAAACCTCACTGTGACCATGAGTATGTTTGAGTCCTTCCTCCACTCCAAGATTTATAGTAGCCCTTCCTTGCTGTCTCCAGAGAGTATACCCATGTAAATACCACAAAAATAAGAATTCAAAATAATTTATGAAGGAAAATGGCAAAGTTGACCTTTAAGCCGTTAGGTAAACTAAAGAGCTCCTGAAGCAAATTAAATAGAAGCACCTCTAGGGCTGTTTCCACCCAATTTACAGCTACATATGCTTTCTGCTAATGTGCTCCATGAGAGCATGTTACGACACCTATTAAAGAGGGACCTAAAGTAATTCTTTTAAATTGGATGTAATGGTCTTTTAAAAAAGACTCGTAGTTTTTAAAGACAAAGGTGTGTTGGAGACCAGGCTTCCAACGCTCTTTCATTCTTCACCACTTTTGTTGTTTTAAGCAGCTTCATTTAGCGGAGAGAAAAAAGGCAGAGGGGATGTTGGTTGCATGATTATACTTATACAGAGCCCATCATGTTGTCTTGAATATTAAAGGTGAAATCATATATGTGAAGCTTTTAGCACAGGAATTGGAGCACCAATATCAAACAGTAAATGATATTTTTTTTTCTTTTTACCTATGCAAACTATGAGAAAAAATAAAATAGAATCTATTTTCTGCAGACCTTAATGGTGCAAAAGTGGGCCACAAGACAAATGTTATATTAAGAATGACTTGAAAATTAGAATCCTAAGAGAAAACTTACTTGTTTGTGTTTAAAGAAAAATATTAAATGCAGAAGTGGAAATAAATTTTAAGGAAAGGGGGCTGGGGGTTTAGCTCAGCAGTGTAAGTGCCTTTTTGGCAAATGTGAGGCTGTGAGTTCGATCCCTATCACCCCCCCCACCACCAAAAAAAAAAAAAAGGAAAAGCAGAGTTAGTTAAACTTTCAATTGTGGTGTCACAGGTAGGCATGAAACTCTTCACAAATTCCCCAAAATTCTGTATGTCTAGTCCCCAATTCAGTGTGTTACACGTAGTAAATGTTCAGTAAGAACTAATAGAAAATTATTACTGGATTCACAGATGGTTTTGATAAAAACTGAAGCTGAATAGAGCAGGCAAATGGAATGCCATGCTGGAAACAGGATTTAGATGTGGAGCCAGGAAAGCAGGAGGCCATGGGAGTTACAGAGATAACTGATTTGTAGCACACTTTCTTCCCACTTATCTGTGATCTAATGACTTGTTCTCATCAGTTTACCATTCCCAAGCTTTTACTCTGTGTTAGGCACTCACTGCCTAGTAGGGTTAGATTTACTGGATTTGTGGAAAGGGCTTAGATGAGCACCAAAGTTTGGCTTGCCCTTAATGAGGGCTATGCAAATTTTACTATAATACATTGTTGTCTTATGATGTCTTAAGTTTTTCAAAATGCAAGAAATAACAACATAGGAAGATAAAAGGAAAATGATACAAACTATTTAAATGCTAACTGCTGTTAATAAGTTTTGTAGCAAATGCTATTGAAAATCTATAGCTCTTTTTCTTTCTTTTACTGCACACACACACACACACACACACACACCATAGAATTTGCTTAAATGTGATCACGTTATGTGTGCCTCCTTCATCTGCATTTTATACATTGCAAGATGTTATCTTTCCAGGGCAATAAAAGTAGGATTATACCTTTCTTATAGTGGGTACTCCATATTTGTTCTTAAAACAGTCAGTGCTTTCAGATGTTTAGGTATGTATTTTTAAATTTTCTAAAGAACACTATGATGAATATCTTTGTATAGACAGTTTAGAACTTGTCGGTGAATTACCACTAAATTGATTTCTAGAAGAAAGCTTGCTATGTCATTATTCCCTTTTCTTAACAAAGTTTTCTATTTACTATACTTTCCTTTAAAGAAAACAGGACCTTTATTTAGAACCACTGTAGAATTTGACATATTTGGGACACATTCAATTTCATCATCTTTTACTGCATGATTTTCAAAAATTTTGTATCTGCTTTTTAACATAAAAATCAACAAATTTTTTCATAACATAAATGGTAATTAGCATGATGTAATAATTTTTATATTGAAAACAAGAAAAATAGAATAAAATAAAACATTTTCATATAAGGCTAATTGAGTTACAATAGTTAATGTTTTCAAATTTTTAGCTTCATTGTAGTTACTCAGAGTATAAGACCTGGGCATAAAATAATCTCCAAACAATATTAGCACAAATCTTTCTTTTCAATGAACTAAGAAAAGTTAACTGTATAACTGTCTTAACTATCTTGGTATAGGGATGTATTTTGTCCCTTTTCTGTTTCTTCCATCCTCCATCACCTACTAGTTTTTTTTTTCTATTTTGAATAGTTTCTTCTCAATTCACAATATCTATTCTTTTTTTTTACCGGTACTAGGAATCAAACTCAGGACTGCCTACTCAGTGCTTATGTCGCTGAGCTAAATCCACAATATCTATTCTATATATTGTATCTTGTTTACTCATTCAGCTTTGCACATCAGTGTGACAATTTGATTTTTACACACATGACTCTGATATTTCACCTATAAGTATGGTATCAAGTTTCATCCATTTATCTATAAAAATCTCCCATTTATCATTATTTATGGCTGAGTAGTACTCCATTTATGTATGCATGTATGTATTATGCATTTTTCATCTATTCTTTGGGTGATTGGCATTTGATTTTTTCCAAAATTTAGCTATTACAAATTGTGCTGCTATAAACATAGGTTTACATATATTGCTGTGATGTATGCTTCTTCTGGGGAGTGAAAAAAAAGGAGAATATTTGGGTTGAATAGGATCTCTAATCCTAGCTTTTTAAGGAATCTGCACACTGATTTTCATGAGGTTGCACCAGTCTATAGTGTCTTTAACAGTGGAAAAGAGTCTCTTTTTCCCCACAGCCAAGCCAAGATTTGTTATTGGTTGATTTCTTGATAATTACTACTCTTTCTGGGCTGAGAAGGAAGTGTTGTCTTAATTTGCATCTCTTGAATGACCAATGATGTTGAACATTTTTAAAGTATTTATTTGTCATTTGTATTTCTTCACCTAAGAAGTGTGAGTTCATCTCAGATGATCATTTTTGGATTGGATCTTTGAATTTGTTGCCCCTGATTTTTTTTTTTCAATTCTTCATATGTTTTAGACATAAACCTTTTGTCTGAGTGACAACTGACTATAATTTTTTTTCTACTCTGTGGGTTGTGTTTTCACTGTTTTTTTTTTAAACAGATAGAGATCCCATTTGTTGATTCTTTGTAGTATTCCCCATGCAGTTTGGGTCTTGTCCATGAAGTCTCTACCTACAAGTCTTCAAGATTATGTTCTATTTTCTATTCTAGTACAGTTAGTGTTTTTGTCTTAGTATTTAGATCTTTGACACATTTTTATTTTAGTTTAGTGCCTGATGATATCCATGGTTGTAGTCTGAGTCTTTAGCATCTGGAAAACCAGTTTTTTCAGCACCATTTGTTAAAAACTTTTTCTTCCAGTGAACATGTTTGGATCCTTTGTCAAAGATAAGGTGCCTGACTATTTAGAGTTGCATCTACATCTTCCATTCTGTGCACTGACCCTGTCTATTTTTTTCCAGTACCATGCAGTTTTTATCATAATAGATGTGTAGTACAATTTCAGGTCAAGCATTGTGATATCTCTGGACTAGTCTTTGTTGTCCAGTATTACTTTTGCAATTCCTGAAATTTAAATGAATTTTAGGAATTCTTTCTCTAGTTATATGAGGTATGCTAATATTATTTTGCTTGAGCTTGCATTAAATGTGTGTAAAACTTTTGGAAAATGGCTTTACTTCTAAAACTGTTGTTTAGATTTAATGTAATCCCAATCAAGAAATTTTTACATTTTGATGTTTCTTTCATTTTTCTTCAACATATAGCATAGAACATCTCAATTTATTTTGTTTTCAGAGAAATTTACCAGTTATCCCTTGATATTGGGGAAAGATGGTTGTTTTATGTAGAATGATTTCAGAAAACAGAAAGAGTAAAGTTATAAATAAATGCAATGAACAGTTTTATGCTTCACTCTTTTTGTTGTATAGTCTTGAATTATCCAAAATTATTTCAAACCTTATCCAAAAGCTCCTCTTACATGATTTCCTCTATGTGTTTATTAAATTATTCAGGTGAAAACATGATCAAATTCTAAACAAAACATTGATAAAATGATTCAGGTGAAACAGAAATGTTTCCTACTCTTTCATGAAAGCTCAGTCTTAGTTTTCTTCCCCACAATTCTGCCTAATACATATTATAGTCAATGATGATAAGATGTTTATGAAATATACTGAAATAACTTCAAATACTGTAAACCTGGGGAATAAATCATTTAAAATCATATTTAAAATCATAATATAATGAGGGCTGATCCAATAGAAGGTACAGATATTAAAGGCAAAATAACTTCTGACTTACTAGTAGAGACAAGGAAGAAGCTTTGCACCACACCATAGCTCTGCTGACATCTCTCCAGAGGGATGATAACTGTTAAAATGGTTATGACAGAATCTCCTATTTGAATTACAAAGAATATAAGCTACATCAACTCCTGTTCCTACTCTCTGTTACTAGTGTTTTATTATTATCAATAATAGCTGCTGTGGATTGAATCAGGTCCGCACCCCAGTTAACATGTGGAAGTCCTAGTCCTCATGTGTTGTGGCTGGGGCTTTGGGAGATGGTTAGTTTTAGACGAGATCATTATGGTAAGCCTTCAATATGGCATTGGAGTCCTAATAAGGGACATTAGAGAACCTACACTCTCGTTCTCTTTCCTCTGTGTCCTCTGACACAGTAAGGTAACCATGAGCAACACAGGGGGATAAACGTGGCCAGAGCATGCTGGCCCTTTGATCTCAGCCTCCTGTTCTCCAGAACTCTGAGAAAACAAACTTGTTCCTTAAGCCAGGCAACGTTCAGTACCTGTATGACCAGTCGACAATAGCAGCATTTTAATTTCCAGTCCCAGCGTCATCAGTTTTCTCCTTTATTATCTGTTGCTCACCATCTGATTTTCTCCATTTTCATCCTACGGTTTGCATTTCTCCTTTTCTCTCACTCCTGTTGTCATACTTTTATATCACTTTCATCTTCTTTAATCACTCACTCCTGCCATTCAATTCCTTATTTTCATTGTTTTGCTTTCCCTTTCTCACATTTCTGTGTACTATTTCTATCTTTCATCAGTACTCTGTTCCTCAGGATTTAATTACTTACTATAGAAATCTATTCTCTTCCCTGGATCATTGTCCTTGTTCTGCACTCCTTTTTACCCTCCCCATTTTTCTTTGATCTTTTCCTGTTTCCAAATTTCCTTTCTTCATGCATACCCTATTTTACTTTTCATAATCTATGTCCTCATTCCTGTCCTTCTCTTCTGTCGCTTGTGTTACCCTGAAGACATATGGTGAGTAGACAGCCCTGGGAGGGAACAGCTCTTACAGGGCCTGGACTCTCCTCCCTGCTTGGTTTTCTTTGTATAGAGGTGACTGCATTGGGAACTTATTTTGCTTTTGTTTCATTAAGCTCTGCTGACATCTCTCCAGAGGGATGATAACAGGCACAAGTGTGGACACGGAAGAGGGTACAGAAAATCATGGATAGAATAAGTCCAAGATTTAACCACATCAGTGTTGTATTCATGTTATTATTCATATTTTCTTAGGTTTATTGTGTCATAATCTTCCAATAATGCTGTTAAATTATGATCTCATCAGTGGATTGACCCACCGCAGTTACCTTTCTCATGAATCAGTCTCCTTCCCAAAGGCCCTATTCTGAACACCTGAACAGTTTGGGTACATTTTACATTTAAATCACACATTCACATAGTATTATGTTACAATTCTTTTGAAGACCTACAAGTATGGTTGAACATAAACATATACATTTCTTTCATGTTAATAGTAATCATCACTGTCTCAGGTATCTCTTTTTCAACCTTTGCTATGTAGCATTGAGAATCCCCAAACTGAAAAAGTATGTTAAGATGTATAAGGATAAATTAAACAGAAAGTTTTGGAAGAACTAAGATTCAACTAACATAGTCAAGAAACCTAAGGCCTTTTCTTTTACTTTTAACAAATATATTTTCCAATGATATTTAAATCTCCAAAGAGCATGGGACTGACTTTGAAGGACTATCCTGTCCTTCAAAAACCAAATGTCCTTTTTTCAAGCCAGTCCTTTTCGGTCAGCTTACACAAAACTACAGATGGTATTTTACTGAATATGCTTTTAGCCTTAAGATTATTGTATCAATAAATTGAAGCATTATCATTTGCCCAGTTTTGCCCCATAGAAATTTCAGTTCTTTTGACTTCAACATTTGAATGCTAAGAAAGCACATTTAAATTAGTAATATGTTGTTTAGAACTATAGGTAGTAGTTTTATCTTCTAATTAGAAGTAAAGATATCTGCATTTCAAGAACACCCAGCTAATTAACCATAGTGTAGGTAGAATTCCATATATTGTCTTTTAAATGTTAGCAGTAATGATGATACTGATGATGAAGTTAATGATTAAATTTTTCAGTTCTTACCATTTTTTAGGACTTTTGCAACCATGTTACATTGTAAGAAACCACTTTCTCTTTCTAAGAAACTTCTAATGGTGAAGGGTTAGTGTTTGAGAAAAAATAACCAACATAAGCCAATGCAAACCTATGGTTTACTATGGTTTTACTTACATAAACATACAGTTCATGGGCCAAAGAACACACATGGTCAGAGACTTCAAGTCATCAAAGTAAAGATGTTTAATTAATTCTCAGTGAACAATAGCAAAGATTAGAGGGAAGGAATATCACTGTGCAATAATAGGGAGGTCATATGAATTTGAAATAGCTAAATCCTACTTAATGAAATATAATATGATTGCTCTATACTGGGAGTGTAATGGAAATCTTGAAGGAAAAGAAATACTAATTGGCAAACTCATCACCACTGGGTGGTACTGTAATTCCAGTCCAGATTTGTGAGAGATAAACCTGTGTTAGGATGATCAAAAGAGGAAATCTTCAAAAGGATATTTATAACTTAGTGTTTATAACTCAAACTATAAATCTATTTTCATTACACTAATATGTGAAAAGGAATTGCAACAGTACCTCAAATTGAATAATGCATATTTATTACAGTGGTGGATGATGATTGTGATGATGGAATTAAAAACCTGTTGTGTACTGTCCTTCATACATTTTCTTTCTCTTGGTTTAACACAGCAACACCTTCTCCAGAATGACACAGACTGCTTATATCCTAATGAGGAGACAAGGTCATTTTTAGATTGCAAATACCTTGACCAAGAGACAAAAAGGAACAATTCTGTCAGTGCTTGACATGCTTAGTAATATAATTTTCTCTAAAGTATTAAATGTAAGTTTCAAAGACATTTAAGGAAATTAAGGAGATATATACAAGAAATATTTGGTTTTCTTCCACTGTATCTTATACTAGCTGCCAAATATATATTTGTACTTGACAATAGCTTATCCTTATAGGGACAAAGATTGGGAGAGAAGTTGCTTCTTATAATATCCATAAAAATATGCACTCAAATGATCAAAACTGAGAATACTTTCTGTGTGTAGCTACACAACAGGTACTTTCAATCATTTGTTCCTGCAGAGTAAAGCTTAATAATTGTGAAATGTTTATTGCTAATCAAATGAAGTAGTAAATATCCAAAGCGTTAAGCCCAAAATCTTTGCCACTGACTTAACCCCATAAATCAAAAAAGAAAAAAAAAGTTTTAAAAAGCTTAAGAACTAAGACCACCACACTACATGAAATAAGCCACACCCTGAAAGCTAAATATTGCACATTTTCTCTTATATGAGAAGACAAAGCTATAAATAAATAAAAGAATAAAATAGAGAAGAGAAGATAGGAAACTGGAAGGTAAATCTTGGAGATGAGGAAGCTGATCAGAGGTAAGGGGAAGAGAGAGAGAGGGATGGATAAAGTTGCTGACGATGACCAAGAGACGCATAGGTGAAGGGGAAGCAAAAAGGGTTAAGGGCACAGAATTTGCCTGTCAAGTCCAAGCGCAAATACAAGGTTTGGAGTTTAATTTCTGGTGCCCAAAAACAAACAACAAACCTCAAAACAAACAAACAAAAAACTTTTTAAAAAGATTAAGATGCAGCATATATATATATATATATATATATATATATATATATATATAATTCCCTTGATTCATTATGTATAGCAAACAAATACTAATAAAAAAGATGTGTAGGATGAATGTGCCAATTCCCCAAAGAGAGTTCATCCCTGTATACTGTATTGCAAACATATACTTTATTGTCAAGGAAAAACAAAAAGGACGAGTAGGAAATCTGTTTTTCAGAGTTTTCTCTTTGTACTGCTCTCTATGGTGACCAGTGACAATGGTAGATACTACATATTTTTTTAAAAAGCTGGAAGAAAAGAATGCTGACTGTGGTACTACAAAAATGATAAATGCTGAAGAACATAGATATACTGATCCTCTTAGGACATTACACAGTGTATACATGTGTTAAACATCACATCATATACCATAATTACGTAAAAGTTTTGTCCCTGTAGTTTGTACTCAGATGTCCCCTCAAAGTCTCATGTGGTCATGGGGGCAGGATTCTAGGGTTTTTGAATGATTCATGGTCTAATGCTGGGATTACGAGTGTAAGTGCTACACCAAAGTGAATGTGGTCTACATACAGTAGAAGGGACAGAATGAAGCTTCCTGGTGATCCCTCCTTTTTGCTCTGGTTGTTTTTGCTGTTTTGTGCCACCACAAATTGTTGCCCTCTGCCATGAGTCCCCTGCCTTGGAACTAGCCAAGTATCAACTGAAATATCCACAAATTGTAAGCTATATGAATCTGTCCTTCCCTAATCTTGGACATCAGGTATTTTGTCTCAGCAATGAGTGAAAAGTAACCAAGACACAAGTCAATTAAAAAATAAGTGAAATGAAGAAAAAAAGTAAAAACATGCAGTGGAGAAAAATTTATTTTTCCCTTAATTAAAAGGATAAAAATTTAAAAAGTAGATAATAAAAAGGGATTGAGATAAAAAAGTGGGCATAACAACAAAACAGTGCAGGACAAAACATAGCGATTTAAGCCAAATAGTGTTTCACCACAGGATAATCTCGACATAATAGTAGTTACCATAGTGTCTCTTCCCTTAAAATCTTTGGGTATAGTTCTCTAAAAGATATAACTGCATATATATTTAAGTGTAGAAGATAGATAACCATATTACTGAGTTTTGTTGGATCACTGAACAAAACTGTTTGCAGTCTCACTGTTTGAAAGTCCCCTCTATATGCTTTAATTTTGTAACTTCAACAACTATTTCTAAGATGACAATATATAATTAACTAGTGATTTCCTACTGTTTATTTTTTCTGAAATTCTGTATAACTTGTACCCTTTTTCTTTTTTCTCCTTAAATAAAATGAAAAAAGAAAAATTAATAAATAAAGGAGAACTTGTTTTGAAGGAGAAAAATTTCTTCCAAATCCCTATAATTATATATTTGGGATTTAAGCCAATGATCATAGCATCATACGATCTCTTCTTCACAAGTATGTCTAATTAGAAAGAAATTCCAGTCTCCTAGAATGTCTGAGCTGGCAGCCAATGATGATTAACCAGATTTGAGAGTGTAGTGCCCCTATCTCAAGCTCACTGTTAGTAAATAACAAAGCACAAACAAAGGACACAGATCTTTATTTCTCAAGGCCAGGGCCAAGAATGGAGCAGATTGCATATAATTTCTCTCCTCTCCCAACTCCCTATCTTTGGCAGAAATCATTTCAGTGTTACAATTTTCCTTACCAGTAAAATAAAGATTGGATTGTATCAGCTGCTTTGCTAAGGATACACTTTCTCTAAATTACTTAGATTTGTTCTTTTGTATCATTTCTTTGGGGAAAACAATTTTTAATTGTTTCACTGTGTTTTTTTTTTGCATTATATTAAAAAACTCACAGTAAGAGGAATTTAAGGAAGATATTAGACAGGAAAATTTAGGATTAACATGCATTATATTATCTAATCATCAGACATATTTCTTATTGGTTTTGATCCCACTCAAGAATAACTGTTTTCTGGCATAAAATTTTCATAAAGTTTTTCAGAAAGGTAAAGTTTGGAAGGCATCCTCTACAAGAAAAGAGCCAACATGTTAATGTAGATAAATGCCATTAATAGACAAATTTTCAACACATATTTTCTGATACATGAATCATCACTTTAAAGTTTGAGTTTCAGAGATTATTATTTGGAGTTATTGGTAAATAATATTTGGGGCTCATAGTTTGCACTATTAAACCTCTTTGATTCAATACTCCTTCAGTATCTCAGCTGCTGTTTTCATTACCTGAAAATACCACCTGTAAAAATCAGTAGTAATCAGTTTTTTCACAAAATCAGAAAAGGTCTGAGATAAAGTATTGTTCCAGTTTCAAATCAAGACTTTGAAGTTGAATGACTAAATAACTTTACAGACATTTTACTGAATAATTTTTCAACTTGCAGATTTTTAACTTAAAATTCTCCCTGATTTTCTGAATGCCATCTAGCCTTCTTAGTGGAAGTTGTGGAGAAAGACAAACTCCCAAGACCTCCCTCCCTGTCAAGGCCTGAAGTGAGTTTCATTATTAATCATTCATGTACTGCCTGCTTCTTTATTCGTCACCTACATGCGCTGCTATTAATCATCAGACGCATGTCTGCGCATTACCGGCAATTATCTGTGAATGTTTGTTACCTGTTGGTCTAATTACTTGTTTTTGTTGAAGAATCCAGGCTATTTCAGATCTATGTCTGTGTGTGTGTGTGTGTGTGTGTGTGTGTGTGTGTGTGTGTGTGTGTGTTGTGTGTACATGGTACTTACATCTGTGAGTTTTTACAATTTCTTCTTTTAGATTCCAATTACTGCTGCATGAAGTATAACTTTCAACTAAAAATTCCTAACCCTTTGCCTCTTATGAAAGCATAGGCTTTCTTATTGAATATAAAGATACGAACTCAGGTAAAACCTATGACCTTCTTTTTAATGTTCTATCTTCTTTAGTAATTCTTTGAAGCCTTCTGTAAACTAATTGATTTGATTTCACCAGGAATAATCACAGTATGTACCTTGGGGTTTCATTTTGTTTCATTTTATTTTAATTCATTTGATGCTTGGGGAAATCAGAAATGAATAAGAACAAAATATGTAATTAGAATTGGTATATTCTTTTTTCTAAGGGTAACTTCACAGCAGAGCACTCTATACTAATGGTTTGGGGTAGGAAGAAGAAAAAAGATAATTTCTGTGTTATAACTGTAAATGGTGTCCAAAGCATAGGTAGCAAAGATAAAAAAATGAAATATATTATTGTCCCTCTCTGAGAAAGGTGCTTTAATCATTAAATAAGGGGAAAAAAAAGACAGAAACAGGTAAAAATTTATATGTGTTGAGCAAATATTCACACTATCTTATCTAAGCTTCCACAAAATTGCTCTTATATATAGGTTCCATTAAAGTAGAAAATTTGATCAAAGATGTTCAGATGTAGGCAACAAAATAAAGGTCGAATTTTAGATTGCCTGACTTCCAAGCCCATACTCAGTTGCCTCAAGTTCAAGCAGGTGCATAAATAGTATCATCTGATGCATTCGTGTAAAAATAAGAAGGTAGAGCACATGCAAGAAGATTTCAGGTAATTCTAGATTCATTATTTAGAATAAAAGCCTTTAAAATTACCTCATAACTGAAGAACACGCAGGTTAAAAAGGATTTAAACACAATGGGTTGTAAATGGATTCAATCTCCAACAGTTGAAAAAAAAAAAAAAACAACTAAAATGTGTGACTTTAGGTACACATACTTTACTTAAGTCTTATGAGATGTTTTCAGGCCTCACTTCTGAGTTGGAACTTTCCAGTTGTTTTTTTAAAATCTGTTTTAGTAATGAATCCTCAACAGTGCAGAAGAATAGGTCCCTATGAAGATGTGCTGAAGTCTTGTCAGCTAGACTTTGCCTGGAGGAAGCAGTGTTACCTACATTTATAAACATAATTATTTAACTTGCTTACTATATTTATCTTTTCTCACTAATGAAGGCTTGTTTATTGATTATTTTAAAGATGCTTGGTTTCCTACAGACCTTCACCACTGACTTATTCTTTTGGTCATCATTGATTTACTGAATCCCACCATTTCAGTAGAGAATTTGCAGAGATGCATCTTGGGACACAACACCATATTGTCATATTTATCTAGGATCTTATAAATACTTTAATTCTATAACCTGAACAGCTATTTCGAAGATGACAATGTGTAACTTATCAACTGGCAATTTCTTACCTTTTGTTTGTCTGTAATTTTGTATTATTTCTACCCTTTTTTTTTTATCTCCATGTATTTTTTTTCGTTTCCTTTTCTTTAAATAAAAAAAATTACCTTCATGTATAAGAATTGTGGCCTAACTTAATTGATCTCTGTCCCTCAAACTAATCTGTATGTATTTTCAGATTGGTTATCAGTAGATAACCTGTTTAACCACTTTTGAGGTCATTACTATTCTTCTTATTTTATAGAGGAAACTAAGAGACAGATTTATCAACTAACTTGACTAAAGGCACTTGGTAGGTTAAGTAGGAAAATGAATAAAATATTACAGTTGTAAAGTTATGATAATACTGCTGCAAGTAGGAGACATTACTGAAGATAATCACTGAACAGTAGAGATAAAGAAAATTCAGAAATTAATATAGTGAGAATAAATGGAAGTAGTAAGCACAGCCCAGACTTCTTCAAGATGTATGAATTTCTTTTTGCAGGTGCTTATTGTAGTACTTCATAATAAGATACAATATATCAACTAAAGGTGGAATTATAATATTCTCCCTATAGAGATAATTCCCCACATCTTACACTAAACATCTATACTTCATCCATTTAGAGAAGATAAAGAGATAGTTTGAGGGAACTCAGGAACAATTTTCCTTTCTATGTTCAGATTTATTTACTTTTTGCCTTGATGCACAAATAAATCGCTAAAGAATTCTCCTTGAGCTTTACATTTATCCCTGTCAGGTTAACAACGTGGGCTTTCCTTAAATTGGCCTTTTAGTTGTTAAGTACCCGTCGAATTTCCAATGAAAACCTTATAATGCAGGCACTATGAGTATCAACTGTCTGTTTATTCCACTTGTAATATAATTTTGATTTGCAAATTCAACAGAAAGAAACAGGAATCCATTTGGGGGGCACTTTAAAGTTAGTGACACAGTGTGAGATCCCTGTTTTACTTCCGATGCAGCCGCCTACAAGACATTAATTGGCTCACTGTCTTCAGGTTTGCTTCTCCATGCACCTGTCTAGGGTAGGGTAAGGGCAGTTAGTTAATTTAACAAACAAACCAGTGTGATTGATAATAAAAGGTTCAAGTAACCATTAACAAGGACTGAGAGATAAAACAGGAAGTTTACAACTGTGTAAATGTTCAAGTAGAATAGAAATTTAACTCTCACATCACAATTGAGAATGTTTGGTAAGCCTTCATTTTAGTCAATGCACTTGAAAACATTTGATAAATTATAAAATGATGCAGATTTAAGAAAAATGTTGGGAATTTATGAGAAGTAGGTCGCTTTTTTGGTAAGTAGGTCTGGGTAGTGAGGACTTTTCAAACTCCAGCTAGAAGAACGCTTAAATTATGAATTCTTATTTACAAATGGAGTAATTCCTCTTTTAAAAATAAAGTGATGTTGAGCAACTGTCTCTAGGATGATAATTGTAATCTATTAACTGGTGATTTCTTACTGTTTTATTTGTAGTTCTGTATTAATTGTACCCTTACACTGCTTTGTTTTGTTTTGTTTTTTCTCTTTTTCCTTTTAAATAAAATAAAAAAAATAAAGTAATGTGTTCCAGGAGTAATTACTCCTAAAAAGTAAAGTGATGTGCTCCAGGATAGGTTGTAAACAAATTACAGAATCACTCAAAATCCTTGACGTTGGAGCTGGTGCCCTTTCCTCTAACCTCAAGTCCACTGGCCAACTATGCATCTAAGCTAAAGGGAATTCCAAACAAGGTGTGATAAGGTGTATCATGTCATCTGAGTTATGGAACAGGACTACTTTTTTGTTCTGGATCCACTAGTAGTCCCAAGGGGAAAAAATATGATTATAAATCCTCTAAATTGTAACTTAAAAGAAAGAAAAATGACATAATATTTTACATGTTCAGCTCATAGACACACACACACACACACATTTTCTTCTTCTGATCTTTCTATTACACAGTTGCATTTAACGTTTTAATATCATGCTTTGGGAAACTTCATAAAAGGTACTTTTATCTCATTTTGTAGATGGAAATAGTGTGACAACACAAAATTCTATTGGAAAATTGTGAAGCAAGATTCAAACTCAAATTGGCCTGTCTCTAAGACACACTTTATACCTATTCTTCCACAGAAATGCCATTCTGCCATTCTTCTAATTTAGCCCACTCTACTCAGATGGAATTGAATCCACTGAATAAATCGTTGTCTAGTCTTCTCTGTTATTACTCCTACATTTTACCTTAATTCTTTGTCCAAAGGTTAAAGAATCTTTGTTAATTGGTCTGGGAAGGAACTAATTTCAGGACAAAATTATCGCATCATCTTATCCCTAGAAGTGAGTTCTTTCTCTGGTAATATCACATGGTTTATGAACTAAGAAGATACACTAAATGAAAGTGTTTTCTGATGGTTAAGTTTTTGATACAACTAATTTGTTTTTCTAGTACATCACAGGAGGTATTTTCTCTCTTTTGAAGTCAGTGGAATTCTGGTATCTTACTGACATTTGGCAAAGATGTCTGGTCTAATTTAGAGGTTCCTCATGATAAACCCAGGAGTAATACATTCTGTGATCTGACAGAAGACTAAAGTGCTCCAATTTCCCTTGTATGGTTAGATATTGAATTTTCAACACCCCGTAGAGAAACTGGATACCTTTTGTTGTTGAGTTACTTGTTAACTGTTTTTTATGTTTGTATTTGGAGCTGATAACTTCTGACAACTTCTGCTTAAATGAAGATGATATTGTGCAAGGAAGAAACTGAATTTCCTTCCTCTCAGTATTATTCAGTCTACCTTCTCATTTACTGCTCCTCTGGTTGTTATGTGGACTATTTAATCAAGAAGTTAAGGTCCTCTACAGCTCTGAGTGGCAACCATAAACCATATTTCTCCATAGACTTTGAAGATAGTAGTATTTGAGAGAAAAGGCTGGTTCAACTATCAAGGATGAAAACTATGGAGTGTAGCACCTCATAGCATTGGCTACCTTACCTTTACATATTTTTTCATTTAATTAAAAAAGAAGCCCTGCCCCTAAATTTCACATTATCCAGGAATGTGTGGCCCTCTCAATTTTGTTTCATACTTGGCTTCTTTGCACATGTCAGAAAGTCTAAGCAGGGAAAAACACATACAAGTGATGGAATAAGGAAAGTAGATGTTGCATTAAAGATCATATAGCAAATTTTAGTGACATAACTGAAAAAGAAAGGAACCTTCCCTCTTTGCTTTGACTTTACTGCTTTCTGCTCGAAAGTTAATTGATTATTTTTCTTCATTTTCTTCATAGTTACATGCACATTATACATTATTTCAAGTATTCACTCATTTATTGATTCATTTGATGTTACTTATTCCTATGATAAAAGAAATATGAGCATTTTCTTGGTCAGTCTCCTTATGCCAATTTATAAACATTTGTTCATTTCTATTAATTATGATTGTTTATGGCAACTTTATTTTGACTAATGTTAGAAAGGAGAAACACAGAAGATTAGACAGGAGCTAAGGAACTTTGAAGGGCAGAAAAATGGTAATTTCACAAGACAGATGTAGAGAGCATATTAGAAAAAAATAATGAAAAGAACAGAAATTTTAAAATGTAAATAGATCTGAATAAATATGGGTATGCTTCCCAGAGGAAATGATATTTAACCTAGTCCTTTGTCTTGATTACTGTTATCTCATTGCTAGGATAAAATACCCAATATCCAAAATGAAGGAAGGAAAGATTTAGTTAGTTTGAAGTTTGTGGAGATTTCAGTCCATACTTGGCTGGCTTTGGGACACAGTGGCACACGTCAGAGGACATCTGGTCATGATGGCTGAAAGCAGCAATAAGAGGGGATGATCAGGCCTTTTCTTCCTTTATTTTGTATATTAACTACCCACTTTTAGGTGGGTACAAGATTCACATCACCAATCCCAGTACCAGATAATAAACCAATAGCAAATGTTCCCATCATCTGCCTTCGAAAGGCCCAAACCCTGTGAGTACATGAGGCTTTCTGGAGACATATAAACACAAACCATAACATTCCACCACTGGCCCCTCAAAGACTCGAGTACATTCTTTGTGAAAAGATAGTTTAGTCCATGTCCAAGAGTTGCCAAACTCTTGCCAGTTTCAGCATTGGTGAAAAGTCCAAATCCCAAGTCTCCTCTAAAATCTAAGGCAAATTCTTATCTGTAACTACCTGTACAAGTGAAAATAAAGTTAAACACTTTCAACATTCAGTGGTGCAAAACAAACATTACCATTCCAAATGCTACAAACAGGGAGATACAATGGAATGGGACTAAAGGAAGTCCAAACTCCAGCAGGACAAAAATTAAGTTCTGGAGTTCCATATTTAGCATCAGAAGCAATCTGGTTGTGATCTCCAAAAGGCTTGAGTGACTCTGTTCCTATGGTGCTTCTAGATGTTGCATTTCCCATGGCTTGTCTCTTGGACTGGCTTTGCTCCCTTCTTGCAGGATTCCTTAGATGATCGATGCCCTTGGCTTTTCCAAACTTTTTCTTGCTGCACTGCACCTTTGGCTTCACTATCACAGTTCCGCACACTGGTTCAGAGGCACACTGCCTGGCCTCCTATGCTTTCTGAAACTAGAGTGGAAATTTTCTTAACACTATAATTCTTGCATTTTACGTGCACCTAAAACCAACACCATGTGGATGATGTCAAGATCTGCTGCCAGCTGTTGCTGTAGCTGGGCTTTCCTCTCTCGTGGCTGCAGGGCTGGAGTGCATGGATTGCAGGACACACTGAATCCAATTCTGAGGAACAAATTTTATGTGCAACTGCCTTTCTGGAATATGATACTCTGTGTTCTTTTCCTCAAAACAAAGGCTTTCACTTCTGCAGTTTTGCAGCAGCAAAGGGTGGAGATCTCCTGCTTCCTATGATGCCCAGGCCATCTTTTCTTCTCTGTTCCTTTTAAGCAATCAAGATCTCAGCTTTGTGTTTACAATCTGCATCTTTACTGGAGCTTCCTCTCTGGTCAAACTCTCAACATTTTAAATCATTCTTCAGGGCTCTTTGCTCTTGATTCCCAACATAAATCTAGCTAAAAGCCCCAACAATAACCACCCTAAAGCCTCAACATTTGACAGCCTTGAAATTTCTTTTTGCTAGATTAATCATTATACTGCCCTTAATCTCAGTCTCAGGCAAAGTCTCTTATTTATTTTTTTAATTTATTTTCAGGCAAAGATAAGAATAAATTTTAGACAAACTCTCTTCCAATCCATAACACACATCATCTGAATTCTAGTACCCAAAGCAGTTATTCTTCCCAGCAGAAATCTCCCAAGTCTGAGCCTTACCAGCAGGATTTCTATCAGACTTCTGGTCTCCTGAGCTCTGATGAGAATCTCCCATATAGAACAGCCTAATGTGTTTCAACTCTACCATTTCAGGTGACATCTCCAAACTTTTCCAAACACTTTCCACAAGCCATTCCCACAAGCTCTCAAAGCACTTGGTCAGGTATAGTCACATCACCCCGTTTCTCTGGCAATAAATTTTGTCTTGGTTACTTTTCTTTCATTGGTGGAACAAAATAACTAACACCAAAGATGAAGGAAGGAAAAGTTTATTTTGCTCACACATTTCTATGTCCATACTTGGCTTGCCTCAAGGCAGAGCGGTACATGAAAGAGAGGAACAGTTCATGGCAGCCAAAAGCAACAAAAGCAGCAAGAGAAAAAGAGAAGGGAAGAGCAAGACTCTTTTCCTTCTTTATATTTTATGTTGGCTAGCCACCCCTGGACTGATGCAACACTCACACTGCAAATCCCAGAGTTAGACAATGAATCAATCACAAATGTTAGACTCAGCTACTTTTGAAATGCATATATATATATATATATATATAGAGAGAGAGAGAGAGAGAGAGAGAGAGAAGCATGTACATATGTATATGCTTTGGGGCAAGAGCTCAGAATTCAGTATCATCTTTGTGAAGCCCAGTACAGGAACATAGAAATAAAGGGAAGAAGTTCAAAGATGGGTGACTATTTTATGGGGAACAAGCATAAAGGAAGTCAATGTTATGTCAGTTTTTCACATACAATTTTTTCTAATTCACCTTCTGCTTTATTGCTGTTAATACTGTTTTTCTTCTGCTTTTTCTATAGTCTTGCTCTAATTTCCCACTCCATTATGTATCTTTCTCATTATTGTTCTTGTTTTCTTTTTTATATCCCTTTTATGTCCTCTTGTCCTGTCTCATTGCTTGTATTATGATTGTTGGCATTTCTCTTAAGATAATAACTTTGCTGCAAAACACCTACATTTGAGTCCATTACTATCATGGCAGCATGAGGTATCCATGGACTTAGTCTTCACATAAACTGATGAAAATTCTTAATACATACAACAGATATTCAGGGCCTCAGGGCATAGTCCAAAAAGAATAGAGCAAATGAGTACACTTTATTCAAGAAAATTCACTAAGATTTAATAGGAAGAATGAAAGTCTGTGGTATCAAAGCCAGAGAATGTCTTCTAAGCAACTAGATTCCATAAAAGAGACTAATGACAGAGCATGGGCACCAGTACTAGCTGGCTCATCCAACTTTCTGAAATTTTGATGCAATTATGGTGATTTTCTTTGCAGTAATGATGATATTGATTGAGGCGAGAGGGCCAGTATTTTGCCAAAAATGGATACTGAATTTTCTATTTTCCTATGAATGCTTACCCTTTTTCTTTAACATCTAGTATCCAAACTCCCAGTTTTACTTGTATTCACTTCCATTCAGATGTTTCAAAACATTCATAAAATATAGCTTTCATGCTTTGACAAAAGAAATCCTCTATTTGTCATCTTATTGGCATTGATATGCTCCTACTTCATATGGGGCTGATTTACCCCCACCTGAAGTTTTCATGTCATGATCTAAGTCTTCAGATGGTACTTAGTCAAGTAACATTTTTACTAAGCAAACCATACCTCATGTATTGTCTGCCTGGTTACTCCCCAAGTGCAAGTGTGGATTATATTTTTCTGCACATAACCTCAACCATGACAAAGAAAACTAAAACAGTTTTATTATGGATGCTGGTTAGGTGTCATTTTTCCCATAAAGGCTAGAGCAGCTCAAAACACAAAATTCCAACCCTACCATTGCCTCCTGTGTAAAGAGAGATAGGAGGTGAGCTTAAAGATGCTATACCTCAGCTTTGAGCAATCTGCAAACATACGTTACCCCTCAGCTCTGCCATATGGCTCTGTGTCTAATTTCAAACTCACTTTTCAGCACATTTAAAGGTGAGGGACTTATATGGTAATTAGCTTCCTCCATGGCAACCATTTTCCAAGACTAGAAGAAAAATTTTTACATGGCCAGTCCCCTAGCATGTGTTCTGCAGCTGGGCTGGGTCAGGGGCAGAAGCAAAATGCTTGTGATTGTTGGAAATGAAACAAATACCTGAGGAAGGCTCTGGAGCAGCTGGAGTTAGGGGCTTCATTGTCATATTCTAAGTATGGAATCCCAGAGTATCTTGGAAAAAGAAATTGAAAGGAGTGTGTGTTTTATGTCTTAGAAAACAGGGAATGCTTGTTCTTTTACTTGTATCATTTTTGAGTTTCACAACATATGTTAATGTGGGGTCAAATGATTTTATTTTCTTTGGGCAAATTTGATTATGAATTGTTTTCTACCCTTTCTTCTTTCCTCCCTCCATCCATTGACTTCTCTCTTCCTTCTCTCCAGAAAGTGATTTTTACTAGAGGGTTACATGCTATGTAGAACTAAGTCCTGGGGTTATTCTTGATTTAGGAGAAATACACATGGTGATAAGATATCATTCATTATAGGTCTGTACATACCAGGACAAAGAAAATACATTCAAAATAAAGCAAGATCACTTTACTCTAGTTTGAATATGTGGAACTGGCTATAGATGATGTGTAAGGAGAAACCAGAGAGTACTATGGTGAGAGATTTACTTTGAGACGAGCCTATAGCCTTACAAGACAATTTCTTGTCTAAGTATCACTGTCTTCTTTCCATGCTCAATATTAATGCTCCTGTATGTTAGTCAGCTTTTTACTACTTGGATACAATACCTGTGCAAAACATGTTAGAGAAAGAAAGTTGTCTCAGTCCATGGTCACCTGGTTCCTTTGCTTTTTTGACAGGTGACAAGGCAGAAACAGGATGGAGGAAGCATGTAGTGGAAAAAAGCTGCTCATTTTCTGGGAGCCAGGAGACACAGAGAATAGGATAGTAGGAGATGAAAGGGGAACAAATAAGATATAGCCTTCATGATCACACCCCCATGACCCATTTTCCATCATCTCTAAATAATACCAGAAAGTATTAACTCATCAATGGATTCATCTACTGATAAAGTTGAAGCCCTCATAATTTGATCACCTCCCAAAACTACAGCCTCTGGATACATGATATGTTTCAGGGATTCTTTAGTTCTAAACCATAATCTCAAGGAGGTGGAGAAAAGATATTTGGATAGACAACAGCAGGTTACAGAGGTTCCCTGAGATAGTCAATTTAGATTCCAAAAGTAATACAGCATGGGGATTCCTAAACAGAGGGAGATAGATTCTCCCAACCCAGGAAAAAACTAAGCTGAGAGAAACCAATTAAATATACAGTCCTGGCGCTAATAATGGAACAGCTAAAGTCTTGGTGCTTCCACTGCAGCATTTGAACTCACGCAGCCAAGACTTACCAAACTACCCAAAAGCCCATCACTGCTTCAACTCAGGGGGAGACACACTTGCACTTAGGATGGGAGTCAGTTAACCAAATGGAAATCTGAGCTGGCAGGGAACCTACATAGCCCTGCAGTGTGTGACAGGAATAAAACACTTCCATAGGAAAAAGGGGCTCCAACAGACAATATTTTGGGACGGGCAGACTGGCAAGAACAAGGAGCTGCAGTGACTTCAGTCAGCTGCTCCCTTTGCAAGTGGGACTGGTGGAGTGTGGCTGACCTGGGTCATGCACTAGGCTGAGACCCAATAGGCTAGCCCAAACCAGTCCCTATGCCTGGCAGTACACCATAATGCAGTAAAGCCCTCAGCAGGTTGACTGACTTGGAGGAGAGGGCCCAGCATAGGCTGCCCTGGTCTGTACCTTTGCAGTACACTGCAGTGGGTGGGAGCACCTAGTCAGCATACTTCAGATGAACTGTAACCAACAACAACAACAAAAACTGGGGCCTCGTATATACCAGTAAGGAAGGAACAAAAAACATGAGAAGAGAAAGCAACAAGAAAGGGTCCCTAGCCCCCAACCCTGAGAACATTGATCCATGAAAGGTAAGTGCAAAGGAGATTGAGGACAGCAAACATGCAATATCAGACACGGCACCAGTGGACATAAAGTGATATCTTCGGGACCTCATAGACGAGTGTGAAAGTGAAGTATTTAAACAAATAAAGCAAGATATAAATAAAATAATAAAAGAAATGCTAAGCACCTCTCAAGAAAAAACAGATGCAAGAACGGAGGAACATAAAAAAAGGGGAGAATTGTTTGCTAAAGAAAATAGAAAAAACATAGAATACATGAAGCAGGTTCAAAGAGATTACCAGGAAATTAAAAATTCCATTGAAAGCTGGCAAAACTGCTTGAAAGAAGCTAAGGACAGATATCCGAACTGGAGGATAGGTTTGTAATGTGGGATCTTGAAAAGAAAAATTTCTTAAAAATAACATGGAAACAAACAGTAACAATACAAAGGCTAGAAGACAACACGATCTATAATTTGAGAATAAAGAAAATGAATGAAGAAGCAGGGATACAAATAAGGGAACTACAAAGGCTATTCACAGAAATAATTAAAGAAAACTTCCCAAACAAAGGAAAAGGAAAAGATATTCAGATGTATGAGGCATATAGAACTCCAGCCACCTACAACCAAAACAGAACTATACCCAGGCATATAATAATCAAAATCCCAGAAACCCAATATAAGACCAGAATATTAAAAGCTATCAGAGACAAGAAACAGATTACTTACAAGGGATTACCATCAGAATTACAGCAGACTTCTCAGCACAAACCATTAAATCGAGAAGAGTGTGGAGGGAAGTATTCCAAGCCCTGAAAGAAAATAACCTCCAGCCCAGATTGATGTGCCCTGAAAAATTATCCCTAGTAATTAATGGAGAAACATGATGCTTCTAAGAGAAAGTGGAACTGGGGGAATTCGCAACCACCAATCCAACTCTACAGAGAAGACTTCAGGACATCTTAAAGAGAGAGAAAAGCACCAGGATTTCAGGAACAGTGGCTGAGAGGCCCCAGTGAATGGAGCAAAAAGTGAAATGAAGAAGACAAACAGACAACTAATGACAGAAAAAGAGCACAACAGAAATGAGGCAGAGAACATTGAATATAATTTCTAATATAGATGGTCTAGATACACTATATTAAGGAAAAATGAAAGAATTGCAGGCAGAGTGGATTAAGAGGTAGGGTCCACTGACATACTCTTTGTAGGAAATATAATTAACCTGAAGAAGGGTATATGGATCAAAAATGAAATATGAGAAAATAGAACTCTGAGTGATAGGGAACCAGAGCATAATAGGGGCAACTACCAGTATTTATGGATAGGTTGGAAAGACAGGCTTTAATAAGTAAAGAAATACAACTAGAGATCAAGCCAGGAGTGAGAAAGTTTGGAAACACTCAGGTAAATAGCAGATTGCCCCTTCAATATAAAATCAAGGGTGTTGGGAAGACCCAAAAATGTATAGTACACCTAGAGGAAGTGAAAGGGGAGGTATGGTTTTAAAAAAGACAGCAGAAGATATTGCTAATAGTTTATCAGGAATTAAAACTTATATTACTTGCACCACTCTGCTTAGTTAGAACTTATTCCATCCTACTTTGTATACAAGCACTAGATCTGAGGGCACAGACAACTATCTCAAAAATATCAGGATATAGCACAGTAACCATCTTTAATTTCCTATTAACTTAATCTGGATCCCTGTATATCTTATACTGTTGTATCATGACTGACCTTAATTAAATCTGATTTGTTTGATTGCTGCTTGTTATTGACAGATTTTACTTAAAACTGTTAAGGTTGATAGTATCAAGTCAGAGAGTATAGACAACTATACTGAAAATGATAATGATTCACTACAATACCCATTCTGGTTTGATTAATACCTATTTTTATAGTTCTACACTATCTACAAAGTTGTAATTCTGTTAATAATGTTATGAACTGATATATTCAATTATACTTTATCTGATGACATAGCCAATTCTATTGATGATATCAAGAGACAACACCAGTAACCATGGTAGAACTCCTTGCACAGCAGTTTTATATGTCTTTCTAGTTTTATTTGTCTATAAGAATGTGTTTTGTTCTGTCCTGCTTTGTTCTGTTTCACCCTCTAATATAGAAAGGACAGAAATACACGTTAAGACTCATGCTTGTGTGAAACTTATAAACAGTTTATGAGAACTGATCTTATGACAAGTGATGAAATGAACAAATAGTTTGAAGGAAAAAAAGGCACTACAGTAACCAATGCTGATTCTGGAGGGTCATGATATGAAATCCAGCAATATTATTTTTCTTTGTTCAGAGTGATTTTAGTCTGCTTTAGTTTGTTTAATATCAACATAAATGAATATATGCATAAATGCATGTATGTTTAAGTGTATAGGATTTATGACCATATTAATAAGTTTTTATTAGATAGTTGAACAGAACTATTTGCAGTCTCCCTGTTTGAATTCCCATTTATATGTTCCACTTTTTATGTTGAACAATTATTGGTAAAGGACAATATGTAAATGTCAACTAGTGGTTTATTACTGTTTATTTTTTCCTTTGAAAAATATGTACTATTTCTACTCACTTTCTGTTTTATTGTCTTTCTTTAAATAAAATTTAAAATAAATAAACTGATTAGTAAAAAAAATAAGATTCACTATGATACCCATTTTGCTTTAACTATTAACTTCTTTTGAAGTCCTGTAATGTCTCCAATATTTCATCTTTATTGGTTTTGTTCTATACTGTTTTGTTCAATTTCCTGATATCTGATGATATGGGCAATTCTTTTGAACATATCAAGAGGCATTATGGTAACCATTCTTGATCATATTATATTTTGTTTTTACATCATTTACTATGTCCATCCTTTTGTTTTGACTGACTCTATTTTGTTTTGTCACATTTGGTTTTATTCTCTTCAAAAAAAGTAATAACTGAAAGAGTAATAAAACCCAAAATGTGTAATTGTTATAAAAAATTGAGGAAAAGAATGCTCTAAAGGATATAACTACATTTATATTTAAGTGTGTAAGATGGATAACCATATCACTAAGTTTTTGTTGGATTGTTGAACAGAACTGTTTGCAGTTTCACTAGTTGAACGTCCACTTTGTATGCTTTAATTCTGTAACTTGAACAACTATTTCTAAAGTGACAATATCTATCAACTAGCAATTTCTTACTGTTTATTTTTTGAAATTCTGTATTATTTCTACCTTTTTCCCGTTTTCATTTTTTTCAATTTAAAATTAAAATAATAAACCATAATCTCCTAGTTATAGTGCCATATATTCATTTAGTTTCTAGAATAGATTATAGAAATTAAACTCCAATGTACAAAGAAACAGGGTTCCATTGGTTGTTTGGTCTGCAGATTCTTAAGTCATGGAGCTCTACAACTAACCAAAAGATGTAACATGTTAAGAAAGCAACCTAGAAAATCTGTGAGTAGAAGGTCCATTGTATGCTACTCTTATACAAGCAATGAGAGTTCTTCATCAGACAATAATACGTGATAATAATATGTCTTAAGGGTATTTTAGTCTTAGTTTATATTGCTCATTTTTGTCCCTACAGCAAGCATAATACATGTAAGGAAGCTACACAGGTGAGAAGTGATAGAGTAGCTGTGAGAAGCAGACTCCCAATCTGACACACAGCTCATGCATTTTAGATATCACTCAGTGTTAAATCATTGAGATTATTTCTTATGAGGTAAGACTTCCACGTGTATTACCTCTGCATTTCTATTTACTATTACTAATAATAACACATCTCACAGAGAAGGGGAGTTATAAAGAACAGGAGTTTATTACATCTCACATTTCTGGAAGGTATTTCTGGTATCACATTTCTGGAAGTGGTATTTCAGGAAACATTTGCTTTCATCAGTTCCCTATGCTGAACTCTAAGGAGCTGTATGAGTAAGAATAGATCCTTTGACAAGGGTCAAAAAGACAAGACAGCAGTGTATTTATGTTTGGTATTTAAAATATATTTTCTTGTTACTCCAAGTATAACCTTTTTCCATTATGTCACATCCCACCTTTTAATTTCATTTCCTCTCATTTTTTCTCACTTACCCCCTGGATCTTCAAACTGCTAAGACACCAAGAAGGATTCCCCTGTTTGTGAATTTTATTCAAAGCAAGAAATGAAACAGGATCTTATATAAGCATAAAATACAAAATAATTGCTCAAAAGCATTTCATCTTTACCACAGGTCTCAATATTTATTTTTAATTTTGTTCCCTCTTCCACCTCATGGTCATTCTACCAAGATTTTGAGTCCACCTCATTGCAGGATTTGTGGATTTTACCTCTCCCTAACCACTACCAAACCAAGCAAAGAATGATTAACAGTGCGCATTGAAGTCTATGGTTAATATGTCTGAACTTAAAAAAAAAAAATGTCAAGGACCTAAGGCATGGGAGAGAGCACATGAAGAATGTTTACGGTTTGATTGTGATTTAAGTGTGTTCCTTAAGATTTTATGTATTGCAACTTAGTTCACAGTGTTCACTGTGGAGAGGGTAGAATCCTAATCCAACACTGAAGCGTAGAGGTGGAGTTTTTGAGAATCAATTATTATTAAAGTCTAATGATCTAATGATTAGTATTGAGCTCTTATTATTGAATCTAGATGTTTTATAAGAGAAAAGGAAACAAAAAAAGTCACACATACATACTGTGTGTGTTATGTCTTACTATGTGATGTCCCAGACCCTTCAGGACTCTATCAGCATAAATATCTTTATCAGACATGGTGCATGGACTTGGACCTTCCAGAAATGTGAGATGTAATAAACTCCTGTTCTTTATAACTCCCCTTCTCTGTGAGATGTGTTATTATTAGTAATAGTAAATAGAAATGCAGAGGTAATACATGTGGAAGTCTTACCTCATAAGTATAGCTCTCACAAAGGTTAAAATAAAGCCAGAGAGCTGTGGCAGGTCATGAAATAAGTTAATTCGATGAAAGAAGATGCTATGAATTTTACATAACTATTTGGGTTCCATATGTATTGAATTGCATTGCTTGGACCTCAAGGAAAGCAGTCACTGGGATAGATACTTTTTAGTGTTCCACATGCATATTTTCCATCATTTTAGAGTTGGGTCATACCCAGGTTACTATAATCCTTGAGTGTTGAAAGGTAGCAGAAAATGAGAACCATTTGCAGAACTAGTCAGGTGCTTGACACATGAAACCGTTTACTCATGCCCTGACTCTCACCCCTTCCTTCCTGGGGCAGCCTTCACAGAACTGTCACTTACATAAGCACGTTCTGTCCAGAGTGACGCATTATAATGCGACATACAGTCTAGCATGAGATTGCATCAGATACCAGCTAAAAGTATTTCCTCATCAGTTGCTCTTTAGGGAAAAAAAAAAAAAAAAGGCTGGTAGCTTTAACATATTCAGTCTTAGAGGGAGTTGCTAAAAACCAGAAAATTCTAACTAGAAGTCAAGGGAAGGGATGGCTACATAAATATATATTCATTGTGTGTGTGTGTGTGTGTGTGTGTGTGTGTGTGTGTGTGTGTGGTTATGGGGATTCAGTCCATACCTTTGCATGGACCTACAACCATGTTCCTTAATTTTTCTATTTTATTGAGATAGGATTCTTACTAAAATTCTAGGCTATGCTTCAACTTTTAATCTTTTTGCTTCAGCCTCCCAGAGTACTGAATTACAGGTATGAACTACCATGTCCAGCTTTGTTTACTCATTTATTCAAAGTTTCTTGCCCATTTCTTGTACATAGGTCACAGAGAGGCCTTAGGGCTAGAAGTATGGAAGTAAGAGACACAATCTGTCCTTTTTTGTATCTTCTTAGCTTCTATAGGAAGTTAGGCTTCAGGCAATCACTATCACTTTCCAAATTTATTATCATAACAATTGATACACATGATGAGCCTTTAATTTCTTCAAGGTATTGGGCACTGTGATAGTTCATTGCTGAAACAAAATACCCAACACCTAAAGTTAAAAGATTTATTTTGGCTTACAGTTTATAGATCTTTCAGTTCATAATTGTCTGGAATTCCAGGAAGGGTGGTATGGCAGAGGAGCATTTCAGAGAGGGAAGAAAAGGGCAGAGGACAGGTAGCAACAGCAAATGATGGCGCAGCCTTCTTTCTTTGCCTTATATTCCATCCAGGTTACCTGCCATTAGGGTGGGTAGCACTCACACCCAGTGTGAGGTATCCCACCATGAATCAGTTCTAGCTTCATAACCTTAATCCCAGCATCACACACCCTAGGTCCAGTCACTCCCCAAAAGTCCCACCTAAGATTACTTGAGGCTTTGCATGGACATCCAGAGATAAGTCACAACATGGAATGTCATAGTACAAGTAAAAGCCCATAGTACAAGAAAAAGCACAGGATTCACTGTGGCCTTCCAGGAGTTGAAAGCCTAGAGGGAATGGAGCATGACCGATGGTTGCTCTGTGAACACAAAGGAGCCAGTGGCAGTGCCTATCTGAGGAGTCTGTGCATGTGTTGGTAAATCCAAAGTCTGAATGTAAGGACTTCTATATCACAGAAATGTTGGGTGACAGCACATTAAGGGACACTGGGTTGAAACGGGCATCCAAAGTTAAAAAAGAATTTCACGAGCCAAAAATTTGGGAAACATTGCGTATTCTATCTACTCTAATAGATAGAAAATAGCCGTTGTAATCATGAATATTCTAAAGATTCCTTAGGAAACAGGTCCTTTTTTCTCTATGTGATGATTTATTTCCTTTATTTACTTAAACAGAGCTTATTCTTCCCTCTTAGACAATTTCGAGTTTTTGTTTTGTTTTTGGTACCAGGGATCAAACTCATGATCTCACACTTGTCAGGCAAGCCTGTGAGCCATTGAGCTAAATCACCACTTTTTTTTTTTTTTTTTTTTTTTTTTTTTCTTGCATGACATGCATTGAACTCAGGACCTCATGTTTGCCAGGCAGGCCTTCTGCCGCTGATCTACATCCCTGCATCCTTGACCCTTAAGCAAATTATTCTTCATTGGCTATAATATTCCAGTGGTCAGAAGTTTTATCTGCTACTACAAGTTTTCAAAACCTGCCGATTATTACTATAGCACATTGTCAGTTATGAAACACATCCTGATTTGAGGAACGTTAACATGAAAAAACCTGAAGCATGGAAACATTAGAGTTGACGGAACCAGATTTAGTCCGGAGATACGCTAAGGAAATGAGGTCTTTCTTCTGAGAGCCAAACTAAATTGTGATTGCTCATTCTTATGATTTGCTGTTAATACTATGAACTGGAAACCAAAAGTTGTGAGATTGTATATAGTGGCTGATTGACTGAGTCAACTTTAGACATTTAGAAACTTAACTAAATGTGTTTAGCAACTCTAACTCTACTCAGCTCTAGGGTGTAGAAGACCTACCCTAGGGGGGCTCATTACCTGGAGGTATGAAAGGGAAGGAGCAAGATGAATGCATTCCATTCTTTGGAGAAGCTCCAGTCTTCCCCTTTGATTTGGATGTCCTCTCCTGACTTCCAGTGTAGACTCTTCAGCCTTCCATCGTAGAGCCTTCGGCCTTCTGTCACAGACCCATCAGCCTGCAAGTGTGGACTTGCAGGAGACACTAGGGTGAAGTCCAAACCTTAGATTGAATCTTTTGGCCTCCAGCGTGTAGACAACCCTCTGCACGCTTCCTCATTTGATTCTGTGGCTGACCATCGTAAGCCAATCTTGCAATTTCTTACACATTTGTGTATCTCGTGTTATATTTGTTTTTTTTTTTTGTTTTTGTTTTTTTTTTCTAGTAAAACCCTGATTAATACACTGGGGTATAGATGTCTCACTGATAAAGATTTGATGTTCCCTTCTGTAGTATAGCATCAATGCTAAGAAGTAGGGCCCAGAAGTGACTGTGTGTGTGTGTGTGTGTTGATGTGCAAGAGACAGACAAAGATAGAGACAGAGATAGAGGTATGATCTTGGGACTAGGTCTGCTCAGTAAAATGAGAAAGGAGATGATGCACGGAAGAGACTATGCAGTAAGAATATTTGAATATCTTGTGATTCTTCTGTTATTTTTCCATCTGCCGCAAACTTAGAAGACTGCATATTGAATAAGGCAGCAGAATGACAGAAAAGGATGGTGGACCCATGAATTGTTCCTAGCCTATTTCTAATCACAGTTATGCTCAGTGAGCATTTAGTTAGCAAGAACTAAACTTTTGTTGTTTTAACTCACAGAAATTTGTAGGAGAGTATCATAATTAGCATAATTTAACAGTAGCCAATTGTGCTCTATTTTAATTTCTTACTCAATACAAAGTAACTTAAAAAGTATCAGATACTTCTTCCAAGTCTCTGGCCAATAGGAGATTCTTCCATTGATTGAATGATTATGGGTACTAAGCTAAACTTGTTTCACTTGAATAGTGCCTGGAATAACACCCGTGCTTTTTATTTTCCTTCTTATGGTGTGTGTGGGTGTATGGAGCAGTTAGTCAAAGAGGCTTGAGTTTCAGGCCACAGACAGCCTCCAGAAAACACCAACATGGCGTGAGATATTTCTATTTGTCTTTTAGTAAGATGATATATGATTGCAGAATTAAAGGAGAATTGAAGGAGTTGAGAGCTTGGAACATGTGAGTCTGGACTGTGTAATATACTAAACAGTATATTAATTGCACTACTCTAGGCCAGGGAATGTCTCATGGTAATTCCAATGGAAATGAAGGCTGAAATTTTAGAATTACTTTTTATTTTCCACTTGTAGGACTTGGGATAATTTTTTCTTCTTCTGTATGATGAGCCCCACAGATTAAGAAACATTGGTGACTGAAAAGACAGACTGCTAATCAGAGACTTAAAGAGTGAGGGCATGTCATACCCTGCAGGTGGCCACCTGGGGAAATACCATGATAAGCCAGATGGTAGAAGAAACAAGGGGGAAATCATGAGTCCAAATCATTTCCTTGAGTGTAATTATGAGCCATATAGAAGTGGTGCTTCGGAGTCAGCTTGGATTAACAAATCAGTATGTTGAAGTTGTGATCCAGCAGGAGTCACTTATCTCCAAGAGCCAACTGCCCGGGAGGGTCAGTCTCTTTCCTATCAGGGAGAACACTGATTGGACTATTAACTTTGATTTCTCCTGGGCTAGCTATATGTAGTGGAGTATGTGGTCTGATTATTTTAAAAAGTTGTGTTTAAATTTTGAAAAATAAATACAGCAATAAAAAATACATTCCCTTCAAAATACTCTCCCTCACTTCAAGTACCTTTATTTCATTTTTTCCACTTTCTGAAGCAGTTCTGGAAGTTCTCTTTTTGGAATGTCTTTAATCACACCATTGTGGCTACCTAGATGCTGTGAATCTATCCAAAAATGCTTCCCTTCCACAATCACTTTGACTTTGTGGGAAGAGCCAGAAGTTGTATAGGGAACAAGGTGTTGCAAGAATACCCCCAGAATGGTTTTAGAAGTTTGCTTTACTGCTGGATTTTAATTGCACCTTGTAAAGACATGAAAGTTACTTTGTATTGAGTAAGGAATTTCCAATATTGTTCAGGAAGTGGGTGGAACAATGGGCTATGTGTATTCTAAATGAGGGTGAGTATTTTGAAGAGCCTTAATGGTGATGAGCCTTTTATTGTAATCATTTTTCTTTAAATTTAAACACTCACCAGAGTTTTTGCTCCCTCATAGTCTTTTGAAATGCTGGAGAGTGGTGACAAGCTGCAGCTCCTACTCAGCCATGCAATCATTAGGATGTACAATCTTGGCTTGACACCCTGCTATATTACTGAGCTATAATATTTGGTAGGTTAGGTGTATTAAATACACTTATTGGCTCATAATATTTTCCACTTGTGATGGTTTTATGGAGATGAGCCCAACTGTAAGTATAGAAGCAACTTTTATCAAAAATAGTTAATACATGCAGAGTGTAAGAAATGAGGAAATCAGAGGTATAAATGCAAAGTGACTTCCATCTTGGATATCTATATGTGAGTAAGACACTATAAGGTTTCAGAGAGTTCAAATTATATGAATATTTGGTGCCAGGCTGTATTCTAAGATTTTCACGTAAGTAGTCTCCATTCATCCTCAAGCAAGGGTTCTCTTAGGGGCTCTATATTTAGCTCAATTCTACTGGTGGATTGAAGAAATCTGCAAGAATTTGCACTTTTTGACATGATGCCCTTGATACAAGTGAAAGAAACTCCCAACCTACTATATGTCATGTACAAGTTTGTGTTCTCTAAAATTGGTGAATAAAATTTTAGAAACACTGGAGGGTAAGAGCAAAATATATTTATTGAGAGAAAGAAAGCTTTTTTCTGACAGAGAGACAGAAGGGGTTCCAAGTGGGTTGCTGAGAATCCTACTATATCTAGGGATGTTTTATAGAGCAGAATTCCAAGGTGAGGCAGGTCTAAGGTGGGGAAAAAATGAGAACTCGCAAGGTGGTATGAGGTGGGACAGAATTATGCTCAACCAATAAGATCATGAGTATAATTGCTCAGGTATAATTGATTAAATTGGTGACAAATGAGGAAGCCAGTCACATAGCAAGCTTGCATACATACAGAGCAGAGGCTCTTCTTGCAGGGGTTGGCTTAGCAGCTCTTTCATGCTTCTTCAAACTGATAGAGACCTATTTAAGCTATCAATCCCTGATGCTCATCCTTAGGATGTGGGTGAATTTGTTTGATCTTTTGTCTTAAAGTTGGCCCACAGCAAGAGGTATCTGTCTCACTCACTGTTACAGGGTATCTGGTCTTCTGACCTGGCTCCTTCCAAGGTCCAGCTCTATCTGATTGCCTATTAATATTTCTGTCTGACTCAGTTGCCTGTAACACTCTGTCATTCGAGGTGCTAGCAGGATGCCTCAAATCTGCCTCAGTCACACAGAATGTTGAAAGCCCAGGCATGTACCCGAACTGGCTAGTCCTTTTTTAAGAAGAAAGATTTAGCTGGGTGTGCTGACTTATACCTGTAATCCAAGTACTCTGAGAAGCTCAATAGTTGATGAAACTATGGAACTCACTATAAAAATAACATCCCAGTTTAAACAGTTTTTATGTAATAGAAACTTATATTGCTCTTATTTCTTTCCTGATTCATCCTAAAACTTTACAAAAGCTAGCTGATTTAACCCCACAACAATATTATCACTCTAACCACAGGTTTAATATAATCATTGTAGATAGCATTTATGAACTACCCATACACCACACTAGATATTTTTGTAACTTATCTTAATTCAATCACAGAAGGAAAATATAATTATCTTCAAGCCCAGATATTTCAAAGCCCAGAAAATGATGGTTTGGTCGTTTGTTTAAATTGACTATCATTGTCTGACTTTATTTTATAAATGTTATGAATATGAGTGTTATGGTTCAAAACTGTTTTCAGTTTTTTTTTTTTTTTTTTTCCAGGGCACGTCAGAAATTAAGATTTAGTAATTTAAGTGTCTTCAGTCCATCTAGCCTAGATTTGAACTTCATATTTAGTTCTGAATTCCAAACATGTCTCAGTATTCCCATCCTTTTCTAGTTGTGTTGCACTAGGACTTTACTTTTTATCAGTTTCAGGTGAACTGTATTGTATTTCTTTCTCAAAAACTCATACATTGAAGTCCTACACCCTGATACTCCAGATGGTGACTATATTTGGAGATTGGGCCTTCAACAAAGAAAGTAAGGTTTCAAGCTTTATGGGTAGATCCTAATACAACATGGCTAGTGTTCTTTTACTCAGGTACATAATTTTTTATTTTAAAAAGAAAAAAGTAAAATGATGATACAGATGTCAAAACAAAATAATGGAAGATTAACACTAGTTAACATATTGCATATTGTTATTTTTAAAGTAGTTGTATAATTTAATTTTTGATCAGGCTTTCACTTTGAACTATATCCCAGTGAATTTTTAAATTTTGAGACAGTATCTCACTAAATCACTAAGTTTCCCATGCTGGGTTTGAACTTATGATCCTCTTGCTTGAGCTTCTCAGAGTTCTTGGGTTACAAGTATACCTCAGCATGCTCCACTCAATCTTCTCTTTGCCAGGTACAAGTCTGTACTCCCAGCACTCTGGGTGGCTGAGGCTGGAGGATTACCAGTTTAAACCCAACCTGGGCAACTTAGCTTGTCTCCAAATAAATAAATAAATATAAATAAATAAATAAAATAAAATAAAATATATTTTATTTTATTTTATTTATAAATATTTATAAACACTGAGTTGTGTAGCTCAGTGTGAATGTCCTGGGAAATAAACAAACAGCAGGAAGGAGAGGAAGGAGGAGGAAAAGGAGACTGAGACACAGAGCTCAGATCTGCCTGCAGACTTCTGTAGTTTAAAGTATCCAACCTGGGGCATTTTCTACAGTTCTATGGCAGCCCTAGTAAATCAGCACAAACAGTAATTTCCAGTACTGCAACAGAATTGGAAACCCACTGCAGTTCTAGGTAGTTAGGCCAGCTTTTAAAAAGGAGGTCTCAACATTTTCCTAAATTCACCAAAACAAGGTCAGATGACTTCCTGGGATGAACGCCAGCTTCCTCTTCTCCTTGCTCCTGACTCTGGTCACTAAGAGGTTTGCTTCTTCAGACTTCCCCTCCTCTGGCAGGGGACAAACAGTAGAAAAACGAAACTCCAGGAAGCTAAGGTTGGCACTTTCGCTTCCTCCTCGCCCTCTACCCAGCTGCTTTGAATTCAGTCGCTGCCTTGGGGCACTCACAGGAACAGGAGCCCAGCGCCTCAGCACTGCCTTCTCAGGTGCTTAGAGGCAGGCAGGCAGACAGACAGACAGGCAGGCAGGCAGGCAGGCATGCTCTCCCACCACCACAGCTGCGCACGAACCATGCCAGGATGAAGCCTCCGTGGCGCCTGGCTGGGACTCTGATCCCAGCCATGGCCTTCCTCGCCTGCGTGAGCCCTGGGAGCTGGGAGCCCTGCGCGGAGGTACGTGGTCGGGGAGCAAACTCCTGGGAGCTTTCGCTTGCCTCTGAGAACTTTTCCCTCCCCAGAACTTAGGCCTGCTCTGGTTAGTTTCTTTTACAAAAAGGAGTTAAATGAGCCAGACTTGAGAAACCACAGGGAACAAATAACTCCTCGGCAATGGGGCATTAACAGGCAGCCAATGGTATTTTGTCCTGTTTAAGACTTTTGAATGCCCTTAGGTGCTTTAGGTTGGTTAGACCGGTTTGGACTGTTCTGTGAACTTCTCTGGCTGTATAACTGTGAGAAACTTAGTAAGCATCTCTGGAACTAGATTTTACTTTCATAAAGTACTTACAGTAATATCTCACGAGATAAAATACTTACAATAATATCTCACTAGAGAGTTTTTTGTTTTTGTTTTGTTGTTGTTTGGTAACAGGGATCGAACTCAGGACCCCGCATTTGCCATTCAGATGCTATGCCACTTACTTAAATCCCAGGCCTCCACTAGAAACTTTTAGGAAGCTACTGCAGTGTGACATCTTTATATTTGTGGTGTATACATCACACTCTGCTTTAATCAGTCTTTTGGTCCCTCCTATCTGGGAATGAAGGTGGTGTCTTTTGTTTGTTTTGTTTTTTTAAGTTTCTTTCTTTCTTTTCTTTTTCCGTTTTTTTTTTTTTTTTTTTTTTTTTTTTTTGCTTCGTTTTTTCAGTACTGGGGCCTGAACCCAGGGCCTCTGCAATGAGCCACATCTCCAGCTCTTTTTAATTTTATTTTATTATTTATTATATTTATTTATTTATTTATTTTTTGAGACAGGGACTTACTAGATTGAGCTTGAATTTCTAGTCTTCTCGCCTAAATTTCCTTGAGTGCTAGGATTGTGGGCATGTGCTTCACTGGACTCCTTTGGTCTCTTGGAAGAAAACAACTTCTAAGTGAATTTCAGACTCCTGTAGAGGGTCATGTCATTCAGTCCAGAAGTTGAACAAAGTAAGAGCAGTAAAGAAAGAAACAAGGAAACTAGAGAAGGAAATAGAGAAACTAAAAATAAGAGAAAAGGGTGGAGGGAAAGAAGGATGCCAGCTAATGCAATTGTTTCTTTAAAATACCAACCAGTTGGTGAGTAATATCACTGGTGATTAATCTCTTTCCTTTTTTTCCTGCACGGACTCCATAATGTAAATGAATGTCCAAGATGATGATTCAGTATAAGACAGGGTCAGAAACTCAAGGAAAGTAAAGTTTAGGACATGGGAGAAAACGGTGTAACTTAATATGTGGAATAAACTAACTTGTCTCAAAGTGCTACCCTCCTAGTTTCCCGCCCAGAATCCTTGTCGCGCTGTGTCCCTCCTAGTCTTATATTAATAAGAACAGAACACAGATCAGGGATAAAATCCCAGGACCCTTGATTAAACTTTATTCCTATTCCTATCCTGGCATTTCCAAAGCCTCCACTTCCTCCCCAGCCCCCAGGGCTGCCCCAGTATGAGGCTTCAAGTCCCCTAGCCTGGATTCCTGAGGAGTGAATAATCTCCTGATTTAACTCAGCCTCTGTAGTCCCCTCTGCACACTTCTGTTTGTTGTTATTTGGTTTTTTTCCAGATGTTTGGATAAAGCAAATTACTCTCCTTGAAAACTTTATCTCTCCGCAGCTAGTAGGGCAGTTTCCTACCTTAGGACCTGTGCACTGTTCCCATCTACCACTTTCTACTGAGCCTATCTACCCTTTTCTTCTTAATCAGTGCTGTCCAGTGTTGTCGATCTTCGTGAGCCACATACAGTTTTATAGTTTCTAGAAGCCACATTCAAAAAGTAAACAGAAACGAGTACTGGATATACACAGTGGTGTTTTAGTTTAGGAACTTCATTTGTTTACAGTGTTGGAAAAGATGGATGTGTTTGTGTGGGGATGATGATTGTGGTTGGATTTGTCACTCAATAGGGAGTTTGGGAATGAAAGCAAAATTTTGCAGAATACTTTTGTTTGAAAACCAAACTGCAAACAGAAGTGTTCATAAACTGAGATAATATATATTTAATATGTAATTATATTGATATTTACCTTTATTGTATGTTTTTGAACATGTATTTATTTCACCTTCAACACACTTCTGTATTTATAATGTCCATGTTTCTTGTGCTCAGTAGATGTGTGTGGCTCATGGTTGCCGTACTGGAGAGTATGGTTCTGTCTGCTTCACGATGGAATCATTGCCTTCATTCAGACCTTGCTAGCATGTCTTTTCTTTAGGACCATCTCTTTCAGTTATTCCACAGAGTTCTTCACAAGCCCCATTTTTGCTTCACATTCTCTTTGAGAGAATCTGAGTTTCACATTCTTTCCTTGTTATACTATTCTCTCTTACCCAATGTCTTTTTTAAGTTTTCTTTTTGTATGTATTTGAATCTAACTTATCTTCAAAACCCATTTTAGTATGTGCTATCTGAATCCACAATTGATATCCACTTTCTCTGAGCCACAGGACATATTTTCCAAGCCTGATTGATGGATGTTTTGGATAGTGATCTTTCTTCTATATGAGCCATACAGACTCTGAACTCTTTGAAGTCAGTAACCATATCAGGTTTGCTTTTGTATTATTGTCCAGATTGTTTAGCAAGATATGCCTACCACTTGGGCTTCAACAAATTGTACAATTAAGTATTCAATGTTTTTCATTTATTTTTCCAACTTATTGATAAATGATCATTTGTGAGGCATTATTCCGAATGCAGAGATATATTAGCAAATAAAGCTGTCAAAGCTTAGAGCCTAGCACAGAAAATGAACAATATCTAAGAAACAATCACATAGGCAGTGTAATGTTGACTGATATAACTGTGAAGGAAAACAAAAGACAGAAAGGGATGAATACCTAGCAAGGATCTCTATTAAGACAGTAGTTGCTTCAAGGATTCTATAATGGGTAATATTTAAGCATACATAGAAATGAAGTGAAGATCTACATGTATAAATTTTTGTGACTATGTTTGTTACTTCATCTCTCTAAATTTCTATTTTCTTCATCTTGAAAAGGTTTCTTTTCAAATTAAGTTAAAGCATATAACAGAAATATGCTGATATAGAGTGAAGGATTAACAGAAATAATGTTAACATTTATTGATCAGTTACATTGTAGTAAATTTTGACAAGCTCTTTACCTGATCTCATTTATTATTTAAGAAGATTCTGTTGAATTTAAACAACAGAAATCCAAAACTAGCTGGCTTAATGAAGGAATTTTGTTGAAAAAAATCAGATAATTCAGATGTTAAATAGGAGATTACAGAATAAGGCTTAGAAAGAGTGTGGGAAAGTAGGAAAGAAACCAGTGTAAAAATCAACTGTGCTTGACCTTATTCATTAGTTTCCCACAACCAGAGTCCATGAACTCCAAAGTTGGCACCTCATTTCTGAATCACTGCTCAGTTACTGAGCCAAGAAAGACAATGCAATTGTCAAAACTCAGTCTTTTAACATACTGATTGGTGGTTTCTTGATGGATGTACATAGTGATGGAGAGGGACTAGAAAGATACTAAATATTTTATTATTTATATTTTATGCATGATAAACAGGGTTCAACAAAGTTTCTTTTTAACACTTTGCCCCCAAATTACACAAAAATATGTAGTATGAAACCTAAAGCTTTCAGATTTCAGAGCCCTTTTGTCCTGTTTGCATTGTTTCTTAGTAAAAGTATTGTAGTTTAGAACAGTGAGTGGATACAGGTGCTCCTCTTTTTCTGTTTTTTTTTCATTTTTTTCTGATTTTAAAAAGCAAAACAGAAAAAATATAGAAATAATACAGAATTTTTAAAAATTAAGAATGCAATGCTTGTTAACATATTATATATTATTATCTTAGAAGTAGTTGTTCAGGTTACAAGATGTAGGCATAAAAATGATCATTAAAAAATGACAGCACAAACTGTTCTTTTTGATGAACTAGCAGAGATGGATATCTCTTGCAGAGATGGATTTATCTTATAGTATATATATACTACAAGATGGATGGATTTATCTAGTAGTATATATATATACTACAACATATAATCTTTTATTTTTAATATAATCTTTTCCTTTCTTCCATTTCTCCTTTTCCTTATCCCATTTGTTCTTTCCTTTTGAGCACTTTCTTTCCTTTCCATTATTATAATATCTGTTGTACATTTTGGATCTTATTACTCTTTCAGGTTTTTTATTAGCTTGGGTAACTTTGGTTGTGTCTGAGCTGCAATTTTCTTTTGTGGTGTTGGATACTGGGAAACAAACTCAGGACCTTATGCTTGCCAGGCAGGTGCTTTGCCACTGAGCTATATCCCAACCCCTTTTCCTTTTCTGTCTAGAGAAAGACATTGTATACATATTGAGTGAATGGATGAGTGAATGAATGACTAAATGGAGGAATGGAAGAAGGTTGACTGAGTGTTGTACATGTTCCAGAGGGAATTACCATCCTCATCTCTGGCTGAGGAGAGGAGAGATGAGAGCACATGTAAAAGTAGTGTCTAATATGTGATCCTTGCAGGTGGTGCCCAACATTACATATGATTGTATGGAACGGAATCTCTACAAAATTCCCAGCAGCATCCCCTCCTCAGTCAAGCACCTGGATCTGAGCTTTAATCCCTTGAGGTTCTTAGCCAGCCAAAGCTTCTCTCCTTTTCCAGAATTACAGGTGCTGGATTTATCCAGGTAATGAATGAGGTTTTTACGTACTGCACAAACTGAGATGTTCATGGTTCTTTCATTTCATTGTTTGGCCAGAAAACGTAGTTGGTCATGCTTCAGCTTTATTCACTTACTAATTCACTCAACAGATGTCTTGTTTTGTAACCTTAGACAAGTGACCTTCATTCTCTATGTCTCGGTTTTTTACTCTATTAATTATGCAACTGGGTAAGTTAGTTTCTAACTTTTTTTTTTTAAGTCAGAAGAGAATACACTAGTATATTTGTTCATGAACTTAGTTCTTTCCATGTTTCTTGTCACAAACTGAATTGATAATGAACCAAATTAAATTCAGTGGTTAGGTTCAATGTTGAGCCTAAAGGAAATTTGATTCAGTTTGCAACCAGGATTGTGGAAAGAATTAAATTGTGAACCAAAGTACCACTATATTGACTTAAATACTTGCATCAGCAGATATTTATGACCATTTGCTGTATGTTGCAACTTGTGCTAGGAAACAAAACACTACTGATATATGATGTAGTCCTGTTATTTAGGAAGGTATATCCTCTTAAAAGAGTTACCATGTTAAAATTCTGGCTGTGTTGCTGGTCACATAATAGATATTCAACAAATGTTATGTAATTCTGACATTTCGGATTTCGAAGCTAGATATGGATGGTGATTTATGACCATAGATAGTAAAGAATATGACTAGAAGTAACAAACTAGTTTAGAAAAGAGACTTTTATAGAGGTTGGTCAGAAAGATTTTGAAAATTGGCTGGGATTCACATAATGTTTTGAAATATTGAAAGTGAGGTAGGGTCTAGGAAATGAGAAGAAACAAATAATCCAGAAAAATGATGTCAAAGTCAAAGGAAATCATCAGCTATGAAACTGATGTCTAAATTATTTTCTGACACAGAGTATATCATTCATTGGAGAAGGTGAAATTATTATAATTTGGGGATGGAGGACTTGAATCTCAAATCTCAAGTTTCATCTTCAAGGACCTCATTACAAAATTTGAAGTTGGATAATAGCCATATTCATTATACTGTATTATAGAAAATAATAGAAACATTTCATGTATGGTGTTCATTACATACATTTTTGATAAGGCCATATTATCTTTTTTTTTTTTTTTTTTTTTTTTTGGTACTAGGGATCGAACTCACGACCACGTGCTTGCCAGGTGTTGTATCAGGGGTTGTGCATAGGACAATAGAATCAGTACATGGAATTTATAATATTTTTATAAAGGTCACCAGGAGTTAACACAAGACAATGCAGGAAATCTGTCAGCAACACAAAAGACATAGAATATTTAGTCAAGGGCCCGAATCCCACAGCAGATCCCACATGAGTCCAGATGAAAACCCAGAGTTCATGACAATGCCTCCCATGAGTACAACAGGAGGTCCAGAGCCCACAAGAAGAACTCATGCCAGTCTCTTTTACGGATCTGTGCCGGGAAGGCCCAAAGGTCAGTGGTGGAAATCAGAAAGTCCATGCCAGTGGGGTGAAGGAGCTGTGCTGGTGGAATTAGGGTCTACACTGAAGCAGAGAAGTCACACTCACTACAAAGACCAGGGCTGTCCTGAAAAGTACCACAGCCATCCTCAGCGACACAGAGGCCCTGAGCTCCTCCGATGACCAGCACAGTTGGGTACGTGCCAGGAAGCCAGCGTGACAAGTTCATCCTGGAGACCAAGTGGCGCACGTCTTCCCCTCTGGAGCCAGGAAGCAATGCTCAGTATGAGGACCGAAGCTTCTCCAAGAGAAACAATGGCTCAAACAGCAACTCGTAGGAGAACCCACAATGCCTCCATGCAACAACGCATTAATGCATTAACACCCTTATCCTTCTCCACCTATTTATGCTGGCAACTTTCCTCAAGTGGAGCATCTAGGCTCAGTGCCATGCTGATGCAATCCAGCTGGCATTAAATTGACTATCAGTTCTTAACCATAACACCAGCGCTTATGCCACTGAGCTAAAGCGGCCGTAGGCCATATTATGAAAGTCCTCTTTAGAAGGATTTTTTTGGTAGAGAAGAAAGCAACTAGTTAATGTTTCATATTCAAAGAGGGGTATTGGTTCTCTTAATTATTTTTGTCATTGCTGACATAACATACCTGACCCCCAAGGTTACAGGAAGAAAGGTTTATTGTATCTCAGGTTGTAGAGTTTTCAGCTTAGAGTAGGCTGTCTCCAAGGCGAGGTGGCATCACAGAGGAGAAAAAGTTCATGGCAGGAGGAAGATAGCAAAACAACACAGAAGTGGAGAAACTGCAGCAAGCAGTGAGGCATTGGCCTCTGCTTTTTATCTCTTTCAGGTCATCTGCATTTTGGATAGAGTCACCTACCCGAAGGGTAGGCCTTCCTATTACCCACACCCAGAACTATGCTTAAAGAGTCAGTGGGCTAGTTTAGTCTGCACCCTTAATCCCAGTATTGCATAATTAATTTCCAGCATCACACAATTTGATCTCAACATCACACCCCTGGAACCTGCCATGGTTGAAAAGCCCCCTATGAGTGTTTGAGGGACATTTAGATATAAGCCATATATATATGATTATAGGCTATGGAATTACTATCTGAAAGAAAGAACCTTAGAAACGATCAAGTTTAGTGCCTCAGTGAACTGCCTTTGAACTCAGGGTGAAAAAGAGTTTCCCAAAATCTGGCAGTAAGAGAGGACAGTAGCAGCACCGAAACTCAGTTGTCCGATCCCCTCTTTCAGTGTTCTTTGTATCACACCTAACATTCTCTATCCAGTTATCAGTAAATAACTTGGACTGAAATGCTTGGACTGAAATGCTTTCATTACCCAGGATGAGGGTCCAGGAAGGATGGGAAGCACTAAATCCATTTGTGAGATATAACTGACATGCCTCTATAATACTAACAACAGTTCATCAGAAACTTGCTGTCTGTTGTTGGCTGCATAAGGTCCCAGCCTATGACATGTCTCCATTGTATGTAGCATAGCTTTCATTTCTCTTGGGCTATAATCTAGGTGCTGTATCTGCTTGTGATCTCCTGCTTTCCCTGAAACCTCCACGATATTTTATACCCTTCCAGTTCCTTTTCTGCATTCCAACCACAGATGCTATGGTTCCTTCATGCATTATGGTTACTTGCAGTTTGGGGATGATCTGTTCACTTCATCTTTATTCTTACTGATGTTTACTTACACAAATTGCAGCATAAATATTCCCTAGTCTGTGTCTGTACCATTGATGCAAAGTGTTCTAGCACATTTCTTTTTTCTTTCACAAAACTTGTTCTTATTACCTGTTATTAACAATTATATGTGTGGGACTGGGGATTTAGCTCAGCGACATAAGCACCTGCTTGGCAAACACGAGGTTGTGAGTTCAATCCTAGTACCACAAAAAAAAAAAAAAAAAAAAAAAAAAAAATGATCTGTGATAACAGCTTTCAAATATCTGTCACATATGCAGAGCCTTGCACAAAATCAAGGGTATTCATGACACTAACATGTAATTTATTTACATTTATCTCTGTGTATCTTTTAAATATCTTCATATTTGTTCTTCTTTCAACGTGACATTCTCTAGTCATTTATATGGCTAACAACTAAAAGCTACTCATATCTTCTATACCAATCACATATATAATCAAAATTATGTATGGCAGGAAATAGTTAAACTTGATCTAAGGCTTTTATGTACTCTATCAAGGGCTATCTTCACATGCCCTAACTATGGACCTTTAATTGATTTTCTTCTGAAGGATTTGCTGTCTCTGCTTAGCATGTGTACTTGGTGTGATAAAAAGAATTAATTATTGCCATCAATATGATAGTATTAAATCTGTGAAGCTTCTTGTTTATTCATATAAGCATCATCTGCCTTATTTGTCTTTGTTCATGTACAATTGTGTAGGGTGTCACATCTGTATGAAAAACTGGATGACTATGGTAATTATTCTATTTTGAATTTTTATTCACCAGAAATATTATATGCTCTGTTTCTTTTTTCCCTGTAGGTGTGAAATTCAAAGGATTGAAGATGATGCATACTGGGGCTTAGATTACCTCTCTACATTGATATTGACAGGAAACCCTATCCAGAATTTAGCACCGGGAGCTTTTTCTGGACTTCTTAGTTTACAGAAGCTGGTGACTGTGGAGATAAATCTGTCTTCTCTAGAGAACTTCCCTATTGGACATCTCAGAACTTTGAAGGAGCTTAATATGGCTCACAATCTTATCAATTCTTTCAAGTTACCTGAATATTTTTCTAACCTGACAAACTTGGAGTACTTGGACCTTTCCAATAACAATATTCAAAATATTTATTGTAAAGACCTACATGTACTCCACGACACATTCAATCTCTCTTTAGATCTGTCTCTAAACCCAATTAATTTTATCCAACCTTGTGCCTTTAACAGAATGAGGCTTCGAGAACTGACTTTGAGAAGTAATTTTGATAATACAGATGTAATGAAAACTTGTATTCAAGGTTTGGCTGGTTTAGAAGTCCATAAACTGGTTCTAGGAGAATTTAAAAATGAAAGGTATATGAAAGAGTTTGACAAGTCTGCCCTAGAAGGACTGTGCAGCATAAATATTACAGAATTCAGATTGGCATTTTTGGATGACTTTCCAAAGGATATTAGTGGTTTCTTTGATTGTTTGGTAAATGTTTCTGCAGTGTCTTTGGTGAATCTGAATTTACATAGCCTCGAAGGCCTTCCGAAAGACTTAAAATGGCAATCTTTAGAGTTGATAAAATGTAAAATAAATCAATTTCCCAAATTGGTGCTGCCCTCTCTCAAAAGGTATGTTTTCACTGCCAACAGAGGTGCAGACAGTTTTGTAAAGGTTGAATTGGAAAACCTTGAGTTTCTGGATCTCAGTAGCAACGGTATGAGTTTCAAGAGTTGTTGTGATCAGGATGATTGGAAAACAACCAGTCTGAAGTATTTAGATCTCAGCTTCAATGATGCCATAACCATGGGCTCCAACTTCCTGGGTTTAGAACTATTAGAGTATCTGGATTTTCAGCATTCTACTTTGAAACAGGCAAGTCAATTTTCAGTGTTCTTATCACTCAGCAAACTCCTTTATCTTGACATTTCCTATACTCATACCGAGGTTGCCTTCCATGGCATCTTCAGTGGTTTGGTCAGTCTCCAAGTCTTAAAAATGGCTGGCAATTCTTTCAAGGACAACACTCTTTCAAGTATCTTCACAGATCTGACTAACTTGACCTTCTTGGACCTTTCAAAGTGTCAACTGGAACATGTGTCCCAAGGAGTATTTAGCTCACTCTCCAGCCTTCAGTTCCTGAATATGAGTTACAATAACTTCATATTATTGGATGCACTTTCTTTTCAACCTCTGCATTTACTCCAGGTTCTAGATTGCAGTTTCAATAAAATAGAATCTTTCGAAGGGCAAGAACTACAGCATTTCCCAAGCAGTCTAACTACCTTAAACCTCACTCGGAACGCTTTTGATTGTTCTTGTAAACACCAGAGTTTCCTTCAATGGATTAAGGACCAAAGGCAGCTCCTCGTGGGAGCTGAACAATTGCAATGTATGATGCCTTTAGATATGAAGAATATGTCGGTGCTGAGTTTTAGGAATTCTACTTGCCAAATAACCAAGATCGTCATTGCTGTGACAGTGGTCAGTGTTGTTGTGGTATCCGTTATAGCATGTCTGGTCTACAAATTCTATTTTCACCTCATGCTTCTTGCTGGCTGTAAAAAGTATGGTCGAGGTGAAAGCACCTATGATGCCTTCGTCATCTACTCAAGCCAAGATGACGACTGGGTGAGGAATGAGTTGGTAAAGAACTTGGAAGAAGGGGTGCCCTCCTTTCGGCTCTGCCTTCACTACAGAGACTTTATTCCGGGTGTGGCCATTGCTGCCAACATCATCCAAGAAGGTTTTCACAAAAGCCGGAAGGTTATCGTTGTGGTGTCTCAGCACTTTATCCAAAGCCGCTGGTGTATCTTTGAATATGAGATTGCTCAGACCTGGCAGTTTCTCAGCAGCCATGCTGGCATCATCTTCATCGTCCTGCAGAAGTTGGAGAAGTCCCTGCTCCGGCAGCAGGTAGAGCTGTATCGCCTCCTTAACAGGAACACTTACCTGGAATGGGAAGACAATGTCCTTGGGCGGCATATCTTCTGGAGACGACTCAGAAAAGCCCTGATGGATGGCAAATCACCAGAAGGAACAGGAGATTTAGAAAACAGCCATGAAGAAATGACATCTTTAACCTGAGGAGGAAAGGTCTCCAGAAATACTTCTGGCCTAGCTAGAATGAATATGAGTTCTATTAGCTAGAACTACAGCATGGCAGGGGTCATGCTATGGGCTAGTGATTCAGGGGTACACAAAATACACACTACTGCTAATCATGAAGTTTGCAGTGTGTGGTGAAACAAATGCTGTGCTACAATTTAGAACCTTCCAAATGTGTTTCAACCAACTTAACTAAAGTATCATGACTGAGCAAAGTCAACTCAACTCTTAGTTAATTTGAATGAAAAGTAGGAGGCTGGGTCCCAGAGACCGCAGAAAAGAGCACTGTTCTTTTCCAGAGCCATTTGAGTGGGAACCATGTCATGTATCACATTTTCCATGTCTGAAAAGAGTTTTGGGAGTGTCAACTGAACTGAGTGTTTGTTCACTTTTTCCTTTTATCTTGAGTATAACTGAAATTCTCAATGACTCAGATGACTCCTATTTCAGGATTCCCATTCCATTTCATAGCATTCATTGGTATTGTAACTAATTCCTGAGAAAACCTGACAAACATGTGCTCAGAAATGTCCTGATCATTGCTTAGCATGATCTATTTTTAATTCCTAATATTTTTATCTTTATGATTCCAGTTCTCATTTCTCATGTCCTGTCCATAAACTCACATCATAAATAAGGCTTTTAGGGACATGGTGGATATATTCATATTTAATAACAGTTTTTCAAGGAAGTGTGTAAAACACACTCCATCATTTTGTCACTTGATGCCATTCTTAAGTTACTACCTACTAAATTATGACTGTCATAAAAGCAGCATTAAAAGTAACTTGGTTGAAAGGGGCATTTTTTATTAGGAGGAGAAAAGTCTGACTTCCTGTTCTCAGTAGAGAATGATTTGCTGTAGACGTGCAACGAGAAGGGGAATACTGCAATATGCTACCTCCTGTTGATGATTCTGAAAAACATGGGGTGGGTACTTACAAAGCGACCCCATGAAATGAATAGAATCAAAAGTTTGCTTTCAATGCATGTTGTTAGGTGAAAGCTTGGATCCTTTCAGGGAGATTTAGAGGGCTGTACTCCTTCCTTGGAACCTTCCTCATCATTGAGGAATGACTCAAGATAGGGACTGCACACTTCTCCTTCCTGTTGGGTATCACTTGCTGACCTCATTTAGGAAAGAGCTGATGTAATCACTGACAAAACAATTGCGGCCTTACTGGGTTCATTGTAAGGGCAGTTCCCAGAAAAGCCCATTCACTTCTTTAGAAATAGCACCAAAAAAAAAAAAAAAAAAAAGGATCAACGAGTACATCATTAGAGAAATGCAAATCCAAACTACAATAGGTACCACATTATACTAGTTATTATACCGGTTAGAATGGGCATTATTTAATTAATATATATTAAACATATTATATATAAAATATATTACATATATGTAAAATATATACTGTACGTATTTTATGTATAAAATATATTTCAAATGAGTATGTTTTCCAGGATAAGGAAGAAGTTAAAGTCTTCTACAGTATAGTTGAGATTATCACATGGTGCTGCCATTCTGGGAAAGCATATGGGATTTCTTCAGAAAAAGCTAACAGAACTGCCATGTGATCCAGAAATCCCATTTCTGAACATATACCCAAAAGGATTGAAATCATAATCTCAAAAGGTTATCTGCACTCCCATGTTAACTGCAGAAATATTCACAATAGTCATATTTATGGAAACAGTCTAAATGTCCACTGATAAATGATTAAAATATGTATGAAGAAAACATCAATAAACCTACAGGCCTTTATGCTAAGTAACATAAACCAGTCACAAAAAGAAGTGTTGCCCGATTCCACTAATGAGAGTTTCTAAAATAGCCAAACTCAGAAGCCGAGACTAAAATAGTGGTTCTCAGCAATCGGGGAAGGAGAAATGGAGAGCCATAAAGTTTTAATTATGCAAAAGGAGTTAGTCCCAAAGATCTCCTATGTATCATACTGCCTTTACAAATAACAATTTTATACAATTGAAAATTTGTTGAAACTATAGGTCTCAGGTTGAATATTCTTACCATGAACTCATACACAAATGCCTTTTTAAAAAAGATACAGGAAACTTTTTGAGATGATGAGTCTATTTTACTACCTTGGCTGTGCTGATAGTTTCTCAGATATATGCATATGTTCAAACTCATCAAATTGTGTGCATTAACTATGTGGAGATTTTGTACATCCATTTTCCATTGTTGAAGTTGTAAAAAGAGGAAATGAAAATCTAATTGGGAAAACTGGAAATCTGACTACAATCATGAGTGGTTTTGGTCTGAATGTAGTTAGGATGGCTGAATACATCTACATTTGTTTGTCTCACATATAGTGAAACTACACGTGTGCATTTGTATACCTGCCTCTGTGTGTTCCTGTTGGTGCTTGTGTGTGTGTGTAAGAATGCAAGAGTCTGTGTGATCAAATTTCCATAGCAAATAGTGTAATTATATTCCACAGGGAGTGTATGCATTTGATGTAGATAAATATGGCTAGTTGAGATAAATTCTCTACTCTTGCATTTAAACAAAGCTGTCTGTCCATGACTGCCTGTTAGTGTTTGAGTAGTCTTGAAAATGTGTGATTTTATGTATGACTTGCCATATATGAATGTTTTTGTTCAAATTTGAGTAATAATTCTGTACATGCACCTATATTGAAATAAATATACAAAGTCCATGGAGGAGCATGAAAGTACAACTGGATTGTTCCTTATAGCAAGCCTGACATTGGTCTTATTCCCATCAGACCCACTCTCTCAGATGGAAAGTCTACAAACTGTAGAGGGGGTATAAAGATGGGAAGAAAGAATTAATAGGTGCAGAATTAGAAAGAAATCCAAAATAAAATTCAGGATTGGGATGGGCTCTTTCTAGCCACTTAAGCACTCTAGAAGAAAGATAAATGAAGGAAATAATAGAAATTAACATTGATTGGAAAGACTTAAATTTATGCAATATCCTATAGCTTGAAGCATAGATACAGAATTATAACCATTTATTAGCCAGAAGAGGCACCAGGTCAAAAACTAATTTCTTCATTTTAGGGATGTGAAATCTGAAATGCAATGAGGTAAATTTATTGTCAACTAGTCACACTGTAAGCAAGTGGTAAGTCCTTCTGCCCACTCAAGGGACATCTTTCCATGCCACCTCATTGCTTAATACTTCATGTTGGTGAAACAGGAAATGAAACTTCTGTAGTTCTCTGTGTGGCTGACACCAGTCAAGAGTTTTTCAACTGAAACTGTGAAACATTAAGCAAATACATATGCATGTATATATTATATGTGGAATGATTTTCTTGTGTCATATCACTTCACATATAGGACTTACAAGAACTTCAAAGTGCATACAAACAATAATCAGGACAGAAAAATCTACACAAAGAACAAAAATGAAAGAAAAACACTGAGAACAAGCTTTAGAATAGTGTTTTCTAGTTCTAATTCCAGAGGGACTTCTCTGGTGTTATGGATGGTACGTCTTTTGGAGAAAGTCAAGCCTCATATTCACGAATTGCCGAATCTGTGCCTTGGCCTTCACTTCTTTGAGAGTCTAGTAAACTCAAATGTAAAACAAAGCTAGGAACATTGCTTAGTGAGGTCATTGAAAAAAGGATTTATGTTCAATGCAAAGGAATTAACCCTTGGGCTTTAAAAATGGGGCACAAGGAGAAGCATTGACTTGTCTTTTTGTAACAGCATTTCAGTAACTACTATTATCTCAGGTTGTAGTTGTGGCACCGCAAGAGTTACTGAAACTGTAATTAGGGATCTAATCATGAGTTGTCAGACCTTGGCCTCCTCCTGTACTCCACTGTGTTTCTAGGAGTCACCAGTAGTTTCCTGGAAACTCCTAAGTGGATGCGTAAGAATCCTCATAAAGCATCTTAGGAGCTTTATGAGAGCTGACAGAATGTTTGTTTAGCATGTGCTTCCGCAACACAGAGTGCTATGCTTGACACACGGTAGACAGACAGCACCTATTCATTTCAAGCAAAGATGAATAAGAACCATCTCTGCAGATGATGGTGTCCTCTGTGCCTCCCAGTTAAGGAGGCACACCCTAGACCACAGCTCAAAGCTGTCCATACAGTTTCTCAGGCTCTACATTTCCATGGCTCCCTCCAACCCTGTTGACTGCATTTATGCTCCCATCACCTCCCAGTGGTTTCTTTATTGTGTAGGTATTCCTAAAGTTACTTTGTAGGAGGGAATGAAGACTTTTCTTACAACAGTTTGAGTTATCTCAAATGCATTTTGAGGTCTTATCCTACTACTTTATATGTGATGTGTGGTTGAAATTCTTGTGTCAGGATTACTGGGTAGATACTAGTAATATCAGCATTGTTACACATTGGGAAACTGAATCTGTTAATCCAAATCCACACAGGTATTAAATGGCAGAGGTTGGATTTAAATAGTCTCTTTGATTTTGAAAGTCATCTAACTATCCCACACAGTTTCTCTAATGAGTTAACTCTTATTTTCTGTCTATATTTCATGGCTACTACTCTTTATTTTCAATTGGCTAGACCTAGGGCTCAAAACTAGGACCCAGCTATGCAGGTTAAAACAAACAATGGAGATTGGGCAGTACTTGAAATCAGCCATTTCCCCAAGTAATGAAGGACTAGTCCCTAATTATTGCAACTTCCTTTTCTGATAGAATTTTTTTTTTCCCCATGAAGGTTCCCAGGACACTTATGTGAATAAACTCCTTTTTGGCCCATGGAAATGTTCTTTCTGATAGGCTCAGGCATTTCCTTATTGATAACAATTTCTCAGCACTCATGCAAGCATGTCATTTATTATGTGTTTTTAAATAAAGACACTCTTCCAAAGCTTTCATTGGATTACAGAAATGTGTCATTGGAAACCAACTCAGAACAGAGACTAACCTGGCAAAGTCTGAGAATATTGACTAGCAATTCACCTTGATGCAAGATTCAAGTTACAGCATCTGAAGCAGGACTGAGATTCCAACTGGCACTATTATTATCTGTTCGTTTAGTTGCTAAATTAGAGTATTCAAATAACAGAGTTTGAAACTTAGAATTTCAGCCTAGTACTCAGAATGCTAATTATCTATCTAGCAAACCAAAGCATACAATGCTTTGAAAATCAGGAGTGGCTGTAAAGTTTGACATGTGTATTCTTACCGTGGACTATTCTAGTTGTTAATAAATATAGGGAGTGCAAAATTTTTAAAATGTGTTAGAAACTTCCTTTAGTTCTGAGATGCAAAAGCTATCTAACACTATTTTAGCAACTGAGTAGAGTGGATTTCAGTTTTAACCTCGGCTTTGTCACATATTCGCAGTGTAATTTGGGAAAAGTTTCTTATCTAATTTCAGTTTGCTCACCCAAATAGTGAAGGTCATGCTCTCTACAATAGGCTACTAGGAAGATAAAATAGGGAATAGAGAGCCTTAGTACATATCTCCTTAAATGGAATTTGTAAGTATAAGAAAGAGCCTAGCATGGAATGAAGCTGATTTGGTGATCTGGGATCTTGGTGTTCTCCAGGCCAGCAATCTCACATCTACAGTTAAAATCTGTGAGTCAGTTGTCAGGTTGAAAATTGAAAGGCAAGGTAGAGTCCTGGCTCTGAAAGACACACTGAATCATAAGATGCTACTGCCAGAATTTATAAAAGACATAAGCTACACATTGTTCATTTATAATTTATAATGAAAGAGAATTCTGTTCCAATGGAACTATCTCAAGTGGAAGAATTAAAGGCCACTTTAATTTCTCCATTTATTTGTTGATCATGGACAAGTTATTCTAATACTTTAAGGGTTTGATATCTATGTATAACTTTACAGTAATATAATACCTTCTGGGTAGACCATAGTTGGTTACAGTGCTGATAGCAAGAGTTACATTTAATTGACGATTGACCTTGGGAAAGGAGTTCTCTTCTGTGCTGCTATCTCTTATGTTATCACATTTGTGAATCAGGAAGATACTAAATTCTTTACAATCTCAAATGAGAAGAATGAACCTTAGTGTTTACTATGTAACCTTCTATGATGTTTCCAAAGTCCCTTGATGGTACATGAGATTAGGGTATTAATCTATTCCAGTTTAGGGCCAAGATTTATAAACATTGTACATTGACAAGAATATGGCACTTCCACAAAAATCCAGGAAGCTTTCTAGCAAATGTATCACAATTTTAACTGATACTTAAAAAGATAATAATTATTATTAATACTTATTTTATTAATGTTACAGCCATAAGAAACTGGGGGAAATGTAAGCAAAGGTGCATGTCATTAAATTTTTTTTTTTAATAGGCAGATCAGACTCACTTGATGATGGCTTTCTTTAAACAATGTTCTTAGTTTGTTCTATCATGTATCTGGCTAAGCTGACCTTATGCTGGGCATCCCAGAATTGTGATCACACATAGAGGCTGTAGGGGAAGTTTCAAAAGCTGAGGACTCTCTAGCATCACATATTTGGAATAGGGTCACTCATACTGGATGGCATTGTGGAGCTGACTGAACTCTTCAGTTCAAAGTAAAATATATGAAGTAAGTGGCTGATCAGAAGGATGAAATACTTTGTATACAATCTATAGTCCCCTGAGTGAAGGGATTGCTCTTCATTTCAGCAAAGAGGAAACTGATGCCCGGAGAAGATGACAACTTGTCCTAGGTCACAGAGCTTGCAAAATCTTAATCACAGTATTAACTAATATTTGCTAATCTAGTGGTACATGCCTGGGACTGTTCTAATGTGCATTGATTAATGTAACTGTGGAAGTAACCCAAATACTGATAGTTACTGATAGTGACAGATATTGATAGTTATCCTTTTTCATAGATTAAAAAAACTGAGAGGCAAAGAATGAACTGTCCAATTGGAAGGAACAGACTCCAAGTTTGCCTGAGTCTTGGGGCTATATTCTTTCTGTCACATAATAAGAATGCTGTAGAAGGCTGGGATATTCTGCCAGGGCTAGTCAGAGGAGTGACAGCAGAATAATTTGGACAAGGTCAGTAACTCTCATACCATCTAGAAAATGAAAGTTTAAAAGACAGTCTGGGACTTTCCTTGATTTGTACAGAAAAGGAGACAATCCCTCCTGTGACAGTGCTAAGTGATGACTCTGAGTGTAAATGTGCTTTTTGGCACAAATTGCCCTGTTGTAATAGTCTTGATTATAATTATAAAATAATGGGTTTCTGAAAGGCTGCAAGCAGTTCTGGGAATGACAATAAGGGTTTAGAAGCAACATGGTGTTTATGTGCAAAGTGTTTTGTTGAAAATTAAACCTACATTTAGGAGCAAGGATTGCACTGTTTGCTCCTAAGAAACTATCTCAGTATGTAATTAAATCAAAGTCAGTCTGTTGCCAATTTGAGCGCTTGCTTTGACTCACACTAGCAACACCACTCTCTCATGAACTAAATGAGAAGAACTGACCTAAAATAAACCCAGCTAGCTCTGACCCAGGGACTCTGGGGAAAGTGCCCCTTTGTATTCCCCAGAACCAAATTTGAGATGCTAGTGCCTGGCTCATCTTCTTCCCAGGACTCTACCTTGACCCAAGATGCTGCCTTGGAGATTGTCACACATTGGCAGAAAAGAACGAGCACTTTGTATTGAAGGTATTTCCTGGTAGGAGCTGTGTGGAAAAACATAAAATTAAGAAAAGAAATCGAGAAGTTGTATCTGATGGACTCTTTTCTCAGACCGTTTGCAGTAGTCTCTCTTCAAAGGTTAGAAAAGTTTTCTCTGCTCTAAGATTTTAAAGGTCTGTTAAGCTATTTAATCTGAATTGTTGTGTGTGTCAGTCACTTGTGCTTTCTCTTTCATCTGTTCTATGTTCTTCTCTTGTTTTTATTTATATTTTGCTTTTACTAAGGATTTTGGGAAGCTTGCAAATGAGATGTTTGTGATAGAACTATCAAAAATCACAGTAGGACAGCTGATAAAGTTTACAGCTCCCTAATCTCTGGCTTTCAAGAAAATGGTTGATGAATCACTTCAAGATTTTGGTTATGGATAAAAATGATGTGCTACTTTTATACAATGGAGCACAACTCAGTGATAAAAAGGACAAACTCGAGACTTTTATAAGTAAATGGATGCACTTGAGTTCATACTCTTAAGTGAAATAAGTCAGACATGCATGTGTAAATATCATATTGAATCACTATATTAGTTTCCATCACCTCACACTGGTGATACAATATGATATATACAATATTTAACTAACTAAATATATATATATATATTTAGTTAGTTAAATATATATATTAGTTCGCTATATATATATATATATATATATATATATATATAGTTAGTTAGTTAGTTAAAATAGTTATACTACTGATTTCTCTGAGTTCATTGAAGAGAAAGGTTTTCACTGGTACTTATTAGATTATTGAATGTAGATTTCTTGTGCTCTGGGTGACTGATTTAGGGATGGCAATGTGCAATGTGTGTACCATTTTTGTCCCCTGATTGCTGTGTTTTAAATTTTGTTTTATTTTTTCTCTTTGAAATAAAATGGATTTTTTTAAAAAAAAAATTGTGGTTTTATTATCTATCAGTCGTCTATCCTATCTATTTATCTGTCTATCATTTGTCTTTATATTCTTTATTGCTAGAGATTCTGATTCAAAATTAGAGTTTGGGCTTAAGGAATCTAGCTTAAAATATTCTCCTAGTAATTTTCACGCACAGACAGATTTTAGAATGACTATTTTAATAGAAACTGGAGTGTAATACCGCATGTTTAATATGGTCACTGATTTTGTCCTTGAAATTTGCTGCCAAGATTCAAGACATCCCAGGCAAGGTCAGTATGACAGAATATGCAGTAATTCTTGTTAAAGAGAAATAAAGCATCTTGCTATTCAGAGAATTTTACTTTTATAACAGTACATTCAGTTCTTCTCAATTCTATGTAATCAGACACATTAGGAAGACTTCGATATGTTTGATCCAAGTTATAACATCTAAATCATACGATAGTTTAGTTCTCATAGTTATTACCTAGTGTAATACCAATTGGGCTTCTTCACAGTCCTGAATAGTTGATACAACATAAACTTATACACAAAAAATACTTTATCCTGTCCTTAAATCTGTGCCAATTTTATTTTCCTGATTTTTGAATCTAAAATTTATCAAAGTAAAATTCAGCTCCAATTTGTAAACTGAATGTTCAGCTTACCATTGATTGTGCAGATTCAAAAAATTATTTTCTCTGGAAAACACCAGAATTTCCTGTGCATACTTGCTGGACTGTTGTGAATCTTCCCAGGAACCTTTTTTTTTCTTTTCTTTCTTTTTTTTTTTTTTTTTTTTTTTTTTTTTGTTTGTTTGTTTGTTTTCCTATTGAGAAGCAGGGTGGTGGCAGTGAGTACTGACAGTTAAAACTCAGTAGTTTTAGCCTTGAGGTTTGTAACCCTGAGTCTTCTGGAGAAGTCTATTGCTCCCCAGTGAGAAATACCTGCTATAGAAACTTCCTGCTTGCAAAGAGCAGTTTTGAAATTAATGGCAGGGATGAATCTTGGGTTAGTGCTGTGCTCAGCTCACTGCTGGGTCCTGCTGGTTTTTTCTAACCATTATAATTGGCTGAATTGGTTGTGGGCTCAAATTCTTGTGCAGGCTCAAGAGCCCAGCACCACTAAGTGCTGGAACAACACTACCAGTGCCCAGAATCTCAATTGCTGAGATCAGGAAAGCAAGCAGAGCTGGAGGTTCTGTGAATCAGGCTGCATGCAGGGCTGCCACAAGTTTCCATCTCAGCCCAAGTATCTTCCCTGTAAAGTGGGCTTTGGAGATGGGATCATTGTTTCCCAGAGTGTGATATTGAATAATTTTGTTTGGTTATGAGATGCCTGTATTATCTTTAGTAGTTATTTCTACTTGGGATAAAGTTTAGGAATAGGTAACAATCAGTGATCTCTTTAAAAATATATATGTTTACAGTATAGCCCTCTTAAAAAGAAAAAAACACAGAGGATGAAATGAATTATGTCAGAGATATGCAAAAGTGGGACAAAAACTGAAGTTGCCACAGACAGCTTGCCAAATGAAAGCAAATGAATGGTAACTGGAGATAGAGTCACCTTCCAGGTGTCCTAACATGTTCACCTCTCCAGGATCATTTCCTTATCTATAACATACCAAGATTGGAGTAAATGTCCTTTGCAGCAATTACGTTATATGATTAGCAGAATCACTCCACCATGCAGATGTTCCAATGTCCTTAGCATGTGGTTCTATCATTGTAAGGCACAGGACACTGTATGAAATTCATTAAGCAAGTGGTGATGTAGTAATATATTAATAATTCTGCATGTTTTCCCTCATTTCTGAAAAGGATTCAGCAAACAGTTCAGTTGAGAGCTAGGTGAAAAATTATGGAACCAGGAGGAGTCAAGTCAACTGGGTGGTAAAAGGCTGCAGACAGACTGTTTAACAAAGGAAACTCCCTGGACCTCATTATTCTGTGGTCTGTGTCTTTGAGTATGCAATGAGAGTGTTGGTTCAGTTATTTCTATGGTAGTTTTGAGAACCAACTGTGATGAAGCATTCAAGAAAATTTAGGGAAATGCTAGAGAAATACAAAGGACTATTTCTTGGGGAGGATTAAAAATTCTTTGCAGGAGTTTTTCTTTCTTTCTTTTTTTTTTAAATACAAAATTCTAAGAACAACTTCCATCATGTATTCAAAAGCTTTTAAATTAATCTACTTTTATGTGATTTTCCTGTCTCTCTCTCTCTCTCACACACACACACACACACACACACACACACACTGGCCAGTTTGAATAATCTTGAAACAAAAAATACAGTTTGTCTAAATGCAAGCATTTCCTGGACTAATGCATGCAATTATCATTCTTTCCCACACTTGATATTTAAAGTGATATCTTACAGGCTCCTACACGGCTCGCTATTTGGGGCACCACCTGACCCCCTCTGCCTCTTTGCCATCTGTGAATTATTGTCAGCTGAGAGTAAACTCTACATAAATTTCACAATTGGAGCCTGGTAATAGCAAAAACCTCTGACTTCTCGTTCCTTTCTCCTTTCTTTCTTAAAAAACCATCCACATTCATCCACTGTATCACAATAGGTCTGCTCCCATTGCTCACCTATATGCTAGTGCAATGCAATCAGCAACCAAAGGTGCACTTCATGGCCAGGCTGCCGGCTCACAGGCACTTCCTTTCTTACACAGTAATGTCAAGCTGCTCCCTCCCTGAGCTGTGAAATCTTCCTGTCATTCTTCTTTATGTGCTATAGTTTTGGGTCTCTGCCTTTCCTTCTCTCTTGGCTCCTGGCTCCCAACACAGTTCTGAAGAAAATTTCTCCAGATCTGTGAAACTTATAATATCCTTCAATCTTAACCTGTTCACATGTCGTCTTTCCTTTCTGGGCACTGAGTTGATTTTTTCTTAGTAACTCTCTCTCTCTCTCTCTCTCTCTCTCTCTCTCTCTCTCTCTCTCTCTCTCTCTCTTTCTCTCTCCCTCCCTCCCTCCCTCCCTCCCTTCCTTGACTGTCAGTAGTTTAACTTCCTTATTGTTTGAACTGCTTCTGCACATGACAATGTAAGCGGTGGGAATCCCACAGATCTGTGTTCTGATTCTAAGTCTTACACTCTGTGTTGTTTATCCCAGACAAGGTATAATGGGGATAATAATACCTGCCTCCCAGACTCATTGGCAGTTCAATTCATTGAAGTAAATATCTCACTTTCTTTTTTCATCTAGGAAATTTTCTTCATTCAACTCCTGTGCCACCTACCATTTATAGATAAGATACTCCATTGCTAGCACACAGTAAGGTATATGAAGAGGAAATAAATGATATAAGTGTAAGCACATAGTTGTGAAATTCATATTCTTTTTGGCAAGGGAGCTAAATCGTGTCATAGAAACACATGCACATACACATGTACATGCACACACACACACAGTATGCTGTCATTGTAGGAGACTAGAAAGTAAGGATTTAGAAAGGATAAATATTGGAACTAAAATTTTAAAAGATGATCTTTGAACATGGACCATGGTAAAGGATGACATAAGGGAATACTTAGCCCAAAGAATAGCATGAATAAAAAGAATATGTCTGGGGAATAGTAATGTGAAAAAGATATCCATGGTACAGAGAAGAGACAACAGACAGAATGGTTAATTATGTAAATGCCAACAGTTAATTGATGCTATTTGACTCTGGGAAGGCATTTTTCATAACCACACCTTAATTTGCTCATCTGTCAGTTAAGGGTAATATATTAACTGAATACTTACATAAAATGCTTAGCACAGTACACAAAACTAAGCAGTCATTTGAAAATACTAATTTTCTAATGTCTTTTTGTTAAAAGACTAAAAAGATAGATTCAGCATGAAAACCTAAGAAATTTCTTGGTACTGAATCGAGTAATTTAGGAAGCTTAGGACTTAGGAGGCCAAAGTTCTCATTCTTGTGTTGCCATAAACTTTCCATGTGACACTGAAGAATTTGTATCTCGGCCTTCAAGTAGAATGACTTGTTATTTGTCTTGCTTTAAAACTTTTTCTGGGAAATAGGGTGACTCCACCTTCCTTTTCAAGAAATAGGTAATCATCCTGGAATGTTTCAACATCAGGGTTGGTGAATCAAGGCTGTAATTCTAACATTTCATTGGCTATAAAATTGTTTTAAGTTTCATAATAGGGTTATGTAATTTATCCTTCCTTATTTTTATACCAAAAGGTCAAAGATTTCTGACATAGCAATTTTAATTCCCTGGAGTACATGGTCCAGTTGAAATAGACTGTGTGACCTAGAAATAGCAGCTAGAGGGCCAGTAAGCAGAAATATCAGATAGTGAAAAAGTACAGAGAGACAACAGTTTCTGCCCTCAAGAAGATGCCAGTGGGTCTGCTGCTGGAGACAAGGTGAAGGGCAAGAGAATGAAATATTCCAAAGCACTCAGTATAATGATAGCCCTGGGACAGCAGACTCAAATTGGCCTTCCCTGTCTCTCACAGTCAACTTCCGGTCCTACCTCTGATTGGCTTGGATTTCAGCCAGATCTTCCTGTTTCTGCTTCAGGATGCTGACTTCCTACAAAGGAAACATTGGGGTAGTTTAAAGGTGTGGCATGGCAGGGGCCGGAGTGAACCTCTTCTTCTGAGACTGATAACAGAAAAAGGGAGAAATAGGGGAAATGGGAAGCCAGAAAGAAATCATCTGGAGCACTTTTAAATATATTTCTTCTTAGGCTTCCTCTTAAGGAGTTAGCCATCATAGCGTGAATATACTATTGTTATTATTAGTAGTAGCAGTAGTAACAGTACTATTGCATTTTATTATTATCATTATTACTGAGTCATTTTAGAAAGTTTTGTCCAGCGTTCTATCCAAGATTCTTCAATTACCACAAAACAATAAAAGCCATAATAATAAAAAGATTATGAAATCCATTTATAGAAATCAAAATAGTCCTCAAGTGCCAAGCATGATGCTTTGTGCTTTGTGTGTGTTTTCCAATTTAGCATTCTAAGAAAACCTTTGAGTGAGATGTCTTCAACACAACCATTTCACAGAGGAGGACCTTGAAGCTTGGGAAAGTTGAACTGATTTGTGTGACTCTGTTAGCCAGTACCTTACAGCTAACTAAAACCCAAATTTGCCTGATTCCAAAAGTCAGACTGTAACACCTCACCTTGAAATATCTCTTGCACGTGATTGCTTAGATCATGCTAAAAAAAATGTATTGATGAGGTATATTATTTCCTCAGTGGTTTCACTTTATTGTTTGGCAACTCTGTCAGCAGAGAGATTTAGTATAATTGAACCTAGATGAGCCCTCATATGTTTAAGAGTTGGCCTGTCATTTTCTCCTGTGAAAAGAGATAAACATTGAGACTTATTGCTTTCCATGGCCTATACTCAGATGCAAAACTTAGGCTAGTGCAGAAGGTTTTATGCAGTTAGACTCTACCTTTTTGGCATCATAAAATTCTGGCTGACTTAGAGCAGGATTTTGTCCTCATACCACTAGTGTGGTGAGAAAACCTTCACAGAGTATCACTTTTTTATTCTACCTGGATGTTTGACCCTTGGCAAGGAACTGGTCGAGCTTTCCTGGGAGGAGGAAATAGTAAATCAATGCACACAGAGGTTCCTTCCTCAGTTCCATGAGGCATGGGTTTAGGTGTCCTCACCAGCATCTCTGCAGGATGCTTAACTACTGTAACACACTGTGTTTCCATGAAATGGAGTGACATACATGATGTACACAGTCTAGTGCTTGGCACATTCTCTATGTATTACTCTGCCACGTAATTTACTGTTCAGCAATTGTTTAGTGAGACACCAAGAAGTGGTAGAATGTAGTTCTTATAGGGATAGAAACTAGAAAGGCAGATGAAAATCTCTCTCTAATATTCTTATCTCCCATAACATGAATGACAGATTAGGCATAGCCCGGAATACTGTGCCTGATCATTAAAAACCTAGACTGATCCAGATGTGGTGATGCATGCCTAGCCAGCCTGTACTGCATAGTGAGATCCAGTCTCATAAAGGCAAAGAATAAATAAATAAATAAATAAATATGAAATAAAAACCTATACTGAGCCCAGGATACAAAGTCAGCCTTTGAAGGAAGTCTTTGCTAAAACCCAAATAAACTTCTGCGGCCATCTAAGTGGACAGGGAAAAGCATTGTCATGGATACACTCATATGTGCAAACTACATGGAGTCATCAGCTATCCAACTGACAATCATAGCTTGCATTTGGGAAGAGCTTCACCCATGCCCCAAACTGTTCATTGTGCTGCACCTTAAATAACCCACATTACTCCCTTCTAGATATGAAATTACAGAACAGCTAAGAATCTATCCCTAGATCTTTAGTTCTGAGGACACAGAAGGATAATTTAAACTGTTTTGGATCTAAACTGGAACTCCTAGCACACTTCTATGCACTTTTTTGGAAATAGAATATGATAATTTGGAAGATATTTTCTGAGTGATTACCATAGCTTTTTTACTACTAGGGATGAAAATGAGGAAGAGAAAGAAGGAAAAGAGGAAGAAAAGAAGAAGAGGAAAAGAAAAAGAAAGAGGAGAAAGGGGAAAAGAAGGAGAGGAAGAGGAAGAAGACAGAGGAAGAGAAGAACAAAGGAATAGGAATAGGAAGAGGTGGTGGCAGCGGCACGAATCTCAAATTCTAGGAACTGCCCAGGTGGGTTATTAGGCATACAAAAATGTGTTTACATTGTATAGTGTAAAACAAACAACATAGTGTTTAATGACAGTGTTTGGTGACAGACAGACCCAGTCCCAGATCGATCTCAGACAAGCTGTGTGACCTGGAGCAGACTACCCCTATTCCTCAGTTTCATTAATTTGCCCAGTAAATTGGGGAGTAGAAGTCCATGGAGAATGCGCCCTTAAAGATACAGAGGGACCTTGTACTCTCTCTTACTTCCCAGCTAACGAAGTGCATGGTTTGCCCTATCACATCTTTTCTGCTATGATGTGTCACACTCAACAGAGGCCCCCCACTATGCTGCCATGTTATCCTAGACTGGGACAATCAGAACTGAACCAGAACAAAGCTTTCATCTTCAGTTTTGCTTCACATATTGGGTCAGGGTGACAGAAATCTAACACTGCTAGAAAGAGACCAGATCAGAAATGAGATTTATCTCTCTCAATCAAGAATGGTGAAGAAGAAAGAGTGAGCCCAAGGAGCCAACCAGTAGGGCATGGAAATTATGCTCTCAAGTGCTCCAGTGACTGTCTCCTCTTCCTAATCTTGTTATAGGGGGGACTCTAGAATCAGGAGATATAAAAACTGTAGCATTTTTTAGCTCTACCCCAGAAAACTTGGAGTGGGACCTCCAGGAATACAATCATAATTTGTTCTTTTTGGAAGAAGGCAGTAATTAGGATGTCTCCTGTGGCCTGACCCAACAACTTGGGCTCCACTGATGTATTTCAATAGTTCAAACCATATATATATATATATATATATATATATATATATATATATATATGAGAGAGAGAGAGAGAGAGAGAGAGAGAGAGAAAGAGAGAGAGAGAGCATTTTAATTTGAGTAAAAGTCCCAAGTGGAAGAGACAAGAGACCTTTCTGAATGGGAATGCCTAAAATGGATGACTTTGATTTTCTTACTATATTTGTATCCCCTAGCAAAGACTCAGTCTTGTCACATTTCTGGTTGCATTTGGTCAAATACCAGAGGGAAAAGAGACACAATCTAGGCCAATAGTTATGAAAAGAAAGATATCTTTTATGAAGAAAGTGAAAAAAAAAAAAAAAACCTTCACTTCTTAGTTTTTTAGTTGGTTGACGAAGAGGTGGGATTATCAGTAATTCTCATGTTATCAGTGACATTATATGAACTGACAAGTCATTTTCTCTTGGATCCTTTCAACTCCCCTAAAAATATATTAGCCAGAGGATGATGGGACAGGCACACATAGATTCTAGTAAGTTTTGATGCGTAGTTGTACGTGTGTTTCTCGTTTTTTTTTTTTTTTTCTCTTCTATCTACATATTCTCTTAGTTCTCCGTGTAGAGTGGTGCTAATGTAACCATTCCTTGTTTATCTGCAATTTAATCATATGTCTCAAAGCTTGTTAAATACAGAGACCACTAATCTGGGTCCTAGTCCTAATTTTTTTACTATTTGCTGCACAAAGGACCCGGAGAAAGGCAAATAGCCATTCTTATTCTCAAATTGTTCATATGCAAAGTGGGAATAAATGCTACCTTCTCAGATTAGGGTGAGGTGGAGTTATATACTTAAGGAAGAGCACCCAAGGAGGTATAGTGGAGATTGATTAGATGTCAGATCCTTGCTCAATGACTGAATGAGCTCAGCTGACTCACTAGTCATGCTGGCATAGCTGATTCATTTTGCTGACTGAGCTTCTAGCTCAGTGATGATGGAAGGCAGCATGTGGTGAATTATCTCTATGTCTCAGGCACTTTTCAAGTCCTTTGACCTGCATTGCTTCACTAAGTGCTACTGACTTCCTCTGTGCGGCAATGCTGTTATCCTCATTCTACTGATGCCATTGGAATAGAGAAGTTAATTATTTTAAGATCTAGTACGTTGCAAAGTTGGATTTTAAACCCTGATGCACTTATTCCAGAAACGATTCTCACAAATATTCTGCTCTACTTCGGAATTTCAACATAGCTAAATATGTGTTGTCCAATTCCAAGTTTAGACATGTAGTTTTTAAAGTCATAAATAACCACTTACAATGCTGTGATTTTCGCTAAGAAAGTTAAAATCTACTTCCACATGAATCCTTTTATATTAGTTTAAGACAGTAATTTTACATCTATAAGTTTATTTGTGTGTGCTTGTTTTGCAGAAAGGTGAATTCATTTACAAAAATATGCCCTTTTCCTCTCCCTGTTGTATAGCTGAGAGCATATATTATCCTACCCAGGTAGGTATAGAGATAGCAGAGTAGGCAGTGGCAAAACTGTCTGGGGAAGTAGACCTGGCATGTTCATTACAAGACCCTGGATATATGAGCAGAACAGTTCCCAAAGCCCTGCAAGTGGACTTCTTTCAATAATAGGAGCAAGTTTTCAGTAGGACACCAAGGCTGACCTCAGCCTGCAGAGTGAAATCTCAATACTGCTCTAACGACATGGACCTAGAGGTTCTCACAGATTTCCTGGACATTTGGACAGCATAAAAATAGAGGAAACCCATGAATTGCTTGCTATGGCTTTTCTTCATTAGAGCCCACCATGGTTTCTCTAGGGTACTACTTTTATCTTACTTTTCCCACTTTTATTCAGCCCAAAGCCACCCTGCAAAGCCAGTTTCTCCACCATTCTTTATTTTACTTTCTCCAACAAACTTTGCCAATGTTTTTTTGCGAGCCACATTTAGAAGCAGGCTACCTGGTAGCAGTATCATTAGGTCTCCAGTAATGAGACAGGAGGAAAGGAAACGTTTGATGCTGTTGGCTGAATTCTTTGCTGTAATATTTTGCCAATTGTTAATTTCAAATACAAACACAATGTCAGTGAAGGTAAAATTGAGAAACAATGCTTACAATCAGCTCTTGGTAGCCAAATTATCAGAAATTGTAGCATCTTTTCCTTTGTTTGTGAAATCTCTATAACTGTTGCTCGCATAAATTACACCAATTTTCTAGGTCTAATTTCTGGTGAGGTGTAATCATGAAAACCAGCCTTATGGAATGAGCCCTGTATTGTAGGCATTGTGAAAATCACTTGATGCAGTTGAATATGGCCACTGGTTGTATTTTTATATCAAAGAACATTCTAAATAGAATTCCCAAATGTGGGCTGCACTTTCTTGTGACTGCTATATGGTACAAAATTCTAAGTGACGCACATGGGAATATAGGTGAGGGAGTAGCTCTGGTCTTAGACACAGTTCAGTCCTTGTCTGGTACAGCATTTAATAGAGATGAGACTTTAGTCAAGATACTCTTTCATGGACCTGCAATATAAGTCTAAAAATGTTAACCTCTTAGGATTGTCAGAAGAATTGAATAACAGATCATATATAAAATACTAGGTCCATCACAGATGATCAATATGTGTTAGTGATCAGTCTCAGATTCCTTCACAAATCCTTTATGTTGTCTCTTTTAGGCTTAAGTCTTTTCAGTTATTCGTCCCTGTACTAACATTTCCTTTGTTTCCTATTTGTGTTATATATCCCATAGTCCAACTTGTGATTTATCTGATACTTGTGTGATTCTATTTTCACTGAGTCTTCTTTTCTAAGCTTCCTGGCTTTTCTTCTTTGTGTTACTATTGTTTTCTTCAGGCTGCAGCTTCCTCAGGCATGCATTTCTCCTTTTACTGGGATGTGTGCCTCGCCACCAGTGGGACTTTTAGTCTCAACATTTTGCTTTTTTTTCTATGAATTTCTTATACTACCCCTCCCTATTTCTCCTCTGTAGATTTCAGACAAAGCCGTCTCTCCAGATGTGTGCTCAAGAATCGCCTTTGCTACCCTCCTGATTGCTAGCATCTTAAACTTCCCTTGATTCTGCCCACGCTCTTCCTCAACTCCCAGGCACTTCCTCTGCCTTAAACAGAAATCCACTGCCTTTATTTTCCCATTTCATCCCAAAGGAATTCTGTATGCTTCTTCTATCAGGTCAGTATTTTTCTTTTCCTTTCATTTTTTCCCCAAACTCCTCTGGCTGAGTACATTTTCCCTTTCATGATGCAAAAGACTGGAAGGCAATTTGTGTTGGTATATCTATCCCCACCTTATGAGTGACATTTCTTTTTGAGGCTGTATAGCTCAGTTCCTGGCACTACCTTGTGGAAAAACAAAACAAAGTAAAGCACTTCTGTCTCCACATATGAGTCTCATTACTGAGCCTCTGTGTAGAATGACACTGTGGGGTTTGTGAGAAGAACATGGAACTGTGTGTAATTTCAGATTCAAGTACCATAGCTGTGTGATTCTTGAACAAAGAAATTCACATCTGGACTACTCTCTCCCCATCCACAAAGTGAGGGAGCAACACAAAAAATTTCCAGGAGTGAAACTTTGGAGATGGATAGATCAGAGTTCATTTACTTGCTCATCTTATTATCTATGCACTTTTTTGGTCATTTATTTCTGGATAGTGAGAAATTCTTCTTTTAAATAGGTAACTATTGGAAATGATGGGAAGATTCAACAGGCCGATGTGTGTAAAAATTTAACCCACTGCCTCATCCTAAGCACTCAATACTTGCATTTGTTATGGAAATATTTCTTTCTTTTTCAGAAACAACACAACTCATCATTCATGTCTGACTTTGCTCATGCTGTTCTCTGTATTTGAAATTTCCTTCCCCTTCATCCCTAATGTGATTCTTCAGTGTTTCATGATTCTTTTTTGGTAGTAGTTGCAAAGCCTTTTCCAGTACTCTGCTGTTCTAAACAGACTCTGACTTTCCCCACTACCTAGCTGCAGGGGACTCTATCCAATTTCCCTTAAATGTTGGTCATCTTATTTGGGAGCTTTCAGTTTACTTACCGGTACACTCTTTGCATGTCAGACTAATCTGTGAGATTCTAGGAAGGCTGACATTTTTTCTCAAATTCTCAGCATAATGTTTAATTGAACAAAGATGAGGACAAATGGTTGGGTGTGAGTATATGCTTTATTTGAATGAATGAATGAATGAATGAACAAATGAATGAATGATGGCTAAAAAAGTCTTGCAATCAGATTAATGGCCATGGGCATTTCCAGGGGGCAATTAGGGAGCAACTGCAGTATGCAGGACCAGGTCAAACTTGGCCCCACAACCTGACTTGCTTGTGGAAGCTATGAGCTGCTGATTCTACACCTATCAGATTTCTATAGATGGGGCATGAGACTTGTTTCCAAGTGTGAAGTAAATCAAACCATAAGTATAGGGTTAAACAGACTCAGCTAGCAATACAAGAGCAACACAAGAAAGGAGGACAAGTAAGTCTATAGAGTGATTTAGTTTATTTGGCTCACTCAGGCAGTTATTCCTGGACAATTTGGAGCCTTGACATTGTACCATTTTTCGTTTGATTTCCTTATATTGCTACTTATTTTCTCATTATGAGAATGACATAGGGGAAAAAACTAAAGCATAATGGGATTTTGTTTTCTTTAAAGAGAACTAAAATTATAATGTATCTCCACTCGTCATTCTTCCCTGACACTTTCCTGGATAAGACCAAGATATATCAGGCTTTTGTCACATGGTTGTCTATGAGTCCAGGCACGTGATTTAATCTCTGAGGCAGAGTGATTCAACTATACATTCAATAAGCACTTACTGAATGCAAAGTCTGTACTGAGAACCAGGTGACTTACTGGGAATAACGAAAAGTGATGACATGAAAGGCAGTGCTAAAAGTGAAGTCAAGGGCTTGGAATTCAATTCAATGACTCTGACTTTTATTAACTCTAAAACAAGCCATAGGGATCTCCATATCAGTTTTTGCATATCAGAAAGAGGTATGATAAGAACTGCTTTTTTTCTTTTTCACAGTGTTATTGTAAGGATTAAGAGAATTAACTTATTAAAGAGTTTTGAAAACTAAAAAGTGCTGCAAAGTAAAAAAAAAAAAAAAAAAAAAAATTACGTGATGTTTTTGAAAGGATTTTGCCCTAAATAGGACACTCCAGCAGTGAGAAACGGGACCAAAGGACATTTACCTTGAGGTCATTTTCCCCACCGCTAGGCAATTTACCTGTGATGCAAAATGAATTCCAATGGGCTGCTTGTGTTGCATCAGCCATGCCCTCTTTAGGCACCACCCCAGAGCAAAGCTATATGTATGCCCCCTACACCACACGTCTGGCAGAGAAAACCAGATCTCAGCGGTTGTGGGATTCTCTCCGCATTCTTAGAATAAAGGCCACTTTTACTTTATGTTTTCTCCTTCTAATTGCACCTAAAATCCTGTCAGTTTTAAAATTTATTTTCCCATCAAACATTTTGAAGAAATTGAGACAAAACAAATATGAGATTAAAAAGCAAAAGCTAGTAAAATGATTTTTAAGACAATACCCTCTTCTGAGTCCAGAGCAAGTTAGTTCATTGCTCCTGATCAAACATATACTAATACAAATATGAAAGATATTTCCCTTATCTTAGAAGAAGGGCAGATGAGCTCTGAAGACTCTTGTACTTTTGACACTGTTCTGTGACTTTATAAAAATCACTGCCTTTTGCTGAACTTAGTGAAATGTTACATTTCTAACTCTGCTTACCTGAAAAGGAAAGATGGCAGGACACAACTAAGATATATGCCTGGAAACAGAGCTGCTATCCAGAAAATTAGAACTGTTTTAATATAAATGTTGTAACACAAGGTTCCAGGGTCACCTGAAGAATTCTGGCACCTTAGACGCATGTGATGTATGGTTTTCTTCCCCCATTAAAAAAAAGATATTCAGTGAATGTTTTGGTATAAAGAGGAACATAATATGCCATCAAGTATTTTAAAATTTTAATAGAAAAATTTAAACTTGTTGCTCTCTAAATGTACAATTAGATTTGCCTATTGTACCTGATGAAAAACTTGGTCTGCTAAAGCATATTGGCTGGCATATTTTACTCAGATAACAGGTAGAGTGGCAAACAACTGAAGCTTGACTTTCTGCTTGAGCAGGGTTTCTCAAATTCAGTAGTTTTGTCATTTATACTGGAGAATTCTTCATTATGGAAAACTGTCTTTTTCAAGGTATAAAAGAGAATCACCCTTCCGGGAGAACACGGCGGATAGATAGCAGCAGCTTTGGAGGCTCTCTGAGAAACCGCACTTAAAATCCAGGAATGGTGCTGGGCGAGAAATCCTAAGCAAGGGGAGATATACTTTGCCAACCCAGGAACGAACTAAACTAAGAGAAACCAACTGGAAATGCAATCCCGGTGATACAACAGGAAAAGATAAGGTCTCAGCATGGAAGCTGGACCCTGCGCCACTGGAAGCTGCGATTTGAATTTTCTGCAGCCGCTGCTGCGTCCCAATTGGCACGGCAAGGAGAGAGGAGTGAAAGCTCTGAGAGTGGGAAGTGGTGAATGGAGTTGAAAGCGGGACTGGCCGGGAGCCCTGCATCGACCTGCAGGGAGTGAGCGGATTGGGGACCCTTCCATAGAGTAGGAGGCTTCAGCAAAGGACATACTGGGACCAGGCAGACTACCTGGAACAGGATGCTGCAGTGACTTCAGTCACATATTCCCCTCTCAAGCGGGATTGGTGGGGAGTGCCTGGCCTGTGTGATGCCTCCAGCTGAGACCCAGTAGGCTAGCCCAAACCAGGTCCCAGCGCCTGGAGGTGCACCCTAGCAGTGAAGCCTTTGGTAGGTTGACCTGGAGGAGTGGGCCCAGCATAGGCTGCCCAGGTCTGTGTCTCTCTGGTACATTGCAGTGGGTGGGAACACCTGGCGGTGCAATTCAAACAAACTGTAACCGACAAAGAAAGAAACTGGGCCTCCTATATATGCTTGTATAAAAGGAACAAAAAATATGGGAAGAGGGAGCAACAAGAAAGGGTCCTCGGCCTCCAATCCTGAGAAACATGCAATATCAGACACGGCAACAATAAACATAAAGCACTATCTTCAGAGCCTCATAGATGAGTTCAGGAATGAAGTTATTAATGAACTGAAGCAAGATATAAATAGAATAGTTAGAGAAATGCTAAGCACCTCCCAAGAAAAAACAGATGGTGGAATGGAAGAACAGAAAAAAAGGGGAGAATTGTTTGATGGAGAAAATAGAGAAAACATAGAATATGTGAAGCAGGTTCAAAGAGATTACCAGGAAACTAAAAACTCTATCAAAAACTGGCATAACAGCTTGAAAGAAACTAAGGATAGATCAAGAAAATAACATAAAAGGATAGATCATAAAAATAACAAAAAAAAAAAAAACAAACAGCAACAATACAAAGGCTAGAAGATGATAAGAGGGTCTATAACTTAAGAATTAAGAACATAAAAGTAGAAGTAGGGACACAAACAAATGGACTACAAAAGCTATTCACAGATATAATACGAGAGAATTTCCCTAATTTAGCAAATGGTAAAGGTACTCAGATGTATGAGGCATACAGGACCCTAGCCACCTACAACCCAAACAGAGCTATATCCAGGCATATAATAATCAAAATTCCAGAAATCCAATGTAAGAACAGAATATTAAAAGCTGTCAGAGACAAGAAACAGATCACTTACAAGGGAACGCCCATCGAATTAGAGCAGACTTCTCGGCACAAACCATCAAATCACGAAGAGTGTGGGGGGAAATAAATCAAGCTTTGAAAGACAATAACCTCCAGCCAAGATTGCTATATCCTGCACAACTGTCCCTAGAAATTGATGGAAAAACAAGGTGCTTCCAGGATAACGAGGAACTACGGGAATTTGCAACCACCAGCTCAACTCTACAGAGAATATTGCAGGATATTCTAAAAAAGGAAAATACCAAGATTTCAGAAATAGTGGCAGAGAGGCCACAATGAATGGAGCAAAAAGTGAAATGAAGAAGACAAACTGACAACAAATGACAGAAAAAGATCTCAACAGAAATGAGGCAGAGAAGATCACATGGTAGGAACAGCTATTTTGAAGAAAACAAGACATCATAATAGCTAGTGCTGATTTAGTATCATCTTGTTTTGAAGTCCCATAAAACTTGTATTGTTCTGTCTCCATCGGTCTTAAAAGGTTGTATCTTATTGGATTTTATTATATATGATAATATAAGTAAAAACTTTTATAGACAAGGAGATTATACAGAAACCATTGTTCATTTTTCTGTTAATTGGTTCTAAATACCCTGTAATAATGTCATTCTCTTGAATGGTTTTATAGTGTCTTGATATGTTTGGTGCTACAGTATACGAAGTTATACTCAAAGATTTCAAGGAAAGAGACATTATGGTAACTATTTTTATGTCAGGATATCTTGTGGTGAAACACTATTTTGCTTAAATGGTTAAGTTTTGACCTGCGCTATTCTGTTGTTATGCCCTCTTTTATCTCAATCCCCCCCCCTTTTAAAAATTATTTATTTTTTTCTTTTTATCTTTTTAATTAAGGGAAAATAAATAAAAAATAGCAGGATACATTATAGTAACCTACTTTGATTTCCTATTCACTTGATTTGAAATCCTGTACTGCTCTCACCATCTTGTTTTGACTGATTTTCCCCTATTCTGCTTTGCTTGATAGTACCAAGTTCAAAAGTATAGGCAAAACTGTGAAGACAATAAGAATCATTATGACGTCCATTCTGGTTGACTATTATCTTCTTTTAAAGTCCCGTAATGTCTCCAATGCTTTGGTTTTATTCTTTACTGTTTTGTTCAATTTTATTATAACTGGCAATTCTTCTTAAATAGCAAGAGGCAGTATGGTAACCATTGCTGATCAGTTTGCATTTTGTTTTTACATTATCTATTATGTCCATTCTTTTGATTTGACTGACTCTGTTTTGATATGTCACATTTGGTTTTACTCTCTTCAAAAAAAGTAGTAAGAACTGTGGGAGTAATAAAACCCAAAATATGTAATTGTCATTGTACAAAAGAAAAGAAAAGAAAGTGCTCTAAAGATTATAACTGCATGTATGTTTAAGTGTATAAGATAGATAACCATATTACTGAGATTTTTTGGATCATTGAACAAAACTGTTTGCACTCTCATTGTTTGTAAGTCCACTTTATATGCTTCAAATTTGTAACTTGAACAACTATTTCTAAGATGAGAATATGTAATCTATTAACTAGTAATTTCTTACTGTTTATTTTTTTTAAATCTTGTATTACTTGTTCCCTTTTTCTGTTTTTTTCTTTTTCTCCTTAAATACAAAAAAAGGAGAATCACCTCGACTTTATTCACCAAATGGTAGTAGCACACTTGTCCTAGTTGAGACAAAGAAAAATGTCACTAATCAATGGAAGTCTCCCCCTAGAAAGTAAAATTAATCCCTAAGTTGAGACCCACTATTCAAAATATTCTTTCTAGACCAAGATTCTACCTTCTCCCAAGAACTGATGATCTTGGAAAGGGCCTATCCCTATCACTCTTTTTGTTTTGATTTTGGTTTTAGTTTTTTCAAGGAGGCACTTATGCCACTGACTTAAATCCCCAAGCCTTATTTTATTTTTCAGATAAGGTCTTACTGTATAGTCCAGGCTGACCTTGAACTCGTGGCAATCTTCCTGCCTCAACCTTCCAAGTGCTGGGATTACAGGTGTGCACTCCATTTCTGGCTCACCCATGTCACTCTTGGTGAGAGCAAGGTTCTTTTTTGCTTTGTACCAGGGACTGAACTCATGACTTGCGCTTGCCAGGCAAGTGCTTTTGCCGCTAAGCTAAATCCCTGGCCCAAGAGCACAATTCTTTATGTGAATTTATGCAGCTCTCCTTGATCTTACCAGGACTTCATTTTCTATTGTTTTTCATACTACCCATAAAATTCTAATCTCAGAGTCCTCTTTATTGTATTTTGGACCTGCTACCTCTTAGCGCTTTTAAAATGATTCTTCCCTTTCATGGAACATATTTTTCTCAGGTAGACAACCCCAATTGGCTCATTCTCTACCTTCTTTATTTTCTTGTTTAAGTTTTACCCATTTAACATGGCCAATCCTGGACAACCTGTTAAAAAATTACATCTCTAATTCTTGGTATTTCTCTTTCCCCTTCACCATAAATTTTTGACAGATTTTCACTGGCTAAGTTTTCACAGATTATGATAAATGTTCTACAGTTGATCACATTCTAGCATACCATACAATTTACACTATTTAATTATTTATTATGTATAATATTTATCTTTCTTATCATGCTAGATTATAGATTTTATGAGGATAGAGATCACTGTCTTGCTTATATTGTACATTAAAGGATCCCATAATTGCTACATTGTAAATTCAGGAAGCATGCATTAGATTGGACTGAATTGAGTTGAAGTGAATGGAATTGAATTAAAGTAGTTCCTTCTGTCTCTGACTAGGTCTGAGAAAGGAATTTCTTTTTTCTTTTGATCCTGAATGTGCTGTCTCTTTTAACATTTGGTGTGTAACCATTCCTTCCACAGGGAGCTGTGTGTCTCTTCCTCACCTGCCTGACCATGCTTCTGTTGGTGTGCTGGTTCGGTGCCCTTTGACCTTGTGATTCTTCGAGCAGCAGAAGGGAAATGTGGATGCCTAAGATTTAAAATAGCTGACTCCTCACTTTTCATAGCCATTCTGCTTCCAAAGGAAGGATTTGAAAGAGGCTTGAAAAACTCAGCCTTTGCCATCTCTGTCAGCACAAAGAGTGACCGAGAGAACAGAGAAGGTCCTTTCAAATCTTCATGTAGGGAATTATTTACAACTAGAGCAGCTGAATAGAAAGGCCAAGCTCTAGGGTTATTATGTCCTGCTCTGCAGGATGCCTGGGGAGAGGCAGCCAAGGTATCTTTTCAACCAAGGCTGGCATGTGGGGACACCAGGAGCCCATGACTTGCCTGAGAGGCAGCCCTCAATGACCTAGTTTCAGCACATTGCCTGACACAGCACTGCAATCCGCAACTTTAATAACTTGGTGACACACAAAGCACTTTTGATGCAAAGTGGAGCTGACAGAGCAGCAGAGGAAAGGCTCTGCTTCTCGCTGAGCTGCGTGGGGAATCCACTCAAGGTGACTGCAACCTTCGCAGCCCTGTGGCAGGCTGAGCAAACCTGCTCTTGCAAACAGGGAAAGCTGGTTTGTTTTCCAGGAGGACAGACACAGTAAACAGAACCTCATTGGAAGGGGCAGTTGACACAGCCTATCTCTTCTGCTTTGATATTATGTCTCTAAAATCACAGTTCTTCATCTCTGCTGCTGCTCCTATCTTTACTCAGGTGTCTCTCACTAGGGCAATTATAACGCAATATCTTTGAAGCTTGTCCCTCTAGTCCATTGTGTTCATGGTCAGTAGAGTAATCTTTGAGAAGCGTAGCAATGACTATGTCACACTGTCCATCAAGTCTCCCACAGTCCCACACTACTACAGAAGAAATGTTAATGCAAAAAAAAAAAAAAAAAAAAAAAAGGATCTGTGCTTAAACTATGAGCTATGTTGTTAATTCTTCCACCCAGTCTGGCATATATTCTTTATGACTTCTGGTCACCACTATGCTTCACTTAAAACTCTAGTTTCCTCTGCAATATGTTAAACATACACCATCCTTTTCATTTCCTAATGTTTTGAGGTATGTACTAACACAATGCTCACTTGGATGCTTTTTGTGCTTGGGGGTCTCTATAGTCCCATATGAAAGCCTCTTCTAAAAGTGAGCTCTGCATATCTTACCTTTATGAAACATAAACTCAGCCTTATAATTTTTATTTGTTGCCCCTAACCTGCCTCACCGAAAATGTTCTGCTCCAGGACTTTCTTTGGAGAAATGAATTTGGTGAAATAGACCTGAGGATTTTATCTGCACCAGAGGTTTCAGGGTCCTTCAACCATTTTTTTCATATGATAAACCTTCTCCCATTTAAGCCCCTACTATCTCATTTTCTGTACCTGCCTTGTACATTCAAGATTGTTCTTAGAATAAACAAAGGAAGCTGTAAAATGTATGTTTGACGATAATCATAATAATTAGAAACAGTAATAATAAGATTTAGCAACTGTTCTTGGCATATGGAAATGGGTGTTTTGACCTAGCTTGTATGATCTGAATTACTTATTCTAATGTTCCTTCATTAGCAGTGAGGATGCATTAAGTAAAGGCAGACCTTGCCTGCCTGTGCTTCAGGTCTGGAGGGGGATGATCTCCAAGTAAACAGCAAGTACAAGGTGGTGAGGTAATGAGGAGGACAGTGGGCTCTTTGAGCATAGAATAGGTGTCTTTAACTCAGTGTGAGGAGGCTAGGGGGGCACAAAGGGGTTGAAAAAGTACTATAGGGAAACTGCTGTCACGAAGAGATGCGGTATAACAGGCACTAACCAAGTGAAGGGAGAGACAAGGACATTCCAAGTAGCAGCCACAGCAAGAGCAAAGGCACAGAGACAAGACACCACAGAGCATTCAGTGGCCTGGAAGGTTTTAACAGCTACTTACCAGACAGGATATATTAAGAGGTCAATTCCTGTGTCCAGACTGCAGTTGAAATGAAGTTCTAGAAAGAAGAGATTACTGGGGCTTGAAATTGTCAGGACAGTCTCCCTAGAGGGGGACGCTCCAAAGGTGGGCTTAGAAGGAAGAACATATTACAGGATAGCAGAAAGAAGGGGAGATAGATATCTATATGCAAATGGGCCCGCACACACATATCTGCTTCATATGCATTTAAACCTTAAATTGACTTTCACTTGCCTTCCACTTTTGTTTCCATGGTAACCCTGGCCACTTCTTTTTCCTTTAACCTCTTTTTTATTGTTTCAGGATGAGGTGGGTTGCATGAGGGTTAACCAGTCAGGGAAAGATAAGAGATTTTAAAGAAATTATTTGGATTTTTTTTTAAAAGAAAATTGCCAACTTTGCAATTTAATGCAAACTGTCTCTGGTATATTTGCCCTGAAGGATGCTGCAGGGAGAAACAGGAAACAGAATCCTTTTTGTCCCCTCCTCCCTGACTTCTATTATTACCGTGCACTTACTGCTAATACGGCATCTAAACTTGCAATCTCTGTAACTATGGCAATAAAATGGGTGAGATTCCCTTCCATTATTGCTTGAATTGTTAGGACTTTGCAAACAGCACGTGCGTTTGCACAGGAGAGGAGGAAGATGCACGCTGGGGAAAATAGTTATTTCAGTTCTCCATGGGGAGTTAGACATTTGTGCCTATCAGTCCACAACCACATGGAGAACTATCCCCCTCTGCATGTCATAAGACGTAGACATGGCACCTGGTGGATGTGGTATACATCCTGAGCTAGCAAAATACTTCTGGGCACAGTCTGTAGAGCCAGAAGGTCAGGGCTACGCTGAGTTTTAAAGAGATGCTGTGTGAGAGGCAAGGAAGAAAAATCTAATGCAGAGACCAGCAAACTTACTCTGCACAATACCAAGCAGAAAATATCATAAAGTTTGCACACCCTAAGATCTCTGTCAATTCTACGCCCTCTACTATAGCAATACACAAGCAGCCACAGACAAAAGGTTAATCAATATCCCAGTACAGTTTTATTTATAGATTCTGATGTCTGAATCTGGAATGCTTTTCACGTGTTGTGTTATGAAATGGTGTTTTTCTTTGCACATTTTTTCCCTAACCATTTAAAATGTAAACCACATTCTTAGTTCCAGGACTTTTTGATAAAAAGTAATGAGCTGGACTGGGACCACAGGCCAAATTTTGTAATTCCTCCTTTGAACTATGGTATGCCTTCAACAGTGCATACCATACCAGTGAATTATGTTAGCTTATCAGTATTACTATATTTTTGCTATGTTAATAGCTTTAGACACTATAGTCATTATTGGCTGTGATTTTTATCATTGACTATTTATCAGGCATTACACTGAGTTTATACATACACATGCATGTAAGTCCTGTGTATTTGTACATACACACATATATAAGATTTGGTAAGCACGTTTTATTTAATCATCACTGACACTTACTTGATAAATGAGGAGAACAAGGCTTGGTTTCTATATACAGTATGGCTTTTCTGCACACTGAGATGCCAGCTTGTCACCTGGGAGAATCCCCATCCTTCAGATAGTCAGGCCTTACTCTGAACAATTTGGATCATAAGACCTAAAAGAGACTTCCTATCGAACATATGCAGATCTTTGAAGAACGTTCTTATCCCGTAAATGTAATGATGTAATGAAATGGACATTCATTGACATTCATTGTCTATTCATTTCATCTGTGCTCCAAGAAGAGCAGTTAACTTTCCTGCTTGCATCCATCACTTTCCAACCTCTGCTTCTGCTTTCCTTTGCCAGCCTACCTGGATGCTCACAGTTTTGCCCTTTAACATGCAGATTTCCATCACTAGCCTACTATTCTCAATCCTTCCATGCTCTCCTGACTTCCCCAGTTCTCAAGGCCTTTTGAAGTAGAGTTCTGGAACATGGGAGAACTACTTGGGGGAAAAACAGTGCTGCAATACTCCAGATGAAGATCAGTGTCTCCTAATCTCCAAGGAGGCAGGACATGTTAATTATTCAGGACAGCTGCAAACAGAAAAACTAGAAACTACAAGTAGAATTTATAAAGAGGCCAATTTCCCTCTGATAGAGCTTATTCTGGGTCACTAACTATATCGTCTGCTACAGGGAGCTGTGAAACTATAGAGGTGGTTGGATGGGGCTTGAGTTCTAGATTCAGTGTTTACTCTCTTCCTTTTTAATAGTTGGACCCAATTATCCCATTGTTTCCATCTAGCCTCAACAAACTGTCTCTCTGACTTTCTAAAAGGCAAAGTCTGGATGCAGCAGCTGCCTTCATTCTTTGGATAGATGGGCAATTTTGGGAAAGCAAGGTGTCATTTCTGGGTCTTCCTTCTCTTGTTGGTGTCATGTGAATAGTACAGCTTTCTAGATTTAGAGACTGGCAATTACAGTTCTTTCTGCCATCTTCCTGAAGAGCATGCACATTTAGTTTCTGGATTCTTTGCATACTCTATCCCCCTATCCTCCTATCCCAACCCCCCACAGCCAGTCCTAGGAAATTACTGTGGTTCTTTCTTTGGAAAGAGTATCAGCCAGGCTCTGTGCTAAGCAAATGTATTCGGGCTTCTCTCTATCTGATTTCTCTTTTTCTCATTTGTCAGCAAAGGAGAAACCTCCAAGCTATTAATCAAACTCCTGGCTGTGGATAGCTTTAATTGCAGAAACCATTGCTGGATGAAGAATGCTCAACTTTTCCAAAGAAAGCCAGCTGCCTAACACAGAAGAGAAACAATTAATTACCTGCTTCTCCTGTCCCCAACAGAGATACAGATGAACTAACAATATTGCTGCTGGCATCAAATTCTCCTTTCCCAAGGTGGATGAAAGTTAATGCAAGTTCCGTCAATATTCGTGGAACTGAAATTCCCAAATAAAAGTTCAACTATTAGGCTCTGGTGAAACCAAATAGTTTGTCTCCATCAAGCATTTATACTTTAAAGTAGACTGTACATGCTTTAGATCTCAATGAAAGAGTGACTGGGAGATACCAAAATTTATTCTCTTAGGAACTATTTAATGGAAGAGAAATACTGAATTTGGAAAAGATAAATTTTTAAGTCTAGGGTGCAACTTTTAAAAAATTAGAATTAAAGAGATCAAGCTTCTTTTGTATGTGGCAATGGACTGAATTTTAATTGTAGGCAGAATTTACATTTTCATATAAAATATGTAGTTGATGGATCTGTGGTGATTATGGAAAAGGTTTCCCCTTCCCACCCAGACGGAACTGGCTGTTATCTCGGGAGATATTGAAGAACTAGTGAAGATATTACAAGAAAATCTTTGCATTAGATGGGAAAATTTATTAAAGTGATGTTTGATAGGTAATTTCCCCCTCCTGATTAAGATCTTTGCTGTACCAAAAGTATTCATTCTGTGTACCTATATAGAAAACAGTGACAGATAGAAAGAAAATAGACCCTAAGCTTGGAATTTCTTTGAAATAAAGTCTATGTATTGGACAACTATGGCAGCTAATGTTGGAATACATTTCTTAAAATAAATTTTTGATTGCCACCGAGATATGACAGATCTAACATCTTTTTGGGACCACATTGCTAGGTACAACACTGCCTTTCTCTGCATCTTCAGTGTGTAGCAGATACTTGGTTTGAGGATATGTTAAGACATGATTGTGAGCTTCTTTACTGAGTCAAATAAAAACTTGCACTTGTGATGTGAGTCCTGGGATGGGGCCTGGGTTTCTGTTGTAGAATTATGCAGAGAATGCACCTGAATTAGAGAGCTCAGGTCTCCTTCTTTGCTTAGCTCTCTGTTCTCTAGGTAAGGGAAACTGGGCAAGTGGCATCAACTCTGAGAGCCTCATTTTCTTCATGGCACTCTCCTGAAGACTCAGTGATGTTACAAATGTAAAATGGTGCAGTGGCTTTTTAAAAGAGGGAACATATATTAATTCAGCATTTAAAATATAGTAAGTCCTGTTCTGGACATTTTCTGCATATTGTTTCAATCCCCACAGTAACTCGTAATGTTGCCTGTGCTATTGAGGAGTTGAGTAGTTAGCTGGTGAGCCAGGTATGAGATGACAACAGGATTCTTCCTCTCTACCGCATAGTGCATTCCTAGAGCTCCTTTAATCTCTTTGGACCTTATTTGATTTCTCAGGATTTTCTCATGGAGCCTTTTGTCATCTTTGCATTTGGTAGATGCAATTCACATATGAGGTTAGGAAAATGTCTAATATAATCATTTCGTTTATTTACGAGGGCCATGTTATACCACCTGGTCTGTGGATGGGCATGGAGATTTCCCTCCTTTAGAGTACTGGATTAGAACCCAGTTTAGCCAATTTTCCATTTTTTCTTTAATTTCATTTGCTTATTTATATATGAACCTATTGATTTTCTAATAGAAACGCATATGGAAAACTACAGGGGCTACCTTTGAAACCAAGTCTCAGCCCTATATAGGCTGAGTTAACTTGGGAAGTCACCTAACCTCTTTGGTCTGGCTTTCCCACTTGTGAAAGAAATGAAAACTGTTTGAGGATTCATCAGTGATATGGGAGAGTGAGTTATCTGGTAGAGCCTTCTCCAGGAGTGAGTCATATTCACACGTATTAAATCTGATCACCTACTAAAGATGAAACCTGTGGTTTGCTCTAAGCAGCAGCTCCCTCTTATTGGTAACGTCCATCTGCATTCCCATGGTGCCTCTGACCTCAGTTCCTGGTACCCCTGGCCACTATCTGCCACGTCTCACTGCGTTAGCTCTCCGTCAGCGGCGACAAAACTCAGAATATCTCTATCATTCTTTTTGGCCACTTTATCTTTTTCCCCCTCTTGGCTTTGCTTGTAATATTTTGCACACATATACACCCCCATCCCTGCCCGCACCGCACCACTCTTTCTTCCCTGGCGTCTATCAGCTTTTCTGGGCAGCTTCAAATGGCAAACTTTGAAGTTAGGAAATGTAAAAGAACGGAAAGTTCGGTCTGATTGTTTGCATCTCTCCTGGATCTACCGCAGGAGAGGGCCCTGTGCAGCCGGCGCCTGGGAGAGCTGCACAGGACCGCGCTGCGCTGGGTGCGGTGGGGGCTGCAACCCGCGCTCCAGGGACCGCGCAGCCCCCGGGTCTCGCGCTGCGCTGCGTGGCTCCTATTGTGCATCCCGGGAGACCCGCAAACGACTTGCAACAGCCTTTCAAGCCGCCAGCTGCTTTCAAAATGGGTCTTTGAAAAAGGGTGGGCTCCCCTGATGCGCTAGAGAAAAGAGGAACTTGGCTTTTCGTGCTGCTCCCGAGGCGCTGGCCAGTGTTCACAGCGAATGAAAGGGAGACGCGGTCTGGCGCGTTCGGGTCCCTCTATTTACCGAGGGCGCGTTCGACTCCTGCAGCTCTCACCGGTCGTGGGGGATGAATGGGCTATTTCAAGGGAACACATTGAAAAGCTTTTTTTGGAAGAATATATACGTGTATATTCTTTCTTTTCTTTTTCCCTCTCCCTCAGAACTCGGTTGATGCCATTTTACTTCGGGATCCGCATGCAGAAAGGCCAGAACGTACAGACACATACAAATTAAACAAGTTGGTTCAAGTCTTGCTTGAGGTTGAGAAAACAGGTATAATAGAAAAGGGAAGGAATCGTTACCACACCCCCTCTTCCTTTTTCCTGCTTCACCCCACAGGTCAGAATTTTCTCCAAACCACCAAACATCCTGAAGATGTAGGGCATGTGGTAGAAGCTCCGGTGTTTTCCCCACTTCATAGAGGAGGACCTTTATTTTTGAGGCTTTGGGGTTCCTCTGGTTCCTCATACACACATATTCTCCCTCTGTGGTATGAGTGGCCAGAGAGCTGTGCATATTTAATGTGCAGACCTCGGTGATAACTTTTGGAATCTACACCTGAAAAACCACCACCACGAGGATGAGTACTTAGGGTTCCACCGGAAGGTAATCCATATGAATCTGGAAAAGCATATTAAAATTAAATTTCTCAGAACAGGAATTAGAGTCAGTGCTACGGGGTGGGGTGGGGCAGTGGTTGAGGGAGATCCTGCCTTCTCACAGGCAAGTGGGATTTAAGAATCTCTGTCAATTCCCAAGGTAACACAGCAGTGAAGTTAGAACACAACTAACTGACCGTTTTCCGACTTTAAGTGGACGTTCTTCCCACTACATCCCACTCAGGGAATAGTCATCCTTTGTGTCCTCCCCGCTTTCTTCCTTTTTTCTGGTTAGAACTCTCTTAATTCTTTCCTTCAAACTTCTGTGTCCGGAATCCTTATCAGGCTGAGACAGGCAATCGAAGGCAGACATCACACTCGGTGCACTGTGAATATCGCAGTTTCCATTCTCACACCCAGGCCATGTTGTGTACCAAAGCCCTATTCCCTTTAGCAGGAGGAAACTTAATTATAGACACTCACAGGCCTTGTGTTCCAAAAAGGCCCTGTTCATGTCTTTGTGTCTGGCCCAGCCCAGCAGAGAAAGGCTAAATTGTGTTTGAAAGCCTTACAAGCTGAACTCTAATTGAGGCATAAAAGCGCCTGCCTTGATCTTTCTGGGACCTGTGGTTTTCCCATCACCTGCATCCTGTTCCTTATTATACAGGTTGGATTGGAGCCTGCAGTGAGATCTGTGCCAGAGGCACCAAGCAGGATGTTATAGCTGTCTCTGTCTCCCTCCCTTCAGGAGGATTGAAAGCTCTGCCTGTGTATATTTATCTCTCAAATACATGTGAGGTAGCCGAGCCCTGATCTCTGCATTCATCTCCCTGTCCTGTAATGCAGGCCTGTGTCCTCAGCCTTTAGATACTTTTGTGAGATATTTTACTTTTTTGCTTCCGGGATCCCCTGCACCCCCCACCACTCCCACACACATGCCCCACCTTGCATGATTCTCTCTGATCTCTGTCTTAAGGCTAAGGCTCCACTGACTTCGCTGCAGTTTAGTGCAGTGACTTTTCATTCATTCATTTAATTTCTCCTTTATCAGTGCACTTCTTCAATCATTCACACATTTATTTAGTCCCTTTCTGATCATTAATTCACAGAGCCAAAGCAGACTAAATGTACAATAAGTTGACTAGAATCCCTAGGAATAGAGGGTTGGAGATGGCTGAAATAATGGCCTAAAATATGCCAAAACTCCGTGTGTTTATTAGAGGTTTAGCAAAAACGATAAATCAGTTTAAAGTAGGAAAAAAAAAAAAGGTTTGGGAGTAAAAGGAAAGGTCTAAGTTCTAATTTTTCCCTATTGTGATTCAGCAGGATTATCACTTTGAGTGCGGTAGATCACTGCTGTGACCTTAACTACTTTCATTTATAAGAGTGAAGTATTGGTGCCTCTTTGCCATACTCATCATCAGAAAAGGCATAATAACATGTGTCTGTACTGATCCCAGGGTCGGTCACAACGTAGTGACTTGTATTATTATTACAGCTGCAGCTGGTCAGTTGTGACAAGAAAGGTAGGGTTAGAGTCCCTGGGTCCTCTGAGAACTGGGTGTTTAGACACTTTCACAAGAACCTGTGAAATGGACCTTTCTTGAGGAAACTTTCAGTACAAAATAAAACTACTAGTGCTTTCATATTCATTTTTATATCACATGTATGGGACCTGAAAGCCATGTTGGCAAAACAGCAGTAGTTATATGGAAAGCCAGAGAATGTAAACAAGAGGCTATAACAGCCATGTGTTGTAGGATCAGCAATGTCTCACTGTCCTCATCATGAGAAGCATTCCCTGTGTAAGAAAAACATCTGCCCATTCATCCAACCATCAGTTCAGCCAGCCAGCCAGCCATATGTCTATTCAGCTATCTAACATAATTGCATTTGACCTGCTAAGATCTAGGCAAGTTAATAGAGGACCTGGAGAGTTTTGGTTTAAATTATTGCTTTACCATCATTGCCTTTTTAAAGTAATTTAAAAGTATTTTTCCTTTTTCACCTCTTCTTTCTCTCTTCTTTTTTGAAGCAGTTCTCCTCTATTCAGGAGATATTTCAGGAAAACCCGTAGATAAAACAGTTAAGGGGGTATTTTTGAGTGAAGTTGAGATCAGGTTCATGAGGCTGGTCCATTCAGTCCCTCTATGAAATCTTGAAGAAAGTCGTGAGAACACCATCAGCCCACAACTAAAGACATCAAGGCTATTGACACTATGCAAGGCAGCTTTATTTCCTCAGAAGGGTCAAATATTAACCAATTGTGAAATATACTCAGCAGTAAGGTTGATAATTCATCAACCACACAGAAAAGTCAGTCTGCAGACGGAATAAGGTATAATGCAGCGGCATTGGAGGAAGAAGCATGGAGAAGACATGGTGACATATGCTGTCATTGGTTTTATCTTGTTAAATTGGCAGACAATCATGGCACTTGGAAAGTAGCATGGTCACATCAGGATTCCCATTTTACAGAGCAGGAAACAGAGCTATAGAAATGTACTCTCAGCAGCCTGTAGAGAAGTAGACAAGCTGAAATGTGAGTGCAAGTCTTTGGACTTTCCTTCCCACATGTGCTGCAGTGTTTTTAATGTCTCCCCTTTCCCAATCCTGTGCACATCTCAACATCCATCTCTCTTCTCCAAGGATGTAAGAGGTACATGACACCAAGGATGTGCTTCCTGCCCCTCAAAACAGCCACTTTCCCTTCTCTTCTGGTTTACTATGCCCTTATCATCATCTGTGGCAGATAGGTTACAATGCATTTCAAGAAGATAAATGCCCCCCTCGGATCTTCTGACATAGCTGCCTTATCGTGGAGAAAAAACAAACAAACAAACAAACAAACAAACAAAACTTAACATTGTGATCACTAAGCAGCAGTTTCATTGTGTAACATTTCACCTGATCCTCTTACTAATCCTCTCAAGCAAGGCAAACAATCACTCCCTTTCTATAGAATGGGAAATGAAGGGTTCAGATAGATGCATGACTTTTCTAAAAATCACAGAATTACAGTGTCACAAAATTAAAATGTAAGTCCAGATCTTCTGATGGAAATGCAGCAAAATTACTATATTCATCATTGTTTATTTTTATAAGAGTGTTTACCTTTACAGTAATGACATCTAAATTTGCTAAGGATGGAGATTTGAGACCAAGTTCCTTAGTGGTTACTTTTGTTACATGTTTACAGGCTGTTCCAAAGAGTATTTCAGAAGTAATTATAATGTAGCAAAACTAATAACCTCACCTCTAATTGCTCATTTTAGTTTAAGACAAGAAAAAAAAGACAGTGCAAACAGCACATACATTTTGAAGAAGATCACAGTCACAGGTACAGAGAAAAATGTAAAATTTCAAGGGAGGCAGTAAGGTAGTCAGATTTTCCAGGGCATCAGTTTCTCATAAACAATCTCCTGGAAAGGAGAAGGAAATCAATACATTGTTGAGTGGACTGACACAGAGTAAAGGCTCATCAAAAGAGGAAGGGGGTTTAAAAAGGTGCTCACCAAGCTCCCAGGCCATTTTCCTCACCCTGTTTTAAGGAAGTGTTCTGTTAGAGTGATGCTATTCAAGGTCTCTAAAAATACACAGCTCTTAGCTGCTTTCCTAATCTGTCCCACACATGTAAGTCAGTACCAATTTACTCTCCAAGTTCAGACTAAGTGTGCTGCTATTTGCCTGGCATAGACACTGTAAATGGCTCCTACCACCTTCTGGATAAAGTCAAAGCGTCTTAGTCAAGAATTGAAAGCATTTAACATTGTTGTCCTTTCATCTTTCCAGCTGTGTCTAATAGAACCACCATTCTTGTTCTAAAGACTCTGCCCTTTCCTGATTTGCACACTAGTCATGCATATCTCTCATCTCCAAATCCTAGACTATTCTTGATTTTGCCTGCCACCTTCACCCAGGCACCTGGAAGCTGACATTAAGCTTCAGATCTAACCTGATTGACACATCACAAAGTAAAGAGATGCTGAACAGTGTTGAGGAACTACTATGCGTATTGTATGCTTGTCTCTTTATGACCCAGCTCTCAGGCTTCTGTATTGTCATAAGAGAAAGACCGTCACTTGAGGTCCTGATTTCATCTCTTGAGTTCTAAGGCTCCTTGTTACTTCAGGATTAAGTCTCGCTTGGTGTCTCAGAGCTTTACTTCTCTTTAAAAGTGATCCTTTCCTTTTCATGAATATGAGTCCTAATTGGTTTGTAATAATTGTTTTCTGAGTTGCCTCATCCTGGCTGCTCTTTGAATTATCTACTGTTATTTGTGAAAATTAAGCAGTTACTTGTCCATATTAATTTTATGGCTGATAATTTATTTTTCCTCTCTACTTGTTGATTCTAACTTAATCTCTGGATTCCATATTCCAACTGGTTGATTGGATTGAACTCATTGACATCATTAGACCCAGTATCATCTCTTACAAAGAAGCCTTTTCTGATCTCAGTTTTATCTCATTCTCCCTCCTCAGTATTTACTTGGCAGAACAACCATTCTGAAATATGGCCACCCGTAGTGGTGAGTAGATACATGATGATAGAGGAAATGATTCCCACGTGAACTCAGTGTGGTGGCGCATGCCTGAAACTCCAGATATTTGGAAGGTAAAGGAAGAGAATCACCAGGTTCCAGGGTTGGACAACTTAGTGAGACTTTCTCCTTTTTTTTAAAAAGTAGGGTATGGATATAGCTCAGAGGTAGAGCACTTGCCTAATACGCATAAAGCCCTGGATTTAATCCCTAGTATGTTAAAAAAAAAATTCTTGCATGAATAATGTTTGGTAGTAATAGTTCCTTTGGTATAAATATTTCCACTATGGCAGATTTCAAGCTCTTACTACTTGCAAGAGATAGGTACCATGAGCTCCAGGTGTGGACTAGTTCCAGCCCAGCTTGATCATATATGTCCCAGTCTCATCTCTCATTCTGTCCCTTCCTCTCACTGTTTGACACATAAGAACTTACAAATGTCATTTATCTGTCTGCCACTTTCTGTTTGCCCAGTATCCTAACCCATTGCCCTTTATCTCTGTAACATTCATTCTTCTACCTCTGTTAAATATTTTTGCCCTGGCTAAATATTACTTTCGTTGGAAATCTGCCTTATTCCTGCTAGTCTGGATTAGGTAGTCCTGTTGTTTCAACAGTCCTTTCCAGAGCTGAAATTACATACCCTTTTTTAATGCTCTCTTCCCACTAGCCTGTAGGCTCTAGGAGTCAGACATCATGCTTGTTTAGTTCTCCACCATATTCCTGTCTCCTAGCTGTATGACTGGCCCATAGTAAATTTTGAATGCTCGACCTTTGACTATCCCTTCATACTTTATTGGATGTGATACTTTTGCTTTCCCTGAAAACTAATATGCCTATTCTTTATAAATAATAGACATGAAGTAACCAGTTTATTTTTTCCTTTTTCTTTTGGGTAGGTCCTCTATACTGCTCAGGTTTGTAGTTTTCATTTCATTACTGGTATTTTTGAAAGCTACCTCAAATTTGCTTGATCACAAAGTAAAAATCAGTTCTTCACTATCATCTGTTTGTTTCATCAATAAGCAAATGCCATCCTTCTGTTCTGAAGTGGAACTTTGCAATAAAAAGAAATAAAGTTTATGACTCAGGCTTTGGAAATATAGAGATCTCTATCAGAATTCTAGTTTATCACCAGTGACACTGTATACAAGGACACACCAGGAAAGTTAATTGTCCTTTCAGATTTGATGTTTATTTATTTACTACATGTGGCTGGCACAGAGAAGTTATAGAGATTAAATTATATATATATATATATATATATATATATATACTATTTAGTGTGATTCCTAGCACTTAGCAATAATAAATGAAAGATATTACAAATAGTGTAAATGAGCGAGATGTAACTCACTGTAGAGCCATAGAATTGGGCACTTGGCAAAAGTCAGGTTATTGGAGCAAGGTCTTGTATCTTCTCTCATCTTCCACTGCTGTCCTTTCACAAGCCATCACCAGTTATATAAAAAAACCAATTGTTAGTGTCTGATTTGTTACAATTGCACCCATAATTCCCTCAGGGATAGTGCCTATTTGATGTCCCTCTAGTTTCACTTGCTGAAAAACAGATTTTAATTCAGTAAACTATGGAAAATGTAATTTGGTACACTTCATCAATTTATTGTCACCCCAACTTGCTCAATTTGTGAAGGGAATGACATTTACAAGTGCTATTGCATGTTTAAAATTGTAGAAAACTCAAATGCAAGTCTGTTCCTTGTGCAGCATCAGCTATGACTCTTATCCTTCTGTTTCTTTGAATATTGCCCAGCCATGTGTGGTCTATGCTTGTTTATTATATTATATGTCTGCCTCTTGTGGGATGTAGGTATTGACAGAATGAGAATCCATTTTGAGGCTCTCAAAAGGAGAATTTTGAATATTGCAAAGTCTCAGATTTTATCTTCCAATTGGTGTATATTTTTCTTTTTTAAAAATCAAACTTGCATTAACTACCTGTTTTATATGGCACGAAACTATTGGAAACATCTCATGTATGAGTGTATTTGTCTTCTATTTCAAATACATCAGCTTTCCCATGAACTCTTGCTATGTCACGGCTTCTCAAACTTGCCTTTGCTTGTAACCTAGCTTGAAATGCATTCTATCCTAATCTGTAGCCAAATAGGCGTTTCTCTTAATTACTTGAGCCAACAATCAGAAACTACCATTTGTTCATTATTCTATTTTTTTCTCTTAGTGATTGTTTATTAAATATTTGCTATGTTGCCAGGTATTGTGTTTGATGCTGGCATACAGATATCCATCAAAGACTGTGGTCATTTGCCTCAAGGAGCATATGCTGTACTTAGTGAGAAATAATATGCTAAGGGAAAGACAGAAGAATTGTATTTACTATGTATGAAACGCCCATTATATGTTAGACATATTATAAATTATTTTGCTAACTAATCTTTGCAAAAGGTCCTAAGGATATATAACCATTCCCATTTTATACATTAGAACTTAATTTTAATTCTACAACTTGATTTATGTTTTTCAGCTATTATAGCAAGGGAATTAGAGAATAAGGTCACATGTATTAACTGCCTACCCTTTCCCATTGTGCTCCTTACTCACTGCAGAACTGTGATAGATATCTATATCTACATGGATCTGTCTATCTCCATCTCTATCTCTGTCTCACATATCTCTCTGAATCATGAATAAAACACCATCATTTGAGCCACACACTTCTTGCATGACTCCACCCAGCAGCAAGGAATGCCACACTACCCTGGGAGCTTGGCACACGCACAGCGGATGCCTGGGCCCAGGACATCTGCTGACCCCTCAGGGACATTCTCTACCTCCTGGACTTAATACTGCTATTGATCTTCAGCTCTTACCCTTTCTTCCAGAACCTTGGACTACAGTGGATTAACTGTGTTAGCCTGAAGTGAGATTCAGTAACTACTCGCAGCAGGCTCCAGTCAATGTGGTGAGTGTGCCTCTAAAAGAGAGTTGTACAGTGGGTAAATAGGACCAGTAGTAAAGTTCCCTTCCTACCATTCAACTAACTGTAAGAACTTGGTGAGTCTGATAAGAGTGTGGGTGACTCTTTCCTGTCCCCAGAGAACATCAGGCCTTTTGAGGAGTGTGCCAATAAGGATTCCTCCAACTTGGAGAAAATCAAAAGGGCTTATGAGACACACAGGCACACAACAGGGACACAGTAGAGCCTCAGCCGACACAAACACTATGGACTGGGAGATTCGGTGACCTGGAAAAACCTGAAGATAAAGCAATAGCAACTAAAAGTTGACCTACATTAATAATACTAAGCTTGTCAGCCCAGGAAGAATAGAGGACTCACCCAACAGGGCCTGCAGGTTGAAGTTAGGATCACCTATTCATTGTGAGACCCAGCAACTGGACAAATATCAACCTTACGTAGGACCCCAAGATACACCCTACCAACAGTTGACACTAGTGGGATTGAAGGACCAAATATTAACTTGAAAAGGGAAAATGGCAAAAAGATAAAGCAAAATGCAATCTTAAACATCTAGTCCATCAGGAGCAAGTACAGGAGACATTGAAATAGCAAATTTTAAGATAACACACCGGAAATCTCTGAAAAGATAGTGAGTGAAATAAAAAACAACTCTGTGAGGCTATAGAGGAAATCAAATTAGAAGTACTCTTCCATGTAAAGATAGAAATAACAACCTTAGTAAAGGAGTTGCTGAGCATAGCTAAAGAAGAAATAGAGAAAAAAGTATAGGAGCATGGAAAATTGATTGAAATCTTCAATGAACAATGTAGAAATAAGCAGAATTCATGAAACAAACTCAAAGAGACATCCAACAAACAAAAAATCTATTCAAAGCTGCCAAAACCATTTAAATGAGGCTGAGATCAGATTTCAGACCTTGAGGACAGGATCACAATTAGTGGTCATGAAAAGATAGAACTTTTAAAAATAACAAAGCAGCATGAAATGACAATCAAGCAGCTTCAAGATGATGACAAGAGTAACAATATAAGATTAATAGGCATCAATGAAGATGCAGGAGTCAATGCAAATGACATAACTAAAATATTCACAGAAAGAATAGCAGAAAATTTCCCAAACATGGGGAAAAATCTGATATGCAGATAAGTGAAGCATATAGAACTCAAAACAGTCACAACCAACATAACTCTATACCCAGACATATAACAATTAAGATCTGAGACATACAGCATAAAAACAGAATACTAAAAATTGTTAAGATAAAAGATGTAACTCACCTATCAAGAAAAGTCTGTTAGAACCACTGCAAACTTTTCAGCACAAACCCTCAAATCAAGGCAAGCTTGGAGTGATGTATTTCAAGCCCTGAAAGAAAACAACTTTCAACCTAGACTGATATCCAGCAAACCTGCCATTCAGATTTAATGGAGAAACAAGATACTTCCATGACAAAGAACCACTGAAGAAATTCACGCCCACCAAACCAACCCTAGAGAGAATATTGAAAGACATACATATGAGATAAAGATAAAAATAGCCACAATCCCCAGAACAACAACAGAAATAAACTACTAGGTAGGAAAAGGAATTAAACAAGGGGGAAACGCAGAAGGCAAACAATTGGAACATAACATGGAAAAGTTGAGCCAGTATATATCAGTAATATCCATAAATGTAAATGGCCTCAATTCACCGATCAAAAGAAATAGGTTGACAGAATGGATAAAGAAACATGATCCATACAACAGGAACCCAGAAAAAACCAGGGGTAACTATTCTAGTTGCAGACAAAGTGAACATCAAACCTAAAATGAATAAAAGAGATAACAAAGATCACTACATACTTGTTAGTGGAACAATTCAAGAGGGAGAACTAACAATTACAAATATACATGCACCAAATACAGGAACACCCAACTGTGTAAGACAGATACTAATGGACACGAAAAACCAAATACACAAGAAGACAATTATAACAGGGACCTTAACAACCCATTGTCACAAAGAGTCAGATCAACTATGCAAAAAGTCAGCAAAGAAATAATAGAAGTGAATCATACCTGTGAGCAATTGGACTTAGTATGTGTTTACATAGTGTTCGACGCAACCACATCAGAATACACATTTTTCTCAGCTGCACATGGGGCATTCTACAAAATAGACCATATATTATCCCATAAAATATTCTTAAGTAACAGCAAAGCTATTAAAATTATCCCATGCATAATATCTGACCATGATGCACTGAAATTGGAAATTGATGGCCAAAGAAATTGCAAAATCTGCATAAATACATAGAAACTAAATAATAACCTTCTGAACAACCAGTGGGCTACAAATGAAATTAAAGAAGAAATAAAGCAATAACTACAATTCAATGAAAATGTAGAAATAACATACTGTAATCTGTGGGATGCAATGAAAACGGTCTTAAAAGGGAAATATATAGCAATAAATTGTCATATCAAGAAAACAGAGTGAGCACAAATAAACAATCTAATGCTTCATCTCAAGCTTCTAGAAAAAGAAGAACAAGTTAAACCCAAAGCTCACAGAAGAGAGGAAGTTGTAAATATTAGAGCGGAAATCAGTGCAATTGAAACTAAAAAATAATACAAAGAATTAATGAATCAACAAGCTGGTTTTTTGAAAGCATAAACAAAACTGGAAAGCCTCTAAATAACCTTATAAAGAAAAAGAAAGAAAAAACACAAATTCATGCAATAAGGACTCAAAAGAGGAAAATTACTATAGCTCTCATGAAAATTCCAAAGATCATGAATAACTACTTTGAAAATCTCTACTACATAGAGTGGAAAACACAGAGGAAATGGACAGATTTCTAGAAACATATAAACTACCAAAGCTCAAGCAAGAAGATATAGCACTTTTGAATAACCCCAAATCAGCATTGATATTGAAAATGTAATTAAAAACTTTCCAACAAAGAAAAGCCCAGGTCCTGATGGATTCATAGCTGAATTCTACAAGAAATTTAGAGAAGATTTGATGCTATATCCCTTAACTCTTCAATGAAATTGAAAAGGAAGCAATCCTCCCTTAATGATTCTTGGAGGCAAATATTACTCTGGTACCAAAACAAGAGAAAGACCCAACCAAAAAGGAGAACTATAGGCCAACTCACTAATGAACATTGATGCAAAGATTCTCAATAAAATACTGGCAAATAGAATGCAGCAAATCATCAAGAAGATTATGAATCATGACCAAATGGTATTCATTCCAGGAATGCAGGAATGGTTTAACATAAACAAATCAAAAATATAATATACCGCATCAACAGAGCCAAAAACAAAACCTACATGGTCATTTCAATCGATGCAGAAAAAGCTTTTGATAAAGTCCAAAACATGTTCATGATAAAAACCCTTTAGAAACTCAGACTACACAGTGTCTACCTCAATCTTATAAAGGCCATCTATGACAAACCAACAGCCAACATTATGCTAAGTGGACAAAAACTGAAAGTGTTCACACTAAAATCAGGAACAAGGCAAGGATGTCCACTATCACCACTCTTTTTCAACATAGTTCGGGAAATACTAGCCAGGGCAATCAGTCAAGAGAGAGAAATAAAAGGAATAAATCGGAAAGGAAGAAGTTAAATTATCATTATTTGCAGATGACATGATACTCTGTATAGAAGATCCAAAAAACTCCATTAAAAGACTACTAGAAGTAATAAACAAATTCAGCAGTGTAGCTGGATACAAAGTCAATGCTCAAAACTCAATAGCATTCCTGTACACAAACCAGAAAATCACTGAGGGATAAATTATGGAAATATCGCCCTTCACAATAGCATCTAATAAAATGAAATACTTCGAAATCAACCTAACTGGGAATGTAAAAGACCTATATGCTGAAAATTATACTACACTAAAAAGGGAGATTGAAGAGGATATTAGAAAACAGAAAGATATTCCTTGCTCTTGGCTAGGAAGAACCAACATTGTAAAAATGGCCATACTCTCAAAACCATTATCCATATTTAATACAATCCCAATCTAAATATCATTAACATATTTCATAGATCTTGAGATAACACTCTTAAAATTCATTTGGAAATATGTGAAAAGTGCTCAGTTTGACCACTAAGAAAATGCCTATAAAATTGAGGCCAAAGAGAGTGGCATTGTTAAAAAAACCTTAGTTCCTTTGAAAAAGAAGCCACATACTTTACTTCAGTACAAATGACAAATAACCCTGCACTGCAGGCTTGAGAATGCTAAAGAGTATATTCATTTAAAAGACTTTGCTTTGATAAAGGAGCCCCAGGATGCCCTACTCATTCAGAGATGCCTAGAAACATGTTTTTTCAAGCTCAGCCTTCCAAACATTTCCTGGCTGCTACACCTGTGGTCCAAAGTTTCCGGACTACTGCTCAAGGTGGCAGCAGACTGTGGCATCATCCATGTGGTGCTGGTTTTTCAGGCATGCAGAATGCAAGAGTTCTATGGTTTGTAGGCTTCTACCCAAATTTCAAAGAAAAGGCTGGAAATCCAAGCAATGTGCTCCTGATAGGATGATTCATAAACTTATGAGGAAGTGAAGAACATAACCATTTGGAAATGCCAGGAATATGGAACAGACATTTGCTGAAGAAAGCTTCAGGTAGTGAGCTGAGCCAGGCTAAAAGAGAAGCCATGTGGGTTACAACTAACAGGGCCCCAGGACTAACGCTGCTCAGGATTGTGGAGCTCAGTTTTCAACACAGCTTGCTTGGTGCACTGAACATGGAGCTACAAGATCTAAGGTGTTCCCTGCTGTGTTTTGATGTTGCTTTGGTCCAATTCCCTTCTCTCCTGCTATGTTAGGGTTTATGTCTGGATGCCTCCCCAAAGCCTCATTCAGTCGTGTTGTTGGGCTTCTAGAGTTTGTGACTGATTCAGTGTCCAATGCTGCAAATATGGGTGTGAGTGCTACACCCAAGTAGGTATGGTCTACATACAATATAAAAGACAGAAAGAATCTCTCTACACTCTTCTCCTTTTGCTCTTGTTGCTTTTTCGTCTTTTACCACTATAAACTGTTGCCCTCTGCCATATTCCATTCTGCCTTGGAGCCAGCTAATTAGGGACTGAAATCTCCACAAACTTTGAACTAAATAAACCTTTCTTTTCTTAATTTTGGAAGTCAGATATTTTGTCCCTGAAACAAGAGAAAAGTAACTAAGATGCCCTATTATTCCCTTTTGGAATGACAATGTTTAACCTGTATGCTGGAAGTATTCAACTTTATTTTTCAAAAAGTTTTTACACTGGCTCACAGCTAATAGCTTACCCAGAGTTTCAGAGGGGACTTTGGGCTTGGATATCTAAGCTATTCTGTCACCTTTAAGACCCTGACAATTCTTAGAGATGGACTAAATACATTATGCAGAATGAGATAAGCATGATTGTTTTGGGCACCAGAGGCAGAATGTTATGATTTAGACCTAAAATATCCCTCATAAATCTCAAGTAGAGAGATGTGGCCTAGCTGGAAGAGCTGAGTCAGTGGAGGTATTCTCAAGGACATATTCTTGTCTCTCGATTCCCTTTCATGTTATGCTTCCTGGCTACCATAAAGTAAGCAGTTGTCCTCCAACACATACTTTAATGCCACTTGTAAGTTGGAGCCACCCAATCATGGACTAAACTCAGTGAAAACTGTAAGTCAAAAATCCTCTCTTCCAGAAGCTGTAAAGTCAGGTATTTTTTCTCAGTGATAGGAAAGCTCTCTAGTACACATATAAATGATTATTATCACCTATTACATCAAGATATTTACTATAGTGTGCAGCATAATCAAATTCTTTGAGATTTGTTTCCACATATACCACTGGGCTCTTTGAGGCAAAAGATGGAAGTTTGATATTTACTTGGATCATAAGAGCATCCAATATATTATAAGTACTAAATAAATATTTTTTAAATTGCTTACATTTAATAAAGTAAATATGTCTGTAGAATAAATGTTGAACTAAAGAAGAATTTTTCTGCGGTCAGTGTCTGAGTCTTAGGAATCTATTTTAAACACAAATTTTAATGGAACTTGAATTCTTAGGCAACAACTGTGTATCAAGGACCATGTTGCTCCTTTATTAGAACATTTTGGAGTCTGTGATCTGGGTGGTCAATGTCACAGTCAGGAACCCGCAGTAGTAACCGTTTGAATCCTGGTTTGGAGACTGTTTTCGTCATGTTTTCTGACTTGCTGTTTAAAGGCTTCCAGTTGTTTGTAGCTGAAGGCCAAGGCAGACCTCAGGGCTGAGTCTTATTCACAAAAGAGGTAGGGTACACATATACAAGGTAAATACTGCAGCAAGATTGTTACACACCAAGCCTTTGCTGGAGGCCAATGCAGGAGAAAGTGCTGAGGGGGTCCCAGCCTCCTAGAAGCCAGACTGCCTTCTGCCAGGCTTTTTCATGTGACATCTGCTGTAACAGCCAGGAGCTGGGTCACAGCCTTCCTTTAAAAAACATTAATTGTTATTAGTTATAGTCCTCGTGGGAAGCTAGTCCAAGTACAGGACACTGGCTTCCTTTTTTGTCTTGCTTTTATGCATGATGGTTCTGGTCCAGAAGCACTGAAGAAGGGGATTGAGAGGGAAAATATTTTGTTTAAGTGTTGCCTTCGGGGTTTAGGAAAATGTAATTCTGTTGGAGCAGTTTTCTGGCATTTTCACAACTCATCCCTCTGCATTAGGGGCCAAATGAAGTTGTTCAGCTCTAATCAAAAGCAGCTAATCAAGAATCAGTGGGAGCTCTACCAATTATTCGAGACTGGAACCCAAGGAGCTGAAGTACCCAAGACTGGATGAATAGAAGTAATGAAATTAATTATCACTGTCCTGCAATATTCCACTACCTCAAGGAGGGCTATGGGCTGCTCAGCCCTCCATGCTCTATGAGAAGTGCAGACTCAGTGCCAGCGCATGGAGGAGTTGGAGGGAGGCTATGGAGTTTGCCTTGAGGTTTTGGACGCTGAGATGTTTGTGAGGTGTGGTAAGAAGTGGGACATTATAAAAAAGAAGATGGGAGTTGATTTTTTAAAGTGTGAGAAAGTATTGGAAATATATCTTCTATCTAATTTAAATAATTTAGATAGAAGTTGATTCTGCTGAATCTCTGATCTCATACTCAGAAGAGCATCTGGCATAAGGTAGCTGCTCTGGAAGCAATTATATAGCACTTGCATGTGATTTTGCTTAAATTTTGGACACAGACTTATAGACAGGTGTATAAAAATAAACCCTCTTTTGCAACTCAGAATTCTTTGTCCAGTCCATATGTATATGAAGAAATATTATTGTGATGGGAAAAAATTATAGATTCATTTAATTAATTCAAAATCTATCAAGACAATGAACTGAGGTTTTTAAAAACTAATTTTAATGCTAAACTCCAAATACTTTTTCCTATAGCACTTAAGTGGGATAAGAGTGGTTAGCTTCTAGTAGTGTTTAGTTCAGAAACATTCATGTACATTAAATTACAGCTTTAGAAACTGTATAACATAGAGTATAAAGTCCAAATCCCTAATTCTTTATGTGGAGAGAACAGGGCTAGAAACTGATAGCAATGGGCTTCAAGCCTCCCTGAAAACTTCAGGCACTGGTGAGAACAGAGTGGAGGTCCTAAGTCAGGCTCCATTGATGCCTTCAGCTCATGAACCTTTGTTGTAGTTAACAGTCATCCTTATTAACAGATATTCCTTTGTCTGCTAAGATTTTCAGGGCTATTAGTCTGACTAGAATGGGGCCAATTACAAGAGTGTAAAAATGTTTCTAGAGTCCATACTGGTGTCCAGGACAGTGAGTATAGGTCAGGAAGAAGGCAGAGGCAGTCTAGATATGGCGTGATCTGAATTGGGAAGTCTGTGTTTAAAGAGAAGACTGGTTTAAGGAGAAGAGTTCTGCAGTGATGTTCCTCTCAGCAAAGACCAGGGTTTAAAGCAAAATACCGGAAGTCTTAGTGAGAGGAGAGATCTATAGGTACAAGTGCATGTATGTGAGTGGCTTATATATGGGTGTATTTTATCTGTTATACCTTTGTGTGATTTTGTATTTCAAAGTAGATGCTTTATTGTCCAACAGTTTGAAAAAGTAGACCCTTTGAGTTTCTTTAATGTATATATGGGTATGTGTGCAGGAATTCATTCAAAGCTAGGTATTTTGTGTGTATATGGGTTGTCTACAGCCCCTTGGGAAGTGTTGTTAGTGTTGGGAATACTGGGAGGTAGTATGTTAGTCTGTGTGTATTTTCTTTTCCTTTTTCATTGTGAATCATTTTTGTAGATTTCTGTTTCCCACCGTGGAGTGTCTGAGAGTCTGTTATTGTCTGTGTGTGAGTGAATGTGTGCTGTCTCTGAGGGAAGGATGATATAAACAAGTATTGGGAAAGGTGCCTTCAGATACCAAGAGCCTCTCTGTGTTCTGGAGAATAAGTATGTGTGTACATGTTTCTGAATTGACAGATGTGCTTCTGTGTATTTTGGAAGATAGGGACTTCAGTATTTTCTTCGTATGTTTGTTTTTGGTTTTTAAAAAATATTTATTTATTTATTTGAAAGTAGTAAAATACAAGTGAACAAGACAGAATAAAGCCAACTGAGTCCATGTAGTGAAATTGGCACAGAACTTCACAGCAGGTTACCGAGATAACAGTAATAGGTATTACAGTACATTTCGTTGTCTTTACAATAGTTATTCTTTCAATCACGTATATCAAAATAAAATGAAATATAGAAATATAGAACTTATCAAAACAGAACATTAAATAGAGCAGTATCATTAATCAGAATAAAGTAAAACAGTAATAAAAATATTTGCCTTCAAAGAGATGGTAGAAGGAAATCCCCCTTATTTGCTATGGTCAACCTCCCAAGAGTTGCTCAGATCTCTGGTTCCCATTTGCTAACGGGGAGACAGAGGAAGAAGAGTAGGGGAAGTGGGATGTTTGATTCTAGGTCGTGCACCAGTAGGTTCACTATTGTTCAGCAAGGGAGGCAGGCTGGTTGCTTGGTTTTCCAGTGTCCTAAGTTCCAACATAGTGTGGATCTCAGAAGACACTGGTGGTTCTCTCCTTGAAGGGACCACAGTCTGCCACACTGCAGCTGCTTACCAGGGAGGGGAGCTGCTTGCTTGGTGTCCTAAGGTCCTAAGTTCCAACATGAGGCGGATCTCAGGAGACACTGGTTGTTCTTCCCCTGGAAGGGCCACAGTCTGCCCCACTGCAGCTGCTTACCAGGCAGGTGAGTTGCTTGCTTGGTTTCTCAGAGTCCTAATTTCCAACATGGCGTGGATCTCAGGAGACATTGGTGGTTCTCCCCCTGGAAGGGCTGCAGTCTGCCCTGTCTTCATATGTTTATATATGCATTTCTGGATGCTTTGCTTTGATGTACAGTGAACTGTGTGTACTTGAAAGTTAAAAAGACAAAAAAAAAAAAAAAAAGAAAGTTAAGGGGATCATATAATAAATCATAGAAGTGGGAAATATTTGATAATGTAATATCTGAACATGTGTGCATGAAAGTATGTCTGTGTGAGGAATTTTATGTGCATTTAGTTCTGTGTGTGTAATTGGCATTGAAAGTTGCTACAAATAACAGACGTCATTAAGTTATTTAGGTATTCCTTAGTTTGTAGGCTTATAATGGAGACATTAATAAAATTAATATGTAAGAACAGGTAAGCCTCAAAATAATGTGTTATTAAAAAAGAATGTATCAATGAACTGTGAAAAAGGGCCAAACATATCTTGTGGTGACAAAAGCCAACATGATTAAAAAAAATAAGCACAGTCAGTAAGGACAGCAATGTGAACTGTGCCTCATGGGAGAAAGCATCTTTCAAGTGCAACACCTGCTTTGCTGTGCTCTCTGTGTGCCTGCTGCCTTGTTCCTCATGAGTAACTCCAGTTTGTGATGGCCAAGATACCTGAGATCTTTCATCCTCTTACCTCTACAGTTTAGAAAAATAGCACAGTGTGACCTCCTATAGTACGAGACAGAAAGAAGCAGGGGAGAGTCAGCTGTTTCATTTCGGGTGAGTTATAAAAGCAATCCCAGGGGTGTTCCTAGTGTTCACAACACCTTTGAAAGTGTAGCTCCTGATGCCTGGTTTACACATTCATCCCCTAGGGTCGGGAAATCTACTTGCTTAGTTCTCACTGGCTCTGCAGGCTGCAATGGAGAGATGAAAATGAGGCTTCCCCTACTCCATCACTTAGCTTCTCTGGGGCTTGTGCCTTGATTGCCACTTTCCTTGCACATGTCGTATGTTTATTACTGCCGCTTCTTCTAAATGTCATATTGGTATTTTCAGTGCCGCAGATGATATCGCCATGGGTTGATTAAAGAAGCCCACAAATTCTTTAGCAACTTCCCACTGAAAGATGGAGTCCAATGGTCTCTTTTAAGTCTAAGCTGGCTTTCATGACTTATGAGACAAAGTATATTAGAAATGTATCTTAAAGCTATCTCCTTAGAGACTTGTACCTTTTACTCAGGCTGCTTTCCCATTTGTGAAAAAATTCACAGCTATGGAAAGGGCAAATCACATGGAGAAACCAGTGTGCACTACCTCTTCTTTGTAGACATTCTGTCAAACAGCTTGAACTTATCACTTAGCTGACAAATAACACCATTTTCTATAGAAGTGATTCCAGAAAATTTGCAATCATGAAGAAATACAATAATCAAAATGCTGGTGAGGCAGTAAAGAAAAAGGGACACTTCTACACCTTTCGTGGGAATGTAAATTGGTAAAACCACTATGAAAATCAGTGTGGAGAGACCTCAAAAAGCTAAAACTAGAAATTTTATTTGGCCCAGCTGTTTTCTTCTAGGTATTTCCTGAAAGAGTTAAAATGATATATTCATACCTATATTCATAACAGCACAACTCATATGAGCTAAATATTGGAAGCAGTCTGTACATCCATCAACAGATATATGGATGAATAAAATGTATTTATACATAACAGAGTACTACTTCATCATAAAGGAGGATAAACTAGGTTCATTTATAGAGAAACAGAGTACTTTGAGACCCTTAATAAAGTGAAATAAATAAGAAATTAAGGCTTATCACAATGTTTCTTTTATATGAGAAACCAAAAATATAAATAAATGAAAGTGCAAAACTAAAGATAGCTAACAGGAAATAGATTATTTAAAAAAGGGAAGAGGACCAAGAAATGGAGTGAAAGAGGAGGGAGGGGAGAAGAAGGAGTTGAAAAAAAGAAACTTAGATGTGTTATACACTTGTACCAACTCCGCACAAGGAATGTAATCATTATGCACTGCAAATATGCACTAATAAAAATAGGAATTAAAACAACAACAACCATGACTGATCCCAGAGAGCAGATAAGTGAGTGAAGCAGTCACCTGGGCAATGAATGCACCATTTAATGCCTCATGGATCAAGAACCAGGCTCCTAGCTTTGCTCTTCTCATGGATATAATAACATGGCTCTTTGATGGTAAAGTTTGGAGACATTTCTTCCATACTAATAGATAATGGGAATAACAGAAGAGGAAATAGCTCTCACAAATTGAACCATTGCTGTTTGACAGAGTATGTTCTTAGGACTAAATCTATATCTATTTATATCTATATCATCTGTATCTATCTATCTATATCACAATATCTTCATAACAACCTAAGGAAGTTGGAGCTTTTATTATTCCCACTGCGTGTATGAGAAAGCTGAGTCAGATAACTGGCTCACATCACTCAGCTATAATTGACAGAGACGCATTTGAACTGGGACTTTTTCTCCATCCCCCCTTTCCTCATATCTCTGTTCCTTGGTTCATGAGGAGGCTGCTGTTTAGCATGTACTCTTGCTTTGCTTGGAATAACCTTGTGACTTCACTTTACCCCAATTGACAGATTTCTACTGATCCTTCACAGCTTTGTACCTATAACTATTTCATAAAAAACCCAAGTACAGGTAGATTTCCATCAGCAAGTAGGACATGGCCTTTCAGTAGCTGCATAAAAAGCAAGCACATAACTCAAGCTCTCTAAGGCTCAGTTTTTTCATCTGTAAAATTAGCTAAAACAACTCCTTTACATCAGTTTTGTGAAGTAAACTGAGTGACAAATGCTTAAATGAATCCTATGTAGAAGGCCAGAATGTTCACACTAGCTAGCATCAAAGCTGAGCTGCAGGATAAAAGTGGGTTCTATTGTCAATTACTTTGTGCTGAGTATGTCTCTGGGTAGGCAGTTGCCTAGGGTATCACCTTTGTTTCCAGGAGATCATAGTTCATTGAGGTAGAAGACAAGTAAAAGAATCAATATGCTAATTTAGCATATTGTAGCAGGGAGAGAGGAGGACAGATTCTCAGGGTCAATTTCAGAAGGGTATATCATGAAAGATTTCCTGTAGATAAATGGACTTTGCAAGAGAAGGTATTAATGAAGTAAAGAAAGAAGTAAATTGGGCACTCCAAGATGTGTGAGCTTGAGCAAGGTGTCAGAGCCCAGGAGTAAGGTGTGTGGAGGACCCAGATGAAAATGATCCAGAGAAGACAGGCGTGGGAGGCGTTTAGAAAGAACTCACATCCAAGCTGAAGACTTTATCACAAGTATGATGTATACAACCAAAAGGTCAAAACCAATTGTGGAAGATGTTTTGAGTGCTAGTCATGGACTGAAGGAAGGGAGATGAACATCAGTTATTTTTTAATATTCTAAAATAGGGTTATGGTGGTGTGATCCAGGGTCATGGCAACAAACTTTGGAGTGATATCAAAGCAAAAAGAAGGAAATTTGGTGGCTGCTTGCCTAAGAGGGATAAAGATGGGGTAGGGAGAATTTGAACTAGTACTTTGATTTCTGACTCATGTGACAGAAGACCTTGCTCTCCTACAATAAAAACAACAACAACAACAACAACAACAACAACAACAACAACAAAAACGGGAGATTAAAGGAACAGTTTGTTTTCCCCTTGTAGAAGAGAGAAAACAATGAGTACTGTGGCCCAGGTATGCAGATCACTGATATATAAAGCCATGCAGGTCACTGAAAGCATATCAACATCTGTGATGAAAACTGAGCTCTAATTGTGCTGAATCCTCTCTGGCATAATAAGTGTGGTTTTTAACATAAAGTACTGGCAGAGTGACGTTTTCAGAAAAGCAGGGGCGGAGGAAGTAATCTGTGAAACTTCAAAAAGAGAAGATTGAAGTTATTTTATGTGGCTGGAAATGAGTCATTTGTCAGCAATGCCAAAGTGCTGTCAGCCTCACTGGGAGACATGTCAGGGCACCCTGAGGGGAGGGTGGTGAAGGAATCAACCTCCAGTCACCAGAGGCCATGTGCGGGGTGAGAAGTGTCAGTCACACTGCATCCTTGTCCTGACCCGGGTGATAGGGAAAGCAGGGTAGCAGAATGTTAGCCCTGTAACCAAGCAACCTTGTCACCTGTGTCTGTCAGTAGGGAATCACCGTACTCAGCATTCTCAAGGGCGGCTCCCTTTAATGCTCTAGGGATTTGTACTTTAAAAGACTTAGAGGAGGGCAACACTTAGAAAGAAGGGAACTAAAGATGTAAAAGTGGATTGGTGACACAGGGAGAAGAGATTTCTGAGCAAGGACCTGCCTAAGGTCACTGAATGAGTGCTCCTTAAAATGAGCATCTCCTTTTTATCCTGTTCCCAAGGCTAGCAGGGGAACTCTGAATCCAAACTGCATAGAATTAATTCCAAGGAGTGATAACTCCCTCAAACAGAGTTTTGTGCTAGCTACACCACCGATTCACCTATAAGTCCCATACTCACTTAGGTGATGGCAGAGTTTTCCTCTCAGTGGGTCTTAAGTATGACAAAAGAAATAAAAGTAGATAGAAAGAAGACAAGGTGAGTCATATTTTTAAAATGGTACTGTTAACAAAAACTTCAGGTTCAGATCACAAACTCAGTCAACAAAATTTTCTAAATTCCTGAATGATGCAATAAATCTGGGATACTTCCTTTTACCTGCAAATAGACTTTGCTCATTCCTTTTTACTTGCAAAGGGACTGTTCTTTTTCCGCTTAAAAGGGTGAGATTTTCCTCATTACTGTGATGGCTGTCACCTGGGAATGGAGCCCCACCTTTTTCCTCCCCCCCAAAAAAAGACCAAGCTGGTGTACTTTCCTCTCCTGTTTCCTTAGAGTTACAGGTTTTTCAGATTTCCATCCTAAAGACCTCATAAATATACCCAAACATAGGGCAGGACGTATCTCTCCATCTTGAGAGCCAGCACGCTATTTCTTTGAGTGGGTACTTGTAAAAAATTCTGCCTCTTAAGGTCCTTTATGCCTCTTACTGATGAGTTCTGATAATTCTTTTTTATATGACAGACTTCAAGGAACCTGAAAACTTATTTTGTGGTAATCAGGGTTTGGTTTGTTCATTTCTACTTCAGTAATCTCCTTGGATCTTGTCTAGTGACAAGTCTTCCTACTTCAAGTGTTTCCCTCTAACCCGTGTCTCCTTTGGGCCCTCCATGATGACTTCAGACTGAAATCTCCTCTTGTCTTGCTCTCCCAGGTACAGCTGATAAGGCTTCAGTCTCAAACCAGAGAGCTTTTCTTCTGTACTCTGCATTCTGGATGCAGTTACTTTTTTAGTGCCTCAATCACACAGATTAATCTCTGCCCTTCTTCCCAGTTAATGTTTTTTCATCCTCAGCTCAGCTTAAATATCACATCTTCAGGGAAGAATTCCCTTTTCCTTACTAAGTTGTACCACCTTCAACTAATACAGGATTTGCTGTTTCATAATATTTTCCTTTGTAATTCCCATAGTTGTTTTTACATTAGTGTTTCTAATATGACATCTCATTTTTGACTTCACAGGAACCAGCATCATTCATGTTGTGTTTTTTTTTTTTTTTTTTTTCTTAAATTGTTGTATCTATCCTTGGAAGAGTGCATAGGTAAATGTTCTATGAATATAGTTATTATATGCAGCTAAATTAGATAGAAATTAACAGACAGTAAGAGAGGGACTGGGCTCTCAAAGAAGACAGCAGGAAAAAAATATAAAGACATCAGAATTGTGGTTGAAGGCATATCTGAAGAAGACCAGCCTTCAAGATAAAGATGCTCTGGTCAGTCCTACATGCCTCTTTAAGGGATAAACAGTTACTTGGAATGATACTATAATTAGTAACACCTGGACCAGAAAGTCCAGCTAGGCATTAGTTGCCCAGGTGAGTGATCAGAACGTGAAGACCCATCCTTTCCCAAAAATAACTATATTATTTCAATATGCCCTAGCTATATGACTTTCTTCTCTTTTGGGCCAATATTGGTTAAGCAACTATACTTGTATTCCAATAGGTTGATTATAGTGTGACACAAGGTGTACTCATAAGATGACTTTGCTGTGCATATTAACCCTGACAAAAAGCATCCCTGCAACCCACTTAGGACCCCTCCCATCTCTCAGGAGCTGTCTCTCAATAAACTTTTCCTACTCCTAACCTCTGCTGTACTTTTAAATTTATTCTTCGATTTCAGGGGACACAAATTCTAGTAGGCCAGAAGTTAAGTTTTCCTGTACCCTATGGGCATAAACAAATGAGTAACTACACGAATTAATGAATGAAAGGGTGAATAGCTCTTTAGTAATTATGGTGAGCAGAAAAGAGTGGGACTTTTTGTGATAGACAGTGTCATAAATACCAACTGATTTCTGCTGGTCAAGAGAAGTTTAAGAAACCAAGAAATCTTACTGAAAACTTTCCAACCATTTTTATTTTTGTTTCCTCTTCCCACTTTCTTTTCCAAGAAACTCTTAAAGACTTTGAAGTTATTAGCATACTTTCTATTAGAAAATTTGGTTCTCAAAATCTCCTAATGTGCTTATTAAAGCACAAATTATTGAGGTATGCCTCCATACTTCATATTTAGTAACTGCAGAATGGGTTTTGTAAACTTTTCTTTCTAGAAATTTCCTAGGTGGTACAGAGGCTGAGAGTTCAGTGATTATACTTTTAGAAATGTTCCATCAGCCTACAGCCTAAAAGCAAGGACTTTCTTTTCATCTTTGATATTTTGACACATGATGTTTTTATTATGCTCAAAAATTGTGGTAAATGAATTTAAAAAATGGTAGTCACCGGTGTGTATTACTAGTCTTAGCTTTGGAATTAATGCTTCTAATCAGTTCTACTTCATTTTAGATGATCAACTCCATCACACGTTTCCAGACTTATTAATCACCTGCCCTTTAATGCCTTTTATGTGGTACACATCCTCCCAAAGAAACATCATTTTTCTTTATTTTTTTTCAATTGCTACTAAGGACCTGAAATTACTCAATAAGCCCTGTGAAGTTACAGTGTTAATCAACAATGGCAGACTATGTTATGCATCTAAAGAGAAATCTTACACAAATGCCTGATTGTTACATCAAAAGCATTAATTAATAATGGTGATCACCCTGTATAACATAGCTTACCAAGGCCAGTGCCCATAGTAGAATCAGTTGTGATAACATGTCAACCAGGGAAATTGCAACCAAGAGTAAGGAAGAGTTTGAAATAATCTTTCAATTTTGTGTGTTTATTTAACTCTAAAGAACTATGTAGTGTCTCTTTTGCTTCTGCGCTTTAAGATAATTTTACACCACTTTTATGAAACATCTCTGTGATGTCTTTTATCTCCATCTTCTACATTTTATCTAATTTTGAGACTCAAACTCAGTCCTCATCCACACATCTTTTCTTATCCCACCTCTGGAACAAGTAATTAATTTTAAACTTCTATGCCTTTCATCTATCGTTTAACAGTTTGCAACTTGATGTATTTATTATCCAAAGATATTAAAGTTGATGAGAGTGATGTAGGAGATTGAGATTTTGGATCAAATCAGTGAATTGGTTTGTTCCATTATCTTTTAACACAATTTTTGAGCATAATAAAAACATCATGTGTCAGAATATCAAAGATGAAAAGAAAGTCCTTGCTTTTAGGCTTTACTTTTAGAAATCATACATTTCTAAAAGTATGATTTCCTTCTCAACATGGTGAGGGTAGGACTTAATTGATACTTCCTACTAATTATGTTTGAAGTTCAATTTCCTGCTTTGTTAAATGGGAACAAACAATTCTATCATGTGTCCCTCATGGAAATGATGAGAGAACATTGTCCAATGAAATAATACAAGGGGAAACAATCCTCGGATTTTGAAACATGGTTGAGCAGTTAAGAGTATTACTGGTAAGGCAATGGTAGACATGGCAATAAAAATCTATGAACTCATAAAGCAATTGAAAACAAAACAAGCTTGAAAACTCTCATTAAGTTAAAACTTTTATAAAACCATTCACAATGATCATGGACATTTTTTTTTTAAATTCCTAAATTTGTAGTCAACCTCATTTTATTTGCAAACTTTAATAGACTAGACACAGTTTAATAGTTGCACACAGTAAATATTTTAATTAGTGTCTACTTTTAATAGATTTTCTAGGCAGCAAAGATTAAACAAAGTTACCACAGGGATAAGGGATAAGGAAAAGACAGTTTATACGAGAAATGACATTACTCCAGAGTTCATAAATCTGTTTAGCCGTATCCAATTGCTTGCCAAGAATATACAAATCACTCTTATTTATATCCAGTTTTTCATAGCTCACTAAGTTTTCATATACTAAAATAGAATTTAAAGATGAATGTAGTCTGAAACTTTGTTTTCTCAGTGTAGGGAGTTTGAGAACATCTGTAATATTAGGAAGTTGGATTAGATCACAAATAGAAAATGTGGTCCAATATTGTTCAACTCTTTGCCCATGCAGATATCACTAATGGATTATAGCACTTTCCCACTAAGATAGGAAATAGCCTAGGCATCACTCACTCCCCAGTTTCCAGTAGTTGCTATCAATCCATTGTAGGTCTGCCATTGTATGGTCTCTTACACTACACTGTTCAGAAGCATGTACATGCAATGAATCTTGCTCTTAAAAGTCACTTTGTTAAAACAACAAAACAACAATCTTTTCCTATTCTCTGGAAAGTGATGACACATTTCAGCATTTAAGCTGAATTTCTCATTCAGCTGTCTGTCTTCTCTGTTCCCCATTCTGTAAATGGTACCAGCGTTTCTCGGTGGGAAATGCCAAGTAAATGAAGCTGCCTAGCAGGAAACCCTGTTTGGCAATTCTAACAAGGCTTGAAGAATTGGTTTTCTCATTAGGAACTACAAAAGCTTCCTATCTGGTGAATTCACAAATTCTGGGCACAGATTTGATGGAGTATCCTACCTAAACAACATACTGAAACCTAAGGAATATAAATGAAGAACAAACCCTTCCTAATGATGGCATCAAGCATTCACTTCACTTTGATGATAGAAGATAAAAATTCTATTTCCTTGAAATGCATTGTCTAGGTGGGTAGATTTCAGCCCTAGGAGTGGAAAAAGTTTATTGCCTGAATGCAAATTACCATAGATCTGCTTCTTTCTGAGTTTACATCCTCCATGTTTCATTTTATTTCACTCATAATAATATTGTAAACTTTTATTAAACTTGCCTACCTGTCAGCGACTGCCCTAAGCATTTTCCTAGCATTAGCCCATTTAATGTTCACCAATTTTCTGGAGAAGGTACTTTTAACAAAGTGTGAAGTAGAGGCAAAGAGAAGTTAAATACTTCTCTAAATGTTACATAGTAGTAAGAGGCACAAATTCCATTTAAGTTTGTGAAAATGTCTGGCTCTAGGGTGTGAGTTTGTTCCCCTTCAATTGCCCTCCCTGTGCTCTCTCCTTTTTTTCCTTTTCTTTGCTCTTCCTCATCCTCCCACTCTCCCACACTCCCTCCTTTTTGCCTCTCATTCTTCTTTTTTGCCTCTCTCCCTCAACACTACCTCAGAGTGCTCTTAAGGCCTATTTTCAGCTCCTAATAGAATTGTTCTTTAAGTAGAGCTTTAAAAAATTGTGATTCTTACTTCATTTTAATTCCATTTCAGCATTTGAGAATTTGGCAATAAATTTTCCTTATGTTCATTTCTGTGATCCACACACACCCCACAGGAGCTTAATTTGAGTTACATTTTTCCTCTGTTTTCTGGCTCGTATGTGTGTGCATGAATGTATGTGGTGATGTGTGTATATGTTACACAAAAATATGCATGTATGTAGGTCACATACACTTTCATGGCCAAGCTCAGAGTTCTGGGGCTGGGGAGTTGTTAGATTTTGTTTCTCACTCAAATAATGTTTCTATTCTGCCACCATCCTTCAGGGAAGTCCAATAAAATTCGAGTCACGAAGAGAGAAAGCATGATAGAGAAAGAGAGAGATAAAGAGACAGAAAGAGAGAGAGAGAGAGAGAGAGAGAGAGAGAGAGAGAGAGAGAGAGAGAGAGAGAGAGAGAGAGAGAGAGAGAGAGAGAGAGAGAGAGAGGCAGAGAGGTAAGAAAATCCAAGAGGGGAAAGTAATATGGAGAGAAAATGAAAAAGATTTAGTGCAGCTATCAGCCGACCGTTGTGCTGTCTTTAAGAGTCTGTTGAAACAACATAATAAAAGGTAATAAAGGTTGGATTTATAGCCTACCTGGTGGAAATGGCTTCCTGTGTGTATCTTGCCTACTAGCAGCTCATTGCATGTCTTTTTCACCACAGCAAGACTTTTTTTCTAGACTCCCATGCTCAGACTTAAGACACATCAGAGAGAATCCTAATCAGGTTGCTACGTAAGGAAAACATCTTTGTGCGTCCCCTTTTTTGACCTGAGATTTAATGATTCCATGTTATTTCTTTTGATAGCTACATTTGCATCAGTTTGTCTAGCAAGATCCTTAGACATTGCTGAAATGGAGAAGGGAAAATTTGTACTTGAAAATACTCATGCTGCTTTACCAGGGACCAAGGATTCATTGTTTCACTTTCAAACTCAAACAAATCTCCATAACCTTCCAAGTCAATAGCAATTGCGCTTCTGAGAGGACGAAGCTTCTGGAAGAATGGTAAAATCAAGGATTAAAGAGAAAAAAGTTGGTGCTCATCCACAACAGATTGTGGACTCTATTTCAAAAAGATATTTGGGCTAGAGTTTAGTACTCTAAATCTACAATATTCCCTGATACCTTGTGGGTTACCAGAAGGTTGAAGCTATTTCTTCCTTCCTTCCTTTTTTTTTTTTTTTAACGAACAATGATTCAGCATCTCCTTTGTGTACAGCTATGTGCCAGAGACAGTGTTATATATATGCATTGGAAGTGTGTCCATTCTCATGAGACAGAACTGGGAGATAGTCTCTCTCTGTCTGTCTGTCTTTGTCTCTGTCTCCCTCCTTCTCTCTCTCTTTCTTTCTTTATTTCCCTCTCTTTCTCTTTTACTGCCACATATACATACATGTCTGTACACACACACACACACACACACACATCACAGCGGTAAGGTCCATGATGCTTCATATAGATGTCGGATTCAAGTGTAGTCAGAGACCTAACCATAGGTGCCCCAAAAGGCTTCAGAGTACAGCTGGCCCTTTTTCTAGTCCTATTTTCTTGAATGGAAAAGTAAATTAATAAATTAAATGAACAGGAAGTGTCTTAGTTACATTTCTCTTTGTTAAAACAAAATACCTGACACCCAAAGTTAAAGGAGGAAGGGTATATGTGGCTCACAGTTTGTAAAGGTTTCAGTCCATAATTGGTTAGTTCCAAGGTAGGGTGTATTGGCAGAGGGTCCTCACAGAGGAAAACAGGTCATGGAGCTCACAAGATAGCAAAAGCAACAAGGGAGAGCAAGTTTTTTTCTGTCCCTTATGTTGTATGTGGTCTACCCACCCTAAAATGTATGTAGCATTCACACCCTTATTCATAGCCAGAACTATGTCAAACCAATCAGTGGATTGATTGACTAATCACACATCCTTAATCCCAGCATCACATACTTTAGATTCAGCCACCTCAGAAAAGTACCACTCCTGCCTCCCAAACTGAGTAACACTTTGGGGAGCATCTATACACAAGCCATAACAGAGTGTAAAGAGGAATATAAAAGTAGGATTTAACACTTAATTACCATTTACAAACATTGGACAAGTCACTTTTATTTTTTGGACTTCAGTTTTCCCATTAATGTGCTCAGACTTTGTCTCTAGAATATCTTTGATATTCTAGATTGCAATGAGGAGTTAAGGGATATCACAGTAATCACTACCCAGGCCCTGAGAGTGGTAGAGGCCAAAGGAGAAGCTAGGAAATTCTGGAGAAAAAATGGAAATGGAGTCTTAAGGAGCAAGTTGTCCCATTGGCTAAGGACCCCTGGAAGAGAAACCTTACTGTTAGAATGAGAGTCACAGCAACAGATGGTGTCAGAGCTAGTGGTGTATCCTGGAGCCTTTCACATGGATGCACATCCATATCCAAGGTTGTGCTAAATGTGACACATGATCAGAGAGGCAGAGAGTATGAACTGAAGGACTAGTCTAAAGGGGTGAGTGCCACGCTCTCAGGGGACCCTGGCTCTGCGTTGCAACAAGAGTCAGGGTTGGAAAAGGCAAGGATGGCTAATGAGGGAGCAGCCTCTCAGAACACTCAGCAGCATGGACTTGGGGTTAATAAGTGCTTTCTGAACACAGAAGTTGCTTGGAGACTCTAGAGTCTTCTTCCAGGGATCTCTCTCATTTCTTTTACTTTTCATTCTTACTCATCTTTTCTTTTTTAGTTGTTCGAAATTTCTTATTCTTGTGTTCTATCCCCCTTGCTTGCTTTTTTCTTTCTTTCATATCTCTTAGCATCATTGTTTTCTCCCATTCTGCTCTTATATTTACCTTTTTCTCCTCTCTTTCATGATTCCTCAGCCTTCCTGGATTCTCTTCTTCCATTTTCTTTAGCCTCTTCTTGACGTCTCATCTTCTTCCTACTAATTTTTGTTGCCCACTGTCATGTGTTTTTTCTCTTTCAAAAATATTTCTTTGTTCTAGACTCTTTTCTTCTTTCTGTTTGTCATGGTCTTTTTTCCCCTTTTTGTTTTCTCTAAGTTTCCTTGGCCTTTTCTTGTCTTATACAAACATGGCAACAAATAATCTACAGTTTGCACAACCTAATGACTCAGCTTCCTCCTTCATCTGAAAAATGCCTGCATGACTTGATTTTTGCAACAATCTTCTGATCAAAAGAAAATTGCCAAAAGAAGGAAATTAAAACTCAAAAAAAGCTATGTGATAGGTCAGGGTCATACAACTGTTTAATAGAAAGTCCATTATTTTATCTCAATTATGTCTTAAGTTATTTGACACACAGAATTAAAAATCATGGGTGGATGGCGAGAAAACCAATCTGACTCACTGTTTACGTTACAAGATGAGAAATCTCCTCTCATGGAAGAAAGTTTTAGCTGCAGTCGGGGTTGCTGATCTTTCCTGTCCCTAGGACACATTTTTTTTTTTTTTAAATATGGCGTGACCACCACACACAATTATTATTCTTGGTGCCAAGGATACAGAACTAAAAGACTCACTACATGGAAATTACATTCCCTGGGGATACAGGTCAATAAACATGTAACCAAGTACATATATAATAGAAAGGGCTGTGATGTAAATGTCAGTGGTCATGGGAATGTGTTAGAAAAGGTGATGCGATTGATAAGAGAGAACCTGAGAAATTTTGGTGCTCATAAAATATGTTTTTTGTTTTTGTTTTTGGTGTTAGGGATCAAACACACAGCCTCATGTTTGCCAAGTAGGCACTTAACGCTGCTGAGCTAAAACCCCAGCCCTATAAAATATGTTTTTTGTTGCTGCATTTTTCTCATTTCTAAAAACATGTATGTTAAAAATCAGAGCTTTCCTAATATTAATAGCCACTAGTTTCATATATTAATTGGAAAAGTTTTTAATCTAAAGATCTGATAAATTCCTAATATGATAATTTCTCTAGGTCTTCATAAAATCTCCAAAGAGATTTCTTCCACTGTGGTGTAAGCTTGAACCTGACTTTTGTCAAACACTTTTTGTATGATGCCTGCAATGGCCAAGAAAATCTCCCAAGTAGTTTTCATGACAAACTCTTTCCAACTTAATTTTATTAATCAGGATGCCATTGAGGCAGAGCAGTAGACTCTAGCTGCAATCACATCCTGTTTCATCATGGCAGATTTCATCCTCCCCTGTATCTCTGAAATTAAAATGCTTTCTTCTTTGATTCAGTCTTGTATTCTCTGTTTGCTAAATTGTTAGACCGTGTCATAGGTCCACTGTGTATATCATGTACAACAGTCCTCTAAGACGCTTGTTATCAGGCAAATGATGCCAATCATTAGTCACAAGAGCTTCCCAATACTTTTCTCTTTTGTTCACTGTAATGGAAGCAAAATTATTCATGTTCTTCATCTGGAAAAGATGACAATGAATGTGGTGACAATGGCTATACCTGTGACTTTAAGCGTACTTTACCCAACAAGCAGATTGTCTATACCTCCCTTCCTTCTAAGCTCACTACACCTTCTTCTTTAATCTAAAGATCTGATAAATTCCTAATATGATAATTTCTCTAGGTCTTCATAAAATCTCCAAAGAAATTTCTTGCACTGTGGTGTAAGCTTGAACCTGACTTTTGTCAGGCACTTTTTGTATGATGCTTGCAATGGCCAAGAAAATCTCCAAAGTAGTTTTCATGACAAACGATGGCACCTTCTTTTAATGATGTAATGTTATTACCATCTTTTGAAGTCTCATACTGAAGTGTACTGGAGTCAGAGATTTACACTCTGCTTCTAGCAGATGCCAGCTGTGAAACGTAAGCCTTTAGTGTTCATTACAGCAATTTCTCCTATACTACAGCTTCTTTTTGGTGTTAGCTTTTTTCATTTCCATTTATCAGCTGCAATCTAATTACTAAGTTTACCTATGTTTGTGTTATAGACACTTTAACCTATAAAGAAAGTGTGACTTCAAAAAACCCAACTGCACTCGTAAGCCCATGCTCCATAGACAGACTAAGTGCATATATTTTTGATGGACTGGCTCTGTTGAGCTAAAGAATCTTATGCAGCAACAAACAGCTGGAACTGTGTCATGGTTTTTAATATCAGCAAAATAGAATGGTACTGTTCACTTTAGAATGTAGGTAAAAATAAAATTTCATCATTTACAAAGTGCATCACATTTAGAAAGTGTTTAATGACTACTTCTAATCCCTGACTAACTACAGTAGCATTAACTATGCATATATCTTACATTTTACTAGAATTGTTGCAGTTCTATGGCAGGAATTGAATTGTATTCAGTTTATAAGCCATGCATTAGCTTTTATGTGTATAATATATGCTTATAAAATATTTTAAAAAACAGATGAATACATTTAGGGAAAAACTGACTTAGTATCTAAAGAGTATGAACAGTGTGATGTTCATCTGTTGTCTGTCCTTCCAGGAATGATTTTCTTTACATTTAAAATGAGCAGACTGAGATTGAGAGGGCAAATTCTATGATCCAGTGGGAGAGATGTGGCAATGATTTTTTAAAATTGAGAAGAACTATTGTGGGGAAGAAGATCAGATTCCTGTGAATGAATCCCAATAGTGCCTTGGATGCAATAGCTGGCTAGCAGATGCTGAAAACTATCTACAGAGTTAGACGATTCAGAGATGGACGATGTGCCTGTAAGCTGGCAAATGAGCTGGTGTTTATATGGGAAGCTGGAGGTTATTTTGAAGCTGTCCTCTTACATCTCAGCTTTGCAAGGCATCTAGGCATTGGGCAGGCAGATTGTATCCTTAATATTCTGAATTCTGCTCTGAGGTGATTTCTTTCACCTTTAAAATTCTTTAAATTTGCAACAGGTCTTTTGAGTTCAGTCTTTCTATAATTCCTAGGTTAGTGGCCTGGTTGGGGAACTGGCAAGTCCAGCAGTCTGAAGTGTGGGTCTCCTGGGGCAACCCAGCTGGTTTATTTCAGTGCTTCAAAAAGTACAGAGTAGGACCCGGGCATTAAGGGAGAAGTATTGATCAGGGGCTGAGTTTTAAGTGCACTTCCAGAGATGATTACAGAACCATGATTAATGGTGTAAAAGACCTCTGCAGGACAGCACTAAGTTGAGAGAATGGGAAAAATCTCTGGAAAATGTGGGTGCAGAGACCCTGAGCAAGGAAGGTTTTAGAAGCCAAAATGTAGATTTGCAATATTTTGTAAGTGCATCTATATTTGTCCGATGGGAATGAGGTTTAATAAATAAAAAATATCGCTCTTCCAATTTTAGGCTCAACACTTCAGATATTAAATCCTCAATCTTGTAAAGTCTGTTCCTTTTTTTTTTTTCCAAAAGAGTAGCTGAGCTATGCAGGCAGCTTGGTTTTATGGCTTTACCTTTTCAACAGGAATCTGCAACAGGGTAGTAAGGGAACATGTGACCTTTAGAAGAGAAGCAGGTGCTAGAGACCTTGAACCAGGAAATACTTCCTGTCCCTAGATGTCTTTCACTGAAAATTAACTGACCAGAAATAGTAACATGGCCTTCAATAACTACAAGGGACCAGAAATGGTAGTTCTTCTATGTGGTCAGTAGGACGAAATAAACCATGTATGTATATGAATATTGACAGTCTCTTCTATAGCAGAAAGAGATAAAGGAGCAAAAGCGCACAAGGTTTCTGAGACATTAAGACAAAACTGAAGCACATATGCCATCTCACTGAGTTTCCATAGGTTTAGATTTAAAATGTCTTCCAAAGTCTCATGTGTTCAGGGTTGTGGTGCGGTCGAAGTGGCCCTCCGGGCCTTGCTTGAGAGGGTGTACCCCTTTGGACAACACCTCTCCTCTCTGCTTCCTGGCTGTCATTCAGTAACCAACTTTCTTTCACCATTCTCATTCACTGTACCATTTTTTCCTTGAGACTACACCCAATGAAACTCTAAGCAAAAATAAACCTCTCCTTTAAATTGTAGGTGTCAGCTATGTTGTCTCAGTGATAGAAAAGCTGACTAATATAAGCTGTTTCATCTCTTGAGCAAGATAAGAGTGATGTGGCCATATGTGCCACACTAAGGAAATCATAAAAGTTACATGAAAAATATACACAAAAAGTTTACATCCATGTCAGTGGCAAGACATTTAAAACAACAAGAGATCTTGTTTCATAATTGCTGGTTGTATTAATATGAAACCATGCATTTCTAGATCTCATCTAGTTTCTTTTTTATAAGTACAAGCATTATCATTAGAGTAGGAGACCTTAAACAAGGCTAGATTAGAATCAGTTAGGAAACTCCACATATGTGCAACCAGATATAGCAGGATCGGAGCAGATATTTTCAGTCTTCCAGATGTGGGGAGCCTAAAGCTATTACATAAGCCTTACAGGATGTGCCAAATATAAAGCTGGAAACTTGTACACCATTTGAAGCTATTAATTTTCAAAATGCATAGGTTAATTATAAGAAATCTGATGCTAATTTTGAGAAAATTGAGGTTAAAAATAGTCATGGTCTTCCTAGATGTGATAATATTTTGATGGTCTTTGTGACCTGTTTTGGACATCTCTGCTTGGTTCCAGTGGTTTTTATTTCCTTTCATCTTCTATATATGTGTAACAAATAAAGCTGTAGCAAAATCATCCATGCTGTCTTTCACTGTTGTATTAGTGCACATTTCAGTTACTCATTTATCATCCATATATTATATGGATCTATATTTATAATCTATATTTATAATTCATCCATCCATCCATCCATCCATCTATCCATCCATCCATCCATCCATCCATCCATCCATCCATTTTCTTTCTCTTAAGTCATTGGGTTTTGCTTAGTTTTGTTCTTTTTAAGATGGCAGACATTTGTTGAGCTTTCCTTTTCACTGTATTAAACAGCAGGGACAAGAAGGAAAAAGCAGTAATGACAAGAAAAACAAAGAGCAGTGTGGTGAGGCGTACTCATGGGTAAATGTGTAATTTCAAAAACACTGCAGGGTGAAGCAGGAGGACAGAGGTGGAAATTGACACTAAACTGAGAGCAGCTGGGGTAAAGAAGAATTTTTAGAGGAGGTAGCTGATGTATCAATCCATGAAGGAATGTTTAAGTGGAGAATGGTAGGTAAAAGGAAGAATATATGAACAGGAAGCAAAGTGAAGGCAGGAAAGGCTGCATGTGGACTGGCAGCTGTGCTAGGCAGCTCTTGTTAAAGTGTGCCTGATGTTGCCTGTTTAATTGAAACCTCACAAATGAATTGCACAGATTGTATATGATAATTTAAGTAGTACTTTATGGATATGAAAGAGGCACTGGAAAAAATTGATCATTTCCTCTTGTGTGTTTTTTTTTTTTTTTGCCTATCCCTCTCTATAGTGTGCCCCATTAAGCAGTTTTTCATTAAAGTTACCTGTATTTTGAGTTAATCTCTTGTCAAGAAGCCCAGTTTTAACTTCCTTTTCTTCCTATGAAGAACCTTATACCAGAAACAGGTCAGCCTCTTTGGGAAGCCTCTGAGTCGTTTTCTGCTTGGAGAAATAGTTTGTGGTGTCTCCTCTGCTGTCTGTTTCTAGGTCTCTGGGGAATCTGTCTCATGTAAATCCTGCAATTAGAGGCTCCCTGCCTCTCTGTGGAGCTGCATCTGCCTCCTTAAATATGCTCCCATTTGTTTGTGAAGAGATAATCATGGGGGCTGCTGCAGCCTCCAGTTTGGTGAAGAAATACTTCTGCATAGATTTATGGTTTCAAGAGCACAGAGCTCCCTCTCCCATCACACCCCTGCTTCCTGTCTGCTTGCATGTTTGGTTCAAGCATATCATCTTGGTTCTTTATTTTATTTTTAAGAATAAGTAAGTTTGGTGAGAGAACAAAGTATTCCTTTTTCATAAATGAAGATTGGGAGGTTCAGAAATGAAGCATATGACTGAGGTTATGGAGTTGACCAGTTTTATTGTTTAGCACAACCTTTGGAGTCTACTACTGTTTGGTAGTTTCTGTGTGTGAAGACAAGAGGAAGTAAAATAAAATATTTTTCTCGTGGTATTGTTTGGCTTTCATGTATTTGTGTGTTTCTACACACCCACGTTATTAAATAAAATTATATATTCAAGTTAAAATTTTAAAAATATTACAAACATAAGGCTGTAAAAAATGTTTAAAATACAGTGTATGTGCACAGAAGCATCTGAGATTGTTATATCACCATCCAGAGATATGCTTTGGTTGATATATAATGTGTGTGTCTATACAAAATTTTTATGAAATCAGGATTATGAGACATACATATATACAGAATTCTTGTTTCACTTAATTTTATAACATAAATATTTCTCCTGGCTATTAAATAGTCTTCACACCCATAGATTTGGTTTGCTGCATTAAAATGTGGATCTGCATCACTGGATCATCGTGCTCGTAAATCTGAAGGGAAAACAAACAAACAGAAAAGCACTGGTTTAAGAGGAAAAAAATGCAGTATCAATTCTTAGTTCTTCCAAAGCCTCTCATCTGTGTACCTCAGTTTATTCCTTTGTGACACTGGGTCATCAGTTGTCCTTTCAACCGTCACATGGCCTCTTTCCAAGGCTTATATGAAACTGTAGTAAAGGCTTTTCTAAGGGTGAGGAATTGCTTTGTGCAGTTTGATCACTGAGCTGAAGAGGATTCCCTCCCGTTGTTCTTCATCTGCACAGGCACAGAAACCTCAAGAAGTGAGGTGAGTCTTCTTGCAGGTGGTGCTCTTGTGGGCAGTGTGTTCACAAGAAGCATCTTTGCTCCAACTTCCCTCCTCTATCATCTGTCATGATGAAAAATGCCCAGTTATTATTTCTTACCTTTCTGTTTGGGAGGCCCAAAAGAAATCAACAGTCACGTAAAACAGCTGCTGTTACTGTGACAGCCTTTTCATTGACAGATTGAAATGTGAGGTATTTGGTATTGATTTTTAGCATCTGTCCTGGGGAGGATAGACTGCCACAAGCTTAGTGGTGTCCCTGGGTGTTACAGAGTGGGTGTTGGGGTCCAGAGCTGTCTTGATTTGCAGAATAAATATGCACCTATAAAAGTAGCTTTTCAAGGCAAACTCCTATAAAGCAAATGCCACATTTTACTTTTATTTTTTTAAATTGAGAGATTTGAAATTTGATATTCAGTTGACCTCCAATTCTTTATTTTAAATAGTTTCTACAGACATAGAAAATCCATTATTTTCCAATACTTTTGCTCTTCCTCATTATTTGTTAAAGGCAAATAGCGAGCCAATAATGGAAACTTGCTTATGCGTTGCCTGAGTCATCAAATGTGATAAAAGGCATTTTAATATTTATCTCCTTTTTCTTTTTTTCTTCTTCTATTTCTCTTCCCTCTAGCTCCCATGCTTGAATTGTTTCCTCCCACTCCTTTTGCCTTCAGAAATAAAAACAAATACTTAATGCTTCTGCATTTCAAACCACATAGTATTAAACATTGTGAGAAATCAAAAGTTAGCTGTAACATAGTCTCTGCCTTTGGAGAAACTGCCTGATATAGAATTTACAGAATCATATACATTCTCAAAAATTAAAAATCAGCACAAATTGGAAAGAAGTCAGGGAAAGTAGAGAGTAACAGACTGATATATCCTCTCTATGATACAATTTAAGGGACCCTTGGACACTGTAGAAAGAGCTCCCCATCATCTCATCCAGATAGCAACTTGCACCCAAGGAAGTGCATTCTAATTCATTCTTCCTTGATGAGGCCTTTGCTTTTGATTTACATTCCTGAGGTTTTTGTATCAGGAGGACTCAAGTTTAGAAACTGGCCCGGCTACATACTAGTTACTATTGTAATTAACCTCTTGGAAGTTCGGTTTTCTTATAAATAAAACTACAACATTTTGAGTAACTGGTGCAAAACTGTGAAACCATGCATACAGTTCTTCTGACCTGGTAGTCTTCAGTAGACACCCTCCTGTGCTACTCTCAAGGCTGGCTCCTTTGGAAAGTCGTAGGCACTTTTGGAAATCACTACTTTGGTTTAAGAGATGGATAGAGATACAGTTTGGGGAAGTCGTTTGGGTGTTTGCATTAAATTTGAAGGCAGCTTACTTTGGCAGGAAAGCAACTCAGGGCAGTTCAGGTCTTAGAATATTAGTCTTGTTTGTTAACAAAAGAATTAATCCTTCAGCAAGATCTACCAAGCAGGAAACTCAAACAGATGTGTAAGTACAGCCCTCTTCCAGGGAGTGTTAGAATCCCAACTTCACTTTATGATCTGGACAATGCCCCAGGCTTTCCAGAATTCCACTTCACCTCTAAGTCACACTGGATACACATTTTTAAAATGTGTAACTCAGGAGGGGGGAAAATGATTTGCTGAATATCATACAGCAAACTGATGGTGAAGATGATAAAAGAAATCTAACTTTTAGAACTCAGAGAAGACAATTTATCTCGTATTTAGCAGAACTTTCTGTGCAAAGTGGTAGTCATCACAGAAGTTCAGAATGGTTGATGATCTCATTAAATTTTCTTGGGACAGGGAGAAGAACATTTACTGCATTTCTCTGTAATAGAAAATATCCTACAGATGAGTAGGTGGGGATGTGTAACAGAAATTGAGCCAGTGAAATGTATGAGGAAGCAGGAGCCAGAAACTGAGAGATGTGGATTGAGGGATAGCCTGAGGCAGGCAGAACAAAATTAGAAACTGACAGAGAAGTAGAGAAGTGAAAAGAAAGATACAGGGAGAAAGTTGTGAGATAGAACACAAGAAAGCAACACAGAAAGGTAGCCAGAAAACGAGCCAGAGACTTAGATAACACATAAGATAAACACGAGGGGAGAAGGAAGATCTCCCAGATAGGAAGGGTGGCAGGGAAGCCAAAGCCTAGAGCCAAGCAACCAGAGAAATGTGTGTTTTTTTCCAGCCAACAGCCATCAACTAGCAGCAGGGGGCATCAGAACTCCATGGATATTGAAACACTGTGCAGGGAGAGAGTGTTAGTGAAAGAAAATTAGAAGCTGAAGAAAAGACAAGAAAAGTTTCCAGTCACTTTAAGAGGAGTGTGTGCTGTCCTCAGAGATCCTGTGTTCAGTGGTCCAGTTGGCTTCACCAGGCATCTTCTGGCTTCATACTGGTATGGAAACTATTCCAATGGTGTTTAAAAATGATCTTGAAGATGTTCTCAAAGAATGAGTGCTAAAGAAATGGCCTGTGCTTACAGGAAGTGTTTAAACACTTAGGTTCTATATTAAGCAAATAACATATCTAACTGTAACTGGCTTAACTAAATATCTGGTTTACATCCCCCCCCCCTTAACCAGAATTATTAGGAATGTACTAAGAGAACTCATAGTTAGGGAAGTGATGTTAAGAAAATTTGAGGATTTGGGGGAAAAGGCAAAAGAATTGATATCAGGACACTGTGTACATTTGTGTGTGTGTTTTTTACTAATTCTTCCTCTATGTCTTATTGTATTTCTTTAACCCTCATTTTAATGGAGAGCAAACCTGTGGCCTCCAGTGCAATTGCTCTGTGACTGAACTACACCCCAGTCTGCATCAGCATTTTTGCAGTTCCCATTTCATCTGACATCCTTTTCTAAGTCATCAAAGATCAAGGAAAGAATCACATTCAATTCCAATTTTAAAACAAGTACAGAGGAGGTTTCTTATTGGATCATCTGGGTTTTGTGCTTATACCTTGAGCCAATCACACTCACTAAGAAAATTATCTGATTGGCCCAATTAGAATGACACACTTCTTCTTGTACACATCCCAAGATGGAGGAATGAGCCTGGAGGAATATGAAAAAGAAGACTTGGAATCATGATTCCATGGCTATCAAGCCACATTTAGTTAATCCTAAAAAGTTCATTGTGAAGAAATGTGCTGCCTAAATTATTGTCAGCTCCTTTTTTTCTATCAAAAGACTTCAGTTATACCCACCTTACCCACTGACAATAGTAGTTATTATGGTCTCACTGAAGGACAGAGTACTTCGTTTTAGCCCCTGTTACTAGGTGTGCTGATGAGCAATAAGATGAAATGGACCAAATAGGAGAGAGTCAGAGAATTTGGTGCCAGTTTCTTCTGTGACATAAGCCAGTAATACGGATTTAGATAAATTCTTTCTCTCTCTGGACTTAAATATTTTCAGTTACAAAATATAAGGATTTGGCTCTCTAAAATGTAGGAATTTGACTATTATATAACCTTTGTGAGTTGTAGATCCTATTTGAGAGACTGAGGAAAGGTAGATGCCTGTTCTTTCCTTTTTAATTTCAGAGAGTTCAAGAATCCTCTACAAGTTCACCCACAGATGCTACAGTAAGAGCTACTGGATTATTTCAAGGTGATATCTGACTCTGTGATAGAAAAGGAGCGTGGATTATCAATTGGAACAGAAAACTCTACATATCAAGCAGACATACATCTCTCTTTGAGTTCAATCTCTTCCCCAGAAGTAGCATGTAAGTTCCTCATTATCACCTTGCTCTACACACTTCTTGTCTCTTCCTTTTCTTCCCCTCCACCTCCTCATCTTTTCCACACTACCGGTAGTCAACTGCATGGGTGATTGAAGCTTTTTTCTATCTGTGTTAGTGGCAGGAAGTGTTACTATCAGGGAAAAAGATGGGATATATGTCATCTCTTATCTGCATCTGCAGGAATTTAAATGATTTCTTTTCCCCAACTCCAATAAATCAAAGGAGAATACTTTTAATTGTAGTCACAAGGTGGTGCATTCAATACATCCACCCAAATCTCCATGCTGGCAGTGTTGTCAGATGAGCTTGTTTCCCCTGGCAGGAAAATAATGGGATTGCAAGAGTCTAGAGAGGAAGAACTCTGGGGATTATAAAAGCAGCTCCCCAGTGGGAATCAAACAGCCGAGCAAGGCCTATTAAATATAAAGGCCAGACAAACACTGTCTTGTGTTAGGCTTGTCCCACACATGCTTCTTCCATGAGTGGTTTCACCCAGCAACTTGCTCGCTTACACATGTCACACTATCTGCAGATGGATTCTGCTTGTCAATAATTAAAGCCTACTCAGTCAGTATGGAACTGGGGACAAGCCCAACTTGGATCTCAGAGTCCACTGGATTGATAGTCTCTCCCAAGGCAATTGTTAAAGATTTTTAGTCAATGAATATTGAGTAAGTGCCTTGTATATGACAAATTTTAATCTGAATTTTGATTGTCATCTAAAAAGTAGAGATACATTCTTATTTTAGCACCTAAGGACCCTAGGTTTAGGTGTTTACCTAAGAAACATGAACACACATGTTCACAGAGAAGACATGCTCATAGCAGTGTTATTTATAGTAGCCCTAAACTGATGGTAATCCAGATGATCACCAATCAGTCAAATTGTTTTCATCAGATGGAATGCTATTTAATAATAAATCAACAATAAAAAGCTGATCTTCAGAAGGACTTGTGCGAATCTTGGAAACATCATTTAATGAAAAGAGCTAGATGTACTGAGAACACACATTGTATGTTGCACTTAAAGGAACTCTGGGGGAGGTAATACTGATGTTATAGAAACCAGATCAGGTGATTGCCTGGAATGGGAAGTAAGTCACATAAAACTATCTGAGTGACAAAAATGTTCTGTAACTGATTAAGGCTTATCTGTAAAACTCACCAAATGATGTATAAAACAAATATATACTTTTAGACAGTTAAAATTTATAGTTGAAAAAAAGATTTTTTATTTCCAGTCCATATAGAAGCTGCATTCTCATATTGACAAAAATAAACAAATTGAAAATATGTGTTAGAGTACATCAGTTAGCGATAGTTGGCAATATAGCCTAAAGGCTCAGAGAATGGCTGGAGAGGCACCGTTGCATTTTATGGTTAGCAATTTAGAGAATGGCTCTCTGAGAGAAGCCGAATGAAATGGAAGTGTGAACCATATGGCTGAGGAAAGGCATTCCACACCAAAAAAGCCCCAACTGCAAAGGCCCTGAGGAAGCAGTGTATTTGTCTTAATCAAGGAAAGGTGGGTGAGATAGTACATGACAAAGCAAGTGGTTTATACTTCAGTCTTAGTAGTGAAATGTATAAGAACACACAAAGCATTGGATGTGGACTTTAGATTCCTTCTTAATATAATGGGAACCATCAGTCTATTTTTGAATTGTAGACTAGAACAGGATGACTAAAGTTGCAAAAGTTACTTCTGAAAACAAACTAGATATGGTTAGGGGGACCATATTGGGAGGGGAGACATTGCAGTAACCTACGTGAGAGATGATGAGGCCTAAGGGGAACATGTGGTCAGGTGCCAGCTATATTTGAGGTGAAACTAACTGAATTTTAGAAGGACGTGATACAGGGGCAGTGGAGATGAGCAGAAGAGAGCAACCAGGGAGCCTACTGTGTGGGGACAAGCAGCTGAAAGGCAGTGCAACCACTCTGTGGCACTTCAGTGTATTAGTACTTACTTGTCTCTGTAGGAGGCACCGACCGGTGCTTCTCAATGCCACACATGGGGTTAGGGACACCATAAGAGGAATGTTCAAGACAGGAGAAATTTAGTATTTGGTATTCGTTCTTCATTAATTAACTGAAAAAAATCTCTTTTGCACAAGATGTCCAGCTTCGTTGTTTCAATGATCATCATTTTCAGATATTTACACCCATTTTACAGTACTGGCACTTTGTGAAACAAAGTATGACTTTTGTTCAATGTCAGATTTGTAACAAAATACTAGATACTACAGTTCTCTTACTGTCATATGAATGAAAATTCTTTTGTCTTGATTGCAAATCTTTTGCCTTCTCTGTATTTCTAAGGCCTTCTTTAGAAGATTTGCTCAATTCAAATGAGGGTTTTTTTTTTTTTTTTTGAACATGAACTTTCTAAAACATCAATTGCAATTGGAAGATTAATGGGCTATTTTTGTGAACCTCTATCCTCTCTCTCTGTCTTACTTCTTTTAGATGAGAATTATCTTGATCATGGCTAAAAAGCAAAAGTTTCTTGATAAAATAAATGAATGCATTTTTACTTCTAATCATCACAGCCCTAGTGTAAATTTGTTTTTATTATTCCTGTTTCATAAAAAAGAACAAAGCTTTGAATATTGAGCTAACATATGTCTGTCATTTATACATCCTATGATTCCTTTGTCAATGTGTCTAAATCTGTTCCGCTACGCACATTGTTTGTCTCTACAGTCAGTCTTGGGTCAAACAGGAGAGCAGCACAAGTTAGCTGGCATCGTTAGGAGCAAGGCCAGCCCAACAATGTTGGAGAAGCTTCCACGGATAGATTCAGTGGTCGTGAAGTTCTCAGCCCCGAGTTGTTCTTATGTCCGTATCTGACTACTATGAGGTCAAGAGTTGGGGAAAATGGATATCCAGTGAGTTCTGAGCCAACACAGAGGCCAGGGGATTCTCGGAGCTAGCCCAAATTGAGAAGCTCCTCAGCTTAGATTTGGAGCTCACTGCTTGTTTCTGGAGACCCCATTAGGCAAATGAGAAGGTCTGAGGGAGGCCGATAAAGCTCAGGGAGAAAATGTGCCAGTCTTTCCAGAGAGCTTCTTTTGAAGCAGCCATAGAACAATAAAGCTGCTGGCCCGAGATAGGAAAGGCCTTGATAAATAACCCAATGAGGGCCTCTTCCCTCATTCCTTGTGGCTGAATTTTATCAGGAAGGCCACTTGTGCTGACAGAAAGCTGTAATCACTCACAGTGGGGCACAAATTTTTGATGAGACTGCAGTTGCTGGTCAGTTCTAAATGCTCTGCATCTTATCTAAAGACATGTGTCTTCGTTTGAGGCTGCCTGTTCTGTTCTTGCAGCTTGATTTGAGTTTCCCAGGCATATGGATCATCTGACAGTCATGCTTATTAAAGACTACTCCTTCGCCTCAGAAGGATTAAACTTTGAATGGTCCCTTAGGGAAGAAAAGGCTGGTTACAACCTATGTCCATCATGGCAGCCTCAAGGAGACATGATTGAGGTAAGTGATACATCAAGGGTACACAATCACTTGCCCATACCATCGCTCAGGACTAAATCTTGAAAACATTGGTGTCCAACTTTCTCCCTTTCTGAGCTCTTTCTTTTACTCTTGGCCAATAGAAAGTATTGGGTTTGGAGCTACAGTACCTAAGTTCTGATCCTTACTCATTTTATTTAAACTTTACTGAAATCATGACCTCCAAGTGCGATTTAGTTTTCTGAAATAGAGTAAATCTTTGCCCCAATTAATCCTACAATCTTTATTTATAAGATTATAGATGGAACAATTCCAATAATAATTTTAGGATGTTCCAAATACTGTCTGGTACATTTCTGTGGCCCTATCATAGAGCATTGTACTATTTTTTGTGTTTCTGGTTTGTCAGGATTTCTTTTTTCCCAAGATTGCTCTCATTCCTGAAATCTTGATTTCTTTTTCTTCTACGACATACCTCTTTTCACTTAACAATCACTGATTCATCTTTCCCCTGGGTGCTGATTGGTAACTGGTGAGTAACTTGTGGAGTCCAGCTGAACTGAATCAGTGTGGTGCCAGGTGTAGATGGTGCACTTGAGGAAAGTTGCCAGCATAAAAAGGAGAAATAGAGAGGAAGAGAGCACTGTTGTGGTTCTCCTAAACATTATTGTTTGGCGCTGTTGATTCTCCTGTGCTCATCATTCTGGCTTCCCTGATATGAACTCAGCTCTTATCATCAGAGGAGCTCAGGACCTTTTTGCTGAGAATGACTGCACCTCACTTCGGGGAAATCTTTTCCTTATTTTGAGGATTGCTTCCTGACTCCAGAGGGGAAGATGTGTGCTGTTGAATCTCCAGGGAAAGTCTGTTACTCTGGCTTCCTGATATGAACCTGGCTATTCTCTTCATCAGAGGAGCTTGGAACCTTATTGCCACTGAGGATGGCTGTGGTACTTTTCAGGGGAGCCCTGGTTCTTATTTTGAGTGTCGCTTTTTGGCTCCAGTGCAGAACCCTCAACTTACCAGCACAGATCCTTTACCCTGCTACCATAGACTTTCTAGCTTCCATCGCTGACCTTTGGGCCTTCCCTGTGCAGATCTGTGAAACAGACTTGCATGAGTCATTGTTGTGGGCTCTAGGCCTCCAGCTGGACTTATGGGAGCATTGTCATGGGCTCTAGGCCTTCAGATGAACTCATGCAGAATATTGCCATGGTATCTCAGCTGGATTTTGTAGGTCTTTATTGTGTGAACAGATTTCCTGCACTTTCTTTGTATTTGACTCCTTGGGTGACCATTATAAATAACACTATAAATTATGTGTCCTCTATATAATTATTTTTCTTGCAACCTTGGGATGCCACACCACATAAGATGAGATATCATTTCCTGCAGGAAATCTTAGTCATTTTCTTCTCTAGAATTCAAAACCTCCCTGTACTTTCCTATAACCTCTCTTATTAAAGTAACAGTTTATTCAAATATTTCCTGCATGAGCTGCTACCTATAAGAGGAAGGGTTAAATCAATTATGAGGTAATATGCAAATTACTTTTTTCTTAGTTTATAGAACTTTTCTATTTTGTTGGCTGTCTCAACTTTTGCCTCCCTAATTAAATCAATAGCATCCCTATGATGCTATGAGGTAAATCATACTCATCAGATCATACGATTATAGAATTCATGTTCAAAGGGGTAAGAAACTAAGTCAAATCATGAGCTATTAGATAATGCCTAGCATTTCATTTCAGTTCTTAGCATTCGGTAAAAATAAGCATTAAGAACTTTTAAAATGCCACACAACAGTAATTATCAAAATACTTGGTACATGGTCTTTGTGAGATTAAAAAACTTACCCAAGGACTTGGAGAATGTATATTATAGATTCTAGAGTGAATTCAATTCTCAGTTCTCTCAGTTCTTTTTTTTTTTTTTTTTTTTTTTATTTAAGAGGAAAAAGAGAAAAACACAAAACAAACCAAAGCGGCGTAAGGGTACACGCAATACAGAACTACAAAACAAAACAAAACAAAACAAAACAAAAAACCATAACAGTAAGAAATTACCTGCTAGTAGATTACACACTATTTTCTTGAAAATAGTTCCTCAAATCACAGTATCAAAGAACACAAGGTGGACATTCAAACAGGGAGACTGCAAACAGCTGTGTTCAATGTTCCAAAAACATTGATAAAGTCAGCTATTTAACACCCCCAAACACACTTGCTGTTATATCCGTTAGAGCTCTTTTTCTTTTTTTTTTTTTTCCCTCTCTTTTTTACAACAAAATTTACACATCTTGGATTTTATTACTCCTTAGTGCTTATTACTTTCTTGGGGGGGGGAAGAATACAGTCAAATATGGCAAAACAAAGCTGTCAGTCAATACCAAGGATAGACATAGCACATGGTGTAGAACAGAGTACAAGTTTATCAACAATGGTTATCAACGTTGTCCCTTGTTTCCTTAAAAAGAATTGTCTATCTTATTAGATATTATAAAGTTGGACAAAACAGTAGAGAACAAGACCAATAAAACTTAGGCATTGTAAACATTACAGGACTTCCAAAGAAGACAATAGTCAAACCAGAATGGGTATCTTAGTGAATCTTATTGTCTTCAAAGTAGTTGCCTATGTCTTCAAACTTGATACTATCATATAGAATGGAACAGAGTCTAATCAGTCAAAACAAGATCGTGGGAGTACTACAGGACTTCAAAACAAGTTAATAGGAAATCGAAAAGAGTTACTATTTATATATCCTAATTTTTTTGAATTTTTTCTTTAATTAAGACAAACATAAGAAATGACTAAATAATTTTTTTTGAAACAATAAGGGGGAGATTGAGATAAAACAGGACATAACAATATAACAATAGAGGTCACAGCATGACTGTTTCAATAACCTAGTACTTCACCACCTTATAACCTGACTTAATAGTAGTTACCATAGTGTCTTTTTCCTTGAAATATTTGGGTAAAACTTCATATACTCTAGCTTCAAATATTTTCATATCAAGAAGCCCAGAATAAAGCCTTTCTAATTAATGAGTGAAAACTTTATAAGGCTTCAAGGCCACCTAATGGGGAATCATGATTACCACATATTTTTATATATTTGAATCATTACTTACATTAGGGAAACTATTCGGTATTCACACATGCGAGATTGATTTATTTCACTTATGAGTATGGTCTCAAGCTGTGCCCATTTATTGATAAATATCTCAATGTGATCCTTCTTTATAGCTGAATAATACTCCATTGTATAGAAATACCACAACTTTTTTATCCATTCCTCAGTTGATGGGCACTTGGGTTGTTTCCAAGATCTGGCGATTACAAATTGTGCTGCTATAAACATAGGTGCACATATATCACTGTGGTATGATGCTTTCAGTTCTTCTGGGAATATGCCTAGAAGTGGAATAGCTGGAATAAATGGGATTTCCAGTCCCAACTTTTTGAGAAATCTCCAGACAGATCTCCACAAAGGCTGTACCAGTCTACACTCCCACCAGCAGTGCAGGAGAGTTCCTTTTTCCCCACAGCCTCTCCAGCATTTGTTGTCGGTTTTCTTGATCCTGGCCATTCTTTCAGGAGTGAGATGGTATCTCAGTGTGGTTTTAATTTGCATTTCTCTAATGACCAATGATGATGAGCATTTTTTCATGTATTTATTTGCCATTTGCATTTCTTCATCTGAGAATTGCATATTCATCTCAGATGCCCATTTTTGGATTGGATCTTTGAATTTTGGAGGTCTGAGTTTCTTTAATTCTTTGTATGTTTTAGACAAGAGGCCCTTGTCTGAGAGAGAGTTCACTAAAATCTTTTCCCAGTTTGTGGGTTTTCTTTTCACTATGCTGGAGATTTCTTTTGACATGCAGAAACTTTTTAATAAGAAGTGGTCCCAGTTATTGATTCTGGGAAGTATTTCCCGTGCGGTTTGAGTCCTGTTCATGAATTCTTTACCTACTCCTATGTCTCCAAGGTTTCTACCTATTTTGTCTTCCAATAGATTTAGTGTTTCTGTTTTAATATTCAGATCTTTGACCCATTTACATTTTAATTTAGTACATGGTGATAGACATGGGTCTAGCTTTAGTTTTCGGCAAATGGAGAGCCAGTTTTTCCAGCACCATTTATTAAAGAGACTGTCGTTCTTCCAGTGAACCTGCTTGGCTCCTTTATCAAAAATAAGGTGGTTGAGTGTGTTCGTAGTTGTGGTTGTATCTTCTAATCTATTCCACTGATCTTCAGCTCTGTTTTGATTCCAATACCATGTTGATTTTACTACTGTTGCTTTGTAGTATAACTTCAAGTCAGGGATTGTGATGCCTCCTGCTTTGTCTTTGCTGCTTAGAATTGCCTTTGCGATTCTAGGTCTCTTCTGGTTCCAGATGAAATTTAGGAGTGATTTCTCTAGATCTATAAGGTATGTTGATGGTATTTCTATTGGGATTGCATTGAATCTGTATAAGAGTTTTGGGAGAATGGCCATTTTCACAATGTTTGTTCTTCCTATCCATGAGCAAGGGATGTCTTTCCATTTTCTGAGATCATCTTCAATTTCCTTTTTCAGTGTATTATAATTTTCACTGTATAAGTCTTTCACTTCTTTCATAAGAGTAATTCCTAAATATTTCATTTTTTTGCTTGCTAATGTGAATAGTCCAGTTTCTCTTATTTCCCTCTCTGTAATTTTGTTGTTCGTGTATAGGAATGCTATTGATTTCTGAGTATTGATTTTGTATCCAGCCACATTACTGAATTTATTTATTGTATCTAAGAGTATTTCAATGGAGTTTAGGGGGTCTTCTATGTAGAGTATCATGTCATCTGCAAACAATGATAATTTAACTTCTTCTTTTCCTATCTTTACCCCTTTTATTTCTCTTTCTTGCCTAATTGCTCTGGCTAGTACTTCCAGTACTATATTAAATAGGAGTGGTGATAAAGGACATCCTTGTCTTGTGCCTGATTTTAAAGTAAAGGCTTTCAATTTTTGGCCATTTAGTATGATGCTGGCTGTTGGTTTGTCATAAATGGCCTTTATTATATTGAGGTAAAGACCATTTATTCCAATTTTCTGTAAAGTTCTTATCATGAATAAGTGTTGGACCTTATCGAAGGCTTTTTCTGCATCTATAGAGATGATCATGTGATTCTTATTTTTGGCTTTATTGATATGGTGGATTACATTTATTGATTTGCGTATGTTGAACCATCCTTGCATTCCTGGGATGAATCCCACCTGGTCATGGTGTATAATCTTCTTGATGATTTGCTGGATCCTATTTGCCAATATTTTATTGAGGATTTTTGCATCTGTGTTCATTAGGGAGATCGGTCTATAGTTCTCTTTTATAGTTGGGTCTTTCTCAGGTTTTGGTACTAGAGTAATATTTGCTTCCAGGAATCACTTAGGAAGGATTGCTTCCCTTTCAATTTCATTGAATAGTTTGAGGAGTGTCGGCATTAGGTCTTCTTTATATTTCTTGTAGAATTCTGCAGTGAATCCATCTGGGCCTGGGCTCTTCTTGGTGGGCAAGGACCCAATTACATTCTCAATTTCATTAGCAGAGATTGGGTTATTCAACAGTTTTATATCCTCTTGATCTAGCTTTGGTACTTCATATGCTTCTAAGAATCTGTCTATTTCTTCTGTGTTATCAAACTTTTGAGAGTAGAGGTTTTCGAAATAGGTGTTGATGATCCTCTGTATTTCTATTGGGTCTGTAGTGATTTCTCCTTTTTCATTTCTTATTGCATGAATTTGAGCTTTTTCTTTCCTTTTTTTAATAAGGTTGGCTAGGGGCTTATCGATTTTATTTATTCTTTCAAAGAACCAACTCTTTGATTCGTTGATTCTTTGGATTGTTTTCTTAGTCTCTATTGCATTGATTTCTGCTCTGATTCTTATAATTTCCTCTCTTCTTTTGGCTTTGGGCTTGACTTGCTCTTCTTTTTCTAGCTGTTTGAGGTGTAGCATCAAGTTATTTACTTGTATTCGTTCTGTTTTCCTGATGTGGGAACTCAGTGCAATAAATTTTCCTCTCAGAACGGCTTTCATTGCATCCCACAGATTCCGGTAAGTTGTATCTGCATTTTCATTTTCTTTTAGGTATTGTTTAATTTCTTCTTTAATTTCTTCTGTGACCCACTGATTACTCAAGAGTGTGTTATTTAGTTTCCATGTGTTTGCGGAATTTTTGCAGTATCCTTTGTCATTAATTTCTAATTTCAGAGCGCTATGATCCGATAATATGCAAGGGATGATTTCAACTCTTTTGCATTTGCTTAAATATGTTCTGTGAGCTAATATATGGTCTATTTTAGAAAATGATCCATGTACTGCTGAGAAGAATGTGTATTCTGATGTTGTTGGGTGGAACATTCTGTATATGTCTATCAAACCCATTTGTTCACAGGTGTGATTCAGTTCTGTTATTTCTTTGCTCATTTTCTGTCTGGTTGATCTGTCCCTTGGTGTCAGTGGTGTATTAAGGTCTCCTGTTACAATTGTGTTACTGATAATTTGAGTTTTCATTTCTGTTAATAATTGTTTTATATAACTGGGTGCTCTGGAGTTTGGTGCGTATATATTTAAGATAGTTATCTCTTCCTCTTGGAGTTTTCCCCTTACGAGTATGTAGTGACCTTCTTTGTCCTTTATGGTCATTGTTGGTTTAAAGTTCACGTTGTCTGCAAACAGAATGGCTACTCCTGCCTTTTTTTGGATTCCTGCTGCATAAAGAATTGTTTTCCATCCTTTGACTTTCAGTCTGTGAGTATCTTTCTGGGTTAGATGGGTTTCCTGTAAACAGCATATGGTTGGATTTTGTTTCTTGATCCATTCTGCTAGTCTGTTTCTTTTGATTGGTGCATTGAGACCATTTACATTAATGGTTATTACTGTTAAATGCTGGTTAATTGTAGGAATGTTATCTCTCTGCTGTTGCATCTTTATCTTTCTGTTCTGTTTAATTATTTGCTTTGCTTAGTGGTTTTTTCCTTTGTGTATCTAAACTGTCTTTCAATATTTTTTGCAGGGTTGGTTTGGTGTTCATGAAGTTCTTCAGCTGTTCTTTGTCATGGAAGTATCGTATTGCACCATCTATTTTGAATGATAGTTTTGCAGGATATATCAGTCTTGGTTGGAAATCATTTTGCTTTAGGATCTGGAATACTTCACTCCATGCTCTTCTTGACTTTATCGTTTGTGCTGAGAAGTCTGCTGTGATTCTGATAGGTTTTCCTTTATAAGTGATCTGTCTTTTCTCTATGACAGCTTTTAATAATCTATTCTTGTATTGGATTTCTGGGATGGTGACTATTATATGTCTGGGTGTAGTTTTATTTTGGTTATGACTGTTTGGAGTTCTATATGCTTCACTGATCCTGATGTCAGTTTCTGATCTCATGCTTGGGAAATTTTCAGCTATTACTTCTCTAAATATCCTCCTGACATCCTTCATGTTGTCTCCCTCTCTTTCATTAATCCCTATCATTCTTATGTTATTCTTCTTTGCATCGTCTTGCAGTTGTTGAATTGTTGTTTCCTGGTTCCTTGTTATTTTCAAAAGATCTTTCCTTTCCTGTTCACTAGCTGCAATCCTGTCTTCAAGGTCTGAAATTCTATCTTCACTTTCATTAAGGCGGTTTTTACAACTTTCAGTGGAGTTTTTTATTTCCTGTATATCTCTGTGCATCTGCATTATGTATTCTGTTTGTTTCTTATATTGCTCGTCTAGGGATTCTATCTTTTTGTTTAGTTCCTCCAATTTTTTATCTGTGTTTTCTTTAGATATATTTAGAATCTCTTTCATTTCTTTTATCATTTCTTCTTTTATCTGGGAGATTATTTCGAGTTTGAATTTCTTTAAAGCTTCCTGGAGTTGCTTGTCAATTTCAGTGGCTATTGTGTCCGATATATGAGGTGGATGGGATATATTTTCTTCTATATACATCGCTCCTAGGGTTTCTTGAGATGGGCTGGAGGTTTGAGGTTGTAATTTGGTCTTTCGTTTTGTCATTTTCCTATATTTCTGTGTTTCAAGTGTTACTTGAAAGCTTCCTCAGGATCTGTTGAAAATCCCCTTCTATGTTTGGAGCTACTGGGACTCTGGCGCCGCGCTACTCCAAGCCATTAGGCCTACAGAACCAGTGGCCCTACTCTGCCTGCTCAGAACTCCGCAGTTCCAGACAAGCTGGGCCTCAGGGACACTGTGCGCCCACCTGCCCCTTGGAAGCTCAACAGTTCTTCAATCGCAGCCGGGTTAGGGTACTCACCACAGGCCGCAGTGCTTCAGGAACCTGTGGACCCTCCCTGGTTGCAGAGATATCCACAGTCCTCCAGACACACAGAGAGGCCAGTGAGGGCACCCCAGATCTGCCCAGCTCCTCCTCTGCAGACCTGTGGCCAGGCGCGGCAGCTAAACAGGCTGGGCTAGGCTGGTAGTGTGGGCCAGCCCACCTATCGGGAGCTCAGCAGGTCTCCAAATGAAGCCGGGAATGGGGAGGCTGATGTGGAAGCCTTAAACCCACCTCTCTCCTTCACTGCACCTGGAAGCCTGAGGGAACTCCAGCAGTCTGGGCGCAGAAATCCAGAGTCCTCCAGACACACAGAGAGGCCAGTGAGGGCACCCCAGATCTGCCCAGCTCCTCCTCTGCAGACCTGTGGCCAGGCGCGGCTGCTAAACAGGCTGGGCTAGGCTGGTTGTGTGGGCCAGCCCACCTATTGGGAGCTCAGCAGGTCTCCAAATGAAGCCTGGAATGGGGAGGCTGATGTGGAAGCCTCAAACCCACCTCTCACCTTCACTGCACCTGGAAGCCTGAGGGAACTCCAGCAGTCTGGGCGCAGAAATCCAGAGTCCTCCAGACACGCAGAGAGGCCAGTGAGGGCACCCCAGATCTGCCCAGCTCCTCCTCTGCAGACCTGTGGCCAGGCGCGGCAGCTAAACAGGCTGGGCTAGGCTGGTAGTGTGGGCCAGCCCACCTATCGGGAGCTCAGCAGGTCTCCAAATGAAGCCGGGAATGGGGAGGCTGATGTGGAAGCCTTAAACCCACCTCTCTCCTTCACTGCACCTGGAAGCCTGAGGGAACTCCAGCAGTCTGGGCGCAGAAATCCAGAGTCCTCCAGACATGCAGAGAGGCCAGTGAGGGCACCCCAGATCTTCCCAGCTCCTCCTCTGCAGACCTGTGGCCAGCGTGGCAGCTAAATAGGCTGGGCTAGGCTGGTAGTGTGGGCCAGCCCACCTATTGGGAGCTCAGCAGGTCTCCAAATGAAGCCGGGAATGGGGAGGCTGATGTGGAAGCCTTAAACCCACCTCTCTCCTTCACTGCACCTGGAAGCCTGAGGGAACTCCAGCAGTCTGGGCGCAGAAATCCAGAGTCCTCCAGACACGCAGAGAGGCCAGTGAGGGCACCCCAGATCTGCCCAGCTCCTCCTCTGCAGACCTGTGGCCAGGCGCAGCAGCTAAACAGGCTGGGCTAGGCTGGTAGTGTGGGCCAGCCCACCTATCGGGAGCTCAGCAGGTCTCCAAATGAAGCCGGGAATGGGGAGGCTGATGTGGAAGCCTTAAACCCACCTCTCTCCTTCACTGCACCTGGAAGCCTGAGGGAACTCCAGCAGTCTGGGCGCAGAAATCCAGAGTCCTCCAGACATGCAGAGAGGCCAGTGAGGGCACCCCAGATCTGCCCAGCTCCTCCTCTGCAGACCTGTGGCCAGGCGCGGCTGCTAAACAGGCTGGGCTAGGCTGGTTGTGTGGGCCAGCCCACCTATTGGGAGCTCAGCAGGTCTCCAAATGAAGCCTGGAATGGGGAGGCTGATGTGGAAGCCTCAAACCCACCTCTCGCCTTCACTGCACCTGGAAGCCTGAGGGAACTCCAGCAGTCTGGGCGCAGAAATCCAGAGTCCTCCAGACATGCAGAGAGGCCAGTGAGGGCACCCCAGATCTGCCCAGCTCCTCCTCTCAGTTCTCTCAGTTCTTTAAGATTCTGAAGACCCATGTTGTTCCCCACAGACTTTCATTGTCTCACACATTCTTTAAAAATATTTTGAGTACTAGCAAACCAAATACTTCCTATGTTCCAGGCATGGTTTTATTGCATTAATTAAAAAACTCATTTTATCTCATACCATTTTCATAGATAAATTTTCCCTATTCAATATTTCTCTAAACTAAATCGATGACACTTTATTGTGGTTGCCAAGATGTTTGAAGGTTTTATTATGAGCATCATGAAATGGGATATTCTTGCCTAATGAGGGAGTAGAAGAAAAGACGTGCTATCTCTGTTAAAAGTGTAAATTTCAAATCTTATCATAATTTTATTTTCATAGAAGTAGATGATAAAAGATAGCTGAAATACTTTACATGTAAAGAAATTTTGAAGGGTGTAAGATTGCTAAAAAAAAATTAAAACTTCATTTTTTTCTGTACGTCCAGGCTTGTATGAGACACTGAGTTTAGTGCTGTGAGAGAAGTTTGTCATGATACTGATCTTTAAATGTCAAATCCTAATACATGGCAGAGAGTAGAAAGTGGATCTTTTTAGAAAGAAGAAAATTTTCACTTCTGTTGGAACACCTATCCCCAATGGAATGCATTGACTTCTGAAGTCAAGATCATTCTATGGCTGAAAATATTTAAGCAGAAGCTACCCAAGATACCACATCTAAATTTTTTCATAAGTAGGAGATCATATATTGTCTTACACAATCTAGAATTGCTTTGGGATGAGAGCAGAAGAGCACATAGTTTTGTGAGAAAGACAGCTAAGAAGATTTGGGTACACATTTTTGTCAATTCTTCCCAATTTCAACAATCTATTGTTAAATGAATCTAAGTTAAAAACCTAGAATGTACTATGATAATACATTTTGAAGAACTGATAGAAGTAAGTGGGAATTGAACTTTTCTTAGACACCTCATGGAACACTAAACACCTGAAGTCTTGACTTATTCACTGGCAGGCTGGTTAGAGAATCTCTACGGACCTCCATGCATGAAATTATCTGGGGCTGTTGGTCTGAGCTTCTTGTCCATGAAACCTTATCAATCAGCAAGCTCCGACTTCCTTACATGGAAGCTGGATATTAAGAGTTTGAGAGAAGTTGCTGCAGGCTTTCTTGAGAGCATTACTAGAAACTGAATGACAGCTTAGCTAGTGGTCCAGGCCTTTCACAAGGCTGAGCTGCATACAAAGGGGTTCGACAGTTTAAAAGGCAGAGAAATCAACTCCACTTCTCGATGGGAGTATATGCAAAATTACACTGCAAAGGTACATGCATAGGGAATGGAGCTAGTGCACATCATTTGAAATCACCTGCATATGGAATGGGCATTTCTTCAGGTTCTTGCCTAAATTCCTCTTGATCTTTGTCAATCAATTAATGAGTACTTGCTCTAGAGAAAAGTATGGTTAAAAATACCATACTTCTGCCTTCTTCCCCAAACCAGACCCTAAAAAACACCATTTTATTATCATATTCTGTGAGCTTGACTATTTATATTCCTCATGTAAGAAGTATATTGTAGTATTTATTTTTCTGTGTCTGGCTTGTCTCACTAGTACCGTGTTCTCCATTGTATCTGTACTGTTACAAATGGTAGGATTTCCATTTTTCTTAAAGAGGAAAAAAGTATTTTCTTCTGTGTATGTGCCATACTTTATCCATTCATCTGCCAATGAATAGTAGGTTGCTTTCACATTTTAAATCTTGTGGATAATGTTACAATGAACATGACAATGCAGGTAACTCTTTAAAATATTTTTTTCAATTACATTGGATGTATATTTAGAAGCAGAATTGCTAAGCAATGATATTTTAGTTTTTTAAAACTAACTTTAGTTTAATGTAATTCCAGTTGGCCTTTTTGCTTTCTTTGCTGTGCATTTGGTGTCATATTTAAGAAATCATTGTCAAAGTCATGGCAAGACATTTTGCTCTATGTATTCTTCTAGGAGTTTTATAGTTTCATATCTTAGCTTTATATCCTTAACCATTTCCAGTTGATTTTTGTCTGTGTATATGATGAAGATTCAGTTTCCCAGCATAATTTATTGACGAGAGTGTTTTTACCTTGTTGTGTATTCTTTATGCCCTTGCTAAAGGTCAGTTAATTATACATAAATGCATTTATTTATAGCCCTCTATTCTGTTCCTTTGGTCTATGTTTTCTGATAATGTGTCATGCTGTTTTAATTAATGTATCTTTGTAACATATTTTGAAATCTGGAAATGTGCCACTTCAGCTTTGTCCCTCTTGGTCAAAATTGCTTTAGCATATAATCCATATAAATTTTGGGATTTTTCCTGTAAAAATGTCATTGATAGGAGTTGCACTAAATTTGTAGATTGGTTGAAAAACATGGACTTTTAAACAATAACAGTTTTAACTAATACATTCTTCTACTTTCCAAAGTTCTTTAAATCTGATTATTTTCATTATAAAACTATTGTTTCTCAGGAAGTGCCTGAAATAAAGAAAGCCATTTTATAAATGTGAGTTCAGATTCTCTATTCACAAAATGAAAAATATTCTTGTTCTATCTATGTGTTAGTCAGGGCATAACCTCATTTAAGAGTGTTTAAAAGTGACCAGTAATGTGGCCCTGTGTCTTGTGTTTTCAACCACTTTTTGTTCTTAAGGAAGTGTTTCATGGACAATAAAGAATGGCAGGAGAGAGTCATCATTTATCATATTCTTCTCTTGTCACTCATACAGGCCACATGATGGCTTATTAAATCTCAGTGATGATCTTATTACAGCCAAGGGTAACTAATCTCATTGCATCTTCCTGAAAAACTCAGCTCACCAGAGTTATATCATAGATTCAAATTTTGGTTTTCTATCACCAAAAGCCTATTGTCTCTGTTGCTACTTCACTGAAAAACAAGCACTTTTGAGATGTTATCAACTTATAGAGAAGGAATCCCAAGAGACTGAATACAAAATGAATGCCACAGAGGAAGAAATCCTCCTGAAGAATTCAGGGGGTGTGGGAAGAACAAAGGAGATGCTTACTAATCCAATCTTTACAGAAGCTGGATGAGATGCTGGGAAGAGAATAATAAAATGTCCCTTCCATTCCTTGAAGCAGTCTCTCATTAATAATCCAGGGCTTTTATGGTATCTGTAATTCTCTCTTCTTTCTCTCTGCATCACAGAGAAGTGGAAGAAAAACACATTTTTGAATAGAGAGCTCCCTTAGTTCTTTAAACCACATGCATATTTCACTTCTTAAAAGCTGCCGACAAGCAGAGAGATTCATTTTATAGCAAGCATCCCATAAATTTATTTGCTTATTAATGCAGTTTTCTCAGTTTATGTTTTTGCTAACTAGGAACATCAAAATGTCAATCTGTCCTCAGGGGTGTATCAACCTCATGATCTGAACTTGAGAACAAGATTAGAGCATGGATTTTTAAGCATATGTGCTGCCTCAAAAACCAAGACATATTGGAATGTTAATAATAGAGAGTCAAGAGAATCAAAGAAAAGCCTTGTATCAGAGAATAAGCATAGTAGAATCATAGATTAATTGACTGAGAGAGGAGGATGAAACTTCAAGGTCTATCTTTTCTGATTCTTTTTTTTTTCTATTGATTTTTAAAAAATTCCTGCATATCCTTCTCTTCTTTTACCTTTATGCACATACCACTAATACTGTGAAATGGATGGATTCAAAGACTGTTCCTTTGGTAATATAATAATGGGCATTTGAGGCCACTAGACGACAGAAATCATGGTTTCAGAAGTTTCAGTCCATGGTTGTTTGTCTCTGTTGCCTTGGGTCTGGAGCAAGGCAGAGCATCATGGCCAAGAGCAAGTGCAAGGGGAAATGCTGATAGCGGTTAGGAAACAAACACCGCAAGGAAGCAACCAGGGCTCCATATCTCCTTCTGGGGCATGGTCCAATGATCTAAATTCTTTCCATTCTTACCTCATGCTCACCTTCTAAAGTTTTACACTTCCCAATTCTGCCACAGGTTGGTGATCAAGCCTTCAAAAATGGCTCATTTTGAAGATATTTAAGAACCAATTATAATCGTGTGCTTTCCTGTCTCCTTGTCCTCCACTACTTCCTCCTCTGCCCTCTCCATTCCTTCTCATTCTCCCTTTTTTCAGCTTGAAGGCCCACATTGTTTTTTGAGAAACCCTACCTTGACAATTCTCTGACAATGTAGTCTAGGGGGAAATGATCCAATTCCTTGTCTCTAATGTGACTACAGTTTCATTTCTTCTTCCCTACTATGGTTCATGGGCAAGTCGAGACACTATGTGATCAAGTGAAATTAAAAAAAAAAAAAAAAAAACTGCACTTCGATAAAACATGTTAAAAAGAGTGAGTTAAAGTTGCTGATCTGGTAAGAAAGGAGCCTGATGGAAATAATCTCCTGATCATTTTTAAATAAATGCCTGATAGTGGATGAAACTATCAGACAGAAAAATAGAATCAAGATGCTGACAGAAAAAAATCATAATGCACCAAAAGAAGGATTCCCACCTTGCTTGGATTGACATAGAGAAGCAGGGCACTGTGGTATCTTTAGTCCAGTGCTCTCTGACTTAGAAACTCTACATGGAGTTGAAGTGCACATGTTCAAAAGGATGTGACCATAAGTTAAACTTACAGCCACCTTGTGATGCGGCTGTCTGACTATGCATTATTCGAAAGAAATGAAAGTGTATGCCTCTATCAAATGTTCATAGTTTTATTCAGAATGACCCCAAATTGGAAACAAAACTTATCAAGTGATGAATGGATTAAAATATTATATGGTTAAATAAAATGAGATAGCACTTGGTAATTTAAAAAGAAGGAAATACATATGTGATGTATAATTTCTCTGCAAAAATGTGTAGAAATTGAAATCTGATTAATAATAATAGAAAAAAATTAAGGATTTCCTAAACACTAATAGAAGGATCAAGGATTGAGTTTAGGTGATATTATCAAAAGGCACAAAATTTGGGGAAGCGATGAGAATATTTACTTTCCTGATTGTAGTGGCAGCAGTTGTGGTAATGCTTTTGTAAATATATATCAAATTGTATGGCTTAAATATGTATAGTACATAGTATGGAAACTACACTTTAAAAAATGTTAAAATTACGAAGTAAAATCTCCTTTACTCTTGGTCTAGGGTAGAGCAGAAGAGCCCTTCCATCAAGAGCAGATCCATATTACATATGAATCTTGTCCCAATAATAGCTCATAATCAATCATCATAAATTTTAGCCATTTAAATACTTAGCATTTATTGTCATATTTATTGGTCTGTGGGGTGGATGCAACTGTGCTACACTAGAGTCTAGGATCCAGGCAAAATGTGAAGTTTTTATCTGTCCCATGAGTTCATTATTCTTAAAACAGCTACCTAGTCAATCACTGTCCTGGGTATGCCAGTCTGAGGCCAGGTGAATAAGCAAAACCTACCCGGGACTTATTATTTTTGTGATGAATCACAGGCACGAAACCAAAGCCAAACTGCATAAACTATGTGCATTGCCTCTGCTGATGTGACGCCTGCCAATATTCGATTGGACAAAGTAAGTCATGATTAAGCCCAGCTTCAATGTGGTGGAGAATAAACGTAATCATTGTGAGAGGGGAATGAAAATGAGTATTTGTTCAACAATAATTTAAACAACCACAGATACATGCCACAATCCAACAAGTAAATCTTTGCATGTTATGAACACTATGGTCTTGGGCTGCGGATTTAGCTCAGCAGCATAAGGCCCTACCTGGCAAGCATAAGGTTATGAGTTTGATCTCTGGTACAAAAATAAATAAATAAATAAAGAACCCTATGGTCTTTCTTGTTATGATACAGAAATTCTTGCCCACTCTAATGATAAAAAATCTGTGCCAGAAACTTCAGTTTTTTTCAGAAGCTAAATTATTTATATAACCATGTTTAAATTTTGCTGTCTTGAGTTAATTTGCAAATATATTATGAGACATTAAAATAGCTAAAAACAGTATCCAATTAAACAAATGAGATCTATCATTCATTGAATACTTCCTATGTGCTGGCAAGTTCATTCAAACCTCCTTGTCTACATGGTAAAGTTAAAATTATGTACTTTTTGTTCTTTTGTTGACAAGACTGAAATTGAACATTTCAAGAAAAAGTTAGGATTAAAAAGCAAAACCTGCTTTGTTAAAATCAGAATGTACACTCTTTCAAATTTATGATGTTTGTCTCATGAGATAATCAACAAAACATTGCACCAAGGGTATTTGTGACATTTCTCAGTCTTCAGACAAAACCTCAACTAATTTCTCTGTTTTGATACTGATACCTATTTGTAATTTTTCCACAATATCTCAAAATTTCCTTCCATTGTTCTTTTCATTACATAACATGATTAATTCTAAAAATTCTTCTTCAGTCTGGACAGTGTTCCACACACTAAGAAAGCAGTGGATGCAGTGTTCAAATGTTTGGGTTGGAATTCATGATCTGTCATTTAATTGCTAAGAGACCTCTGAAAAACCATGTCCGCATTCAATGTCTCAGTTTCTTCCTTTAGAAAATGAAGAAACCTTGTATCTTCTGCCTCCTAATTTAACAATTAAATATGATAAACCAAAAACAGTTTGTAAAACACAAAGTGACTTGAAAGACTATGCAGAATTGGTGGTATCATTGTAATAGTGTTACTGACAATACGAAGAATTAACCACTATTTGTAGAATCACAGTTATTATGACAGATGGTGGTGGAGAAATTCATGGCCAAAGGAGACTGTTCTTATTAAGTAGCTCTTAATTTAAGCTATGCTGAAAAAAAACCTGTCTATGTCTTACCAAGACAGTAACCACTGCCACATCTGGTAGACCCCAAATCTTTAATTGCAGAGAGTTTCCCCCAGCAATCTACAGTCAACTCCATGATCATCAAAAAGATCTCCTAGCATTGGCTATGATTCTTTCCCTTTCCGCCAGGAAGTCTTTATTAACTCCTGAGCCTCTGCGGGGCCCTGGAGGCCAGGTAGGTGATTAATGGCCCCTGAATTATGATCTAACCAGAAAGGTTCTTGGTGGAAATTTATACTCAGTGTCGTAAGTTAGAATTCTTTCCACCAACGTAGCTGACATTCATTGCACAATTTAATTGTAAAGAGTAGTAGTTAATGAGAGCACAGGGGAAGAGGGTGAAGCAAGACCTGAGCATCTGGGCTGAAGGCCAGTGCTCTTAACAGTGAAGTCACATCTGGGAGGTATGAATCACAGAGTGGATAAATTGTAACGTTGGAATAAGGTTTTCACCATTATGATATTTTATAAAGGAAGAAACTAGGGACACAAAACTAGTAACAGGAGGATGATATGGAGAAGAATGAACTAAAAACTTCCCTTTGTTTAGTAGCTTGTCTGAATCAAGCTCTACATAAGAAATTATAGGTACACCAAAGCTAATCTGAAACACTACACTGCAAAGTTAGACATTATGAACTATATTCTACAAACGAAAAAAATCAGAGCTTTGGAAGATTAAGTGACTAGTTCAAGATCACCTATCATGTCTCAGTTCTAGGCCTATAGACAAAATATGACATTCAAACTCTGTGCTTCTTCTAGTTTGTCATTTGATATCACCTCCACCTTTACTCTTTCCATCTGTCACTGCTGGAGAGTGTACTCTAGGCCAGGCACCCGCTGAGTATACTTCTTCTCATAATGGTCCCCATTTGCTAATGAGGAAGCTAAGATTTAAGGGCCTATGGCAAGCAGCAGGCAAAACTGGGATTCAAACCCAGATCCTTATGATTCCCACAGATATTTGCCTTAGCAGCTACCATGCATTAAATACTGTCATCTTAATGTCCAATTATGATTCCAAATTCATCTTTTAAGATATATAAGGTTATGGATAGCATAGACATCTAACGTGGTCAGAAAAGTTAGTTTGAAGAAAATATGAGATTAAATTAGGTAAAGAGAAGAATATAAAAACAGTATTCATTTCCCTGTTACCAAGCCATCAATGTACCCAATCTGTTAACGTGAGGAAGACTTTATTTTGGTTATTGGCATGACATTTATTAACCCAAGTAATCAGGAGGAATTTTAAATTCAAAATTTAAGAGTCCCTCTATCATGTAAAAATCCCAAGTTTGATGAAACCACATTGTCCAAGCTGATGGTAATATCTGGTGAACCAGGTTCATAAGACTCATCAAAACTTCTGCTAAGTTTTCTTGAGTAAACAAACTGTAAAGATAAAGTAGCATTTTTACTTGCATATAAAAGCAAGCAAATGAGTGTCTTTGCATGATTGCTATAAAGGGCCCTAACAAGCTATTCTCATTTGCTTTTTCATATTTCAATAAAGTTGTATTTATTTTCATTTGTGAAGAACTTGCTGTTACAAAAGGAAAATTGTTCATACTGGTGCCACTTGAGTGGGAGGATCTTTTGCTCATAGTACTGGACTCTGTACTGTACTGACCAGAGCCTTAGTGTGTTTTTTGCCTTCCCTTTCCCAGTCACTTCTGCCTGGCTCCTAGTATATCTGCAGTTTTCTTTCTGTCTAATTGCAAAATATTTTATTTGTTAAACAGAAAACAGAATCTGTTTGTCTATTCAGTAATTATTTGTCAAGTACATGTGATGAGTCAGCAATACTTCTAAACATCAGAGACTCAGTAGTAACAGAGCGGACAAGGGTCCTTGTGTGCATGGACAATGTTTGGAGGGACCAAACATTGCTTGCCTATGGTGGGTGTTTGGTTCGGGGGTGGTTAAGCAGCTTTGAACTATTATCCAATGTGGAGAAAAACATGTTTGAAAGTTCTCATGTGGAACAGATGTTGAATCACTCATGAAAGAGAAGCGGTTTGTGGCTTGGGTAAAGTGTGTAAAGTAAGTGATAATAAATGAATCTGGAGAAGAAAACCAGATTCAGAGGTCATGGAGGAACTTATAGGCTGTGTCTGTTGTATGAGACTGAGAATGCTACACTGAGATGACGAAGAGCAACAAAAATAAAAATCACAAAGTATGTGGAGTACTTCCCTGGCAGGGCAAAATAAATTCTTTTGAAAGATGTTTGGATCCAAACTGAACGCCCAAATCTGTATAACCTTTATATATGCACTGTACATACTGTTCATTCCCTAGCACCTGTGATTCACAGCAAGAATAGTGGCAAGTGGTGCAATTTAGGATTCTTGATTTTTCAGGTTTTATATTGACTCAGCCAATGCCCGTTAGAGCACTAAGAAAAGCATGTCATAGAAGTGACAGAGGAGAATGCAGGGCACTTTTGATGTTTATTCGAACCCGAGGGCAATTTCGTGGTGAGCTAAGCTATAGATGACTATTATTACCCATACTGATGTATCACCTCTGTGATGAGGAAACACAAGTCCAAGGATAAACTCAAGGAAAGGTGCATCAGAGATAAAGAATTTTATGTCTAAGGCTAAAAGCTTAACTGATCTATTTCATTCATGTATGGAATTTCCTTGTGTTTATCTAGTTTCTACTTGGGTGAGAGTTGCGCTATTTTTTAATGGGAAATGCAACAAAAAGTTGAAGGAACAAGAAATGGGTAGAGGAAAGAAGACAAAAAAGATAGAGAAACAGAAACCAACAATAAGGGGGGGGAACCAAAAAAAATATAAGGGAGACAAGGAAAATATATCAGAGAGAGGCAGAGACAGATAGAGACAGACAGACAGACAGACAGAGAGAGGAAGAAGAAGAGGAAGAAGAAGAAGAAGAAGAAGAAGAAGAAGAAGAAGAAGAAGAAGAAGAAGAAGAAGAAGAAGAAGAAGAGGAAGAGGAAGAGGAAGAGGAAGAAGGAAGAAGGAAGGTAAGAGAATAAAGAGAATGAATATGAATTTGCTCCAAATCACAAAGAAAGATATTTACCCTAAGCCTTGAAGGATGAAATCACTAATACAGAGCCCCTTGTAAACAGTTCAGGATCCATTTAAAAACTTAGTCTAACTTTCCCTTTTGGGGTACTTATTCCTTTATTTTTTAAAGCACAATACAACAATTTATTTAGATGCTTAAATAGAAATAAAGATCACAAAATTATACATACTACACAGTGTGTTATATATTAGATGGTATTAATGAATACTGCGGGGTGGTGTTTAACTAAAGAGAAAACTAAATATCCAAAATGCAGCACTTATTTGATTTGCTCCTTTAACACAACACATTTTTACACAGATCTAAAAGGTGCTTTGAAACTACTAACTTTGTTCCTTTATTTTTTTTTTAGGTTGAATCAAAATAAAATACTCAAAATGTAGAGACAGGAAAATCACATTGATTCAAGTGAAATCTTAGACAAAGTATTATAAAATTAAACACACAGTTATCTTTCCATCCAAGCTTATGGCTCAATCCTTTACAAAAAGTTCTCCAATTTTAGTATCATCAATGGTGAAAATAAGTAAAATCTCTTTAGAACTATAATGTTATTTGAATGCCTCACTAACTGCTAAAATGGAATAAGAAGTGCTTGTAAGAAGCCTTAGGGTCCTAGCTTTACAGAATCCTGTAGAGAACATCAAGGGACAATTTCACTTAGTTGCTGTCTCTATTTTACAGGTGAATATGTTTGTGACATAGAATAACTGAACTAGAACCCAGCTGCTTTAGAGTCTCTGGATAGTGTCATTTCATTACTCCTCCTTCCAAGATGGGATAGGACAGAAAGCATGAATCATAGTGTTTGGAGTTTTCCCAAATGGCTAGGAGCTGGCTCAACTTATTTCAGTATACAACTGCTTACCTGGTGATAAATGTTGTCACTAGTGTTCATAGCACTTACTATCTGGTACTTATGAAGAAGGACGGTGATTTATGGCTATGCAATGTTTCTGAGTTGGGCAAAGGAAAAGCAATGAATAGTGTAAGGCCTGAAATTTGCCTTTTTCTTTTTTTGGCTTTTGCCAATCATGGCTATTTATGTATTTTATAACTATCATGATGTATCCATATTTTCCTGTGGCTTAATTCTACTCTGCTTGTTTCTGTGTCTTTCTGTCTCTTGTCTCCCTCTGTCTCTGTCTCTGTCCCTGTCTCTGTCTCTCTCTCTCTCTCTCTGTCTCTCTGTCTCTCTTTCTGTCTCTCTCCCTCTCATGCCATACTGAAGGTCCAGCTTGACTGAATCAGCCTGGCTATGTTAATATTAGAGGGAAGATAAAAGAAGAAGGAAGAGAGACATCATTGAAGTATCTTTACTATACTAGAAACTGGGTTAAATATTTTCATGCTTGTTTTTCCATTGTAACTGCCCAATCATGCTGAAAGGGGTGATTTATCCACATATGAAATGAGGAAACTTGCCCAAAATTCACAGAGTTGGTAGGTAATAATGCTGGAATTCAAATGCAGTTCCATCTGACTCCCAAGGTGTGATCTTGCCATGTGTCCTCATTTATGTCACTGTTCTCCATCTGGCTAGATCTTCCTTGTCCTGTGTCTTTATAACAGTATATTCACTTAATAAACACTGAGCTCATACTATGTGCTAGAAATTAAAGAATCAAAAATACATAAACCAGAGTGCCAGACCCAAAGAAGCTCCCATCTGGTGGGTGCCTATATGTTTGAAGCTTGAGGCTGATAAAGAATGCACATTAGTAAGCACATCACAAGACAGAATGTTTATTCATTCATGTATTCACTTTTAAGCAAATGTTTATTAAATACCTATCCTGTGCCAGGCATTATTCTGTGCCAGCATTTATCAGTCCTGGCTGCATATTAGAATAACCTAGCGCACTTTTAAAAAAATACTGATCCCAAGCTTATCCAAGTATTTCTGTTTAAATGTCACAGAGTAGAATTCTGGCATCAGTATAATTTAAAAACCTCCTACTGAATGGTTACATGAACTTAGTGTTGAAAAGCATCCTTCCAGGTTCTTGGGATACTGGAGTGAAAAATTAGAAGAAGAAGCACAGAGTGTATTCAAAGCATATGCATTCCTCTTATTTCAATGGAAGATGAAATAGAGAAAAAGAGGAAATGAGACGAGAAGCCTTGATTGCACATACATCACCTCAAGCCTTAAACTCAAGGCAGTTTAAATGACTAGAATCAGTAGAATGACATGAAGACTCTGACATTTTCACACCATATATTTCTGTGATCTAAGGCTGAGAAGAGGGATTTTCTACCCTAAGAATGTTTATCGGACAGCCTGATGCATGTCTTTGCTCTGTGTACACTAGAAGCTACAGGCACAGATAAGAACTAGAAAAGTCCCTGTTCTCAAGGAACTTCTAGTTTATTGTGGATGGTTTGGATGGAGAAGGGCCAAGAAAGAAGAGATCTAGTGCAGCAAAAGAACTAGGTTGAAGGTGATGTGGGGTGATAAAAGAATATTTCATCTGCTCTGATGGAGAGCAAGTCATGGGACACTTCTAGGTGCAGAACTTATACTGGCAAGTGGACAGGAAGACAAGTAGAGTAAGGAGCAGAGGACACAATTTGCAAAACAGTGAAGAAACAGGACTGATCCAGTTCCTTCAAACTATTCACACCAGTTTGAGCCAAAACAGTAGAAAGAGAAGATGCAGAGATTCACAGTTAGAAAGGGAAGTGGGGCACAAGAAGCATTGTAGGTCACATAGCAAAGACTGTATTATTTGAAAACCAATGTATTGAAGTAAATGAGTACTCCTGTTAGTGCAAGCAAGTTTTCTCCTCTCTGTATTTAAAGATGATTGTCAGAAAAGACTGAAGTCCCTAATCCAGGTGGCAGCAGTTACAGAAGCAGTGGGAAATTGAGAAACCTTACCAGGTAGAGTGTGGGACTGAAAAGTTTGTGTTGGAGCGTTCATTAATTTTGAGGTTCTGACCTTTCAGTTTTGTGGCTCCAGAAATTTTAAAAGGTGATGGAATTCTACAGAAAAACAAATCAAAATTTAAAAATACCCAAACCACCACCACCACCAACAACAACACAACAACAAACCAATTCCTGCATTTGTGTAGGACGAGAAGGCAGAACATATGTACATTTGTTCTGTCCTCACAATGTTTCAAGTGTGCCCATGTGAGCATGTTGCTTAACCTTGCTAACCTTTGTGTTGTAATCCATAAAGTGGAACCATGGGAAACACATTTGCTTCCTTAAAGCTCTTGAAAGGATCGTACCATGTGGAAGCAGTTTGTAAACTCTAAAGAACTTTGCAGTTGAACACCATGTAGTGTTATCTATGTGGGTGGGTCTCAGTCAGGTTCAGAGCTTGGGCAGATTATTTTCCTGGGATAAATGTAAAAATTCCTTGTGTGAGTTTTTGTGTACTACCAAATCCAATCTCAAAATATCCTTATAGTCTTCATGTTTGTTTACCTCCAGTTTTGCAGCTACATCAGTTTCTGATTACAGTTACAGTTTGAGTGGGGAAGCGAATATTGGAAGCAACCTGACTGCTGTCAGCAGTTGAGGGAGGGATGCAGAGAGAGGGTAGAAACTGCTGTACCCCTTGTTCTGGTGGGGATTCTGAATGAATATGAAAGATAAGCAGAAACCCAGTTAATAACCCCTGAAATTACCCCGCGTTATCTCTGCAAACACACACCTCTCCCTGCCAAAGGAGAACAGGCTTCCTGAAAAGCTATTTCAGGGAAGTGTGCAGACACAGAGGAAAGAGAGAATGGAGCAACTCATGGCTATTTCAGCTTCCTCCAGCATGTCTAATTTGGAGTTTTCGTGTGTGTGTGTGTGTGTGTGTGTGTGTGTGTGTGTGTGTGATGATTATATTCACAGTCTTTTTTCTTTAAGTGCCTGCTAGGTACCAAACAGACGTTCCTTTTAAATACTTGCTAAGTACTGGTGTTATTGCCCCATTTATAAATAAGGAAACTGAGGTTCAGAAAGGTGAAACAGGTGCCCAGCAATTAAGTGAAAGATCTGAGATCCGACACATCTCATGTCTTAACATCTAAATTCTTTGTTTTCAATATTTAGTTTTTATTGGTACAAATGTGCAATATGTATATTTCTTGTGGGGAGTTGGTACATGTATACAATATGTTTTAAATCCCTTTCCCTCCTTCCTCTCTCTTTCTAGCTCTTGATTCCTTTCCCAATTGCAAAATACTTATCCCCCATTATTTACCTGCTATTTTTTTCTTTTTTATATTTTAGGTTTCATATAATAGAAATTATGTGATATGTAATCCTGTGTGTCTAATTTATTTCAATTAGCATTATTATTTCAAGGTGCATCCACTTTTCTATAAATAGCTAAAATAAATCATTCTTTATGGTAAAGTAGTATTCCACTATGCTTAAATTCTATACTTTGCACAAGAAATAATGTCAAGAATCAACACATGGGATCATAAAAAATTGAAAAGTTTCTACAATAGCAAAGGAAACAACTAACAGAGTGAAGAAACAACCTACAGAATGGGAAAAAATATTTTTCCAGCTACTCTTCTGGCAGAGGACTAATATCTAGAATAGACAAGAAACTCACATAAATACTAAGACTCTTTACAAAATAAAAGACCCAATCAAAAAATTGGGCAACTGAAATGAATAGGCAATTCTCAGAAGAACCAATAAATACATGAAGAAAAGTTCAGCCATGAAGATAACTAAAAAATGGAAATGAAATTAACACTGAGATTTCATCTTACATTGGAAAGAAAGGCCATCATCAAGAAATTAAACCATAACAAATATTGGCAACACTGAATGGGGAAAGGAATCCTTCTACATTTTGGTGGGAATGGAAACTAGTACAACTATTATGGAATCAGTGTGAAGATTATTCATAAAGAAAAAATAGAGATTCCACTTGACTCACATGTTCCCCTCCAGGCACCTTCCTGTAAGTTTAAAACTATTGTATTACAGTGATGTAGGGTTATTCATGTGTATAGCACCACAATTCCTAATACTTAACTCTTGAAAGCAGTCAATGTATCTATCCACAGATGAATGGGTAAATATGTTCCATTCTTGCATGATAATGTGAGATGAGCATTATTACCCTGTCCATTGCTGATTAGATTAATTTGGACTATCATCACTATTTCCTTTTTTTCCATTGTCTTTATTTGAGAGGAATGTATTTGTTATTCACTCAGGGGTGATTTATGATAGTAGATGGTGAGTGGAAATGGAAGGCAAATATTTGAAAAGATGCTCTGTGATTTAGAGTCCACTGTATCACATCACTCTTTTTTTGCCATGAGACTATCAAGGTCTGGGATTAAGGCTACACAGCCAACCTAAGTTTCCAAGTGTAAACAACTCAAGAGTTAATAAAGGTTAAGTAAGTATTCAGCTCTATAATGACAAAGCTAAAACTAGAAGTTAAATTTGTCCTAATCCAGATCAAGTGACCTTGGCCCTGGTGTTACACTTCTTTTTAAATTCCAGTTTCATGTGATTTTCTCCCTGATTTTTAAAATCTTTGTAAATAGATTCTTTAAAATCATTGTAAATAGATACTTTAATGAAGTTAAAGATGAGTAGTCCCCTCTAATGAAGGAAAGTAAGGCTAAGCAGTGTATTATTCATTTTTCAATTGATGTGCCCAAATTCCCAACACTTACAATTAAAATGAGAAATTTATTTGGATAACAGCTTCAGAAGATTCCAGCCATGTTTGGTTGATGTAATAGTTAACTATTGTGTCAATTTGAATACGGAGAGCCAACTGATTGTCTGGGTATACTGGCATGGACTTACAAAGATGGAAGACCCACCTAGGGTGAGTGGCCCTAACCAACAGGCTTGTAACCTGAATGGAGTAAGAAGGGGAAAGAAGAGAGAAGGTTGTCTTCTGCTTCTTCGATGGAGCTCCAATCTTCACTTTCACCTTAGATGCTCATCTCCTGACTTCAAGCATAAACTTCAGCCTTCCAACAAAACTCTTCAGTCTTCCAGTGTGGATTACTTATCCTTCCAAAACATTCTTCAGACTCCAGATACAGGCTGTCATGAGACTATAGTGAGCCAGGATGCAAAAAGGAGAATGGTAGTAGGAGGAACCAGATCACAGCTCCAGAATCCATGAAGACATGTCCAGCAATGTGCTTGTTTAATCCCCTGGGAAGCTCACAAGTCAATCGAAATGACTATCAAGGAGTCACATCCAACTCCTTGTCTACTTGATATCAAACAGATAGTTTTAAACCACAGATAATCTCTAAATAAATGTCGTAATTGTGCCTAATGTGTTATTACTACCTGTGTACATGTAAAACAAAATAATTCACTCTCCAAAGTCTCAAAAGTTCCAACATTGCTAAAATGATCCAGTCAAAGTCTCTTCTGAGACTCAAGTCAAATCTTAGCTATGGATTTCTTTATGATCAAAAGCAAGTGTCTATATCTCAGGGTACAATAATAGAGGACAAGCATTCCCATTCCAAAGGGATAAATAGGAAGGCAGAAAAAAATTGGGATCAGAGCAAGATCAAATCCCATCAGGGATTAAGCTTTGTAGCCGCATACATCGAGCGTCCAGAGCACATGGCAGTGAGATGTGGAATCTAGAGGGCCTGGACAGCCCCACCCCATGGCCCTGTGGGGTGTAACTTGCATAATCTCTCTGTTGACCTGGCAACACTTGCTGCTTTTGGCTTTCTTTGGAAGGCATGACCCATTTTTGACATCTCTAACTTCCTGGGATTTCTAGTGCACCTTCTGTTAATTTCTATAGCCTCACCTTTTAGGGCCTCCCCACCTTCCTTTGAAATCTGAGTGAAGACATTCCTGTACCTACAACTTTTGCATTCTGCCTGCCTGAATAACCAGCATCATTTTTATTTGTTGTCTTGTGTGTGTCAAGACTGAAAACATACTAAGTCAATCATATTTTAAAGAGAAACTTAAGAATGGCTCACTTTGGTATCAAACTTCATTTGACCCCTAGGTCATTCCAAAAAATGACAACCAACCCTACTATCATGAACATGAGCATCTTCTCAGTCTACATAAGAAGACGATTAGGATAGGAAAAAATGAGGTAAATCATCAGTCAATCAAGTTATTGATGGCCTTGTTAAAAATGTAGTTTCTGCATGTGATTTCAATTGTTTCCCAGTAAGATGCAAGAAAAGAAATTCTCAATAGCCCTCAAACTAAATAATGAGAATGTCAAAAGAATAGCTAATCAATAATTGGAATGCCTAGAAGGGAGGACTGACTTTTTCCTTCCCTGATAGAGAAAAATCCACAGAACCTTCAGGAATAGTTGGTGGTGAGAGGTTATGAGAGATGAGAGGGATTCATATCTGTAACCTATTGGGCAGCTCAGTTCTTTTTAAGGCTAAATCCCCTGCACTTATGCTGTCTTTTTGTCAATAGTCTCATCTGGCCCTCGAAAGAGATTTATCTTACACATGGAATCTTTCCTTCCCTTCCCTTCCCTCCTTCCCTTCCCTTCCCTTCCCTTCCCTTCCCTTCCCTTCCCTTCCCTTTCTTTTCGTTTCTTTACCTTTCCTTCCCTTTGTTACCTCCTTTCCTCTTTTTTTCTACTTTCCTCACTCCATCCCTTTTTCCTTCCTCGTATTATCACATTTCTCTTCTCTTTAAATATTACTTTACATTTATTGCTTTACTAGTACAGTTTAGATATACATAATGATCACATTCATCAGGGGGAATTGTACCTGTCCGTGATATATCTTACTCATTCCCCTCCCCACCTTCAACCCCTCTTCCCTTCTTAATTTACAAAGATTTGTTCTCATTTTATCTTTTTTTCCTCAGTTTTTTATCACGCCCCATTCTCCACTCCTTTGGAACAATTTCTTCCTATTTCACAATATCTGTTATACATTTTGGCTCTTATTTACACTTCTGTTTTTCACACCAGAAAGACAAATGTGATATTTACACATATGTATCTGATTTATTTCACTTTCACTAAATTAAGAGTATAATCTTAATTTCCATCCATTTAGCTATAAATGTCTGAAGTTTATACTTTTTAATGGTTGAGTAGTACTTCTTTGTATAAAAAACATGTATTTTATCCATTTGTCAGTTGATAGGCATTTGGGGTGTTTCCAAGATTTAGTTACTACAAACTGTTGCTATATACATGGGTGTGCATATATCAGTGTGATGTGTTACTTCTAATTCTTTCAAGAAGATATCCAGAAGTAGAATATCTATGTCAAGTGGAACGTGTAATTCTAGATTTCTGAGGAATGCCCACACTGATTTTCATAGTGGTTACACCAATCTATATTCCAACAGTGGAGAAGGATTCCTTTTTCCTTGCAGCCTCACCAGCATTGGTAATTGGTTTATTTCTTGATAATTGCTATTCTTTCTGAGTGAGATGAGCTCTCAGAATTGTTTTAATTTGCATCTCTCTGACGATCAGCCATATCAAACATTTTTTTCATATATTTATTTGTCTTTTGTGCTTCATCACCTGAGAAGTATGTGTTAATCTCATGCTCATTTGTGGATTGGATCTTTAAATCTGGGGGTTTGGTTTTTTCAGTTCTTTATATGTAGGTATCAGTCTTTCGTGGAACAATTGACTAAGAATTTTTCCTACTCTTCAGGCTGTTTTTTCACTCCATATGTAATTACTTTAGCTGTGCAAAAGCTTTTAATAAATTGAAAGTCCAGTTGTTGATTTTTTGTAATATTTATCATGCAATTGAGATTTACTGCATAAAACATTTGCCTACACCTATGTCTTCAAGAGTTCTATCTATTTTCTCCTCCAGCAGGTTTACTGCTTATGCTTTAATATTTAGATATATGATTCATTTTGACTTCAGTTTAGTGCATGGTGGGAGACATTGGTCTAGCTTTAGTCTTTGGCAGCACAAGTTACTAAAGATGTTATCTTTCTTCCAGTGACCCCGTTTTACCTCTTTTATCAGTAGTACATTTGCTCAGTGTTGTTAGTTATCTGTGCATTTTATAATCTGTTCCCTTGATCCTCAGGTCTGTTTTTATCACAGAAACTCTGTGGTATAATTTCAAGTCAGGGATTCTGTTTTCTCCCTGTCTTGTCTTTATTGTCTAGAATTGATCTTTTTATTCTAGGTCTCTTCTAGTTCCAACTATATTTTGGGAATATTTTCTCTGGTTCTGTGAGGTATGCTAATGGTATTTTGATTGGGAGTGCATTAAATCTGTAGAACAACTTAGGGAGTATTGCTATTTTCACTATGTTGGTTATTTCTACACAAAAGCAAGTGCTATGCTTCCATTTTATGATACCCTTATCTCTCTCATTTCTTAGAGTTGTGTAATTTTCAGTGTAAAGATCCTTTACTTTGTCAGATTGATTCTTAAGCATTTCACTTTTTTAAGTGCTATGACAAAAAGTGTGTTTTCCCTAATTTTTCTCTCAGGGACTTTGTTACTTGTGTATGAGAATGCTACTGATTTTTGATTGTTGACTTTGCACCCAGTAGATGATTGTATCTAGTTATTAAACAGAGAAGAATTTTCGTGGAGTTTTTGGGATCTTCTATGTAGCGTATCTTGTCATCTGCAAATAATAATTTAACTTCTTCCTTTCCTATCTTTACTCCTTTAATTATTTCTCTTGTATAATTGCTCTGGCTAATGTTCCCAGAACTATATGGAATAGGAGTAGTGGTAGTGGATATTCTTGTCTTATTCTTGATTTTAGTGTGAAGGCTTTCATTTTTTGACAATTCAGTATGATGTTGGCTATTGGTTTCTCATAGGTGGCTTTTACTAGACTGAGGTAAAGACCATCTGTGTTAATTTTCTGTAGAGTTTTTATCATGAATTGGTGTTGGATTTTGTCAAATGCTTTTGCTACATCTATTGAGATGATCATATGGCTTTTGTCCTTAGCTTTATATGATGTATAAAATGTATTGATTTGTATGTGTTGAACTATCCCTACACTCATGGAATGTATCCTACTTGTTCATGGTAGATAATATTCTTGATGATTTGCTGAAATATGTTTCCCCATATCTTACTGAGTGTTATAACCTATATAAAACCCCCTCATAAGTCTCCTCAGAGACAAGAGAAAAATCAAAGGTAACTCTAAGAGCAGAACAGGATGTCTTCCTAATCTAAACTTGCTTGTTTGCAGGATAACTTGCACGTTTGCAAGATATGCCTTCCCCAGAGGATGTTTGCCTAATCTAAACCTGCTTGTTAGCCCAACCCTTACCTGAACCTTGCTCTTCCTGAGAAATGTAACTACCTGTAGTGCGTTGCAAAAACACCCGCTACATTGTGAGACCAGCAGATGTTTGTGGTTTTACAGGATAAAAACCCTGCCCTTTTGCTGTTAGGCACACAGTCTTCCATATTGGCTACTCGAGGCTACATCGCCAGGCCTGTGCTTTAATAAATAATTTTTTTTTTCTTTCCAAATTATATTCTCTGGCTCTTTCATACCTCAGGAAGCAGACCACCACACTGAGGATTTTCATGTCTGTGTTCATTAGGGACATTGACCTATAATTCTTTTTCTTTGTTGGATCAGGCTAATACTTGCTTCTAGGAATGGCTTTGGGAATGTTGTTTCCCTTTCAATTTCATGAAAGAGTTTAAAGAGCAATGGCTTCAGATCTTTTCTAAATTTCTTGTGGAATTCAGCAGTGAGTTCATCACACCTGGTCTTTTCTTTCTCTGTAAGTTTTAAATTTCATTTTCAGTTTTGTGAAGGAACAGCAGTGGGTGGGCAGGATTGCTATTTCATTTCAAAGGGTTTGTGGCTTGGACTCCAGCAGTAGAATAGCCCCAGGGTCGCTTCACTGTCAACATCCCAGAGTGGAAAGCAAGAAGGATCATCCAGTCCCATAGAGAGTCAGCAGTTGGACAGCAGACTGAGAGAAACTCCTGAGAGGAGCAGAGACCACTCAGTCTCTGTTCTGATGGTTGTCAAAAGGTAGCTGTAATACTTGATTGTTTATGTCAACTTGAGACAATTAGAAGATTAACTAAATGGGTTTAGCAATTTTATACCCAAGGATGTAGAAGACCCACCCTAGGTAGGTAATCACCTGGAGGTATAAAAGGGAAGGAGGAAGGATGAATGCATTCCATTCATGGGAGTATCTCCAGTCTTCACCTTTGGTTTGGATGTCATCTCCTGGCTTCCAGTGTAGACTGTTCTGCTTTCCAGCACAGACTCTTCAGCCTTTAATTATAAAGCCTTCGGCCTTATGTCACAGACCCATCAGCCTGCTGGTATAGACTTGCACAAGACACTTGGGTGAACTCCAGACCTTGGATTGAATCCTTCAACCTCCAGTGTGTAGACACACTGCATGCTTCCTCGTCGGACTCTGTGGCTGACCATTTTAAGCCAATCTTGTTGTTTCTATACATCTCGTGTTATATCTATTCTCTCTAGTAAAACCCTGAGTAATACAGTAGTCTTATCCCTAGCTATCTGGAAGTAGCTACTTCCTCTGAGAACAGGATAGCAAGCAGGCAAATGGCCATGGCCAGTGGCAGACAAGAGCACTCCCCTTACTCTATGACAAACACCATGAGAGGAGTCAGAGCTCTGAACAAGATCACCCCACACCCTGCAGCAATCCTACTGCAGGCTTAACGGGGTTACTCAATACCAATTCTGGCTCTAGCTGGCTAACTAACACAGAACTGGGGGCATTATATATAACTCTACCTTACAAGAATCTCAGAAGAAAAGGAGTTGTTGAAGCATGCTCTGATTCTTCCATGTTGAGTGCCATATTTGTCTCAAAATGTAGTATAGGATTTTGTAAACCACAGCACAGGCTAGGGCCCAAATTCTGCTCTTACCCTACTTTTAGGTTATCCTTGAGTTAGGAGCAGTTTGTATTTTAAAGAGTTGAAAAATTTCTATGTGTCCAATAAAACCTAAAATATTATAATGTGTCCTTTTATAGAAAATTTTGTCTATTGTGGGCCTAATGAAATACACAGAAAAGATTTAGTAAATGCGTTCTGCATGCCAATTATTAATGTGATGCTCTTTGCCTGGGTTTCTGTATTATTTTCACTCTTTTATTTTAATTTGGTATGGGGGAATTGAACTCACTACTTCATGCTTGCTACACAGGTGCTTAGGTCACTGAGCTAAATCCCCAGCCCCCTTTTCATTCTTACACAGGCTCATCATTGTTTTTGCAATGGAAATCAAATGTTTCAGACAATTAAAGATCTTGCGTGAGTAACTCCTGTGCCTTTCCTGTCTCTTCTGATTATAATATCTTATTGGTTACTAGATATTTTTTGTTGTTAAATACTATGCATATGCCTTAGTATAAGGACTACAACTCTCCCTCCTCTTCCAAATTTCCAGTAGTGTACTTCCAGTGTACCCCTCAGTATTAAACTCTTCAGTAATATTTTTCCATTGGAAAAATTCTCTTGCCTTATCTTTGCTAGTCATCACACTCCCCCATCACTTTGTCTGCTTTTATGTCTTCAGATATGTGCAGTAAGTGAATGTTCTGCCTTGTGATCATGTTATTAATATTATCTTCTCAAGTTAGTTCCATGAAGACAAAGGTTAAAACTTTTTGTTTACTATTTTGTCCCCAGCACTAAACTTCTTTGCTGTGTGCTCAGTAAATACTAGGTGAATAAAAGAAAGAATGAATAACTCAGTGTCTTGTCTGTAGATCAGAAAGAGGCCAGCTAGTTTATTGAATTCTTTCAATATGAGGTGCCCTTCTTTTCCAGGTATGTATACTTCCCAAATGGATTTTCTATGGCTCCATTTAAAAAGGTCCTTCATTCTCCCTGTGTAATTAATGGAGGCCCAGTGAGCATTTGTGCTGATACATCCTCTGCACCACACAGCAAATGCATTTGTTACAGAGCTATCTAGGCCAAAGCTAATGAAACATTTGCAAATGTCCTGATTTACGAAGAGAAAATTGGTTCACCTGAATGACAAGGTTTGTGTGCAAGGCAAATTTTCCTCTTTGCAATTTTCTAGTTGTGTTGTGGGAACTCTCAAAGTTCCAAAGAAACACATCAGCAGTCTGCCTTTCATAGCACAGTTTAACAGTCACCTTGGAGGAGAGCAAAATTTCCAAGATCAAGCCACCCAAGCATTAGGTTGCTGGAGAACTCTGTCAAATTCTACATGGAATATATGCTTGCACTGTGCTGAAAGCGTATGAAATGTATCAGTTTCTCACTGGGTTATATGGCATTTCAGTTGTTGAAAACAAACTATATAAATAATGTATTATTTCTCCATATATTGCTGAATTTATTTTATTTTTTTTTAAATGAATCAGGCGGAGAAATGAATCTAAGTCCTGAAGAGAGCTTTCATATTTCTCGTTCCAAGATTCCTACCTTCTTCCACACATATGAAGAGATTCAGATTTTTTTTGTAGAGTATATGCATAAATGGAGAAATCGAACTCTGGCAGTCCAATATTTTCCTTGTTCCACCTTGCTGTCCATTAAGAGGACAGACAAGCTTTTTCTTCATCATTTCTTTTCCTGTTCATTTATCCAATATTTGCTCTCTTTCACACATGCTTTCTCACTCTCTTGCCCTGTCATTTTCTCAATATGAAGTTTTAAAATGATTTATCATTTGTGAACAGATTGTTTCTAAGAAGAAACTGGCTTCAATAAATGTTCAACAGGGGTATTAAATTAGAAAATTAAATACAATAGTGGAAAACACTTATCTTTCCCTTTCCAAATGTATCTTTCAGGTGATGCTAAAGGGAAAAATTCATATCCATCTACAGGAACCAAAAAATAGCAAGAGGAAATTGAGTTACACGACAGACTTCAACAAGCTTTAGAAATTGAGGTTGGAACATTTAATAAAGGGTCAGAACCACAAAATATGTGCCTACACTGTGAAAAACCAACTGATTGTTCCTAAGAAGGCCACATGTAAAAATAAATATCAGCACATAGGCAGACTTGGGAGACTAAGAAAAAAAATGAGTAAAACATTGCAAGACGTATTTGAGAAAGTACTCAAATAATGAGATAAAACAAAAAGATAAAAAGTGAGTGATGCTGTTATCCATGTGCTTTTGCAGCTCCAAATGTGCCTGCACAACCCTCATTAAGACAAATGAGATAGACTTTGTAAATATTTACCCTTTGCTGATAGGCATGATGTTGTACTTTGTCAGTAGAGAGACCTGGAGAAAAGTGGAGAAGGATTCTCCTCCAGTTCCTGTGGCGCAGCAGTGCATCCAGTGCCCACGCAGTGTAATAGCCTATATATAGCAGTACCTGGAACCTCACGCAGAATCCTCTTGTGTGATGCCTCAGTGTGTTCTCAAGCATGTCACCTCCCTGTGCAGGGCCACCTTGGCATGCCAGAGCACAGACTCCAGGAACCATGTTGGAGAAGCAGCTCAGGGAACTTCACTACCATTCATTGCTCGGTTTTCTCATCCCTCCAAATAAATCCTAGCTGTCACTTTGAGGCTAGAGTCCCTTGAGCTCTATCATAACACTAGTGAGAGTGAGCCTTACCTAACGCTGTTCTTTCTGTTTGCTAGCATTATCTTTACCTTTCACTAGCCAGTTTCCCATTTAGAATCCTGTGTTTCAGTGAATACCTCTGTCTATTAAACTTTCCTTGTTAAAATTACTGCTTGGTGTAGTTTTTTGATTAGATGAAATGGTTATGGTGGAAGCTAAAAAGATATTTTAAAACCAATTTAGAAAGAACAATACATAGATAACTTACAAAGAAATTAAATTCCTCCAATTAAAAGAGAAAATGTTTCTGGATTGAAAACTGTCAATAAGTAATTGTGGAAAATAGGACCCTGAAAAAGCCTTACTCTCATAAACTGATCTTTACCAAGTGTACACAGAAGAGTCTAAAACCTTCCAGTTTGGATGGGGAAGATCATGTGCGAAAAACAAGAATCAGGAGGTATCATTACTCACAAAACTAATACACAGTGTTAGGAGAGAAAAAAGTGTTGGTAGAAATTTAAGATGAATTGCTTCTAACCAGTTGAATTATAGAGGTATAGGATTATGAAGGAATAATAACTTCAGATAAGCAAAAGTTGGCAAGTACTACTTCCTTATAGTTTCTCCTAGTACATTTGGGAATATGTGCTCCTGACATTTTTAAAGACTAAATCTTTAAGACAATAGAAATGAGAACAATAAAATGGGCTATCCAATATAGAAAAATCTCATAGCTATGATTGAAATGAAATTTGAGAATTCTTTTAGAATATATGTAAGGTTCAAACTAGAAAGAATGGGGCAAAAATATGAGGTGAATTTTGACATATGGCGTAACAGAAAAACCCTCCAAAAAATTTATATATTATTTGAGATGACTGTTTAGAGGATAATATGATGATTATGTTCTTGGCATATGGGCTAAGCATTAACATGATGTTAATTTACAGAATATTATAAAAGAAAAGATAACCAATTATTAACTGTCAAAAATATCCCAAAATATTCAATAAAAGACAATAGCATTTATATTATTTTTTGAATATGACAATATGACCATATATCCTTTAGTTATATTAAACTTTTATTATAAAACATTGGCTTCATTGGAAGATGTAAATATGAAGAAAAGCATGCCTAAACTTGATAAATCAAAAAATATTACAAGAAAAATAATCTTGAAAATACAGTGTAACATATCAGAGAAGAATTCTAGCATTGATTTTAAGAAATATGATTTCCTTTGAGTAGCAGAAATAGAGGATGAGTGTGGCCATGCAATTTTTCATTATAAACCTTTCCATTTTATTTTTAACATAGGCTTGCACATTTTTTCACTAACATAAGAGAAAATGTCAAAATGTAACACTTCTGATGGGAAGACAACAAATGTAAAACCTCAGCAAAATGCCAGAAGACATCTATCCTTCAATGGGTGGCTGTTGTATTATAGTAATTACTGAAGAAATTTCAAAAAAAAGTCTGTCACTTAAGGGGAGGGGGGAGAAGGAATGGAAAAGAAAAAAATAAGGAAAGAAGGAATAAATGGAAACAGCTTTTGTAAATAAGGAAAGAGGTTTTGAAGGAAGGGTAAGGAAATGGGAAAAAAGGAATCAAAATACATCATGTACAGTTGCAAATTCCCTATGATGAATGTTATCATTGTATATATCTAAAACATACCAATAAAATTAATTAATTGAAGAACCTGGACTTTTAACTTCGAAGATGCTAACAAAGCAAAGGTAAAACTTGGTGTGACATAGTGAGCATAGTTATTTTGATGTAGCACAGACATTTTGATATTCAGATTTAGATAGATGTTATCATGTGGGTATTTTATAAGGGTCAGTGAGTAGCACTTACTGAGTCTCAGACAAGGTTATGCTTGGAAAAAAAAAATCAATCTTTCCAAAAGTGTTCCCTTATACTCATTTCACACTAACAAACTAACAAATGCACGCTATTAACATAACAGCAGCAGCAGTAGTAACACAAATATTAGCATTAAAATTTTAATAAATATATGTATATTTTTAGAAATGCCACAGAATAAATCGATTTATGTTGATATTCTGTAAGTTAGCATGACTCTAGAAGTCTAATTAATAAGTTTCAAAGAGAGTGTTTTGAAGACTGGATCAATAACAAGCTTTTCAACTAACGGCTCTTCAAGATTGAGGTCAGCTGAAAGCACTTTGACATTATTTGCCTTCAGGTGCTTGGCCTCTTTTCAGTAGAGGTCAGTCACAGGTTTACCAGGTACCACAAGGACAACCAGGATTTCAGAGCCTGACTGCCCAGAATCAGATAACTCACCAAGGCTTAAACACATATCACTAACACGAATCATACTTGCTCTTCACACCTACCCCACTTCACCTACAAAGCACCAGTCAGGTTCATTTTGAGGCTGATAGGTCATATTTTGGCAACAAAAGGAAATCTTATTACTTATTATTGTTTCCACTGAAACCATCTAGTGGATTCTGATCAATATATTAAAACATTTTTTTAATATAGTTTGAGTAACAAATACACTCACACATGATACACACATATGGAAATATTTTTATATTTTTTATTTTGTTTTATTATATATTATATAATCCACATATAATACTATGCACATGTGTGCATATGTTTCTGTCATACATGTGTGGATTAACTCTCTCATATATGTTATATTTACATACAAAATAGAAAAAGACAAAGATGCAGAGAAAGCAAGATTAAATTCACATACTACCAGCAACATTGGAGAATTTAACTATATCTTAACTTTCTGGACACACAATAATAGGATCTTGTGATAAGTCTTTATATGATCAGTTATTATGAGGAACGAACACTTAACTGTGAGATCCAGTAAAGAAACTTCAGGATAAGTCTGATAAGAATCTTGCTCTAAATATCAGAAAGGTTCACTTCTGTCTTGACTTCAGAAACAATTACTTTCACTAATCTCAGTTGAATTATTCTTTTTCTGATTTCAGCTTTCTTATGAAAGTAGACTCATAGCTCAGTTTTAACAAATCTTACAAAATTGTCTTAAGATTCACACAAGATATATTGATTTTGAAATGGTTTGAAATTCTATATAGATTTAAAGCAGTAAAATGCCCATGTAAATATGTCGGCATAGGACATTTAAATCTTAAGGAAAAATGAGCTTACTAGCTCATGTGATTGAGAAATTCAAAGATACTGATTGCCTTATAGAATTCTAGGTACTTAAAAATTGTCCAGAACTTGTTACAATTTCCTATGTCTTACCTGCTTTACCCTATGGCTTGATCTTATTTTTTTTCACCAAGAATTTTGCATGCCCTGAGAAAGCAGAAGAGTTACCTGTTGGCTTATCATATATAAAATTAGTGGTCTGGAGTAAAAACAGTGCGGCGGTTTAGATCTATGATATCCTCCACAATTCTCTTGTGTTCAAAGATGGAGTGTTAAGAAGGTGATTTGATTATAGGGGCACTATACTTATCAGGGGATCAATGCATTGATGAATTCATGGTAGAAAGTACTGCTAGGAAGTGGTGCCTGTTGGTGGTGGGCCATTAGGGGCATGCCCTGGAAGGGTGTAATCTTGACCCTGGCTCTTCCTTTTTCTCCCTGCTTCCTTGTTTTCATCAGGAGAGCAGTTTTCCTCTGTCATAATCTTTCACTCAGCCATTTCTCACATGAAGCCAGGTAACAACAGATTGAAATTCCTAAAATGTGAGCCGAGTGAAACCTTTCCTCCTGTAATTTCAGGGTTTGGGGTGTTTTGTCCTAGTTGTGATAACGCAATGATTACAGAGACCATGTCTGCTCATCAGTGCCAGGAAGAATTCTACTTTAAGTCATATACTTGTATTTAAACCGATGACTGTGGTCCAGAAGAGGGATCAATAACTGCTCAGACCTGGCTACAAGAATGATAGAAATGACTTGCAGTGATAGATAGATACTTAGCTCTTCAAAGTAAATGTGACTTGATTAGAAGACAAAGCAGATAAATACTGGCAGACAAATATCAGATTCCCACTATAATGTTGTCTATTTCTCTCTATTCCAAAAGCTCTTCATCACTGTATCACAGCATTAATCACATTAGAAAAGGATTGTTGCGTTATGTGTCCGTTGCAATTTATGTATTCACTTTGGTAGCCCAACACGTAGTGCAGAATGTAATTTAGGTCAGTCGCCTAACAAGTACCATTTTAAAGAGTAAAAAATAAACTTAATTTTTGTAGAAATTCAGAGCACCCCTACCATCTCAATTCTTGTACCTGTGAGGAGAACCAACTGCTGTATGCCCACATTCCTAAGTTCTTCCAAATTCAAGGATGCTCCTTGGAAAATCCTTTCTGGTTTAATTTATCTGATACTTAGAACTTACTAGGAGCAAATCCTATACAAACTTCTTCTCAGGAGAATAGATTAAGGAATACTTCTTGGTTTCCTAAATATTAAATGGGAACTCTTATCTTCAGAGAGTTTATGCCAGATTGTTCATGAATGGCATCTTACCAAAGATGGATAATCTTTGAAACCATCTGACCAATACTCAAATATTCCAGTCAAAAGATATAGAGCATTAAGTTTCAGAGACAAGAAAGAGAAAGATCAACTGGAAATGGAAGAGCTTAGATGAGCAGCAGTGAAAACAAGATTCAAGAGATAGCCTCTAGCAAGGAAAAACACATTAGTAGGCAAAGTGGGCCAAGGACCTATGCCTAGCCTCTTACAGCCACTATCTGGTCAGTTCCTCCTACCTCTGGCTGTGGAGCATTTCTATCTACTTGTCAAGGTAGAAAACAGGCTCAGAGGGATTAGGAAAATCAGTGAAAAAATACACAGATCACAAAGATTATAACCACACATTGAGATTATTAGTGCTGATAGACTTTCTGTCATTGTGTGATATATCACACATATAACAGATCAGGAAATGAGTTAAGTCAAAGTATTTGCATAGTGCTAACCAATCAGACATTATAGTATCTTGGTGATTCATAACCACATTAATAAATACAACTAGAAAAGTATTATTTTAATAGATAATAGGAATTACATAAGTGATAGATTATAAAAGTGAATGGAAATAAAGATATATAAATATATATTTGAGATAGATGATATTCTCATATATATAAATATAAATGTATATATATATATACATTTTTTTTTATCAGTACTGGGGATTGAACTCACAACCATGTGCTTGCAAGTCAGGTGCTTATGCTGCTGAGCTAAATCCCCAGCCCAACTCATATATACTCATACAGAGAAACTGCCTGTTTTGGGAAAAGTCAGTCCAGCCAGATATGATGTGCTCTGGTGCAGAGATAATTGAGCAACTATGTCCAAACCATGATCTGCTTCTACTTCTTCCTCTGTCTCTGTAGTTCTGAGTCCTGGTCTTTTTTCATTCTTGGTTTCATCATCTGTAAAACCAGAATAATAGACAGATCCCAGCCTACCTTCACAATGCAGCTTTGGGAATTTCATTGGCAATTTTTGAGGAAGGACACTGGAAGTCATTGTGTACCATGCTGCCCTTGTGGGTTTTCCACTTCTTTTAAAAAGGAAATCAGCCGTAGATTAGGCCAGGAAATGGGTTAAATTTGAGATGCAGTGTTAGCTTTCCCATTGCCCTCTCATTAAGAAGACCATGTTTTATTAGGTTCCACATCACCTGTGCCTTGCAGCTTTGCATGTATCCTTGAATACCATTTTGGTACCACCCATGTTTGCAAACAGTTGCTCCTCTGGTCCATCTTTGTGCCACCTCTGAAACTGATGTCAGCAATAGATTCTTTTTCAGTGCTAAGTGATCTGAAAGCAGGATAAAAAGTCAAGAGAAGTTTTTAGCACTCAAGATCAATATCCCTTTAAGTTTCCTACTTTATGTTGCTGGAAATGTCTCTTCTCACCTCACTGGCAGCTTCTCTCCTCTCATATTCCTGATTTCCATTTTTCTTTCCTTACTCTCCCACTTGTACCACCATCTGATTAGAATTCCACATTTATTCAGAGGACTTTTAAAATAATCTGTTATAGCATATTATCCTGAGTGACTTTTTCTGTACAGAGGCCATTATTGCCACAGATCAAAGAAACCAAAGAATTATTCGCTTAGCCCCATGAAACGCAGGCTGGAGTCTTGCTCTTTTTTTGATGAGTAGCATGTTGGAGACCACTGATTTTTGCCTGTCTGAATTTTCCCTTTTTTGCATGTAAACTGGAGACAAAAATATCTTATTCCCAGAAATCATGGGTAGAAAGGTCCTAGACATTACATCTTAAATGTGAAGATATTGATGGTAATTCATTTTTAAAATTTAAAATCATATACAATTTTAATTGTGAAAATCACTTCAAAATTTAAAGTAAAGTTTTAAAGAATTGATTTCAGTAATAGGATACAAGAGGATGATAAAGGAAATACCTGAAACAGAAAAGGTTAAAGAAAAATGCCTGTTCAACATTACATATTTAGTAAGTGGTGGTATTAGAATTTTAGTTCAGACACATGGTTCCAGAACCATTGTGCTATACAACCTAAGTGATCTTATGATACATTATTAGCACAGTGGGTGGGTGAAATGATTTGAATGTACATTACAAAGTACTTATTTTGTGCTTATCAACAATGTATAGTGTGCTAGGATAGGCTAGCAAATACTGTTGTAATAAATGAACATCAATACTTTTGTTTTTAAATTATACAGAGGTTTTAAGTGTCTGGATAAATTCTCCAGGTCAACACTTTCTTTGTTTGATGAGCCCAAGAATTAGAACTTGACTTTGGAGAATAATATTAACATCTACCACTCCCAACTATTTATCTTCCAGAAAAAGCTGACCAAGAGATAATTGCACTAATTTTAACGTTTAAGACATATGACGGTACAGATAAAGCAACAAAATATGAAGTAAAATTTAGCTGCACTTAAAGATAAAATATGTGCGAAAATAATACATATTGTAAAGGTGTATGAGGTATGATCAAAGTAAACAGTTAAGTGAAAAAAATTTATCATCACAGTAAAAGACGCATTGACATGAATCCTCCTCAAAACATTTTCTCATGCTTATTCCTTAATACCTGATGCTTTCTGAAGCAGTTCCAGAAGTTTTCTTTCCTGATTGTCCTTGTGAAGGTCATGGAAAACATGGTGAGTGGTGCTGCTGAGAACCAGCTAACGGAAGGCACTAAGATGTGGCTTTATTTGCCTTACTCACTGCATCTGGCACCATGTAACCTTTGGCTTTCCGTAAAGTCAAAATGACAATAAAATGTAAGTGTTTTGTGTCTGTTCAAGACAATGAGGCAACCATGACAGCACAGCAAAGGAGGACTTCTAGAACTGCTCCCGAAAGAGGCAAGAATGATGGGATCATTGTACTCAGAGCAAAGGGGGCCATGCTTGTATCTTTCACCATAGTAAATTATCTTTAATTTAAACATTAACCATATTGCTTGACCAAATTTTTATTCACATTAAAATATGCAAAGAAAAGAAATTAAGTATAATATAGAATTTAATTGTACACTGTTAAAATATGCACAAAATTGATGTGGATATGACTCAGTGGCACAGTGCTTGCAAGCCCGAGGTTGTAAATTTAATCCCTGGCACAAAAAAAGAAAAAAAAATACGTGCAAAACAGCACCACAAATCTTATAAAGATACACACAAAAATGTACAGGAACATATGAAAGTGCACATAAATATCTATTTATTATGTCTATGTATGTATGAGTGTGTGTATTTTAATCTGCCTCTGTTATATCAGACTGGAAAAATTGGATGGGGGCAGAAAAAGGGAATGGGAATATAGGAACTATATAAATTGAAAAAGTTTAGTGAGGGACCTTGCATAAATGAGTGAACACCATAAGCAATGAAATGAGAACATGACTGACTTAAACCTCTAAAGCAGGGATTGGCAAACTACAGTCTGCCCCCAAAATCTGCTTTGCTGTTTGAATACACAATTTTAATGGAATACTGTTATATTTATTACTTTACATCTTGTCTATAGTTCCTTTTGTGATGCACGTCAGGGTTGAGTAATTACAACATGGACAGCATGCTAGGCAAAACCAAAAACCGTTTGTCATTTGGCTCTTTCAAAAAAAAATGCACTCTAGAGAGAGGTCGTCTTTTAAACTTTGTATCATTCAGAGTTAATTTTAGAAAATAGGCATTTGGCTTATTTCATTACCAAGTGTTGACAGAGATCAGACGATTTTTCAGGGAACACAAATGATGCCCGAATTCCTGGTATGAAAGAACAGTCAGAAACAGGAAGGAGAAATAGAAAGGGAGATATACCCTGTCCCTTCCTCTTCCTACCTCTCTATCTGCAGAACTTCATGTGCGCTGATTATTCCTTCCCTGTCCCGTGTCCTGGATGGCCCCAAATCTCCAATACCTGTGAGGTCCTGTACCTGACTAATCTCATTAAGTCACTGAATGCTGAGAATGCTCTTAATAGCGATGGATTTAGAATATGTGTGTTTAAGTTTTAGCACTACCTTTCTGATCTCTATTAACTTTTGAGAACAACTAAGATGTTTGAGCTTGAGTGCAGTTTGTAAAATGGGTGTGGACAAATGTTAGAAATTCTAGCAGAGAGCAGACAAATTCCAAATTTTTGATAAAATGTTATATATCAAGTCAACGTAGATTTCCAACAAGAGCATTAAAATTCCACAATTCAAAATTTTCAGAATCTTTCAAAACCTAGAAAATTTCATTTTTGTCTTAAATATGCCAGTAGCTAATCTGGGGGATTAAAAGTTTAATAGTTACTGAAAAGCAAGCTGTAACTAAAATCTCCCCCTACTGGCCCACAAACCGTAATTCAATCCCACACATTTTTATGAGTTTAATAGCTTCTGATTAGCTGGTTTCTCTGATTTTTTTTTTTCATTTTCTGAGTTTATACAATTGTCTTTTCCAGCTAAACTAAATCCTCCCAAATCTGAACTGAACATGCCAGGTGCAATTCTGAGGGTTGTAAACAAACAGGATGTAGGTAAGGACCCTTACATCTGAACTAAACATTCATCCCTCCTGACGTTAGAGGGAGCCTTTAGATACCCATTGCCTCTGTAAACTTACTCCCAAACCTCTTATCTCCTTGAAATGTGATTGGATCATAAGCAAAGATCATACGATGTATAGAGAACACATATGCAAACAGGTCAGCTACCTTATTTCCTTTTATTAGTTAACACTTTCAATAAATGTCTCTTCAGATTTTAATTTTTTTTTTTTTTTTTTTTTTTTGTCTTTTTCATTTTTATCGGTACCAGGGATCGAACTCACGACTGCCTGCTTGCAAGGCAGGCACTTATGCCGCTGAGCTAAATCCCCAGCCCCCCAGATTTTAATTTTTATCTGAAAAAGAGGAAAAATGTTCACTAACCTGCTTACCATGGAGGTGGAACACAATCAGTGGTTTTCTTTTCCCCAAGGCATGAAAAATTATCTTATAAATCAACCATAGCAGCACAAGAAATAAATGACGAATGAAGGTAGGCATGATTTTGCCAAATTTCAGTATTTTTCTTGGAGCTAGATCATATATCATTCTTAAAGAAGCTAAAGGGAGAACTAGCCAAAATGAAGCTATAAAAGGTTGACACACTATAGCACATTCAGATAAGAACAAAAACTATCATGCTTAGATTTTCTGGTGACACAATAGTATAATGGAATAAAGGACTTGAGATTGTGATTGAGTCAAACTGGAAAGCTCCTTGAATGTTACTGTAAGAACTGTGATTTTATGCTGTTTTGGAGAACTATTTAAACATATATAAAGGTATCACAATACAATTCTGATGCTAATTCTTTGAGGTAGATACCAAATAGTGGTATAACTGAATTAAATGGTAGTGCTGTTTCTGTGAGACCTTCATGTTGATTTCCATAGTGGTTGCAATTATGCCTAGCACTTACTTTATTGCTGTGAGAAAGGGAAAAAAAAATCTCTGCAAGTGTACCCATAAGGCACAAGTTCAACCCTTAATATTCTCACACACATGCTCCTATTTGTGTAGATACATGACCATCACATTTTATGACCTAAAGTAAATAGTTTTTGAAAGAATTTATGAGCTAAATTAAGTAAACTTTATGTTTCACTGAGTTGATTAATGTTTTTGTTATGGAATTTGTTTGTTTTGAATGTTTAGCTGTAGGACTCCTGAGAGCATCTATTAAACTGGTGTGCTTGGTATGTCTCTAAGAAGGAAGAAATTAGGTGAGATTTCATAATTGCATTTGTGATGACATTTTTTTATCTCATGTCTCTTGGAACCAGTATTCTAGGTAAAACTCTTTGGTGGGAAGACAGAGAGAGAGAGAGAGAGAGAGAGAGAGAGAGAGAGAGAGAGAGAGAGAGAGACTAACCATAATTTAGAGAAATTTAGGAGAATAAAAATGGCATTGGTAATAGTACCAGATGGGATAGAGAAGAAGGAACATTTAGAGAATCTAATATAAAAGTGATGATCAGTTACTTTTCTTGTTACTGATGTTACTGAGACAAAATACCTCACATCCAAAATTAAAGGGGGAAGTCCTTATTTGGTTCACAGTTTGTAGAGGTTTCATTCTGTTATCAACTGGCTATAAGGCAGGGTAGTGTCACAAAAAAGCCTGTATAGGAGAACCATTCAGGGTGTGCAGAAGATAGCAAAGCAACAAAGGATCTAACAGCCTCTTTCTGCCCCTTTCATACTCTGTCTAGTTTACTCGGATTAGGGTGGTGCCAAACTAATCAGAGGACTGATTTAGTAACTACACACCCTTAATCCCAACATTGCACCATGAATCAATTGTGCATTCTAGATTTAGCCACCTCTGAATAGGCCCCACCTATGACAGATGAGGCTTTTAGGGGTATATCTAAACACAATCCATAACAGTAATAAGGAAAAATTATAAATATGATACACTGCATGGTAGAAAAAAAGATAGAGAAATTAAAATCATTTGCAGGTGTTAATTTGCAAGATTGTTCTATTCTATTTATATAAGTTGATCATGAAGTAATTGGATTACAAAAAAACTATTAAAATAGCACCTTATTTTCTCTTCTCCTTTAAAAGTACTCAAATGTATAAAAAGTGACAATGTCCTGAAATTTGCTTTCATCTGCATGGTATAGACCTACCTATGTATCTATCTTCATACTTACCCATCTCTTAGACCCTTGGTTCTACTATTTCCTTAAAAGTGATTTTAGATTCATACAAATGGGTAAATTGTAAAATTTATATTTATAACTTCAACAAATACAAACCCAAAACATAAAAGAAAAGGAAATAAAACATATCTTATTATATTAATACAACAAAATGCTGGGAGCCGAGACTTCTGGGAGAACAGGGCAGATAAATAGCAGCTGCAACAGAGGCTCTCTGAGATACCCCACTTAAAATCCAGGAATGGTGCGGGGCAAGAAGTCCTAAGCATGAGGAGATATGCCCTGCCGACACAGGAACGAACTAGGCTGAGAGAAACCAATTGGAAACCCAATCGCGGTGCTATAACAGGAACAGATAAGGTCTCGGCATGGAAGCTGGAGCCTGCGCAATAGGAAGCTGTAATTTGAATTTCCTGTAGCCTCTGCTGCATCCCAATCAGCACAGCAAAGAGAGAGACCCAAAAGCTCTGAGAGTGGGAAGCGGCAAATGGAGTTGAGAGTGGAACTAGCTTGGAGCCCTGCATCGACCTGCAGTGAGTGAGTGGATCAGGGACCCCTCCATAGAGCAGGAGACTTCAGCAAAGGACATACTGGGACTGGGCAGACTACCTGGAACAGGATTCTGCGGTGTCCTTAGCCACATATTCCCCTTTCAAGTGGGATTGGTGGGCAGTTCCTGGCCTGGGTGTCGCTGGTGACTTAAGACCCAGTAGGCTAGCCAAAACCAGGTCCCAGCACCTGGTGGTGTATCCTAGCAGTAAAGCCTTTGGTAGGTTGACCTGGAGGGGCGGGCCAAGCATAGGCTGCCCAGGTCTGTGTCTCCCTAGTACACTGCAGTGGGTGGGAACACCTAGCAGGCAGATTCAAACAAACTGTAACCAACAAAGAAAGAAACTGGGCCTCCTATATAGGCTTGTATAAAAGGAACAAAAAATATGGGAAGAGGGAGCAAAAAGAAAGGGCCCCCAATCCTGAGAAACATGCAATATCAGACACAGCACCAATAGACATAAAGTGCTATCTCCAGAGCCTCATAGATGAGTTCAAGAATGAAGTTATTAATGACCTGAAGCAAGATATAAGTAGAATAGTTAGAGATATGCTAAGCACTGCCCAAGAAAAAACAGATGGTGGAATGGAAGAACAGAAAAAAAGGGGAGAATTGTTTGATGGAGAAAATAGAGAAAACATAGAATACGTGAAGCAGGTTCAAACAGATTACCAGGAAACTAAAAACTACCGAAAACTGGCATAACAGCTTGAAAGAAACTAAGGATAGATTATCTGTACTGGAGGTAAGATTTGTAATGTGGGAGCATGAAATGAAAAACTTCTTAAAAATAACAAGAAAACAAACAGCAACAATACAAAGGCTAGAAGATGATAAGAGGATCTATAACTTAAGAATTAAGAACATAAAAGAAGAATTAGGGACACAAACAAATGGACTACAAAACCTATTCACAGAAATAATCCAAGAGATTTCCCTAATTTAGCAAAAGGTAAAGATACTCAGATGTATGAGGCATACAGGACCCCAGCCATCTACAACCCAAACAGACCTACACCCAGGCATATAATAATCAAAATTCCAGAAATCAAATATAAGAACAGAATATTAAAAGCTGTCAGAGACAAGAAACAGATCACTTACAAGGGAACACCCATCAGAATTACAGCAGACTTCTCAGCACAAACCATCAAATCACGAAGAGCATGGGGGGAAATAATTCAAGCTTTGAAAGATAATAACCTCCAGCCAAGATTGATATATCCTGCACAACTGTCCCTGGAAATTGATGGAAAAACAAAGTGTTTCCAGGATAAAGAGGAACGAGGTGAATTTGCAACCACCAGTTCAACTCTACAGAGAATACTGAAGGATATTCTAAACAAGGAAAATACCAAAATTCCAGAAATAGTGGCAGAGAGGCCACAATGAATGGAGCAGATAGAGAAATGAAGAAGACAAACTGACAACTAATGACAGAAAAAGAGCTCAACAGAAATGAGGCGGAGAAGATTGGATGGTAGGAACAGCTATTCTGGAGAAAATAAGACATTATATTAGCTAGTGCTGATTTAGTATCATCTTGTTTTGAAGTCCCATCAAGCTTTTATTCTTCTGTCTCCATTGGTCTTAACAGGTTGTGTCTTACTGGATTTTATTATATGTGATAATACAAGCAAAAATTTTTATAAACAAGGAGATTATACAGAAACCATTGTTCATTTTCTGTTAGTTGGCTCTAAATACCCTGTAATAATGTCATTCTCTTGAATGGTTTTACATTGTCTGGATATGTTTGGTGCTACAGTATACGAAGTTATACTCAAAGATTTCAAGGAAAGAGACACTATGGTAACTATTTTTATGTCAGGATATCTTGTGGTGAAACACTATTTTGCTTAAATGGTTATGTTTTGATCTGCACTGTTTTGATTTTATGCCTTCTTTTATATCTCGATCTCCTTTTTTAATTATTTACTTTTTTATTTTTATCTTTTTAATTAAGGGAAAGATAAATAAAAAATAGCAGGATACATTATAGTAACCTACTTTGATTTCCTATTAACTTGATTTGAAAGCCTGTATTGCCCTCACCATCTTGTTTTGACTGATTTTCCCCTATTCTGCTTAGTTTGATAGTACCAAGTTTGAAAGTATAGGCAACAACTGTGAAGACAATAAGATTCATTATAATGACCATTCTGGTGACTATTATCTTCTTTTAAGTCCTGTAATGTTTCCAATGTTTTGGTTTTATTCTTTACTGTTTTGTTCAATTTTATTATAACTGATGATATAGATAATTCTTCTTAAGATAGCAAGAGACAGTATGATAGCCATTGTTGATCACCTTGTATTTTGTTTTTACATTATCTATTATATCTATCCTTTTGATTTGACTCACTCTGTTCTGATATGTTGCATTTGGTTTTACTCTCTTCAAAAAAAGTAATAAGAACTGTGGGAGTAATAAAACCCAAAATGTGTAATTGTCATTGTACAAAAGAAAAGAAAAGAAAATGCTCTAAAGGTTATAACTGCATATATGTTTAGGTGTATAAGATAGATAACCATATTACTGAGTTTTGTTGGATCATTGAACAAAACTGTTTGCAGTCTCACTGTTTGATAGTCCACTTTATATGCTTTAATTTTATAACTTGAACGACTATTTCTAAGATGAGAATATGTAATCTATTAACTAACAATTTCTTACTGTTTATTTTTTAAGTTTTGTATTACTTGTACCCTTTTTATGTTTTCTTTTTTTTTTTTTCCTCCTTAAATAAATTTTTTTTAAAAATGCTGGGAACCATTAAAAGCTGTGCTTTAAAAACTTTCAAGAACATTTGTGGTCACCTTGAATGGGAATGCAACATTGAACTGAGTCGGTGTAGTTCTGGGCATGGAGGAATCACCTGAGGATTGTTGCCAAAATGACACAAAATGGAACTGCAGGGCAAGATAGCATGCTGCTGATTTTCCTGGAGAAGATTTCTGAGGCTGGTTTTCCTGGTAAGAACTGGCTCATTCTTATCAGAGGAGGAGCGGGGGTCCTCACTGTTGCTGGGGTCCTCAGTATAGCAGGAGATGGCTGCTCTTCTCTTCCAGGGAGCTCTGGACTTGCCTTGAGTGTCTCTTCCTGGCTCCAGTACAGATACCTCAGGTCTGTGCCGTGGATCTTTCAATACTTTATAGCTTTCACCACTGTCTTTGAGCTTTGACAGGGAAGATCCTTGATATAGACTTGCACGAGGCATTACCTTGGGCTCTAGACTTCCAGCTAGAATTGTGGGAGATATTGCCATGGGATTTAGGCCTTTGGCAGGACATGTGTGAAACATTTGAGATCCAGGCTCTTGACTGGATTCTTCCAGTCTCCAGACTGTGGAGAGATCTCTTGCACTTCTCTGCATTTGACTTTTTGGTTGAATATTATAAAATAACCCTATAAATTATGTGTCCTATATTAATTCTATTCTCTTGAAAACCCTGACTAAAACAACATAGTAAAGAAATAAAATTTCTTATAGTGGAACATAAGTGTAAAATGTAAAGTGGTTTCAAAGTATAAATACTAATAACCTTGCTATGGAAAATGTTTCACACTAAATAAAAACAATATTATAGCAGTAGTTTTATTTCAACAGTCAATTAAATATAGCTTCTAATTTTGTCTATATATTTGAACCTTCTAGATGCCAATGTGTTATGTATTAAGCAGCCAGAAGTTGTATATTTTTCATGCATATTAATTGTACAGGATAATGGGTCTCATTTTGGCAGACCCCTACATACATGTAATATAGTTGTGGCATTTTCAGTCCACTGCCTGACCTTCTCCTTACATGTTCCCAAACAATTTCAAGTCACCTCCCTCTTAGATTCCACATATGAAGAAAACTTGGAACATTTTTCTTTTTCAGCTTGACTCCTTTTACTTAGCATAATGATCTCTGGATCCAATTATTTTCCTGAAAATGATATGATTATTTTATTTTTCTTAATGGTTAAGTAATTTGCCATCACATATATTTTCTTTAATCATTTGGCTGTTGAGAGATGCCTAGGTTGATTCTGTAGTTTTGGTGTTGTGAATTGGCATGCAATATACATGGATGCACAGGTAGAGTATGGTTACTTTTAATTGTGTTGAGAATATGCTGAGGAAAGATGTAGCTAGATTAAATAATATTTTTTTTTCTTTGAGGAACCTCCATGCTAATTTCTATAGTGGTTATATTTTCATTCCCACCAAAGCTGTATTTTAAGTGGACAAGATTTTTTAAAGCATAATGTTATTATGAGTATTGTGCCAGAAAATAGTTTTATCTTTCTTCTTTGTTTGCCTGCCTCTTTTCCCTCCTTCCATTTATTCCTACCTACGTTCCTTCTTTACTTCCTTTTTTCTAGCTAACCATGCATTCATTATTTTATTCATAAAGATTGAGTGCATACTATACGCTGAGTTGATTACTAGAATACCAGAGTGCATGTATAAAGGATTCAGTCTTACTTCTAGGTGCTTCTACCCAAAATGTCACTGATAGACGAGGCATCAAACAGTTCTCCCTATTTTAAATCTTAGTGTTTATTGAAGGCAGGATACACCTTAAGCCCAGGGGAAGGGACATTTGGTTTGTAAGATGTTTGTCAAAACAGAGCTAGTTATGCAAGTAGGGAAAATGCCACAGATAAATCTTCCACTTGCATCTGGAATACCTAGTATAGGTTGGGAAGGGTAACAGCTAATGTTTTTAGTGCAGGAGGAAAGCAATATGATAATAATTACAAAACATTGAAATAAGAACCACAGGTGAAGACTGAAGGTATCTAAAGCAATTTGTCACTAGCTTAAAAGTTAAGTGAAATTTTAGGAAATGTAAACTAGCCAGGCAGAGGAGATAGGACAATTTGAAAATGTAAGTCCATAGTTCCAGATGATAATCATGCAACTCCTCTTCTGTCTGTAGGCATGTTTTATATGTAGCTATAATCCTTTGGGGTAGGATAGGTAATTGGCAGAGTAGAAAGGTGTAGCTAGACACTATTGATTTATCATGTTAATGGAAAATATAAACAGATTGAGAGATATATGAGAGCAATATGGTGGACATGCTTGAACTTCATGAGAACTGGAGTGAGGATTTTACTCATCGACCAGAATGGTGATGACAGTATGTCCAAACAGAAAGCAAAAGTTCAAAAACAGGATGTTGTGGCTTTAGATTTGAAGGAGTTCCCAGCATGGGTGTGTAAAGCATTCCAACAATATGGTGCAGGATGACCATGAGCTGCTGAAGACTGGATTCTCTTTGCTACTGGAGTACACAAGGATTATGAAGAAAGCATCCATATCAAATTCCCATAATAAGGGGAAACAAACACTTATGGCCACCTGGGAAGTTGTAGAGGCTACATGAAGTAGTATACCTAGCAAATATGAAACACACAAAGAGGTTTAGGCTACTAGGAAGGGATTTAATGGCCATGATCTGACGAGACAATCAATTAGTTTAGACTTCTGTTCTCTTCATGTCCAACCAAAGAGCAAATGGAAAGGTGACCAAAGACACAGAGACATAACAGATACTTTGGTGTCCCTGGGATCTCTCCAACATTCCATTTGATTGTGAAGTCTTTGAGAAATAGGGCCAGGGAGTAAGTAACTCACTGTGTTTCTACTTGATCTTTTACTCTACTTGCTACATTTTTGTTTGCAACATTAGAAGCACTTTCCTATATCAACACTAAAAGCTCCAATGCACAAAATCAATCAATTGATCAATCAAGATAAAAACCTATTTAATGTCACATGTGATGGAGTCAATGCTTCATCATTTCTAAAACCATTAAATTCTAACTCATTTCTAAAACCACTAAAATTATTTGGTCTTAAAAACCTGAAAATTTACCATTTCAAGTCTTCATCATTTTATTTAAAATCAGAAAATGTTATTCACTGGAACTATCTGCTCTGTTCCAGCTCTCCAAAAGAACACACTTACCAATGGCACATGAAGCAAACCCCATTTCCAATCACTTATATTGTTTAGGGATACCCCTTACTAACACTTCAAAGAAAATTATTGGGCTTATTTGAGAATGATGTGACCATAGCAAGATAGAAAATGAGCTAGAATCACTGTGTACACACACACACACACACACACACACACACACACACACACAAACATCCACACACTTTCAGGCTTCTGAGAGAGTCTTGTTAGAAAGAGGTTTGGTAGAAACTAAGTGTTACATTTTAATAACATCTCCATGAACAAAAGAATTCTAGGTCTACGCAGAAATGCTTGGAGTCTCAGTTTACATAGAATGGTGAAAATCTTTTTCTCAGCTCTACCCAGAGGATAAAAGACTCTGGAAACATTGAGGAATAACACCCATGTTCCTGGCATTGGTGGCTGTCAAATGATGGCAGTTTCACTGATGATAGACATTGACAGGCAGGAAAGAAAAGACAGAGGGCTTCTTGGTGGTGACTTCAGCTGCCACTTTGATTTCTGGAAACATGTTAATGCCTTGGATAAATCCTAAGTGGGGAAGGGAAATAAAAGAGGGAGGGTAGACAGCGTCCCTGCGTGTAAGCACTGCAATCTGAGGATAAACGTCAAAGTGATCAGTTTTTTTCTCCCAGTCTAATACAGACACTGGTTTATCAATTACATATGTGGAGAAGGAATAAAGCTGTTGCCCAAAGACTTATTCACCAATTACCCCTATAGAGACAGTGAGTATTCCTGCATCTGGAATATGGCTTTTTTGGCACTTGATAATCAGATAAAGTTAAGAGAGGCTATGGGTGAGCTAATATATATTTTTTCCTGCCATGACCATGCCATTTTACTAATTTAGTAAAGATGATTAAAAACACTGAATTATTTTTGTTGTTGTTGGTGTTTGTTTGCTTGGTTTGAGACACGGTCTTGCACACAGTTCAGGCTGGGTTTGAATTCTCTATGTAGCCCAGGCTGATCTGGAACTTGAGGCAAAATTCTTGCCACAGCGTCCTGGGTTATGGCATTACACACATGCACCACCATGCCTGCATAAGACTATTTATTTTGTCTTAATTTTTTTTTTTTAATTTGGTGTTTGTTGGATGGGGCTTAAGGGCTGAGAGACAAGTGAGAAAGGGGATCAAAATGTAGGCCAGCTCTTAAGTTATTTGCGAACAGCTGGGACAATGTGACAAGGGTGTTCTCCCTCAAGTCTTTGGCAAGAGCCTTAAAGGTACATGTGAAGGAGGACAATCACTTTATGTGAGGTAGTCACCTCTTTCGGGGTCAAAGCCACTTTCCTAAGTTGCTGAAGCGAATCTTTATCTTTCCTAAAACTTAACAGACAGCGTCTTCAGAACCTAATTTGATTTTGATTGATTTTTGAAACTCGAAACACTTCTAACTAATTTTCAGTATATTACTCTTGTCAATGCTTAAAGATTTTGTCAGGAGGAATTTGCTGAACACATGCAGTAATTTTGTTTCTCATTCTGGCATATCACCCCTAAAGAGGAAGCCCGGGGAGGGGGTGGCTCTGTTACTACAGCTGCTGCTATTAGAATATACATTGCAATTACTTTGCTGCTATTTTGGGGGCCTTCTCAAGCTCTTCATGTTACAACCCATGGGAGCTGAATGTCTTGAAATAAAAATCAGAATTATCCCCTCTTGGGTCAGACCCCGGATACAGATAAGAGACTGGAGGCCTGAAGAGAAGTGATTCTTCCAAGGTCAGATTGTAATTTAGTGGCAGATCTTGGGACTGAGGAATATCTTTTAGCCCATTTCTCTCTTCAGGATATCAAGAAGCACAGAAACCAAGTCTACGTTGCAGTAGTCACAAACCAAGTTGGAATTTATTAAGCAAATACACCACCGACAACTTCACTGGAAGAAGAAGCCTCATATCGCAGTCCATGTGCCAATCAATAGGCAGCAAAAGCCACTCTGGAAGGCCTGGACAAGGCTGACCCTGACTAATTGCAAGGGCCGTGTTAACAGCGGTTCCCTCTTTGTCTTGTCATGGTCAGCAGATCCACTGGGGGCTCTTGGAAATAACAGTGACATTACAAGATAATAACCCGTGCTCATGCCAGAGTTATGCCGAGAGGGCTGTCAAAGAGTGCTTTTCTTTTATTGCTTTTTGCTACCCAGGGTCTGTGGCACACAGACAGATGGAGGACTCATCTTAATAACAAGCAACGGGAACACACTGTGCGGGCTTAAACCTGTGATCTTTGCTCAAGGCAGGGCCTTCTGAGCAAGAACCTGCGGGTGTCTGGGTAACAACATCAGCAGATGCAAAGCAGATAATTATTCAGGAGGGGAGCAGAGCTGAAAAAAGGCTGGCCCATTGTGTGATCCAACAGGCTCAAGGACTTTCATCTGCTGCAAAAGTGCTTGGTGCAGTGCGATTTGGCTACATGTAAAGAGAAAGAGCATTAGGGTTTATGAGAAGACTGAAGGTCTAGAGTTCTGTTTTAGCTATTTAAATCTGTTTTAACAATACACAACAGTCTATAGGTATATGAATACTAACAGGTAAAATTAATATACATTTATTGCATGGATTTATTAATTATTAATGTCACAATATGCTTCTATACATGTCATAAACAACCATGAATGAACTTTACCTAGCATGTCCCCCCACCCCCACTTATGGGTAAAAGTTTAGTATTTTAACAAAAAAATATAGTTTTTCCAACTAGGTAATAGATATTTACAGTTTTGTTTTTTAGCTACCATGACTACATTGGTAGGGCCACAGGGTTCTGCATTCCTTTTGTTTAGAGACAAGATTATGCTGAAGGAAACCAGCTATTTCTGATTTCAGAGAAACCTAGGAAGAGGCAGAAGCGGTAATCCCAAGACTCAGGAAGTAGGATTGAGATGGGTAGTGAAGACAGGATGGCCTCTTCAGTATCTAGGAGTCCAAGCTGCAAAGAAGAGTGTATCATTTTCTCTGGAAGGACTTGGCCATAGGAGAAGTGATTGGGAATAAATTAGAAAGCCAGGACAGCTAGACGTGGGTTTGGTTTGCAATTATAAATTAATCTCTGCCACTAAGTCTTTCTACATGGCATATAGGTTCAATGAAGTCTCCAGTCTCATTGTAACCTAAACTTTGTTACAACAGGCGATTAAGAAAAAGGCAAGGCCTCCTTATCCTTGTGGGTATCACAAGCTAAAAGGTGTGGGGAGTTGAGGGGAACCTCTTCTTGTCTGAGACCAGATTGAAGATGACAGTGGCATCAGCAGGGGAGGGGAGCTGAGTCCTAAGGAGCCAGAAGTTTTCCAGGACACGGCCACAGAGTTGTGACATGTGTGGTAGCCAGAACAAAGCACCTCTGGCGCTGCTCTTTGGTACCTTTGGGTAACAGTCCAAGGGATGTTCAGAGTTACCCCGGAGATGCTTGAGGGTAAAAGTAGGGCTTGCAAGCCAAACAGTAGGTGAATACTTTATTCAGAGAGTGTCATTGGAGATAAAAAAAGACACAAAAATTCATAAAACCTCAAGGAAAGTTCCAATGTCTCTGGGAAGGCAATACAAATAAAAATGAAATGATTTCTAAAAAGTAGAAACCTGCTAAGTGTGACATAAATGTTAGAAAATTGTCAGAGGAACAATCATTTTGGCAAATGAGAGATTTATGAAGTTGGACTCATTTCAGATGCTTCTTAGCAGGCAGAGAGAATGACATTAACCTTATAATACAGAGTTTAGGTGACAAAGGGGTTCACAATGCATTGTCCCCCAAACTGCAACATCAACACTGCAGGGGAAAAGTTAGAATCAGCATCCTCAGGCCCTGCCTTGTTGCTCCTGGATCAAAATTCTGCAGGGTCCAGGAGTCTGTGTTTTAATAACTCATTCCAGCCCTAGTGGATTCTGATGACCAGTCAAGTTGGAATGTGTGAAGCAAGAATTGTAGTTTAATGTAAGATAACAGAAGCTCAGTGAAAGGTGTTTCTACCATTAACTTTGATGTAGCTGTGAGTGAGGTTCTTGGGCTCTGTGATGATCTGAATTTAAGAGCACTAATAGTTGACAGCATCACAGACCTCACCAAATATCCCTTCGCTATTGCATTTTCTTGTTATGTCATTTGAAAAGGTATTGTTGGTTCACTTTATAAAGCAATAAAGAAATAATTTCTATTTCTAGTAAAAAACTCAGAAGGATAGTAAGCAAGGCAGGGAATATCCCTAGATTTCTGATGGTTAATCCAGTGCTTTTTTCCCCCTCTGTATTCAGGAATTTCCTAACCTTCCAGAATTTCCATAGCTTATGGCTAGCATCTTGCATGTTATCTCTGAATATTCATATAAATTTCTGGAACCTACTTTAAAAAATTATTTAAAGACAAAAACAGTAAAAGGGTAGAAATAACATATAGTTTCAAAAAATAAACAGTAAGAAATCACTAGTTGATAAGTTACATATTGTCCTTTTAGAAATAGTTTTTCAAGTTATAAAATTAAAGCATACAAAGTGGACATTTAAACAGCAAGACTGCAAATAGTTCTGTTCAACTATCCAAAAAACCCTTAGTAATAGGGTTATCAATCATACACACTTAAACATACATGCAGTTATATACTTTAGAGCACTTTCTTTTCCTTTCTTTTTTATAATGGCAATTACACATTTTGGGTTTTATTACAACTACAGTTCTTATAACTTTTTACACGAGACACACAATATGATAATTATAAATATGATTCTTATTTATTTCACTTGTGAGGGTAGTCTCAAGTTGCCTCCATTTACCTATGAAAGCCTCAAGATCATCCTTTTTTATAGTTGAGTAATTCTCCATTGTATAAAAATGCCACATCTTGATCATCCATTCTGCGATTGATGGGCATCTTGGTTGTTTCCAAGATTTGGCTATTACAAACTGTGCTGCTATGAACATGGGTGCACATGTATCACTGTAACATGACCTTTTCAGTTTTTCTGGGAAAATACCCAGGAGGGGAATAGCTGGGTAAAATGTAACTTCCAATCCTATTCTTCTGAGAACTCTCCATAGTGATTTCCATAGTGGTTGCACTAGGCTACACTCCCATCAACAGTGAAGCAGTGTTCCTTTTTCCCCACAGCCTTGCCAACATTTGTTCAGTTGATTTCTTGATAGTAGCCATTCTTTCTGGATTGAGATGAAATCTCAATGCGGTTTTAATTTACATTTCTTGAAAGACCAGTGATGGTGAACATTTCTTCATGTATTTATTTGCCATTTGTAAATCTTCATCTGAGAACTGTGTGTTCATTTCTGATGTCCATTTTTGGAGAAGGTCTTTGAATTATTTTCTGGATATAAGTCCTTTGTCTGAGGGTTTGCTGGCTAAAATTCTTTTCCATCGTGTGGGTTTTCTTTTCACTCTGTTGGTGATTTCTTTTGTAGTGCAGAAACTTTTCAGTAATATGAGATCCCAGTTGTTGATTCTTTGAAGAGTTTGCTGTTCAGTTTGTGTTTTATTCATGAATTGTCACCCTACACCTATGTCTCCAAGACTTCTATCAAACTTGCCTTCTGGTAGATTTAGTGTTTCTGTTTTAATATGTAGGTTTTTGATCCATTTTGACTTTAGTTTTGCACATAGTGATAGGTGTGGATCTAGTTTCAGTGTTTGGCATGTGGAAAGCCAATTTTTCCAACACCATTTATTAAAGAGGCTATTCTTCTTCCAGTGAACATGGTTAGCCCCTTTGTCAAATATCAGGTGGCTGAGTGTCTTTGTAGTTGTGCTTGCATCTTCTAATCTGTGGAACCTCCTTTTAAGGTGTCTTGTGAAACTGTTTTTAGAGTCAATAGGAAATAATGTTTTCATGGATTAATGCTACATTCTATGACATTAAATTGAGGCACCACATTCTTTCCTTTTATGTATGTATGTATGTATGTATGTATGTATGTATGTATGTATGTATCTAATGTATACCATACCTTGCATACAAAGTTGCTCTTGGTCCTGATTTCTTTTTATTTTTTGACCAGGTTTTGAGAAGTAGGAAAGTCAAAAGAATGATATCTGATTAGGAGGATTAAGTAGGGGTGGGGTATTACAAGAAATATTTATTGTCAAAGGCTTTCATGTTATCTTATCAATTATTAGTGTTGATGGCATTTCCAATAAGCTTTCATCCATTTGCAAAAATGCTATCAAAAGAAATAAAAATGAAAAACTCACATTGATCTCATTCCAAATCTGAAATCTCATATACAGCCTAGACGTTGATGATGCTAAAGTCTTACACATGTTCTTAATGACACATTTTCCTTCTGGCTTCATGGGAAGGTATTTTATGTGCAGAGTATGCGAGTTCCTTTAATAGATCCAACCCTATTAGGAATGAGTGGAAACCCTTCTATTTTGCTAGTCTTGCCTTTCTAACATACTCCTCCAAAAAATTAAAAGAAAATTTAATAAGAACAAACAAAAGACAATACCACCATTCCTACAGAATCAAATGCTACTGCGTGTCTTATTGCTATTATTGGGTGATAGCTACTTGAAAACTCAGATTTAGATTTAATTGCTCCTCACTGGCATTTTGCATTGAACAAATAGAAATCTTTTGTTCAACTTGTATGCCATAGAGCAATATTTTCATGTCTCATAATGCCAGCAACTGACATCACCTTTCTCTTTAGCCTAGTTAATTTATAGGGATTTTTGCTAAATTTTTATTTGGACCCCTTCACCCCAGATTTAGAAAACATGGTTTTCAGCTTCTGTTAGCTTCTGGCACTACTTTTTGTCTTTTCCTCCCCCTGTGGCTAATATCAAATCTGCAATCATTACTCCATTTTGCTGTGATTTTAATTAGAGGACATGTGGTACCATTTAATATTCTTCTGCACATTGAATCTCCTGAGCACTTGTTACCAACCAATGCCTCAATATAATTTAGAAGCTGTGGTTTCATAAGCAAGTCCTCCAATCTTTTGATATTAAATTTTCAAATTAATCTCTGCTGTATGCATCACTGGTGATTATCTTGGCCTAAATTATGCATCCTTCTAAAGCTGGAAAACAGCCCTTCCATCTGACAGTGAATCTATGCAGATAATCTTATCTCTAAAGCTGATGTTTGTTTTTAACCCTTTGTGGTTAGAATCAGAGCTCTGATTCAAGCCTTGTTTATTACCATGTCACACATAACTATAATGAAATAAAAACTAATTGAGTGGGTACCCTCTTACTCCTTCTTGGGTTTCCCATTGAGGACAAGCTAAAACCCTGTTTATTCTTCAAGAAACAAATCATTTAAATAAAAAAATGCAATTGATGTGATTATAATTGTATTATTAGGAAAATATATGGAGTTAGCAAATAATTTCATGTATTATTTCTCAAAAGGATCTCATATAATGCAATGGGATATTCCCAATCTCTGGAGTTGGAGAGATTTAAATTCATATCCAGTATTCAATATTTATTGCTTGACCCATTTCTAGAAAATTGCTTCCTCTTTCTATACCTCAATTCTTATTGTCAGAACTAACAGGATTGCTATGCCAGTGACACTAGGTTCTTAAAAGACAAGCTTCCTTTTTCTCCTTTAACTTCTTTCTGTAGGTATTTACTTTTGGGGGCAAGCCTCAAGGTTTAAGGGCAAGCCTCAAGGTTTAAGAACTGAATTTAAATCTGAAAAATCAGTCAAAGTAAAAAAAAAAAAATTGGCATTTTTGTAGTTTTATTTTTGGAGGTAAGACTTGGATGAGGAAATAAAATAAAATTAAATTAGTTATCTAAACCCCATGTATTTGGTTCCGAGGACTCAGATCTGTTTCCTGGATTTAATTTGAGCTTCATGACTCCTGCACAATCTGATAATAATTTTTTTTTTTATTTCTTAGCAGTGACTTTGCAGTTCTCCGAGGAGGCCATTTTCCCATCAAAAAGCTTACAAATAATCTTTTTACAGAAAAAAAGGAATAAGCAGTCTGATAGTTTCTGATGTTAGAACAATAACCATCAAAAACTCTATATGGTAACACAACAATCAAACAACTGTGGAAATCAGTACTGACCACATCTCCAGACTGTTATGATCTCTACTGAAGCTCAGGTTAATGTTCTACACAAAGCAGATCTGAGAATCCAAACCTACATACGTTTCTATTCCTGAGTTAGACAGTACTGGAAAAGGTATAGTTTCACTTCTCCAGGCTAAGTAAATCTAGGAAGACATATGTTCACCCCTTTGTTTGCTTAAATAATGCTGAGAACAGAAATAGTTTAACTGCTCATTCTAGGAGATATCTCTTCCTGATAGATAAGACTGTGAACTAAAGGAATAGCCTAGTTATCATGAATTACATCTGACTCATTGATAATTACTTCAAGACCCTTTCCTCACCATGAATATCAATCCATGACCAATATCTACACATTTCCATTTTGCAAGCCCTTTGTTACATTTATTAATCTCAGGTCCTACATATTTCCATACACACACACACACACACACACACACACACACACATTTCTATTTTGAAATACTACTAATCTTCTTTTTCTCTTCATGAATAATAATAATAATAATAATAAACTTAGCTTTTCTTCATCAGTGCTCTTTCTGTTGTTCTTTGGGAAATCAAGAGTTGATTCTATAAGTAATTAATTACAAGACCAATGTCACTTACCTTTCAAAAATACTGCTTTCATCTTTATATGTACTTCCTTTAACATATTTGTTGCATACAGGGAAGTATCCTAGACCCTGAAAAATGACAGGAATGTACTTTGTAGGAGAGAAGGTAATACTTTTGAAAAAAAAATGACAAAAGAGAACATATCATTTTGGTTGTGTTAAGAAAAACAATTCCAGCATGCTATGAAAGCATGTTCAACAGAGAACTGAATTTGATTTTGAGTGGTGGTGAATGTTATAGAATAGAGACAGAATCCATGAGCAGGTAGTTTATAAGGTAAGAAAGGAAGTTCAAGTGGAGAAGTGTCATTTGGAGAAGTACTAGCATATTTAATAGCTTGATGGCTTGATGCAAGGACAGAGAGAAAGCTGGTCCACTATAATTATCTATCTCACTTGAGGGAACAAAGCATGCTACTGTTGGACTTTACTAGACATAGTTAAGTAGTTCAATTTGTATGTTATTTGCTGCAGGTTGTTTTTCTGATTCTAGTTAGTTCTGTGACTTTAAGATATGCAATATCTCATCTTTGACATTTTAATATTTTGTGTTAGTCTCTGTAATTTTTCTGCAGTGAATCAGTTTTCTTGTTAGTGAGACTCATCATTCAGTTCATGGTTGATGGGCTCCCAGGTAGAAATATAATGGAAGAAGAGTGTGGCAGAGCAAAATTGTACTGTTCATGGAAGTTGGAAAGCAGAACAGGGGAACAATGCTAGTGAAAAATGGAGGGGCCAGATGGTAACCTGAAGGTCACACCTCCTTGGACCACACAGACACACCCAAAGGTGTGCTTTATTAATCTTAGACCACTCAGGCTGACATATCAAAATTCACAATATTTATCATTGTTCTTTCTAACGCAGTGATTTGCTCCCGTTTTCTATTTTCATGCTTTCTTTTTTCACCAAACTTCAACTCCTGGGTGTGTTCTATTCCTCTTGCTGTGCTTTATCTAGGGCAGGCTCCCACAGCCAATATTTTCCTTATTTGGAACCTCTTGAGGGTGTGAAGTTCTTGCTTCCCTGGTCCAAGTTTCTGGAAGAGGACATTTAAAAAGACAGTCAATGGCCTTCATGCGGCTTAAGTAACCTAATGTATTATTGACTTTTTAGACATAAGGTCCCCACTGCTGCCAGCACTAATGCAGATACTTTTCCTAGTTCACAAGTGTTAATGGATCTGCAGCCTTGCTCAACTTTCTCTTGAAGGGATTTACTCTCTAAGGACAAGTGATTGTCTCAACCATCATAAGTTTAGAGGTGATTCTTATTCCAGGAGCATAAAAAAAGCATACTTATGGTTACTGGCAGCATGATTTGGAAGTTTGAAATTTGCTAGATATTTTAAACCATTCAACAATTAGATTCATGCTTTGCACACCACATCTTGGTGTCTTCTGTTATCAAATCTAATGATGAGAACAGGGAGAATATTGAGTGCTCACATGTTGGAAACCAGTGTTGGTGCTGTTAACCCCTCAAATCTACTGTAGGAGGTTGGGTTAAAACAACTCTGGCTTTAGGTTAGGACATGTTTGGAAATGGGAAGTCAAAACCACCTGAGTTAGTCTATTGGGCTTTAATAACAAAATAACATATCCTGGGCGGTTTGTGAACAATCGATATTTATTTTTCACAATTAAAAAGATGAGGAAGTCCAAGGTTAAGATTCTAACAGCTCTGGCATCTCGTAAAAGCCCAGTCTGGTTTTGCAGACTGATGATTTCTTCCTATATCCTCACAATGGTGGATGCTCCAAGGGAAGTCTACGGATCCTTTCATTTATAGAAGCACTAATCTCATTCACAAGAGTGCGAACTTCGTGATCTAATCTGCTCCCAAATGCTTGACCTATCATCACCCTAGAAAGATACGAATTTTTGAAGGACACAAACTTTAAAGCATAGCACCCTCCAGTCAACAGTTAGACATTCTCAGGGAAATAATGAAAGCTTTCATTCAAAAAAAAAAAAAAAATAGCTCATCCAGTGAGAACAAAGGGAAATCACCCAGTGCTATGGGCAAAAATGAAACCATAAAACAAGTGGAAGCAGCACATGATCTAGCATTGTTGCTAGCATTATGTGGGCCTTCAACAAAGAAATGCAGCAGCTAACACATATTGAGAGACAGAAAACCTGACTTTGGGATTATTAGAGGTGAACATTAGTGATTCTAAGTTCCATTAATGGTACTTTTTCATGGAAAGAAAGAGATATATAAATCCATCTTTCAGTATAGAATTAATTCAAGATAAACATCTTCATCTCTCTCTAGACTCTGGGTCAGAAAAAAAATTCCTCCAAGAATCTGTGAAATTAAAATCATAATCCTGTTTCATTTTTGGGTGCAGGATTTGAATTTAAATTATCTTCATGGTTTGTAAAAAGACAAGCTTTGCTATTAACATACAAATGATCCCGTGGTTGTGGTCCCTTTTGGGTACCAGAACAATTCCAACAAAGTTATTCTCCATGGTTGCACAGGAAAATGAGCTTGTTACCTCAAATCACAAAACATCTGAGTATATATTCTTTTATGAACAAGAAGTTACAGATACAACAAACAGCTGATACAGGTATGCTACAATTTCAATTAATAGAACCATGTGACATAAATTTATAACAACTTACTAAAAAAATAATGGCATAAAGATGCATCAAAATCATAAGAAATGACTAAATTGTAATGAAATATAGCAGGAAGACAAACTCCAGTGTGAAAATACTTAGTATAAAATACTTATCATTGTGTTGAAATAACAGCATGTAGACACAAGGGAAAAGAGAATCACTGAGTAGAGCCTCTACTTCCTTGTTAGGAGTCTCGGCTGTACATACTCAGTTTCTCTCACTGTGCTCGAAATTACTTGCATTCCAGAGACACAGACTGGAGGAATCACTGTGGCTTGTGTAGATTCTTATGAGCTGTCTTGAGTCACTCATTGAGCATTTTAACATCTCTTAATGTTAAAATTCTTCTGAACTAGGTGTGGTAGTACATTCCTGTAATCCAAGCATTCTGGAAGACTAAGATAGGAGTATCACAAATTCAAGTCCAGCCTGGGGAACTAGCAACTTAGTGAAGACCTCCACCAAAATAGAAACAGGGCAAGGGAAGCTACTCATTGTAAAGGATTAAGATCAGTCCCTAGTATCACACACAGGAAAATGAATTTTTCTTTTTCTTTTTTTTTTTTCATCTTTAATGAATGATTTATGGTAAAGATTTATCTTGATAAAGTTATTGAGCTTCAATTAAAAGAAACAATAATTAAAAGTATCGAGACAAAATAGAAGCACATTTCCAATGTAATATTCAAACAATCTTTTCCATACTAATATTAAGGAAAATGAATTTTTCAATAGTATCTTCTCAGAAACAAACTTGCAACTGCTAATAGACTATGGAATGTTAAGGTCTGTTTAGATCAGGCAAAATTTTTTTTGACCAAGCATTTCTGATTTTGAAGTGTGAAATCTTCAAGTTCCTTTAACAAAGGATGTGTTAATACATAGATAGACAAACCCAATAGTTAGCACAATTCTCATATTAAGATAGAACCATGGTTAATGCAAAAACTGTGAAAATCTATTAAATTCTACATTGTTCTGAAGCATGACAATCTTCTAAACTAGTTTGGAAGCAAACACTCTACATACCCTGCATCCTTCTATTTAATCTTGATATTATTGTTGAGTTAGATATCTTTTTGTAAGTTGGTAGATAAGGAAAATGAGGCCTATTGAAGCTAAGTGAATTATTTACACACCCAGTCTTTAACATCAAGGCACGTTGGTTCTATCATTATAGTGTATTGCCCTCTACAGTTTCTTAAATTGTCAATCATGATTAACAACGGTCTAACACTAATGATCAAGTTTTAAGACCAAACAATAAATGTCCTTAAGTGTCTTGTTTCTTTGTTTTGATTTTTACTTCATTTTACAATAAAGAACAGAAACTAACAGGAAAATTCAAACTCTACCTCTTTCTAGGGTCAGTTGTTCTGTTAAAATGCAGCAATAGGAAACTATTAATTCAAATTTGACTCTAAGTTCAACTCATGACAAATATGTGTCTTTTCCCAGGTATCTCTGAGAACCCCTCAGCTGCACAGAGCAAAAGTTATATTGGAGGACATTAAGAGTGCATCACTGAGAAAGAGAAAGTGAGGTGAGAAGGACATGCCAATTATAGAAAACAACTCTTGTGACAGAATAGGCATAAAAGTAAGTGACAGAAAGAAAGCTGACAGCATCACAGGATACTGATGAGAAGAGATGTTGGATACAGAGTTCCACTGAAGTGGCAATAATGAGAATTGACTTCAAGAAGTGATTAAAGTTCTTATTCATTTGCTCTTTCTCCCTCTCTTCTCTTTTCTGCTGTTCTCCTCTTCTGTCCTTCTCTCTCTCTTTCTCTCTGTCTCTCTTTTAACTTTTTCTTTGTCTCTATTAACATTTTAACATCTTTCCTGGCCCAGATGATGAACACTGAATGGAATATCCATGTGTTCACTACTCTCTAGGCTTCGAGGTCTTCATTTATGGTGAGTCTCTATTATTATTAATTTCATTACAATCACCGCATACTGATTTCTCTGTTATTTTCTAAGTCCTTTATGCATGATGAAGTTCTTTAGAGGTAATATTGCAGGTGAACAGAATAATAATTTCACAAGAAGCTGTTACTATGTACCTTTTATAGACAAGGAGAGTGAAGTTAAGACAAGTTAACTGGTTGGGCCTGCTGGCCCTCTTTTGTAATCCCAACACTCAGATGGCTGAGGTAGGAGGATTGCTGCAAGTTTGAAGACAGAATGGGCTGCAAAATGAGTTCCAGACCAGCCTAAATAACAGAATTCTGTCTCAAAGAGACAAAAACAAACAAATAAAAATCAACCAAGTTAACCTGTTAAGTAGAAGAGCCAAAATGTGAAATCATATTCCTTTTTTTATGGCTGATACTATTAACTATCAAGATATATCATCTGTAGACATTATCTGTGCTAAGTAAGCATAGCAAAAAGGTGCTATAATAAATAGTTTCAAGAAACTCCAGGTTAAGATAATGAAACTGCTTAAAATATTAATATACATAGGAAATCACCAAAAGGAATATACGTTGTGGCTTATTTCTCAAAATTTGTTTGACTAGAAGATAATTTTTCCCCAAATATCTCAAAGAACAACCATTTCATAGAGCATACAATGGGAAATGCTTTTGTACATGATAAGTCACTGAAGCAAATTTAACGTAATTATTATATACAAAATGTAAGTGCTCAGAATATCAGAATCAGGGAGTCAGTCCTTTTATCTAGTGTTATGTTAGCCAGAATTCTCCTGTGTGTATGTGAGTTTGTGTGTGTGTGTGTGTGTGTGTGTGTGTGTGTGTGTGTGTGTGTGTAAGATGTGGAGGATCAAATACAGGTCCTCACAAAAATTACTCAGTTGTTCTACAACTGAGCTACATCTCCTAGTCAGTGAAAATTCTTGTTTTCATATGATTTCCAGTCATTTTGGGAAATTTAATGATGCTCAGAGTTTCTTCTCTTACAAACTTTGTGACAATTTCTGTACTTATTTCTTTCCTTGTTTTTTTTTGTTGTTGTTGTTGTGGTGGTGGTGGTTGTTCAAACAACATAGGGACTTCTTTTTCAACCATACATTTTACAGAGTCATTCAATTGCCATTTTGAGTACCTTTCTCAAACTAAATTTTCAAAGTGAAACTGTGTAAAGTTCTCAAAAAAATGAAGATTTCACATAGTTATTTTCATCAAATAGAGAAAAAAACTAGCAAGCTACTCACAAGAGGCAAGTTATTTCAAAAGCGATTTCTCAGACCTGGACTAAATGAACTGTACGACTGATATTCACAACGTGGCCTCTACATTCCTCACAATCTACTGGAAACTACTACAATGTTAATAATCCATAATGAAAGCGAAGAATGACTGAATGTGGAAAAATAGATGTTCACTGAAGGATGAGAAGGAAGCCTCCTGAGTATTAAGGGGAGTGTTTTTGTATTACACTGGACCTAAAAAACAACATAGAAAAATTATTGATTTTTCACAAAATAGAAGAGGAGAGAATTCTGCTCACCCTTGTCTTTGAAGTTTCAGACTTCTTACAAATAATGTGCCTTCTAAACGATGTTCTCATAAATCATGTGAGAAAAAGTATACAAGATTACCCAATCCAAGGATTTTTAACATTGTGTTTGGTCTATGTTACTTTTAGAAGAGATGCAAAGGGAAAATGAGACACAGGGGTTCCAGATTCCTTTTCTTTATTTCAGTAAGAGCAGCTCTATGTTGCTACTGGGAAAAAAGTAAATTTTATTAAGCTGGGACTTGTAGCCAACATGGCATTTGAAGTCCATGTCATTATCTCTGTACCTGCAACTAACACCTGCAATGTTCCAAAATAGGTTTTTAATTGAGTAAGTTCAGAAATATATTCAAAGCAGAGGCGGGGAGGAGGTGAAACAGAAGCTTCAGAGACCTGTTGTAAATATGTCTTGCACTAGCAGCAGGCACAAGGGCACCATGATGAAATTTCCTGCCCCCGGCTGCAAATAGGAAGCACTCAAGGGCAGAGGGCTAATAATGCAGGTGATGGGTGGCCAGTCTCTGTGAACTGTCCCCACTCCTGGCCCATAGAACAAGCAGTTGTGATCAAAGAGTCCATTGTTAGAAGAGAGGTAAGCAAAACCTGATCAGCAAGCAATCAAGGATAGATCAATGTAAGAAACCCTTTTGCCTGTTGCTTCATCCACCCATTTCTTAATCTTGAAACAGCAACAGAAAGATCTTGTGTGTACTTTAAAATGCCATCTGATCGTCTTGAAGTTAAATTCAACCATAAGTACAAGCTTATGGGCAAGAATTGCAACATATGCGAGAGCTACTACCCTGAAAATAAGATCCGCCTGAAAAAAATCAGCCGTCTTTACCTATTAGCTTCTTAAGCATCTGCATCAGCTTCTGAGTCAAGGTCACTTTATTCCAAAGGCAGCCACTAGCCAGTGACTGAGCAAGTCAGTGGGAATGTGAGGTTTTCCAGGAGCAATCCTTGCTCCCTCGATTTCTTTCAGGTTGACAGGGACTGTCAGGGACTGTCAGGTAAAAATAGCCTTCTGGCAGTTCCCCCATCCACACCCTCAATCCTGCCACTCTCATTTAATTTCTCAGATGTCATTGCCATTCACTATCTGAACTCATAATACCACTACAGCATCTGATTCCTCAGAGTGAAGCTGTCACAGTGTAGCACAAAAAGATGGAAAGTTCAAAAGAGGCTTAAAAACACAAAACAAGGATACACAGATACAATATGCAGAATAATATGCCCTTCCACACCTTAGAGACCAGAATGCAAGAATAGCTAAATAAACCTATAATTCTACATCCAGATAAATTATAATTGTAAAAATAGAGTTAAATTATGTGTTTATACATATTTTTTAAATTTATTTTTTGGGACCAGGGTGTTATGGACTAAGAATTTATGGTCAATTTAACACTAGCTGAATTAAATCAGCATGGTACTGAGCGTAGATGTTCCACCTGAGGAAAGTTGCCAGCATAGAGACGTGGAGAAGGAGAAACAAAGGCATTGTGCATTTCACTAAGTGTTGTTGTTTGAGCTGTTGGTTCTCCTGGAGGAGCTCTGGTCCTTACATCAAGCATCGCTCCCTTGCTCTGGAGGGGAAGACTTGTATGTTTAATATTCAGGAAAAACTCATGCTGGCTTCCTGGCATGTATTCCACTTATCGGCAGAGGAGCTCAGGGCCTCTATGTTCCTGAGGATGGCTATGGTGCTTTTCAGGACAGCCCTGGTCTTTGTTGTGAGTGTGACTTCTTGGCTCCAGCATAGAACCTTCAACCTGCCAGCACAACTCCTTCACCCCAGTGGCACAGACTTTCTAGCTCTCACCACTGACCTTTGGGCCTTCCCAGCATGGATCTGTAAAACAGATTGACATAAGTCTTTCTTGTGGGAGGCATAGGCTCTAGGTTTTTATCTGGACTCATGCAGGACATTGCTGTGGGATCCAGGCCCTTGGTTGAATATTCTATGTCTTCAGTGTTGTGGACAAATTTCCTTCACTTTCTTCTGTCAATTCTGGGTGACCATCATAAAATATAGTATAAATTCAGCATCCTGATTCTAATTGCTTTCTTCACAACTCCTGACTACAGCACAGGGATTGAACTCATGACCTTGCCACTTGCCAGACAGGCACTTATGACACTGAGCTAAATTCTCAACCCAAAATAATGATATTTACAGACAAAAGCCTAGAAAAAAATCAGCAAATTTACTTATAAGTAGATATGTAAGGTGTGTTAATGATATTTTGGTTGGGATTGCATTAAATCTATACAACAGTTTTGAGAGTATGGCCATTTTCACAATATTGATTTTTTCAAACCAAGAACAAGGGATGTTTTCCATTTTCTTATATCCTCTTCAATCTTTTTTTTTTTTTAGAGTACTTTAGTTTTCAATGTATAGGTAGCTTACATCCTTTGTTAACTTGATTCCTAAGTATTTCATTTTTTTGGATGCTATTGTGAAAGGTGTCCTTTCCATAGTTTCTGTCACAGTGAATCTGTTGTTTGTGTACAGGAACCCATGGTGAGAAAATACTTTTAAAAAATGAATATAAAAAAAAGTATTGTTAGATTATTATTGTGAAGTAAAATAACATGTTAGTATTTAGGTTTGACATGAAAAGTATCCATATATAAACCTACACAATGTATGTAGGTAGGGAGACGAGTCAAATCACAGTTAATTTTTGTTGGAAATGTCAGGCCTTCCTATTTTTGAAGGACAAGAGCAAAGACACAGCTGGAATAATCGACTTTGGAAGCCTTTGGGGGTGGTAAGTGCCAACTGAGCTATCAAATAGCTTAATATGAATGTGAAGGTCAGATGAGATAGTCATGTGGGAATTAATGATAGCATGACCATAATGATTCTGAATGAAGATGAGAGAACCTTGCTTGTAAGGTCAAAGTGGAAAATTAACTGTGCCACACACACACACACACACACACACACACACACACACACACACACATATATATATATATATGTATGTATATGTTTATGTATTTTATATGCATTACCTACCTTCACCTCATCACCGTGATCATGGTGTCTTCAAAATAATGGAGAAGTGTATCAACTTAGAAGTTTTACTGAAGTCGTACAACAGAATAATTCAGAAGAACAATTACACATGTGTATGTGTGCTGCACCCTCATATGCTAATGATGCAAAAAGAAAATGCTATTTTGACTTTCTGTAAGTGGAAGGCATGAAAGCACTTTCCAAAGCCCACACTCTTCTTGCTTCCTTTGGAGGAAATAGGAAAGAAATATGGCTTGAGTTAAATAGGTTCACTTGTATATTGGAAATATACCTAGATATGTGGAGAAAGAAATGTGCTGAAAGCAGGCAGGTAGAGAAAGGTCTGTGTGGTACTCTGGAAGAAGGATACTGTAATGAGATTATATGGAATTGAATTTAGAGTCTAATGATCTAATTGTTGCTTCCACTGGAGATGACAAGTCAATTATCCTTTCTGAATTCAGTTTCTTCCCTTGAAACATTTTCCCACTGAAATATTTAAGACAATGCTGAGTTATCTCTGGGGTCCCTTTCAACTTATTCTGCCCCAAGCATTATTGCTTAATTAATTGTGCAATTTGGGACCATATAAACCCTTGTCATATCCTTGCTCAACTGAATGGGTTACAAATTCACACACAGAAAAGTGCATGAGTGAGCACACATGCACTGGCATTTTGCCTGTATTCAAGATCAGTTCAGGAGCATGTCCTATGTGTCAGTCACTTAATGAGTACATTATAAACCAGGCATTGTGGAAAGCAGTGCTTGTATATTTAGAGCATTTTTACAATTTCATGTTGACAAGCCTTGGAGACCTTTGGGAACTGATAGCACTATCTTCCTTTTTTAAGTATGAAAAACTAAAGCTTAATGGAATGTGTTGTGTAGAGCAGCTCCAGGATTCAAAACTGGGTTTTCATGGTTCTGAAATTCATTTTTTAAACCTCATTTGATATTAGTCTGCCAAGTTCAGAATAGAATGCAACGCAGTTTATTTGGTTGAGGTTTATTTCACTAATAAGTACAAATTAAATAGCATTCTCTCACATTAGTAAAATGCATCACTGTGGTGCATTAATGAAGGTGAATAGAAAAAGAAATGGATGGCTTCACAGAAATATTTATTGACAATACAGTTTGGAGTCTATTGTCCAGTAATGCACAATAAATGTATCTCTTTCTCTTAAACTAGAATATCTATTGAAAAATACTGGTAGTGTGAGCATTGGCTAAATGAAAACTATACCAAATGGACTCAAATTTATATGGATACACATATTCAACAATATCATGGAAAATTGGTTCCAAAATTATATTCCTGGAAGAGACTCCGTCTCCATTACTAATGCTCCTTGAGGCCACAAACACTGCTTTAGAATCTTTAAATTTATGTAATTGGACATATTGGATAACATCTGGCTTCTTACAGGTAGACTTACTTAATGAAAACATAATGATACTCTTAAAACAATGACACTAAGATAGCATAAACCCAGTAGATGATCTGAAAACTAAAGAAAGTTGTGCCTTCAGTGAAATTTGATAGTCTAGAAAAATCATTATATGGATAATGATTATAAGTATTAAAAAAACCAATTTGTTGTTTGCTAAATGCATTCAATTACATAAGTTCTTCTAATCATCAGAGGAATTGTGAGAAGTGGGTGAAACAGATTCTTATCCTGCCCTTTGTATCAGTAACAAAACCAAATCTTAGAGAGTGATTGATCTAGGCAAATGCAGTATTAGTTCTTAGTGTAATTGGGAACTGAGACCTCTTAATTTTGAGGGGAGGCTCAATGTGATTTTAGTATTTATTGTGGATCAGGAACTTGGTCAGTACTGCCCATGTTAATTCATTAAATGCTTCAAATTGTATTACTGATGCTTTTTGATCATGAGGAGAGGGAAGGAGCAAAAGAGTGATTCCAAGTGACAGAGACAGAGAAAAAAAGCTGTCCAACATCAATATTAATTTTCTAAGGAATATTTGGTGAGTTGTCATAAGGCATCCCTGTTTTCCTAAAAGTGTCAGTGGGCAATATGGAAACCATATTTATGCTAGTTACCATTGCTGTAACAAATGACTAGGGCTGGGTTTTATGTAAAGAAAAGAGACTTATTTAGTTCACAGTTCTGGAGGCTGACAGTCCAAACAGCATTGCCAGTTTTGGTGGGGACCCTCTGACTGCATCTCATAACGACAAATCCATCACGATGCAATTACGTACAGGAAGAGAGAGAGATCTAGAATGAGGAAACAAGAAACCAGAGAGTAATTCAGGGGTCAGAAACATTCTTTTATAAATCACACTCCTTGATACTAATTCAAGGTCTCATACAACTACATTTTAATAACTCCCAACTTCTTGTAATGGCCTTGACAACTTCTACCAGGCTTCCCTCTTTAGTATTCCACCTCCCCTAACCTTTGACCAATTGTGGACCAACTTCCACCATTGATTTGTGGGACATACCCAATCCAAACAATAGCAATTAATAAATATTTAGATTGCAATTTCAACTTCAACTTAAATCCATGTGAATAGAATGTCTTTTTTTTTTCCCTCACTGACACACAGCTATTTCTACTGTCTTCCTCTGCTATTATTAACTAAAGTTGCGGTGGAGTCTGGAAAAGACAATGGATATTTGCATTCGTCCAGCCAGATTAAAAGACCACAATGCAAAATGATAGCACATAGTGATGGAAATCGAACCTACTTGTAGGAAATGGAGAATGAGATTTGAGCTATGTGTTTTATATGCTGTTCCTAATTTAATAATCTCCTTCCCCTCCAGGAGTCCAGACCTGAGCCCTGCTCTTTCCAGAGTACGAATGATTCTCTCTCTTCAAGTAGTAGAAAAAAGCATCGAGGGTCAGAGCGAGAACACAAGTCTCTAGAAAGAACAAGACAGATCATTGTGTTTGGACTTAGCGTCAGTCTCCTTGAACCTCCTTGATCACAATGCCTTTTCCAGTGAGAGCCCCAGAATCTTAAGGTATCATTAGCAATAGAATTCAAGAAGCTTCAAGGGGAAAGAAGAGTGTCTTGTATATTTCTGCCTCATTGACTTTCCATCTAATTTCCAATCTCATCTGAAAACATATCTTTTTCTCTCCTGACCGCATCTTCTAATTGCCCTCTCCTACGGCTATTATTTAACTGGAAATATGTGATCACTTTAACAAGGGTATTTAACTTCATGGGGTTGTTGAGATGTTGTTTTTAATAGTTTTAGGTTGAAAATGTAAGTTGCTGAGGTTCTTAACTAGGAAGAGGCCTAATGATATTCCTGTCAATCTTTTATCTAAGACTTTCCTCATTTTAAACTATGCCCCTCCAGTTTCTTCCCTGAGGAGATTGGTTGAACTTTGGATTTATAGTTCATATTATAAAAATAAAAAAATTAATCTCCTGCTCCACATATGCATTTGTAATACTTAATGATGTCTTGCCAAGCTACAAAGAACCTTCCTGCCCTCCCCAAAAGACAATCATAACTCCCTCTCCACTAAGTTTAAAAATCTTAATTTAACTGCTTTATAGCTATGTGAACTTTGAAATGCAACCTTGAAATATTTGAAGTCTTAATTTTTCATTGTCAGCATGGGAAAGATATGCTTATCATGTGTTTTCCCATAACTGAATAATATTCTATCAATAAAACTCCTATGGTGATGGAAGACCTCAACTATGTTAACTATCATTGAGTGAGGAGAATGGGGAACTCTTTTCCTTAGAATCATACAGGTTCTTATACCCTAGGCCATACACTCCTTGAGGAATGGGACGTTGCTTAACCCTGTCTCTCTAAGAACCACAATTGTGCCTAACATGTAACAAATGAATAAAATATCTGTGAATGTGTGTGTTTCACCATGGTAGACACTTTACAGTTAGTAAGACACTATAACTTTATGTTCTTATTTGATTCCCTAAAATTGTTTGCATACAAATATACCAAAATTATCTGACTTGACCGACAAAAGAAAGTATAACTCACCGTAGTTTCTGTTTCTTTGGGACTTTGCCTGGGGATTGGTGTAGAACATTTTTGTTTTGTCTTTCTTTTCATCACTCATTGCCAAACTGACTGTTCTGCCTCCTACTTCTCCTCAGCATATTCCTGGAGCCTTTGGCATACCTCCAGTGGTTGGTATTCTTCACCAATACTGTGGTGGTATGTCCTGTTGTTAAACTGTCTTTGGGATGCCCTTGCCTTCCACTTATTTCTCACCTTGTAATTACTTTGGGAGAGTTTACAATGAGAAAGGTAGTGTTGGATCACTACAGGAAGTTGAAAGCTAGATATGATCCTAAAGTTTATACATCTTCCATTCCAGTGTTCTTAGGGTGTTAAATTGATCTTTATGTATTGCCTAGTAAGCAACCATGTACAATTCAATGCAAAATTCTTTAACATGGAATTTAAATTCTTCATTCAAAGATACCTTGACTTTTCTGCAGAAGCCATTCTTGCAACATTGCTGTCAGAAGTAACTGTTTCACACCACTCTTGCCCAGTGCAGTATGTCAGAAGTAACTATAATGATGATAACTACTCCCTTCTCCCTGAGAAGTACAGAACTAAGTAGTCCATGTGGGTGTACATGTGTACACCCACACATACAATGTCATTTGGTTTAATTCTTAATAGACCATTTTAGTTTTGAGAGAATTGAAATTCAAGAAATAGAAAGTTAATTAACTTGCCCAAGGTCACAGAGATAATAAGTGGCAGAGAATAATTTCAAACCATGTCTGACTCCAAAGTCCAAATCCTTAACAGCTCTATCCTGTGACAAGTATGCATATATCCTTCCTTCAAGAACTAATCCAAATTTTCTTAACTTCTCTTGGCAAAGTGAAAGTTTTCCACTTACATTTTATATATGTATATATATATATATATATATATATATATATTTGAAATATAAATATATAAATATAAATATATATTTGAAATATATATATACATATATATATATATATATATATATATGGTGGAAACTTTTGCATTTGTCTATATAAATTTTTCTTCCTCTTTATTTAGAAGTATGTCTTTGCTATAATCTTGTTTTAAGTCATTTATTTAAACTTAGCCACCCTGCTATTCCTGGGATTACCAGAGTATCCAGGTAATATAGGTTCTCAATAAGTGGATGGTGGCTGAATGTCCTCCTGGCTGAAGGAGCATTTTCTGTTGAGAGGCCAATTCCAGTGAGATAGACAAAAGAGAATTTATGTGAGGTGGGTAGGTGGCAATATTTGATGAAGTCTTTGCCCATCAAACATGGGTTTAATCTGATTTAAGAAAACTAAATTGCAAAAAATTGCTTGGAATTCTAGAGACACAGCACAGACACAAATGACAATCTCTGTTCTCCGAAGTTTACATTTTCCATCCAGTTGTTTTACCATTGCATCAGTGCTTCAGCTATAGGTCAGGGCTTAGTTCACCTAAGCTTAATTGGAAAGTACGTGGGCTTGGTTCAGGAATACTCCGGGGAAAAGCTTACTAAAAGACCTCTGCCATTGACTTGGAACATAGCTGCACATGAAACTGAAAGATAAACAAATCTCACTGTGTTCTTCAACAGTATGCCTTCCATTTTCCACGGCTATGCATGGTATATTTTCCATTTGAGAAAAAAAAAAATGAAGAAAACACGCACAGATGTGCTCTAAAGACTGACTCAGAAGTGATAGGAAAAACACATACCCCATTTCAGTAGATTGATTACATCAAAAGATTTAATTCTTTACCTCTCAAATTTATATTCCAAATGATCGACTTGTCAAAAACTCCAAGTCCTGGGAAACTCTCTGTTCTAGGTACTGCACAAAATACTCTAGCATGTTTGTTAACAAAAGTGGAGGAGCGGCTTTGTAGTAAGGGTTTGCAAGGAGGAGAAAACACATAATTTATAGTATTATTTATAAGGATCAACCAAGAAATCAAATACAAACAAAGTGCAGGAAATCTATTCACACACTAAGACCCAATGAATCCAGCTGAGAGGCTGGATACCACAGAAGTGTCCCACATGAATCCAGGTGAAGACATAGAGCCCGTTACAATGCCTCACACCAGTTCATCTGTGCTGGGAAGGCCCAAAGGTCAGCAGTGGAAGCCAAAATGTTTGTGCCTGAAGGATAAAGGATCTGTGCCAGCAGGTTGAGGGTTCTATACTAGAGCCAGGAAGCAATGCTCAAAATAAGGATGAGGGCTTCCCTGAAAAGTATGATGGCCACCTTCTGTGACAACAAGGTCCCAAGCTCTACTGATGATGAGAATAACTGAGTTCATATCAGGAAGCCAGCATGACAAGCGTACCCTGCAGATCGAATGGCACACTATATTACCCTCCAGAGCCAGGATGTGATGCTTAAACAAAAGACCAGAGGCCCCCTGCCAAAGTGAACCACAGCCATTCTCAGCAACCACAAGGTCCTGAGCTCTTCTGACACTGAGAACAGGCAAGTTCATAGCATGGAGGAAGTTCAGTGAACTCCTCTAGGAGAGCCCACAGCAACAGGAGAAGGAATAGCACCAAAAAACACCACCACCACCACAAAGAACCATCACCACTTCTTTTTCTTCTCTAGGTCTCATTTTTATCTGGCAACAGTCCTCAGGTAGGCCATTTATACTCAATGCCATGCTGATACAGATCAGCTGGTGTTTAAATTGACTACTAGTTTTCAATCCACTAAAGGGGATTAGGATAGAGCAAACATAGGTGATCCAGTGGGCCTGGGTCTATCAATCATAGGACACCCAGGAGACTGAGGACACCTGAATAAAACACAGACTCTGGAATATCTATGCAAATTTCTCAACACTGTACATGGGATTGGCTAGACCAATCAGAGAGTGTTACCTTCAATTCTTCCTTTACATCTGATGCAAAAAGAAGCAGAATTTCTGCAGGAGAGTTTAAATATAACTTTGGGCCCAAGAAGTTTCTGATGGACAGTTATCCCAAATGCCTTGATTGTATGGGAAAGAAGTAATCCAAGGGCCAGAGAAAGAAAGGACTCGTACCATTAGTCTCATGTCTGCTGTGATCCTTTCACAAGACTTCTGTCACTCTGCAGAGCATAACTCTTTTTAATCTTCAATAAATGTAAATCTTTGTAATCTTGCTGAATGTCTTATCAAAGTCTTCGTTCAGGACACCAAGAATTTGGGAAGCATCACTGGTTCAATGGCAAGCAGAAATATGGAAACCACACCCAGGATTTGGAGGCACATTTATTTATGTTAATGGTCACTGGTCAGTATCATCCCCAAAACATCAGACCCTGATTTCTGGTGGTCTATGGTTTTTATGGGATAAGCAAGCTGGAAGTACATAGGCAGAATGACTAGTCAATTAGGGACTGCTTTATCCCAATTGGTTATACAATTAGGGATTGGTTGTTGTTACATCACTATGACCAGCTGTTTCTGGGAGACAGAAGCAACTGGAACTGGAACAGGAAATAGGACCTTGGAAACTAAGAAGCAAGGGACCCATTTTCTGTTACATTTTGCCCTTCTTTAAGTTTCCCTAGCATATCTTTGTTGGGCATGTTAGATGTGATTTTTGAGACAAGGCTTAGTTAGGAGCAGTAACATTACTCTGGTAAGGTAGTAAAGTAGATAATCTGATCTAGGAGGGAGTCCAATGTGCTTTGGATGGTCATTGCATCTTGGTCAACTATTTGATTGATTGTTTTATTCTTTTGGGGAAACTATTCATAGAATTTAAGGCAAAAAACAATGTAGCTTGCAGGGAGCAAGGAACAAGGACTATTGTAAGCAGCCTGAAAAAACAAAAAATCAAGAGGACTAGATGTGCAATAATCCTATGAACTATGTCCCCAGGATTCAGCCATGTGTGGACTGGCCAGGGTCTAGAGTGATCAGGATAGGACTTGGAGTGCATTGTCCCTTCAGAGTGAGTTGTCTGTAAATTTTTCAGTGGATCTAAGGTTGGATTTCTAAAACTTGAAGGACAGTTAATATATACCTGAGTTGCATGTGTATGTGAAAGTCTACAGATATAGCTGGTCTTTCAAAAGTATTTTTTTTTTTTTAACTTTTCTGGAGCTTTGTGGCCTGCCTAGATTTTTAGTCACCACTGCTACAAATGCTATCAAGTCTTGACATAGATTCTCAATCTTCCAAATGAGTGTGTGGCAAAGCTTAACTAAAAAGAGACAAGTGATATGATTTTAGGGCTCCAGGAGGATCAAAACCGTTTAGATGAGTTTGAGACTCTGAGGACTAAGATAAAGACTTCTGTGTACTGCCCACTTTTATTAAATCCAAAACAAAGGGTGGGGAAACTCAGGAAAGTGCAGGCAATGAGCAGGACCTTGGGAGTCACTTCAAGGATGTCTCCAAGTAATGAATCATGTCATTTTAGGAGAACTACCATGAAGCCATGGTAGAAGTGAGTAATTCCTGCAGCTGCAGTCTCTATCTACTTATAATTGATGTTTGAGCTAAGAGTCTGCAGCCGTGGCCTTGTTTTGCCTCTTGAGGTATCTCTGGCCTCATAGGCACTACAGGCCTCAGCCAGGACCAGTGATTCATAGAGATTCACTTAATATGAATGAGCTCTTATTACCAGGCAAGGGGCCGAGGCCTAGGATAGACTCACAGATAAACAGAGAAAGCCAATTAGTTAACTTTAAATCCTGCTTAGCATGGCTTCATAGTGGTCTCCTAAAAAATGCATTGTTGCAAGGGCAGGCCATATCTAGGGATGATTTTTTTTTTTTTAATAACAAGATCCTACCAACTTTTATTGTCTTTTCAGTGTGAGTAGGGGATGGGAGGTCAGGGCAAGTGACAAAGATGTTGACAACTTAGCTGGATGCAGGAGTATGTTTGCCAGTGCAGTATCTTGAGCTTGTAGAAATTCATTTGGGGCAGTTCTGGTGACTGGGATTGATGTTTCACTCATTTGGATCCCTGGAGGGGTCTTGGTCTCTGGGACAGATTATTTTGTGTCCCTTAGAGGTGAGTTAAAAGAAATGCTATAAAGTTTTCAACTCATCAGATGCTTATGGAATATTTCAAATGTCCTGGGCAGGATGCTATACATAGGAATACAATACTTCTCTCAGGAATTTACATTTAAATTGACAAAGTAAACAACTACTCTTCATTGTGATAAATATAAAACAGTATTTAGAAGCCATGCATAAGTCAGTTGGAAGAAAGAATTTTCTTTTCAACCATGTGTGTGTGTGTCTGTGTATTTAGAACAGTAGAGTTGTTGGTTAGAATATTTTCCCTGAGTGTTTTTTGAGTTCAGCTTTGAAGAAAATATTGACCAGAAAGATGAGATCAAGCATGGGGAAGTACTACACTGGTAATTTATGGGCAGTGCAAAATCACAATGTGGGGTCTCTTGTACAAAGATTAAGAATTACAAGACATTAGTAGAATAACATAAACTTAGGCTTTTCTTGCAAAAACAGATTTAATGCCCTAAATCTGGCCCTAACTGGGTTAAGAAATTCCAGACAGAAGAAGAAATAGATACATATAAGCACGGAGGAGGCATGTGGTGGCCTGACATTTTTGGAGTCTTGTTAGATTATGGTATGTGCAAACAGGTAGGTTATTAGAAGCTACAGTGGAGATGGGCAATGCAACAGAAGAGATGGCATGGTAGGTTTGTATTATGTCATTTAGTTAAATTGATACTGACTTTCCAAGGATTCCCTGTCTTGAGTAAGACAAGATTTCTTTGGGCCACAAGAGACATTTTGTATGAGATTTGAAGGGAAATGCTGAAGCAGTGCTCATATTTATTTATATTGGGAAACCAGTATGCAAGAAACCAGGGGCTGTTGCAAGCCTCCCACATGGGTGCCTACCTCGACTGACTTCACTTGTGGCATTGGCTGCATCCCTGCAGCTCCTTCATCTACTATTGTGTCTTTTCCTTAAGCTTTGCAAACGTTCCATGACAAAGGGCACCAGCTTTTCCTATAGCTTACACTCTGTGGAATTTGGATGTTTGATGATATTGAAAGCCCAGCACAAGTTTCACTTCATCTTGGAGGATTCCTTTGCATTTTCACAAGATTCAGGGCTTTTTTTCTCTCCATATCCACTTCCATTTGAATGTCTTCCATGCAAACTTTAGGGCATAATACCAAATTCTAAAAATTTCTATCTATAGTCTGTAGAAATTATAGTGTAAACTATATAAGTCCAATTTGCTGTAATAAATTCCTTTTTGTGTCAGTTCTAGTGAATGTTCTCTAATCCATATGACTGGACTTCGAGATGAATGTTGAGTGGAAAGAACTTTGAAGAGTACAGCAAATATGTTTAAAGGATGGACTATGGGCTTAGACTACACCTAAATTTTTAAATTTTTTCTTTCCTGCTACTTTACTGGTTCTGTAATCTTAGTTTTTGTGATATGTAGCCCCAATGACTCACATATCCAATGTTCTTACCTTGTGTCATCCATGCTTATAATATGTCCAGGTTGATATTCATGACAGATGGAATGCTGTACAAATGAAGGCATATTAGTCCCAAGTTCAGATCATAAAATATACTAAGTCTTCTGCCTATTTCTCTCTTGGTTTAGTCACTCTAGGAGAAACCAATTGCTTTTGTAAAGAGATAGCCAAGTGGTAAGGGTATCCTCTTGGTAACAACTGTGACTGAATCCTCCAGCCCCAGTCAAACCTTTCAATGGATTAATCCTAAGACCTCTTTTTTACCCCACAAAAGACTGAACCAGAATCACGCTCTTGAGTTACTTCCAAATTACTGAATAACTCTTAAAAACTATGTGAGGTAGTATTTACTGTTTTAATCAGCTAAATCTGTGGACAATATTTTACACAGCAAATAACCAGCAACAAATAAAATAAATGATAAAATAATAAATTTCTTCAAAATGAAAAGAGGTAAGTGTAATACGTTCTTCACTGGGTTACTGTCTAGAATGAAGGCAAAAGTGTAAAAAGACTTAACCCTATTTAGCATGTGGTAACTGAAAAAATGAAACTTATTCCTGCTTCTTTAGTTATCAGCATTTTTATTGACCTTTGTATTTCCTTTGTCTAAACTTGACATTTTATGATTCCTTCACTTGAGATTGTAGTGATGGATGAAGCTTTCAGTGAGGTGATATGGGTCTTGGTTCTGAAAACATACCTTCTCTTAAATTCATACTGCTTATCATCTGAATGGAGGTAGAACTGAGGTGGGCATAGAGACAAACAACCCTGTAACTGGGCTCTGTTAAAGATTTAGTTTTTTATACAGCAGGGACCATTTTCACTTTACCACAAAGGATATATTCAAACATTGGATATAGGTCATGTAGATCCACCAATGGCCCCAGGGCTAGACAATATTAAAAGTTGGAGAACAAAAATCTGTTGTCTTCCTGCCTGGATAATGAACCCATTTGGTGAGGGAGAGTTATTGGAAAGTTATAAGTAGCGTGAATACTTTCCCAGGACTTGATGGTGCAAACAAATTGAATGGCATTTACCATATTTAATTGTTAATGTAATGGGGTATTAATTGTGAAGTGCTAATTCTTTCCCTTCAGCAGTAGCTGCTTGGTTTGCTGGAAGTATTTGCATCTGAGTAATAAAACATTGAGGCTCTAAGGCAGTTTCTAGACGAAGTCAGCCTTTTATTTTCACAAATGAGGGAACAGGATTAGAAAGACCACAGAAATATAGATAAATAATAGTGTATTACTGAATCTTTATCTTCATTGCAGAACAGAGTTTGGAGGGAGATGGGGGTTTGGAAGATCAGAAAGAAAGTGGGGTGCTTCTTTGATTTCATAAAAAGCATAACTTAGTAGTTATTAGTATAGATGTTAAAGTTGAACTTTCATCATTGCATCATTTTCAATGAGCAAGTTTGTGCATAATTTAATTATTTTTTGTAAGTCTCAATTTTCTCATCTGTAAAATGGAAATATTAAAATAAATGTAGTTTGTCATAGGCTATTATACTGATTAAGAATGTCACATAAGATGTACCTCAACAAATGCAGCTACTAAAAATTATTTTACATGTGACCTTTCAATGTTAGAACATGTATTGTGTTTGGCAGCATTAGAATGTCTGCTGTTTTTTAAGGATATTCACATGAATTAGGAACTTTGCTTATAATTTTTTAAAAAGTTTTCAGAGACTTAAGTAACACAGTGTACTAGTTAATTTAAATTGCCAACTTGACTAGTTTACCAGATGGCTGGATCATGGAGCACTACAATCATAACTACATTAATTCTTTGAGATTTAGAGCTGACTGTGCTATTAGGACGAGGTTCTCAGTGGAGGATGTAGAGCACTGGAGTCTTGCTTTGTTGGCTGTCTTCCCATTTCTTCTGTTTTGTGACCTCCATGAAGTGTTCTGCCATATAATATAATCCACGCTATATTCTACTTTGGAACCAGTTTCCCATGGACCATGGATTAAACCTCTAAAATCACTATCCTAGTAAGTCATTTCCTCCTTTAAGTACTCTATGTCAGGAATTTTGTCCAACCAGTCATTTAGCTGAGTAATACAATTACTAAAATATCAAAATTGATGACATTGCCTACAACAAACATAACCTTGCAATTTGCAGTCACTGAGGGCCAGATGACTTTGTTTTCTTCATATTGACTCAATATGGCAAAAGAAGATAAATCCAGTGGCTTCTTGGGAGAATAGAGATGTCTATCAAAAGAGATCAAAGGCTATGACCCAAAACTACAACAAATTCTAAAATGTTCTTCTGGATACTTTATCCTCAAAAATATTAACTTTACTTCCTTTACTTTGCTCTTTCCCTTTCCTGATAGTGATAGCTATTCTCCTTGAAGACTTTGGAGGTTTTTGGTGTTATGCTTCATGCTTTTTCTTTTGGGGAAATGATTAAAACTTGGGTCTAGTCAGTCAGCTCTAGAATAAAGGTATCAAGAAATAGTGTCCAGAGTGCTATTCTAGAGGAGTAACACAGAAGTAATAGAAAAGATCTGGATCAGAAACAAAATTTCAATCACTGGAAAAATTTATGAAAATTTGGTTCCTGTAAAAATAATTGTAACCCAGAAGAATTTGATGAAACAGATTCCAAAAGTGGGAAGCAAACAAGGTAAAAATTACAAGCAGGGTTTGGGAATTAAACAATCTAATGGTCCAAAGTGGGAATACATGTTGACTGCTTGATTCCATTGGTTTTATATACTTATCTAAGGCAAAGGATTTGAGCTAACATTGTAGCAGTCTCAATATATAAAGATTTTTTATATGATCTCATTTTATTCACCAAACAAGGAAGGCAGATTGCTGTTGTTGTTAGATCGGAATATTTACCTGATGGAGTTTGGGATCCACTCCAAAATTGGTGGATCACTGGGCATGGTGAAACACTCCTATAATCCAGGACTAGAGAAGCTGAAGCAGGAGAATTGCTACTAGTTTGAGGTCAGTCTGGATTACGAAGTGAGTTCAAGGTCAGTCTGAGTTGCATAGTGAAACCCTGTCTCAAAAAGCCAAAATAAATAAATAAATAAACAAATAAATAAAAAGGAAGGAATAGTTGGTGGATCACACTTTGGGTGTGTCTGCGGGGATCATGGAGATGTGACATGACTATGGCATGACTTTGGGGGTCATATAATCCCTGGCCTTTCCTATCTGGTCCTGTTTCCCTGCTCTTACTTCCCAGTTGTTTTGAGTTAAGCAGCTTTGTGTCACATACCCTTCTGATTTGAAGATTTTGTTTTGGAGCCAGTTGATCCTAAATCAAACTCCCTTAAAACATGAAGCTACTATAAACTGTGAGTATCAGGTCTTGTGTGCAACCAGAGAGAAACTGGCTACTACAGTTTCTCTTCTCATTCTCTTGTTGGGAGAATTGAAGTGCTTGATGTCCATGTCCATATAGTTCAGTAAAGAGCTAACAGTTGATCTAGAACTTGTGGTATTGAAACTGTGTCTGTGGAAGTACGAAACCTGGTCCAAACCACTGAAATAATATGATTGTGATAAAATCAGGGTTGGGAATGGGAATGAAGTAGATTTAATTTGAAACCTGTAGGTAGTTATAATGGGGTTGAATTACATAAACTCAAGTGGTCACCTTGTGGCAGGTTAATAGTTCTATCATTAAATGGAAAGTGATAGCATCACCCTTTTAAGGATACTGTCTCCCTTCACTGTGGTAGTAATATTCCATCATCACTCTGAATCTTATGAATTTATGCTTGAACAAAGGTCCATAGCCCATTTAAGATGTTGTTTTATTTTTTAATTTTTAGAACAAAGGGACACTGTTCACATGTAGAATCATATACATTTTTTTCACATTTTTCTCAAAGGCAGCGAGTGGTGAAGGTGATTACCTGTGTTAATCAACTTTCCCATTGGTGGGACAAACTGTTGACATACAAAACTTAAAGGAGAAAATGGCCTATTTGACTTCTGTTACAGAGGTTTCAATTTCTGGTCTTCTGACTCATGGGCAGGAGAATCATGAGAGAAAGGGGTGATGCAGGAAAGCTGTTTAATTTCCTAAGCTTTTCTGAAGCTGATTAAGTTGACAAGCAAGATTAACCATCCTAGGCACAGGAAAAGATTTTGAACAACAATTGGACCAAGACAGGTTGATTTGACTCATTCTGCAGTGAAAAGGATAGTTGAATAGTTTCAAAAAAGCCTGAGTTTTAAACATGCCTTTGTCATTAACCAACAGTGTTATTTAGGAGGAAGTCTCATCTCTGTACTTAATCATCTTTAAAAGGCAGAACATACTTGCCCTACTAAACATCACAAAATTGTTATAACAAAGTAGCAAGATGCATGAAGCAGTTTTCTAACTCATTGTGCACATGCAGAGATGGATAAATTTCCTATAATATCAATGGCCATGGTCACTATTTGCCAAGAATTAGACATCGAAGACCAGGAACATCAGTACCTGCATGCTATACTGAACTGAGAGGACAGATTGCTGAACAAGAAAAGTGCACTGACAGCCAAAGCACTTGGGTGTCCTCTCATTTCTTCTAATTACTAGCAATGTGACCCTAGGAAATTATTATTTCATCTCTCCAAGCCTTAATTTCCTCTGCTGTTAAATGGGAAAAAATAATCAAACATCTAGAAGACAGGCTTTTAAAGATAGTTACAAATTAGTTTCTCCTAGGGTGTTTTTAAAAGCCTGATTCCCAGGAGGCATTGCAGATTAGTTAAATCTACATATCTAAGGATAAGAAGAGGCATGGATATTTTTGAAAAACCAATATAATTCCAAAATATAACCATTTTTGAAGATCACTAAACATTCTAGACGGGTTTATTGTCAGGTCTCCTGTATGTCTAATATTCTAGTATTTTTAGAGAAACTATGGTTGCCTCCAGGTTAGTCCATTTTCAATTCCTTAATAGAGTTAGGAAATGACGCTAAGAATTATATACAACAGTTGCATTAGTCTCTGAGGGCTATAAAGATCACAAGTAGATAGTTTAAACAGTTCTGGAGGCTAGAACTCTGAGATCAAGATGTTGGCAGGATTGGTTCTCATGAAGCTGTAAGAAAGAACCTATATCACATCTTTCCCATTAATCTCTTGTGGTTTGCTAGAAATCTGGAATTTCTTAATTTTCAAAAACATTAGTGTAATGTTGCTTTCTTTTTTACATAACATTGTGTATATACCTGTGTGTACTCATGCATCTATTTTTCTAAAATAAGGAAACCAGCTACATTGGATTAGGAATCTATCCTAATCATGTATGACCACATTTTAGCTAACAACATATATAATACTCCTGTTTTCAATAATGTCACATTATTTAGTGGAGGGAGTGACACATTTGATACAGTAATAATACTGACTGTACCTGATTTTAGCTACTAAGAAAAACATGACTCTTAGCAGGTGACCTCCTAAAACTCTACCAATAAATACTTCTAGTGAAAGACTCATTCCCACAAATAATACAGCATGATCTGGCCCTCTGCCCCTGTTCCTTTCAACCTCACCCAGCAGAGATTTGAAACTCTGTGCTCCCTCCAAGTCTCCCCAGAACAGTCTCCCCCAGTGCTTCCTTTCAATGAGGGAAACCCTAACTCTTTTCTTTGCAGCATAGGGATTTTTCACTAAACATCTCAGCCCCTTGCTAACCAGCTCAAGTTATTAAAATGCAGCTCAGAATGTCTCACTCTGGCTGTTACATTATCATTCCTCGTTAGAGACTCCTCCAGGGCCTGAGACATTCCTGCACTGACTGTATAATTACAAAGTCAATTTCTAAACAGACATTTGCAAATAAGTCAATTTAAATACCGAGATTTGCAAACAATAATTAAGCAGTAGCTTCTTTTTTAATATCTCTATATATAATTAATGCCTGTGGGCTTTTCATTTTACCTTGCAACTGGGTAGTTTGCAATTGTTTGTTGAGCTAAAGTGTTCTCTAAAAGCAAATCAAAGCACAAGGGAAATTTGGAAGTGATGGAAAAGAGGCCTTTTCTTCTTTTTTCATCCTTGTTTCACCTGATGGGCTGTGTTTTTCATCATTTTGGACTATAATAAAAGAGGGAGGCTGAAGTGGAATCATTCTCTGTGCTAAAAATAGCACAAAACACCAAAGGATGCTGTTTCAGGAATGCAGTGACTAATATGGCTTCTTTCATCAGATATATAGTCAGGGAGTTTCTCCATATTGGAAACCTCAAACTTCACCTGTTTCAGCATCATCTAAATAGAATTAGCTTTCTTTAGGTAAGAAATAGCTCTCTGAAGAGCTTTCCTCATGGTTTAAAAAGGTCTAAAAGTCCCTGTGTCACCTGTAGGATAATGTACTAATTCTAGCATTCAAGATCAATCACTGTGTTCTTCCCATCTCTTTTAATGAGTTTTATTGAAAACTTACTGGATGCTAGAAAAAAATGAAAGGACATAAGAATGTAATTGTAAGCAACACAAAATTTAGGGGGAACAAAAGCTCTGAAAGTTGGTCTGGTCTGGAAACCTATGAATGTCCACTAAAGAGAGTAATATTAATGTTGACATCTCAAGGATGAGAAGGCATTACCTGATAAAAACTAAGAATAAGCTAATGCTAACTGGAAGAAAAAGCCCTGGTAGAAGTTACAGAAACAAAGTGGGCCTGAGTGATGGCTACAGGTTGGACAGTTAAGGTAATGAAATACAAAATGAATCTAAACACAGAAGCATGAACTAAAATCTTGACGACCTTGTAAACCAGATAGGGAAGGCTGCACTTCATCCTAAGGATGATAGGGATCTACAGAAGTGTTCTAGGGTGTCATGCGCCTGGTTTGATTGATGTTGCTTCAGTGACGTTCTCATGCCATACCACAAACTCCTCCAAGTTAGTTGCATATCCCAGCAATTTTCAGTTGAGTTTACAAACTTTCCTGCAAGGTGTTTCCTCAATATGCCAGGCCAGTTTGAGGTTTCCTTCTCTAATTCTAATTCCCAGTCCTATGCTTTGAAAAATGCTCTGTCTGGTCATCATGAATGGGTTTTTCCTATCACTGTTTCTGAAACATTTTGTTCAAGCCCCTAGCTTATACTTATAGTGCTTATATTGTAAAATTTTGAGTTTTTATTCTTTCAATTTTTAATGCTTTAACCATGGCTCTCAGCAAATAGTAAGCACTTATGAATGCACTATTAGAGTTGTAGACAGTTTGACCAACCGATAAAACCCTCTTTCTTTTTCTATTTCAAGAAAGATAGATCCATTTATGAACCAGGTACTGGACACTAGAAAAGCTAGCTTCTACCCTAATCAAAACAAAATCAACTAGGAAAATTAAAGGTTTTTCAGCTCAAGGGTCTCTAACTTCTATTAGAGTTATGATGCCTCTTAGAGTCAAACCAATCAGCACCAATCAGAACTTCAGTGGAACCTAGATTTCTCTGTTTGGAACATTAACAATCACAGATGACTGGTTTCTATAGCCTTTTCCATTATGATTTTGGTTCCTGAAGGTATGTGTTTCCCCCATTTCCAGAGGCCTTGGTGTTTATTTTTTATGATCTTTTCTAGGGAGACCAATCATCTCTTAAGGCTTTTTTTTTTTTTTTTTGAGGCTTAAGGGAAACACTGCATAAATTTCAGTGCACAGTTCCCCCAAATCCTTAACATTGTAGTGTGAGAATAGACTATTTATGTCTTACTCTAATTCTGACTTTCAAATCCATTCATTTCAGCAATTAGCTGAAGTTCTGGATGGACTGTCTGGGAAAATCAGAAGTAGCTTGTGAATATGATTACTCAGAATTTTTTAATAATTAACATTATTCTGTCTTAGGTATATTTTAGAATAATTGAATAAAACAAGCAAACAAACAAATAGGGCCTGGTAATAGCTCAGTGGTACAGCACCTGCCTGGCAAGAACAAGGTCTTGGGTTCGATTCCTGACACCAAAAAATTAAATGTCACTACACATTTTTTAAAAAAAATCTCTTAAAGTTTTCCAATATTTAGAATGAAAATCACTGACCCAGGTCATCACTCACTGAAAATCAGTCTTATTCTGAGTCAAGAGCATGGCCACTTAAAGGCATCCAAGCTGGATGGCTATTGAAAATAGACACAAAGTGTCTGAAAGATTAGATTTGGTGACATTTTTTTTTTTTTTTTTTTTGTCTTTTTCCTTTTTATCGGTACCGGGGATCGAACTCATGACTGCCTGCTTGCAAGGCAGGCGCTTATGCCGCTGAGCTAAATCCCCAGCCCCTGGTGATAATTTTTTATCATTCATCAGAATGGTTCAGCCTAGTAAGGGAAAAAGAGAAATATAATTTCAACTGGTAGCTCTTATTTGTCTCTCTATATCTGTGTTCTCTATGAACACACAGATTTGCAGGGACTCCTACTGGCATGTTTTTCTTATCTTTCTGACTTCACCCTTTTCTGTGGATTTACTCATTCTTTTCTATTTTCCTGCTGGATTTATTTTATTTTTTACACACAATTATGAAAGAATGGAAGGAGAGATCAGGGTCTGTGGCTAGGATATTGCATTGTGGTTACTTTGTGTCTTCCAGTGGAAGACACATTGCTCTCTATTTAGTTGAGTAGATGAGAAAGAACTACAGATTATTTCTGATAATAACATTTCATGTTATGCCATATTTCAAATTTCATTCTTTTCCATGCTTCTTTACTTCCTCTTTTTGTATAAGCTCTTGAAAATTGAATTTTGAATACAGAAAGGATGGCCATTTCAGTCCTTTTTGTACCCAATTTTGGTCCTATTTCAAAGGTCCACACCATATCAAAAACTTGTAGTCTAAAAAGTCAGTACTCATGGGTCGATGAAATGTTTCAGCATACTTATTTTCCTGTGAATTCTTTTATATCTTCTTCCTCATTAGGTTTGAACTTCCATTTTGTCTTATTCCTTCAGATTCCCCTCATCTGTCTTCAGGCACCTTAGATTTCTTATATACTATGAACATTTCCCTAAATTTTTTGATCTTTGATTTTATATCATTTGAACTCTAATAATGTACACTTAAATATTGTTTTCTATCACGGTCTTGGACATAGTTGTGACACCACGTACCTTATGAGTATTAACATGTTATAGGGTGCTAGAGAATAGAATGTCATTCTCTGCTTCTCTCTCTTTCCAACAAGGGGTTATGCTAAAAGTCAAGCAGGTAGTATGTATCCAAGATAATTTGGGGAATAGAGCACTACAAGTTTTTTAAGATTAGAGCTAATTTATTTCAACATCTACACTTTATACAAACACTTAGGACTCATAGAACTAATGTAGCTTACAATGAGTTAATTGCTAAGCTTAACTAGAAAGTGTCTTCTCAACTCATTTCATTGTCCATATCATTTGTTATATAATGATTTATTTCTCTAAAGCCTAAGCTTAACCTAAGCCCTTCAAATTATTAGGCACTTAACTCATTATGCCTGCACTTCTTTTTTGTAGATTAAAAGATTTATATTTCATAAAAACATAGTACTAATGCACTTCAGAAAGTCAATTTTAAGTTAATGTGTGAGTTAATTAGTCCACATAGGTCTTTCCTTAAAGGATATTATAATAGTATAGCAGATGGAGTTTGCATTTTAAAATATGCACAACTCCCTTCACTTCTTTCTTTGTTTCTCACTGGCTCTGTGAGCTTAGGATAATGACTTTAATATTTGGAACATAAGTTTTTTTCATACAAAAAATGGAGCGTAAATAATTTCAATTGAAAATATTGTAGAGTTTAGAAGAGAGCATATTTTCCTTTTTAAATTTTGATGAATAACTTAAATACCAAATATGGGTCTTTTCAATATTATTAATGATAAATAATAAAGTACAAAAGATGTCAATGTTAGTTAGAGAGGAAGCACTATAATTTTGCAGCCTTAGACTTTATAGTCAGTTGGCAAGATGCCACCATCAATATTGGTGACAATTACATATGCCTCCTTGTTCTTTCTTATATGTGTGTGAGACCCATAACTTAAAATACTTGCTGCTATTCAGCACAAAAACAAATAGCAAAGCAACTCTGGTTGTGATGTATTTCAACAACATAACTTAGACTTGTCACCATTCTGTTAAATTATGAATATCACTTGATGGAGTCAGTGCTTTTATTTGGAATAAGGAAGGTGGGGGCAAAGTGGTTGCAGTTGGTAAAGGAAAACACACAAGGAGATGCAGCTGCTATAGAGATTAACAATGGGTATCCTTCGAGCAGCGTTTAGGGATGCTGATGCAGCTAAAACAAATGTTTGTGTTTGGCCGCGGTGGAGACTATGACGGATTATGGATCCTTGGCCTTGAGCCTTGATGTAATCCACTTCTAAATAAATCATAAATCTAAGTGCAGACTGGCAAAGTGGGAAGAATACCAATTCAGCCTAGGTGGTAGCAAGTGGACAGTGGTGACCAGGATTGATTACTGGGTGTGAAACAGTGAGGGATGGCAGGAGGGGGACCGTGATCAGCCTACAAGGATGTACTTCTTTGTGTTCTGGTCTGAGCCAACTCTCAGCAGCCAATTCAGCTGCTGACTCCAGCAGTGTGAATGAGAGATCACTGCTGAATTACCCACAAGGCTTCCTTCTAAATTTTCTTGGATGAAGGGATTTCTTTCAACATAAAAGATGCTGAATCACTAATATTTGGGATACATTTACAATTTCCTCACTTGCAAAAATTTAAAAGTTAGCTTGGACTTCTTACGGGCCTAAAGGTTGTTTGAAACATGCAATTATGCTACAGTCAAAGTGTTTTGATATGGAATAGATCTTTATGTGTATAAAGGATAGTGAGAAACAGGAAAACTGTTATTACATACTATTTCTGTTCTTCCTAATTTTCTGACCCCTAAGAGAAAAAGGCAATCAAATAATAACTTCCATGAGGTATAGTCTCACCCCCGTTAGAATGACTTTTATAAAAATGGAAAAAATAATAAATGCTGGTGGGATTTCAGAGAAAGGGAAAACTCTCATACATATTTGACTGGAATATTGGTATATTTCAGGAAAACAGTGTGGAATTTTTTTTAAAAAGCTAGAAAATGAAATATGCTATAGCAATCCCACTACTGAGATATGGTCACAAGAATGAATATCAGTTTGTCAAACAGATATTTGAATTCACATGCTTGCTGCAACACTGTTCATAATAGCCTGGGTGTGGAATCCACCCTGATGTCCATGAATATGCAAAGAAATTGTGGTAAAACACTGTTCATCCATTCAAAAGAATACAGCTCACTTATTTAAATCAACATGGATGGATGTTATGTTAGGGTCAGATACCTCAGACTCAGTATGTTCTTGCTTACATGTGGAGTCTGACAAATTGACCTCATAGAGTCAGAGAGTAAAATAGTAGTTAACTAGGCCTGGGAAGGATGGAAAGAAGAAGAATAGAAGAGAAATAGCCAATGAGTAAAGTGTTGCAGGTGGGCAGGAGAAATGACTTCTAATGTTCTTTAAAACAGTAGGATAAACTACAGCTGATAATAATATCAACTATATGTTAAGTAATTATTAGAGAGAGTTTTGAATGTTCCTAACAAATATAAATGATAAATGTCTGATCATTACACATAATACAGATATTTAGAAATAATACAGTGCGGTATATAAATATGTACAATTACTACTGTCAATTAAAAATAAAACCATATATGAAAAAGAAAAGTCAATGAGTGAAAATGGAGAATTTTTTTACATTTTAAAGACATAGCTACTTTTGGGAAAAAGAGAAGGATTTATAAGAATGTAGGGAAAGAGAACAAAACAAGAACTTGTGGGCTGGCAACTATTGTTGGGAAATTAAAAATTGTCATTTCAAATAACTTGTTCTACTTTCAAATTACTCTCTATTTGAAATATTAAAAATGAATACAATATAAGACATAAATTTCCTTTCAATATTTTTAGATGTTAGACCGGAGTTCCTTATAACATTCTATTAAAATGATATAGCCAAATATTATTTGATTTTATTCTAAAAGATACATCTCATCTGGGATTTGGGGGAAGAAGCACAATGTTCAGCTTCAAATTTGATCAGTTTGTCTTCATCTTGAATCTAGGCTAAAAATATATTTTCATGATGACTGCGAAACTAATGAACCTAACTAAGGTACATGGGATATATGTTGACCTGATATGAGCAAACATGGTCCTTGAGAAGTGTAATGGAGTAACCCTCAAATACATTCCTGTGATATGGGTTGATCAATGTATAATTAGATCCATAGGCAGATGGTAGATCATATTTTCAAGTCAGCTTTGTATTTCTTTGACAAGATAGTTTAAAGACAGTAGCTTATTAACCAAGGTCTAAAGACATTACTATGGCGCCACAGAAGCAAATGTAGAATTAGATATGAGAAGGATTTATGGAGTTAGAAATGCCTATGAAAGGTAAAAAGGAGAGAACAGAGGAAGGGACTGGGAGCTTTTCGATTGGGATTGTATGCCTCACATCAGGGAAAATCTAGGAAGAAACACTGGGTAAGAATGGTCTCAGATTGGATGGTTCAAGGAGGCTTCAAGAAGGGGCAAAGTTACAGAGAGAAGTCTTGTATCCCACAGAAATGAACTCACATCAGTAACTACACCAAGTGAAAGAGCCACCTGTCACAAGGGCCATCAGCACTCACCTCAACAGGAAAATTGACTTCTGAATTCCCACGACACCTATGGTGTAGTTTAGGCTACCTGTACTTACCATTTTAACCTGGATCCCATGAATCTTCAATTTCTTAATCAATTATAGACCATTCCAATTAGGGAGAAATGGTCAATTCAAGAATTTTGCCCCGTCAAATTTTTTAGACAGCAATTCCAGAGAAATAAGCTCTGTCTCTAGCTTACTCTGTTAAGCACATTTCAGATCTCTTTCATGAGCATTTTACGTGAATTTGAATTCTTCAAATTAGACACACCATCATAGAAAGTATCACTAAATCTCGCCTTATTAGTCACTTTGTGACTCACTAAAATTAACAACAATTAATCAGGAATTCCAAAGTTTTAAAGCTGTGTCAGTGAATTATAAACTCTATCCTTCATTGGACCACAGAGCAGCATGACTTTTGCTTTTGAACAGGAAGACCTGTCAATCTGTCTCAGGATTAATCTTACATTATGTACTATTTTTAAGGTTAAGGCCTTGTATTTAAAATGTCCATGATTCTATTATTTCTCCAAGAAATTTAACAATGCACAGGGATAGCAATAATGACAATGTAAGAGTAAAAAGCAAATGGCATATTTAGTTGTGAATAAAACTGCAGTGAACCAAGAGTTGGAAGGAAGAGGAGACAAGTGGGTAATTAACTGAGTCTACAGGCCCAGGAGTAGGATTTATTTTTGTACATTATGCAACATATTTTGAGTGAACCACTTGAGTGAACCCTCCAGAAAGTGAAGAGGGACTGAAATGACTGTATTTATTTGAAAGCTTCACATTGATAGGAAAGGGATGTATGGGCTGCATACTCTTCCAAGATGCAAGGAGTTCTGCACCTGGCATTGGGAAGCAGATGGTGAAAGAAGGCTTGGTGGACCCAAAGCTCCTAGACCACGTCAGTGCAGGAACAATTTAAAGCCAATAAAAAAAGTAAAAACCTTTCCAGACTCCATCACCTATGTAAGTAGATACCTGATTTTTTGCTGATAAAATGGCTAAATAGAGAAAGAGGGAAACGGGATATTCATAATGTCTTCATGGAAATAAATGAAGAAGCCAAACTCAGACTAAAATAAGATACAGAACTGCGGAGGTACTAAAGGCATGCAATATTATCCTGAATTTACTTCCCCCAAAATGTGACTGAGGTTGTCACATTTAAGTGGATTCCATATTGCCCACTGGTGATTTATAGGCAGCCAAAGCTGCATCTCCCAAGTTCCTTGAACTATGAGAAAATTATTCCCAAAAGAGAACCATCTCTGGCATATTATATTCTCCATCATGGAAGGAAAAATGTCATAAACAAATTAAAGATGCAGAAGAACATCCAGTGACCCACTGTCATGACAGGGCACCAAAATTGGTAGACATTCCCTGTCCTTTCTTCTCACAGTGAATACAGTAGGATTGGGGATGACTGAATCTGAAAACCAACATGGTTACTGCTCTGGACTCATGTCAGTTGCTCATATTTGGGTTTATTAGCAGTAACTTCAATGGATAGAATCAAAGCCCATGCTCACCTCCTATGAAATTCTTATTTCATAGGAATTTATTTCATAGGATCTCAATGGGATCCATTGAGAATGAGGAGAGTGAAAACCAAAGGCAGGCAGAAGAGGTATAGGCTGTGCATGGGAAGGAGCAGTAGGTATTGCAAATAGTCTCATTCCATTGTTTGGGCACATTGGTAAAGATTTTATAGACCTTAATATTTGGACTCTCCCAAAAGAGTGATGCTCAGGGTGAAATAAACAGGAGAAGAAAGAGGAAAGAGCAACTTGTTTAAACTGGAAAGGATGGAAAGGTTGTCTTAAGATCAAATGATAGCTCTATACAAGAGTAGAAAAGTCCTACATGGACTTTGGAACAGTGAATTTTGAACATTTTGGAATTTTCAAAAAGAAATTATTTAGCAACAAGCTGTAATCCACTTGAAGTATAAACAAAACAAGAAAGGACACAATATTAAAGAATTTTTCTTTCTCTTAGTGCTAAGGTTGACATTTTTTGAAGCTTAATTAAAGATTTAAATAGCCTTTTAAATTTTCAAATATTGGTACATATGAAATTAGTTTCCTCTGAATTTGATTCTGTTCTGAGACAGGCCCTCAAATATTCCAGCTTTATCTGGTTATTCTGGCATAAAGTATAGCTGAGCATTTAATTTTTTTCTGGTGAGAATTATATTAAAATATAAATTATCCAAATCCCATTCTTAAATGGAAATGTTCATTCTAAATCAAGAGCAAATCAAAATATTGGAGAAGCAAGTCATCTGTATAAAGCCCTGGAAATAGAATTAGTATGGGAATCACAAGGGCACCCAGGGATTTAAAATCAGAGCCTCAGGATTGGAAAGGGCACTGAAAAATCATTAGGTTTAACCTCCCAGCCAATCAGAATGTGCCTTGGAAATATGCATGGCAGATGGCCGCCTCATCTTTGTTGGAAACCTTCCAGTGATGTAGAGATCTCCATCAGGACTGTCAATTCTGTATTTGGACAGTGCTTGTTATTATGATGTTTCTTGTATTTAACCCAATCTATTTTCCACAAAATTGTAATTACTGGTCTTTGTTTTACCCTCTGGATTTGTTAGTACCCAGTTGAGAAGAGGGGACCCTATAATTTCCTAGATCTTGATTTAGGAAAATTTCTTAATCAACTTACAAGCCAATAACTCTTAAACAGGGTTTATTTTGTGGATTGACAAAATTGTGTACCAAGTGGATTTAAAAGAGTAAATTACGCATAATATAGTTCCATAATATGAGAATGCTCTAAAAATTCTAAATGTTACAAGAATGTCAAGATCAATGTCAGGTGATCGTGTTAGAACTTGGTTTTCTGGCATGTTTCTTCAAGCAACGACTCTCCAACTTGCAATAAGTCTCTGGTCGAAAAGATTCTCTATCTCAGTAGGTATCTGTAAACTTTGTTGAGCAATCTGGCTCCGAACCATAACACTCCTAGTTGTGATCTCTGTATTTTATACTCAGTCTAACACTTCAGTTCTTATTTCTTTGTTCTGCATAATCTAACCATTCAATTGAGACTTAAGCATACAAAATAGATAGATCACTTTGTGTTTGCTTCACATTGTATATGGGAGAGCATGACCAGTTCTGTGGTGGTCACTGAGAAGAGCTGAGTACTTTGACATGAAGTAAACAGCAGTAATGCTGTGCATTCTTTCTCATTTTCACAACTATGTCCTCAAACGTGTGCATACTTAAATCCAATATAGAGGCAATTATTTGTTTACCTTACTGGAAACAAAGAATCAAATCCTTTAGGGATAACCATTAGAGACATTCAAAATGCCCATCTATTTCTATCAAAAGGGACTTTATTGGTCACTTTTGTTTGCAGACAGATACAGCCCAGAGCATCCAGAAAAAAACTAATAGTTGGTATTTTGTAAGGAGTGTTCTCAGCAAAATGACTTCATCATGTGATCTTTGGGATCTTGTTCAGCTATTGAGATTTGCCTTGATGAAGTCACATGCTTTCTGGGAAAATCACATGTATGGGGGATTCATGCAAAAAGGTGAATACCTTTTAAATTAGGGTTGCTTTGGGAATTATGATGGCATTTGTTTACTCCTCAGTTCCCTGCCATGGGGATGGAAAGTTGATTGGGACTACGTCACAGTTCAAATTCTTTTTCTGTCCAGTTCTGTTTCTATCCTCTTTATTATCCAGGTTTTATGCCGTGTTCTTCAAAGTCAATGTGTGAATCTGTCTGGGAGATGTCAAAAAATGACAAAGGCTAAATAGAAAAGAAATAGTGTGTTTTTGCTACTTTTGTTTCTTCCAGCTCAGAAACTTCTAGGCTAATTCTAGCAGAACAATAGTTAGGATGATATATATTCTTTCCCTCATGTGCATGAATTGAATTTGATTTCCTGAGAAAAACGGGCAGCTGAGAGAATGATGCTTAAGCAAAACATGTGAAACTTTTCATGAAGCAACTTTACTTTGTATTCCATCTGATGAAGTTTGAATTTTGGACAAATCCTTTTCCTTTAATAGTTTACAGTTGTCCTATTTGTAGCTAGATGATCCTATAGGCTTAGGTAACCACAAGATATATATATTTTTCAGTGCTATAATCCAATTTCACACCATAATCCAATTTCAAATATTAAAAACAGCATTGAATGTAGGCTCTTTACTAAGTACTACAATACTACTACTGACACTGAGAGGCAGAATGTATGCTTTACAGAACCTAATTAAGTAAGCTTCAAAGACAGAAAGAAATACACTGTGATCTTTTCTCTGCACAAGGCCTGATATATTTAGATTTTCATTAAGATGAACTTAAACACAAAATTTATTCAGTTATCCAGGAAATGTAATTAACCACTTCCTAAGATTTCTACCTAATCAGTGCTATTTCCCCCATATTTGGATAATTGAACTGTCAGCCTCCACTCTAGTGGTGGCTGGGGTAGGTGGATAGTTTGGGGAAGCCACATTAGGAAAATTCAAATTCAAGGGCATTTCTTCCTGCAAAGTAGACTCCATATTTTCCTTATAAATGCTCTTTTTCTTTCTTGTGGAATAAAACTTCAGTCAATAGCCATATTTTAATAATGTATTTAAAAATTAAGATAAAAGATTCTGAAATAGTGTGTGCTATCTCTTGATAAAAGCTATGAGCATATCTGGAGATTGAGTTCCTGTTCTCTTAGGTAATAGCTAACCTTGAGAAAGTTATTTCTCAGTTTTTTTCTCTGTTATATGGAGCTATTAGTTCCTGGATTTCTTTGGAAGACTAAAAGTGATGTTTGGATGGCAAGTAATATATAACTAACATGTCATAGTTGTTAGTATTGTTTTTTAGTTGTTATTACTATCATTTTTAATTCCAATTTTCTAAATTATATTTAAAGGGTCACAAGTATCTCATAATCTCATGCCTGTGAGGTGATCTCATGACTGTTATGATATAATATTGCTCCCTTGTTTAGAAAGTCTACTACTCAGATGGCAAACAGCTGACTTGTATGGCAAGGGCAAATAGGATGGTGTGAATAGCTTCTTCTATTATGCTCTTCAGCTTCCTTCAATGGTATTATGCTGATTCATCTTCCCTTCCCTTCCTACACTTTGCTGCAAGATTTATGGTACATTGAGCAGCTTACTTTGGGAGTCTTTGTCATTTGTATCTCTATGATGGGCTAGTAGCACAGCCAAACTTTTTTCTGCCCTTCTAAAAGTGTAGTAATAGGATAGTTCTTTGTACTCTGCTTCATTCAGCAGATTTCCTGAAGGTCTTCTAAGTGTCCACTGTTTGCTATTTGTTTTTTTTTTTTTGTTTGTTTGTTTGTTTGGTTTTTGTCTTTTTCCTTTTTATCGGTACTGGGGATCGAACTCATGACCGCCTGCTCGCAAGGCAGGCACTTATGCCGCTGAGCTAAATCCCCAGCCCCATACTGTTTGCTATTTGTTAGTGAAAGATCATCCACTGAGACATGGTCTTCGTTGTCGACCTCAAACAATGCACAAATGCATGTGGAACACAATATGACAAAACAGCAACAAAATGTACAGTTAGAAGGCAGAGTTTAGTCAGACGACCCAGCAGTCTTATCCATGTTGGATTTTATAATCTGTTTGATTCAAGACAAGTCGTTTGACTGTCCTCACCCTCAGATTTTTCATTTTTAAAATAGGAACAGTACCTACCACATATGGTAGGTCATTTGGTCTTGTGGATCGCATGAACACACATATGAAGTGTTTTAGTGGAGCTTTTACATAATGGTGCAGCAAATATTAATAACAAAAATAATGAAAACGATTACAATAACAGTAATTATTATTAGTTGTACCATCAGTATAAAGTATATTCAGGCAACAGTATAGTAAGGAAGAATCATAGAAAAATTAAAGCAGGAGAAGATGATGGATGCCAGGTTACCAGGGTTTCATAAAACCTCTGCAAACAATGGAGAATTTATACAGAATTTTATAGAAAGGAGATTTAAACAGGAGAAAACAACTTCGCTTTCCACTTTTGAAAGATTGCTTGCCCCTGGGGTAGAAAGTAAAGTGCCTATAAACCTAGTACTGGTCAACTCAAATGACCCCCATATGTCTGCCTTTTTCATGCGTCATGAAAAATTAAAATGAGGACAGTTCAGTCAACACTGCCTGTTAAATTAATGAACAACTTTGCCTTCAACACCTGGTAATTATATCTTTCAATTAAACCAACTCTCTAGCTGTCTATGATCTTGTAAATTAACTCACAACCTTATGTCTTTCTAAAGAGCCGGACCTTTTCAGGGCTCAAACCTGAGAGGCAAGTGCAGTCAAGTGAGGTCAACAGAAGGGCGCCTTTAATTTCCCTTCTGTATATCACAGGAGAGCTTTAGTCTTTTCTTTGTTCACTTGGCCATGAAAAGCAAAAAATTCTTTTTTGAGTCACTACCTGCCAGGTTCACTTTTACTGAATATATTGCATAGCTCAATGAAAAGCAGAAATTGAACTAGAAAAGTCTGTTGTTGAGTATTGTTCATATAAATTTATTCTTTCATTCATTCTGTTGTTTTCACAGCAAAGAAAACAAGACATAGAGTAATTTTGTCCCATGTCTCTACAGCCAATTTTACATTGACAAAGATATTAAGAATACAAACTAGAGAAAGGACAATATTTTGCATAAATGGTGCTTGAAATATCAAGTATTTACATGCAGAATAATATTGAAAATAGACCCTTTTCTCTCACCATTTAAAAATTCAACCCAAAATATATCAAAAACTTAAGTGCAAGACCTGAAACTATAAAAGTACTAGAAGAAAATATAGAAGAAATAATTAAAGTTATTGGTATGCATGAAGCTTTGTTCATTTAATGTTTATTTATTTAACCTCCAGTCACAAAGTATTGTATCAAAGCAGAAAAGTTATACAATAAATAAAACAGTTAACTGAGCAGACACTTTAAAGAATGGGATAGAATATTTACAAAGTATGCTTCCAATGCAGAGTTAATGTTCAGGATATATCAGCAATATAATTATCAATGTTAAAAATATTATTCCAACTAAGTAATGCTCAACAGATCTAAAGAGACATCTACCAAATGAACACATTCCAAAGACCAACAATTGTATAAAAATACTCACCATCATAAATCATCAATGAAATTACATTTAAAATCATAATGAAATATCATCTTATTCTAGGTAAGATGGGTATTACTAGAAATGCAAAAGATGTCAGGAGCTGGTAAGGGTGTAGAGCAAAGGGAACTCTTACACTTTGTTTTTGAGAATGTAAATTAGTATAATTGCTTATGGAAAACAGTATAGAAACTCCCTAGGAACCTTAAAAATGGAATCACTACATGATTCAGTAATTCTAATATGGGGCTACATTTAAAGGAAACAAAATCAGCATTTGAGGAGATGTCTGTATTTTCATACGCATTGCAGAAATAGTTGCTATTCACTGTAGCTGACTGATGGAATCAATCTAAATGTTCACTAGCTGACAAATGGATAAAATACCATTTAGTCATTAAAGAATAAAGTCCTGTTATTTGTGACAATATGAAACTGAAAAACATTTTGTTTAGTCAAATAAGTCAGGATCAGAAAGGAAAATACTCCATGATTTTTCTTATCTATGGAGTATGACAAAACTTAATTTCATAGAAGATGAAGGATGAAAAATGGATAAAAGAAGCAGGGGGAAGCAGAGCCCAAGGTGGACTGGGGAAAGATCATAAATAGATACTAAAATAAGTTATTTCTGGTGTTCTGTTGTAGAACAGGGTGACTAGAGACAACAATAATATACATTTCAACAAAAGTTCAAAGAATGGATTTTGAAAATTTTAATCCCAAAGAACTGAAAAAATGTTTGAGGAGGTGGATTTGTTTATCCTGATTTTATCATTATATAATTTATATCTGTATTTATTTTTATTGCTCTGTTTATTTTCTTTTTAAAATCTTAATCTATGTTACTACATGTTTGTAGTACATAATGAGTAGATGCATTTTAGGGGATTGGTGTATGCACATAACACTGCAGTTGGTCTTCAAAGGCATCTTTAAAGTCTTTATGAAATTCTATTTATTTATGAAATTCTGCTGCTCATATTTTCATTATGATTCGTAGTTTCCTAGACTTCTGATTGAAATAATTTCACGTATGGTAATTCTTTGTTAAACTGATCATTCATGTTTTATATCGCCTTGTTTAGCACATCTAGGTTTTCATTAGTGGTTTCTGAAAACTCTTGCATTTTTTAGTGATTACTTTCATTGTTTATTTAGTTATATATTTTCTAATCTCACTCGTACAACTTTGAACTATTTTCTAAACCTCCTCTGTTATCCTTTTGAGTAATTCCAGTGCATCACTTATAATGTTCTGCCCTTTGGTGTCCCTGGATTTGCCTCAGAAATTTGGAAGGTTTGGGAGCCATTTTTTTGCCTTACATTCTCATGTTTCTATTTTTTTTTTTTTTTTTTTTTTTTTTTTGCTGAGGTTTGTGGATGCTTACAGTCTAAATACCTCTCATATTCATTACTTTTGAATGATGTACTTTGTGGATAATAATTTTTATTTTATTTTATTGGTTAATTTGGGAGGGCAGAAGGCACCATAGTTAGCTCAGCAGCCAAGTTCTTTGGGAATGTATTCTAGTACCATCAAAAGGTAGTCTGAACGTTTACTTACAAAGAGTTAATGATAATTATTTGATGCTGTTTATACCCAGTGTCTTTTCACTCATCACTGAGACAAAATACCTGATGCCCAAAATTAGGGAAGGAAAGATTATTTTTTACAGTTCTTGGGGGTTTCAGTCCATACTCACCTGGTTTCAAAGCAGCATGGCATGGTGGGGCAGCCATTCATGGCCACTGCAAACAGCAAAAGAAAAAAAAAAAAAGCAAAAGAGAAAGACATGTCTTCTTCCCTCCATGACATTGGCTCCACCCCTGGGCACGTGAAACACTCACCCCATCATTGGAGCACTAGACAATGAATTAGTCACAATGCCAGATTCAGCCACATCCAAAATTACACAAGGCGGGGCAAACGAATATAAAATCTATAACATCAGATGACTCAGATACAGTAGTATCATCCAAGACAAAAGATATTAATGTATCATATGAACTAATCATGAAACAACCTCAATTCTAGAGAAGAAACCCACAATTATGGTGTAAGCACTATGACAAGCTGGATAATATTATGTAGCTACTATGTTCTAAATGGTAGCTGTGTCTCAGTTAATGGTAGAAAAGAATTTAGCAGCAATTTTACAAATATAAAATCAAAAGATTAGCAAAACTTTGTGGCTAGGAGTCTAAACTCTTAAAAGATTTGGGAACAGTAGAATACAAGAGGAAGACTTCGGAACTTTAAGCTCTATGATATGAGGAGCAGAGCAAAGTGGTGCAAAGGATCTCATTGGCAAGTATACAGACATAGAATTGGGTTAAGATGAGAAAAATTGTTGAAAGAAAGAAGGATGAGATGAAAGAAAGAAAGATGTTGAAAGAAAGAAGAGATGAGTTTACAGCTCAGTAGCATCAGTGCCCACCTGGCAAGTGCATGGTGCTGAGTTTGAGTTTCAGTTTAAAAAAAAAATAAGGAGAAAAGTAAAGAATTCACATATACACTAAAAATAAGAGAAAAGTAATTAAAAGGAGCACAAATGAGAAGATAAAGAATAGAGAAAAAAGAAGTATAAAAAGGAAAAACAAAATAAGGCAGAAAGATAAAAAAAATTTCCCAACCTCTGTGAAATGGTGAAAAAAGAGGGAAGAAAATAGATAAAAATGAACAATAACAACAAAGAAAATGAAAAACAATGCACGTACTCACAGAAGAACAAAAGGGAAGCACAAATTCCTAACCAAACAATCAACCAACAAAAATCCAATTACAAAAAGGGGGGAAAAAAAGAGAAAAACATTTTCTGAGTATGAACACATCTTTTTTTTCAATGACCTACAATTTTTGGGCAATGTCCAATTAAAGACCTGGCTCTCCTTACAATGGTAGATAAAGAAGTTGGTTGGGTCCCAGATCCATGCTTGATGGCAGTCACCAGCGGGCATAATAATTAGGGTGAGGATGTCATTTCTGTGACTTTCAAATCCATAGTAACTCAGCCTGAGACTGACTTCTGATGTAAATCCTTCTAGGGGCCAGTTGCTGGCTTGAGCATGGTGTTCTGACCATGACTGTCTTCTGTGGGTGTCCCTCACCCTGTCATTAAGGAGCATAACAACAGGACACCTAAAATGAAGTCAACCTAGATCCTCTGATTGTCAGGTTCATGCAGCCGTTCCTGGGGTGGTGTACAGCCAGTCTCTCCAGTGTATGTGATGACTTGGACGGTAGCCCCTTACTGTCTGTTGTAGCAGACAGCTTTGGTAGACCATTCCACTGCTGCATTTTCCCTGAAGGTGTCTTGAATCCCTTCTTTTTTTTGCAGATTTGGTCTTCCTTTCTCAGGAGCCACAAACCAGGAGTCAGGGAGAAACTGCATACTGACCTCTCCTTTTTCTGCACTCTTTTGCCTCTTCAATCTTTCTATAGGCTTCAAATTTCATGCCAGATCCTTTCTGGGCCTCAAGGTTCTATCTCCCTCTCACTTTGGTCCTCAAGTTGTTATTTTCCAGTGTCTGGATTCTAAATTTTAGGATGAGCTGTTGCTTAAAATGGCCTGATTTTCCTACCTGTATTTGAACCATTACAAGTATCACGTGCAAAGATTTTATGTTATGTCATTTTATTTTTGATACAAATTCTTGCAATGTAGGTCAGACTCGCCTTCTACTCATTATGTACCCTTCAGACTCATGACAGTTCTCCTGTCTCAGCCTCCTGAGTACTGGGCATACAAGAGTGTACACCATACCTGGTATGTTGTGTTATTTTAAATAAATGCAACTTAAATTTAAAAATATAATGAAAGGTACCAGTAGTCTCTGCTATAAGAGCAAAATATAGTATGGTCTAAAAAACATGAAGATACCATGGATTTATTAATTTTTCCTTAAGCAGAAAACCAAGTTCAAATATGTGGAAATTATTTAACTTTATGATAAAGAAATAAAGCATTTATAAAATAATATATCTGAGGGTTTTCCTTTGAGATAGGAGACAACACATATGGAAGTTTGTTCTAGACGCTTAAGGACTGAGAGAATAATAGTTTTATGGGGTTTTAAGCAGAGGATTTTTTAGCAGGAGGGACACAGGAAGTTCATGACAGAGGAAGTCTAGAAGAGCTAAGAGCTAAGGTATAGAATAAGAAGGAGAGGGAAAGTGATGTACTGAACGAGGTCAGACTACGTAGAGTCCTGCATTAATGCTTAGGAACTTGGAGTTATACTTTAAAAGCAAAGACAATCCCTATGAGTATATTAATCTACGGACTTTCTGTGACCTTTCAGATCATAATATATTTCCTGTGCTCTTTAAATGATGATTTACTTTACAATGTAAGGAAACAATGTATGGAAGGGGAGGAGATGGAAGTAGACTCAATTAAATTACCGGGTCAAGATATAGATGGAGGAGATGATGATGCATGTAGAAATCCAAGGAAACAGAAAGAAATTCATTAGATCTGGATGGTGAAGAGAGGAAAGTTTAAAGATGACTAGAAGCTTCTTACCTTTGATTTCTGAATAATTTCCAGCTACTTTTACACCTACTGTTCTTTATAAATTGCCCCAGAAGTAAAATAACAGAGCCTCTAGAAAGCAGCTGACCACAACAAAGTATTGAAGTTCTGTCAAATATTCTCTGAAGTCAAATATATGCTTTGATAATCCACAAATAAAACCTAAGCAGTAGTACTACTTAGTATAGATGTAGTCTTCTCTTTAGTAATATAAAACATATATAGACATATAGAAATAGCAAATGGAACTATATATAAAATATGAAAAAGAATTCATTAACCTTTGCCTATTTTTCTCAGTCTAAATAATCTCTAAGCCCAGTGTACTGGTGAGAAAACAGAAATAGAAAATTAAAACTGTTACACACGGTGTGTTAAGTTGGATCTTTCTAATTCAAATTTTGACTCTTTGAATTAACACACTGTCGTATCCCAAACTTTTGGATTTTAGGGAGGACATACTGTGCATGCAGATCTATTATGCCATGTGAAGTTTAGTGTTGTCAAAGCCACAATGTCAGCAATGAAGATAAAGGGATTTGAAAAATGACCCTGAGAGGAAATACATTAAAGCAATCAGTAATTTCGTTTACCTCCTGTAACAATATATAGTGGGAAAGTCTTCCTGGAGTAAAAATTTCATCAGGAAGCATTTATGACTCTTCAAACCCATCCTCCATACCTGGTAGTTTAATATGTTCCTATTGTTGAGATAGTCCTGCTGCCCTGTATTTTGCTATCACTTGTGGACTGGCAATGAGAAATCTGATATTTAGGACACTGACCTCTTTGTCTTTAGAATCTCCCTGACATTTTTTATTATTAATTAACTCATCAGTGCTCTCTGAGCCCCAGCTCCCTATCTGGCCTCTGTGTGAGGGGGGAAAAATTACAAAAGCCCAAATTTTGACCCCTTGAATTTCACTGTCAATTCAGGCAGGGAACTTGGTAAATACTTTTTTTGGATATTATATAATCTAACACTTCCTAGAGCAAAACGTCTAAGTCTAGATCCACAACCATGTTCTGATTTCTCATCTAGATATAGAAAGTGATGTGGATGACTGAAAATGGATGATAAATACACAATTGTTTTAATAATCAAAGGCTTTGCAGTAGACTGATCTGTATTCAAATTCCTGCTCTCTCACTCCCTAATCTGATAAAAACGGTTTCTAACTACTCTGGGTTTCTGTTTCCCTCTTTATCAAGTGGATTTAATAAGGAGGATTTAATAAAAGTACAGAGCCTCTGGTATAATACCTAGCATTGACCTGGCATTGTTTTCATGCTGATCCCTATTTTGACTTGGTGACCTCTGTTGTTCAATACTGTCTCTATTTACCATAAACTATGAATTTGTGAATTATAACAACTGTAGTTGCTTTAATATGACATTTCACTGAAATTTTCTTAATTTTGTCATGTAATATTTAACAGGCTAACATTTATTATTTACTCTTTACCAAGCACTGTGCTACATTGCTGCAATATTCAGCTGGTGTATAATTGTTATCATCCACTCACTTCTTTTTAAAGTTGAGGAAACTGGGACTCTGAGATGTCATGCTAATTGCTAAGATTATAACCCTTTCAATGATATTAAAAACCACAACTATTTGATCCAGGAAATTTACACTTTCAAACAATTACTAAGTTTTTACCATCTCTCAAAATTATTTCATAAGTATTTTCCCTAACTTAGAATTTTTAAAAATCAGAGAAGAAGAGTTCCTTATTGTGAATCAGAAAGGACTCCAGAGAATACACTGATAGAGGTTACTGCAAGGAACCATGTATTATACTTTTATAAGCAATAGGATATACGTTATAAAAAGACATTTATTTTTCTGAAGAAAAGAAGTAGCTGTGTGTATTCTAGGTTGATGTCAGGAACTACTCACCTTACAGGAAATTTGTTCTATACAGCTAAAGGTTTTACAATCAGAGGATGTGTTTTAAATGGTATATTATAGGTGAGCTGTGGGAATAACTTCAATTCAAAGTGAAAAAAAAAACTGAGGCATGAGACCAACTAAAATTGGGCAGATTGATGTAAATGGTACTCTTACTTGGCCTTTTATCAGTGTTTATGTGTGTGTGTGTGTGTGTGTGTGTGTGTGTGTAGTATGCTTGCATATATAAACTAAATACAAACATGCACACACAAATAGACTCCTAGTCATATGTCTTATAAATCTATTAACTATTCTAGATAAATTAAAATTATTTTCCTTAATATTGAAGGACTTGAATTAATAAACCTAAGGGTGGCATTCCAGTTTCCTCTAAGCACACCTTGTGAATGTAAGATCTTGAGAAATTCTCTTATGATTTCTCAGTCAAATATTTGTCATCTGTAAAACAAAGTCATTGAGAGAGATTATCTTTACTTCCCTTGACTTGTAATATTCTGAGAAAAGGATTTCACAAACCTAATACTAGCTAATACAGAAGAATTACACTATGTTCACATAGCTAATCCCCAGTATTGCCTGATCCTCCCACTTACAAACAGAATTTATGTCTACATAACTTTTGAATAGCAGATGAATCAATTATAGGTTATAGCAGTTTTGCAGTATAAAATGTTCATGATTTCTCAGGATTTCTCTGCTCACATCCTAAACTTAACTCAGTTTATCTGCTTTTTGAGTCAGATTTCGACAAATGGTCTATCTGATCGGTAAATCTATTGATTTAATGTGATATAAACCACATACTCTACTAATAGATCCTATATTATCCCTCCTCTTCCTCCTCTTCTCCCACTCTCCTATCCTCCCTCTAGTTCCCCCCCTTCGCTACCTTTTCCCTCCCCCTAGACCTGAAGTTTTTCCAGGAGAACCAACGAAGTTTTGCAAACAAGATGAAAAGTGGCCACATGGAACAAAATTCAACTATTATAGCTGAAGACATCCCAGACAAACCAGACCTGAGGCACACAGCAGCTAACCACATTCGCATGAGTGAGGTCAAATGAAACCAAAACAGCTCCTCAGCTGAGCCCATACTAAATTGTTGGCTTTTAGAATTGTGAGATAGGTGAATGTTTCTTGTTTAAAGCTAAAAAATAAAGTGATTTGTTACCCATAAAGAAACAAACTGAGAGCTTTCTACTTGGCTTTTCCTTTATGAGTATGTTCATACATAGTTCAAGGCTATTATTCCAATGTCTTCAATACAGTGTAATCTAGTCTTTTAACCCTGTGATGGTTAATCTTGTCAGTTTAGGTGGATTGAGACATACTTAGTAAATTGGTAAAGCATATGTATTAATAAGCTTCCCTACCACTGAGGGAAAACACCAGGTACAGTTTAAAAGGGGAGAGGGTTAATTTGCCCGTGGTTTCAGAGGATTCAGTCCATAGTAAGCTGGATTCAAGGCAGAAATATTATGGTAGAAGGGTGTAGCAAAATACAGATGCTTAGTTAATGGCGGCCAGGAAAGAAATCAGAGTCAAATTGACAATCCAGGTTCACTGTCATAGCATACCTCAGAGATTATTGGATTGTGAGGGCTCTACTTCATTAGTGGATTGATCCATCAACAAGTTAGTAATATTATGGCATTATTCGGGTGTGATAGAAAAAGGAGATTGGCTTGGTCAGAGGGAGTGTACTATGGAGGTGTGACAGTGGAACTCTATCTGGACCCAGAACCTCTCCTCTGGTGTTCTCACTTTCCTTGCTTCCTGGCTGACAGGAGCTAAGCAGATTTCTCCTACCACATGCTTCTGTGTTTATGTTCTGCTTCAACTTAGGCCCACAGCAATGAAATCAGTCAGTTATGCACTAGAACCTATAAAACTGTGAGCCAAAATACACCTGTTTTCTTTTAAGATTGCTTTTCAGATAATTTTGTTATGACAATGCAGAGCTATCACAAATTTCCATTAACCATGTTTGTTTGTTAACTGAATAAATATTTTTAGTGACAGACTACAAGGGTTTTTTTTTTTTTTTCCTAATAGTAAACTTGCTCCTTCTCACATTAATTACTGCCTGTACTGGATTATCTGCTGGCATTTTACCTTATTAGGGCGTTTCCTATATCATGACAATTGAACTTCCAGATTCCATTCTTTTCTAGATTTCTTCATCAGTCCTTTCTATTTAAGGATTTTACAAGTGAGAGATAATGACAAGATATTTGGAAGATAGAAAGCAAAGAAAAACCATGATTACTTTCACAGGAGGAGATGGCAGGATTTAGTAGAAGGAGATGTGACATTTTGCCAGTACTTCACATTCAATCTCCTGTAAATTACATCAGTGCTTTGAGCAGCTGATCCACTTGGAAGAAATTACTTGAGATTCTTGTACTTCCTGACTTCCAAAGTGATATTAACATCTTCCCTGAACTTTTCTAATACTGTTCGTACAAAGGTTTTGCAAATATTCAATTACCTGCACTAAATCCTGCTCTATTAGATATTTCTAGATTGTTTCCATTTCTCACACTGAAACTTGGGAAATTTTTAGTACAAGCTGAGCATCTGTAATCCAAAAATCTGAAATTTTACATGACCCCAAATGTGAAAATTCTCAGTGCTGACATTATACCACAAAGGAAAAATTGTTTCCCGTGAAATTTTGTGGTGGTCATAGTAATGAATACGTGTGGGTACATTATTCTTTATCTTCAATTAAATGAAATCTACACTTTCAGTTAGTCTTTACCTATTAAAAGCTTTTGTATCTGTGTTTCCAGATGGAATTCATAATATTACATTACATTGAATCATACTATCTTCTTAAACTTAATCCCCTCAAACATATCTTGGCAGTGACAGTTGTTCAAACTTTCTTTGCTTTTGACCTTGACAATTTTGAGTGCTGTTCAGATATATTATAGAATGTCCCTCAAACAGGTTTTGCCTGATATTTTCTAGATTAAGGGAAATGACTTGACTTCATGTTGAGAATTATGAGGTTGAGGAACAAGAATTCATGGTGAAGCGTAATTCTCATTACATAGTAACAGGAGTACATACCAACTTGACATAGCACTACCCATGATAATTTTGATTCCCTGGTTAAAGGTTTCTAAAGAGAGTTTATAATTCTCCCATTTTAAACATTGTCATCTTTAGAAAAAGGTGCTAGGTAAAGCCTACACTTTAGGATTTGCATTTTATAGTCTACCACCTTAAAAGTAATCCAACCATGTATATGTAACAAGTTTTTAAAATGTCCTACAGTTTTAAAAATATTTTTTCATTTTTTTGTTGCTATTTACATTTTTTCTCTTACAATCAGGTTTAGAAATTTCATCAACCTCATTGATTCTTTCCCGGGTTTTGCTGAGATTATAGTGAGCCAATCAAAATAAATTCTCTTTTATTTTATTGGTTTTAATTTCTAGCATTTTAATTAAAATTGTATGTGTCTTTAGGTCCCAGAGACTCCACATTCTTCTGTTTTCATTTTACTTACACCTGTAATCTTCAGTGCTCTCTACATACTTCCCCACAGAGGGAGTCTCTCTCTCCGCTCCTCTGGTAATCTATTGTTATTATTCTGAAGCCCCGCATCAGTGATTTTAGACAATGAATATAATCTTATGATACAATATTAACATTTCCGTAAGTCTCTGTCTTGGGAGTCTGACCATGCATGTGTATCCCCTGTATTACATAATCTGACTGAAGCATTCCCAATGCATTCCCATGTATCTTTGACCTCTGTTTTCTGTACTTTTTCTCCATATGGTAAAAGAGTAATGCTAAGCGTCCTGTTTCTCATACTTCATCTATGTGGTCCTATCAGTTTATGCTTCAACTGCTTCTACCTTATTTTAGCATAAACAGAGTTTCCCTCACCCAACATATGAAACTTTATTCCTGGATTTTAGGGTGAGGAATTATCCAACAATTTCCATTCTCTGCTGATTCTAAGGTAAATCCTTCAGTTTCATTTTGTCTAGGTGCATCTTGTTGTTGGAACAAGAATGATGACTTCTGTGTTTTGAATTGAGAGAACACATTTCATTGTGGTTTCAGATAGCATTTTACAAAATGTAACTTCTACATTTTTAAGGCCAATACTGTGTTGAGTATGCTTGTGATATTTTTCTGTTTTTCTTTTTTTGTTGTTGTTCCTCAATGCCACCAATGCTCCCCTGCCAGCTGGTAGACTTCAGTGGCCTAGATAGTAGTACTAGTTCTTGTTACTTTTGTTTTTTAAGATGAGTGGTCACTGTGATGCACAGCTGATCATTATGATGCATACTGTAAGAATGAGTTGCCAATTGACAAGCCATTCTGCCTCTGTACTTCCTGTTTGCTTATCTAATATAAGACCTAGACTACTAGAGGTCATGGCTTGATATTTTGGGAATGATCCCAACCAGTGTCCATCAATGTGGAATAAATCTGACTCCAAATCCTGGATGTTGTTTTGGTATTTTTGTTTCCTGTTGCAATGTCAGCGAGATTTGAGGGTGAAAGCATAGCTTAATTTTATAAATATTTTTAGACACTAGTATTGAGCAGGGAAGTTAGTATGTACTTGGTAAAGTATACTATATACTTTATTTTATTACTATATTAAATGAATGGGTATTTAATACTATGTTTAATAAATGGAATAAATTTATAAAAATAAAAGTATCTTTTTTAAATAAAAATACCGTAGATAATCAAATTGTCAGCATGGAAACATTTCCAATGGGATATTGACTAGAATACCAGTAACAATGATGCAAATAGCTGCATTTTTGAGAGTTTAATTATGTGAAAGAAGTGTAATGGATTATGTCAACTAAATCTAACAACTTCTCCCTCCTGCACAAGTCAATGAACTGCCCAGAAATTTACACCCCCGTAACAGAAAAATAAGACTTTTAACTTCAATTCAAAATTTGTTAAAGCTTTTGCCAGTAATCTTCCTTTGAATGTTAGCTTTTCTGCTACTAGTTTTAGTAGCGATTCTGTGACAATAAAGATATTAATTCAAATATCTGAAGACTTTTAATATCAAAGAGCTAGAGAAGAATCAGGTTGTACTATGTAATGGTTCCATGCACCTGTACAATAGCCTTCATATTGTTGAATTTCAAGAGGTTTTCATCTGAGAAGTAAGGAAAATAATATTTTTATGTTTTCATTAGAAATAAATGTTATATTATGAGCTTAATTAATACTAGTTTTCATCTGTTTGATACCTTGCAATGGCTTAGAGAAAATGAAAATCGATAATATCATCTTCTCTCTTTTAAACATTTTATTTTTTCTTTGACTTTTTAAATTTAGTATTAATAAACAAAAATTATGAAAGGTCATTGTGTTGGACTGAGTCCCTGCACCAAGCCTCAACAGACCAGAATAATCAAAATCCAGTCACTTGTGCTAAAGTTCACAGAATCAAACTGAAACTTAAAGAAAGCAGCTTGATCCTCAAACAGTCTTTTCCGTGAAAGCAGATTATGGCTCATTTGACTTAGTGCAGTAGGGAAATCTCTTTTCCTTTAACCTTACAAAATGCAACTTGAAGTAACCTGACTAGCTCTTTTTCTATACTTGGATTTCTTTTTCCCCTCTTACAAAATCTACTGTCCTGATATTATCTGCTGGGAGTTTTCATTCTATTTGTAGGATGGACATTCCTAGTTTATGATCACCAACAGAAGCCAATTGTGTCTATAATTAAATCTGTTGTATCTTTGTATTTTGCCAGTTGCCTGGAACTGATAGTGCATAAGAAACCAAGGAAAATGGCTAAAGAAAACAGAATAAGATGTATTAAGGGTAATTTATTTTTTTGGCATTGCTGGGGGTTAACTCCCAGGGCTTGCCCATGATGGAAACAAGATTTATTGATGGTAAATTTATATTTCTCTGGTGAATACTGGATGATCTTTAAGTAACTTGTTGACTCTTGGGAACCATATTTAGTAGGCTCAATGAGCCGCAGAATTTGTTCTTAACAAAAGAGAACAATGCAAACAGAAGTTACACTTGATAAAACACAGCGGTCATCCTTAGCTGCAGGCTTGCAGAGGTCAGTTTGGACAGTTAAGGAGAGTGTTAAGAGCATGAAATTTTGAATAAGACAAATTCATGTATATTAATTGACATTATCATTGTCTTACCTGAAAAACTAAGATTAAAAGCAGCTATCTAAATCAAAAGATTTTTTGTGTCCATATTTATTCAACAAACATTAATCATTTTTCTAAGATAAAGCAATGAACAAGTGGAGAAATACATACATATATGTTTCTATATACATTATATGTATACATATATATTTCTATATACATTATATGTATACATATAATGTATATTTCTACATATATATTTGTGATCAGAAGTTAGAAAATGAATTTCATAAGCCAAGCTGCTTAATAACTTGATAGATACATACAGCAGCTCATTTCTGACTGTAGCATCAAGTGAAAGTTTTAAGGAACACTAATAAGTGAAACAAACAATTCAGTAACTTTATGCAACTAAAGTGTTGTCTTACTCACAACCCATATGTTGTTAGCATGAGACAGTTCGTATTATCATTCTGGAAACAGTGTTGAGAAAAAACTGTGATTTCCAGTCACCTGTGCCTGGCAACAGAATAACCTGAACATTTAAATCCACAAAGCCACTGGAAAGAAGGACTGCAGAAGACCATGCAAAATATTTTACCAACTGTCTTGAGAAAGCTTGTATTCAATCACATGGTTGCAACTAACTAGAGGTAAATTTGGGAAAAGTAGTTTGTCTGTGCCTAAAGAAAAATGAAATAGGCTTGGCAAATTCATAAACCAAATGAGATAATGTTAGCAAATCACCTGGCACAGTGCCTGGCACATGATAAGTCCTGAATAAACAGTAGATACTTCAACCACAGGGACTGTAATTTGTTAGGATATTACGCACTTTTCCTGACTCTGTAGGCAATTACAGAGTGGAACATTTTGTTCTCAATCAACCCATTTGATTATAAGAAATTAATGCCATATTATATTTAATTTTTCAGTAAGCACTTGCATAGGTATGATATCATTTTGTTTTCATTTTTTCAGTACACTATGAAATTAGTACATAGTGCTCATATTTTAAGTGTGTACAAACATGCTCTGAGAGTCATATGTTGGCCAAGGCATTGCAGCATTAAACAATAGAGATAGGAATCAAATTCATATCTTTAACTCTGAGGTAAAAATTTATCTCATTAAAGAATGCTGTCCCACTCATGAAAATCTACAACTAGTGTCTATTTTTATTTTAAATAAAATAAAAACAGAATTCATAAAGTTTTAAATAAAGTAAAAACAGAATAGCCTGTAATACTTTCATTCTCTTGAATGGTTTTATACTATTTTGTTATGCTTGATACTATAGTGTATGAAGGTATATTGAAATATTTCAAGGAAAGAGACACTATGGCAGCTATTGTTATGTCGGGTTGTCTTGCGGTGAAACAGTACATTGCTTAAATTGTTCTATTCGTATCTGTTTTGTTATGTCCTCTTTTATCTTAATCTTTTTAAAATAAAAAAAATAAGAAAAAATAAAAAAATAATAAAATAATGTTATCAAATTCAAAACAAGATAATAGGAGAGTAACAATATATTATGTCTAATATATTATGTATTATCTTTAAACTAATATATTAGTTTAATATATTATGTATTATCTTTAAACTAATTCATTTTATGACATATAGACATGAAAAATTGATCAAACAATATAGGCACAATGCATTCTTTTCAATGAACTAATAGAAATTAGTAATATAACTATCTGAACTAACTTGTGTGTGTATATATATATATAATGTGTATATATATATATATATATATATATATATATATGTATATATGTATATATTCTCTTTTCCTTTCTTTTTTTCTCCATTCCCCCATCCAAGTTTCTATTCCAGTTTCTTCCCATTTCACAATATCTATTGTATATTTTTGTTCTTAAATATTTTTCTACCTTCCTATACTAGTTGAAAATGTGGTGTTTACACATGAAAGTCTGATTTGTTTCACTTATAAGAATCGTCTCAAGTTGTACCCATTTACCTATAAAAGTCTCACATTTAATCTTTCTTTATAGCTGAATAGTACTGCATTGTATAAAACTATCGCATCTTTTTTATCCATTCCTAGGTTGATGAGTATTTGGGTTGCTTCCAAGATTTAGCCATTACAAATTGTGTTGCTATGCACCTAGGTGCAAATATGTGGCACTGGTGTGATATTTTAGTTCTTCTCGGAAAATACCCATAAGGGGACTAGCTGGGTTGAATGGGTCCTATTCCTATTTTATTGAGGAAGCTCCACACTGATTTCTACAGTGGTAGCACCAATCTATGCTCTCACCAACAGTGGAGAAATGTTCCTCTTTATCTGCAGCCCTTCCAGCATTGTTATTGGTTGTTTTCTTGATGATAGACAGTCTTCTCTGAGTGAAATGTAATCTCAGTATTGTTTTAATTTGCATCTCTTGAAAGACCAATGTGTTTAAGCCTTTTTTCCTGTAATTGCTTGATATTTCTATTCATACATCTGAGAAGTATGTATTCAGTGTGTGTGTGTGTGTGTGTGTGTGTGTGTGTGTGTGTGCATTCATTTTAAATGCCTTGTTTTAGATAGGGTCTTTGACTTGGGCATCTGATTTTTAGGCAATTTTAGATATAAATCCTTTGCTTGAGAAACATTTGGTTAAACAATTTCCTACTCTGTGAGTTGTCTTTCCACTATGTTGATGATTTCTTTTGCTGTGCAAAATCTTTTTAGTAAGATGAGATCTAAGTTGTTCATTCTTTAAAGTATTTCCTATGTGTTTTTTTCCATGAAATCTCAGCATACACCTATGTCTTCAAAATTTCTACCTACTTTCTGTTCCAGAAGATTTAGTGTTTCTGTTTTAATATTTAGACCTATGATACACTTGATTTTAGTTATTGCACGGTGATGGACATTGGTTTACTTTTTGTCTTCAGCATGCAGAGAGCCAGTTTTTTTCAAAACCATTTATTAAAGAGGCTATCTTTTTTCCAGTGAACATGTTTCATTCCTTTATCAAAGATGAGGGGGATGAATGTCTGTAGCTGTGTCTGCATCTTTTAATCTGGTCCACTAGTCCTCCGGTCTGTTTATTTGCTAGTAGCATGCTGATTTAACATAGTAGCTTTGCAGTAGAGTGTCAAATCAGGGATTGTGATACCTCTTGCCTTGCCTTTGTTACCCAGAATTGCTTTCACTAGTCTAGAACCCTTCTGGTTCCAAATGAATTTTAAGAATGTTCTCTTTAGTTCTGTGAGGTGTGCTAAATAGTATTTTGACTGGATTGTATTACATCTTATATAACAATTTTAGAATTTTAGCCATTTTTACTTGGTTCTGCCTATCCTTAAGCAAGGGATATCTTTCCATTTTTTGATATCCTCTTCAATCTCTTTTTTTTCAGCATACTGCAATTTTCAGTGTATTGATCTTTTACTTCCTTGGTTAAACTGTTTTCTAAGTATTTCATTTTGGGGGATGCTATTGTAAAGGCTGTGGTTTCCTTAGTTTCTTGGTGAGTTTGTTGTTTGTGTATAGGAATGTAATTTTTTTTGCTGTTGACTTTGTATCCTATAATGCTACTGAATTTGATTATCAAATCTAGATGTTTTTTGGTAGAATTTTTGGGGTCTTCTATATAGGGTACCAAGTTATCTGTGAATAATGATAATTTTATTTCTTCTTTTCCTATTCATATTCACTTTATCTCTGTATCTTTCTTTTGTGTAATTGCTCTGGCTAATGTTTCCAAAACCATATGGAATATTAGTGGTGGTAATTGATGTCCTTGTCTTGTTCCTGATTTTAGAATGAATATTATCAATTTTGTCCATTTAGTATGATGTTGGCTATTGGTTTGTCATAGATGACTTTTATTAGATGGAGATAAAGACCAACTATTCTGATTTTCTCTAGCTTTTACCATAAATGAGTATTGGACTTTGTCAACAGCTTTTTCTGTATCTATTGAGATGGTCATGTGATTTTTTTCTTTGGCACTGTTTATATGGTATATTACATTTGCTTTTGCATATGTTGAACCATCACTGCATTCCTGGGATGAATTCCATTGATTATGTTGTACAATTTTCATGGTGATTTGCTTCATTCTGTTTGCTATTATATTATTGAGAATTTCTGTATCAATATTAATTAGGGATATTGGTCTGCAGTTATCTTCTTTGATTGGGTCTTTCTTTGGTGATGGCATCAGGGTAATTTCTGCTTTCCAGAATGAGTTAGGGAATATTTCTTCACTTTCAATTTCATTAAAGAGATTGAGGAGTATTGGCATTAAATATGTCCAAAATAGCTTGTAGAAATCAGTAATGAATTCATCAAGACCTGCACTTTTCTTCATTGGTAAGTTTTTTTTTATTACATTTTCAATCTAATTAACTGATATTGGGTTGTGTACAATTTTTACATCTTGTTGATTCAGTTGGTAATTCATACATTTTAAAGAATCTGTCCATTTCTTCTGTGTTTTCCATCCTATGTGAGTAATGATTTTTGAAGTAGGTATTGAAGACCTGAATCTCCTCATAATCTGTAATTATTTTACCCTTTTCATTCTTCAATGGATGAATTTGAGTCTTTCCTTTTTTAAAATGTTTGGCTAAGGGCTAATCAATTTTATTTATTCTTTGAAAGAACCAACTCTTGGATTTATCAGTTCTTTGTATTATTCTCCTATTCACAATTGCATTAATCTCTCTGTTGATCATTATAGGGGCTTTAGTTTTATCTTACTCTTTGTCTAGGTTGTTTACTTGTGTTCATTCTGTTTTTCTAATGTGATAATTCACTGCTATAAAGTTCACTCAGCACTACTTTCATTGTTCTGGTATGTTGTATCTGCATTCTTATTTAATTGCAGATATTGTCTGTTTTCTTTCCTAATTTTGTCTATGACACTTTGGTTGTTTAGGAGGGTTGTGTTTGACTATTATCTTCTTTTTAAGTCCTGTAAGGTCTCCAATGTTTAGGTTTTATTGGTTTTGTTCTTTACTGTTTTGTTCAATTCTATTACACCTGATGAAATAGGCAACTCTTTTTAAGATAGCAAGAGGTATATTGGTAACCATTGTTGACCACCTGGTATTCTGTTTTTACATCATGCACTATTGCCATCCTTCTGTTGTAACTGACTCTTTTGCTTTGTCACATTTGTTTCTTTTTTTTTTTTTTTCTCTTCAAAAAAAGCAATAAGAATTGTGGAAGTAATAAAACCCAAAATGTGTAATTGTTATTGTAAAAAAGAGAGGAAAAGTGATCTAAAGGATATTACTGCACGTATATTTAAGTGTGTAAGATAGAAATCCATACTACTAAGTTTTTGTTGGATCACTGAACAGAACTGTTTGAAATTCCTATGTGTTTTTGCAGTTTTTGTTGCCATTAATTTCCATTTTTTTGCACTATGGTGTGATAACATTCATGGGGTAATTTTATTCTTTTGCATTTACTTAAGCATGTTCTGCTAGATGGTATATGGTCTATTGTAAAGGAAGCTATGCGTCCACTGTGATGCGTATTCTGATGCTGTTAACTGAAACACTGAAAACATGTACTAAGTCCATTCGTTCACAGGATTTTGTCACTTCTTATATTTATTTGATGATTTCTTTGTCTAGTTTACATACTCTTTGTGACAAGGGGTTATTAAATTCTCCTTTTATAATTGTGTTATTGCTTATTTGATTTTTCATGTCTGCTAATAAATTGGTGCTCCCATATCAATGCATACATATTTATGACTATCTTTTCCTCTTGAAGTTTTCCCTGAACAGTAATATAATCACCTTCTTTCTCTTTTGATCATTCTTGTTTTGAACTTCATATTGCCTGAACACAAATTAGTTATCTTTGTTTTTCTCAGTTCCTGTTGTATGGAGTATTTTTTTTCTACCCTTTGACTTTTTGTCTATGAATTTCTTTTTGATTTAAACGTGTTTCTTGTATACTACATATTGTCATATATTGCTTCTTAATCCATTAGGCTAGTCTGTTTCCTTTGATTTGTGAATTGACGCCATTTACATGGATGGTTATAACTGATATGTATTGGTTTATGTTTCTCATGATCATTTCCTGCTGTCAGTTCCCTGATTTTCCCTTTTTTATTCATTGCTTGCCCTGCTTTCATTTATCTGAGTTCCAGGCTTGTCCTGTATGGGCTGGGAGTCTGGGGTTGCATTTTGTTTCTGTGTTTTATCATTTTCTATGTTCTATTTTTTAAATAATATTTTGTTTTCTATGTTGATGCCTGTCAATTTCTTATAATAGATAGATTTATCACAAACACTGAGGTTTCCCTAGAAGATGTTTGTTCTTCAGGAATGTCCTTAGAACACAGTGTTTTTTTTTTTTTTAATAATAAAGAAGTGGTAATTCATTTTTTTATCTAAAGAGAAATAAAACAAAACAAAACAGTGAAAGGGTACAAGTAATACTGAATTACAAGAAAAAATATACAGCAAGAAATCACTAGTTAATAGATAAAATATTGTCATCTTAGAAATAGTTGTTCAAATTACAAAATTAATTTTGTAATTAATTTGTAACCGTGGTTACCAAGTGGACATTCAAACAGTGAGATTTCAAACAGTTCTGTTCAGTGATCCAACAAAAACTTAGTAGTATGCTTTTCTATCTTACACACTTAAATATATGTGCAGTAATATCCTTTAGATCACTTTCTTTTCCTCTCTTTTTTACAATAACAATTACACATTTTGGGTTTTATTACTTCCACAATTCTTATTACTTTTTTTGAAGAGAAAAAATAAAAAAACAAATGTGACAAATCAAAACAGTCAGTTACAACAGAAGGATGTACATAGTACATGATGTAAAAACGGAATACCAGGTGGTCAACAATAGTTACCAATATACCTCTTGCTATCTTAAAAAGAGTTGCCTATTTCATCAGGTGTAATAGAATTGAACAAAACAGTACAGAACAAAACCAATAAAACCTAAACATTGGAGACCATACAGGACTTAAAAAGAAGATAATAGTCAAACCATAATGGGCATCATAATAAATCTTATTGCCTTCAAAGTTGTTGCCTATACCCTCAAACTTGATACTATGAAACAAAACAGAATAGAGTAAAATCAGTCAAAACAAGATGGGAAGAGCAATACAAAGATTCGAATCAGGTAAATAGGAAAATTAAAAAGTTACTATAATGTATCCCACTATTTTTAATTTATTTTTCCCTTAATTAAAAAAATAAGAAGAAAAAATAATTTAAAAAAAAGGAAAAAAAAAGAGATTGAGATAAAAGAGGACATAACAATAGAACAACACAGAACAGAATAGAACGATTTAAGCATCATAGTGTTTCACCACCAGATAACCTGACATAATGGTAGTTACCATAGTGTCTCTTTCCTTGAAATATTTGAGTATATCTTGGTATGCTATAGCATCAAACATATCAAAACAGTGTGAAACAATTCAAGAGAATGAAAGTATTGCAGGGTATTTAGAACCAGCTAACAGAAAACAACAAGGGCTTCTATATTATCACTTTGCCTATAAAAATTTTTGTTTATGCTATCACATATAGTAAAATATAATAAGATACAACATGTTAAAACCAATGGAAACAGATGAATAACAGCTTGATGAGACTTCAAAACAAGATGATATTAATCAGCACTAGCTATTATGATGTTTTATTTTCTTCAAAATAGCTATTCGGACTATCACAGACAATAAAATCGAACAACCCGGATAAAAACCATTCCAATTAATGAGTGAAAACATTATATGGCTTCAAACCAATATAATTGGGAATCATGATTACCACATACTTTTATGTATTCTTATCATTTCTTACACTAGCGAAACTATTCGGTATTTATACATGAGAGTTTGATTTATTTCACTTATGAGTATGGTTTCAAGCTGCGCCCATTTATAAGTAGATGGTTTTTTATAGCTATCAAAAAATTACCTTCCCAATTTTTAAAGGATGCAAAGTTATCATCTGGCTCAGCACTCAACACTTTGGTACTGGTCTGTGCCGATGATTATAACCCATACAATGACAGCATTATCATACTGAGAAGAAAACTGATCATAATATGTATGACATCCTGGTTGAAGTGGTACAGTTAGTAATAACAACAATTTCAAGTACAACTTAACTACTGGCAAACTGTGGTAATCACTAACCTGCTATCTCTGGCAACAGGAGCAAACTCTAAATATACGTAACAAAATGAAGCATATACCATGTATTTTTATGCAGTGATTTTTCCCTTAGTGAAGTTATTTTATCTTTCTGGGGGTTGTTAAGTTGGGTAGGGCACAGGATAAGGTGAGAAATGAGTTCAAATATGGCAGAGTCAAGGCTAGAGGTCACAAGATGATTTCCTAAAACTTGGGAAATTGGAGGACTCAGAAGGGAAAGAATGAAATAGAATGTGAAGGAATAATCAGAAAGGGAAGAGACGTTGTTTAGTGAGTTGGAAGTTTAAATTCAAGTAGAACTGAGGAAAGAGAGTGTATCAATAAAAGAAATTGAAATAGAAAAGTAAGAAACCTGAGTAGTGAAAAAACAAGGAAGAAAGAGACAGGAAAAAAGAAGAAAAGATGGAAAGAAAAGGAGACCAGAGAAAGAGAAGAGAAATAGAAAAAGACACAAAACTAAAATAATCACAAAATACAAACAAAACAACATGATATCTAGGCAGACAGGAAAGAGACAGCCAATTATGCAAACAAAGGAGAGTAAAAGGAATAAAATACTCTGGTGTTTACAGTTCTGTAATAGTGTCCATGTTAGATTCCAGAGATGTGCTGGGCATGGAGTTGATCTTGCTCTCTGAATGTGGAGGCTGAGACTAGACTTCTGCTGGTGGAATTCTAGAGTCCAACTTCTAGCTCCTTGATGCTGCTTCCACTTCCACATTGCTGATCTCACTGATTACACTGCCCTCTAAAGTTGCTTGTGCCCTTGCTGTCCTGGGTGTTAGGGACCCACCAAATGCATGTGCTATTTTCTATTGTTGATGATTTGGTTATTGATCCCATTTAAAATTGGATTATTGATGAGTTCCTAATCTTGTTCTTCCATATGCTTATGGGACATTCAAAACGTTTATAGTAACATAACACTTTTTTCAGAAAAATTCAGTTATAAAGAAATTATCTACTTATTCACATTTATAGTCTTGATAATTATATTTTACAAACATTGAAAAACTAGATTATATATAGGAATGTAAAGGCAGAAAATGAGAAGATCTGGAAACAATTTCAAACAGGAAATTCTTGGAAAAAACATGATATTTATCTGAAAGATCAAAGAAAGGCACAGATATTTCACTCAACTATTTAAAGGATTCACAACAGAGGCTACATTTCTGCATTTCACATAATTATAATCATGTTTATAGCCTAAATCTATGGATTATTTAACAATTTTGTTTTTCATCTTAAAGCTCCAATGAATTAGCTGGTGTCCCAGAGTAAGAACCAAGGGAATATGTGTGAATAAGATGAAAATATTTTGATGTCCAAAAGAAAGCCATTTGTTAGACAAGACAAAGACACAAATATCTGCTCCATGCAAAGAAAAGCTGTAGAAATCTAGGTGCTGCATGATGCTGAAATAGAGTGGCTCACAGTGTAGTAACCTCCTCTTTTTGAAGGTAAGAGAAAGCACGGTTATACTTCCTGCATAAAGTGAAAGGTCATCCATCTCCAAGAGCCTTTCAACTCTAAGACTCTCCCAATACTCTGATATTGTGTCATTTCTTGAAAGACAAATAAACAAGACTATGAAATGTGACTTGACTTTAATGTTTCTACACCTGAAAAACTTAATAACACCAGCCAACAACTACTTGGGAAAAGCAGAAATAACCCATCAAATCTTTCATCGTTCTGTTACTAAATTCTTATGTTCATTTTGCTCCATTTTCTCTTTTCCCCAAACACTCTCATTTCCCTCAGGAAGCCATTTAATTATTTCTTGGGTGTCTCCAGTGATTTTCTGTTTATATGCTTGGCCTTGAGAATGTCTTCTGTTATGATTTTATGATTCTCCGTGTGACACAGTATTTTTCAATTTCATTTTGAATGACTCTTCTCTAAATGTCTAATGCTCATACTTTCACTTTCACTTCCACTTGCACTTATCACGTATTCCTATTTAGGAGAGGGTAGGTTTTATTGTTTTCCCTTATATCTTGTATCATTCTCAATGAAACTTCACTTTTTTTTTGGCTCAAAATTGTCATTACATAACTATTAAGTTCCAATAATACTTCATGTAAGATTATGCAAGAATTCATCATATGTATTATTTCTTTTCAGTAGTCCTACAAAACATCAAAATCAATTCTTGTTATTTCTATTTAACATACAAGAAAACTGAAGCAAGGTAAAGTTAAGTGATTGATACAAAGTCATATAGCTCAGGATTAGGTATTTGAGAAGGAGTACCAACTTGCTGCTAACCATTCTATCATGCTTTTCCCAGCTGCAAACTAATTTTCTTTATTTTTTTCTTTTTTCTTTTTGTCTTTTTGAGACAGGGTCTAGCTATGCAGTTTGGGCTGGCCTTGAGTTCACTTTGTAGCCCAGGCTGGTCTCAAACTCGCAATGATCCTCCTGCCTCAGATTCCCGAGTGCTGGGATTACAGGCATGAGCCTAAAAGACCAAATCGTCATCATTATTATCCCTACTCTTTATTTATTTATTTATTTATTTATTTTATTTATTTATTTATTTTTTTTTTTTTTTTGTGGTACCAGGGATTGAACTCATGACCTCAGGCTTACCAGGCAGGTGCTTAGACCACTGAGCTAAAGTTCCAGCCCCTCAAACTAACTTTTACAGTTGGATTATTTTTGTACATTGGAGAATAGTCATACCTTAATGGGAAATAAAAAGGAGTTCTACATTGCACAATGGGGTGTATCTTTCATGGGATATTCTTTGGCCCATTGGATGTTCTAATGTCTACTTGTCTGACTACTGAGGAGGAGATCCCTCACAAAAGATGTATCTATTGGCAGATTGCCTCATCGCTCTTCTCTGACTGGTGTGCAGTTTATAACTTCTTGACCATCATTCTGGAAGTGGATGAAAAACTGACCTTGTGTTATCTCTGGCAATGCAAAAAAATTCAGCCTGTTGTAATTCCTGGATTTCTGAAGGATGTTCAATTTTAATACATCATCACAACACATAACATTTTCATATATTTTTACTTACAGCTTCCAGGCAAAAAAAATAAGTTGAAAGGTAAGTTCTATGTGAGACAAAAATGAAGACTCAGAGAAATGAGAGAGAGCAAGAGAGAGAGATTAACACACACACACACACACATGCATAAATTCAATTGTCACTTTAAATTCAAGGAAAAAAGGAAAACACTAAAATTCCCCATCAAAGAATCAACAGAAAAAGGGAGTCCAGGACATATGTGTGAGCAATGTCTCTAAATTATCTTATCTGACCACCAGTTTGAGCCATTGGAGAGTAATATTCTATTGCTAGGTCTTAGATATCTGAAGATGATGACACACTTTTAGTTCAGACAAATATCAATCTAGGTATTAATTCTGGATCACTCTCTTATTATCCTTGTAAACTTTGCCAATTTTGCTTCTTGTAACATAGCATTTATTTTCTAATTGTTCCTACCATTTAAATGTGATAACAAATGGAGAAAACATAATACAGAGCACACAGTGTTAAATAAATGATGAAACATTATTATATCTTATTCTTTCATATTTCTCTTTCCTTCAGACAGATATTACTACTCTGATATTCATAGTACACAGTCATTGTATTCTTTAGTATTTCTTCTGCATTGCACATTTATAATATTATTTCCTATAGATGATGGGGATCTATAAATTTTCTATTCAATATTTTCACTCAATAGAATTTCATGTATATTTGCTTATGTAAATGTCAATTAAAAATGTATGTTTTTTATATCCATGACACTTAAATTATGACAAATTATTTTATTTTTAAATATTGCTTTCATAAGTATATTTCTTATTATATTTGGGGAAAACACCACCATCTGTAGTTGTGGTTCAGTTCTTTTGATTATTGCATAATATAAAACAGGTATGTGTTTCATTTTTATTAGATTTTTCTCTTACTCATAGACACTAACTTTTTGCTACTACTTTAGGAACATGGACAGTGTTTAACAGAATGCAGGGTTTTCTGTGTTTATGTGTAAAAGTTACTCTTTAAAATTTTTTTACTTAAAGAGACAAAATAAAACAGAAAATGGGTAGAAATAGTACATACTTTCAAAAAATAAACAATAATAAATCATTTGTTGATGTTTACATATTGTCCTCTTACAAATGATTGTTCAAGATACAAAAGTGGAACATATAAATGGGAATTCAAAAAGGGAGACTGCAAATAGTTCTGTTCAACTATCTAATAAAAACTTAGTAATATGGCTATCAATCCTATACACTTAAACATCTATGCATTTATCCATATCTTCATTTATGTTGAGATTAAATAAACTAAAGCAGACTAAATCGCTCTGAACAAAGAATAATAATATCGCTGGATTTCACATCATGAGACTCTGGAATCAGCACTGGGTACTGTAGTGACTTTTTTTCCTTCAAAACATTTATTAATTTCATCATGTGTCATAAGATCAGTTCTTGTAAACTGTTTATAGGTTTCACGCAAGCATGAGTGTTAACATGTATTTCTATCCTTTCTGTATTAGAGGGAAAAAGAGAACAAAGCAGGACAGAACAAAACATATTCTTATAGATACCTAAAACTAAAAAAGGCATATAAAACTGTTGCACAAGGAATTCTATCATGGTTACTATGTTGTCTCTTGTTATCGTCAATAGAATTGGCTATATCATCAGATAAAGTATAATTGAATGTATCAGTACATAACTGTATTAATAGAAATACAACTTTGTAGATAGTGTAGAACTACAAAAACAGGTAGTAATCTAATCAGAATGGGTGTCATAGTGAATCATTGTCATTTTCAGTATACTTGTCTATACTCTTTGACTTGATACTATCAACCTAACAGTTTTGAATAAAATCTGTTAATAACAAGCAGCAATCAAACAAATCAGATTTAACTAAGATCAGTCATGTTATAACAGTATAAGTTATACAGGGATCCAGATTAAGTTAATAAGAAATTAAAGTTGATTACTGTGCTATATTCTGATTTTTTTGATAGCTGTCTGTGCCCTTGGATCTATTCTTGTATACAAACTTGGATGGAATAAGTTCCATCTAAGTAGAGTGGTGCGAGTCATATAAGTTTTAATTCCTGATACACTATTAGCAATATCTTCTGCTGTGTTTTTAAGACTATTCCTCCCCTTTCACTCCTCCTGGGTGTACTGAATAATTCTAGGTCTCCCCAACACCTTCAGTTTTTTATTGGGGGGGGCAATCTGCTATTTAACCAATTGTTTCTGAACTTTCTCACTCCTGGACTTGATCTCTAATTGAATTTCTTTACTTATTAAAGCCTGTCTTTCCAACCTACCCATAAATATTGGTCCAGTTGCCCCTATTACTCCCTGGTTCCCTATCACATAGAGTTCTGTTTTCTCATACTTGATTTTGGTCATACACTCTTTTTCAGGTTAATTATATTTCCTATAAAGAGCATCTCAATGGATCCTACCACTTGATCCACTCTGCCAATGATTCTCTTTTTTCCCTTGATTTAGTGTCTAGGCCATCTATATTAGAAATTATATTCAATCTTCTCTGCCTCATTTCTGTTGTGCTCTTTTCCCATCATTAGTTGTCTGTTTGTCTTCTTCATTTTGCTTTTTGCTCCATTCATTGGGGCCTCTCTACCACTGTTCCTGAAATCCTGGTGCTTTTCTCTCTCTTTAGGATGTCCTGCAGTATTCTCTGTAGAGTTGGATTGGTGGTTGCGAATTCCCTCAGTTCCTCTTTCTTTTGGAAGCATCTTATTTCTCCATTAATTTCCAGGGACATTTTTTCAGGGTACCTCAATCTGGGCTGGAGGTTATTTTCTTTCAGGACTTGGAATACTTTGCTCCACTCTCTTCTCGATTTAATGGTTTGTGCTGAGAAGTCTGCTGTAATTCTGATGGGCTTTTCCTTCTAAGTAATCTGTTTTTTTGTCTCTGACAGCTTTTAACATTCTGGTCTTATATTGAATTTCTGGGATCTTGATTATTATATTTCTGGGTGTAGTTCTGTTTTGGTTGTAGATGGCTGGAGTTCTGTATGCCTCATATATGTGAATATCTTTTCCTTTTCCTATGTTTGGGAAATTTTCCTTAATTATTTCTGTGAATAGCCTTTGTAGTTGCTCTGTTTGTACCACTGCTTCTTCATTCACATTCTTTATTCTTAAGTTATAGATCCTCTTGTCTTCTTCTAGCCTTTGTATTGTTACTGCTTGTTTCCTTGTTACTTTTAAGAAAATTTTTCTTTCATGATCCCACATTGAAAACCTGTCCTCCAGTTCAGATAATCTATGCTTAGTTTCTTTCAAGCAATTGTGCCTGCTTTCAATGGAGTTTTTAATTTCCTGGTAATCTCTTTGAACCTGCTTCATGCATTCTATATTTTCTCTATTTTCTTCATCAAACAGTTCTCCTCTTTTTTGTGTTCTTCCCTTCTTCCATCTGTTTTCTCTTGCGATGTGCTTAGCATTTCTTTAATTATTCTATTTATATCTTGCTTTACTTGGTTAAATACTTCACTTTTGAACTTGTCTGTGAGGTCCTGAGGACATTGTTTTATGTCTACTTGTGTTGTGTCTGATATTGCATGTTTGCCATCCTCATTCTCCTTTGCATTTACCTTTCCTGGATCAATGTTCTCAGGGTGGATCTTTGGGGACCCTTTCTTGTTGCTTCCTCTTCTCATACTTTTTGTTTCTTTTATACAGGTGTATATAGGAGGCCCAGCTTCTTTCTTTGTTGGTTACAGTTTGTCTGAAGTGAGCTTACTAGGTGATCCCACCCACTGCAATGCACTATGGAGGTACTGAAAGGGGCAGGCTGTGCTGGGCCCTCCCCTTGGGTCAGTTAACCTGCTGAGGGCTTCATTGCATTAAGGTTTACCCTATGTCAGGCGTAGGGACTTGGTTTTGGCTAGCCTATTGGGTCTCAGTCCGGGACATGGTCCAGGTCAAGTGCTCCCCACTGATCCTGCTTGAAAAGTGAGCAACTGACTTAAGTCACTGCAGCCCCTCGTTCTGGTCAGTTTGCCCGGTCCTAGAATGCTGTCTGTTGGAGCCTCTTGTCTATGGAAGTATTTGTATTCCCGTCACTCACTGCCGGTCGATGCAGGGTTCCCCACCAGCTTGGCTCTCAGTTAGGTTCTCCATTTCCCATCCTTAATGCAAATGCATCTTCAGTGAGTTGAAACTGGTGGGCTTTTGGGTGGATTGGTAAGTTTTGCGTGGGTTCAAGTGCAGCAGCAGCACCAAGTTCAAGCAGCAGTAGAGACTGTAACTGTTCCAATAGTAGCACCTGGACTGTATTTTTAATTGGTTTCTCTCAGCTTAGTTTGTTCCTGGATTGGGAGGGTCTATCTCCCTCTGTTCGGGACTCTCCACACCATATTATTTTTGGAATCTAAGTTGACTATCTCAGGGAGCCTCTGTAGCCTGTTGTTATCTACCCACCATCTTTTTCTCCTACATCTAAAAGTTACTCTTGAGGTTTATACACAGGAGCATAATTGATATGTTTGCAAGTATATGCAACTAAACGTAACAAATACCACGTGATCATTTCTAGTGTTACACTTTACCTTATGTTTTGACTTAGATTTAGAACCCCCCTTAAAAAAATTTCATGTATTCAGAGGCGGGGCTTTGGAATGCAGTTGGATCATGGGGGTACTATTCTCATCTTTGGATTAACCCACTGATTTTCTCATAGCTTTTTGTTAGGTGATGTGGCTACCGTGTTGATCTATCACAATAAGCATGTAGAACTATTTTGTTTTATTTTCAAATGCTGTCGTTCTGATTTTTTGAAATCACTTTCTTACTGTTGTTATTTACATTACTTTGAATAGTACCGAGATGGACTATGCTTTCCAAGTAAATAGACTTCCAAATTTTCCTCATTGTTAAAAATAATTTGTTCATTTTGAGGAATTTCATAGCTTTTTCTATGAAATTCTATTGTTATTCATCAGTTATTAAATTAACAATTGTCTTTCTGATCTGAGAAATACCTGTTAAGTCTGTCTTACGATGAGCAGTTACATTCAATTTTGATGTGTAAAAATCTAATGATGGTTTTTCCTGTGATAATGATTTGGGAGTCCTGAATTTTGAGATCTTTTTTTTTAATCTAAGGTTTACAAGTATATAAATTCTATAAACTTTTACCACTTTATGCTTCCTATTTAGGAAATCAGTATACTAATCTTAGCCTGTCTTGAGTACGATGAGATATAGACTTCAAGCCACTTTTTCACATTATTCAGGTAACAGGCTAAAGTGCTCCTGTTTGTGGTAAGACTTACATGGCAGAAAGTGTGGGTGGAGGAGGTATTCATTGTACAGTGGAAAACTTCATCTTTAATTGTCTTCAATCTAATTGTAATTCAATTCTAGTTATCCAAATCACTTTGATAAACCAAGGATTTTATTTATGAATTGAATGTTTGTAATCCCTTACAAATTATGTGGATAAAATAGCTTTGAATTTAAAATCAGAAATCTGATTCTTTTTGTTAACTTGGCTATGTGGGTTTTTTTTCACTTTTTAAAATTATAAGGTATCCATATTTGTCTTGCATACTTGCAGAATGACTGAGAACACAGATTTTTGGATTCAGAAAAAAACTCAGATTTTAGTTTTGGTTAAGTTCTTCATTCTTCCTGTAATCATTGATGTAAATGCCAACTTCCTCAACTACAAAATGCCTATTATATACTTATAAATTTTTGACAGTTATGCAAGTTGCTTTTATTTATTTCATTATAAACCTATAGTATTATTATCAAAGTTATATTGATTTTTCTTTGTTACTGTTCCCACAGGTTTCGTATTGCCAAGATCATAGCAGGTTTCCAAGATTTATTTGTTGAGTCATAAAGAATAAGCCAAGATTTCAGACTATATATCACTTTTCAAAAAATTTTCCCATTTTTTATCTAATAGTAATCTAATAGTAATACTATCTAATAGTAATCTAATAGTAAATTGTTCTGCATTGTTTGCATAATTTGTTCATAAGGCAAACATATGTTATAGATAAATATAAATAACCATATTGTATACATAAGAAAACTGAGGCAAATAGAGGTTGGAATATTTGGTTAGAGTTTTGTGGTGAAGAACTCAAAGAAGCCCTAATGGTTCCATGCACTTTGATTTCCAGCGTTCACGTTCATTACTGTTATACTTTGCTGCTTTAGAGACTGAACACATCTGCAAGATTGTTGAGGGTCTAAAGTAGTTTTAATACCAGTTATTCATACTGTATGGTGATAAGCAAGTGGCTTATCTTTACTCTTATTTTCTGAAGAATAAGGGGAAAAACCCATCTGGTCTAATAGATTTCTTCTGAGGACCAAAGAAAATAATCTACATGAAGCATTTAATAAAGTACCTGCTACAAATGTATTTTATACACATTATTAATTCTAGCATTATTATAATTATTTCATTGCTACTATAATTGAAATAGCTAAGCAAATCATGACATGGTAGACACAAAATGTAATGTAATAAATTAATTTTTAGAAATTCAGATCCACAATATAATTTATTTCACTGAATATACCCATACCAACATTATCACTCTAAATGTATGAGTGTATTGGTTTATAAGAAAAGACTACTTTTTATCTCAGAACATCTCTAAAGCAAGGATAAAACTAGGTTCTCCTTTAGTCTTTTCCTGGCACTGACCATCTATGAATCTGTGGTGTATAAACATGAAGCTCAGGTTGACTGAGTTTCTCAGGATGTTTTAGAGTTAAGTAGTGATGGTTTTGAATGATTTTAATCTATTTTTGCTGCTGTAAGAGCAGATCATACCTCTTCATAAAACGTCTTTCTCCTTTTTTCCACCTGTCCTAACCATGGTCATTTCACATTCTCTGGAGACCCCAGTCTTCCTGCCATGGTTTAATGATTGTTGCAACAGAGGCAGTTCTGAAAGTGTTTGTCAGCCACTAAAAGGCTATGAATTATGTTTCCTGGGTCTGTCTGTCAGTCAGCAAAATAACTTATCTTGGGCTGACTTGTCTCTAATCTGCTCTGCTGCCCAGGACCCAGCACCCACTATGGATGGGCTGCTGAGAAGATATCATACCTTCTCAAAACAACGGTGTCTCACTCTTTCTGTCATATTCTGGCTTGTCCCAAGATAATGGAGGTTTTGAAAGGGAAGATTATTCTTGACTTCAAAATAGTTCTGAGTTTTGTACCAAAGGCCACTTCTTAATATGCTTCCTCTCACAAACCACCTCTCTTTCCCATCTTCTAACTTTTGGTCTCCCATATTGTTTATACTGTCTTGGAAGTACTGAGGGACATATCTCTTCATGTGCCATTGTGTTGCCATGATTGGAGATGCTCTGAAAGTCATTTTGACTCCAAATTGTGGCTTCAATTTATGGCAGAATGGGATTTTGTTTCTTAAAAAATATTTCAAAAAATTACTGATCAAGAAAGCTAGTATTTGCTAAGGAGACCGTCCTTCACAATATAACCTATCGTGTACATTATCTCTAGGTAAACTCGTACAGAATCTCACACAAGATTTTCAACCATTTTACTACAATTTTCTCGATTTAATTTTAGAGCATCTTTTTTATTTCTTGAGCAATGCTCAAAATGTTTCTTGCTCTTTTTTGCAGATTTATGAACAGAGGTGCAGAGAGGTGAAGTGACTCACTCCTGGTGACTTACCTTGTAAATTATAGATAAAAGGACACAATCTCCAACTTTTAGCTATCTAGGCTGATATTCTTTATTTTTGAATCATGGCATAATTGATTTTCCAGGTTCTATTTTACTTTATACCTCTTCAGCAGACTATTTCCTGGGCAATTTTTGCAAGTACTAGGAAAGCAGGAATTGGTCATGCTGCCAGTTAAAATCCTAAGTCCTTTTTCTAACAGAGCAAATTGCTTGTACTACTGTAGGAAACATTCAAATATTTTGCAATTTAATGTTTCTTTGGCAAGGTTTCAGAGTTTTTGAAATCTAAGTATAGGCGTTCTTCATGGTAGAAAAGTTGTTAAGGCCTGGTATGATCAACCATTGTTTTGGGTAAGGTACTGAATTCAATCCATGGAAGTGGAGACTGTCAAAAACAGAGTGAGTGTAATCACCCACTCATGTAAGTTATGTGGGTGTTTTGCTAGAGAAGCAAGAAAGTGATTTGAAGGCTCTCAGATGTGCACATTTAAGTCATATAAACTGTCACCATTGTAGACCTCCCTTTCTCTTAAAGTAGTAGTGACTATGATCTTTATTGTTTCACTAGACACAGCATCAATGAGCTCTAGGAGAAACCACCCTGATATGGTCATGCCCAATGAATTGATGCTTTTTTGAAAACTTGAGTCTATTATTTAATATTAAGCAAAACGAGATTTTGAATTGATGTCTTTTGCATTACTGGGATATAATATCTGAAACCCACAAATTACAGGAGTAAAATATGTATTTTCTCACTTGGTTTCAGAGGAATCAATCCATGGTTGGTTGCTTCTAAAGCATAAATAACATGGTAGAATGACATGAGAGAGGAAAGTGTTTCAAACCATGGAGTAGAGTGAGAAGCAAAAGAGAACAGTTTGGGATAAAATACACCTTTCCAACTCAAACCTACTCCTAGTCAAGGCCTGCCTCAAGCATAGTGCATTCAGCTACGAACAAATCAGTAGATGAATCTACCAATGTACATAGTACACGCATCATCCAAAATTTTGCCCCAAATGTCTTTTAAAAGGTGTCAGCTTTTTGAGGGACCCATTGGAATAAAATAGCATTCTGTCTTTAGCACACGAAAGACTCATGTTCATCTCATTCAACAAAACACATTCAATACATTTCTAAGGGTTGCCAAAGTTTTAACAATTCATTCATTACTGAAAAGTTCAAGTCCAAAATAGCCTCTGAAACTCAAGGCTAGTGGTTAGATGTGAAACTTTAAAAATAAGAAAAGAAACTATATCCTTCCAACATATGTGGCACATTCTCATTCCTACAGTGAACAAAAGTGGGATAGAAAAGAAGCAGGCCAAAACAATATCAAAAACCATCCAGGCAAACACTAAATTATGTAATTCCCTGTCAAACACCTGAGGCAAGTTGTGCTGAGATGCAAGTTCCAATGGGTTTGGCTTCTCCTCTTCTCCTTATCTAATGCAGCCTACATAGCCATTATCTTCGACTGCCTGCGGCTTTCTTTGAAGGATGTTTTTCTGTCCCAGAATCCCCAAATTTCTAGGATCCTCACTTCATCTTCAGCTTAATTCTCATAGCTTCATGCCTCAAATCATCATGTTAAATTTCCTGGTCTCCTAGACCTTCTTCGGAAATCTGAGTGGCAAATTCCATAATTTCATAAGCCTATCTTTCTCTAAGTTTTCTAGAGATGAAATATTTGTTGTATCTCTGTCACCAGCTCAAACAATAGCTTATATTCCTTGGGTGATGATAACAGCAGCTTCTGAATTTCTGGGTGGCAATAGATAGTGAAACACCTCATTAGTGTTTATAGAGATAATTCATTATTGCCTATGTTGGGTAGTCAGGCCAATTACAGTGAGTCCTCAAGACGTATTTTTACCATCTCAATCCATCCTACTTATCTTCTTTTTAATGTCACTAGCCTTTTCACCAGCTGCATTCCTTCACTTCAACCATGCAGGTAGTTCCTTTTTGGCCAGTCTGAATAATTTTCACATTTTTCAGTGTTGCCTTTTGATTTTTACTCTCACTGAAAATTCTGCTGAAAGCAACCAGCAGTACTCATGCCACAGTCTGAAAATTGGGCTGCATTGAAACCACCTCCAAATTAAACCTTACACAAAGTAGGATATTGCCAAAATATTGACAAATTCTTCTCTAGAATGTAACATGGGTGGCCACTACTCTGGCTTCCAATAGTCTTCATTACCATCTGAAACCTCATGAAACTGGCTTTGACTCACCATGTTATAATCAGCATTCTGATATTCTAAACAAAATCACCCACTGAGCTCTCTTTCCAACATTGTAGGACTTCTAGCCTACATCTTCAAAGTTTTTCAAACCTCTTACAAAAGTCAGTTGCAAAATTTTGTGAATCAAATGGTCAGGTATAGTCACAGCAATAATCCCTTTCTTTGGTAAATTTTATATGTTAGTTACTTTTTTGTTGGGACAAATGTGGTAGACTGTCTCCAAAGCAGAAACATCATGATAGAAGTACATCACAGAAGAATGTCGTTCAACCTCAATCTATGGAGGTCAGGGAGAAGGAAGGAGATCATTAAATGTATGAAGTAGTACATGAAGAATGCAAGGATTCTTTCTCTAATGCCAGTGTTTCTCTTAATGTTAGCTCTATGCTTAGAAACAACAGACAACACTTAAAAATACATTCATGTTCCAGTCTGAAACCAGGTCAGTATGCTTAGAATCAACAGATAGCATTTAAAATATGTTCATGTCCCATTCTGAAATCAGGTCAGTTGAATTAGTGATATATTTCATTGTGTGTGGTGTTTTCTAATGATCTTCAAATTACTTTAAAACCAAGATGAGAATCACTAGAGTCTAGGTGATGTCTCCATCTATGTAGCTGTGTGCTTAACACTCAAGAGAAAGAATTTGCTCCATGAATTCACTATCTTGACTTTTTCAGGGATGAGAGGAACAGATTTTAGCTCTGGCTGGGAATACTGCATGAGTAACACTGAGGTCTAGAGATAGTTTCTGATGCAATTCACTTCTGCCTTTGCTTTGCAAACTTCATTAACTATAATTAATGTAATTGTTCTTCAGCTCAGCAGATTTCTGGCATTCAGAGACTGGTTGCATCAAAAGTGAGTCAAATCCTTCTCAAATTCTTTCTCAAATAACCCCCTTCATATTGTCACTGGGAGAAGCTTTTGTCCACTTCTTAGGTAACCAGAGCAACAGTGGTTTCTCTATGCTATGGCCTTAATGGAGCAGAGTGTGTTGGCAGGGTTACTGTTTTTACTGTTTTGTCTAAAGGAATTTGTATTTTCTAATTATAAAAACAATACATGCTAATTATTTTTGAAATTTGAATGATTATGAAAAGAAAGTAAGAGAAATATATAGAAAAATTCCATTCTTTTATCATTATGGAAATGACCTTATATATCTGGCCATTTGTGTATAAAAAATGGAAGCACAAGAAAAATGCATGTAAACATGTTTGATCACACAGGAGTCATGCTTGACAATTAATCATTACTCAGTAAATGTTGATTTTATTCTTGAAAACACATACATGCTTACCTTTACACTATTTTTCCACTTGTCAAAAGTTCATAAATATCTTTTCTTGTCCTTATGTCAAGATTCACCTCATTAAAGCCTTATAATCAATTGTATTGTTTTGCTAGTGTTTATTCATCTAGTTTTTTCTCGTTTAATAATCTTTAGATTATTTTTAGTTTATCAATATTGAAATATTTGTATCTATCCTATCCTCTGTATATGACTCTTACATTGTTAAAGAATATGTTTCCTATAATCTACTTCTTCTTTATTGAAATCATTGTGTTAAATGATCTACATGTGTTAAATTTGACTCACATTGTAAAGCACTTCTTTAGATACAGTGTCATTTTCCATGTTCCTACTGGCATATACTGCATTTTTATTAATCTACTCTATCATGTGACAACTGAGTGACCCAGTGATTAAGCAGGTAAGTGGAAAAATTTCAGGGGGAGGGTATTTTTAGCAAGTGGGAAACTTCTAACTGACCACAGGGACTTAGAGCTACCACTCCAGATGATATTTTTAATTATCTCTCTTTTTCTGTTTTTCTTTTCCTTTTTTTCTTTTGTTCTTGCTTTGTTTTTCCTTTTCCCTCCCCACTATTTATTTCCTTTGCTCTTTCTTTCTTTTTGATGCTGTGCCTTACTGAGTTACTAAATTGCATGAGCTGGGCTCCAAATTACAGTTCTCCTTATTCAGCCTTGAATGTTGAGATTACAGTTATGTGTCACCATGTGCAAATCCACTTTAGTTACTATGTCTTCTACATCTTTAAGTTTAGGGAACATTCTCTTAGAATTCAGAAAGAAAGAAAAAAATAAAACCCTAAGAGTTTGTGGACAACTTATTAAAATTAATTTTGGCGCACCTTAGATATGTGTAATGATCACATTCTCTATAGGGAATTAGTACCTGTACACAGTCTGACATGATTCTTCTTGTTTTCCACAAACACCTCTCTTGTATTCAATCTCTCATTCCATCCTTATTCACAAAATCTTTGCTTAAACTTTTGTCACTGTTTCTCCTTTCTTTCTTTTCCCTCTCTTCCTTTTCCTCTCTCCCAACCTTTCTTCGCCTTTCCAGTTGAAAAATTTCATTCTACTTCCCAATATCTATTATATGTTTTTGTCTTTATTTACCCTTTTGGTATACTACTTTTTTGTTTACAACTATCCCCACTTCTCTGAATTATATTTAACTGATTGCATGTGTGAAGTAAAAGATGCTGTGTCAGGGAGAAGTGTATGTTACTTTTTTATGAAAGTCAAATGTAATTATTATGTGCATTTATTGATGGCTTGATTCTAAATCAAAAAGAAGAGAAACCTATCAATTACCTGACCTTCCAAATTACATTTTACTTTGTAAATGAATCAGGGATGAGAGCAAGAGTAATTTCCTATGTGACTTCTGTATAAAAGGTGTGTGTGGCAAAACTCTATGGTCTTAGTTTTCACAGATTGTGGTACAGTGGTAGTAAATGAGACTGTATAGTAAATGAAATGAGTTTATATTACTGTTTCCCAAACTTGACTTCTGTTAGGTATTGAGTGGTTTGTTTAGACTTTGTAGGCATTTTTAAAATTTTTAAAAAAAAATTTTATTTAAGGAGAAAAAAAAAGCAGAGAAAGGGTACAAGTTATACAGATTTACAGAAAAAAATAAACAGTAGGAAATCACTAGTTAATGGATTACATATTGTCATCTTAGAAATAATTGTTCAAGTCACAAAATTAAAACTTGTAAAGTGGACCTTCCAACAGTGAGACTGCAAACAGTTCTGTTCAATGATCCAACAAAACTCAGTGATATCATTATCTATCTTATACACTTAAATATACATGCAGCTATATCGTTTATAGCACTTTCTTTTCCTCCCTTTTGTACAATGACAATTACACATTTTGGGTTTTGTTGCTCCCACAATTCTTATTACTTTTTTGGAAGGGAGTAGAACTAAATGTGACATAACAGAACAGAGTCAATCATATCAAAAGGGTGGACATAATAAATAATGTAAAAGCATAATACAAGGTGATCAACAATGGTTACCATAATGCCTCCCATTATCTCTAATAGAATTGCCTATATCATCAGTTATAATAAAATTGAACAAAACAGTAAAGAACAAAACCGACAAAACCAAAACAATGGAGACATTATAGGTCTTCAAAAGTAGATAATAGTCAACCAGAACGGGCGTCATAATGAATCTCACTATCTTCACAGCTGTTGCCTAAACTTTTGAACCTGGTACTATCAAGCAAAACAGAATAGGGGGACATCAGTCAAAAACAAAATGGTGAGAGTAATACAGGGCTTTAAATCAAGATAATGGAAAGTCAAAGTGGTTACTATAATATATCCTGCTATTTTTTATTTATTTTTCCCTTAATTAAAATGATAAAAATAAAAAAGTAAATAATGAAGTGGAGATTGAGATAAAAGAGGGCATCACAGCAAAACAGCACAGATCAAAACATAACCATTTAAGCAGAATACTGTTTCACCACAAGATAATCCTGACATAAAAGTAGTTACCATATTGTCTCTTTCCTTGAAATCTTTGAGTATAACTTCGTATACTGTAGCATCAAATATATCAAAACAATGTAAAACCATTTAAGAGAATGACAGCATTACAGGGTATTTAGAGTCAACTAACAGAAAATGAACAATGGTTTCTGTATAATCTCCTTGTCTTTAAAAGTTTTTGCTTATACTATCATACATAATAAAATCCAATAAGATACAACCTGTTTAGACCAATGGAGACAGAAGAACAAAAGCTTGATGAGACTTCAAAACACGATGATACTAAATCAATATTACCTATTAAAACACCATTTTCTCCAAAATAGCTGTTCCTATCATCCAATCTTCTCTGCCTGATTTCTGCTGAGCTCTTTTTCGGTCATTAGTTGTCAGTTTGTCTTCTTCATTTTGTTTTCTGCTCCATTCATTGTGGCCTCTCTGCCACTATTTCTGGATTCTTTGTATTTTTCTTTTTTAGAATATCCTGCAGTATTCACTGTAGAGTTGAATTGCATATTCCCCCAGTTCCTCTTTATCCTGGAAGCACCTTGTTTTTCCATCAATTTCCAGGGATAGTTGTGCAGGATATCTCAATCTTGGCTGGAGATTATTATCTTTCAAAGCTTGAATTATTTCCCCCCATGCTCTTCATGATTTGATGGTTTGTGCAGAGAAATCTGCTGTAATTCTGATGGGTGTTCCCTTGTAAGTGGTCTGTTTCTTGTCTCTGATGGCTTTTAATATTCTGTTCTTATATTGGATTTCTGGAATTTTGATTATTATATGCCTGGGTGTTGCTCTGTTTGGGTTGTAAGTGGCTGGGGTCCTGTATGCTTCATACAACTGAGTATCTTTACCTTTTGCTAAATTAGGAAAATTCTCTTGGATTATTTCTGTGAGTAACTTTTGTAGTTCATTTGTTTGTGTCCCTACTTCTTTTATGTTCTTAATTCTTAAGTTATGGATCCTCTTATCATCTTCTAGTCTTTGTATTATTGCTGTTTGTTTCTTTGTTACTTTTAAGAAGTTTTTCATTTCATTCTCCCATATTACAAATCTGCCCTCCAGTTCAGATAGTCTGTCCTTAGTTTCTTTCAAGCTGTTATGCCAGTTTTCGATAGAGTTTTTAGTTTCCTGGTAGTCTCTTTGAACCTGCTTCACATATTCTATGCTTTCTCTATTTTCTCCATCAAACAATTCTCCCCTCTTTTTCTGTTCTTCCATTCCACCATCTGTTTTTTCTTGGGTGGTGCTTAGCATTTCTCTAACTATTCTGCTTATTTCTAGCTTCAGGTCATTAATAACTTCATTCCTGAACTCATCTATGAGGCTCTCTAGATGGCGCTTTATGTCTATTGGTGCGGTGACTGCTATTGCCTGTTTCTCAGGATTGGGGGCCGAAGGGCCTTTCTTGTTGCTCCCTCTTCCCATATTCTTTGTTGCTTATATATGCAAGCGTATATAGGAGGCCCAGCTTCCCTCCCTGTCAGCTACAGCCTGATCGAATTGCACCGACTAGGTGTTCCCGCCCACCACAGCACACCCAGAAGTTGCAGACCAGGCAGCCTATGCAGGGCCCGCCCCTCCAGGCCACCCTCAGGCTCTGAGATCTGGGTTGTGCTAGCCAACTGGATCTCAGCCAGCAGCGTCACGTAGGCTAGGCACTTCTCACCAATCACGCTTGAGAGGGGGATACGTGGCTGATGTCGCTGCAGCGCCCCACTCCCGCAAGTCTGCCCAGTCCCAGAATGTCCTCCGCTAGAGTCTCCTAAACTGTGGAAGAGTGTCAGTTTCTCTCACTCACCTCATCGCAAGTCAATGCACAGCTCCCCGCCTGTCCTGTTTTCAACTCCGTATGCCATTTCCTGTTCTCAGAGCTTCAGCGCATCTCTCTCCCTGCTGAGCCGATGTAGACGCAGCCGCTGTGTGGCGGGAAACCTAAATCGCGGCTTCCAATGGCGCGGGCTCCAGCTTCCACACTAAGGCTTTTCTGTTCCTGTTATAGCACCAGAATTGCATTCCAAGTTGGTTTCTCTCAGCCCAGTTCATCCTTAGGTCAGCAGGGCATATCTCCACTTGCTTATGATTCCTTACTCCGCACCATTCCTGAACTCTAAGCTGAGTCTTTCAGAAAGCCTGTGTAGCTGCTGCTATCTGTCTGCCATGTTCTCCCAGAAGTCCTGTAGGCATTTTTAAATCAAGAAAATCAGATAATCCTTCATAAAATCCAGCAATTCTTCATCTGGATATACATTCCCAAGAAATGGTGCAGAATCTTAAAAAGTTGAAATCATAGAACCCAATAGAGGAATGTTTTTTTGGCCAGATGCTTAGATGCAACAAAAACTAAAAGTATTGGTCAAAGAGGACAAACTTTTAGTTATAGGATTAAAAAATTAATTTATTTTTTCTTATTTTTTTTAAATTAATGGACAACTAAATTAAAAAATAGCGGGATATATTATAGTAACTTTTTTGTTTTCCTATTAACTTGACTTGAACCCCTGTATTGCTCTCCCCATCTTGTTCTGACTGATTTTACTATAGTCTGTTTTGTTTGGTAGTATCAACTTTGAGGGTACAGGCAACCACTTTGAAGGCAATAAGATTTAATATGATGCCCATTATGGTTTGACTATTATCTTTTTTTAAGTCCTGTAAGGTCTCCAATGTAGGTTTTGTTGGTCTTGTTCTGTACTGTTTTGTTCAATTCTATTATGCCTGATAATGTAGGCAACTCTTTTCAAGATAGCAAGAGGCATAACAGTAACCATTGTTGATCACCTGGTATTCTGTTTTTGCATCATGTACTATGTCCATCCTGTTCTAACTGACTGTTTTGCTTTGTCACATTTTTTTTCTTTTCTTTTTCTCTTAAAAAAGTTATAAGAACTGTGGGAATAATAAAACCCCCAAAATGTAATTGTTATTGTAAAAAAGAGAGGGAAAGAATGTGCTCTAAAGGATATAACTGCATGTATATTTAAGTGTGTAGGATAGAAAATCATATTACTGAGTTTTTGTTGGATCATTGAACAGAACTGTCTGCAATCTCAATGTATGAATGCCAACTTTGTATGCTTTAATTTTGTAATTTGGATGACTACTTGTAAGATGACAATATGTAATCTATTAACTAGTGATTTTTACTCTATATCTTTTTTCTTGAAATTCTGTATTACTTGTACCCTTTTACTGCTTTGTTTTGTTTTGTTTTTTCTCTTTAAATAAAAACAAAGAAAGAAATAATTGGTCATCTAATGTACACAATGAGTGATGGTGCATAAAATAATTACTTTTATTGTGGTTGTCATTACATAAAGTAGTACATTGTACATATGAAACATATTTATTCTTAATTTGAAAGTTAAATATTTTAAAATACAAAATAAGTTGATATATCTTGTATATAAAAATTAATATTTCAGAAAAAAAGGGAAAAATTATACTAGTAGTAACATACTCCTCAAAATTTTATTTCATAGGTTCAGTTAAATTTGGTATATAAAACCCTTGAAGAGTGCTGGGTAAATACTGAATACTTCCTGTGGAAAACACTGCAATGTATCTGTTATGTAATATTGAAACATGGCCATTGTACTTGTCATTAAATGGACTGACTTGGTTTCATTGTTTCACCTTAACATGGACGGCAAATCACTCTTTTGAGAGCCAACAGAATCAAAGAAATAGTGATTACCTATGTTTCCTTCTCCATAATCTGTCAATAATAGAATACATTCTATGCACATCATGATTTAGGTTCAGATTTGAAATATATAAAAGAAACAAAAATACATATATTATCCATGGAAATGTGAGGAATTTGATATTAGATTTCTAAATTTATCATCACACTTCCTTTCCAGCTATATAATTTTGATATCTCCTGTTTTTAAGAAGTCATCAGAAGTTTGAAGTTGTAGGATTTCTGAACATTTGTGTTTTGAACACATATATGCACCAAGTTGAGGGAGTTGTGTAGCATTATGGCTACTGGTGGGGATGAGACTGGAGTACTGTTAATGTCTTGCTGTGTACATATAGATAAGTATCTAAATTTTCTGACTATATTTCTGTGTCCAGAAAAAAATAATTGTGGCAAACATATTCGTGATACTATTAATGATTCATGAGCAGCAGCACACCGTAAAGTTGAATAACCTACAGTTTATCATATGCACTGGCTGCAGAATGTCTTGGTTATTTTTCTCCTCTTGCTGAGATCTTGATGCTCAAAATTAAAAAAAAAAGGTTTATTTAGATAACAGTTTATAGAGGGTTCAGTCCATATTGGCTGACTCTAAGGCAGAGTGGTACATGGAAGAGGGAAACATTTCATGTCAGCAGAAAACAGCAAAAGCAACAAGAGCAAACATGGAGGAATATGAGAAAGGACACTTTTACAGGCCACATACACCCTAGGATGGGTGCAGCACTCATACCCATGATCCCAGTATCAGACCATGAGTCAATCACAAACTCCAGGAGCCCACTTGCATGAATGCATGAGGCTTTGGGGGGGGGCATCTAAACACAAAACATAACATTCCACCCCTGCACCCCCATAGATTCATGCACATCCTTTATGCAAAACACAGTACTACATCTCTAGGGGTTTCCAATATCCTAACAGTTTCATTGTTACTGAAAAGTACAAGTCCCAAGTCTGCTTTGAAATTTAAGGAAAACTCTTAGCTGTGAACACCTGTATAAATGAGAAGAAAGTTAAATTCTCCCAACATTCACTAGTACAAGATAGAAATTTTCATTCTGACAGTTACAAACAGGGGAATACAAAATATTGAGACCAAATCAAATTCAAAATACCACAAAACAAATATTAATTCCTGTTGTTTCATGTAGAACGTCTAAAGAAATCTTTAGTAAGTTGTGAGCTTTAAAACACTTGTAGGACTCTGCTCCTTTAACACCTCTGGTGGTTGTAGCTCCCATGGTTTTTCTCTTAGGCCTGCTTCACTCAATCCTTGCAGGAATTTTTGGTGATTCTTATTCCTGGCTTTGCTAAATGCCTAGGATCTTCATTAATGTCTGGGGTCTCCATTTCACTTTTGGCTTCACTCTCACAGCTTCACACTTTGGCCTTTCAGGTACACATTACGTTGCTGCTCAGACTTTCTTCTGAAATCTATGTGGAAGCATTTTTTAAGCTCAGAATTCTTGCATTCTTCATGTACCCCAAACTGGCATCATGTAGATAATGCCAAAGTCTGCTGTCAGCTGGAATAGTAGCCAGATGTTCTTGCTTTGCTGTAGAGGTCAAGCACTTGCGTTACTGGGCTCACTGAACCCAATTCTGTAGAACCCATTACCTAGACTGCCACCATTCTGGTTCTGCTGATGCCATTTTGTAACCCGGTGTAGCTGTTGCCATTTTGGAAACTTGTGTGGCTGCTGTCATTCAGGAACATAGTGTGATTGCCACCATTATGGAACATGGTGTTCTGAGGCTTTTGCCTCAAATAAAAATCTTTCACTTTTGCAATTTCAAGGGTGAAAGATGTGGATATTCATTACTTCTTGTGATGCCCTCTGGCAATCTTTTATATTCTTGTATTCCTACTCAACATTGAAGATCTCAGCTCCATCTTTTCAGTCCACAACTTTGCTAGAACTATTTTCCCTGGTCAAACTCACATGTTAAATCAATCATGTGGGTTATTTGCTCTTGATTTACAATATAAATCAGGCTTAAAGCCCCCAATAGCTATGCACTCCACCAACATTCAACTGCCTTGACATTTCCTCTGTCAGATTAATTTGTCCCTTACCTTTAATCTAAGTTTCAGGCAAATTATGTGGAAAAGAGCAAAATTCAGACAATCTTTCAGCCAAACCAAAACATACATTGTCTGGAGTTCAACAACTAGTGTAATTCCTCTTCCCAGCAGAAACCTTCCAGTCCTAGTCTTTACTAGTTTTCTAGTCTTCTGAGCTCTGACTAGAGTGTCCCATACAGAATAGCTTAAGGTGTACATGTTCTCTTCCTTCAGGTAACAATTCTGAACCTTTCAATAAGCCAATACAAATGTGCTATTGAACCAGGTATAGGTATAGATATAGATATAGGTACAGGTACAGTACAGGTACAGTACAGGTACAGGTATAGGTACAGTACAGGTACAGGTACAGGTACAGTCACAGCAATTACCTCAGTCCTCTGGTGTCACATTTTGTCTTAGTTAGAGTTTGTAGGGGAAAAAATTAATACAGGACACATAATCTACAAAATGGTTTTATAATAGTCACCTGTGAAGTTAAACATGAAAACTGCAGGTAAATTTTCCACATATTAAGGAATGCAAAAAATCAAGCTGAGGCTCCAGATCCCATGGCGACATCTTACATGAGGCCAGTTGAAGACCTAGAGTACATGATAATGTCTCATGCAAGTTTGTTTTATGGATCTACACTGGGAAGGTCCAAATGTCAGTGGTAAAAACCAGAAAGTTTGTGTGAACAAGATGAAGGATCTGTGCCAGTAGGTTGAGGGATCTGCACTGCAGTCAGGAAATAAAGACCAGAGATCCCTTGAAAAGTACCACAGTCATCCTCAGCAACAACAAATTCCAGAGCTCCTCCAAGGATGAAAATAGCCAAATTCACCTCAGGATGATAGCATAATAAGCTTCTCCTGAAGATTAAATAGATCTTGCCCTCATCACCAGAGCCAGCCAATGATTCTAAAAGTAAGGACCAGAGCACCCCCAAAGTGAACAACAGCCATTGTCTTTGACAACAAGGTTCCAAGGTCCCCTGACCATGAGAACAGTCAAATTCATATTAGGAAAGAAGCTTGACAAATCTCCACAAGAACTAATGGCAACTGGAGACCCAGAAACACCAAGCACTACCAACAGCAACCACTGAGTGTAGGACTCATTTCCATGACCCTAGTATTGGACCATGAATCAATCACAAACTGTAGAATCCTGCCTCCATGATTCAATGAGGCTTTGAGGCGACATCCAACACAAGCCGTAAAACTAAGTTAAGCTCTTAATGCATTCTATTCTTTAAGAACTCATATTGCTCATTTCAATTAGATTATATTTCTGTTTGTCCCATTTTTTGTGGCATTAGGAGATTTACAGAGTCCTTACAGAACACTACTCTGATCCCTGAGCATAAACACCAATCAATCTCTATTTACAATAGTCTAAGGATTCTCTAATTTGTATCTTCAAAACTTGCACCTGCAAAGTAGTCCAAAAGAGTTCTAAACCAGATGTCTGAGTATAAACATTATAATAACCCTACTCCTGGTACCAATTTTCTCTATTAGCTTCCTTATCTATGAGACACAATACTAGATATCTGAACTTAAAGGTGGAAGGATATTTCAGGTGATTTCATTAGTATCAAAGGCAGAAATCTCGCAGAAGAAGGGCATGTTAGAGAAAACCTGTTTAGTCAGGTCAAACAACAAGCAGGCAGCAAACAGTGCCAGAAGGGAAGGAGTAAGTGAACCAATATACACCCAAGCATATGCCTTCATGGTTTACGCAGACACAACCCAGACTAGGCTTTTCTAATCCCTGGGCTTGACACAGTGAAGCTTAACCACCACAATGATGACAACAATGATGATAATGATGAAAATGATTTTAGTTAAAGAAATACTTATAAAACACTTGACACATTGATTAAAATAAATATTTGCTGACTTAATCACTGCTTTTATGTCTTAGCAAACATTTAAGACTATCAAGATTAAGGCAGATGATTTTATGAAATGGTCCTTCAAGAATATTTATGATTTCTAATCACTTCCACAGTTATCCTCTTTGTTCTACTTCCTAGTAATCTTTGTATTTCAACAGAATAAATGTTACTTTGGTCCTTGAATGTTTGTGGAGACCACTGGAGGAAAGAAATGCACTCCTGAGATCACACTGGTAATTAGAAAGAAAGTAAATTTGGATAAGGAATAAAAATTCAATCCCAGAAACTTTAAAAGTACTTAAGTGGTTCCAGCTAGGGAAAACAAACTCAGTTCACTAAAATATCAGAAGGCTAATGGGCATATAATTAGTCTTCAATGTTCTCCAAACAATACATTGTTCAAACTCTTTCAACAAAGTATATTTTACAGAATTTAAAGGTCTTTGTATCACCACTTAGGATTGTGGAATGTTACAGCTTGAGGCAAAATTTAGAGTAAGCTAACTTGCCTACCAATGTGCAAGATGAAAAATAAAGGTACAAGAATCTTTTCCATCAAGCAGTACAGACATATGATTATTCAGTATTTACTACTGTTTCAATATATTTGATAACGTATGAATAATTTTTTGAAAGAAACTGACCTAAGAAAATAAGTAGAGGTTATTTTTTCTTCATAGCCCATTCAAATACAGTGCATGAACATGTATTTCCTCATTTATCATACGGAATTTGAAGCAAGTACCACATTTTTCTTCATATTTTCGAAGGTAAAGAAGCCCTATGTCCATTTTTAATTTCAGAAATAGCCTTATTGCTGTGATCAAACTCTAATTCAGTGGAATAATTCTGAAATTGCTGTCTCGGCTAATTCAAAGCTTCCCCTGTCCACTTAGATGCCTATAGTGTGTGACAGTATTGATCATTTGAGTGTCTTTCTCCCTTTCTCCTACTTTCCTTTCAAAGAGACTTGGAGTTTTTGGGGGTAACTAGTATTTCATTCCAATGACAAGAAATTTGCTACTAAAGTCTCTTTGATCTAGGTTCTAATTAAACTAGAAGTTTCTATCAACAACTAGTCAAACAACTCACACTCCTTTAGCCCTCTATAAAATTTTTACTACCCACTTTGAAATATTGGATTTTTTTCCTAACATTTTGCTTCTAGGATGCAGCTGAGATAAAGAGAAAAAAGTTTTGACAATTCATAGTTTCTATGTAGTGTTTTGAAGATATATTGTGGTCTTTTATTACATACATATACAGACACACACACACACACACACCTTAAAGTTATCGACATCATTCCTTTGTATTCTGTTTACATAGCTATAAAGTGCTTTTTAATTTATTTGTGTTCAGGCATCTTTTTTGAGAAAGTGAATAAAATTATGATTTTATAATTCTTTTAATTTTAAAGAGAATAAAACAAAACAAGGCAAAATGAAACAAAACAGAACAAAGAGTCAGAACATTGTACATAACACAAGATTTCAGAACAAGACAACAGGGAATCAACAGTGGCTACCATAATGTTTCTCACTTTCTTCAAAATAGTTGTCCACGCTTTCACATACAATAAGTTAATACAAATCAAAATAGTATAAAAATAATCAAAACAAGAATGAGAGCCCTAGGGGAATTTAGAGAAGTAAATGTAAATACTTGACTTTCCAGAAAACTTAGAACAAGAAATGTAATACAATGACTTCTCAAGGTCTGCCCATAGAATTATACACGGATTTTGGGTGGAAATCCTTAGTGTGGCTGTTCTTCTGTTCTAGTGGCTTCCCTTTCCTTTCTTATTCCCTCTCTCTTTTCTTTTTCCTTTCTTTCTTCTTTCCCTTTTAGAATTTTTTTACGTTCTTGGTTATCCAGTCTGAAGTTGACTCATTGGAGCCAAGCAAAGAAATTGTGTGGAGTGTGGAGTGTAAGAGTCCAGCTGAACAGGAGAGAGGGACACAAGTGAAAAAGATGGGAATGGAAGACTGTATTTCAGTGGGTGTTGGACCTGACTAAAAAGATAAATACACTGAATCTAATGTGAGCCAATTTAGTTAGTGTAGGAGGTGATACAAATTATATAATAAACTCTGAAATATTGCATTTGATTTAGTAAAATCAAGGCAAACTCATACTGTTAGTCATTTATTGCCACTGGAAAAATTATCGCAATCTAATTACTTAAATCTACAGAGATTGAATGTTTTATACTCTGTCAGTTATGTGTATTTTTGAGCAAACATTAAGTTGCTTAAAGGACTAAGTTCTGATGACTCTAGAGGAAACTGGTTTATTGTTTTCCAGTGTCCTGCAGGTACCCGTGTTCTTGATGTGTGGCCCTCTCCCTCCGTTGTCAAATCAACCACTTTCCATCAAGGCTTCACACTGCATCTAACTCGTCACCTTCTGCAGTCATATTTCCTCATGACTCATGTTTTGTCCTTCTATATTATTCAGAATACTTCTTATTACATTTGACCCACCCACATTACAATGCAAATTACATTTATATTAGTCAATTAGTAATCTCAACTCTATTTGAAATTTAATTTCCTCTTTGCACTGTAACCTAAGAGATTCATAAACTCTGGGAATGTACACACCTTCAGGACAGCATAATTTTCTCAGGATATCGATATAAATATTAGAGAGCTATAAGTATAGTTAAATACAAATACTCTCTTCCTAACTTTTTCCATAGAGGGCATTTTTAGGCATAGCAATACCCTACATCTCCTGAAGTGATATTCTCTAAAAAGCAGACTTAAGCACAAGAGATTTCTTAGGAAGTGCTTTAAGAGATCACATTGGACAGAGAAAGAAATGACAAAGACTAGACCTGGACAAATGATTACAATTATCATTACCCGTGCTGGCTCAAATATAAACATGTGCCACTCTAGAATCTAATAAAGCTATACAAAAATCACTATTTCACTATGTCTGCCCCTACAGTGGCATAACTAGTATCTGATTATGAGGAATGGTTAGAAAAATCCAAACTGAGGGATATTGGGTGAAGATATTTTTTTTTAATCTTCTAAAGGGCCAAGGTCATGAAAATAAAACCTGATGAACTTTTCCAAATTCAAGGTAACTCATGATCATACATTAAACTACTTTGCTACAAGATTTACTCTTCGGATAACTGGTAGACTGTTGGTCTGAATGGTGGAGTAGATGGTATCACTAGTAATTTCCTGATTCCTCACTACAAGGAATAGTAGTATTCTATATAGAGAGATACTAATGCTGAAGAATTAAAGGATAATGGGCAAATATGTGTATAAATTATTTCAAATTATACAGATGGGACAACACTTGGGTTTATGATTTGTATTGTGCATACAATATTTCTCTAAGTTTGAAAAGCTTCCAAAACAATGACTTAAAGGGCTTCAAGTATAATAAAATGCTATCATTTCTGAGACTTTCTGTACAAATCATAACAAATATGAAAATGTTTATAAGATAATAAAAAAAACTGAATGGGAAAGAAGGCAGATTGCTTTCCTGAAAGACACACACCTACCTTTAAAATGTGAATTTATGACCTTACTTGCTAACAATTTAAGAAAATCCTCTTCTCCGTCAAACATTATGAGCTCAGGGAAACAAGAAAAAACGTAAAAATTTTCAAGAATTAAGAATTATCTATTTTCCTCAGTGTTTAACCTAATGCTACAGTTACATATTTATTTTATGATAAGCCTTTTAGTTACACTCAGGGCAATGTTAAAAAGAAGAGTCTGATAAAATATGAAAGTATTTAGTAGCTATTTAATTCATAAGCTGCCCTCAGCTCCCACGCTATAGATGGAGGGGTAATTACAGCCCATTACCAAATTACTCACAGTTATCCTTTGATCTTGTAGTTAATACAGAGTCCTCATTTGCATAAATGTTATTAACATATTTCACACCAATTCTGATAATTTAAAAGAGCGATTGTTGTCTTGTTAAAGAATATCAATTCGGCGTGTTTTCTTTATTTCTTTCCACCATTCCTGTTGAAATTTCAGAACTGGTGGCAGACTCAGAAAAAGGAAGGCAGTATGATGAAGATCTGTATGAGTTGTTAAACTATGAGATTTTGAAAGAGGCAAACAGTTTTTATTTTTTTCTATATTCACAGAGACTAGCGTAGCTTTTCGGATATTTGATGCAGTATATTTGATATCTCTACTTGAAAAATTGAGCTGAGGCCTCACACTTTATCCAATATCAATGTTACTACTTTTGCCATGCTACAACTTCTCTTTGTAAGGATACTCCTATTTATTGAATTTGAAATTCTGGAAGTCATCTTCAAAAATATTTTGTCTCTCTAGCCAATAATCTACTACTGTGTCTCAGTGCTACAAAGTACTTACACCTCTGAAATCCCTCTGCTTTTCTCCATCTCCTACTATAACAACTTGGTCCATGATGTTATCACTCTATATTTCTTCAACTAAAGTTTTTCAACATTTCCCCACCCATGTGATTTTTCTTTTCAGTTCCTTCTTAGTAGAGAAGTTAGAGTTGCTCTTTTAAATAACAATGTGCTGTTGCTGATCGATACTGTCACTCTCTTCCAAATATCTGCCATGTAGAATCTGAAATTTTAAACATGATCGTCTGCTGCATGATTCAAGCTTATTCCTCTGAATTATAATTGCCTTCTCTTGTTGCCATCACTTCTACTGCCTTTGATAATCGCCAACCTCTTCCTGTATAGGGCTCTGATTGTGATCAATGTTCTTATTCATACTCTGTACACGTTATATGTGCAAGACTTATTTATCCTTCATAGCTTAGAGTGTCACTTGCACGTGTTTACCCAGCTATCATAGATCTTCCCCCTTATTTCTTCCTATTTCAAATAGATTTTGCTTGGTAGAACTGAAAGCAACTATAATTAATCAATTATGCCATTTAGGACTGAATCACTTTCTGGATTAAAATATATTGAGGAATTTAAAGCACTTTTTTTACTTCTTATATGTAGTGTCTAGAATGGTTTTAATCAATGGGTTTCAATAACTATTTAATGTATGAATGAACTATATATCATAGATGTAGACATTAGAGAAATAAATTTTTGATCCTAAACATGTCTCTAATTTCCCAGAAAAGGATTTAAGACTCACTATAATCACTTAATGGGGTTATTTACATGATTCTATTTTGACAATGTGAATTTGTGTCCCAGCAATTTTCTGCTTTTAAACTCTCAATCCTATTTTCAATTACTTTAGAATGATATGTCCTTTGACCTATCTAAAGCCAATCCTTCTTATCCCAAATATTCAAGAACATCGCTTCCTTCTTGTTAAATTTTCCTCACTAGAGAAGCTTTCCTATCAACGTATGGGTATACTGTGTTACTTTTTTTTTTTTTATTAAGGACAAAAACAAAAATAATCTTGTCATCATATGCAATTAAAGCTGCATTTCTAATTTTACTTAAAATCTTCTCTGCAAAAGTATTTATAGTTACTTTCCTTATGTCTCGTTTTACAATTTTCTTAAACTACTTTATGCAATATATTCACAAAAACTCATGACACTTACTCTCATGAAGTTTGTCAATAACCCCCATTTTGTCAAATGCAAGAATCATTTCTCAGTCATTCTCTTCCTTTGGTATTTTAACATAAATTATCACTTTCTCTTCAATGCACAGTTTATGTTGAGAATCACTGCTTTCTGTTGGCTTTTTGTATCTCTTGGCCATTTCTTTATTCTTCCTTGCTGGATTCCCTTTGGATGCGGATCAATAAATATTGATATTTTTTAGTGATGAGTGTTTGAGATTTTTCTCTGTTATTTTTTTATCTATGTACTAAGAGTCAATTATGTTTTCATAGTTTAAATGTTTTCTATGTATGCTTCCAGCTTCAAGACATTTATACCTTATTGTGATAATTGTTGTGAATTTTCCATCTCCTCATGTGTCCAAGATCCTCTTTTATCTACAACTGGATTTCAGTTATGTATCCCAAAATTAGAATGAGGAAAACCAAACTCTTGATTATCTACCCTGTTTTCTTTCTTGTCTTCATAATTTCAATAACATACTAATTCTATTACCCACTTGACTCAATAGTTCAGTTAAAATCTCCATTATGAGTATGAATAGAATGAAAAACTATTTAAAAAGTACTTTCTGGTAAATCAGTGGTGCTGGTCAAGTGTACATATTCAAATATAAGTTAAGATACTGTAGGGAGGAAAAGAAGAAAGTGAATCTGGTTGACATGTCCTTATTAAGATAAGTATAATTAAGGAGACATAATGTAAAATATGCTGTATGAAGTGTTAACAGTGGGGAAGAAATAGTAGCCTGCAGTAATAAATTATAGTCCAGTAAAAGCTGTGTACGCTGCTCATTCTCTATCCAAGTGGAAGCTGATCATTAGTTAGACAGAGGCACCTAAGCTGAGGATAGGGCTGTACTGTTCTCTTTGCAACACAGTAGAAGTTAACATGCAACAGTCTGAAGTATGTGCATTTCATCAGATCACCTCCTTTTTGTTCAGCCAAGACTATGTAATCGTGCATAATTGCAAGGATAGTAGATCTAATTCATTGGCTGACAAAAATTAAAGAGGAAACATAGAATTCAAAGAGGAAGAATAAAGATATGGAGATAGAACTCATAATCTTTTAGTATTTGTAAGTGGACACTCCTTCTTTAGGTCCCTATGTCTCAGGGACTTTTAAAAAATTTCACATGATATATTGCATAACTTGCTCTCTGATTAAAATGCTATAGACTGTTTTGCTTATTCTTGAAAGTGATAAGGGCAACCCACTATGCTAGCAACTGCAGTGATCGGGCTTCAAATGTGAATAGTGGACAGTCCCTGGAATGAAAGTCAGAAGACCTGAGAGTGTATTACAACTTCAGATCAAAGCAAAGGCACATTCGAAATGCATACATCCAGAGGGATTAGTGTTCTCATTCTGGAAATAGATATGATTCTTGGCTATTGATGTGAATACCAAATGAAATTATAAATGACGTTCAACTGCTCTGCAGTGTATCATAGGCTGCCAGAAATTTTAAACTTCAGCTGTAAATCAGAAACCTATAGGGAAATTTCAAAAATATACAATTCAGGGCCTTACCTCAAAAATTCTCTACAGATGGTATGGGGGAGCTGTATTTTTAAAACAAATTTTCCAGGTTAGTGAGTTGTGTCTGGCCTGTCAAATTTGTTGTTTTTAAAAAGTGTTTCTTAAAAGTATATTATAAAGGCGTAAGTAGTGAGCACATTTAAGGATCATAGCATAGAAGTTAGTTTCTTTTCCAGCTGGGATCTTTGCTAGAGTTCAGAAAGCCTACTTCAAGTCCCAAGAACGACACTCCATGGCCTGCTGTCATTGCATGGGACTGCTTTGCAGGTCCTACAGGCTGACTTGGAGATGCATTCTGAAAGCATCAGCTAGGTCTGTGTGCAGGGCAGAGCTACAGGATTGATGTTGTCTTTTATTGTGCTTCTAGCTTTGAGATCAGCAATAAGACTTTTAATGGACTTAAAAGCTTGGCTCTGATAAATTACCACTTAACACAAATTAACAGGTCAGATGAATGATCTTAAAGACACAGACTCTACTTGGCTTTTGATAGACTCAGAAGTTGTGAGCACTAATAAAGAATACAGAAAAACAGAGGTCAGCTGAGATCAGATTCCAGTCCTGTTATTTCTGTTTTAACATGCCACTCTTACAATTGCTCACTGTCATTCATTCAACAAACATTCACTGTTATCTTATTATAATCAAGCAAAACTCTACAGCTACCAAAGTCTTATTAACATTCCTCAAGTCTTTTGCAAGCTAGTAGTGGTGTGTGTGTGGGGCGGGGTACATAGCTATTTCAGTGAACCTGAAAGAATGATAAATTATGGAAGAGGATTATACGAAGATGGAGAAATAAGAAAAAAATCCACAAATCTAGGTCTCAACCAGACAACAACTACACTGGCACAAATAGTTTAATATAACTATTTGGGAACTGCAAAAAACTATTGAAAGCTTGAAACTTATGGAAGAAAGCATGAGTGAATACTTGTGGTTAATTTCAATTTATTTTAGCAGTTACCACAGTATTTCCAGCAGCACCACACTCTCAGGGACCTGGCGGACAGCTGTAAACATGTTCCTGGCCACCTTGCACATAGTTTGAAGGACTCAAGGTAAGAAAAAAGGATCCTTGTTTTAAAATAAGTGCTGTCATCGCTCTGATTGGTGATTATTGATTTTGATCACAAAGGTGTAGATACATAGTGCATGTTATTCTTTTCTCCATCACTTCAAATCCCTCTAAGTCTAGCTGAAGTTCCCAGACTCCCAGGGCATATACAGGGCTGATGACCTTTCTTTACTATTCTATATTTTCTGCTTTGCAAGCCAGTCAAAAATGACAATGAGATGCAATTGATTACACGGAAAAATTTACAATGACTAGGCATTACTAGGGGCTGAAAGGACAGAACTTAAACTTTCGTATCAGACTGATAGTGGCACAGAGATAGTTCAGAGCATCAACAATAATCAGTAAAACATGAAGAAAATCAAAATTTGGAGAAAGGGAAGAATCTGACTTTGAGTTTTGCACTACTGTATTCCATTGTCCACATTTCAACCAAAAAAATCTAAGGCTTATGAAAGGAAAGGAAAATATTTCCTATTCAAAGGCAGTAAGGAAACTCAGTGGAAATGGTCACTGAAAATGGTCTAAGTGGATTGAGAAGAGGTATATAAACAGAAATTCTGAAATTGAAAAGTAATATAGTTAAAATTCTGTAAATCAAGTAGTAGTATCTAAGGGCAGATTTCAGTATTAGAAGAGTAACAACAAGAATTTAGATACAGGACAATGAAAATTATTCAATCTGAGGACCTGAATGAAAAAATATAGAAGACAGTAAATAGAATTCAGTGGGCCTTTGGAACACCATCATTTTGTTCAACATACATATTATTGAAGTCTTAGAAAAAACAGAAAAAAGAAAAGAGAGAATTTGAAGAAATCATGCCTGGAAATGAATCAATTAAATAAAAGACATTAATATAAATATTCAAAAACTAAGTGAGCTACAAGAAGAGCTAAACAACTCCATCCTGAGGCATATTATAATCAGAAAAAAGCAAAGAGAATCTTGAAGACAGCAGGAAAGAAGACACTTGTCACACACATGAAAACAAGAGTATCAGAAGATTTCTAATTAGAAACTTTTAAGGGCAGAAGACAATCAGCAGAGATAGTCCATGTCAACCAGGAGTCCTATAGCCAACAAAATTCTTTTAAAGATAAAAGAAGAAAATAAGACACTCTCATATATACAAAAGCTCAGGAAGTTTGTTATTATATCTAGTCATAAGAAGTATTTAAAAGTCCATAAGAGTCCAACAAGGGGGCAGGGATTTATCTTAATGACATAAGCTCCTGCTTGGCAAGTACAAGGTTCTGAGTTTGATCTCCCATAACAAAGGGGGAAAAAAGAAAGAAAAGGAAAGAAATGAAAGAACATGAACTAGGCAGTAACTAAAAGCCTTATGAAGAGATAAAGTTCTCAATAAAGAAAATACACAGGCACCTATAAAAGAAAATTATTGGAACGATACAATAATTTGTAACTCCACTTTTGTTTTTCCTATGATTTATGAGTCTAAAATTTTAAAAAATTAGTCGAATATCTAAAGTTGCTGTAATTTTGGTTTGCAGCTCCAAATTTTGTTTTTTTACATGTTTTAAAAGCTTTATTTATTTAAAGCAATGATTAGCTTGTAGTTTGAGTACATACTGTGTAAGTGTGAGAGTTTCATAAAAATCCAATGGATGAATTAAATTTATGAGTGCTTTAATCTTGGATTTTCCAGTCTCTACAACTGTGGGTTCTTTCATTTTATTTAAGATGACTTGCTATAAATTTGTTTATAATGTTTAACTTTATAATGATAACATAATTGCTATTGCTACCTCAAAGTACATAGCTATGAAATATATATGAAAGAAAACAAGAAAGGATTTTGAACATTTTGCGCCAAAATTCAATTAAGCACAAAAGAAAACAGTAAGAAAATGAATGACAAGCCACATAGAGAATCAATAATGCAATGACAAGGTCCTTTTTTTTGTAAGGGAAAAAAGCTTTCTTTACTGTAAATGTGAATGTATTTAACGTCCCTATCTAGAGACAGAAGATTACAGAATAGGAGAGATTTCAGGATACAACTCATGACATGTGGCTGAAAAGACCTCTTTTGATTCAAAGGTAGAAATAAAATGAAAGTGAAAGAGTAGAAATATACTCTACACAAATATTGACCAACAAAAAACAAAGGTAACTACATTAATATATTTAGGTGTAATATACTTAAAATCACTAGATATTAAAAGAGACAGAGCACTGTATATTGATAAAAGGTTCACTACAACAAAAAGATATACTAAGTGTAAATATTTAGAAAGATCATCAAAATATATGAAGTAAAACCCCACAAAATAGAAGAAATAGAAGGTGTTATAAGAATAGTTGAAGACCTTAATACACAGTACCTCTGTCGATAGTGACCAAAACCTCAGAAAGATGAAAGGAAATTCATTACTTATTCAGCACAATAAATCATGTATATCTAACAGATTTACACAGAATGATCTATATGCACATATGTGCATTTATCTATATATACATATATATATATATAAATAATTACAAGTTCTCAAATTCACATGAAACATTTTTTAGACGAGACCTTATGTGAGGTCCCATATTGAGTTATAATACATTTTAAAAGATAGATATACAAAGTATCTTATCTGATCACTTCAAATGAAATTAGACATCAGTAACAGAAGTCAACTGGAAACTTTTCAAAATTGTGCCTATCAAGTCACAAGGAACATTAGAAAACATAGGTAAATTAAAACAGAACATCCCCAAATTATGAAAAATATCACAAATAGTATTGAAGTGAAAAACTGTTATCATGAAATTAACCTAAAAATCAGAAATGTCTTTTATATCATCTAATAACTAAGAGAAGAACAAATTAGACCAAAGTTGACAGAAGGAAATAAATAATGAATAGGGTAGAAATAAATGAAATAGTGTTAGCACAACCATAAAAAATCAGTGAAAACCAATTTGTTCCTTTGGGAAAAAACTCAAAATTTGCAATAATTTATCTAGAAGGAGCAAGAATGAAGAGGAAGGAACTCAATTTACTAAAATATAATTGAAAATGGAGACATTGCTACTAATCTTGAAAAGAGAATTAGAAAAGTACAATAAGTAATTTCATAGTGTGTAACTTAAATAAAATTGATACATTACTAGAAACACAAAATGTACCAAGAATACATCATAGAGAAATAAAAAATGTTAATATATATGCACTTATAACTGATAAAAATATTGAAGTAACAATCAAAATCTTTCTGCCTGATAGTTTCACTAGAACTTTTTACAAAACACTTTAAAAACTAATCACAATATTTCTCAAACTTTAGCAAAGAAACTGAAGAATAAGAAAATACAACGAACATTCTAACATTATAAATATGTTATTCAGCATCAACATGGTAAAATACCCAAAGACACTATAATAATATTATATTGAATAATCTAAACTCCCCTATAAACATTACTTAAAGATCCTTAACCAAATACTTTTTTTGGTCTTTTTCTTTTTTATCAGTACAGGGGATCGAACGCACCACTGACTGCTTGCAAGGCAGGTGCTTATACCGCTGAGCTAAATCCCCAGCCCCCTTAACCAAATACTTGCAAATTGATTTGCACAGTATATTAAAAGTATTTTACATCAAGATAAAATGGAATTTATTTCTGAGAAGCAAGGATTGCTCAATTTATGAAACTTGATCAATATGGTACACCCAATTAAAAGAATGGTTAAGAAAATACAAGTTTACCTGTAGTGATGTAGAAAAAGCATATTACAAAATTTAGCATATTTTCCTGAGAAATAGTCAACAAACAGAATGCAGAATAATCACTCGACATTATAAAAACCATACAATAAAAACACACAGAGTGTTCTTAGGAAAAGCTTTCTGTCTAAAACCATGAATAAAACAAGGTTGCCCACTTTTCCACTTCTCCCTACTTCCCATTATAGAATCCCACTAGAGATTCTAATGGAAATATTAGGCAAAACAGACAAATAAATGTCACATGCATTGGAAAAGAAGAAATTATTGCTTTTAAAAATGGTATGATTTTATATGGAAAAAACCTCAAAGACTATACACATTCCTACACATACAACAAAATAAAAAGTCAAGACTATTAAATTACTTTAAAACAGTAGAAAGATTCAGACTCAACACACACAAAAATTATAATTTTATGTATAAAAGTGGGCAATTTAATGACAGGTTTGAAAAGATTTCTATTTATAATAGTTATCAAAATAGTAAAATATGTAGAAATTAATTTAATAAAGAAGATAAGAGCCATGTAGAATGAAAACCTACAAATAATAATGAATATAATTGAAGACACTGATGCATGAAAATACATAAAAAACTTAACATTGTTAAAATATCCGTAATATAAAAATAACCTACAGATTCAATATCATCCCTATCAAAATCCTAGTAGCAACATTTTCAGAAATAAAAGTCCTCAATATAAAGTGGATGTAAAAAGATCTCAGAAGCCAAAATCTCATTTTTAGAAAGGTCAGAGAAGAATCACATTTCTTGTCCCCAAAACTTAGTTATGAAGTACAGTAGAAAAAACAGAATGGTATTAGCATAAAGAGAGACACACAGATCAGCAAAATATAATATACAGGACAGAATTAAATGCTCACATATGCAGTCAAATTATTTTTGACAAGTCTTCCACTACTATTCAGTGAGGAAAACAGTAGTTTTCTTAATGATGCTTGTAAGCAGGACATTCACATGAAAGAGAGAGAGAGAGAGAGAGAGAGAGAGAGAGAGAGAGAGAGAGAGAGAGAGAGAAGAAAGGAAGAAAGAAAAAAGAATCCAAAATGTTAGACATAGACAAGAACAGCTTCACAGCATAGGCTTTGGCAGTGACTTCTTCAGTAAGACATAAAAGGCACAGATAGGAAGGGAATATAGAGAGCAACTGAACTTTGTGACAAATCGTTAAGAAGATATCAAAAAGATACGAGCAGCAGAGAAGAAAAGCAACCTTCAGAATGGGAGCAAATATTTTCAAATCATTGTCTAACAAGATATTACTATTCACAATAAACAAAGGACTCATAGAAGTCTACAGAAACAAACTACCTACTTAAAACAGATAAAAACGTTTAATAGACCTTCCCTAAAGAAAACGTACAAATGACCAGTGTGTTGGTTTATATCTGGATGTAAGACTCAGAAACCCAAAGGTGGGGCTTTGAAAGGTCACTAGTCAACAAGAGCACAAACTGCAATGTTAGGGATGGTGTCCGGTGGGAAGAGGCTGAGCACTGCAAGGGCGGCCTGGAAGGGTAACGTCCTCTCCTGGTCCTCTCTTCATACTCTCTGCTTTCCATCTCCCATGCCATAAGTAGCTTTTCTTTTCCGTGCTCCTCTGCCATGCTGCTCTTGAACCAAGCTGACTAGGAACTTAAACCTCTACAAAGCAAAATAAACCTTTCCTTTACATTTTGGATGCTGGGTATTGCATCCCACTCACAAGAAAGTGACTAAGACAGCCAATATTCACATGAAAAGATGATTAATTTCATTAATAGCTAGGGAAGTACAAATTAAAATTGCCACGAAATATTATCTCCTAACAAAATCATGAATATTTAAAAAAAATTAAGAGCTGGGCTTGGCAGTGCTAATTCTAGCACTCAAAAGGCTGAGGCAGGAGGACTACTCCAAGTTCATCAGGGTTACATAGGAAGGTCAAGTCCAGCCTAGTCTAACCTATACACTGAGATCCTGTCTTAAACACCAGATCAAACCAGCTGTTGAACCAACCAACCAAACAAACAAACAAGCTAGAAACAAATGTTGGAATGAATGTGGAAAAATTGGAACACTGTTCTCAAAAATATAAAATGGTACAGTTGCTATGATAAAGGTATGGTAATTCTCCAAAATTTAAAAATGTAAGACTATCATATAACCCATCATTTCCACTTCTAGGTATAATGTCAAATTTGAAATTATGTTCTCAAATATATATTTGTATACTCATGATTATAGCAGCATAATTTAAAACACCTACAACTCCAAATTCACATGTGGAGATTCAGCCAAATACACATTAGCGAATGATTTTATAATAAAAATGTAACATACAAGTATAATGGGATGACATTCACTGTTTTTTGTTTTTTTTTTTTTTTTCATGTTGTTGTTATTTGTTGTTTGAGACAGGGCCTCTCTTGGAGCCCAGGCTGGCCTTGTACTTGCTCTGTGGCCTAGGCTGACTTTGAACTTGTGGCAATCCCCCTGCCTCAGCCTCACAAGTACTGAGATGATGGACATGTATCACCATGCCCTGCACCATTCACTGTTGAGATGGAAAAACCTCTGTAATGTTTTATGACACAGATGAGTTGTGAGCACATTAGACTAAACAAAATAAGTCATTCATAAAAAGAAAGTCAGTGCTATAAGAGTCTTTTAATATGAGATGCTTAGGCTAGTCAATATCATAAATACAAAAAGCAGAGTGGTGATTGCCAGGAGGTTGAGGGGGATGGGGAGTAATTGTTTAATTGCGATAGATTTTCAGTATTACAAGATTAATTCAGTTATGCTGAAGTTTTGTGGGATGGTTAAACATCATGATCACTTTATGTAATACCACTGAAATGTACCCTTAGAATGACTGGGAAGTATTTAATATATTACGTCTATTTTAACACAGTAACAATTAAAAAGGAAAAGTGACAGGTTTTATAAGACTGTTGTCTTAAAGTAAGATTATACTACCTTTGCTTGGTAGCAATATGCGAAACTTATTAGAGAAAATTCCAGCTCTTCTTTGAAGGAACGTGCAATAATAACAGTAAAAGTTCCAAATTTGGAATTTGGTAAAGATGAACAGTTTTTAATGATAGATGTAGCAAGGTCTGTTCCAACAGTGGTGAGAAGAGGAAATTTACTGAATCTTTTGGGTAGGATGCCTTTGGTACTGGCTGTTAGGACAGATAGTGGGATGGGGGAGTCTTGAAAGGGACCCAGTAATAATTGGGAAAAAGAGGGGTGACAGTGTGGACTCAGGAAAATGAATGAGAGCAAAGCAAAAACAAACAAACAAACAAACAAACAAACAAAAAAAACACCAAACAAACTATTTTTAGTAGAGTTCATAGATAGGAAAATTTAGGAGGCAAAGATAAATTCTTATCACTGTAATTTTTCATAGAACAGTTTATGGCTTAAAAATAAAGTTTATTTGGTAGTATATTTAAGCAAGTCATTTTAGTGTGTTTTTCTTATCTTTGTGATACAGAAATCATGGATCCAGAAAACTAACTAATATGTATTTTCTTGCAAAAATGAAATTTGGAAGACTCGTCCTGTTTACTCCCTCACTGTCATGGAATTTGGAGACATACTATTCAGCTTTCTATTGCTATATCAAATACTTGAGACAATGAGCTTATAAAAAAAAAAAGCTTATTTTGGTTCAAAGCTTCAGATGTTTGCAGAGTACAGTAGTTTTGTCCCGTTGCTTTTGGGCTTCTGGAGAAACAGCACACTGCAGCAAGAACAAAACTGCTACCGTGTGACCAAGAACAGAAAAATAAAGGAAAACATTAGGATTTCATAGTGAAAGGAACACAGGCAAAGACCTGAAGGCTTTCTGTTTGGCACCTGGTGAAGCCTTGGTTGTCAAACTCAATTTGTTCTAAATTTGTTTGAAAACTGAGAATTTTGAGTACTGAATATGTTTTTCCCAGAAGAAATAATGTAAAACAAAATAACCGATGCCGAGCACCAAAAATTATACTTGCAAATTCATTTTTTCCAGGATTTTAATGAATTTCACAACGATGTTTTTCTTTAACTCTGTCATGGTTCTCAGTTTTCCTCTTAGCCTGACTACAGGCATCATTAAATAGAAATTGGAGCCAGGGTTTCGATATTTTGCACAGATATTGAAAAGTGCACACACAGAAGAAAACACAGTGACAAATGTTTCAACACACTAACACAGCGCTTTGTGTTGCCCAGGGGAGAGCTATTCTTTGATTAAAGCAGCACCCCTTTGTGTTTGCAGTGACACCTGACACATGACTTCCTCTCAGACCATTCAGGTTTTTTCAGGTTGGATCTCGGCTTGACTGTTAAGTAACATTAAGAAAACTGGGCAGAGTTTTTGAACTTTACTATTCAGGTAGTGGAAAGTTTGAACTTGGAGCCATTTGAGATATCATGATACCTATTAGTGTTCTCACATCTTCCAGTAGTGCCAAACTAGCCTGGAGATTTTGACATTTAGCCTTCAGGGAGACATTTAAAATCCAAACTAGCAGAATACTAAACCAGAAAGATTATTTCCCCCTCTTTCTAAGAGTCAAAAAACAGTACCCTTTAATAAGCCAGGGTAGACACTGGCGTCATTGAGAAAACTGGGATGAGTAATGGTGGCCTCAAAAGAAAAGTATGCCCAAAATTATTATACAAATTTAAAGACATCTTAATCAAAATACCATTAGCATACTTCACAGAACTACAGAAAACTTTCCTAAAATTCATTTGGAACCAGAATGAGAAAGGTGATCCTGAGCAACAAAGGCAAGGCAGTAGGCATCACAATTCCTAACATTAAATTATAATTACAAAGCTTAATCATAAAATAAGCACAATACAGGAAAACAATAACCACAAAAAAAAAAACAAAAAAACAAAAAAACAAAAAACAGGCCTGAGGACCAGTGGAACAGATTAGAAGATGCAAACACAACTAAAAGCACACTTAGCCACTTTATCTTTGACAAAGGGGCCAAATATATTCACTAGGAGAGAGAGAAAGATAGCCTCTTTAGTAAGTGGTACTGGAAAGACAGGCTCTACATGCTGAAGATGAAGACTAAAACTAGATCTGTGTCTACCCCATGCACTAAACTAAAGTCAAAATGAATTAATGATCTGAGTATCAAAACAAAAACACTAAATCTACTAGAAGAGAAAATAGGTAGAAATCTCAGTCACAGGTGTAGGTATAGGGTTCATGTACAAAACCTAGACAGCACAGAAAATACTTCATAGAATCTATGACTGGGATCTCATCTTAAGAAAAGCTTTTGCACATCAAAAGGTATCACCAAGAGAATGAAAAGACATTCACCACAGAATAGGAAAAAAAATTTAGCCAACTGTCCTTCAGAAAAAGGACTTCTATCCAGAATATATATAGAATTGAAACAAAATCAGATCACCTCAAATTCAAAACCCAGTCAAAAATGTATTTGTGGTAAATACACATTTCTCATATGAATAAATACAAATAGAAATAAATACATGAAAAATTATTCAACATTACGGGTTACTCCAGGCATGCAAATTAAAATGACACTGAGATTTCATCTCACTCCAGAAAGAATGACATCATCAAGAAATCAACCAATAACAAAATGCTAGAGGAACTGTGGGGAAAAATCAACTCTTCTTCACTGTTGGTGGGAGTGTAGACAGGTATAGCCACAGTGGAAAACAGTGTGGAGATTCCTCAGAAAATTAGAATGAGGGGTCCCACTTGACCCAAGTATTTTCATTCTGGATATCTTCTCAGAAGAATTAAAAACATTATATCAATAGTTATATATGTATTTCTATGTTTATAGCAGCACAATTTGTAGTAGCTAAATATTGGAAGCCACCTAAATACCCATCAACTGAGGAATAGGTAGAAAAATATGTGGTCTTTTTATACAGTGGAGTACTACTCAGTTGCAAAGAAGGATACACTTGAGACTTTAATAGGTAAATGTATGCAACCTGAGACCATACTCATAAGTGAAATAAATCAGGCTCACATGTATAAATATTGCGTTGTCTCCCTAGTATGAGAAACAGAAAGAGTAAACAAAGTAAAAATTATACAATGGATATTGTGAAATGAGAAAAAATTCTTCAAAAGGAAAAAGGAACTATCATGGATTTAGGGGAAAGAACAGCAGGAAAATGAGAAAAAATGCTTAGAGAAAATATTATCTCTAAGTTTATTAAAAATGAAGGTTTGTGCTAACATCAATTGGAGAAATGTTTATGTCCATATCTGCTCCCTTGAGCAACTACTTTGAAAATAACAACATGTAATGAATTAACTGCTGTTATCCTCCTATTATTTTGTTATAAAATTTTGTTTTACTTTTTTCAGTAAAAAGATTCAGTAAAAGTACTTCCCTGGCACTGAGATGAGGCTGGAGAAGTAGGACAATAGATAATTGTGATGCAGGGGTAGCAGAGGCTGATTAGTTTTAGAGTTGCATTGGCAGATACGGAAGTTGTAAAAGATAAGTATCTGCTAAGGATAGGGTGAAAATTGACTAGATGGACCAAAAGCTATAGGCCAGTGTAGCTATGAGTAGGAATTTAGGGATGGCATAGTCCAGTCAAGATTCGTTGTGGCTGTAGCACCAGAGAATAAATGACAAACTTAAAGCCAGGCTAGTTAACAGTACGTGACAATAGTTAACTCTGGTGTCAAGTTGAATAAGAAATGCCTAGCTAATTGGATTAGTACAGTTCTGCGGGGTATCAGGATGACTGACCTACTGAAAAGAGAAGAACTGCCCTGGGTGAGGGTGGCACCAAGAAATAGGTTTGTAGTCTCAAAGGACTTAAAAGGGAAAGCAGGAGGTATTCTGACTTCTGGTTCCTTAGAGGAGCACCAGTCTTCACCAGCAATTTTGAACATCTCTCTTTAGAAACCCATCACAGACCCTTCAGCCTTGTAGTGTAAACTCTCTGGCCTTCCAATACAAGTCCTTCAACTTCCTGATACAGACTCACATGAGACTCTGTAGTGAGTAAAGGTTTTCCACTCTTAACAGGATTCCTTGGTTCACCAGTATGCAGGCAGCCCTTTCACTTGGTCCACTCTTGACTCTGAAGACTGTTATAAACTGTACCTTGTAAATCCTTCATACAGCATGTGTAAATACTTCTGTTCTTCTAGTGAACCCTAATTGATATATAGTGCATTGTAATCTAGGATCTGGGGATACAGCCTCCAAGTTCAGTAAGCTTCACTCTGAGTTCCATCCAAAGAAAATAATGAAGAAGGAATATTTTTAGAAACTCAGAAACTGTGATAGACATATAGTCAGGGACAAAACCTTGTGAAACTTCAAAGAATTTCATACTCACAGGACTTCACTCTTGAAATATGGAGTCCATTAAGGCTGTCTTGTATTAACCATTTTTTTGACAATGCATCCACATTTTTCCTTGTCAGCTTTGGGTCCTGTATATATTGCCTTTGGAATACGTGACCTAACAGCTCAATTTTCTTGAGTCTGAAGTATGCTCAAGTATGACCCACCTCTGATATCCAGTTGGCCATGGATATGTGAAATATTCTTGCATAGGTTAGGAAATAGGAAAGGAGTAAAGCTGCGACCCATTATCAGATAGGAAAGAGGTGAGTGACTAACTTAATGAGGTCTGTAATAGGCATTCATGGCTAAATATTATTTAGAAAAATCTTTGGGGAACCTAAGATTCTATGTTACTCTTATTCCACTAAGTGATTCTGAACAAAAGAGTTGGTTTTTCGCCTTACTTTTCATCCTATTTTCTCTATTTTCTACAAATAAAAGCAAAAACATAAGAAAGTAAATCTTCATCAGTTGTAATGAAGAAAAAGGGAATAAATTTCATAAACTATAACATATGACTTAAAGTTGTCATTCAAAACAGCTCATTTGCTAACATCTCTGTAGCACTGTGAAGTCTGACAGGTGGTACACGTTCTTTACAAAAACTAGGAGTCCATGTTCAGTTCCTGCAGCCTAAAAACTGTGACCATTAATTAATGACTTAAGCCACTTGAGTATTGATTCATCTGTGAATGGGAAAAATATTATAAATTAAATTGAAATAGAGTATGTAGTATGATACTAATTTGTAGTCTGAGACTATTAAATGATACTTATAATATTAATAATAGATTTCAATCTTTAATGCTGATTTATATTCTAACTACTGGGTTTGAAAGCCTTTCACCCAAGATACTTGCTCTTGAGTGCTGACATATTTCTCAGACTCCCTATAAGATAGTAACCATTCTGAGTAGTGGAAGGACAGGGAAGAAACATTTGTTTCTGCCAAATGGGAGCCATCCTCTTTTCAGAGCCAGAATTTTGCCCAGCAAGACCTGCTATGCATTTTCACAGCATCCAGCAGCTTGCTCTGTCATGCCCAAAAGATGAGTTATTGCACAGCCCCCGACCTCCCACCCACAAGCTGTCCATTCCTCCACCAAAGCCTGACTGGGGCTGTGGCAGGAGGGTTAAGGGGATGTTTAGGGTTGGAAGGAGGCTATGATGGAAACAGATGGTGGTTTGGCAGAGTGATTAAAATGTTAGATATCTGTTTTAATGAATTGCTTATCCAGCGGATGAAATATTTCAATAGTGAGGCCCAGTCTTCTCAGCCAGTAATTGCAGACTTATTTACAGGGTGTGCTTGTTGCCAGTGGAGCCGTGCATTTTTCCCTGTCCCTTTGAATGTCACGGAATGTAGAATTATATGGGGGAGAGAGACTTAGGTAAACAAGAAAAAATAAATTGATCCGCTTCCTCCAACACTTGTACCAATCTAAGAGCTCTACCAAGTAGTCCAAATTTTTGTGTGATTTGTCACTTAGACTGTGTTTCCTTTCTTTTGTAAGGAAAATATATCTGGCAATCTGGTTTCATATCTGCAGCCTGTAGCTCATATCTTAACTTTCTTTGGAAGAATTATACTGTTGCAACCTTTAAATTGTGTTGTAAAATGAGCAGCAGGCAACCAAATCAATCTAATACATAGGTGTTGACCTTCAGGCTCAGAATGATTTTTAAATGTAATTAAGAGCTAATATTTCCAACTGCAAATTAGAAACCATTATGAGTAATAAGCACTTTGCGTCCTCTCTTTAACAGGAGAAACAAAAAGAAACCCACTGACATTTCCCTGTCTGTAAGTTAATTTGGACTTATATATTAATTAATGCTATTGATGCAGAACAAACCAATCAGAATTAACAACTCCGGTTAGTGCTAGATTCTTGATCTAGTGGTTAAGGTGATTCTCTATGGAGTTGCATGTTTCCAAGGTTTCTCTTTCCTACATAAGCACTGTAACTTTCAAAGGATCTTATTGCCAATAAACACAGTTCTTCATATCAGTAATATATTTTTCATGAATCTTAGTTCTTCTTTACCTGTGAAATGAGAATTACTGAACACATTAGAAGAGTACTAGGGGTCAAGCTTATTGGACATTAAAGCAGTTGGAAAATTCCAAAGCACTAACGCAATGCAATTAAGAACTCAGTTTTATTAATATAACTGTAAGGTTTTGTATTGATAAATTTCAAGTGATATTGAATGAAAGCAAAAGATGGCTACTAACTAGTATCTGAAGGTTCGATTTTAGTTATTACTCCCTAAAAAAGACAAAAGACACAGATATTATGTGATAGATGAAAATTCTTTTAAATGGTGATATAGGGCTACTTCACTTAGACTCCATCTGTCAAGTGGAATATTACAATGCTTCTTTATAATAATAAATGTACAGAATTTTGCAATCCCATAAAATTTATGATCACTTTGATTGAGGTTTTCACATTACCTTTTCACTTGCTTTCATTCCAATATGATTTCTTAAGTGGATAAGAAAGAAATAGAATTTGTAGTTAACTGGTGGCAATTTCACACAACTTTGAGTAACCCCCTAAGAATATGTTGCACGTTAACAAGAAGAACCCAAAGTCCAGTCAGTTAAGTATGTTATAAAACTATAAAGATTATCAGTTTCAATTATAACACTTTTAAAATCCTGATGGATCCCTTAGACTGATAGGTAGGTTTTGACTGGGAATAGCTTTGATGTCATCTTCTGCGTGACAATAAAATGAGATTAACTTTCATCTCAAAAGTCAGAGTAGGCTGAAGTTGCAATGAAATTTTGTATGTGGTTTTTGCAGCTCAGTATTTAAACTTATCAACTGCACAATGTTATCTCAAAATAAAGCAAAATACCAAATTTATGACTGAAAATTATTCCTCTGTCACATTAATTTTTAGCTATGTTAATGGAATTACTTATTTTTTACTTAAAACAAAAACAAAACAAAAAGGTAGCAATAATACATAATTTCAAAAAAACAGTAAGAAATCACTACTTGATAATTACATATATTCTTTTAAAAATAGTTGTTCAAGTCACAAAAGTAAAGTGTACAAAGTGGACATTCAAACAGCGAGATTGCAAACAATTCTGTTCAACTATCCAACAAAAACTTAGTAATATGGTTATTGATCCTACACACTTAAACATGCATGCAGTTATATCCTTTAGAGAACTTTCTTTTCCTCTTTTTTACAATAGCAATTACATATCTTGCACTTTATTATTCTTACATTTCTTATTACTTTGTATACTACAGACACAATGTGATACTTATAAATATGATTCTTTTTTATTTCACTAATGAGGATAGCCTCAAGTTGTCTCCATTTGCCTATGAAGGCCTCAGATCATCCTTTTTATAGCCAAGTAATATTCCACTGTATAAAAATACCAGATCTTTTTCATCCACTCTGTGGTTGATGGGCATCTTGGTTGTTTTCTTTTTTTCTTTTTTCTTGATCATTATTTTTATTCATTTTCTCTTTTTGAAAATAAGAGTAAAATACCATATATATATATATATATATATATATATATATATATATATATTAGATATAGTTTATGCAGGGGTCAGCTGACATCCCTGGCTACTTGGAGGCAGTTGCTGATTCTGACCTTTGTGGAGGGAAAAAAGTTCCATTGACTGCCAAAAGCAGAATCTCTTTATTATCAAACAGCAGTAACGGGAAACCCTAATAGCTGTCAGACACAACTGAGACTGGGAAGCCAAGGGAGAGGGCATCAGACACTGGAAAAACCCCACAGAAACACACACAGGTAGCACACTGCCTGGCCAGCACCCCATCCCTCAACCCTGTCTCTGTTCTAGGTGCCCTGGGCTGGCTGAGATGTTGTCAAGGAATGTATCATGAGCAGTGACCATCCTCAAGGGTGTGGATGGGGGGCTGGTACCCTTGGGCTTTCTGCTTGGTCTTGACCAAACAGGTGCTTGCAGGGCACCAGTGAGTGATGTGGGGTGGGGGATCCAGGGCTGCTCCTGGCTCAGGTCTGCCCTATTGGGATCTATGGCCTCTAGAGCCCCTCTCTATCGGAGGCTCTACTGGAACGCAGAGACCTTCCCCACACATCCAGACATACTGCCAAGCCCATCCCATTGAAGGTAGCAGTGGGGAGACCTTTAACATGCATCTCAGAGTTAGGGCAGAGAATGCCACGTTCACCTCTAGGCCCAGGGAGAAGGCAGAGAACCCTGTGGCCTCCTATCCAGCTCCTGCTGCTGCTCTGAGTGTTTCTTTTGTCCCCTCCTCACGTGACCCACATAGCAGCAGCAATGAAAAAGGGGAAACTGGAGCATGGGGTGATTGATATTTCATCCCAGAAAGGTGTGCCACCTGGTTCTGAGTCCCCTGCAGTCAGGAACATCTTGGTTGTTTTCAAGATTCAGCTATTACAACTCGTGCTGCTATGAACATGGGTGTCCATATATCACTGTGATATCACCTTTTCAGTTTTTGTGGGAGAATACCCCAGAGGGGAATAGCTGGGTTGAATGAACTTCCAATCCTAGTCTTCTGAGAACTCTCCATAGTGATTTCCATAGTGACTTTATGAGTCTACACTCCCACCAACAGTGGAGCAGTGTTCCTTTCTCCCCACAGCCTCATCAACATTTGTTATCAGTTGATTTCTTGATGGTAGCTATTCTTTGTGGGGTGAGATAAAAATCTCAATGCTGTTTTAACTTACATTTCTTAAATGTAAGTTCTTGAATTTCTTGAGTGACCAGTGATGGTGAACATTTCTTCATGTATTTATTTGCCATTTGTATGTCTTCATCTGAGGACTGTGTGTTCATCTCTGATGTCCATTTTTGGAGAGGGTCTTTGAATTTGGGGGGCTTGATATGGGGCTTCAATTCTTTATATTTTCTGGATATAAGTCCTTTGTCTGAGGGTTTGCTGGCTAACATTCTTTACCATTCTGTGGGTTTTCTTTTCACTCTGTTGTTCGCTTCTTTTGATGTGCAGAAACTTTTCAATAATATATGATCCCAGTTGTTGATTCTTTGAAGTGTTTCCGATATAGTTTGCATTTTGTTCATAAATTCTTTACTTACCCCAATATCTCCAAGACTTCTATCTACCTTGTCTTCCAGTAGATTTAGTCTTTTGGTTTTAATATTTAGGACTTTTTATCTATTTAGACTTTAGTTTTGTGCATGGTGATAGGCAACAATGTAGTACCAGTTTGGCCTGTGTAGAGCCAATTTTTCCAACACCATTTATTAAAGAGGCTGTTCTTTTTCCAGTGAACGTTTAGCCACTTTGTCAAATATCAGGTGGCTGAGTGTCTTTGTAGTTGTGCTTGCATCTTCTAATCTGTTCCATTGATCCTCAGGTCTATTTCTTTGCCAGGACCATACTGATTTTATCACTGTGGCTTTGTAGTATAGTTTCAAGTCAGGAATTGAGAGGCCTCCTGCTTTGCCTTTGTTGCCCAGAATTCCCTTTGCTATTCTAGGTTTCTTCTGTTTCCAAATGAATTTTAGGAATGTTTTCTATAGATCTATGAGGTATGTTAATGGTATTTTGATTGGGATTGCATTGAATCTGTATAAGAGTTTTTGGAGTATGGCCATTTTCACAACGTTGATTCTTTGTAACCAAGAGCAAGGAATGTCTTTCCATTTTCTAATATTCTCTTCAATCTCCTTTTTTAGTGTAGCATAATTTTCAGCATATAGGTTTTTTACATTCCTAGTTAGGCTGATTTTGAAGTATTTCATTTTTTCAGATGCTATTGTGAAGGGCGACATTTCCATAATTTCTCTCTCAGTGAGTTTTTTGTGTACAGGGATATTTGAGCACTGACTTTGTATTCAGCTACATTGCTGAATTTGTTTATTCTAGTAGTCTTTTAATGGAGTTTTTGGGGTCTTCTACACAGAGTATCATGTTATATGCAAATAGTGATAATTTAACTTCTTTGTTTTCTATCTTTATTCTTTTTATTTCTCTCTCTTGTCTGATTGTCCTGGTGAGTGTTTCCAGAACTATATTGAATAGGAGTGATGATAGTGGACATCCTTGACTTGGTCCTGAATTTAATGTGAAAGCTTTCAGTTTTTGTCGATTTAGTATAATGTTAGCTGTTGGTTTGTCATACATGGCCTTTATAAGATTGAGGTAGACACTGTGTATTCCGAGTTTCTGAAGGGTTTTTATCATGAACATGTGTTGGACTTTATCGAAAGCTTTTTCTGCATCTATTGAGATGACCGTGTGATTTTTGTTTTTGGCTCTGTTGATGTGGTGTAGTACATTTATTGATTTGTGTATGTTAAACCACCCCTACATTCCTGGAATGAATCCCACTTGTACATGATGTATAATCTTCTTGATTATTTGCTGTATTCTATTTGCCAATATTTTATTGAGAATCTTTGCATCAATGTTTATTAGTGAGATTGGCCTATGGTTCTCCTTTTTGGTTGGGTCTATCTCTGGTTTTGTTATCATAGTAATACTTGCCTCTAGAAATGATTTAGGGAGGATTGCTTCTTTTTCAATTTCATTGAAGAGTTTAAGCAGTATTGGCATTGAATTTTCTCTCAGTTTCTTGTAGAATTCAGCCATTAATACATCAGGATCTGGGATTTTCTTTGTTGTTGTGTTTAGTTATGTTTTCAATTTCAATAGTTGATATTGGGCTACTTAAAATTGCTATATCTTTTTGGTTGAGCTTTGGTGGTTCATATGTTTCTAGAAATCTGTTCATTTCCTCGGTGTTTTCCACTTTATGTGAATAGAGATTTTCAAATTAGGTATTCATGGTCTTTTGAATTTCCATGGGATCTGTAGTAATTCCCATCTTTTCAGTCCTTATGGGGTGAATTTGAGATTTTTCTTTCTTTTTTTAAATAAGGTTAACTAAAGGTTTTTCAATTTTGTTTATTCTCTCAAAAATCCAGCTTTTTGATTCATGAATTCTTTGTATTTTTTTTTCATTTCATTGCATTGATTTATGTTCTAATCTTTACAATTTCCTCTCTTCTATGAGCTTTGGGTTTAACTTGCTCTTCCTTTTTCTAGAAGCTTGAGATGAAGCATTAGGTTGTTTATTTGTGCTCATTCTGTTTTCTTGATATGCCAATTTATTCCTATATTTTTCCTCTTAAGATGGCTTTCATTGCATCCCATAGATTACAGTATGTTGTTTCCACATTATCATTGAATTGTAGGTTTTACTTTATTTCTTCTTTACTTTCATCTATATCCAACTTGCTGTTCAAAAGGTTGTTGTTTAATTTCCATGTATTTATGCAAGTTTTGCAATTTTTGACATTAATTTCCAGTCGCAGTATACTATGATCAGACAGTATGCATGGGGTAATTTCAATACCTTTGTAGTTACTTAAGAAAGTTTTATGAGATAATATATGGTCTATTTTGGAAAATGTCCTATGTGCAGCTGAGAAGGATGTGTATTTTGATGTGGTTGGGTCAAACACTCTGTAAACATCTACTGAGTTCAATTGCTCATAGGTATAATTCAGTTCTATTGTTTCTTTGCTAAATTTTTTCTAGTTGATCTATCTCTTTGTGACAATGGGGTATTAAGGTCCTCTATTATAATTGTGTTCCTGTGTATTTGGTTTTTCATGTTCATTAGTATCTGTCTTATATATTTGGGTGCTCCTGTATTTGATGCATATATATTTATGATTATTAGTTCTTCCTCTTAAAGTCTTCCACTAATGCATATTTAGTGACCGTCTTTAACTGTTTTAATCAATTTAGATTTGAAGTTCATGCTATCTTCAAATAGAATAGTTACCCCTGCTTTTTTTCTGGGTTCCTGTTGCATGGGATACTGTTTTCCATCCTTTCACTTTTAATCTATGAGTTTCCTCTTGGGCCAGATGTGTTTCTTATGTACAGCATATTGTGGGATCATGTTTCTTGATCCATTGTGTCAATCTATTTCTTTTGATAGGTGAATTGAGGCCATTCACATTTATGGATATCATAATATGTACTGGCTCAACTTTGTCATGTTATATTCCAGTTGTTTGCTTTCTGCTTTATCCTTTTGTTTAATTGCTTGTCCTACCAGGTGGATTCTTTCTGTTGTTGTTCTAGAGATTGTGATCATTTTTATTTCTATCTAGGATGCCCTTCAATACTCTTTCTATGGTTGGTTTGGTGGATGTGAATTTCTTCAGTTGTTCTTTGTCAAGGAAGTATCTTGTTTCTCCATTAAATTTGAATGAAAGTTTTTTGGGGTACATCAGACTGGGTTTAAAGTTGTCTTCTTTCAGGGCTTGAAATACCTTACTCCAAGCTTGTTTTGCCTTGAGGGATTGTGCTGAAAGTTTGCTGTGATTCTAATGGGCTTTCCATGATAGGTGAGTTGTGCCTTTTCTCTAACAACTTTTAGTATTCTGTTTTTATGCTGTATGTCTAAGATCTTAATTATTATATGTCTGGGTGTAGACTGATGTTGGTTATTAATGCTTGGAGTTCTATATGCATTACTTATCTGTATATCAGATTTTCCCCCATGTTTGGGAAATTTTCTGTTATTCCTTCTGTGAATATTTTAGTTATGTCATTTTCATTGATGCCTGCATCTTCACTAATGCCTATTAATCCTATACTGCTGTTCTTGACATCATCTTGAAGCTGCTGGGTTGTCATTTCATGCTGTTTTGTTATTTTTTTAAATTTTATTTAAAAAAAGAGAAAAAAAAAAACAAAGCAGTGTAAGGATACAAGTAATATGGAACTACCAAAAAAAAGTAGGAAATCACCAGTTAATAGATTACACATTATCATCTTAGAGATAGTTGCTCAAGTCACAGTATCAAAGCATACAAAGTGGACATTCAAACAGTGAGACTTCAAACAGTTGTGTTCAATGATCCAACCCAAAACATTAATATGGTCAGCTATTTAACACCCCTAAACACACTTACAGCTGTATCCTTTAGAGCACTTTTCCCCCCCTCTCTTTTTTAAAACAAAATTCACACATTTTGGGTTTTATTGCTCCTTACTTCTTATTACTTTTTTTTTTTTTGGAAGAGAATAAACTCAAATATGGCAAAACAAAGCTGTCATTCAAAACCAAGGATAGGCATAGCACATGATGTAAAAACAGTGTACAAAGTTATCAACAATGGTTACCATAATGCCTCTTGCTTCCTTAAAAATAATTGTTTATCTCATTAGGTATTATAAAGTTGAACAAAAGTAGAGAACAACACCAATAAAACCTAAACATTGTAAACATTACAGGATTTCCAAAGGAGATAATAGTCAAACCAGAATGGGCATCTTAGTGAATCTTATTGCTTTCAAAGTAGTTGCCTATACCCTCAAACTTGATACTACATACCAAATGGAACCGAGTCTAATCAGTCAAAACAAGATAGTGGAAGTATTACAGGACTTCAAATCAAGTTAATAGGAAATCAAAAAAAAAGTTACTATAATATATCCTGCTAATTTTTTAAATTTTTCCCTTAATTAAAAAATCATAAAAAATAACTAAATAACTTTTTTAATGAATAAGGGAGAAATTGAGATAAAAGAGGACATAACAACATAACAATACAGGTCAAAGCATGACTGTTTCAGCAACCTAGTGCTTCACCACCAAATAACCCGACTTAATAGTAGTTACCATAGTGTCTTTTTCCTTGAAATATTTGAATATAACTTCATATACTATAGCTTCAAATATTTCTATATCAAGCAGCCCAGAATAAAGCCATTCCAATTAATAAGTGAAAACTTTATAAGGCTTCAAGGCCACATAATGGAGAATCATGATTACCACATGCTTTTATATATTTGAATCATTATTTACATTAGGGAAACTATTCAGTATTCACACATGCGAGATTGATTTATTTCACTTATGAGTATGGTCTCAAGCTGCGCCCATTTATTGATAAATATCTCAATGTGATCCTTCTTTATAGCTGAGTAATATTCCATTGTATAGAAATACCTCAACTTTTTTATCCATTCCTCAGTTGATGGACACTTGGGTTGTTTCCAAGATCTGGTGATTACAAATTGTGCTGCTATAAACATGAGTGCACATATATCACTGTGGTATGATGCTTTCAGTTCTTCTGGGAATATGACTAGAAGTAGAATAGCTGGAACAAATGGGACTTCCAATCCCAGCTTTTTGAGAAAGACTGACCTCCACAAAGGTTGTATCAGTCTACCCTCTCACCAACAGTGTAGGAGATTTCCTTTTTCCCCACAGCCTCTCCAGCATTTGTTGTTGTTGGTTTTCTTGATCCTGGCCATTCCTTCAGGAGTGAGATGGAATCTCAGTGTGATTTTAATTTGCATTTCTCTAATGACCAATGATGATGAACATTTTTTCATGTATTTATTTGCCATTTGTATTTCTTCATCTGAGAAGTGCGTATTCATCTCAGATGCCCATTTTTGGATTGGATCTTTGAATTTTGGGGGTCTGAGCTTTTTAAATTCTTTATATGTTTTAGACAAAAATCCCTTGTCTGAGGGGGAGTTCACTAAGATCTTTTCCCAGTTTGTGGGTTTTCTTTTCACTATGCTGGAGATTTCTTTTGACATGCAGAAACTTTTTAATAAGAGGTGGTCTCAGTTATTGATTCTGGGAAGTATTTCCCATGTGGTTTGAGTCCTGTTCATGATTTCTCTACCTACCCCTATGTCTTCAAGGTTTCTACCCAATTTGTCTTCCAATAGATTTAATGTTTCTGTTTTAATATGCAGATCTTTGATCCACTTAGATTTTAATTTAGTACATGGTGATAGGCATGGGTCTAGCTTTAGTTTTTGGCAAATGGAGAGCCAGTTTTTCCAACATCATTTATTAAAGAGACCGTCATTCTTCCAGTGAATCTGCTTGGCTCCTTTATCAAAGATAAAGTGGTTGAGTGTATTTGTAGTTGTGGTTGTATCTTCTAATTTATTCCACTGATCTTCATCTCTGTTTTGATTCCAGTACCATGTTGATTTTACTACTGTTACTTTGTAGTATAACTTCATGTTATTTTTAAGAGTTCTATCCTTTCATGATTGCTAATTGCGATCTTGTTCTCAATGTCCAAAACCCTATCCTCAGCTTCCTTGAAACAGTTTTTCCAGCTTTGAATAGATTTTTTGTTTCTTGGATGACTTTTTGAGTTTGTTTCATGAATTCTGCTTGTTTTCTATACTGTTCATTCAAGGTTTTAGTCAATTTCTCATGCTCCTGTCATTTTTTCTTTTTTCTTTTTAATTTTTTTATTTAAATGGAAAAAACCAAAATAATAAAAAGGTACAAGTAATACAGAATTTCAAAAAAATAAACAGTAAGAAATCACTACTTAATAGATTACATATTATAATCTTAGAAATAGATGTTCAAGTTACCAAATTAAAGCTGACAAAGTGGATATTCAAACAGTGAGATTGCAAACAGTTTTGTTCAAAAATCCAACATAAACTTAGTAATATGGTTTTCTATCTTGCTCACTTAAATATACATGCAGTTATATCCTGTAGAGCACTTTACTTTCCTTTCTTTTTTACAATAACAAATACACATCTTGGGTTTTATTACTCCCACAGTTCTTATTACTTTTTTTTGAAGAGAATAAAACCAAATGTGACAAAACAAAACAGAATCAGTCAAAACAAAAGGATGGACATAGTACATGATGTAAAAACAGAATACCAGGTGATCAACAATGGTTACCATAATGTTTCTTGTTATCTTACAAAAAGTTGCCTATATCATCAGGTATAGTAAAATTGAACAAAACAGTACAGAAGAAAACCAATAAAACCTAAACAGTGGAGACCTTACAGGACTTCAAAAGAAGATAATAGTCAAACAAGAATGGACATCATAGTGAATCTTATTGCTTTCAGAGTAGTTGCCTATACCTTCAAACTTGATATTATCAAACAAAACAGAATAGAGTAAAATCAGTCAAAACAAGATTGTGAGAGCGATACAAGGGTTCAAATCAAGTTAATAGGAAAACAAAATATTACTATAATATATCCTGCTATTTTTTTAAAATTTATTTTTCCCTTAATTAAAAAATAACTAATTTAAAAAAGAAAAAAGGGGAGATTGAGATAAAACAGAACATAACAACATAACAACACAAGTCAGAATAGAACATTTAAGCAACATAGTGTTGCACCACCAGATAACCTGACATAATAGTAGTCATCATAGTGTCTCTTTCCTTGAAATATTTTAGTATAACTTTGTATACTATAGCATCAAACATAACAAGACAGTGTGAAACCATTCAAGAGGATGAAAGGATTACAGGGTATTTAGAACCAGGTAACAGAAAATGAACAATGTTTTCTATATTATCTCTTTGCCTATAAAAATTTTTTGTTTATACTATCACATATAATAAAATCCAATAAGATACAACATGATAAAACCAATGGAGACAGAAGAACAACAGCTTGATGGGACTTCAAAATAAGGTGATATTAAATCAGCACTAGCTATTATAATGTCTTGTTTTCTTCAAAATAGCTGTTCATACTATCACAGACAATAAAATCAAAGAACCCAGAACAAAACCGTTCCAACTAATGAGTGAAAACATTATAAGGCATCAAACCAATATAATGGGGAATCATGATTACCACATACTTTTATGTATTCATATGTTTTCTTACACTAGGGAAACTATTCGTTATTCATATATGTGAGATTGATTTATTTCACTTACCAGTATAGTCTCAAGCTGCGCCCATGTATTTATAAATATCTCAGTGTGATCCTCTTTATAGCGTAGTAGTACTCCATTTTATAAAAATACCACAGCTTTTTAATCTATTCCTCAGTTTATGGACACTTAGGTTGTTTCTAAGATCTGGCTATTACAAATTGTGCTGCTCTAAACATGGGTGCACATATATCACTGTGGTATTATGCTTTCAGTTCTTCTGGGAATATGCCTAGAAGTGAAATAGCTGGAACAAATGGGGCTTCCAATCCCAGCTTTTTGGGAAATCTCCAGACTGACCTCCACAATGGTTGCACCAATCTACACTCCCTCCAACAGTGTAGGAGAGTTCCTTTTCCCCACAGCCTCTCCAGCATTTGTTGTTGGTAGTTTTCATGATCCCTGCCATTCTTTCAGGAGTGAGATATAATCTCAGTATGGTTTTAATTTGCATTTCTCTAATGACTAATGATGATGAACATTTTTTCATGCGTTTATTTGCCATTTGAATTTCTTTGTCTGAGAAGTGTGTATTCATCCCAGATGCCCATTTTTGGATTGGATCTTTGAATTTTGGGGGCCTGATTTTTAAAAATTCTTTATATGTTTTAGACAGAAGTCTTTTGTCTGAGGGACAGTTTACAAAGATTTTTTCCCAGTTTGTGGGTTTTCTTTTCACTATGCTGGAGATTTCTTCTGACATGCAGAAACTTTTTATAAGAGGTGATTCCAGTTATTGATTCTGGGAAGTTTTTCCATGTGGTTTGATTCCTGTTCAGGAATTCTCTTCCTACCTCTATGTCTTCAAGGTTTTAACCAATTTGTCTTCCAATAGATTTAGTCTTTCTGTTTTAATATTCAGATCTTTGATCCACTTAGATTTTATTTTAGTACATGGTGATAGGCCTGGGTCTAGTTTTAGTTTTTGGCATATGGAGCTATGCTACCAGAGGAGTCCCAGGAACTCAGGACATAGGAGACAATTTCCAACACGCCCAGGGAAAGCTTGAACACGCCCAGGGAACAACACGCCCAGGGAACAGCACTTGAAACGCAGAAATAGGAAAATGACAAAACGAAAGATCAAAATGCATTCTCAAACATCCAGCCCATCCCCAAAAAACCTAGGAGCAGTGAACATAGAAGAAAATACATGCCATATGCCTGAAATACCTGAAATAATAGTAACTGAAATAAAGAAGCAACTAAGGGATTCAAACTAGAAATAATCTCCCAGGTATAAGAAGAAATGATAAAGGAAATGAAGCAGATGCTGAACACATCTAAATAAGACACAGTTACAAAACTGGAGGAACTTTTTTTCTCTATTTCTTCTTCAGTTACACTCAGCAACTCCTTTACTAAGGTTGTTATTTCTATCTTTACATGGGAGAGTCCTTCTAATTTGATTTCCTCTATAGCCTCATGGAGGTTTTTTTTTTTTTTTTTTTTTAATTTTAATTTCACTTGCTATCTTCCCAGAGATTTCCAGTGTGTTACTTTTGAAGTCCTCTATTTCAATGTCTCTCTTCTACTTGCTCCTGGTGAACTAGATGTTTGAGATTGCTTTTTGCTTTTTCGTTTTGCCATTTTTCCCTTTCGAGTGAATATTTGGTCCTTCAATCCCACTAGTGTCAACTGTTGGTAGTGTGTATCTTGGGGTCCTAAAGTAAGTTTGATGTTTTGCCAACTGCTGAGTCCCTCAATGAATAGGTTATCCAGTCACCTAACTTCCCACTGCAGGGCCTATTGGGTGAGTCCTATATTCTTCCTGCGCTGACAAGCATAATAATATTGATGTAGGTCAACTTATAGTTCCTGCTGTTATTTTATGTTCGGGTTATTCCAGGTCACCAAATCTCCCTGTCTATAGTGTTTGTGTTGGCTGAGGCTCTACTGTGTCCCTATTGTGTGCTTGTGTGACTCATAAATCTTTTTGAGTTTCGCCAAGTTGGGGGAGTCCTTATGGCACACTTCTCACTCTGCCTGATGTTTTCTGTGTTCAGGAAGGAGTCACCCACACTCTGTCAGACTCACCAAGGTCTTTCAGGCACAGTGATTTCAGACACAGAGTGTGGTCTTGCACCTGGGAGCAAAGTTCTAAGGCTTCGCCAGGCACTGGAATTCAACCTGCACACAGTCAAGGTCCGGGATTAGATTCTGGGCCTTGCTTGCTGTTTGGCGTACACTGGGCATGGCCCTGGAATTACTTATTAAACATATCTCAATTACTCAGTGTATCTTAGCTTTCAATTAAAAAATAGTGTTTAAACCAATTTGCACATTTTTGGTGTAAACAAACAGTAAGACTACAAATATAGTGAAATATTAGTAACATTGATGTTTTTTTCAGTAGTATCCTTTTAATGAATTGGGTTTAAATAAGGAAGCCTGGTGTTTTGGAGTTGTAGGAAGAATCACATAAAGGGTGAGATTTGAGAGAGAAGATATGTTTTCCAATGGTGGCTATTTGCAGGTGGTAACTTGTATTCACCTATGTTTCTTATTTTGGGTGACTTTCATCTTTTTCATAACTGCAGTTGTTATGATAGGATATACTAAGAAATAACCTCTAATTGTCTTGTAGAGGTGGATAGAAAAGTTCAGGAATGTTGAGCAATGATAAGTTTTCTTGTGGTGTTCTTGTATTTTATTCTAAATCTCAGGTAATAGGAATTTAGTTACTATGTGCTTTAACAGGTCATAGACTTGGGTCCTATGGAATATTTTCAAATATTTTTTCAGCCTGATAATAACTTTCTTGTTTGTAACATATTTGTACTATGTAATTATTTTGCATATGGAGTATATTATAATCATATTTAATGTAACAGCTTTCTCTGTTAAGCCTTGAGAGTTAAGCTGTGACTGATATCTTTTTCTTTATTATCTACTGTAGCATATATAACATAATGGATTCATATTACATGCACAATGTAAATTTACTCATTTATAGAATGCAAATGTAGTATTTTTGAGTTGTTAATGTCCACTGGTATTTTGGGGAAAGAAATAACAGCTTTAAATATATTAATTCAAATGTTCATTATCACTACAGTATGTCCTAATATACTAAAACTGAAAACAAAGTAAGTTTATTATAGCCACACACTCAAAATCAATTAAAATAGTTTTCCAAGACAAGATATGAAATCTTACAAGACATGTGCTAAAACAACATTCCTTAGAATGTTGTAGAATTTCTTAGAACAGATCAAATAAAAACACAAGTTAAGGTTAATAGGTACTTAAGTATTTCCCAGTATTTGTTATCGAGACAAATAATGAGGAAAATACTTTTTGAAAGGGCTCCCAAGGTCAAATTTGTTTGCAAGACCCAAGAATATCCTATATTATCTAAATAATATTTGCTGTTGAGTCAATTTATTTTCAAGTAAAAATTACAGAGCTTTAAGAACTAAACCTAATAATAAGAAAAATCAAAATTGCAGGAATAAATAATGTGTTCACCAATATTTGTGTCAGAATCTTAGGGGTAACTGAATAAGTGTGTAAGTGACTGTGTGAATGTGCATACCTTATTAAGAAAAGCATTATGGATTGAATCACGTGGGTGGATTTATGATTTCTCTGTATATACAATAAAATGGATGGCTAGAAACATTTCTAGAGGTCTACATTGATACTATGCTCAACTGTATTTCTGAAATTGTGGAAAAATGTTTTGAGAATGCTGCATTAGGTTACAACCAGCTCTTGCAGACATAGTGCAAAATATTCCAGAGTGAAGACTCTGAGTATAGAGGCCATCTTCAATCTTCAGGACTTATTACAGTGCTTGATATATAAAGGCTACTCAATAAATATTTGTGGAAAGAAAGAAACATACATTAGGACAATTGCATACTGTGACCATAAAATTGTCCACTTATCCACCAGACCAAAACTTAATTATCTTCAAGGCCTAGATCCTAAATTGCATCTCCTCCTTCAGTACAGTGGGAGGAATGAATAAATATCTTCCAAACGATGAAAAGAATAACAAATAGGAAACTGGATACCATTTATTGAGCCACCAATATGTGCCAGACTTTTTAAACAGAGTCACTCTGATTCTTATAATCTCTCTTTAAAGTTTCATGGTGCCTACAGCCAATTTGAATAAACAATGATGCCAAAGAGTAATAATATGTCCAAGTTGACATAGTTAGCAATTGACAGATCCAGGACTGGAAAAAATGGGTTTAATCACTTACTTATAGTGCTTTTCCAAATTATCTAAACTGCTTCCTACACTTCAAAAAAGCAAAGTAAGACACTAATTTAAATGGATATTCTTTACATTATTGAGCAGCTGTGTGACTCCCCAGATTGACTTATTTACAAACTATATGGAAAATAATATTTAACCCATACTAATTAAAAATACAGAAGTTCTATCTTAAATACTAGGCAACTGATGAGTAATGCTGATCTAAAATTTTAGCAGGCGATAAAGACTAAAACATTTGACAGGGAATTACATCTTAGCAAAACCCAATATTAATACTGTAGTATCTTAAGTCTTGAAAGAGTATGAAGAATATTTAGTCCAGTATTTTTGTAATAAAAATGTTTTGCGCTTTAATAGAAGTTAAGTGATGATAACTGCTCTAGTTATTTAAGGCAGGGGATTACACCCCACTCTAGGGAATCAACTGGGGCATTTCCTCACTGAGATTATACAAATGCATTGTATTAGGGTACATATGATAGGAAGAAGTCAGGTGTTCATATCCTGCTTACTCCCTTAGCAGATGAGGGAACTGTTTTTACTTCTGTATAAAATCTGAAGTAAGATGTTCCAGATTTGAGCATTGTCTTTACCTCTTACAAGCAGTGTGTACTTGAAGTAATAGATATCTTTATTGTTTCTTATGTTAAAGAGGTTTATACAAAGAGAAGTATCTTATGATTGGAGGACTGAATTAATCATAGTCAGTGATTGGACTAAAATCTAGCACGTAGACAATATGAAGCACATCTGGCCTTTGATAAAATTTTGTTTTTTCAACACTGTTTTGGAAAGCATTGAGCATGGAAAAGAAGCAGAAGTTTACATTCTCATTGGAAAAACAGTTTGAAAATATTATTTTACTCAAGGTATGTAAGTGGCCACACACAGAAAGAGATACAATTATGTTGATACAACTGTCATAAATAGTAAGCAGTGAAATCAGAGAGCACTTCTTAAAAAGCTAGCTAGAATCTTACTTGTTCCTGGAATATGGGCAAGATGGTTTGATGAAGAAAAAAGAAGTATGATTTTTCTAAGAGGAGTAATGATATTTACTACTTAATTAATTGCAATACAAGTGTACACTGTGTGTTGTGCATGAGTGTAGTATGTGTGTGTATGTGCTGTGTGCCTGTATATGAGATACAGAGAGGAAGGAGAAGGAGAAGCAGAAGGGGAAGGAAAAGGATAAGAAAAGGAAGAAAGGGAAGGAGAAGTAGAAGGAGGAGAGGAGGAGGGGAGAAGGAGAAACGAAGAAGGAGAAGAAGAAGAGCAGGGGGATGGGGAAGAGGAAAAGGAAGAAGCAGAAGTGAAACAGAGACAAAGATGAAGACAGACAGAGAAAGGAGAAGATAGAGAGGGACAGAGAGAGAGGGTGAGGTAGAGACAGAGCGGCCGAGAGAGAAAAGAGGAGCAGACGATAGTTATGGAAATTCACAGCCAAGAACAAAATGTGAATGGTGCACCACAAAATTTTAGGAAAAACATATGCAACACATTTGTGAATAACACAAGGGAATTATTTGCATCCTTAAATGGTTTATCTATTTATGATCCTCTAACTATAAATCCAAAAATAGTATGTGAAGAGTGAAACTAATCCTAAGATACCAAAGAGACATTAATTGTTTTCAGAGTTGTTCCTGGTCATGTTGGAAAAATTCTCAAAGGGTCAAATTCCTTTGAGGAAGGGAAAAAAGGAAATTTAAAAGCAATGTTAGGAAGAGATGTGATAAAAGAGCTTAAAATTAGATCAATAAGAAAAAGGGGAATTGGGGTGGATTAATTGGGAGGAAAGGAATGTTTGGTAGAGAGGACAGTGGGGAGTGGAGGAGGGCTGATGACGCTTAGTGTGCAGCAGGTTAGCATGCAGAACACGAAGCTCTAGTCATGTGGGCTGCATATCCGTGTTAGTCCTTACTTTTAAATTCTCAGTATCAAACAGTCTGTGTATGGGATGTAAATAAGTCACTTGACTAAGAGTTCAGAGATGATAAGTGTCCTGGTCCTCTAAAGATGGGTGGGTTATACACAGCTGTAGGAAGCTGAGTGAGACAATTTCTTTCTGAGATTATAGAAGTAACTTGTGATGGTAGATAGATGTTCATAACTTGGTTCTGTTCTTCAGCAGATACCAAACCCTGCTTTCCTTCTATATATGCCATTGTGTGCATATATGTTTGCATGTACGCATATGTGTTATGTTTAAATTTTAGCTGTGAAGTAGTGTTATATAGGGAGCTTTAAAAAGTACCAATAGTGAAAATTATCTAAGACTGTTTAATAAAGAATTTCTATAAACTCTGTTTGACAATGGATTCTCTAAAACCCTCCTTAGCTGATCCTGATGATCAATAGCTTTGAGAACGCCTTTACATCTCTCTCACAGTGGTGAGAGTTAGGACAAGTGAATTTTTTTTTAGTGCATATTAGGTACATAGGCTATTGGGTTGCATTTTGTCATATTCTTATATGCAGATGATACATAATGTCACTTCCAATTCCTAAATTTCATCTTTCTGTTCATTTCATACTTGTTATATACAACTTTCTACTTTTACCGATGGAGTGACAGAGGTTTCGACACTGAATATGACCTTTCCTAAAGCAGGAAAGTCAGACCCCTGGAAAGTGATAGCCGCTAAGTGGGGCCCTGTCACAGCTCCTGCTTGCTAATGCTGCACTTTGCTACTCTGTCACTTGGACAGTCACCTCCATGCACCGATTCTGAGACTGTCAGCACAGAGGAGAGTTAGGTTAAAGGCTTTGGGTGTGTGTGAAAGTAAAATACAATTTGTCAGCTCTCTGGAATTGGATTTTGAATCAGCGACAGCAGTGGTAGGGCTTGCAGAGTGAAGAGGCAAGCGGCAATGTGATTCTCTCATCCACATCTGATGTTCCGCCTCTGCTTACAGAAGCCATCAGGCGTTAAGTCAGCATAGCTCTGTCTCAGGGGACAGGCCGGTAGAGAAATGTCTTGCTGCTCCCCTGGCTGAGCAGTGGAGGGAGACAAATCTTTGAATTTGCTTTAATGGGCTTGTACACCACCAAAAGCCAGTGTATATTCTCTGTAAAATACTGTTTCCATGAAAAAAATCTATGAATAATCTTCACCTAGGATTTACAATGAAGGTTCAAGTACAAGAGCTTCTGAGAAACAAAATTTGTTTCCCCCTCTAATACAGAAAGGATACATGTACAAGTATAGGTTTATATATGCCTAGAACATCTCCTAAAGAGTTTACAAGAATTAACTTTACTATATATGATGGTATGTACAACTGCATTGAAGAAAATGAGACATCCTGGTAGCCACTACTGATTTCCTATTATCTTGTTTTGAAGTCCAATAATGTTTTTATTCTTTGTTTTGTTAGGTTTTAGTCTGTTTACACTTATTTGATTTTAATTTGTGTCCAAGTATGGAAAGCATTTTGAAGAAAGAAAGAGACATTATGGTAGCCATTATTGATTTTCTATTGTCTGGTTTTGAAGGCGTGTAAGGCTTTCATTATTTTGTTTTGATTGGTTTTATACTATGTCATTTTGCATTAATTTATTGTGTGTGGAGGTATGGGCAACTATTTTGAAGAAAACAAGAGACACTCTGGTACCCACTGTTGATTTCCTGTTGTCTTGTTTTGAAATCCTGTGTTACTTACATTGTTTTTCTCTGATCTGCTTTGTTCTGTTCTGTTTTGTTTTATTTTCTCTAAAATAAAGAAAAGTGTTTAAGAGAGATGTAGGTGAGTGATTTCAGAATAATAAACTCAGGAGGGGAGAAGGAAAAATGAGGCTTGAGAGCCAGCATGGAATGGGCAGAGAGGCTGCTAGTGTGTCCTCGTCAACCAGGACCTAGTTATGGAGCAGATGTGTGGCTGTATGAGAAAGATGTTAGGCAGAGGAGCAAGTCAGGTGTTGGCAAATACAGTTATCCATTAATATTTGAGAGAGTTGGCAGAAGGACCACTCCCAGAGCTGCTCGAGCCATCTATAAAACACACCATTTGCACACGAACTGTGCAGTCCTCCTACATACTTTAAATTATCTCTAGATTACTTGTGATAGCTAATACCATATAAGTAGCAAGCACATAGTTCCCATGCTGCATTACCGAAGGAATAATGATGAAAACCTGCATACACAGTGTAGACACATTGTTTTCCCATGATTATTTTCCAGTCTCACAGATGAGAAACCTGTGGACATGGATTAACAACTGCATGAGCAATCAAAGTGCACAGCCAATGTTTGTGTTAAAGCAAATATTACAGTAAAAGACAAATTGCCGCAATTTCCCCCCAAATAAGCGCCCTCATTTTAATATGTGTATTAGTTCTGGAAATCTTCCTTCATGGATGTCTTTATGAGGTATTATATAAATGTGGTGAGTATTGCTGCTGAGTACCATACAACAGAAAGAAAAGTCATTGAAAAGTCACCTAACTCACTGCATGTGGTATGCTGTGACTTTTAGCTTTCTCCAATATCAAAATGAACATGAAAGACGAACATTTTTCATGCATTCGGGACACTGAGGTAGCCATAGCTACAACACTAAAAACACCAAAGAACTTCCCGAACTGCTTCAGAATGTGGAAAGAATGATGGGCTAAGTGTATGGAGTGGTGTGTTCAGAGTGTGGGGAATACTTTGAGGATCATGAATGGCGATGCGTGTTTTGCAGTAATATTTTTAAAAACTGAAATATTCACCTTATTTTAAGATGATCATACCTTGCATATGTTTCCCTCTGACGTCATGCTTCTGAGTTAAGAGGAAAGTGTTCATAGGCCTTTTGGTGTCACTCTGGTATTTCTTTTACTTCTCCCAGTTTTTTAAAGTCGAGGTCTTATAAGGTATGTAATAAACATAGCACTGTTCAGTTCAAGATGATGTAATGGTGCCAGTTGCCTCACTGCTGGCACAGTCAACTGACCACTACAGATAGCAATCATACATTTATTCCCATTCAGTCAATGTGAGACAATTACACGTTAGCGCAGCCACATTTCCTGAAGTTTTTTTGTAAATTGCTTCTGGATTCATTTGCTACCTTGTGTGATTCTAGAGCTCAGCCCAGGTCTGCCTTGCAGTTCATGGTGCCGATGCCTCTCATAGTGCTTTTCTTTTTTTTTTTTTTTTTTCTTTTTTCCTTAGTGCTCATTTGATACTGATCTCTTCTCAATGTGCCTCTCAGCTTCTACGGTCTTGCAGATGGTATTTTATCTAACAAAATCACCCTTTTATTTTCTGGAGAAAAATCATTTCCAGATATTTTGCCAATGCTTCTGCCAGCCCTTGTTAATTTTCACAGTCTTTGAACAGCTGGTAAAATACCTGCTGACATTGCAGCTACTATAACACTCTCAGGTAATTCAGGTAATTTTGCATGCTATGGGTGCACGGACATCCTTTAAAGCTATAAACAGAATGAAACAGTAGATATATAATATTCATTTACTCATTCAAAAACTGATTTCATGGTGCATCTTGATATTTAAATTTGCTTCCCCATGTCTAAAACACTGCATTTTATAAATATTAATTATAAAATATATAATGGTCACTAATGGGAAATCCTTTTGGAAACAATTAGTGGGAGGCACTTCAGGAGGCCTGGCTTATGCAGGTTCTGCTTGTTCATTGATTTGTTTTTGTTTTGCTTTACTTTGCTTTCCCCAAGAGTGAGCTGTGACTGCAAGTTCACATGGTCATAGTTAGAAGAATAAATTCATTTGCAATTAATGGGAACGACATTCTCTTATTGTTCCTCATATACAAGATGTTGGTGGGGTAAACATCCTCCTGAAGGCTATGTGTTGAGTTCCATCATGTAGAAAAGGGGATGAAATAAAACTTTCTGGGTATCAGTGTTTAAAATTCAATGCAGATCAAATTATAGTCGTGCAGAATCTTAAGAAAATGACAAAAATAATTCTTAGTTGGAAAAGAACAGGTAGTGACCAAATGTGACTTACTGCTATTGAGAAACTCAGCTTTCTGAGACTTTGGAATGTTATGCATGAAGAAAAAATAATGTAGGTTGGATGTGGTATGTAATGAAACCTGAAGGGCAAAACATTTGTAGACTTAGAATCTATAGTTCATTTCCCATAGAAGGGTGACCAGTTTCATTTTGTAACTCAAGAAGGCCATGGATGCTCTCCAGCAATTCACTGAGTTGCTGAAGGAAACAAATCATCAACCATTGGATTGGTGAAGCCTATGCTGACTGTACGGTTTTGAGAGGTGAAAAGTAATAGCATCCAATATAATTCACTGGCTGAAAATATAATAGCATTATTTATAACTTTCCTTTGTAGATATTTATTAATCAGTCATGTAGCTTAATGATCTCACAAATTATCACAAGTTTAAATGCAAATATGAGATTCATATCCATTATATATAACTAGTCATACTCAGACTAAGACTTTTCTATTTAAAATGAAAGAAGAATGAAAACAATGATACAGAATTCTAAAGCAAAATGATAGGACATTAACAATGGTGAATATAGTATGTATTGTCATCTTCAAAGTAATTGCCTGAATAACAAGATGTACACATGGAAAATGACTAAATAATGAAAGGACAAACTTCTTTTTAATGAACGACCAGAGATTAGTAGCATAATTATTTATCATATATATATATATATATATATATATATATATATATATACTTTCTTTCTTTTTTCTTTTCCACCATCCCAGTTGTCCTTTCCTTTTGAGCAATTTCTTCCCCTTCTACTTTCAAAATATCTCTTGTACTTTCAGTGTTTTCTACATAGAGAAAATACGATATTTACACATGTTTACACATGCGAGTTTGATTTATTTCACTTATGAGTAAGAATTTGAAGCTGGGGTTTTTGAAATCTTCCAACTCATTGTATCCATAAAGTTTCCATTATCTATTATCTATTACCTAGATATTGACACTATTTTCCACCTAATTTTTTTAACAACAAGGGATTGAATGTTCTTATTTTTCACTGGACAGAGATTTTCAGTAAAACTTTGGTGGGTTCAGTACAAAAATTTTAGGCATCTGCATCAAAAAGTTTACATTCTTGAACTAATCATGTTTATACAATGACTATGGTCTGTCCTTTATGCTTATTCTTCAGTTCTCTTATAATTTGTAAAAAAAAAACCACATTATATTCTGCATGCATAGTTAATTTCCCTAAGGGTGGAATTGTGCTTTGCAAATGTTAGTCTTTATAAAGAGAATATTACCTGCAATGGAAGATATTTGAATCAAAATTTTTATGATTTGCAATGAACATTTAATAAGATATAGGTATGATATAAAGCATTTATGATCTAAAATCATTTTTCAACAGATTATATATTCAGTGAAACTTCTCTTCAACAAACCAAACTCAAGACTTCTCAGCCTATGAAAAAGGTAAGCTTCTTTGATTCTCAGTATAATTCCTTGGTCTGTTATTTTATAAACAACATCCACCAAGGTTCTCTTTTAGCAAATTCTCAGCTAAGTTCTCAACCCACTCAAAAAACTACTGTACTAAAATGTTGTTCACATTTATTGAGTGATTAGGTAATGTACCTGATCTAGAGTAAATTAATTCTGTAAATCAATATTTATAATAAAGATATAAATTAGGCTTTATTTTAAAAATGAAGAATCCAGGGTCAGAGAGATTAAGTAATCCTTCAATGTCCCATAGCTATAAGAGTCAGTGTGACCCCGAATCCAAGTTATTTTTTTATTAGTTTTGTTTGTTTGCTTGTTTACCCTGGATGTACTTCTTTCTCTTTTTTTGCTCTGCACTGTAGTTCCATTGCCTGTGATGGCTCAAATGTTTTAACACTGCTAGGTATTTTCTTTCTCTTTGTAATTTTTATGGTTAGAAAAGTCTCTGTAAATTCCCTTGATCCGTCAACAAACTGTGAGAGTAAGCACCAGTGCACAACCATTAAACATAAACTTAGGCTATAAGCAAAACTCTCCTTTGTGAAACTCCAACAGAACTTCACACAAATATCACTACCCACATGAATGAACTCTGTATTTCACCTAAGTGGAATTACTAGCTTGCTCCCAAAATGAATGGAAATTTTTTGATAAAAGGAGGACTTTTAACTGTAATTTTCACTGAAAGATTCTTAACTTCCAGAGCAAGTATAGCCACAAACTAGATGCTCAATGAGTAGATTAGTGAATATGGATGACTACGTTTTAATCAATACTAGCATCTTTTCTGAATTTCCTTACATCTGTCACTACCTACCTGGCTCTTCCTCAGTCTTTAAGTTCTAGTGGAAGTTCTGCTTCTTCAATGAATATTTCTTAAATCCTTAGCCAGAACATGAAAGATTTGGTGAATGTAGCAGTATATAATATGCCATTGACATATTTCAGTAAGCTTTTGTGTTCCACAAACAAAATATTTGACATCCATAATTTAAAGGAGAGAAGATTCATTCAGGCTCATGATTTCAGCCTATGGTCTGTGGACTCCAATGAGAAGTATCATAATGGAAAGGGACAGAAGCAGACAGCAGAGAAAGAGCCCAGAGAAAGTCCATGGACCAGATGCAGTCTCCAATCTCACATCCATCTCCCCTCCCTCCACACACTCAGCAATGAGCTTTATCAATCTCCTACAAGTTTCTCAGTTTAAGTTTACCTACCAGTTGCTACCACTGAATATCTCTCTTTTAATTTTGTGAATGAAACTGAAAGGCATGAGAGGAAAGGGTTACTATACTGCAACATATGGCAGTCAGTTACTGGCCAAAGACAGAAAGAAGTGCAGTCTTTTGTCCTCAATCCAAGTTCAGTAATCTTTCCATCTTCATAAAAGGTAATGAATTATAATGTTTCAGTACTCTGCATGATAAAAGCTGATGACTATTTTTAAATGGACACAGAGATATAGCCATATGATAGTGCTCCATAGATTACAATGTGAGAAAGTACAGGAGGAAAAAAGCTTAAATAATTCAGAAGAAAGATGATCCGACTAGACATGTGATGAGGATGGTAAGAATGCAGTCAATAGTGTTATTTATTTATTTATTTATTTTTTTCTTACCAGAAAATCCACGACAGACACTGTAGCTGATAAGCCCGGGGAGCAGTGGGACTCGATGTAGCCTGTTGGAATGAAAGGATGAAACAAACACAGCAAACTTTTGAAGCCCAAGCAGCTATAATCCGTCTTGTGCACGCTTTCCTGAATTTGGCCTCCTGATATAGATTTGTAAAGAACAAAGTCGCAGCTTGTGGATGGCAGTGGGAAACCAGCTTTGCAAGCACACATCTCAGAAAGAAGGTGGAGGAAAGAAAATAAGAATGCACTGTGGAAGAGGAAATTATTACTCACTGTTTTTATTTCCTCACATAGGATTTTGTTGTTCCCAGAATGTATTTTCAGAAAAATTAATAATAACATATGCAAAAGGATAAAGGTTGCAGAGACGATTTTTTATTATTTATTTATTTACTGGAGTTTTTTTGAGACAGTTTTACTGTGAAATTCAGGCTTGGCCTTGGGCTCACTTTGTAGCCCCGGCTGGTCTTGAAGTTTCAATAACTCTCCTGCTTCAGCCTCCTGGGCAGACAGTTAAATCTAAGTGATAGTCACCTTATTTGACTCTTACAACAACAATGTGAGTTATCTTTTTCACTAATTTTCACTATGCATTTTTGGTTTTGAAGCTAATATGTATTTCTTAATGTTGCAAAAGAGAAAACTGAGGCAAGGAAGTAGATTTAGGTAGGATAAGAACAACTACACAAATGTAAGTCTAGTTCCTCTCAACTGGGTTGTGAAGCCAACAGAATGGTTTCCAGAGTTGTTATTATGGTAATTATTTGTTAGTCTGCAGGAATTGTGTATTATTTTAACTAGTTCCAAAATCTAAAGTTGCTTTTTACCTCTGTATCTTCTATCTCTTGCTTTTTTCCTAACCCATACCTTTTCTCCTCCTTTCACAGTCCTTTGCGCATAGATTCTTTCTCTCATTCTTATGTTATTTTTTTTCTATCTTTGCCTGTCTTTTTCTTTGTCTCATTCTTGCTTCTTCTCCATGTATTTTATTATTTTTTCTTGCTGTACCAAAAAACTAAAGACTATTGCTTTGGATTAAATTGATTTTGATGTGGTTTTGAAAATTTAAGTTTGATAGCATTTTAAAACATTAGCATAAAACAAAAACAGATTCCTCTATGTCTCCTATAATACACGATAACAACTGTGAAATTCTATTTCATTATTATTTAAAGGAAATAGACATGTGCATAGAAAACATGTAAACCTACACTCTCACTCTGACTGTAGAATGGCTCCTAAAAAGAAGAAATGGTGATTCCTAATGAAATACAGTGAAGAAGACTCTGAGACACTGATAATGACTAAATTATAAACTGATGCTCATCTAAAACCATTTCTCAGGTTAAAACCTAATTTGTTATTCCTAATAATGCCTGTGCTGTATATTTGTATAAATAACATTTTCTTACTAACAGTGTGATCAATCAGAATAGCATTATTAGCCTGATTTATTCTGAAATTCAGGTAATGTTGACCTTTACTTACAGAATTCTAAGAAAACAGGAAAGTAAAAATAAATGTATCACTGATTTTTTATTTCTGCTTTATGTTACAAGCTGGGTAACTCCTTGAAACAATCCTCTGGGGTTTTGAAATTCAATCATGCATTGGTACAAAGTCCCAGTTCCTAAATTGTTAAAAAGTATGATTTGTAATTCTGTTCCTTGAACAAAGAAATTTACTTTTCAGTTGTTAACTGTGAGGCAGACAATTGGGAGCCCTCTTCTGCTGTTCTTGCAAGATCTACATCTCTCTGGTTCCTGCCTGGAATAAACAAAGGCAGCAGCAGGAGGAGGCTTGCCTCTAATTTCAAGCCTCACTTCTGCTCAGTTGCCGTTTGCCAATTGAACCCATGCATAGCAAACCCATTGTCTAAAAGCTGTGCCTGTAACAAATCGTGGTGTTACACAAATTTATCGATGTGGCCAAAAGAAAGCAGATAAAAGCTCCAAAAGCAAAATGTATATTAAATGTATAGCAGAATTCTTGAATCCCCAGCTTTGATAATTCCCAGTTTATTCTTACATCATACCTTTATTGCTTCTGCTCACCATCAGTCAGAATCAGACTACCTCTTTTTAGATGGTTTTGTGTCATTTTAAGATAGTCTACTTTCTCTCTCTCTGTAGATGCAGTACTTGGAACAAATACTTTTTGGGGAACACTTTTTACCTAGGGAAAGAGCTGTAGCCAGTGGGCCAGGTACAAGTCAGAGAGGAAGATCACGACCTGAACTTTGGGAGCTGTTTTTATTCCATAAGCTGCTGTTGTCTTAAGTAGTTATGATGTGGCTTAGAAAAGACAAATAATCTTTTGAAAATACCTCTACAGGAAAAGACTTTTTCCCAGAACATATAAAACATTCATAACACCTTCATTGTGCTGTAAATCCTTAGCTGGAGTTGATAACAGTGTATGAATTTTTAATGTAACATTTATAAATGGTTATTAAAACTATCCTTAAAGTAAAGTGTCAGTTTATTTTTAATTAACTATTGGCTATTTAAGTTCCCAGATGGCCTGGGGAAAGACCAATAGGCCCACACGTCAATTATTCTCTTTCATGTTCCATCTTTAACCCCTTGTTCTCTACTGTCATGAGAACAAATGCATGTAAGCTTAAAAACTTAAATAAATTCTAGATATGATCTCAGGACTATTTTATTTGTTTCAGCTTCCATAGCTATCACTAAGGTAAACACAACCAATTCTGAGACAAAATAGCCCAAACTGACTTCTTTTGATCTCTACTTAGCCAGAATGAAAATCAGGGCAGAGAGTACAGATAGATCCTAGAATATTACACCTTATGCATAGGATTCTAACTCAGAATCAGTGACATTCTGTTTTTATTCTTCTGAAAATAATTCAGTTTCCTGCAGTTTTAAAAATATTATTGGAAAGAATGTTATATACAGCCCTGTTTCTCTCAAATTATAAACTGATTATAATTTTTAAACAAATTGTCTTCATAACCTTTCTACACGTAAAGTGTCCTCTGTCTTCCAATTAATGATCATTGCTTGCTTGATTTCCAGCTATGAATTCCTCAGTTGCTGAGTTTCATATTTCTAGAACTCAGAAATCAAGGAAGCCTATTTTATCCATAGGTTTTAAAATAGAGTTCTTTCCTAGAGTTAGAAAGATTGTTATACTCATGATATAAATTATTTCTAGATTATTCTCTGATGAAGTTGTAGGTGCACAGAGATTATCATGCTTTATAATAAGGAAATTCGGTTGCTAGCTAGGTCAGTGTGGTTTCTTTTGGATCTCAGATCTCCCAACTATGATTGCTCTATTAATCCCAAGGAAGATGCTCAGAATGGAAGATGCTCAGAATGATCTGTTTGTTACTCTGTCTAGGAATCTTTGTCTACATGATATCACATGTTCTGAGACAAAATAGGTCTCTTTCAGAGGAATTTAGTCACCCTAGTGTACAGACTGGCTGAGGTGTGGTGATGAGAGAGCAAACCTGAGGACACAGGACAAACCCAAGGATCTTGCCTGCCCTTCATTTGCCATAGGATGACATAGAGGATATGAAAATGTAAAAATGCAGCCCTCATAGGATACATGTAAGGACGATTGTAGGTCACCTAAATTTATATAAGCATCCAAGTGTCCAGTGTTAAATAGAAAAAGCCATCATTATTCTTTAATAAATAATAAGATTAAATCTACAGGGCATGCACCTGAATTTCCTACAACGTGTTCAAAGCCCTTTGAAATCTGACCTCAGATGTTCTCTAGTGTCTTTTCTTGCCACTTCAACTCAGCTGTTCTGTGCTCTGAAATGACTGGATGGGCCTGTGCTTGTTCTGTGCTTGCTAGAATCTGCTGAAAGGACCTCTTCAGTTAACACTGTTTTCACATCCTATGCTATAAGAACTCCTCTTCCTGTTCAATATTTTATGCAGGTGCTCTGCACTGGAAGTTTTCTTTGGCCATGTAACCCCTGTGATCACATCTATTATACTAGCTATCACAATCCACAGTTTTATATATCTTACATTTTTGTTTTCTTTCAAGGGTGTGTGAGCTCTGTAAAACAAAATGTATTTGTCAGTCGTGAAGCTCTAACATAAGATTAGACACAGAGAAGTCACTTAGTAATCATGTGTATCGAGTTTATGATTCAATGTAGGTTTTGGGTGCTGTGCTAATCATTGTTAAAGGTAGAGTGGTTAATTATCTTTTTGGTTGTGCTACTGACCATTTACAAAATGATGGTAAATTGGCTTTAATTTGAACAGAATAAATCTGAGGTTCAAACATCGAAGGTCCAATTGGAACACAGTATGTGTGGTAGAACTCTTTTGGGGTTCTGACCACAGAGAGAAGACTTCTAAGATTAAAGCAAATAAATACTTGTGTGAAAAGAAAGTAGGAAAAAAAAACTGTGAACCTGGAATTAAACATGGTAGAAGTTACATTTAAAAGTTTTCTTTCTCTTTCTCTAAACCTTACTAAAATGATAGTGACTGACAAACAAATAATTAATTTTAGACAGTAAGGAAAAGGAAAGAAGTAGTGGGAGGATAATGAGGAAAAACAACACAATGTGAATAGCAAAAGTCTATGAATAGACAGTGGCTACCAGCTCATTAGAGCAGGCTGAATGGATGGTTATATGATAATCTAGAGGAAGTCAGCAGTCAGAAATAAGAAGTACCGCTGAAATCAGGGACGAGGGATGAGCTGGAAACCAGTGAACTGGTTGAAAGAATGTGTGAAGAACACGGAGGCATTCAGAGAAATTCTGCCAAAGCAAGCAGCCAGTTGACTGCCACACCCACTGCTCCAAGTAGGACAAGATTTTATAGTTTAAAAGACTGAATCAAACAGATGAGTTCTAGGCTCAGAGATATTGACAAAGTTAGACTTAGGAAAGAAAAACAATGCGTAGAAGATGGAAATACTACTAGTAGAAGTTTGAAACAAGTTGGTCTCCAGAATCCTAGAAACAAAGGCTATGTTGACCTCCCTGAATAGCTGTCTGTCAGAGCACAGACAGTTCCTGACACAACCCACCTAACCACGAAGCACACCTTGACAAGTCACACACTCATAGGTGCTGAGGAAGCTTCTATATAAGTAAACAGAAGACATAAAATTAAAGATTATTTGAAATTAAAAAACAGATTACAAGAAAGGTACTCTGAGGACACAAATGAGATTCAGAACAAAAATAAATGTCTGGAAAAATATAATTCCATCATGCAAAAATATTTAATCTCAAAAGAAACAACAAGGAAAGATGCTGTAAAAATGTTATAAAGAAAAATAAAGAGAACTTATAAATTGAAAATGTAGTAAAAATGTACAGACAATAATGCAATGTAAGATCAAGCAAATTTCTTAGAAATTAAATGAAGTCAATCTCCCTAATGAACATAGATGCAAAAATTCTCAATAAAATATTGGCAAACAGAATGCAGCAAATTATCAAGAAGATTATATACCATGATCAAGTGAAATTCATACCAGGAATACAGAGATGGTTCAACATATGTAAATCAAAAATGCAATCCACCATATCAATAGAACAGAAAATAAGAATCACATGGTCATTTGTATAGATGCAGAGAAAGCTTTTGATAAGGTCCACCACTCATTCATGATAAGAAACTTACAGACAATTGGAATAGATGGTCTTTACCTCAATATGATAAAAACCATCTATGACAAACCAACAGCCAGCATTATATTAAATGGCCAAAAACTGAAAGCCTTTACTCAAATCAGGAACAAGACAAAAATGTCAATTATCACCACTCCTATTCAATATTGTGCTGGAAATACTAGCCAGAGAAATTAGATAAAAGAGAGAAATAAAAGGAGTAAGGACAGGAAAAGAAGTTAAATTATCATTATTTGCAGATGACACGATACTGTACATTGAAGACTAGCATAACTCCATTGAAAGACTCAGAATAAATAAATTGAGAAATGTAGCTGGATACAAAGTCAACTCTCAAAAATCAATAGAATTCCTATATGCTAACAACAAAATTACTGAGAGAGAAATAAGAGAAGCCACACCATCACAATAGCATCCAAAAAATGAAATACTTAGGAATCAATCTAATAAAAGAAGTAAATTATAATACCCCCTCAAAAAAAAAAAAGAAAGAAATCAAAGAGGACCTCAGAAAATGGAAAGACATTTCCTGTTCATGGATAGAAAGAACAAATATTGTGAAAATGGCCATTCTCCTGAAATTGTTATTCAGATTTAATGCAATACCCATCAAAATACTACTAGTACACCTCACAGACCTAGAGAAATCATTTTTAAAATTCATTTGGAGCCAGAAAAGACCTAGAATAGACCCCAAAGAGTATTCTACATGTCAGAGCTTTATCATTATGAGATTTCAGAACATGGGAACTAAATCAGATAGTATTGAAACATCCAAGAGATGTCAAACAAATGATACACAAAGGATTAGGAATCAGAATGGCACTAGATTTGCTAGAAAAACACCATTTGAATCTTCCACATAGTGAAGAAATAACTTAAAACTTCTGACACTAAAACTTCAAACTCAGTTCTATACACAAAGCATTATTTTACATTAATAACTACTTCAGGCACGTAGAGACTCGAAAATTTGACTCATGTGCCTTTTCTTGGGAAGATAAAGAACATAAGCCACCTAAATGAGAAAGGAAGCTGAAAAAGGGAAAGACGCAAGGATTAGTGGGAAAGAGATGCAGGAAAGAGGTGAGCGAAGAGAGCCGTAAGTCAAAAATTGTGAGTGATAAAACAAGCCAACAATGGTAATAATGAGAAGGGGCAAGAGGGGTCCTGGCAGAGACTCTTGGACAAAGGAAAGGAAATGGAGCCTATGCATTAATATTACCTGATGCATTTTAGTACACTGAGGAAAATGTGGGAATCTAAATGAGCAACAATGACATGGAACAGGTAACCAAAGGAAAAAGATGAGATGATAATTAATTTTAGGAGATGTATGTGTGTGTGTATAAGTCACACACGTACATAATCATACTGTGTGTATGTCTGAACTAAAAAAGTGTTTTAGTGCATAATAATAAAGACACAACTATAAATATCAATAGTGCACTATCAGAAAGGTGGGAGGAAGAGATTTAATTGTGAATCAAGCAAGAACCTAAATTCTTTTAGAGTATGAATTCAAAATGGGTATTTTATAAGGAAGACATCATACCTTTGTGTCCTAGAAGTATGAAACAAATGCTTGAAGAAATCATTAACAATGTTGAAAAAGTTAATTCTGGGGAAAACTGGAACAGAAGTTTACAAATTTTGGGGTAGACTACTGTATTTTTAAAGTTTCAACTAGTGATAATTTGTAATGACATTATATTATTATTTCAACTTGTATTAAACAGTGTGCTTGATGCTGCAAAGGGCAGTAAAGGAGAAAAGTAATATCCAGCTCTTTATAGATACCGAGTTATTCTGGAGGTAAACACTTAAAATACTGATTTCAGGCATTGATTAATATCTCAAAAACTGGGAGTTCATAAGAAATGGGTAGAAATAAACTACACTTTCTAATGAAAAACAGAAGGCATTCTCTACCTGAAATTCCAAGTTTATTATGGTTATAATAAACATACTTCAAGCTTTTTGAGAACTGTAAATACTGAAAATGAGTAATACTAATGAAATCCAATTAATAAACCTCTCAGCAATGTCTGTTTTGGAAGAAAATATAGGTTATGAGAAAAATGTTAGGGATAATGTGATTTATTTTTAGGATGAAAACCTGAGTTAGTTAACATGCAATTAAAAACACTCCAAATGTATATGTAAAAATTTACAAAAACCACACAATGAATGAAGAAAAAACTTCATAGAAAAAATTGATATTGCTAACAATGTGGATTTGATATGATTATTGAGTTTAAAATTATATTTTTATATGCACTAATTAAAGAAGAAAGGAGAAAAAATATTGGGGATGCACCACAAAGGAAAAGATGGAAATGTGATCAGAAGATGGAATTGCAGTTATTTTAACATTGGAGGGAATGAATTCCAACAGGAGAACAGTGTCCAACACTGAGAAGTGCATTAGAGATACCAAGTCAGAAAACTTAATGATATCATTGAATTTAGTCATCAAAACGTCACTGAGAGCTTGAAGTTCATCTAGGATGACCTTGAGTTCTGGTTGTGAAAGGTTTTGGATACCAAAACAGAAAGACAAACAGGAATATTCCCACCTGGGCCAGGGAACTGTTGTTTCTTTAAGTGAGCAATCTAGCAACAAATATTACAAAAAATTTCCCATACTTTGCACATTGACTTTATTTCTTTTGAGAAACAAAACACTTAGTGTAGGCCCCATCGAGGGCAAAGGCCACTTTAGATGGAATAAAAAATCTTCAGATGGCACAAAAAAATCATAATCATATTTGTGATGAAGATTTGAATCATTATAAAAACTCTTGAAAGCACAAAGAAATTCTAGCCCCAAACTGAGACTTGAGACCATTGTGGAGTATAAATTGCTTTGAAAAATGAGGTTATCCAGAAAAGTACTCTAATATCTAGACCCACAAAAGTCCTTTTGTCTGAACATGAACTACTTCCCTTTATTCACATTTCCAGTCTGCCCTGCAGCCATTGAATGGCATTGGAAAAGAGCAGCTTTCTTAAGTCAAAATGGGAGTAACGATGCCTACCTTAGGTGATGGTTCTAGTGAAAATTTTGTGTAGTAAAATGGAGCAAACAAGCAGAGAGTGGTCTGAGTGCTGATTTTGCCATTCATCCTCCAATTCATTCATTCTTTCATTCCATAAATGTGTGCTTGTGCTCAGGCTTCAGAATGAAATAAACATTGCCTCATATAAGGCAGACATTGTCTAGCAAACCACACAACCCATCTTATCTCATTTCTTTACATAGACTTTCAGGATTTTCCTGGTCTGCTTTCCACTCACTTCAGTATATGGTGGGCTGGAGCTCTTGTGAGTTCCACAGACAATTCATTTCCGTGGACATGCTCTGGAGCTTTGCACACCAAGCTTTCTTCGTGTTTCTCTTCACTCCTCCTTTGGACCTTAGCTAAGATGTTCACACCTCAGAGAAGATTTCTTCAAAATCTCAGTTGGGATCTAGATAACACACAAAGTGTCTTATCATTCTTATTTGGGGCAAGAATCAAAACATATAAATAAAAAATTAAATCACATGATTTCTTTAATTTATTCATTGCTCGGCTAGTATATATTCCCTGGCTTTTCTTTACATGATTGTAAGTCCAGAACCTAAGGTGAAGTCTGCCTGTATTAGAGTTTCATTAAGTATTTTCTGAATGACTGGTCAGACACTGTAAAGTTTATTTTTAGAATGCAGGTCACAGGTAGCAATTTATCCTCATGAATCTCTAAGTTTCTTTAACAACCTTGTTACAGACCCATCTTCTCCAGGTTTGTTTAACTATCTTTGCTTCTATTTTTATATACTTACAAGGTCTTTAAGGTGTCTCAGAAATGTCAGGCCCAGAATCAAATTATATAAGCTTTGTTCGCTATTACCTGGAATCAAAGGCTGATTTATTCTTCTCTATTTTTCAATTTACTTGTAAAACTGGGTAGGTTAGGAAGAAGTCTACTCTAATAGGAGCATTTACTACAGCATGGAAATAGCTAGTAATTATGCTTTCTAAGTGAACTTGATTCTGTGGCTGCTGTCAGGTTTTGCTATGTGTCCTGGGTCCAACTGAGACTAATTAGGCCAGCATTAAATATTAAAGCTTTCTGACACCCTGGTTTTGACGGTGACAGAAGAGAAGAAATTCTGTAGCCTAATCTGTACCCAACAGGGTTAATTTATGTTCACTCCTTATAACAAAAGAAAATCCAATTATGTAGCTGGCTGGCAGATATATTTAAAGGATAAATTAATGTAAAAATTGCATAAACATTCAGACACACAGAGTACATAAAATAGCAAAAAAACGTCAACAGATACTTCCTGTTTTCCACCACTACATCAAATGCCTGTTGATTGTTCTGCAATAAACTTGTGTTTGGAAAGGAAATAGCTTTTTGCGTATAAATGTGTGTAATATAGCACAGGGGCATGGAGTCAGCATGGAGCTTTAGATGATAAAAATATGATAATGCCACTTTCACATAAGAAAGGCCAGTTGTGTGTAGACCTCATTTGCAATCCATTGCTAAAGCATAGCTTTTTGTCCCTTCAGTTATAAAATTTATATAGGGATGGACTGAATTTTATCCCAGGTGGAGGACAGTTGAATGTTACAAAGAACGGTCTAAGTCTTTGCTGTACGAGTGGTCTGCAAAAAGTCAGGGGCTCCATAGACCTGCTTTCTATAAAATGATGCTGACGTTCCTGTCTGAGAATGCTGGGCTTAAATGAGGTTGTGCATCTTTCCTTACCATACACGTGTAGCAATATCTTTAAGTGCTACTTCATACAAGATGCTCCAACCAAACAAAAGCTAGGCATTTTATGAATACAAATATATGTTAAAGGTCCAAATGTATGTTCATTACTTGATTTGAATCTACACAATGTAAGTAATTGCTTTTAGTGTGGTATTTTTATAGTGGGAATGTTCAAAAAGGCACAGAAGTAAAAACAGTCATATATTAAAGCCCCACACACTTATCACCTGGGATTAGCAATTATAATCACATGACCACTATATGAGAATTGACAAATATGATGATTGTTTAAAATTTTTGTTACAGAAAGTGGTACTTTGCCATTAACATCTCTCACAACATTCGCCCTCACTTCAGACAGACTTACCCTATCATTCTTATCACTCTCTGAAGTCTATGTGGTAGTCTTTTTTTTTTTTTTTTTTAGTATCATTTCTTAACACAGTTATAGTTACTGAATTGCTTCAGATCACTTGCTGTTTATGGTCATTTTGAGTCTGAGAAAGAGTCAGAAGTTTCACAGTGCACAGTCTGTTGCATAAGGTGGATGAGGCCACACTATTTGCAAGGCTTTCTTTCTTTGTTTCTCTCTCTCTCTCTCTCTCTCTCTCTCTCTCTCTCTCTCTCTCTCTCTCTCTCTCTCAATGTTTCTTTTCCATAGTCAGGCACTCAGATTCAGCATGCTATATTTTTGATACTATTTTGGGAAAGTGTTTTGGGAAAGACATTAAAAAGGACTCCCATAACTGCTTCAGAAAATGGTAAGGAAAATAAATGTGTCAAAGCAAGCAGGAGGTATTTTGAAGGCGGTCATTGGCAATGTATTTTTCTTTACTGTAATAAAGTTTAAGAAATCTAAACATTCTTTGTACTTTTCCATTACTTCCTAAACTTTCATTGTTCTTCCCCAGATCCCATTATCAGTGTAGTATAGACATTTCACATGTACATTAAAAATGAGTATTCCTTAAGAATTATATTGTCAAATAAACATTAACTCCTAAATAAAATAGGATAATTTGATTATATATGTGTGTGGATATATATATATATATATATATATATATATATATATATCCTTAAAAGGTCATCATTTCTGTGTCAATGTTAGAATGCCATTTGCTTTGAATACATTCTATGATGGAATATGGAAGTTTGATTGGCTTAGCTATAAAAGGACTTTCAAACATTGATAATCTTACTAATATACCTAGTGATACCAAGAATGTTTTCAAATGAGTGAGTTTAGAGAACTTGAATGTTATCTTTTACACTAAAATAAGCTGTTATTCTTAATTCTTGTTAACACCTGTTAAGAATATCAGTGTTGTGCTTTGTTAATATATTTCTTGTCACAATTGGAGCACATGTAGTTTATTACTTTTGTTATTAACATAGCACATGTAGATTATTGCATATATCCCAAAGCTCTAATATTTTATAGAAAGTATGCCCTCACATTTATTGAATAGAGAATGAATAAATATAATGATATTGAACCATAATTGCCTTGGAAACAATAAAATATTTAAATAATCTAAAGCCTTATTATTTTTATTACTTTCTAATTGAAGCTCAATTAATGAGGTCAGATAGCCCCTTGTTTAAAGCAATTACTCATTGAATGTACTGAAACATGAAAATAGAAAAACATTTATACAATACGTTCAGATAAAAGATTATGAGAATCCACTCATGGGACCCTAATAATGTAATGTATTCATGTGCCCCATAACATACTGATTCTGGCAGCTTTCAGTTCTCAGTTCTGGTGATTCGCAGCATATAGGCTGGCAAACTAATTAAGCAGGTTTGAGTAAGGTATGTTATTTGGAGAAATAACTTTTCAGTGACATTTTAAGGACCTGTCTGAAAACTTGAGGACAATTTAGAGTTAGTGTCAGCCTGTTTCTTCAAATTGGTCTGTCATTTGTGTTAAAAATAATTAGAGTGTGGCTAGTGGAAAAGCTTTTTTGAACTGCATAGAAAGGAGGGCCTTTCTGAATTTATTGGATGAGAGGGCAATTTCCTTATGAAAGAAATATGTAATCAACTTGGACAGTATTGCAACCATTCATTCCCTTTCCTGAGTGCAACAGCCTTCAGAACCAGATATATTTATTTATTTATCCCCCCCCCATCACATTGTGAAATTATGGAAAAGCCATTTTCTCTCCAAAGGCAGCTTGTTGCCCAGGTTTTGACAGTCTTATCTGTCTCCAGTGCGATTTTGCTGAGTGAAACCATTCATTACAGAAGAAAGGTGCTGAAGAAGAGAAGAAGGGTGGGATAAGGAACATCAAGGTCAAACATACTTCCATGCTAAGTCTCTCTCGAGATGGGCTCTCAATAGTGGTGTATCTGGGCTGCTATCTCTAAAGCCCAAGTGTCTCCTACAGGACACAATTTGAACATGACTTGGCAAGGCAGTTGGAGAAAAGATGGGAAAAACTTGGCTATTAGGTGCTTAGAGAGATACCTCAGATATCATGAGTAACAGGATCGCAATATTTTAGAAGATAGAACATTGTCCATTCCCTTTCTGTACCTCTCCCCATTTTCATCTCTCTTTTTCCTTTCTCTACTCTTATTCCCAGTGTCTCTGGTAATTCTCTTCTTCAGAATAATCACAAGAGTTGTACATCAATGCAGTTTTCTGCCTGATATGGACTTCTTCCCACATCCTCTTACCTCTGCTCCAGTAAGAGCTTAGACAAATCCTGTCTGAATTCTTACACTAACAGCAGCCTACATTTCTTCGGTATTCTACTGGAAGATTATTTATATTAATACTTGTAACATCTAAAATTTATTGTATATTTTTTATATCCTGGGCTCTGCATTGATTGCTTTCATTTTATCATCACAGTACTTAATGAGGTTTGTGTATTGTCTACCTACTTATCAGGTGAGAAAATTAAGGCATAAGATGACACATCGAGGGAAGAGATGGGTTTGAATTTAAGTAATAGTTGAAGGACTCATGATATTTCAACCATGCTATACTACTATTAGTTGCCTTAATTTCCTTTTTCTTTTATGGAACAAGTTGAATATCCTTAACTACAAAATCCAAAAGCTAAAATACTCGAAAATTCAAACCTTTATTTAACATCAATATGCCACTAAAAATCTTTCATATTTTAGAGTTTCTCAGTTTTCAGAATTTTGGATTAGTGTCTCTCAGTTTGTAAAAATCCAAGCAAACATTCTACAATCTAAATAGTTAAGAGATGTATCTGAAAAACTTTTTATATAACTCATGTATTTCACTGTCAGAGGACTTTCCTGTTTGCATTTCTTTCACTTCCAGATGAGTTTCCTCTAAGTACTTTCCTTTTGTTAACGTCTTCTTTAAACTGTCATAAACTGAATTGTTTACTAAGACTGTACCACATGGTATGTCATCTGAAGGAATAGACCTTCTATTCCCTATAAATTCATCCTGAAGGAAATATTTTCTTAGCTTCCATATATGTTACTCTGCTGAACCACAGTGGGCACACTGCAAACCCCACCTTACTTCTGCTATGCCAAATTTTATTTATGCTATACCGTTTTCTTCTTTTTTTGTTAGTTTTTTAAGTGGGTAGTGGCAAATGTTTATATTTCTTTATATGAAATTTCAGTTGATTAGTTTTATAAATCTAGCCCCCTAGAACTTCCTTAGGCACTCACTTTTAAAGCAAAATATACCTTTTAACCAGTGAACTATGACAATCTATGTAATGAATTAAAATTAATTACATAGGATGTGGATATGGGTAGAGTGTCACCATGTGCACTAGAAATGGTAAAAACAATCATTTTTCTTCCAGATTAGGTAATAAAATGATATTAGAACAGGATACTTAAGAAAAATTTGCTTTCTTGAGAAGGTTGACCAAAATTAACATTGTTTTCCAGTGTCCTAGTCACTGGTCTTAAGGTAAGTAATGTATATGCTAAGTTATGAAATGTATATGCTAAGTTATAGCTGCAGGCATTTTGTGAAGATGATGGCTCTCTTTCAATAATTTTATGTATATTTTTCAGTGAATTTAAAATCCGATGATCACTAATTGATCTAGAAAAGAGTTAACAAACATTTACTAGGTAGGTATACAGAGATGCTTTTTAACAGTCCCCATTATTCCATTGTACTGTCATAGTTTTTGTTCTGCTCCATGGAGTTTACAGCCTAATGAAGTGAAAAGAATCCATCCCAAAATTGATTGTGGCAAGTCTCACAAAGAAATAAAAATGAGTTTTTATAGAGAAGAGAGTATGTGAGCAAATTTAGATTATTACAGAATATTTCTCTTAAGGAACAACAGTGAGACTTGGAAGATAATTTATTTTGTCAGAGAGTAGAAAAAAAGAATTGAGGAAGAGAATGTAAAATTCAAAGAAATAAAGAAGATCAAATAAATGAAGAGTATTGAGCAAGGAGACGGGAGAGACGTTAGGTGTGAAATGTATAGACAGGGCTGAGTTGCAAAGGACTTCTGCATTAGGAGTTGGCTTAGTTCTGTTAAATCCAAGGAAAATCTATAGAAGAGTTTAAGGAAAAGATCTGTTTTAATAAGATTCATATTTAAAAAGATAGTTTTAGGTGTGGTATAGAAATAAATTGAAAAAAGTTATGAATGCAAATAAGGATATCATTTAAGAAGTGCTATAGAGCCAGGGTCATGGGAAAGAGATAGTGACAGCTTGCATTAAAGTAGTAGTGCAGATGACAAATGAACAATATTAAGAGGTACTTGGAAAGCAAGTTCTTCAATTATTTGATACTGGCTTATGTGTAGATCATGAGTTAAGGAGGTGTCAAAAATAAAGTATTCAATAAGCATAGAACTTTTCTCTCACGTAATTTGTAACAGTTTGGGAACACAGAATAAGCCAAGATGGAGAGTACTAAGGCAGATTTCCTAAAGATGGTGATAGTTGAAGCACATTTTAGTGTTTGGCTAGCTTTTATTATGTAGCTGGAATAGGCAAGCACAACTGATCAACAGGCTTTTGAGTAGTCTCGCCTGTGGCGCAGTATCCTGAATGATGCAGTAGTTCAAAATTCGTATGTACTGTCATGTAACATGCAATATACTAGTATCATTAATTTTGAATCACTCTCAGAAAATAATATCATTGAGTTAGTAAGATATTCAGTAGCCCACAATCTATGAACCTAAATTGAGTTACCTTTAAGTTTTCAACTGTATGATCATAGCATTTTTCCTGCAGCATTTTATGCCTTTTTTTCACTTTTACAACCTAATGTACTTTTATTGTCTGCCTTTTCCACTAGAAATTTAAACCCTTCGAAGGCCAAGCTGTTACATCTCAAAAGTAGGCACAAGATTAATGAATTTCTAAAATTTTAAATGTATTTTCTTCTTACTAGCTAAAGCATTCTATTAATTGAAAACCACTAGACTTTAATGTCATGGATTGAGTTTTAACTCAACACATACTTGATATTTTCATGCTTTTATTTTATTGTCCACCATCTGTCAACAACAATTTATTAACCAATATGCTAAGCTCCTGGGTGTCTATGAAGACGTGAAAGGTATCCTGCTTCCTCAGGGGAAAAAATGAGATATTTGAAGATACATGCTATAGTGTTTTGAAAGGTTAAGTAATACTAACATAGTGATATAATCAAGATCATAAGACTGCATTAAAATGAAATTGAAGTGCCAAAGAGAACAATAAGTGTAATAAATGCTATGGGAGATAAGAGAAGGGAAGAATCATAAGCAGCTAAGTTAACCTATATTGCTTTTATAGAGGAAAAGTAGTATGGCTAGTAGATTAAACTTGATAATGTTCTTTTACTGAAGAAAATATTTTAGGATAAGCCCTAACAGCAGAATAAAAGCGTGATACTATGGATGAGTCTAAATAAAATGAGGGACACAGTATAAAAAAGAGTTAGAATTACTGACAACCCTTTGTATATGTTAATATTTGCATCTCACTTACTATATACCAAGTTCATTTATAAATAAAGAGTTTTGATGGATTTTGATCCTGTTTCATAGGAGATCAGCTTTGAAACTTTTGGAATGCATTCCTGGTTGGTTGCACAGTCTACATATGAATTTATGCTGATAAATGTCCGATGGATCCTAAAATAATATTTTTGGGGAGGTGGTCAGCAAGAAAGACCAACCCAGTGATTACTAAAAGCTCAAGTGAGTTTCCTGCTTGGTGATAGACACTAATGTGCCAGGAAGTTCTGACAACATGCAGGCTTCCTCAGAACTCCCCATATGTGCTTCTTTATTTGGCTAATCCTGATTTGTGTGTTGTATGACAAAGCTGAAGGCAACAACATAGTATTTCTTCAATTCTGTGAGTTGTTAGACTGAATTCTCAAACCGAGTTGATAGTGAGAATTTAACATTTACAGCCAGTTAATCCAAAGCATGGGTGACCTGGGAACCTCTGAGCAGGTATCAGGGTTCTGAAGAGAGGACAGGCATGTAAAAGATCATGTCACCAACCTGTACAGTCTGTAGAAACTCTTGTTAGAGTCATGATTGTGTTACACATGAGTTTAGTCATTTTTCCTGGAAGTGAAACATATATTAATCCTCAAACAACTCTATGATGTGTGTTATGTTTTATGCATATTACAGATGAGAAAACTGAGGTACAGAGCATTTGAGTAATTTGCCTCAATGTCTTACACTCAGGCAATGACAGAGCAATGATTCAAATCAGGCTTTCTGGTTTCAGCAGCTGGCTGGAAGGAGCAAGACTGATACCCAACCATGGTCCTTTAAAGTCGTTCCAGGAAAAGTTATAAACTCCAGCTCAGTACTCTGCGACTCCAGTTCTCTTTCATAGTTCTCCTTTCCTGGACCGTAAAGCACATTCTCATCCTAACGCTTAGATGGTCTAGCTACAGTGAGCCCTTGAACTCTGACTGGATCCTTAATGTGATTCATGTATTTCAAACATCCAGGCAGAATTTTTCAAGAGAAAGATAATGGATTTGGAGTAAGTCAGACTTAGTTTTAATTGCTGCTCTCGTGCACCTGAGCCATGTTATCTGATCCTACCAAGCTTCCATTTACTCATCTGTTAAACAGAATGGTGAGTAAGTAAGAATATGATGTGTAGTAGGGTTTCTAATTTGGGTAAAACCAGGGTTAAATCATTTCTGCTGCAAGATACTGAAGGACATATGCCAGTTTGTAGTAACTATCTTGATACACAGATATCTATGAGAATTTCAAGGCTCCTGAGATATTATTTCCAAAGGTAATTTGAAGAAAGCAGCAAAATATTCATGTGGAAATAGGAAAATCACAGAGAGGATCTATGCATTATGTGATAGAGCACAGTCCCACTCCAAGAAAGAATGAATCAAGAGAAACAGTCCATTAGGAAAGAAAGAAAATAGAGATAAAAGGGTTTGAAGGTGGATATGGAGATAAGATTCTGCCAAGAGGGTTGTGACTCTTAATTAAACCTGCCGTTGCCAAGGCAGGCTGTTCGCCTGTAAACCCACTGGGAAGGAAAAGGCTGTGCCTGTCAACTAAAAAACGTTGCATTAACTCCAACTCCACTGCAATCACACCACCTAGCTCTTTCACTCAAAACAACACAGAGTAGTTCCCCTTTCCTTTCCTAGTAAGCTGAAGGTTCAAAAAAGCATCCGAAGCCTATGTAACAAGAATTTGCACTTTAAAACATCATGGTAGCAAGATCGGTAAGGTTTAGGATTGATTACTAAAGACTAAACAAGGACTGCCGTGGGGACACATAATACTGCTTAAGATGATTTGGGAGCTTGTGGGGAGGCGTTCCAGTGGCTTTCCATGCACGTCACTATAGGATGACATTCTATGCAGTATCTGATTATAATATGGTTGCATGATTGGTACCTTATAACTATTAAAACTTTTTATTTCTGAAACTGCTAGCCTTTTTAATCTCATCTTTAAAGTCTTTTTCTACAGTTCTTTGATGTACTTCTACAACATGCTATCTTTTAGGATCTGAGAATCTGTCCTGAGATCCAGTCCTGTGTTGTGCTCTTATTGCATCTTTGAGAAACATCATAGTTCCTGCCTGCCTGCCTGTATCCAGAACTACCTCCTGCCCCTTCACCCACTCCTCTCACTACAACAGGATGCCTTTTGGAGGTTACTCTTTGGAACCTGCTCCTCTTTCTGGCACCTACTTTTTCCTACTTAGAGCTGGGTTTTCTCATAGCTGGGTGAACTGACCAGAAACAAGCCAGTATTTGCTCACCCACAGAACAGTCTATCCCACAACATTAATTATATTTCATTCCAGGTATTGACTCATCCAATCTCCAGTCAAGCTCTAACCCAAACTTTAGGACAGCCCTGACCAACAATAGCTTCTAACCATGTGTATCTATTCAGTACTTTTAAATAAGATGCACTTGAATATAAAGTACAGGCTGAATTACAAAGATTTACTACAAATGAATATAAAATATCACATAAAATAATTCTATGCTGATTTGATGTCACATAATTTAGACACTTTGAGTTGTGTTAGTATATTTTTTCATCTATTTCTCTTTTTCTTTTGAATGTGGGTAAATTATATATGTGGCTTCTCCAGGACACTGATCAAATTACTTACTGTGACTGGAGACTTTGCTGTTCCAGGCGTCTTTATGTTCCCATGCCCACACCCACAGTAAATTCTTGGTAGTCAAAGGTATGAGCCCTGCTTCTCTTCACCTCCAAACCTGTGCCCATGCTGTTCTCTCCATCTGGGGAAAGACATTCTTCCCCTTCTTTTTACTCCGGATCATCCTTGTATCTCACTTTAGATGTCATTTCAGTTTATGTACCTCTGATGTACCTTCGTGTTCTTCTCACAACCATCACAAAGCATTTAAACCCTCTCTGTGACTTCTGCTGCCAGAGCTGAGCAGGTACTCTGTCTTCTTCACTGATTCACACTGATATCAAAATGTGGCACATACAAGTCACAAAGCATTTGAAGAACAACATGCACATTTTTAAATAAAAGAAGAAATAGATTCTCATTCTTTTAAAACAATAGATTGTTTCAATGGATGAGTGGGAGAAATAGTTGGATTTGTCTGGATCATCCCTGATGTCTAAGGTTGCTTAGAAACAAGTGTCCCACTCTAGCATCCCAAGGGACCGGGAACCACTTTTACCCTATAGCTCAAGATAAAAGTTTTTTGAGGTCCTAGATATTAGTGCTCATCTTTGTAACTAGATTCTACATAGTTGGTATTTTCTCAGAATGTCTGGTGAAATACTCTCATTCGAATTCTCCTCACTCACACACTATAGAGCTGCAAAGGAACAGGCTCTGTCCGCGGGATCCCTGCCAACCTTACTTCACTAGATTCATCAGGCGTTGGGTCGCTTTTTGCGTGATATTGTCATGACAGGCTGGTAAGCTTCCTTGATAAAACCTGTCTTTATCCCTTAATGTATAATGTTAAGACATTTGTTTTCTCTCCCTTGCCATTATAAAGCATTTAAATATTTTACATATATAACTTGTTGGTATTCTTATATTAGTCCAATCAACGCATTTTAGAAAAATCCAATGTTTATCAATTGCAGTTCTTTAAGTTGTGTGGGTTAGGTACTCACTAAGGTATATTTTCCCTCTTCCTTTATAATACTATAAACATTAGACACATTAACTCATTTTGATCCATCATACATATTATAGATTAATCTATATTAATAAGGTGATTTAATAATAAATATATTAAATGTTACATAATCAGCACTATTATATATGATTGCTTTTGTTGTTATTCGGTTCTTGTTGCTGTTATTGTTATCAGAACACTGGAAATGAGGACAAGTTTTCAAACAATGTGGCAGAGAAGCGAGAGAGAATTTAGACAATAAACTCACTTTGACTGCTGAATTACTTTTTTATTGTGTAAGACTGATGCCATTTTATTGTGTAAGACTGAGGCACAGGAAATGCTGGGTTATAGTCTGAGATAGACTGTTTCTGCCGTAGTTAGGTGAAGTAATTTCTGCTTTATGCATTATCTGACATTTTACTTTATGTCCTGTTCTACTTGTTTATCTAAAAAGAAATGACATTTGGCAAGGGCTGCCCATGTTGTCAAAAAATATTTTAAATTCTCTGACTACCACTGTAGCTGAGAGGTTCTGTTCCTCGGTCTTTGTTTACCATTTCCCAAAGTGCTCTGCTCAGCCTCCCTGCTTCCTGCTGAGAGAAAGCTCCTCTTCCTACCTTCCTTGGGTGAAAGGATGATGACCAGGAATTCGACTCCTGCATGTTTCACTTTTTAATTTTCAGGAATGGAACTGATGTGATATGGATGCTGGTACTTACTTCCTTGAAGGTCCATATAAATTAGCATTAACAATAAAGAAGGAGAAAACAAATGGTCCTAGCGACTTAGAAACTGCTCAGAATTTTGGCACAGGACTCTGCAGGATTGATTAATGAGCAAGAACCAGGAAAACCATTTTAAAGATTTAGACCAGTTGTTTTTTAATTCATGTGAGCATCGGTCTCATTTCATTCTTAAATATTTGCCCTCCTTCCCAGAAGCAAGATTTGCTGCAGGAATGGACAAATTATGTGGCATTTGTCTAACGTGATAGGTCTAATTGTCACTGTAAAACTCTGAAATATTTTTGAGCTTCCACTAAAAATCAAATGTAGAGAATTTGTAATGATGTTTAAATTGATTTGAAGTCCTATTTCTCTGTAGCGAGCCTGAGAATGAGAGAATCAAAAATTAAGCAAAAAAGAAAAAAAACAAAACAAAACAAAAAAACCCAAACAAACAAACAAACAAAAAAAAAACTATCCTTTATCAGGACAATTTCTGAGTTTCTTGGCAGCTGGGCACAAGAGAGCAAGAAAAATAGGGATTGGTGACTTTCAGGCAAACAAAAACAAAAACAAGTAGCTTGAACTGTGGTTAGATATTTTCAACAACCCCAGTTTGTAAATTGCAACTTTAAAATATGTTCAACGCAGGAGGTCCTCACTTGTTCCCAAAGATGTGATTCTTCAGCAGAAATGAGGATAGCCATTTTATAGGTTACATCCCATTCTCAATGTATCAAAAATACATCCTATGTTAAATCCCGTGGTGAGGACATTGGTAAAGCACATGAATATTTTAAAACCTGCAGAATCAATTCTGTAGCCAAATAGTTTATGTAGTTGAATGGTTTATGAAAGGAATTTTTTAACTTGAGGAATAGCTGGTACATATCACTGAAGACAAAGACGCTTCTGTTAGCATGAGGTTAGACCGTGGCATGGAGGTGCAAGGGAGTTCTGCTTAAATGAAAGGCAACTGAGAGCCAGGAGGATTTTTCAAATCTCTGTTGCCTCTACACAGGCTGTTCTTCTGCCTGGAATCTCTGTTTGCTTCTCATTTCTTCAGTCTCCAATGTTCAGTGTAAACATATGCTGTAAGGTTCATTCCAAGCAATAAATCTTTTCAGAGATTTTCCTGCAGCTTAAAGCTTGAATTTTGTGTCTTCCTCTTCTTACTCTTCATTGAAACCAGCATTTAACTACCATAACTTACTGCTGTATTGAGTCCATGGGTTTCTTGAATTTTACCTCCTGCTGCTTTAAGAGTTTTTACCAAGTGTGTTATATATGCTCAATAAATATTAGATGGATTAATTAAAGAATGATACAAGATGAATGGAGCAAGGGATAGGTGAAGGGGCTCTTCTATTGCCTTATGTAATTGTCTGAATCCCGGAAATATGAAGGCAATATTTTTGCCAATGTGCACATATGTATACATAGATATGCACATGTACATACACATATGCATACATGGGTATATATATATATATATATATATATATATATATATATATCTGTGTCTGTCTGTTTCTTGCTGTTTATGTTGTAGTCTGAGAATGTAGAATGTCCCTGAAAGTCTTCATGTGTTCCCAGCTGGAGTTGTGGGAAGTGATTTGATTTTGGGGAGGTAGCATCATACCTGACTTGCTGTTAGGAAGAATGGCCTGGTTAAAGGCAGGTCCTTGAGGGCTTGACCTGAAGAGTATGCATCTCTCCCAGGTCCTAACTGCCTTCTCTGCTTTCTGGCCACCATGCTATGAGTCACTTTCCTACACCAGACTTTTCTAACATATTCTCATGCTGTGGAGCCAGCTAATTGTGAAAGGAGTGCTGTAAAGTCATGAGCCAAAATAAATCTGTCTTACTTTAAGTTGTGGGTGTCAAGTATTTTGACCCAACAATTAGAAGGAGATTAAACTGTTTGAAGAAGGCTATGCTGCATCTTTTCACAGGGGAAATTATACTAATATCTTTAAGGTTGTGGTTTAGTGAAATTCAATGTTGATATAACCAGAGTTTGTATGCATCACCTCTCTATCATTATCATCCCTTTTCAGTATTTTGATAAATGTGTGCTACCTCTAGTCTTTTTCCCTTCGATGTCCACATCAATTTCTCTAAGACAGTTTTGTTTGTGTGACTGGAAGATATAATGGAATAAAGATATTCTCAAATAACTCCCAAGAGTCTATTGATTTCTTGAAGTTCACTTTCAGCTTAACAGTATTCTGAATGTCAAAGAATACTCTTTGCATATATGTGTGATTGATCAAGTAATTAATACTTAAGAGCATCAGTAAAGACTACACAAGTCAAGGCACTTGGAGGCATTTTTTGAATTCTTTTACCACCAAAAAGAAGAGGAGAAAAGTGGTTATTTTCACATTTGAAAAAAACCTGGGAGGTAGGAGAATATTTTTAAAGAAACCATTTCAGTATTTATATTTTACTTCACTTTACTGGACCTTAGTTATATTATACTTACAACAGAAATAAAGTTGTTCCTTTTTTTGAAAATCTTATAGAAATATGGTGAGATCCAATCATAAATGTGAGATCATTTTGTAAACTACTAGATGCCATATAGCTGTAACTAGTTGCTGCTCTCTGCCAGGAAAACAATAACTGAAATTGTGTTCATGTAATAATAGATGTCTATAGTGTTCATGCAATAATAGATGCCACAGGGTTCACAAACAATATTGTTCCTAACACTAGACTAGTGGTGCAGGGCAAGACTTGATAAAATTAATGAAGCATCAATGTGGAATGAAATGCTTAGAGAGGTAGCGGATAGAGATGTGCTAGGGGACCTGCTTTTGTTCTCTCGGTGATGTAAATGAGAGGAGAAGTGTTGCACCTGCCTCCAACTCTTGCTTCTTAGTCTCTAGGAAACACTGAGCGGCTTTACATATGCAGTTTCCACAGCAGGAGGAAATGTAATTGAAAATCTGGGAAAAATCCTCCAACTCTCCAATCCCTAAATTGGAAGACTAAGAGAAGGTTAGAAGAACATTCTTGAAATTCAATTTAATATAATGAATCCTTATCACCCTTCGCACAAAATCATCATAAGACAAAATTTGGTATATATTTTTAGGATATTTACAGATTTTTTGATCTTTGGTAATTTGTACATTCTACTATGTGTAGAGCTTTTACTTCGGATTAATGAAAACCACGACATATGGAGTGATTTCTGTATATTGAATTATATTTACTCTGTATTATATCTTACACAGTTCTCATAAGAGCTCAAACATGTACTTTCTATTATTTCTCCAAATGGGTAGATGAGGGAATGGAACAAAAACAGTACAGTGCTTTATCCAAAAATCACAAAATTAGAAGATTGGGAACTGAATTAGAAATAATATTTCTAAAATGCATAGACAAAGTTGGGTAATTTCTGACACCATTTAGAAATGCACATTGCTATTAGACAGAGCAGTAAATGTGTCCTGACACGGGGAATAAATGATGAAAGATGAAGTATCTGTTGTCTCTGATCCAAGAAGGGATCAATGTGACCACTTTGCATGTCCACACAGCCCACAGTAATACTCCAGGAGACCTCAGTCCTGCCCTTGTTCTGCTCCCTGCAGTTAGGGGAAGAGCACAGTAGTGTTATTGGCTTCACTAGTATGTCTCTCTGGGAATGAAAGACAGCCAATAGGGTGGTGACAGTGAGTTGTTGTGGCAAAGCAGTCAACTCAGAATGTGCAGAGGGCAGCTTTTATGTCTCGGGGGGTCTGTGGGTTGCAGGTGGCACTAATTTCACATGAAGCGAAGTGTTTGCCAAAGGAAAGACAGATGGTTCCAGTCACCAGTTATTTATTTCTATAATTAGCTACATGCTGTGATTTCAGATCTTGAAGAAACTGCTACTTCCTATGGAAATCCTCCCATCATGAGGCAAGAAATGGAAACTGGAAGCCAAAGAGAGGTTATTTAAGAATGGCAATTGCTCTAATGTATGGCTTTGTAGCTGTGCTGTGAGGAATGGGGTCGTGGTCTTGGGAAATAGTCTGCATCAGCCAAGAGGATGAGTTTAAATCCAGTTCTGCCAGTTCCAAGTATTTTCAAACAGACTTCACTTTTCAGAGTGTAATGTTCTTCATCTACTAGAATGGACGATTTAAAAAGAGAGTTTGACCATAAATGTGATACATTCCTGTTGGCTATTGGTATCATTGGACCCATGAAACACACTAACTTATAAATCATAACTGAATCTAATTTAGGAAAGGATATGGGTCTGAATCAAGGAACCTCCAGTTATTAATTAAGGCTGAATAAATGATTTTAACTTTTAGATTCTATCTTCTTCATTAAAGACCATATGTAATGAAAATTGAAAGAGAAGATAAATGATAATATTTCTTGTTGTGTGTTTGTATCAATGTGAAAACTCAATAAGCATGATTTAGTTTTATTATTTTAAATGGGAGAGAAAGTAGAAATTAAAAACTTACTAGCATAGCACAGAGTAAGTCAAATGCAAAGTTGTTGAAGGACAAATCATCTAAGTCTGCAAAGAGTAGGGAATGAGGAATTATTATGGTACCATTCTCTGGACCATTTTAAAACAATGAGCTTTGCTTTCTACAAACTGTCTTCTAATGAGGTATATTTTTTGACAAGCTGGTAGATTGTTAGTTGGACCTAAATTATTAGTTTTTTCTGCATTCTTGGACTTGGCAGTCTCTCTTCATGGTGGGAATCAACCCTAATCATATTTAATATCTGTACTTCTGATCTGCTCTTTGGAATTAGCACCTCTTAGATCCTGAATCAAACTGTAAACACAAATTGAATGAAAGGAGAACTATGTGTTTAATGCAAATCAAGAAAGGGAAAGCAGAATTTCAATACAGGAAGACTCTGCCTACCCACTTATTTATCTTAATTGATATTTTCAAGGCAATTCTTCTCTAAAGAGCTCCAGGCAATCCACATGTATTTGTTTTAAAATATCCCACTGACTATGCAGTGCAAAAAAAGAAAAGAATCTTACAAATAACACCTTATACATACATTAAACCACATATATTTTCTTTCTAAAAACCATGAAAAAATGACTAAGTGGGTATGTAGAAGGTGAATGGAATATTATGATGTTTTAGAACACACCTGAATCTCTCTGCCCTGGCCCTCAAAACCCATGCCTCTTCACCTCAGTTTACAGTATTCGTATCCACCCAGCTGAGCAAGTAGCACATTCAAAACCATATGTAATACTTAACTTACTTCTCCATCTATGGTCACTCTGGACATTGTTTAGAAAATGAATCACCAAAGTTAATTGCATTGATGAGGGATGATCAGATAGAGGAATATTAAAATATGTAGCAATGGCTTCAATTTATGGAGATTTATTGTATTAACAATAGAGATGAAAGGAAATGGATCAAGCTGGGAGATAATTACAGTGAATAATGTTGCATATATTTCCAAAATCAGTATATAGCTAAAATTTGAACCTAACTTTAGTCTTTGAATCTAATTATATTGTAATTCTACTGATCTGCCTCTTAAAATGTCTTCCAATTGAAGGCACACTTGGACCAAAAACTTTTGATTTTTCAGATTTTTTGGGGGTCTTTTTGAGACAGGGTCTCATTATGCAGTTCAGCCTGTCCTTGAGCTCACTTTGTAGCCCAGGCTTGTCTCGAACTCACAACAATTCTCTGCCTCAGCCTCCCGAGTGCTGCATTACAGATGTGAGTCACCACGCCTGGCAATTTTTCAGATTTTTATACATAAAAAATTAAAGTTATAGGTAATATAGTATCCATGTCTTGGGCTTATTATGAAGATTGCATATATATATATATATATATATATATATATATATTGAACTTAATACTTTGTTCAGGGCATAATAATGAGAGTTTAAGAAATGGACCATGTGGGTATATGTTTATATTTTCTATAGCAGTGCTAATTAATAATGGATAAACAGACAAAGTAACAAAGGAACAGATTAGAACCAGGAGAGATTCCTCCTGTCCTGCTCCATATACTTTCTGTTGTCTCTCATTTTATTGAAATCAGAAGCATGATCATCAGGATCACTGGTATGATGATGGTAAGATGATCTGAACTCTGATCCCCACTGCTGCACCAAGTCTTTGATGGTTCAGACATCTCCTCCCATGTAACACAGGGTTTATGGGAGGATGTGAAAGTTCCCCCACTCTACAGTCAATGCATGTGTGGGGTGGTGGTTTGATATTGTTTTGAAAGACAAACATAATAAATACCACATTGATTTATTCTTGGAAAAAAAAAACTTTTTTTTTTGATTGATTATCTATTGCCACAGGTTAATTGTACAGGTCAAAGTAGTTGTTTTTGATAAGGAAAACCCTTTGCTGTGATTCTCCGTGAAGCTTCTCCTTTTTATTCCCCCATTTTTCCTCTTTTCGTTTTGTGAGTGTCTGTCTCCGTGGACCTAGTATCTGTCACTATCTCTTCCTGACCTACTCATGCCTTAACTTTCCCTCCTTCTGCTTCCTGAGATTTGATTCTTATCTGCTAGGATGTGAGAAATGGCTCTGAAATTACTCCAGGCTTACCTCTTGAATAAGTCATTGCCTCTTAAACCAAGATCATAGTGAATACTGACTGAAGCAACAGTGAGGACCCACAGGCCAGCTCGCCTTAGTAGCACATGGTGCCACTTTAATAGAGTTATGTTTAACCTAAAACATGCACTTTTCTGTGAAATAAATTCAAGTAAAGTGCCACTTTAATTGCTTCATGTTTGACTTAAGACACACTTTTTTCGGTAAAATAAATTCAAGTAAAATGCCAGGTGTGTCACTTACCAGTTTTGTGACCTTAAGATGTGTCTTACCCACATTATGACATATTATGCTTTAAAATATCTACTAAAAGTAAATAAATTAAATAACTGACATTGCCTGACACAGAGACTTCCTTAGGAGCAATGAATTTCATTTTCATTTTAGAAATGAATTAATCATATCACAATTATAAAGAAGTAAACTGAGTCTCCTCCAACAAAACTCCCCTAAGCTTCCTCTTCTTTTTCTTCTTCCCATTTCCTACTTTCCCCAAAGCCAGCAACACTTATTTTCTGTATATTTCCACCTTCAATTCCTTTGTCTGCAGCTCATTTTGCTCTTTTGGGCACACTTCCTGCCTTCCAGCACCACCGTATCTCCACCTCTAGCTGTTTCAAAATTATATCCACATGTTCACTTTCACAGTGGATGACATCTCTTCTAGAAAACCTTCTGTGACATCCCTCTGCATTGCTACTACAGTCAACATATGTTGTAGTCAGGAGTTGTGCAGAGAAAAATTATAATCAAGAAACAGAATTTATAATATTATTTTATGATGGTCACCTGAGTTAACACAAGAAAGGGCAGGAAATCTGTCCACAACACTAAAGATACAGAATATTTAGCCTAGCATCTGAATCTCACAGCAATGTCCTGTATGAGTCCAAATGAAAACCTAGAGCCCATGACAGTGCCTCCTATAAGTCCAACCGGAGGTCTAGATTGCACAAGAAGGACTCACACCAGTCTCTTTAGGGATCTGTTCTGGGAGGGCCCAAAGGTCAGCAGCAGAAGCTAGAGAGTCTGTGTTAGTGGGGTGAAGGAGCTGTGCTGATAGGTTGAGGGTTCTATGCTGGAACTGAGAAGTCATTCTCAAAACAAAGACCAGGGCTGTCCTGAAAAGCACCACAGCCATCCTCAGTGACATAGAGGTCCCAAGCTCCCTCAGTAATAAGAACAGTTGAGTACATGCCAGGAAGCCAGCATGATGAATTTGTCCTGGAGATTAAGCAGCATACGTCTTCCTCTCTGGAGTCAGTAAGTGATGCTTGATGTAAGGACCACAGCTCCCCCAAAGTGAACCACAGCCACTCTCATCAACAAAGTCTCAAGCTCCTCCTATGACAATGGTCAAACTCACACTGAGGAAGCTAGTCATGATGAGCTCCTCCAGGAGAACCAATGGCTCAAACAGCAACACGTAGAAAAACCCACAATTCTTAGCTTCTTCTCCACTTCTCTATTTATGCTGTCACCTTTTCCTCAGGTGGAACATCTATGCTCAGCATCATGCTGATTTAATCTAGCTAGCGTTAAGTTGACCATCAGTTTTTAATCCATAACAAGATACCGTCACACTAAGCCTGGTTTTGCTACCTCTCTATACTCTTGCATCCCACTGACTTTCTCGTTACAAGCAATTTCCCTTTTATGTTACATTTTAATTACCAGCCTCTATCCCTGGATAGCTTCTCAGATCTAGAGATTGTATCTTGTTGGAGTTGAAAGTCAAGCTACTAACAAAATGCCTGCTACATAATGAATTCTCAAGAAACATTTCTCAATAAGTGACTCAAATGCATTTTAAATCAATCGTTAGCCAAAGTTATCCAAGAAATATATACCAAAACAAGATTTAATATGCGTAAGTTTTATTAGAGCTAATACCTGTGAAACACAATGCTGTTATACTTGGGAAAGACTCAGAGACCAGCAGACCATGACTCAAATATCGTCTCATATGAAAGATAAATAAGAAGAAGCATCCTGCATTATTAGAGTTTACGGGTGATGCAGGAAAGAAATGTCCTGCCTTTCAGAAATAGACCATATTAGTAGGACTGCAGCACAGTTTCTTGCAGAAAACAATTCATGGGAAGAATGAATCAGAAAAGCTGCAACCATAAGTTTCAGAGCTCAGCACCTGACCTCTGCCAGTTACCCTCCCTGAAGGTGAAGTTCCACAAAGTGCCTTCTCATTACGGCCACACACACTAAACTGAGATTGTTATCCATTTAACCTCCCTTTGCTCAAGTTTTTCATTAAACCAAAATTTATTGCCTGCATCTGTTGTGCCAAGAAAAATGCCATAAACAGACATATGGACATGCAGGATAAAGCACAGGTCATTAGAGAGCTTACTTTAGAGCAGGACACACACACATCCATACACAGATGATTAGACTGTGCTTGTAAGAATAACAGAGAGATTTGGGTATGTTCTGTGGAAGCACAGAGGAGGGATTAGCCTGTAGTGTAAGGAGGAGATGGAGAGAATTTTGCTATAAGATGTGATACTTCTGACAAGCCTGTAGAGATACATTGTAGTTTTGGATGCATTGTAGTATGGATAAAGCAGACAATAGAAGAAAGAAGTCAAACAAATGGAGCCCCAAACATCCTGCGATTCCTCTAGATGTACCTATAAAATGATAATTATCAGATGAAAATCAAACACATGGTCAGGGGCCAGATTTTAAAGCTTCTACAATGTGTCCAAACCTGAGGTCAAATTGGGGTTACAAAAGAATGTCATCACTGGCCCAAGGCAGCAAGTTATTTATGTTCTAACGAAGAAGGAAACCAGGCAGACATGTTAACTACAAGCTAATATTTTAAATGCACAAGCAGCAATGATATTGCCACCCTGAACTAAAAGAAAGGAAGGTATATCATTAAAGATTTGCAGAAATGAGAAGAGGAATCTCAAATTTAACTCACTATTTCTTCCCTCTTTGGGAATTTAGATACTTGATATCAGATCCTCATTTAGAGAAAAGGACTGTGTAATACTGTGTAATCAAATATGTTTCATGGTCCCTAATTGTGTCTGTCATTTGCATTGGATCATGTCACACCCAAGCTTAAGCACATTATCTGTAGGAAAGCACTCAGGCCATTTGCCCTGATGTCTATAGTCCTGTTATAAAGGAACTAGCTGTATTCTATGGAATCATCTCTAACCTACCTCTCCATCCTCATTCCATATACCATAATTCTTGCCCTCAGCTCCCTTATCACAGGCTCTTTTTTATGATCTCAAACACAAATCCTTCTGACTCTAGGAAGCTGCATGAGGACACCACCTCAGCACGGCGTGCGTGTGCCTTCCCTAATATGGAGAGCTAGCTCATTCCTATGTTTGGGCCACCCATGCTCACACAAGGAGAGTCACTGCCTCATCTTTTTCATTTCATCAGACTGATTTTCTCTCACCATAACATTGATACTACCTGTCGGCATTGCTGTTCTAAAAAAATATAGCGTGCCTTTGATTATCATCTGCTCTTCTCACCAGTATATACCTTGAAAATCTCATCTGCTTTGTGCACAGCTGTATCTGCAGTGCCTCAAAAACCATCTGATTCCCAGCAGGCACCAATATATATTTGCTGAATGGATGAAGAAATAAATACACGAATGGATAGATGGAGAACTGTCCTTGTTTCTCAGATTCTCTGCTCTTCATGCTGTTTCTGTGGGCTACAGGGAGGAGAAAAACAATCAGTGGAGCACACTCACTCCTGAGAAAAAGCACACTTTGAAAAATGAAGTGTTCCTTGTCATTAGTTTTCAGTCAAGCATCACATCAGGAAACTTTTACATTGATGCTGTGATTGGACCTTGAGGGGGTATGCCTGCAATGCGGGTCTTGGCCCTCCTGTGAGCTGGAACAGCTGGCTCCCTCAAGCACATCTAAATAAAGCTGTAATAGTGTTGGCCTGCAAACATAGCACAGGTGAACCTTTCTTTACAAAACAGAAAGTGTTTCTTGGATGTTATGTGAAAATCAATTTCTGCAGCATCACTGGTTTTCATTTTAGACACCGTTTATCTTGTTTTTGGATGTCTCATCAATGTCCTGCTGTTCTTCAGAGTCTGGTCTAGTACCAGTGTGCCTACAGAATACTTTCCCAAATTTGGTCTGGTACATGCTGAAGGTTATCTTCTGAGAGCATCACTCCCATGATGCACCAGTCTTTCTCAATATCTGAGTAATGAGTCACCTTTGATTATCTAATCGAGGTAAAGAATCACACACAGCATGTCTGTAATTAGACTGTGTTATGATTAGGTAGTTGTAAGTATACCTATAAACAAAGTCTTCAGCACACAAAATATCTTGGAGACAGAAGAATGTGAACTTTTTAGAACAAAAGCTTAATAAGAAGTCAGTATAGAAAAGAAATGGAAAAGGTGGCAATTTATGAGGGAGAAATTATAATGTATGAGAATTAAGGGGGTGTATTGTTTTCTCACCCACTCAATCAAGCAGTAGGGAGTCAGAGGAGTAATTCGCAGTCCCCCAAGAGACCAAAAACACAGATGAGGATATGTTATTACTACTCAAATTCATTTAATTCTCTTTCTCACTAAACTTAAATTTCTGAATTTTGGGAAGCATGTCTGTTTTCACCATCATGGTGTCACTATCTTTAAGCATATTGTGCTGTACTTCAAAATTTTTTGAAGAAATATTAGAAGTGATATTGAAATGAGGGTTCTGAGATGATAAGGTAGCAGCGGTAATATGCCATGGGTCATCACAAGGGGCAGAGGGAAGAAGCAACGAGAAAAATCATCTCATTTTCTCACCACTGGGAGGGCCATGTATGCCATTCAAAAGTGAGACTTGGGGACGCAGACTTTTAAGTTTTATAATGCACTAATAAGAAATGAACTTTACGTATGTGCTATGTGGTTTTGGTTAAAGATGAAAATAATAGTAACATTTCTATATGCTTTAATTTCAATGTGTGCTATAGGATAAAGTTAGAGATGAGCAGGATTAGGCATGTACAATCAAAACATTGTTTGATTTCTTCATGTAAAATTATTACATTTTATTTTAAAAGCTAAGGTATGTTATTTCTGAAAATGTGATTGAACCTGGAAGACTATGCTTAATTCACAAGAGCCAGGCAAGACAAGAACCACATGGTTTCACGGTGGTTACAAGTGCTGGGAAATGAGAATTGGTCACAAATTAAGATGTTGTTAATTAATGAGTTAATTTCATTATTCCATAGATATGCTTATATTATTTTACTGTGTGCCTCAAAATCATATATGAGTAGGGTTTACCAAAAATATAATAGAATTAAATTTTAATAAAGAAAAAAATGTTAAATATTAGTAAATATGACAGATATGGATATTAAAGGTGAAATAAAGATATTATTTCATGCAAGTCCAAATTTTAGGGAATTTAGGGGTGAACCGACCTTCCATGTTAGTCACTGTAACCAAACCTAAGAAAATCAGTGTCGAGGAAGAGTTTGATTCATAACTTCAAAGGATTCAGTACATACTCGGCCCTGTCATTGGTCGCAGGCCTGGCATCAGGTGAATTATCAAGGTGGCAGAACATGTTAGAGGAAACCTACCCATCTCATGGCAGACAGGAGACAGAGAAAGGAAAGAGCCCTCAAGGTACACTAACTACCTTAAAGGTCATTATTTGGCAACTAACTCTTCAACAGAGTGAGCTTCTTGGGGAGCTGTCCTGGTCAGCTTGTCACCAAGGAAACTGTTTATCTGATATACACAATTTAAAGGAGGGAGAGTTTATTTGCCCTGATAATCTCAAGGGATTCAATTCATGGCTAGCTGGCTCCAAATCAAGAATATCATGACCCTAGAGCAGAGTAAAACACATCTGCTTACTTCATGGTAGTCAGGGATCAAGCAGAACAGTACCAGGGAGGAATGGACATCCATGAACACCATATTGTATATCTGCACGACACATCGGTATATTCTGTTTCACTATCTACAGTCAGTCACTTAAACAAACCAACTATACAATTAAGATTAACTGGCATGAATAACCTCTTATTAATTTAACACCTATTGCTTCTCCTTTAACTGTTTAATCTTCGAATAAATATAACAAGTTAATGGTCCCCTAACATGGTGCAGTTCTACTACATATGACTGCAACATATTCATGCCCTCCTCAAGTCCTTAACAATACTCAAAAGTGTATCTCAAAGCTCTAAGATTCAAGTCAAATTCTTATCCTTGAACACCTGTAAAATTTAAAGAGCAAGGTACATATTTGCAAGATACATATTCACAAAATAAAGTAGCACACGGTAAAAATTCTCATTACAAAAGGGAAGAATAAGACAAAAAAGAACAGAAAAGAAACAAAAGGGGACCAAAAAGAGCAGAGCAGATATTAGCTCTTTTAGATCCCTATCTGATATCCAGGAAGTATGTTGGTAAAACGAGAGTTTCAAACAGCTTTGCTCTGCAGAAAAGGCCTTTCTCTTGGGCTGACTCCTCTCATGAGCAGTTATCCTTGGAAGATGTTCCTACCTCTGCCATCTAAACAACCTGAGATATCTACTGTACCTTCAGCTTCATTCTCACAGCTTCACATATTGCTCTCTCACGTGTACATTGAGTGGTCTAAAAATCCTTGATGTTCAATCTGTAGAAGCTGCCACGACTCCACAACTCTTACACTCCACATGCATATGAGACCAATATCACGTGGGCAACAACAAAGATTGCTGCTAGCTCAAAGAGGAGTTGGGCCCCTTTTGATGATGGGCCCAGTGATTTCTGAGTAACAGGAGGCTGAAAACAATGAAGTGAATCCTGGGGAATGAATTCTCTAGACAGCCCTCCTTGACCAGGGAGTCCAGGTGCTTCTCGAATAACCTTTATACTTTGAACATTTTGCCTATGATAAATGAGATCTTGCTGATCTCTGAGAAGATGTCCTCTGGGCATCTTTCTTCTTCTATAGGTTCAAAATACTTGACATCTTTTTAATGAAGCTAATTTTTTTTTTTTTTAGCAATAGCACTTTCTTTGATTCCAACATTACATGTGGTCACTTATGGACCAAAATTTAACTTTCTGTTTTTAAGAAAATAATTATATTGCTTCTGACTCTCACTATAAATGGGGTAAAGGCAGACATTAGTACTCATGCCACAGACTGAAAATTGAGCTGTGTTAAAATGACATCCACGAGACTACTTACTCTACCACCTTTAATTTCAGCCTCCTCAAAAGTCCCAAAACATGGATAAAATATGTACAAAATTTTCTCGAGTGTAACATATACACTTTCTATCCTTTTCTGTGTTAAAGTCCACTTTCCTAGCTGAAACTTAATGAACTTGGTCCTTACTGTTTACATCCCTACCAGCATTTTGTTGCTTCTTCCATAATCACCCTTGAAGCATTTCTTAGAGACTTCTAAGTGTTCTCCAGCCTAATTTTCTGAAATTACTCTGACTTCCTTCCACAACTCAGTTTCAAAGTCTTTTGAAGCACATGATCAGATATAGTGACAGCAAAGTCTTAATTCTCTAGTACTAATTTTCTATATTAATTAGCCATCCCATCACTGAAACATATTACCTGACATAACACCTTAAGCAAGGAGAGGTTTACTTGCATCACACTTTCAGAGGTTGAATCCATGGTTTGCTGGCTGCAAAGTAGAAGTAGCAAGATGGAAATGACCGGAAGAGAAAAGCTATTAAATCCAGAGAATTCCAGAAGTTCAGAAACAGGGAGTAACGATGGACAGAATATACTTTTCAGCTCTTTCTCATAGTGTTCCACTTCTTTCAAAAAGGCCCTACTCTGTAATAGAATATTCAAGCATGAACTAATTAAAGAGTTAATGCATGGAGGAGTAGAGCACCCTCAGGATCTAATAATCTTGCAAAATTCTGAGTCAGAGCATATAACACTTTTGGGGGCAGATAAAATCTAAACCAGACATTTCTGATCTCATTCAGAAGATTATTCCATTATATAGAAGAAGCATTTTTAAGCAAGTCTAATATATTGTGTTCTTTTGGATGGATTACATCTTTTACGCTAGTGTACTTCTCACAGTGGATTCAAGAAATAGTATCTTGGGGGCTGGGGATTTAGCTCAGCGGCAAAAGCGCCTGCCTTGCAAGCAGGCAGTCGTGAGTTCGATCCCCGGTACCAGTAAAAACGAAAAAGACCAAAAAAAAAAAAAAAAAAAAAAAAAAAAAAAAAAAAAAAAAAAAAAAAAAAAGAAATAGTATCTATTTTGGTGCTTTATGAAAAAATTTAGATTTTAAAAATAAATTAGTTCTTCCATATACATATGACAAATATAGGTTACACATGAGACTAGAATCTTGTTTCAGAGAAGTACTGTTTTCCTTCTCAACATTCTACCCAGATGATATTACTAGAACATGCAACTTAATTTGCTTCCATTACTTAATAAATCTTTTATGTCTTTTGCTATCCAAGACTTTTCCTGTTTTCAAAGACACATCCACAGACATTTGGAATAAACACAGCAAATATCTGGTACATTTTCCAATCCTCCTTCCACGTGACAAATATAACCAATTGATTATGGAATCTTTTTTTAGAGTTAAGATTCATCTTCATGATTCTTCATAGCAACAAAGGTTTCAATTTTCATTAACTTGCTTACTTAGATTAACCTATTTTCTTTCATTTTTTGGATAGATCTGGGTACATTGAATAAAGGACTAATGAAAAATTAGGATGCCTACATTTCACACATGTAAATTGAGAATCCTGTTTTTGGATGAGTCATTCATTTTCCCCTGTGATACAATTTTCCAACTCTAAGTTAATTTTTAACCAATAGTTTAGAAGTTTCAGAGGCATGTGGAGTTTACTAATCTATATTACATTTTCCTTAGGCTAGTTACTTTGATAAACTAATTATTAATAAATATTTAATGAATCCCATTACTACATGTTGCTCTTCTTGTTAGCTAACGTTCTAAAATTTAGGACATTAAAACAGGTAGAATAGTAATATCTACCAGTAAAATGCACCTTCTCCAGACCCTGAAATCAAGACAAATGGAAAAGAATAGGTGAGTGAAGAGAAGTAGCTTTCTGAGAATAAGAAGAAAGCTGAAAAGAAGCTGGAGAAATGGCATAATGTTGAAAAAAAATGAGCAAAGCTGTCTGGAAAGCTAGCCCAGGCTCTCACAGAGGATGACCTGTCTCTACTAACAGGTGGTAATCCAGGGGAGGGTGGACAGTTTTAGGGAGAAACAATAAGCCAAACTGGAAATACTAGCTTCAAGAAAAGCCCATGACATTGCAAATCCAAAACAGATGGAATTTAGTTTGGCAAAAACTTCTTTTGCATGGCAGGTTATAGCTGGAAAAGAAGAGCAGAAGACCTCCTGTCATATTGAATGTTTACTGAGCCATTTTAGAAAGGTATTAAATGGTTAAAACAGAACTACAAATAACTACCCTTCAGCAATTCTGTGGCAACTCAAGAGTGACTGAGTGGGAAATGTCTGTTTCAACTGGGAAGATGATATGGTCCAGATCTAGATGTTAAGTTCAGATTTAGAGGGTCACCTGCCATGGTGAGAAGTGTTGTTTCCATAGAGAGCTGAGTCTGAAAGTGCTGGCATTAAATCTAGTGGACTGCTTCCCCTGCACATTCAGTTTTCTTCATTTAACACAGCTCTATTGTCTGCTTGCTTTCTCTTCTGTAATGAGCTCAGGGATTGAGTTAAGCATGGGTAGCTCCCACAGCCTGAGGTGTACGAACAGAGTGGCTATTCAACAGGATGCGAGGGGCTGAAAAATACGCGTGTTATAAACACAGAAGGAGAGAATAATGGCTTGAGGCACACTGAGGGACAGTGAGACTGAGAATGACTAGAATGGCTATAGGCTTAGAGTGGACACCACTGAGTGACCACACCCAGCAGAAAGGATGGGGTAGGATTCAGTAGTCACACATAAATATGTGAGTGGAAACAAAATAGATCATAGTAGCTATCCATCCCCCATATTTGGTGAATTCCAATAAGACAACCCCTGAAAAGAAACCACATATTCACAAATATTAATACATTTTGAGGGGGTCATTCCTCTTTTTCTTCATTTTTGGCTGTTTCGGCTTTTACATTTGTTTTCTGTTTCTCTTCTGTACTCCATTCTTTTTACTCTTTTTTTGGTCTGGTTTTACCAGTAACTTATATATAATTTTTTTTGGATTTGCTTTTAATCTTTAATAGGAACTTTTGTCTCTGTTTTCTCAGCTCCTTTTCATTTGCTTTTTTTTTGTGTTTTCAAACTTTACTTTTTTTTTTCCTTTTCTCACTCTGTTCATCTTTAGTAGTATTGCTATTAGGATTATAAAACTTTAAATGTAAAAATTCTTTAAATATTTAAATTATTTCTGAAATCTGGTCTTATTGTTAATGGTGATATCCTTGTTGCATTTAATAGATATTTAAGCCATGTAAATATTTGTCTTTTTGTCTACATTATTATTAAAAATGTCTTCTATTTTTAAATGTGGCATAGCAGTAGCTTTTGTTAGTTCTGGTGGCATATCAATATTTAGCTTTTCTTTGACTCTAACATTGTTGCTAATTTTGTAGCTGTTACAAATGCGGTATCATTGTTGCTGTTAATTGATTTTTTTATTTGTGTCAATTTTTAAAATTTTGTCTTTGTTTCAGTAACAATACTGTTGTTCATTTGTACAGAACTGTGTGTTGGGTCAGTTATACCACACATTCCCCTCTCCAAATGAATGAAGTTGTTCAGACCTTGGGGGCAGAAGCAAATTCCTACAGTTAGCCTTTCCCAGATGATCCGCAGATCATCAATGGGGAAGAAATCAAAAGCAAAATGACTGAATAGTACAGCACAAAAAAGAGGAGACCATGAAAAAGAAAGATCAATGAGATGCTCAGCAAGTTTAAAGATATTATACTTAATCAGATATTGAATTTAGTAAATAAAACAATCAATGAGTGTCTTAGTTACTTTATGCTCGTCACTGAGACAAAATACCTGATGCCCAAGTTGGGAAAGGAAAGGTTTATTTCTTATAGTTTTTGGACGATTCAGTCCATACTCAGTTGGCTCCCAGGCAGTCGGGCATGGCTGGGCCACCGTTCATGGCGGCTGCAAACAACGAGCTGGAACCGGCAAAGAGCAAGACATACTTTCTTCCTGCCATTACATCACATCCTGGCTCCATCCCTTTGTGGGTAGAGCACTGACACCATCAATCCAAGTACTAGACAATGAGTGAATAACAAATGCACAATGCAAACTCATGAGGCCTGGGGGACACAGACATAAACCATGACAATGAGCTTACAGAAAACACTGATAAAAAGCCAGGTGAGGGGGAAAAAATGGCGGCTTGCTAGGAAGCTGGATGAGAACCTCTCTGGGGAAAACAGCCCACATGCTAGAATCTGACAAAATGGAGAGGGCCAGACAATTGGAGAATGATTCTCACTAACCCAGGAGGAAACCAAAAGAAAAATAAAATTAAGAAGAAGAAGGAAAAGTGCAGTTGGAGGGCTGAAGCCCAACATGGTCATTGAGAGCTGTTCCATGCTGTGCTGGGCACGCCATGGAGTTGTACGATTCAAGGTTGTGCTAAAGCCACGGCTGCCAATAATGGGAGTTGGTGAGTCCCGGGCCCTTGGTGGGAGGATGTGGTGCAGTGAGTAGTGGAGCCAACGTAGAGAGCTTTATGAGTGCTGGAAACTGGGTCCCATGGTGTGGGAGGCTGACTGGAAGTCATCTTGGAGTAGGGCAGAGCCTGGTGCCATGGTGGCCTCAGTCAACCGCCCCTAGTTCAGAGAAGATTGGTGGGAGCAGCTTAGGCTGAACTACGCACTGGTCAGGAACCAATAGCCAGGGACAAAACTGTTCTGACATGTGATGTCCTCCACAGCACAGCATAAAGTGCTGAAGTCACTTGCAGGGCCTACCTCCAGAGGAGAAGGGCCAAAGCTCAGCATTCCTGTGTGCTACCTCAGATATCAGCAAACTAGAGAGAGCAGCAAGCCCCTAGCCAGCACACTTTAGAAAAACTGTAAGTAATACAGAGACAGCCTGAGACTCCCTCCACATACCTGTCTGAAAGAAACCAGAAATACGACAAGAGCAAAAGATAAGACAAAACCTCTAGCCACTGACCCTGGGAAAATAAGCCAAGGAGAGGTAAATACAGAAGAGAACCAGTCCAGCTATCATGCAATGTTAGCCACAACATCAGCAGACATAAAGAAATACATTCGTGACTTCATAGATGATCTTAAAACTGAAATTCTAACCCAAGTGAGACAGAAATAAAAAGGTTAAAGAAATGCTAAGCCCCTCTCAAGAAAGCACAGATGGAAGAAGGGAGGAACCCAGAAAAGGAAGAGAAACCTTTGGTGAAGAAATAAACAAAATCTAGAATACATGAAACAGAGCCAAAGAGACTACCAGGAAACTACAAAATCCATTGAAAGCTGGCAAAATGCCTTGACAGAAACAAAAGTTAGCCTTTAAAAATTTGAAGAGAGGTTTACAATGTGTGATTGTGAAAGAAAAGACCTATTAAATATAACAAGGAACCAAGAAATAATAATTCAAATGCTAGAAGACGACAAGAGGATCTGTAAGTTAAGAATAAAAAATGTAGAAGAAGCAGGAGTTATTACAAAAGAATTACAAAGACTATTCACAGAAATAATTAAGGAAAACTTCCCAAGAATAGGAAAAAGAAATGATATCCAGATAAATGAGGCATACAAAACTCCAGCCAAGAGCCGCATGTGGTGGCTCACACCTGTAATCCCAGCACTTGTGAGGCTGAGGTGGGAGGCTCCTTATGAGTTCAAGACCGGCCTGGGTTGTTTCCAAGATCTGGTAATTACAAATTGTGCTGCTATAAACATTAATAAAATCCAAAATGTGTAAATTTTGTTGTAAAAAAAAGAGGGGAAAAAAAAAGGGCTCTAACAGATATAACAGCAAGTGTGTTTAGGAGTGTTAAATAACTGACTATATTAATGTTTTTGGATTATTGAACACAGCTGTTTGCAGTCTCTCTGTTTGAATGTCCACTTTGTATTCTTTGATACTGTGATTTGAGCAACTCTTTCTAAGATGATAATATGTAATCTATTAACAGGTGATTTCTTACTGTTTTTTTTTTCTTTCTTTTTTTTTTTTTTTTTTTTTGTAGTTCTGTATGACGTGCACCCTTACACTGCTTTGTTTTGTTTTGTGTTTTTCTCTTTTTCCTTTTAAATAAAATTAAAAAAAAAAAAAGACCAGCCTGGGCTACAAAGTGAGCTAAAGGCCAGAATGAGTTTCATAGCCAGACCCCATTTCAAAAAAGAAAAAAAAAAAAGAAAAAAAAAAAAAAAAAAAAAAAAGAACTCCAGCCAACTACAACCAAAACAGACCAAAACAAATCTACACCCAGACATATAATAATCAAGATTCCAGAAATCCATCACAAGAACAGAATATTAAAAGCAGCAAGGGAAAATAAGCAGATCACCTGCAAAGGCCAAATCATCAAAATAACAGACTTATCAACACAAACTATTAAATTGAGAAGAGTCTAGGTGGGGTATAGTCTAAGCCCTGAAAGAAAACAACCTCCAACCCAGATTAATGTACCCTGAAAATTGCTCTCTAAATTAATGGAGAAACAAGATGTTTCCAAGACAAAGAGGAACTGTGGGAGTTCATGGCCGCCAACCCAACCCTACAGAAAATACTGAAGGATATTCTAGACAGAAAAAAAAAAATATCTGGATTCCAGCAACAGTGATAGAGAGGCCAGAATGAACAAGGATGACAGTGGAATGAAGGAGAAAAATGGACAAATAATAGCAGAAAAAGAGCACAACAGAAATGAGGCAGAAAGGTGGGCTATGATTTTTAACATAGATAGCCTTGATACACTAACAAAAAGAAACGCAGGCAGAGTAGATTAGAAGGCAGAATCCACAGAGATGCTCTGAATATACTCAACCTGAAAGGTTAATAAACTGAAATTCAAAGATGAGAAAACGAAGCTCTAAGTAACAGGGAACCAGAGAGAAATAGGGACAACACGTGCAGTAGCCACAAGTAGTTTGGAAAGTTATGACACTTTTGTGCAGTGTAGAACTACAAAGCTAGAAGAAAGGGAAACCTTGTGGTTTTAGTAAGTAAAATACTACAGTTCAAGATCAAGCTTAGGGGTAAAAAGGTTCAGCACCACTCAGATAGATAACAGGTTGCCCCCTTAATCTAAAACTAAAGGAGTTAGTGGGACCTAAAATATACAAAGCCTCCTGAGAAAGGAAAAGGAAAGGAATTGTCTAAAAAATGAAGGCACAGAACATTGTTAATAGTGTATCAGGATTTAAAAGCTACAGTAATCTTATCGCTCTGCTTAGTTTGATTTTATTTTGTTCAGGTCAATCTACTCATATTGGATTTGAAGGCACAGATTGCTATCCCCAAAATAGCAAGCTATACCACGGTAACTATCCTTAATTTCCTATTAACTTAAGCTGAAACCCTGATTACTTACATTGTCTTACTATGGCCGATCATATTTGAAGCTGGTTTGTTAAACTGCTGTTTTGCCTTGACTGATTTTACTCGAATTTGGTAAGCTTGATAATATTGAGTCTAAGATTAGAGGCAACCACTCTGAAGATGACAAGATGTAATAACATACCCATTCCGGTTTGATTATTAACTGCTTTTGAAGTCCTACAATGTCTCCAAAGTTGTGTTTTTATTAAAATAGCTATGTAATGCTACGTTTAATTATTATATGTCTGATGACGTGGGCAACTCTATTGAAAATAACAAGAGAACGCATAGTAACTATTGTAGATCACCTAATAATGTGGCTTTATATGTCTTTTTCATTTCATGTTTTTCTAAAACTTTGTTTTTTTTTTTTTTTTTTTTTGTCTTGTTTTGATCTGTTTTTCCCTATAATACAGAAAGGATAGATATATATGTAGAGATTCACACATGCAGGGAATTTCTAGACAGTTTACAGGAACAGATTATATAATGCAGGATGTAATGAACGGATACTCTAAAGAAGAAGAGACACTAAGAAACCTTGTGTTAATTCTGTGACAGTATGATATAAAATCTAGCAAAACTATTATTCACTGTTGAGAGTGATATTAGTCTAGTCTCTTATGTTCAATTTCAGCATACGTAAAGGTAAGGACAGCTACTATGAAGAGAATGAAGGACATTATGGCAATCACTATTAACTTTCCCAATGTCAGGTCTTGAAGACCTAAAAAGCCTTCATCACCCTGTTATGATCAGATTATTTCTATAATATTCAGTATGTATTCACTGTGTGTGAAGATGGAGACAACTATTTGGAAGAAAACTAGAGACAATAAGACAGACAGTGAAGATCTCCAGTGGACTTGCTTTGAAATCAGTGTTTCTTAAAATTGTTTCCTTGTGATCTGTTTTGTTCTGTTTTGGTATGTTTAATGTTACCTTATTTAAGATATGGGCAGTTCTTTTGAAGATAGCAAGGGGCATTATAGTAGCCATTGTTGCTTACCTTATATTTTGTTTTTCCATCATATACTATATATATTCTTTTTTTAACTGACTCCATTTTGCTTTTTGATTTTATTCTCTTCAAACAAAGTAATAACAACTGTAGGAGTAATAAAACCTAAAATGTGTAAATGTTATTAGAAAAAAGAGAGGAAAATAAAGTGTTCTAAAGGATATAACTGCATGTATGTTTAAGTGTGTAAAACAGATAACCATATTACTGAGTTTTTGTTGGATCACTGAACAGAACTGTTTGCAGTCTCACTGTTTAAATGTCCACTTTGTATGCTTTAATTTTGTAATTTGAACAGTGACTTCTAAGATGACAATATGCAATCTATCAACTAGTGATTTCTTACTGTTTTTTGAAATTCTGTATTACTTCTACCCTTTTTCTGTTTTGCTTTTTTTCTCTTTAAATAAAATCCTTCGTTAAAAAAGCCAGCTGAGCTAAACAAAATGACACAAATAATGAAAAGTCACTTTAGCAATTAAATAATATGAAAAGGCACAAAGTGGCAACCCAGAAATATACATATAAATATACATATATATACATATAAATATACATATATATATATATATATATATATATAAATATGTATATATCTCTTCTATTTATGAAGAGCAGAAGTGACTGATGTGAGGAGAAAGTTTAAAAAATATAAAATAAGGCTGATGTAGGTGACCATATATTCAGAAACACTATGAAAACTATGAGATACTATGGATCTAACAGCTACTAGAAGATATAAATATTAATCAAAAATTCATTGGAATTAGTAAAAAATCAGAAAAGAATACCATAAAAATCTGCTTACAGATTTGGTAGTAGAAAATTGTCAAAGAATATAAAATAATTCAAAATATAGAGTAATAATTTATAGTATTGAACTCCTAAAAGCCATGATCAGAAAAGAACTTTACAATGCATTATAGTAAGAAAATTTGGGAAGTTAAAGATAAAAAAAGAATCTTAAAAGCTGCTTGATAGAAGTAACAAATTATAAAAGTGTATCCATTAGAATCACAGCAGATGTCACAACACAAAAATTAAGAAAAAAAAAACTTCCAATGTAGAATAATGTAGTCTACAAAACTATCTTTCAAAATTGATGAAGAAATATGTTATTTTCATGAAACACAGCACTTAAGAAATTTATGACCATCAAACCAGCATTCTGGATAACTCTCAAGAATATCTTATAAAGAGATTATGAAGCCAAAAATGTGTAAACGTTTAATGGTTAAATACACTATTGGTGAACACTTAAGAAGAATGAATAGAAGGATTCAGAAGTATGAAAAATGCAATGACAGGAATAAGTCAATGTGCTTCAGTACTAACTCTCATTATGAATGATCTGAACTCCCCAATCAAATGACACAGATTGGCAGATTGAATTTTAAAAACCCAATTCTATTCTATATACAAGAAACACATTTAACCCACAAAGAAATTCTTTGACTAAAAATCAAAAGATGGAAAAGGATTCCAAATGTACTTAAAAGCCAACAGAAGTAGCTATGCTATTATCAGACAAAGCAGATTTCAAACCAAGTGGTTGGAAGAGACAAAAAAAAAATTCACTGCATATTGGTTAAAGAAAGAGTTTCACAGGAAGAGTATATATATATAATATATACATATATAATATATGTATTATTGTATATTGTATATTGTATATTGTATTATTGTAATATATGTATATATATTATATATATGAGAGAATATGTATAGAATATACATATATATACAAATATATATATAGTATATATATATGATAATATATATATAATATATATATAATATATAATATATATATAATATATATATAATATATATAATATATAATATATAATATATATAATATATAATATATATATTATAATATATAAATATAATAATATATAATATATATAATATATAATATATAATATATAATATATATATATAATATATATATATATATATATATATATATATGATAATCTCAATTTCACAAAACAAATACAGTGGACATAAAGGCTCAAAATAACATCAACACAACTATGGGAGAGGGCCACAATACCCTCTATCACAGATACATCAACTAGGTAAAAAAAGATCAATAAGAAATATCAGAGTTGAACCACACCTTGGACAAACACACTAAATAGATATGCACAGAGCTTTCCATTCAAAAATAAATAACAGGAAGTACTTTCGTCTCAGCAGCATATGAAATTTTCTCTAAAATCAACTGCACACTAGCTGATAAAGCATGCTAAATAAATACAATCAAAATTATATTATGCATACTATTAGATTATAGTACAATAAAAATAGAAATCAATTAGAAAATAAATCACAGAATTTATGCAAGCACAGAGAGATTACATAATATACTCCTGAATAATCAATAGATCACAGAAGAAATTAGGAAGAAATTATATGGTTCCTAGAATCAAATAATAATGCTGGTACAACATCCCGTGTACTATAGGACACAATGAAAGCAGTCCTAAAAAGGATGTATTTAGGTGTGAATGTTGCCATGAGAAAATCAGAGTAAGCTTCACCAAATAACCTAATTAGTCACAACAGAGTCATAGAAAAACAAGGAAATCTTTGTCCAGTGCAAAGTATCTTTAATCATAGACAACATGATCCATTGCATAGAAGATCTCAAAAAAATTCACTAAGAGATTTGTGAAACAATAAAAAGATTCAGCAAAGTGTCAGGATACAAGGTCAACACACAAAAATCAACAGCATTCTTATACACCAATAGCAAATCTACTGAGAACAAAATTTAAAAAATGTTTTTAATAGCTTCAAAAAACTAAATATTTAAGAATCAACTTAATAAGAAAGTCTTTTTTTAGGGTTATACTAAAATTTTATCTCTTACCTAACCACTTCTTTTGTTTAGTGATAATTTTATAAAAAAAATAATACTTATTTACGTTTCCTAATGGTTAAATACTGTGGACACATTTTCTTCTTATTTAAATCTAATGCATGTTTTCATGTTGGGTCATTCCTCACTCCATTAACCTCATTCATAATGGTCTCCAACTTTTAAGGAGAGTTGATAAGAAGGAAGTTAGGAGTTGGTTTTGGAGAACATGCACTGTGCATCTTTCTTGATCAATATATCAAATATGCTTTGTGTAGTATGTCTATTCTCTTCTCTGTAGGACACAGATATGCTTTCCCAGGCAGGTCAACAAGGCTATGAAGAAATTATTGTGATGAAGCTGAACGAGCAGAACAAGCAACCGAGGCTTAGGGTTTGGGATTTGAGCCTAGGACGGAACGTTTTACAAAACACCACTGTTTGTCAGTGCTTCAAACTTTGTATAATGCTAGAGGACATTGAGGCCTTCACTTTGGCATAAAAAAAGTCCAGAGACACTTGAAAACCTGGAGGAAACTACAGTGCAAGAAGCTGGACTCTGTGAAGTTTTCATCAGTCTTGGTGATACAGATTTTGAGCTGTAGTATCAGTATTCACAACAGAAATGTAAAAAAAAAAAAATACTTATGAAGTCAATCATGAAAAGTAAGGAAATTAGCATTGTATCACATATTTGTTCTCATCCCCTCTATGTATTTTTTTCTCCCAGAACTTCAGTTTGGGCTAATCAAAAACTCAACTAATCAGCTTGAGATCAAATTTCAGGTATAAGTTCCTAGTCAAAGCAACTAAACTCTTATTAGCTGATGAGCTTGAGTAACCAAACTAATAATGAGGAATAATTAATATAAATTCACAATATTTCTTATAGTTGATAATGATTGCTTGTTAATATTAATGTGAGAATAATAGAACCACAACCCAAAAGTTGGCTATCTTAAATTCTTACTGATTTGCCATTTTCCTTTGTTTTTCCTAGGTAACAGTTTTAAAAATGGCAGAACCTGATGAGGCCACAGAGATCTCAGTATCAGGGGGAAATGGCCACTTTTCTGGTCCCTTTGTTAGAATGATGACCACTAACAATCTCAGAACTGCTTAGCAGAAATAAGGATATCCAAAAGTTAATAACTGATATTGCCATGGAACATAATACATATTTTTAGGCAATAATCATTAGCATTAGTACTTATTTTCTGCAATTTTCACTATTATAAAATGTATAGGAGAGGATGAAGAATAGAGAGAAACTAGAGAACTTTTATAGATGGATATCCAATAATATTTTTGTATCTTTTTAGTTCTTTCACATTTTAATGATAATACAAACAAATATACATGCAAGCCCACCAAATGTTCTATCTTCATGAGTCTCCCAATTACCTTTATACCCTTCTTACCCATCTACCCACCCCACCATCTACTTTGCTACCTGTCTAGTATGGAGTGGACTAAAAAATGTCACGAGTGAGCAAATTCCAGGCTTGAGCTGTGTCTGATGCAGACTGTAGCACTGGTCCCACACAGTATAAGAAGTTTCAATGTTTTATCATTTATGCTCATTAATAGTAACTGCATATATTTCAATAGTCTCAAAATATTTGTTAATAACTTTCCAGGTGTCACCTATCAAAGTAAGTATGGGTGAAAATCAAGAAAACTATGGCAATGATTTTCAGTTTGCTTGAGTGCTCACTAGCACAGGTCTTGAGAACTTAGGTTTTCTCACTTTCAAATCACAGTCCTACTTCTTACACTCTAAATGATCTTGAGTATGTTTCTTGGACATTTTGTTATAGTTCCCCTAATTATTAAAATGGGGATTATATTAGTTTCTGCCGAATGAGGTTATGAAAATAAAATGAACTGAATATGAATCACTTAGAAATTCTAACTCCTCGTAGATCATTAATATTATTGACTGTAATTATAATTATTCCTTATAAGTGTAGGAGACCAAGAATGAACTTCAGGGAGTTAGTTAGGGAAATATTCGTGATTAAAGGATTATTGCTTCAAATTTCAAAATTATTCCACACTCACAAAAATAGTACAGAATGTGTGACAGCAGTATGATTTGAACTAATATGTACTTTGTCTCCCATTGCAAACATATGAAAATACTAGAAGATAAAGGAAACAGTTTTAAAGAAATTGAGAAAAAGTAAAAAAAAAATACTTAAGAATATAGAAAAGAAGTCATTTAATGCAAGCGGAATAAACAAGACAATTTCACACGTATATAGGTACTATTAGAACATATGACTGCCTGTACATTGGGAAAGGAAGGGGTTACCTACTTTGAGAATTTTCATAAAGGGAGGAGAAGCTGGAGCAGAGATATTACATAGCAATTTAGCCCACACAGGTTTTTACGTTGTTGAAAGGAGGTTAGAAGATCTGTTTCAGTGTGAGATAACAGGAATGCATTTTTCTGGACCTTTAAATATGTGGAGGAAATAACATGGAAGTGCTTAAAAATCCAGATCAGTATCGTATGTGACCATGTAGTCTGAATTAACATTCTCCATATAGTACTGGAAGCCTAAATACTGAAATTAATATTAAAAATTGTTGACATTTATTCTCAAAATAATCACATAATACCACTTTATAAAGTACTTCCATATAATACTACATGATCTTTCATGAGCAAACAAAAATATTTTGATGAAGTAAATTAAAATAAAAATGTATAAGCTCATCTTCCTTAAGAAAAGACATATATGCATAAATGAATGTCCCAAGAACTTGGTAGAAGAGAAAAATCTGTGAATGACTATAAAATAAGTACAAGAAAATAAACAGAGGTACAATAGAAAGTATAAAATAGAACTTTTAAAGCAAGCAAAATATTGAAGAGAAACAAATTTAGCTCTCAAATAAAAAGTTATAAATTATTAAAACTATACAAAGAAATGTGCAAATATGTAAACATGTTCAAAATTATGAAAATGCTTAAATTAAATCTGAGTATTAATATGCTTTATTTTTAAAATTTGTTTCATGTTAAATTCTACTCTATGGGTAAAATATGTATTTCTCTGCCTCATAGAGTTTTAAATAAAATTATTGTTAATCTAGAGTAGTATCCATACAATGAAATTTTTATTTATTGTAATTGATATTGAGTATTTTCTGATGTTAAAACTTGTCACTATTGTTCATTTGTTTTAAAAACTCTTCAACAGTTAACTATTTCTCCTAGGTATCGTAAGCTATAAAATAAAGATTACATATCATTTTGTACAAGCATAAACTTTGCTAAAAACTAAAATATAGGAAGAACAATTATTTTGTCAAAGCAATTCACTTGTATATTTTTGTATATTTAACTACAAATTTCCTTCAAAACAACTATCAAAAAGCCCTATATTCTGAAGCATTGTTTCTACCTATTTAAATTAACTGGACTCTGAATGAGCATTTCTTTAAAACATATGTAATATAAAGTATCCTGCATCCCAAAGTATTTTCAGTACATACTAAGTTAAATGAATGAACTTTTCCAGTTTATGCCAACTTGATGGCTGAAAGATGGAGCCAGAAATCCTCCCTTCTCATTGCAGTATTTTGGAATATCTTGCCCAAAGAAAGCTCTCTCAAGGGTGCCTTGAAGCATCTACCAGTTACTACATCACCTTCCTGTCCTGAGCTTTCTATGGCCTGGTGTGCTATCAGTAAACTTCAGTGAGTCTCTGATTTTCCCTCACAACCACTAACTCACTTTGTATCCGGCACCCAACTTTCCTTTTCCAGCCACCAAAGACTGCTGCTTGGCTGCTGTGGACAGTTTCAAACTGGCTAATACCAGCTAGTATTCCTCTTTTAGAAGCTCACCAGAGGGTGATTCAGGAGCCAGTAAATGTTGGCAAATCACTTCATGTAAATTACCTTTTAATTATTCATTGGCAATTTGACTGCAATACAGCAGGTATCCTGATTGGATGAGTATGGCTTTTTTTTTTTTTTTTTTTTTTTTTTTTTCTTCTTCTCAGTAAGACACATTCAGCACTTCCCTCCGCAAATTCATCTGCAATCAATCACCTTTAAATTGGAAGAGAAGAACCAGTCATTTCCCTCCAGGAAGAGGAGTAGTCTCAGTAAAGATGGTGCATTTTCATTCATTCATTGACAATTAGCAGAGGTATGAGAAGTGTCAATGAATTCATGAACTGTTTCTGGTATGGAAGAAACATGAAAAATGACTAACTAAAAAGAAAGCAAAAAATAAGACAATTTAATGCAAAGTCATGTTTTAGCTGTTGTTTAAGCTGTGTATGATATGGGGATTTTTTGTTGTTGTTGTTGTTTTGTTTTTTTTTTTAAGAACTGAACTGAGTTTGCAATGCACTACTATTTACTGGCTGCTTGATCCCAGAAAAACCAATTAACCTCCCAAACCAGTCTCTTCATATGAAAATAAAAGGTATTGCAACCTTACCAGATGAGGGAAAGTATGTTTTGTATGCCTGGAAAGATATTTTTTTCTATAAGTGATATCAACATGATAGTTATACTGTGCATTGTTGTTTGGAAAGTCCTGAGAGACAATCTCTAATTATCTGACTGTGAGCACTTGACATCTTACAGACTTTCCACAAGCCTATCCGTTTTGGGTTGGCTAAACCTCATTCATAATTACTTCAGAGTGAAGTACAAAGTGTGAAGAGAGAAAAATGATCTAAAGACCAATGTAGAATTTGAGAAAAGTTGATTCCCAATGGAGTGAAAAGCAGACGTGCACGTTCTGTTTGTGAGGTTTACACATGCATGTGGCTCACATGAGGATTGGACCTCTGGTGCCTGATTTTCTGTATTTCCCACACATGGAACCTATGCAATGCATAGGTTTCCATAGTTTTTTTTTTTTTCCCATAGTTACAAGGAGAAGAGTAAAGGGAGGGAAAGAAAAAAAGAGAAAGAAGAGAGTAAGAGAATTAGAGAATGAGTGAGAGAGATAGATACAAGAGAGAAGTAAAGAAATCATGATAAAGTTAGAGAAAGCAACCAGCAAGAACAAAAGTGAAAAAGAGCCAAAGAGAAAATAAAATCCTGGAGAAAGTAGGAAAAAGAAGTGAAAGACCTAGACATAGACCTAAAGGGAGGAAGAGAAAAAATAGAAGGAGGAATATAGACAGAGGTAGGAGGTGGAAAGAGAAATCACAAGGTAGGCCAAGGATTGGTCAAGGAAAATAATACTGAACTAAAGTCAATACTGAATTAAATTAGAAAGCTTGATAAAATTAAACTGATATTAGATTAAAGAAAAGGAGAAAGTGAAGGAATAGGGGCACTGACAGGTGGGGACTGGGTCAGAGAACAATGAGAAATACAAGAAGAAAATCAGAAAGTTATAGGTATGAACAAAAAACAAGGCAAAAGTAGCACTTGTGTACTTAGACATTTAGGGAGCTAATCAGGGAAGCAGCCTAAAGAGGAAGTAATGTCAAATACAATCCCTGCGGACTTGAGAAGATCATAGCATGTGTTTAGCTACAGTGCAGAGTTAGAACAAAGAGATTGATTGCTGACATCGATCTTCTCATGCCTGAACATGTGATATAAGCAAGTTGATAAATAATTGAGACTCTGATACATTTATGAACTGTGAGAAAATGCCTAAAATGTGTGGTCCCTATTAACTCAGATACTTTGGAATTTCAGAGCTGAGATTGAGGGCCAACAGTATGTGAAAATTTATTTGTAGATGACATAATAAACTGAGCTCTAACAAGAATTCTAGTGTCTAGAAAACTTTCAACATAACCTGTAGCTGACACTAGGATAGAAGAAAACCAGCTTCACTCCGTTTTGTTCTATGCTGGAAACTTGGGTGATTTTGGACACGCCCTTGACTGACCTGCTCTTTGTATTCTAATGTAGGCAATCCTTACAAAGAGTTTTGTTTAGGGATGAGAAGAAAGAGGTCAGAGGGGTTGTACAAAATCCTGCATATCCTACTCAGATTCCTGTAGGGGCAGGCAGCCAAAGGAAAGGTCAGGTGGACACTGAAGAGAACCAGGAGTGTCAAGCTCTGCCAGAAGGGAATGGTGATTACTTGGTTTCAATTATTCCTAATATATGTGCAGGTAAGAATTGAGGTCCTCTGATGTTTTCAAGTGGAGTCCCAGGAAGGTAATAAGCAGGAGGGTCTCTGAAAATGGTAAGTAAAAAAGTATCAAGATGTGATAAGTATATATAATGGTATACCCTAAGGAATAGGATTTTATATATATATATATATATATATATATATATCTCACAAGTATATAGTAATAAAAATAAATGAATAAAGCCACCAATTTGCAGCTGCAATAAGTGAAATAAATGGATTTTTAAATAATGTTTATCTCCCATATTTTGACTGTAGGATTCTAAAGCACAAGGAATGTCTAGCTCTGAGATATGAAATAAAGATTGAGGTTAAATGATACAAAATGGATTAGGGATAATGTTTAAAACACTTTCCCTTGCCCCTGTGCTTCTGCTCCTATGGTTGACTGATTTATTGTCAACATTTCAGCCTGAAGTTACTGTACTGATGCCACCGCCATGCCGTCCATGAATTCACATTTGCTGTCACCTTTCCCTGTCTCTCTCACAGCCTCTTCCCACTTCATTTCCATTCCATGCTTGTTTCTTCTTCCTGCTACTTCCGCATCTCTTAGCTGCCAGCATCACCAGCTTCGCTCCCCATGACTCAGAGCTCAGAGTTAGCACCACCCTGGTCTCCGAAGGCAAGTGCAGTCCTGCTCCGTGGGAAGTTAAAAGTATTTCTGCAGTGGGGTATTTTATCATTTGAATTCTTGATAGGAATAGTTCTTTTTTATGTCTTCTAGCAATAAATCCAGGCTCTATCTAATCTCTGATCTCAGAGAAAAGAGAATTAACCAGCTGAGGATGTGACTAGAAATGAAACCCACAGAGAAAGGAGTGAAAAAGAGACCACTTTATCTGTGTGGGCACACAGCAAAGCAACATGGAATCAGTGAGCAACGGAAAAAGGAGCTGCACTTCTCAGTCCTTCCTCATCAATCTGCGCTACCTCCTAACATAGTTCATACTTTTTTTCTTTTTCTAAAGCTATCTTATTTTTGACCACATGGCATCCTTACTTACCTCCAAGAAACCTTTTGACTGCTCCCCTCTTTTGCTTACCTACAACTTAGCCTGTGTTTCATGATTTTCTCTCTTTTTCTATTGTCTGCGTCTCTCTCAAAATGGCCTTTTTAAAAATTTTGTTTCATTTTGCTCGTTTGTTCTGTTTTATTGTAATGCTTCAGATTGAATCCTGAGGCCACTGGCACTCTGGGCAAGCACTCTACCTCTCAGCTTTTTCAAAGTGCATTTTTGTTCCCTCCACCACGTATCCTAGGAATCTACAAGTAGATGGAGCCAGAACAGTGCTGCATCTCAGTCATCAGCGTATTCTCTGTGTTTACTACACGTCTAATACTTAGTATTCTGCCTAAACTTTACATCCCCACCTCCCACCTCCCACCTCATGCCATATCAAACAGTAGATACACTGTGGTTTTCTCTGCGGTTACTCTCTCTGGTGAATATTAAAGATTACAAGGTCACATAACAGCTCCAATACAATGTTATATTTGTGATAGATGGCTGCCTTTACTAAGATCTTTGAGAGTAGAAGTCAAGATCTCTATATCCTCCAACTTACCAGGAATTTTAGTTCTTAATTCATACTAAACACTTAGCCTTATATCAAATTTCTTGAGAGTAAAACAACTTGAATCCAAACTTAAATCATTAACCTATGTAATCTTTGAAAACATTGGCCAAATACTTTCAACTCTCTGAGCTCAGTTTTCTCATTTCTAACATGGAAAACTAGATCACTTCTAAAATTTGTGCCTTGAGATTTTTATAATCTGGTTGGAATATTTTTCTTGCTTCAACTTCAACAATTCCTCCTAATAAAACCAGCAATACATCTAGATCTTCTCCATTGACCAAGAATATACTCCGCATAGGAACAGAAGGAGATGAGATTGCAAAGTTAAAAGGAGTACAGTAGAAATTTAGCAGAGCTGCAGCAATCCCTTGTGCAGATTTCTGGAGAGAAGAAGCACTGAGCAGCCAGCACTGAGCAGTGAGAAGCCACCACAGAAAGAACACAAGAGCAGCATGTCTGTTGCAGCTATGAGGGTATTTAGCAGAAAGCATGTCTGTGGCCTCTTCAGGTCAGGAGAGTCCATAATTCTCATAGGTAAAGTGAAAGCTTCAAATAACTTTCACTGTTTTGTCTGGGATTTGATATTCTAGGATTGGACAATAGCTGCTTGAAATTAGATAGTACTAGTCCAGTTTGGAGAGGAATTAAATCAAATCTCATTGATTTGTGTGTCATAAAATAAACCCTGTTGAAAAAGAGATGGAAGGGCGTAAAGGGAAGAAATGGGGATGAGAAAAGAATTAAGACATGTTATGCATGGCTACTGACTCCCTGTGGGGAATGTGGTGATTATGTACTGATAATAATAAAACTTAGAAAAAATGGAGGCTGGGAACTGGGGTTTCAGATTATACCGCTCAACACTGCAGTGCATTCTCACCTCAGTCTTTGCCGTGACTGTGTAAAGTTCTGTTTCTTTCGTAATGTACTGAATGCATTTCTCTCTACCCTTCTCCTTCTCTCTTTCTGTCTTGCAGAGACACATTTTTGCTTCCTTTTAAAACTTAAACTAAAGAACGTTTGTTTCAGATGCACTTTCTTTTTGGCTGTCAACATACTTAAAATCACACGCTTAAAACATCAACATAACCCACTGATTTAAGAGTGAAAATACACACATACACACATACACATATACACACACTCAGTGTTGACAGAAGTACAATTGCACAATATATGCTTTTATTCTTAGTAGAAAAAAAGTGCATATAAGTATGTATTGATGTATTCCAAACCTCCATCTCTCCACTCAGTGTCTGTTTCTCTGGTCCACATTCTATCTTCATACATCTACCTCCCTCTCTTGTACTCTCCCTCTCTCCTTCCCTTTTTCTTCCTCCTCCCTCTCTACCTTCCTCTCTTTCTTCCTTTTTTGATGTGTATTTTTCTTTCTGCTATGTTTATCCTCTTTTATTTCTTTCATCTTCTCCACAAAATTTCAATTTTCTTTTTATCTTCTCATAGATCTATAAAGACAAAAAGAAACACATATAGCTATAAATATGTGAAAATAAACTGTATTTTGTAGCTTTAACTTAGCTGTATTTCTAATTATAGTGAACAATTTAAAGCACAATTTAAAATTTTTAAGAACTATTTTTTCCTATCGCTCCATGTCCTAAAAATTCTACACTTTGATCCGTACTCAGCATAAATGATCCACAGACTTTGTGAAAGATATCTCTCAAAATTGCATAATGACACTGCTGATGACAGTCAAAAATCAGAAACCATGGAAATGAGTAAAAGATAAATAGTTTGCTTATTATGGTACAGATAACACTTTTAAGCATAGTTTAAAAATTAACAACAATGTATACTACCATTGTACTCTGGGTTTTCAATCCTGTACCATGTACTCTGAGTTGTATAATGCACAACTCAGAAGATTCTGTAGAGAAAATCACCTTTGATTTTTTTCGTGCTGGTGCATGCATGCAGAGAAGCTTCCACGGTTTCCTCTTCACTGAGAGTAGTGTTTCTGTGTCTTGCAAAATTTCTCACCAGCCTCTTTCCTGAAACACAACACATCCTCGGAGAAGAGAGTACAAATTCCTCTTACAGAAGGAGGGCTCTGTTGTCTCTGGAAATAATTCTTCTACACAAATAACTTTCTACACATTTCTCATCACTTTTTATAAGTATGTTACTCTGTGATTTGGAGCTCTTACGTCACCAGTACTCCAAAAGAAAAGAGAGTTTGCTACTACCTTCTAATTCCTAGCCATAAATGAACATTTACTCAGATTTTATTCTTAATTTTTCTTCAAATTTAGGCAAAATCTATCATGCCTCTTTTTCTCTTAAGAATCATGATAAGAGAAAGTGTCTGAGTGAAGATCAGAACCCGTCTTCTCAGAGCCCCTTGAGGATCTGGAGTCCAGGCACCTGGAAAGCAACTTAGTGAAGAGAAAAGGAAGAGCTCTGATAATCAAGAAATTGTCTAATAGAAAACTGAAAGCCACAAAGAAACTGAAGAAGCTGAAGACAATGTAGAGAAAAGAAGCAAACCATCTGGAGTGGTAACCCCAGCTCCCTAGCGGGGAATCTGTCTCTACAAACATATGGTAAACCTGAAGAGTGTGGAGGAAAAATGCAGGCAACTTTAGTTCCAAGAAAAATTCAAATGCACTGCAAATACTGCAAAAGAGAATGTTTTATTCCTGACTGGAAGGCTAAAACTGGGGATATCTATTGCAACTCTTGCCATATTTGACAGTGATTAACAGGAGACATTTTAGGAAGGGATTGATTGTTTAATATTGAGCTTCTCTGGGAATCAAAAGTCTCAAAACAATACTTTCAGGTTTCTGGGGCCACCCAAATACAATACCTAGAAGGAAGATGGCCACTGGAATTAGTGTAAGAAAGGGCATGAGATAGTCACTGACCCCCTGAGAAGCTTAATCAATGGGAAGTTCAAACAGGAAAAGACCTACGGTATTGCTGTCTGTGGTGAGAATCCAGGCTTATCATGTGTCATTTTCTGAAGGGGCTGCGTCCATGAATTTAATATGGCAAAGAAAGAGAAACAAAGATTAAAAACTACATGATCATCTCCATGTATATGTCACCTCTCTATCTCTTAATCTTCACACTGAGAGAGATCCATCTCCCCACGTCTTAATATCTATGTTTTACATTACAGTCTACTTTATGTTTTAGCAAATAGTGCTCAGAAAACAGGTTATCTACCTGTAGAGTAAGGAATATGAATCCACATGTCCTAGCCTGTACTAAAGTAAAATAAAAGTGGAACAAAGATGTAGATACTAAAATAAATAGTCTGTAGGAAGATAAAGTTGGTAAGTCTTGACACAGATACAGGCAAGGACTCTATTCCACAGGAATCAACAAAAATCAACAATTGGGATTAAGGAAATTAAGAGTGTCCTGCAAAACAAATGAGATACTGAGCAAAGTGAAGAGACAACTAGAGAGTGACAAAAAACTTGTCATCAGGTGGTCAAATAGAGAACTAATGCCTAGAATATGTAAAGAACAGAGAAAAATTAGATCCCTAAAAATAAAAGACTTAATTAGAAATGGACAATTGAAATGAATAGACACTTTTCAAGAAAATAAGTACAAATTGCCATCAAGTACATAAAAAAATGTTCAACATTATTGCCCATTTGAGAAATGAAAATCAAACAATCCCTGAAATTCTATTTTATATCAGAATGAATGCTCATATCACAAATTCAACAAAACAGCAAATGTTGGATAACATGGCTATGAAACAATAACCCTTTCTACATTGCAATCAGGAACTTAATGGAAATCAATATGCAGATTCATTAAAAAACTAAAAACAGAAATTCTTTTCAACCCAGTTACCCTATTCTAGGCATCTTCCCCAAAGAGTTAAAGACATCGTATCACAGTGCTAAATGGTTTCTCAAGTTTGTAGCAGCACAGCTCATAATACTAACATCTTGAAAGATGCCTGTTTGTCCATTGACAAATACATTGAATAAAGAAAATGCTCACCCATAAAGACACTGTCATTTATTGCTAAATGGGTATACCTAAACCCACAAGTGAGATAAATTAAATACAGAAGCCTAAATAGGATACATTTTCTCTTACATAAAAACCCAAAATATAAATAATTTAAGGATAAAAAACAAAAGATGGCAGGAAACAAGGAGATAGATATTTTTCAGGTGAGAAGGAAATCTAGGGGTAGAGCAAGCAAACAAAGGGGAAGTGAAAAGAACTAAGATGCAACATAGGTATGTACCAAGTTACTACATCAAGCGTATTAATTGTGCATCACAAACGTGTCCTAATAAAAAGGTTAAAAAGATCATAACTGTAAAACATCCTCCATAAGGCCAGAAGGACTTGCAACAAAATAACATGCAATATCTTCTCAGTAATGACAGGTGCGTGATCCTGCCCTCAGGTAACTACCATCTTATTTCAATTTCTAAGGAATTTATATTTTTATATTTCAGAAGTCAGTGATGTCATACAGGGTTTGTGTTTGTGAGCCTGGTTTTTATAACTTTATATAATGTCTTCCAGTTTTATCCATGATGTTTCAAATGACAATATTTTATTCTTTTTTAATGGCTAAATCATATTACACATAATGCATTTATATAGTATTGCACATATATTAAATAATATTGCATTATATATATATATATATATATATATATATATATATATATATATAACCTTTATCTAATAATCTATTGATGGACCCTAAATTTGTTTCCTTTTCTTGTCTATTATGAATAATGAAGCAATAAGCAGGGGAGTACAAACATCTCTTTGATATTCTGATTTTGTTTCTTTTTTATATGTTCCCAGTAATGCTGTTATATTTTTAACGTTTCAAGGAACCTCCATGCTGTTTTCCATAATAGTGTTATTAGTTTATATTCCTACCAGTTGTATGCGAGGGCTACCCTTTTTTCCACATTCTTGAAGCTATTGTCATTCTTAGTCACCCTCTTTCTGCTTCTTGAGATGGGGTCTTACTCTGTTGCCCAAGCTGGTCTCAGACTCATGAGTTCAACGCATTCTCTCATTTCAGGTTCCTGGATAGTTTTCACTAGAATTACACATCACTATACCTACTTTTACTTTGATTCTTACTAGAGAGAGATGATTTGTCCTTGTGGTTTTTGATTTGCACTTTCTTGATGAGTGATTATGAACATTCTTTTATATATTTGTTGGGCATTTGTATCTCTTTTAAGAAAAGTCTATTTAGATCCCATGTCCATTGTTTAATGGATATTATATATACTCATATTTTCAGTTTATGATATTTGTGTTAGCTATTCTATATTTTAGTTCCTTGATTTTTTTCTGTATCCTAATCATTTAATGTACTATCAGATTGATTCAGCTTGCTGGTATTTTGTCAAGAACTTTTGCACCTATGTTAATTAAAATCATAAGCCTTAACTTTCCTTTTTGTTGCATCCTTGTCTAGATTTGATATGAGAGTAGTGCTGACCTTATTGAGTGTTTGGCAGTATTTCTTCTCTTTAGGTGTTGGGGAGACATAAGAATGTTTGCTGTTAGTGCTTCCTGTGTTTGGCAGAAGGCAACAGTGATTGTTCTTAACTTCAGCATTTCTTTTAATGAACAACTGCTTACATTTCCATGTTTCAAGAAATATTTTAACTTTCCTTTCATCTCCTTCTTGATCCATTGGTTGTGCAAATGTAATATGTTTAATTAAAATTTTTGTGATTTTTAGTTTTATTGCAGTGTGTCAGAAAAAGATAATTGGTAGTATTTTGCCTTTTTAAAAACACTTATTGACATTGTATTGAGATTGTAGGATCTACCATATGATGTATTATGTTCTGCTGAGAAAAACATGCATTCTGCAGACATTGGATTGAGTATTCTGTAAATGTCTAATAGATCTGTTTAGGGAATAATTTAAATCTGCTGTTTCTTTCTTGATTTTCTCTCTGGAAGATCTGTCGTCTGACCTGGCAATATGTTTTGATCCCATGTTTACAGTTTTGCTTTATGATTATCATGGAAATTATAAAAATCATTTTGCGATTAACAAGATATTTTAAAGCAATATCCAGTTTATGTGATTACAAAGATAAGAAAATACAAAAGCAAAAAATACACTAAAAATTACCAATCTTATCCTTAGCCACATTTTAAATTTTAAATGCCCCTTCTATATTTTCTATGAGGCCAGCCTCTAAAAATGTGAATACAATTGTTTTTAAATCAATCAATATGTGTGGTTTGCTCAGCATAGTTGCAATATTTTGAATTTGTCTGCATCATTATCCTTATCTGTAATATTTATTCTTCTTAATTTTTTTCTCATTATTCTGTAATGTCTCTCAGTGTAAAGAATTCTCCTTTGTATTTCTTATAGGACAAACTTGGTTGAGACAGATTCTCTCAGGTTTGTTTTCCTTGGAAATTTATATTTCTCTTTCACTTTTAAAGAATAACTTTGCAGGGTACTGTGTTCTTGATTGGCAGTTTTTATTTTTTCACTACTGTGAAAAATCTCATACTGTACTCTCTTGGTCTGCAGGGTTTCTGCTGAGAAGTCAACTGTGAGATAAACTGGAACACCCTTATGTATTGTTTGATTTTTCTTACTGTCTTGAAAACTTTTCTTTATGTTTAGCCCATTAGGGTTTGATTATGTCTTGTAGGAAACTTGGTTGAATTTAATCTGACTCATGATTTTTTTTATCTTTTTATAACTTGGAAAGATTTATGTAATTTCTTTGAATAAATTTTATACTCCTGGAACATTTTTCAGTACCTCTTTTATGTCAATAATCTTAATATTTGTTCTGTGTGTATTGTTCCAATAGTGCCAAAGACTTTCTTCACTCCTCTTCTCTTTGGTCTTTTTTGTTCTCCAGCTGTGCATTTCCAGATAGCTTGTCTTCAATTCACTAATTTTTTTTTAATGTATGCTGCTCTTTATCTTTTCTATTGCATTTTAAATTTTGTTTACTGCATTTTCAGGTAAGGAAATTTTTATTTAATTGTTTAAAACTACTTTCATCTTTCTGTTAAGATTTTATGTTAGAATGCTGACTCATTTCTGTATGTTTTCTTGAGCTCTTATACTTGGCTTAAAACAATTGTATTATATTCTCCATCTAAGAATTCAGCCATACTGGCTGTTTTGTGGTCAGCTTCTGTTTTTAATTTTCATTTCTCTAAGTACAAATCTGCAGTGCACACCAATTACATTCATTAAGGATAGCTAGCATATACATAACTGATCTTAACTCTATTCTTCCCCCTTTTCTCCTCTCTTTCTTCCCTCTCTGCGATTCTTGGTCCCCTTCCCTTTTGCAACCAATCTGTGTTCCTGTTTCTCACCTCTATATTTCCTTGCTCTTTACTTCTGCTTTAATTCTCCTATATGGGTCAGTCTCTGATGTTTTCTTGACTGTTAGATGAGGTTCCCTGCAACCTGGTTTCTGGTTCCCTCTAAGCTCTTGATGCTCAGTGTGGAATATTGTTTAGGTTTAGTTATTAGTTACTTCAGTCTTCCTAATCTGTGTGTGTGTGTGTGTGTGTGTGTGTGTGTGTGTGTGTGTGTGTGTGAATATCTCCCCACAAGCTCTAGGCCATCTACTTATTTTCTCTTAACCTAAAGTCACATCCATTATATCAGCACCAGAGAGTGTTATCATTTTGGGTATGTGAGTCCGCCATTGCTATGTTCCAGTTCTAGCACAGGAGGACAATCAAAACTCAAGTTTTTCCTATGTCTGAGATCCATGGGTTTTCCAGGATAAATAAAGGAGTATTTAAAATAGAAATCTCCCCATCCACCCTGAACCCTGTCCCAACCGCGGCTAGAGTAGATCTGTATTTCTAGTTTATACTCAAGGCCTATCTGTGATTGGTCTCTGTGGAAGATTGTTCAGATTTGTTTACAGTCACCATGTAGAAACCATCTGCTGGTTCCTGTGTGGCACTCTATAGCTAAAAATACTTCAAAATCTTCTCAAACTCTGAGCCCACAACCCACCAAAGCCACCAAATCACTTGAGTAGGACCAAGGTACATAGAGCTTACTGCATATAGGCTGCCAGCTACTGAGATGGATTTGTTGTTTAAGATTACAATGGTGCGACATAGGTGATGCCAAACCTGTTCCCCACATCAGTGAGTTCCAAGGAAAAAATCTTCTGCTTATTACCCTGTAACACCCACAACAAATGGAGATTTTTTTTCTATGCTGTGAAGTCCACACTTTGGATAGTGCTGTTCGAAGCAGTCTTTTGCCTATTAAGGCTGATGCTATGCTGGGCCACACCTGAGTTTCACAGCTTCATGGATCCACAAAATGTGAGCCATATTCTGGGTCCACAAGGCTACTGCCAGTAATGAAGGTGGTAATATGAGTCTGTCTCACCAAGGCATGCAGGTTTTTGCCTTCACTGCATGTCAGAGCAAGTCTACTGTGTAGCAGCCTGCTGATGACACAGGTCAAAGCCCATGATTGTCTCTTTGTCTCTACCGGAGGCCAGAAGATCTCTAGAAGCCATATCTATGTATGAGCTCTTGTTTGGGTATGAAACCTGGTTCTCTTTGTGATAGGTTCCACTCATATAAGTCTCTGCCATCTTCTACATGGCACCAGTCCATCATGGCACTGACTCCTAAAACAACAGCATATCTCTCCTACACTAACTCGCATGCTCGTCTTCTGGTCCCAAAACAACAAAGTCTGTCTCTCTTCTGCATACACACTAAAGGTCCTCCAAACCCCACCTGACACTGTCCACTCACATAGTCTCTAACTCTATGCTATTCCTATAAAAGTGACTCTATGGTTCTGTCTCCTTTGAGGGAATCTTGCACTCTTCTGCAGCATTCCTGTGCCTGCAATAAAGGTCTCTGTCTCTGTCTCTGTCTCTGTCTCTGTCTCTGCCTCTCTCTCTCTCTCTCTCTCTCTCTCTCTCTCTCTCTCTCTCTCTTGTTCTGTCTCTCTCTCTCTCACTCTCTTTCTCTCCTTGCCTCTCAGCTACCCCTAAAACCCTAACATTTCTTTTGTAGGCAATGAGATGGTCCTCACTGTGGAAAGTCTGGTGTTGAGCTCTAAAATAGAACTATTCTAGCTATTATAGATTTCTTGCTCTTTTCCCAATGAATGGAGTTTTGTTTCCTGCTTTGCTGCTTGAGGTTAGGTATGGTGTGGTGCAGGAAATCACCTGTACTCCAAACTGACACAGCTCCATCAGCTTAATCTATGGACATTGGCAGGAATTGTAGGGATGTTCAATTTCACCCCAGGTTTCAGGTCTAAGGTCTGAATAGACATTTGGTTTTTTTCCCAACACGGAAGTATAATTTTCCATCTGCTTGGAGATGGGTTTGATGAGATGCCAGGAACTCTTTTCTTCCTACTTCTTTTAATGAATTTTTTTCCCTTTTATTTTACTGAAAGTAAGCACTATGATTTTTCATGTAGTTTTTTTTTTTAAGTTAATTTGATGAAGGGAGAGCCATTTAAACTGATGGCTCATGGAGACATGATGGCTGGAGTATCTTACCCAGTCATCAGTTTGATCTGTGGGGCTCAAGGCTTCTTTTATTTTTATTTTTTAGTGTTATCTGTAAACTTTAGAGAGGCTTTACAAAGCAAAAACTATAACATTTTAGATACCTGCTACAAAATTATAACTATAAAATAATCAGAAATTATTTTTATTCAATTCAAATTTCTAGAATCTTAAAAATCACAAAACAATTTAAATATTTTTTTTTTCAAAAAAGTAACTTGGTGAAATGTTTCTATAATATTTTTTCTTCATTTTTTATTTTGGCTTCATTTGATCATGACTTTCTATTATAAAGCTTTGGAAATATTCTCTAGAAACAGAATAAAGGTAATTTGATCTTTTCACTAATCATACTGCCTAAAATTTACTTTCTATTATAAGACAAAGAAGATCCTCAGCAATTATTATAATGTCATGTAAATTTTAAGACTATTGGCAAATATGAGCAGGTTATTAGGAAAGTTAGCTTCAGGTATGAACCATAAAATTTAAAAACATTTGATTTTCTTTTGAAGAAATTAATCTTCCACTCTTTTTAAGTTTATGATATTAAAAATATTGTCAGCAATCTTGTCTACACTGAAATGAATAAAAATGACTTAGATATGTACAAAAGTGCATATCTAAGACTCTGGATCATATCATGTAATATATTTTACTTAAATGCAAACATTATGCTTCATTAAGTCAATTTCTCATTATCTGGATTCTAAAAAAACTGTCTTGACCTAGAGTGTTTGGCCTAATGTAACAAAAACATCATAAATTGAGTCATTTACAAATAACATTTATTTCTCACAGTTCTGGGAAGTGAAAAGACAAAAATGAAATCATCAGCCAGGCTGGCGTCTCCCAAGGATCTGTTCCCCTTAGATGGCACTGTCTAGCTGGATCCTCATATGGTGACAATAGCCAGGCAGCTCTACTGAAGCTTTTTTGTAAAGGGACCAATATCATTCACAAAGGCTACTCTCTCATGACCTCGTCATCTCTCCGTGGTTCCCACTGTCACGTGCCACCACCTCAGAAGTTAGGATTTCAACATATGAATCTTAAGGGTGTATATACATTCTGACCATGGCTTTGCTCAGTATGAGAGGCAACATTACATAATGGAAGTCAGAGTGAAAAGAGATGTGTTCATCAAGTGTTTGTAAAATATTTTACCATTGAACATTTTATAGTAAGATGTGATCATGTGAAAAAAATCCTAGTATGTTAGATGAATCCTTGTATATTAGATGAATGTAAGATAGTGGCTCTGAAATTTAAGCCTCATTATCTTCTCAGTGGACCGGCTTTAAATTACAGCTGTCATTCCTGACTTTTTCTTTCCTACATAAAGCAAACAGACCTCCTGCCTCTCTCACTCTGGTGCTTCAGGCCTTGCCAACTTCTGACTGTTAAACCAGCTGTTGGTAAGCAGCATTTTCCAGAGTGCTTCCTGAAACACTAGTCTCTAGATCTGTATTTTCCAATATGGCAGCCATTAGCCACATGTGGCTATTGAAATTAAAACTTGAAATTAATTAGAATAAATTTTTCACACAGCTTCTTGTTGCACTTGCTATTTTTCAAAGCCTCAATTGCCACTTACGTCTGTTGGTCACTGTGTCAGTTAGAGCAGTTACAGAATGTGATTATCAAACCAGGAAGTTTTATAGAGCAGAGCTCTAAAGACATCTAGCAATGATGAGTTTCAGTGTCAGGTAGTTTAGGGAAATGTTGTACACAACATACACAGTGTAACTCCTTGATCTTATTCAAGAATAAAAAAAAACATCTAATCCAATTTGTCTGAAATGTTGGATACCTGTGTTGTTCACTGAATTACTCAAGCATTACTTTTTTAGTTGCCCTGTCTAAGGTATATCTTCACATAAAAAGATAAATGACACACAATCTATTAAATTACCATCTGATGCAAAACTCTTTACATATACTAGATCATGTATTCTCATAATAACTTTATACAGATAAATATATAATGTCTCACACATGACATAACAGGTTTTATTGTGTGGGTGTGTGTTAAGATATTTTAATTAAATTCACACAGTAAAGAAACTTGCCATTTGAGTCCTTGCCCAATTCTTGTTCTCTTAGTGGTAGAGCAAAGTTGGTATGGGATTGTAGCAGTCCCCATAATGAATCCAGTTATGGCTGCTTCGTATCCAAACTTAGATTCTAATAGTCTTCTCCTTGATGGTGTTGGTATGGTAGACACGAAGAAAAGAGGTAATTTCAGAACACATTTAATAACACTAATATCTTCTAACTGTTCTGTACTGTTTTATAATTTATAAAGTGTGCTTTCTTCAAGATGTCATAAAATTGGATTGGATTTTGGAGGTAGAGTTTAAAAACAATTGTAATAGACTCTGTAGCTTCCTATCACAGGAAATGTCTCTGAAGAGGTTGAAACAGATAAAAGAGAAACCTAAGAATAGCAATGTAATTATATGTTCTGTAGATAAATTTAAAATTTCCTAGTGAGTCATCTGAAAACTTGGAATTGGTCTTGTCATAAAAATGATTCTTTGGTTACCACTCAGAATGGGGGAGGGGATGACACATGAGACTTACCTATAGGGTCATCACACTTGATATGATCTCTGGCTCAACACCTTTGTGTTAGAACCTGTAATAACTCTTTAACCCAAAAGAGACTTATAGAATACATGTGACTGAATGACAATATACCTCAGCATTAGTTCACATGGAAAATAGCACAGTTCAAATTATACAGTATGGGATTAAAAATATGAAGGTTAGCTTGTTTCTTGCCTCTAAAATATTCTAGCTATTTAAATTAGTCTCATTTTCTCAATCTTTCTGAAATAAATAATCTCTGTCTCTGTCTCACCACCTCCCCCTGGAACACACATACACCGTCTCTGTCTTTTAGGCTTTGAAGTGAAAAGCAAACAATTGATGGGGCAAATTTATAGAGTTCTTTACAAAACCATAAAGCACCATATAAATCTGAAGTTGTTATTATTCATATTCCCTTTTCCCTTTTCTTTCTTCAGCACTGGAACTCAAGTCAGCACTGTCAGGAAAGTGGATTGCCTACAGGCAAAAAGCCCTGGTTACATGGGGCTTTAGCATGACCTGTATTTGACACAGCTTGCCTCAAGCAATAAGTTTGGGGACAGTGAAGTATGCATACGTCAAAGCTGTGTACCTCTGCATCCCCATAGGAGACTTTTTTTTTTCAAAGTCAGAGATTGCTCCTTCTACGCCACCTGCCTACATTTGAGTAGTTTGGTTGTTTGCAAGTTTATTTAGGGAAATATGAAAGTACCAAAAAGAATGTGATATTAACAGATTGAGAGCAAGGTGTGTGTGTGTGTGTGTGTGTGTGTGTGTGTGTGTTATATGTGGGTGCACATACACATGTGTTTCAACAAGAGGACACATCATGATTCCTTTGTTCAAAGGGCAGTTCTCTATATAAGTGGCCAATCAGTCACTGTCACTGAGCAAGGAGGAGGTGAAAAAGGTAGTGGGGGTGGATAGATGCCAAGTCTTCCCAGAATACTCACTGCAGAGGACGATCCCCACAGCTATTGCATACCCAATGTAAATACGGACAGCCCCATTCATCACAGACCTCCCTTCTGCAGCACACGTCCAAAGTACAGCAATGATTTAGTGCTTGCAGCTGGAACTGCACTGTTTCTCCAAAACAGCAGCATTTAAAACTGAGAAGGTAGAAATGAGGAAGAAGCAGGGGTTACAAGAGAGGGAGCAACTAATTTCAGAGAAGGCAAGAAAGAGCAACAGGGGTGAGCTAATCTTGTGGATCACTTCCTTACTTGAACTTCACTTGAACTTCCTTTAAACTCATTGGCTTTAATGTAACTCAAGCTAAGATTTTGAAAGAGTACTGTTTCTGCCTTTCCTTTGACCTGGTTCTGATGACAGGGACACTGTGGGACTTCAGACCTCTTTGTTAAGCAGTATTGATCAAGATTTCCTGGAGACTTCTGTGAAGAAAATTTACAAACCCAGCAGGAGAACAAACCAAGCAGTGAAATTTTTATTTAACATGCACATTTGTGATTCATTAATTCAATGAATAGCATGAAGTGTATAATGCATCTTAGATTTTCTGCGAATTACAGCAGAGTTTAAAAAAGCAATGAAAGCAAAACATAAGTCCTGCTCATGGGATATGTAGTTGTTACTAAAGGCAATGGATTTACATATCAGATATAATATTTTTGAGGTCTAGCATAGTATTCAGTGATTCTTGAACACCAGAATAGAGAATACTGCAAGAGTTTATGGGAAAGTGCTTTTCTTTGCAGGTGTGATAAAATCTTTTGAGAGTGTTTGCTTGTTTATTTTTGTTTGTTTTATTTTGAGCAGAGATGATATAAAGACTTTCAAATTCTTCAATGAAATGATGGAATCCCAAGAGATTTGGAAATGTTTCCAAGCAAGGCATAACATGATCATGGTTGTTTGTTACATAAAGAACTAGAGTGTAGATGAGGTAGATAGAAAGGAGAGAAGAAAGAGGCAAAATTCTGTAGACCGTGTGAATCTTTGGACTAGCAGTTATGATCCTGCACTGGAGAGGATGGCAACAGGAGAGGCAAAATTGAGACATTCAACACTGCTTCAGAAAGGAGATGTTTTGCAGAACCTCATCATATTTTTATATGAAATCTACTGACTCTTGAATTTCAAGTGTATCTTCTAGTGTTTTGTTTTGTTGCTGGAACTCTCCTCTAAAAATACACAACAGTTCTGGCTTCCTGAAAGTTGAAAATGGCTACAGAAGGATCAGTGGAAGGGAGGAGGCAAGTAAAAGGGCCATGCTCCTTAATATTTGGAAGGGTTTTTTTTGCCATAAATAACCTAAGATGATTTATTACCCTGCAAGACAGTGGATTCTAGATTGCAGCTTCTTTCAGTTCACACTTCTCAGATGTAGCTAAAGAAGCTGGTCCACGTCTCTCTTCTCAGTAATCACAACTCTCAATTCTGTAAAGGAATTTACCTGATATATTAAATTATGGTTAATCCAATCTCTCTCTCTCTCCCTCCCTGTCTCTCTCCCTCCCTCTTTCCCTCTCTCTCTACTCCCTCTCTCTCTCCTTCTCTCTCTCTCACTCCCTCTCTCTCCCACTCCCTTTCTCTTCCTGTCTCTCTCTCTCCTTCCCTCTCTCTCCCTCTCTCTCTCTCTCTGTCTTCCCTCTCTCTCTCTCTCTCTCCCACTCCCCCTGTCTCTCTCTCCCACACTTACTCCATAGCTACATTTCTCATTGTCTACCATCTGCACAATCAATTCCAATATTAAATCTTCCTCTTAAAATATCTAATATGGCATTTCTTTTCCTGCATTAAATCCTAAAATCCTAACTAACGTAGGGGTCATTTATGATTTCAAGGAGTATGATACAAATATTTTATGAACCATGAAGACTGTTATAGATAACAAAGGAAAACGAACTCAAGCAACAGGTTAAATTTGAGTGTGGTGCTCAAATTGGAAATATGGAATCTGAAAGGGAAGAGATACAGTATATTTGGAAGGGGCAATGTAGAATTTATAAATATATGAATAAAGCAACAAGTAAAACTTTAGACTAAATCAGGCACCAACAATGATGTGCAGTATGATGATAGTGCTACAGAAACATGGGACAAATACTCAGACTGCTTCAAAGCATGTAATGCACTGAATTTTCCATCGTTGATTTAGCAAGAACCTTCAGTTTCACAATATGAATAAATATGAAATGTATTCTTGTGTATCAGAGGGTGTATCCATCAGTTTTTCTATTGCTGAGAGATAATACCCAACACCGACAATTTAAAGGGGAAGAATAATTTGGATTATGATATCCAAGGATTTAGTCCATGGTAAGATGATCCCAAGGCGAAAACATCATGGTATAAGAGCATGGCATAACAAAGATGCTTAATTCATGGCTTATGAGAAACAGAGCAAAGGAATAGTGTCAGAGGAGAATGGGTGATGGTCTAGATACAGTATTCAAGATTTCACTCTCTTGACCTACTCAGATATGCGCAAAAGACATTAAGGCTGGGTAACCAGGAAAGGAAAGAAAAACAAAAGAATTTTATTAAACTTAGAGCTAGTCTTTTGAGAAGTTTATTTTTTTATGTAGAGAAACTGAGTTCAGGTTTGCAAATGTTAATTTGGAGTAATAAACTCATTGTGAAGGCTCATATACCAATCAGTAACTGGAGATGCATGAATATATTTGTTTCTAAGGAGACAAAAAAAAATCCTGTATTCAGAACTCTCCCTGGAGTTGGCATGGCGAATATGTATGTAGTTTACCTTGTGATCCAGTTAGGATGACTGTTCAAGGGAGGAAGATATAAAGAAGGAACCATTCTTAGAATGCTAGGATGAGTTGTTTAAAAGATTTTATTTTAATTCCTAAGTGAGTCCCATGGAAAAATCTAGTGTTGTATCAGATCAAAGCTGAACCATTCTTAGAGAAGTTCAGAAGAGGATTCCAAAGCTTGTTCTGTTGACCATTTTCTTTTCCCTCTACCACATCCAACTTATTTATTTATAAGACTTCCATTTAAACTAGCTCTATTTAAGGCACGATGAGAAAAAAATCTATGAGCTAATTCCAGCTTGATGCAGAGAGTAATCAAGGCCCAATTCTAGGGGGTCAGTTCTAGTCAGCTGAGCGAAGCTGTAACAAAATCCAGGCAGGTTCAACATTTTGTGACTCCTGTAGCTTTTGTTTCTGTTGTCTAAGATCAAACATTCACACAGTTTTAAAAACTTGCAATTTGCTATGCCATCTGTGTACTGTAGGGAAACCAGGTATCCCCCAAGACAGAGGAACCCACTTGAATCACTTCAAGTTATTTTTGTTCCAAGAACCCTCTTCTCCTTACTAAAATTTTAGTGGATGTTGTATGTCATCTAAAATAGTACTGATAACTTAAGCCTCGGTCATAAAGATTGCTTCACTAAGCATTTTGTCTTTGTTAAATGACTAATACAAGTATTCTAAAAGGACTTTCTGGGTGACAGCAGGACAAATGTTTCCACATGTGTCTGTGGAGCTAAGCAGAGCTTGAAAGCTGCAAAACCTTCATTCAATCCAAACACAGAATTCATCATATAAAGAACTTATAAATAATTATCTCCCTTGCAGTATGTGAAGACCTGCACAGATGGAGGTAAATATTAAGATGAATGATCACCAAGAAATCTCTTACACAGAAAACATGTGGACTTGATATCAAGCTATGGGTATTTTTAACAGAGTATTATAAAACTAGAGTGTAGTACATGGCTGGTGAGCAACCTAGAAGACTGGGACATAAAGTCTTAGTTTCTACTACTCAGAAACTGATGCTCTAAGGAAGTGTTTGGCCCTCAGTAAGGTTATGGGTTAATAAAAAACCTTAGAACTAACATTTAGCTCTTGATTGGCTTTCCATATAGCACTTAGAACCTAAATAAAAATCCACAGTCATGTCAATGCCTTAAGATAGTTTATTTACTTTTCACCTTGAGCACTCTCTGTGTGTAAACTTATGGGGCACTTGTCATCAAAAATAGAATTGTACATTCAATTAGACACAGTTCTTTTCATTAAACCACCAGAAGCCACAGGCTACGTTTCAAACATGCAAGTTTTTGAAGATTATTATATATTTCACAAAAATTCAGGCAGTTAAATGACTTAGACTACAAGCAAATTAGAAAACAAGAAATTCCAGGAGACTATGGGAAAACAAGTGCTAGTTATTCTGTATGATTCTTCCCTCAATGTAGTTACTTTTTCTCTCCAGAAGAAATTTCCAGGAGAATTGGCTTTTCACCACAGGTTGAAACTGCTATGGTCAGTTTACAGATTATATTATCAGCTGACAGATAATATAAACATGACAGTCAGAACTCACACATGGAAGAAGTTTCCAGAGATTAAAAATTAATAAGACTTAGGTAGCCCCTTTTTACTGGGATCTAATTCAGTAAGACAAAACCCCTAGCTTGTCTCAGTGGCACATCCTGTGATTCCAGGTAATCTGGAGCCTAAGGCAAGACCCCTGCTTGAGATCAGGAGTTTGATACCAGCTTGAGCAATAATATAAGATTCCAATAAAATAAATGAAATAAACATAAAATAAAACATAGTCCATCTTTCTTCATTGGGTCTAACTGGACTGATAAGCATGCAAAAGAAACTGTTAAAGAAAAACCCCAAGACTTTATGACATGATAAAAGCTTACAAATGATGTCAGTACAAAACATAAAGAGAAAGCTTTTTGGCAAATGAATCAGTATTTCCATTCAAGTCGTATCTCAAATTTTTCCATTACTTTGATCTCCTACAATATAGAGGATATTTCCAATTGTTATGCAAATTTATATTTTAAGAAACATACAAAAAACTATTCCAAAACATAGGTATCATTGAAGAAAATAGGCATAATACAACAATCTTTATATGAAAAAATCACATTCACAAACTTCTATTTGTGTGTGAGATCAAGAAAATACATATTAGTTTATCATGTTTCAGCATGTAGCTTAAGTGTTTCATATTTTAAATTATTTCTCTTTCTTTGCAATTCATATCCATCTGCTTGTTTTCTTTACTTTGGTATTTTTTCTGTATTTTGATATGTTTCCTTTTTTTCTGAACCTCTAATGATCTTCAAATTCTCTGGGTAGAAACTGAACACAGTTTTGGGAGGAGGATGACAGGTCTCGACTTGCATCAGAGATTTGATGTTTTCCAGTCACATGATTTTGCAAAAGAGATTTTCTCTGAATTCCTTCTAGATTTGTAAAATATGATAATGATAGTAACTTTTTGAAGATTTACACAAATTACACATAGGTAATTCTATATGATTTAAATAAATTGGCATGTAAATGAAACTATAAAATCTTTATTTTTTTTTCATTTTTATTTTAACCTAGCTTTTACAGTTGTTGACTTACTTAAGGAAAGCTAGCACCACTCAGAAATAAAGCATTTTTCAAAAAGAGCTACCCAAGAGGAAAGACGGAGAAGAACCTTGGATCTAGTGGGAAAAGTAAGGCAAATTCTTTCAGGAATACCTGCCTACTTCTCATTTCTGTTCATTTTTCCTGAATTTTCCTGCTTTTTCTTTCCACATGATAGAAAACAATGCCACAGAGACATGAGGCATGTTCCTGCAGACTTTATTGAAATAGACACATTTTTCCTTGGAGTTAAAATCAATCCCAGAAAGACCTTTGATAGGCCTGACAGTGGGTCAAGTACCTACCCTTCAGTACTAATAACCAGATTCAGTGGAACGGAAACACAGCAGGGAACATGTTACCTTCCTGTCTTATTGTGTAAAATAGGGACACTTTCAAAAGAATAGATTTCTCAAAAAATGTTTGTCCATCAGGCTATGCACAGACTTCACAGAACACTTAAAAACTTCAGAATATGTTTCCCAAAACCCCCAAAACTTTGGGACTAAGCATCACATAGCTTATTGCATTTTCAATTGATTTGTCATTTAGAGATTTGAAAAAATCCGTTAAGAAGCCAACATTTTCTAGATTTTTATCCCTGAAGATGATTGTAGTGGTATTCATCATACTTATCAGACAAGAAGCTTAGGTGGTGGCTTCATCACTCAGCCATTGTCCAGGCTGCGCTGCCTGCCCAGCTTCCTGTCAAGATGGCAGGGACTTGATACAGCTTCTTCAATAAGTTGTCAGTGCGATTCAAACCAAATTGTCTACCTTATTCTCTTGGACAAATTTACACTTGTTTCAAGTCCCCACCATCATCTCATTCTTAATTGCACAGCTTAAATGTAGTGGAAGTGACAGTGCCTTAAGCCGTACAGTACGATAAATAGGGACAAATTTGGGTTTCAGCTCTTTTCATTGAATAACTGTAGTTTTAGGTTAGTATTTTATTGCATCAAAATCCAAAGTCCAACAGATAAGATGATTCTTGATAATTCTAAAGGCTTTTCGTTCTGTGGTCTCCCGATTTCCTTGATGGCTTCTGAGCTTCATGGTCTTGGAACAGAACATACACATCCTGTATGGCAGAAGCTGTAAGGCTGTAGAAATACAGAGAGATATGAGAGAGGGGTTGATTCCATATTGCCGTCATTGTCTCACTACCTGTTCTTAATATCGGGCTTAAATCAGGGCCATGAGAGAGAGGACTGTATTAAAAGGTAAACAAAACAATAACAACAGTCGCTGTCCTGCTCACTTCATAAAATCCCTGGACATGAGCCATCCCTGGAGTTGAAAAAGTGCTCTATTTCTTTTCATCTGCATTTTCTCCATCTGTTCTAATTAGGTCCCTTCCTTGGGAGTAAGAGAACTACTACTGTCTGTTGCCATGTAAGGGTGAGAAAGGTTAATTAACACTGAAGACAGTTCCCAATTGCCCTCTCATCACAGCTCTGTCCATATGCATTAGATTGAGAGAGGGTGCCTGCTATTTCCGTGACCCGCTGCTGCTCATGAATTCCAGCCTGCTCCTCACAGCCTCCCTACATGGCTCCCTTCACTCTTGAGTTACTTTTAGAGCCATAAATCCAAAGGCAGTCACCCATGTTAAGGTGGGAATAAACCCTGCTTAGGGAGGGGGCCATGTCCCAGAGCAGAAAGAGTCATGCAGAACTGGCCTTCCGGGAACGCAGGAAGGCCTGTAATCTGAGCGAGCTAAGGTCATTGAACCCACATGGTGCCTTCACCAGCTAGGTATTACTACAGTCACTTTGCAGCCTGAGGGTAAGACTTGGAAAAATAAAGAAATTTCCCGACAGTAATGCAACCATATATATAACGTCCATGTTTATATTTGTTTACCACTTGAAAATGCCTTTATTACAAATATGAAGGTAGGAAAGTAGGGACTTTATTGTAGTTCACCACTAAATTTATAGGACTTAGTAAGTGCATAATTAAAAGTTATTCATTAGATTAACGTCAATAAAGATGAACTGTTGTCTGCTTTTATTGACATGAAATCATATTTATTGTTAGTACTGTATTGGAAATGAACATTGCAAGAGAAGTGAAAAGCATTGCTAAAGGATTATAAAGCAGATTAAAGAAGATAACACAAATACCAAATTTAACATTAAATTATTCTTTTATATTTATAAACACATTAAAATTCTACTGTGTGCTAAAAGTGTGTTTTTTGCTTGACTTGCATTAATAAACAAAACATTTTGAAGCCCACAATTTTTGACTGTAGTGCCTATAAATACATAATTTAACAGAATAGTATAATGAAACTGTGGAAAGGAATGGTTGGGCAGATATATTTCAATCTACTGTGGCAATCAGAAAAGGTATCCAGGCATAAGTGGCACCTGGATATGTAAGGGTCAGAGCTCAAATGGGCTAAGAGTGCAAATCATTTTAGGAGGAAGAAGTAATATATATATATATATATATATATATATATATATATATATATGAAATTATACAGTAGAATTCAAGGTGAGAATACTAAGAGATGAAGATAGGAATTTAAGTACTGATCAGTAAGGATGTGCTTCTTAGCATGTGGTCCTAGAATAAGTACCATTAGCTTGTCCTGGGAATTTAGCAACCAAGTCACTTAATGCATGTCATTTAGGGAGGAACTTTCTCTCAGTTTCATGAAATATGAATTTATTATTAGCCTTGGTCTGAAAATGAGGGTTTCCTTAAAATTTTTACCTAGTCCTAGACATACACTCTAAACCTCTGACCCAAGGGATTAGAAACTATGTTTCAAATGATGTTTAGTATCATTAAACTTGATAAGTCTGTGTATAAAGTCTTGTAAAACATACTTTGATTTGAAGATTGCCCTGGGAACAATGGTTACTATTTTATAGGCTCTATCCAAGGATAGGCACCTACTTTATTAAAAAGTGTGGAGATCATCGTAGGCTAAACAAGTCTGTTAGGAGGTTGATACAGTGTCCCAGGACTAAGGGAGCTGTCAGATCTGAAGGGTATCGGACCACAGATAGTTAAGTAGGGGAACGGATGGAAAAGAACTTGAGAACACTTGGCTTGTTTTTATGGTGACAGTGACACTCATTGAGCTGGAGAAAGAAAAAGGACACATGTGTGGGGATGAAATGGTGAGCTAAGATCTGAAGATGTTACATTTGATAAATGTTAAATTGCCCAATATGATATATACATGTCCAGCTCATTAATGGTTGCAAAATATAAATATGGAGCTCAGAATTCATCTCTAAAGAGTACTCAAGGCTATTGGATAATAGTGGTTTTTAAAGAGAATGTATAAGGTAAAACAATAACTAAAATTTTTAAAAAGCATAAAATGCCAACACTTAGATACTATCTGAATAATTATTTTTATTTTGAAATTTATTTTCACATGCAATATATGATTTGAGCAACACGAGCTTTTGAAGGTAGGCAGAACAACATTCTTATCCTCAATTCATAGATCAAGAAATTGGGACCTACAAGTGTTTAAATTGTTTTGGCTAGTAAATCATCAGCTGAATGCCCAAATGGAGCAATTCTCAACATATTGTAAGGCATTCAATTAGGAAAAAAATAAGTAAAGTACACTGCAGGTTTAATAAGGAAAGAAAGAAAAGATGCAGACCAAAGTTATTAGCAGAACCTTCATGGTAAAAGTATTCATTATTTTATCAGCTACTGAGGGCCTCTTGGGAGACACAGCTTTGAATGCATACTTATGATATAATCCTTTCACCATTAGCATTATTGCTAAATGTTTGAGAGTCTTGGACAATCATTCATAATGAAAAATAAATCCTCCACCATCTATTCTATATTACTGAAGATTTTAAAATTACTCTGGAAACATATTGAGAACTATTTGGTTTTAAATCTTGAACTACACAATATCGAGAGAAACATCTATTTTTCATCCTATCACTCTGGCCCAACTAATTATAATGGTATATAGTTTGAGGCAGAACCATAGATAATAGTTGTACTTATATTAGGCAGTGTTTAGGATGAAAGAAGAAATGACCTATTTATAGTAAAAAGCATGGTAAAGGGGCTGGGGGTTTAGCTCAGCGGCATAAGTGCCTGCCTTGAAAGCAGGTAGTCGTGAGTTCGATCCCCGGTACCGATGAAAAAGACCAAAAAAAAAAAAAAAAATACACTGTTAAATTGGAAAGTGTAACTTTAAAGAGGCATGGTAAAGAGAAAACTTTTACTGTATCAATCTCATCTTAACTATGGTTGACTCAGAATGAACCATAGCAACATACACAGTTCTTATAAACAGTTTCCATTTCAGGCACAGAAAAGTTATGAGCACGTTATCATTCTTTCTACATGACCTGAGATTCTGAGATATCTAATAATTGGCATTACTAATTTTATAGTTTGTTATAAGTTTTGAAATAACATAGCATATAATATCTAACTTGTTAATTTATAAAATCTTGTAAAAAGGGCAAGACTGTAACATTTATTCTTAATTTTAAAAGATGGGCAAAAATAATGTTTATGAAGTTTGATCCTTACAGAGTTTAAAACAGTAATTAGTGCCAGTTGTTTTCAATATAAATAATTTATTAAAAGCTGCCATATGTGAAGTATTGATCCTCTAGTACTTTTCAATAAATATTTCATCGAAGCCTCATAATGAACTATGTCATATTATCCTCATTTTACAGAGAGTAAACTTAAACCTTAAAGTCAAAAAAAGTTGTGTAGAGTTACACAGCCGACAATACAATGGGCTTAAACCTAGCTCTAACTGCACTGCACATTCCCCTTAATGAGTTATTCACTATCCTTCTGTTGAATGTACATTATTGCAGCATAATGCAGACACTGATAATCTATAGACTATTATTTTACTAATAACACAGTCATTAAAATATCGAAAGTTAGCTAAAGTTAAATGACTATTTATATATTCAACAAAATATAAATGTGGATCCTATTTTCAAAAATTTATAGTTCAATGGGCACTTACAAATGGGTTAATCTTATAGGATATGGTAAGTACTGTAGTTGTAGAAAGGAATCTAAGGGAACCTGAGATTACATCACATTACAGAAATGGTGGTAAGCTAGATCCTGGGAAGGTAAAACAGAATTCTTCTGTCCATCAATAGTGAGGATTCAATGGTAGGTAGAGAGTTAGTATTTAAAAACTGGATGTAGTCACACAGAAGTCATTCAGAATAAATTGAGAAAAGAATGTAAGTGATGGGACCACCACTGTAAGAATCAGGTGATTGGTAATGAAGTCATTAGAAGCAGATTATTGCTCTTATTTTAGTGACAGAAATCACCAGAGATATTAACCTAGTCTAATGTCTGAAGATTTATTTAATGGCTCTGTGTGTAGAAGTCACGTTTTAAATCCTAAAAGCTTTATGGTATTGGGGACATAATCTCAGTGCAGTCGTGTTTGGAGATACGTTCAGGAATTTATTCAGAATTGTGTTGGGTTCAGTGTTCAGAGCAGTGTTGTTCTGGGTAGCAGTTTAATTCTGAGGGCTCTAACTTCATCCATTATTGAGCTCATAGCTCGATGAGCTTCTTATGTGAGGACTAACAGGATGAAGCAGATCACTGAGGGCAGAGCTTCAAAGGCTGTGCTTCTTCCCTAGCCTCTGCTTTGCTGATTCTATTCCTTGCTGCCTCAGCTCCTGGCTTCCATAAGGTGAGCAGCACTATTCTGTCCTGTCATCTTTCTGCCTTGCGCAGGTCTAAAAGCAATACAGCCTGTGGATTATGGGCTAGAACTATGAGGCAAAGCAAATATTTCCTCCTTGCTATCCTCAGGTGTATTGGCATAACAAGGAAAACCTGATAAACCCACAAAGGGTACATGCTCAGTGTTGGAGAGGTAACTGCAGGAGAGATTCTCAGCCCTGGATGTGGATGGTGCTAACTTGATGTAAGGCACTGGTAACTGACACAGAGCTTAGGGATCATGTTTTAAGAATCTAAATAAATAAAAGTGAGTATTATTGTTCCCAGGAAGTCTCAATATCACTAAATTCAATAAACCTAATTAATTTTTCTATGTGTCTCAATGTAGAAACTTTTATGATAGATTGGCCAACTGAGTTTCAATTTTATTTTCTGGATAATCCACACAGCAATTCCTTTGGCAAGGTGCACAACATGGACTTAATAATTCCACGCCCTAACTGATTTACAGCCATCTAAAGATGAGATTAATGGTTTCATTTATTTTAGATTTATGACAAATCAGGCTCACTATTTGAACACCAGTAAGTAGTTAATGTTAATATAAAAATGAACTACTAATGTTAATATCCTACTTGAACTTAGGGGTACTTAATTGATGGGTAATATATGTGTCATCCACTCCCCAAAATTGAATCATAATACAGTTTATCAAGTTTAAAATTTACCTTTGGAAATCTTTTCTATTATTATATTAAATGCATCATTCCCATGTTTGAAATTATATAAGTATTTATCCAATTCAAGAATAAATAAGTGATTAATAATTTTATTTTAAAGTGTGTGTTGCCTTTGTCGGTTTCTTTGTCACTGGAACAAAATACCAGTGACTTAAAAGAAGAGAAGTTATTTTGGTTCACAGTCCACAGTCAGCAGGCTCCAAGATAGAGAAGGCATTGTGGAAAGGTCTGTCAGAAGCTACTCAAATCACGTTGGCCAGGAAGAAAAAGGCAAAGGGAGAGGCAGAGAAGAAGCTGTAAGCTTACCGTTCCAGGTGATGCCCTACTGTGACTCACCTCTTCTGATCATCTTTTAGCAGTAAGTCAATAATATTGCCCAATGATTAACTCGTCTTACCAAAGCATCCCTGCTATGAGCACATGAGGGTTCCATGAGGGACATTTTCCATCTAAACCATAACATGTTGTGCATCTTGGATTTTAGAGTGTTCTTCCATCCTCCACAGAAGAATATATGAATCCTTTCTCATTACTTGCCAAGAAATTTCAGTCTTTAATGCAAATTAAAATATACAAAATACCTATTTCCCATCAAGATGAACATAAAGAATCCATTTTGACCTGTTTCTGATCTATATTGTGAGTCATAGAAACAGTTTCTAGTATTGACATTTGTGTCTAATGAGTCATTTGACAAGAGAATTAGGCCACATAGGGCATAGGATTCACCATAGGGATTGAGTGGGTGTCATGTGGCTTTTACCAATTAAAAAAACACATATGTTATGCTTAGAATATTCAATAACGTTAAATTGATGTTGATTTCAAACATTAAGAAAAAAGTTTCCTGCTATCAATTTCTGCTAAATTGAAGTACAGTACACTATCATACTATTTTGTGATGATACCAACTGGGTTAAAGCATATGTTGTCACAAAATTTATGTGTGAAAATGGGAAAATTGTGTTAAGTGAGTTTCAATAGCAGCATAAGCTTAGGAAAGCACTGTATCATCTTTCCTACTCATGTCATCATATCAGTTGCAAATGATATAATTCCACCACGTAAATATATTTTTCATATTTATCCTAATTGTTGTTATCCTGCTTCAGGTTCTATTCTTCTTTCCTTCTATACTAACTTCTATAACAACATTCTTACTTCTTTCTATATTGTCTTGCCATCCCTTCCACTTATGACTTGCAATTTCTTTATATTATTTCTCTACACTTCCAGAATGAAAATTCTACTATTTTCTACTATCTAAGCTATACACTTGATCAATATTTGATAATGGTTCCCTTCAACTGTGGTTTAATATCTTCCATATATTTGTCAGAAAAATAAGTATTTCAGCAGTACTTCTTCACACAGAGCTACTTTTAAACAAAGAACAAACACAATTATTTTGTTGATCTTATTGCCATCACATACAATATATTTTTCCTGGCAAAGTGTTTCTTTAGCTTGTTTAACCTCATAAATCCTACTGATCCTTCAAGTCTCTGCTCACATATTTCTTCTTTTGCAATGTCTTTATTTGTGTTCTTACATGATGAGGACAGATATCTTTTTAATTATTAAGAATCTATGGTAGGGAAATTGTTTCATCTTTCTTTTTTTTTTATTTAAGAGGAAAAAGAGAAAAACACAAAACAAAACAAAGTGGTGTAAGGGTACACGTAATACAGAACTACAAAAACAAAACAAAACAAAACAAAAAAATAACAGTAAGAAATCACCTGTTAGTAGATTAAATATTATCATCTTGAAAATAGTTCCTCAAATCACAGTATCAAAGAATACAAGGTGGACATTCAAACAGGGAGACTGCAAACAGCTGTGTTCAATGATCCAAAAACATTGATATAGTCAGCTATTTAACACCCCTAAACACACTTGCTGTTATATCCGTTAGAGCTCTTTTTCTTTTTTTTTTCCCTCTCTTTTTTACAACAAAATTTACACATTTTGGATTTTATTACTCCTTAGTGCTTATTACTTTTTTTTGGGGGGGGTAGATAATACAGTCAAATATGGCAAAACAAAGCTGTCAGTCAATACCAAGGATAGACATAGCACATGATGTAGAACAGAGTACAAGGTTATCAACAATGGTTATCAACGTTGTCCCTTGTTTCCTTAAAAAGAATTGTCTATCTCATTAGATATTATAAAGTTGGACAAAACAGTAGAGAACAAGACCAATAAAACTTAGGCATTGTAAACATTACAGGACTTCCAAAGAAGACAATAGTCAAACCAGAATGGGTATCTTAGTGAATCTTATTGTCTTCAAAGTAGTTGTCTATGTCTTCAAACTTGATACTATCATATAGAATGGAATAGAGTCTAATCAGTCAAAACAAGATCGTGGGAGTACTACAGGACTTCAAAACAAGTTAATAGGAAATCATAAAGAGTTACTATTCATATATCCTAATTTTTAAAATTTTTTCTTTAATTAAGACAAACATAAGAAATGACTAAATAATTTTTTTAAAACAATAAGGGGGAGATTGAGATAAAACAGGACATAACAATATAACAATAGAGGTCAAAGCATGACTGTTTCAGCAACCTAGTACTTCACCACCATATAACCCGACTTAATAGTAGTTACCATAGTGTCTGTCTTTTTCCTTGAAATATTTGGATAAAACTTCATATACTCTAGCTTCAAATATTTTCATATCAAGAAGCCCAGAATGAAGCCTTTCTAATTAATGAGTGAAAACTTTATAAGGCTTCAAGGCCACCTAATGGGGAATCCTGATTACCACTTATTTTTATATATTTGAATCATTACTTACATTAGGGAAACTATTCGGTATTCACACATGCGAGATTGATTTATTTCACTTATGAGTATGGTCTCAAGCTGCGCCCATTTATTGATAAATATCTCAATGTGATCCTTCTTTATAGCTGAATAATACTCCATTGTATAGAAATACCACAACTTTTTTATCCATTCCTCAGTTGATGGACACTTGGGTTGTTTCCAAGATCTGGCGATTACAAATTGTGCTGCTATAAACATAGGTGCACATATATCACTGTGGTATGATGCTTTCAGTTCTTCTGGGAATATGCCTAGAAGTGGAATAGCTGGAATAAATGGGATTTCCAGTCCCAAATTTGAGAAATCTCCAGACAGATCTCCACAAAGGCTGTACCAGTCTACACTCCCACCAGCAGTGCAGGAGAGTTCCTTTATCCCCACAGCCTCTCCAGCATTTGTTGTCGGTTTTCTTGAACATGGCCATTCTTTCAGGAGTGAGATGGTATCTCAGTGTGGTTTTAATTTGCATTTCTCTAATGACCAATGATGATGAGCATGTTTTCATGTATTTATTTGCCATTTGCATTTCTTCATCTGAGAATTGCGTATTCATCTCAGATGCCCATTTTTGGATTGGATCTTTGAATTTTGGAGGTCTGAGTTTCTTTAATTCTTTACATGTTTTAGACAAGAGGCCCTTGTCTGAGAGAGAGTTCACTAAAATCTTTTCCCAGTTTGTGGGTTTTCTTTTCACTATGCTGGAGATTTCTTTTGACATGCAGAAACTTTTTAATAAGAAGTGGTCCCAGTTATTGATTCTGGGAAGAATTTCCTGTGCGGTTTGAGTCCTGTTCATGAATTCTTTACCTACTCCTATGTCTCCAAGGTTTCTACCTAATTTGTCTTCCAATAGATTTAGTGTTTCTGTTTTAATATTCAGATCTTTGACCCATTTAGATTTTAATTTAGTACATGGTGATAGACATGGGTCTAGTTTTAGTTTTCGGCAAATGGAGAGCCAGTTTTTCCAGCACCATTTATTAAAGAGACTGTCGTTCTTCCAGTGAACCTGCTTGGCTCCTTTATCAAAGATAAGGTGGTTGAGTGTGTTTGTAGTTGTGGTTGTATCTTCTAATCTATTCCACTGATCTACGGCTCTGTTTTGATTCCAATACCATGTTGATTTTACTACTGTTGCTTTGTAGTATAACTTCAAGTCAGGGATTGTGATGCCTCCTGCTTTGTCTTTGCTGCTTAGAATTGCCTTTGCGACTCTAGGTCTCTTCTGGTTCCAGATGAAATTTAGGAGTGATTTCTCTAGATCTATAAGGTATGTTGATGGTATTTCTATTGGGATTGCATTGAATCTGTATAACAGTTTTGGGAGAATGGCCATTTTCACAATGTTTGTTCTTCCTATCCATGAGCAAGGGATATCTTTCCATTTTCTGAGATCATCTTCAATTTCCTTTTTCAGTGTATTATAATTTTCACTGTATAAGTCTTTCACTTCTTTCGTAAGAGTAATTCCTAAATATTTCATTTTTTTGCTTGCTAATGTGAATAGTCCAGTTTCTCTTATTTCTCTCTCTGTAATTTTGTTGTTCATGTATAGGAATGCTATTGATTTCTGAGTATTGATTTTGTATCCAGCCACATTACTGAATTTATTTATTGTATCTAAGAGTATTTCAATGGAGTTTAGGGGGTCTTCTATGTAGAGTATCATGTCATCTGCAAACAATGATAATTTAACTTCTTTTTTTTCCTATCTTTACCCCTTTTATTTCTCTTTCTTGCCTAATTGCTCTGGCTAGTACTTCCAGTACTATATTAAATAGGAGTGGTGATAAAGGACATCCTTGTCTTGTGCCCGATTTTAAAGTAAAGGCTTTCAACTTTTGGCCATTTAGTATGACGCTGGCTGTTGGTTTGTCATAAATGGCCTTTATTGTATTGAGGTAAAGACCATTTATTGCAATTTTCTGTAAAGTTCTTATCATGAATAAGTGTTGGACCTTATCGAAGGCTTTTTCTGCATCTATAGAAATGATCATGTGATTCTTATTTTTGGCTTTATTGATATGGTGGATTACATTTATTGATTTGCATATGTTGAACCATCCTTGCATTCCTGGGATGAATCCCACTTGGTCATGGTGTATAATCTTCTTGACGATTTGCTGGATCCTATTTGCCAATATTTTATTGAGGATTTTTGCATCTGTGTTCATTAGGGAGATCGGTCTATAGTTCTCTTTTATAGTTGGGTCTTTCTCAGGTTTTGGTACTAGAGTAATATTTGCTTCCAGGAATGACTTAGGAAGGATTGCTTCCCTTTCAATTTCATTGAATAGTTTGAGGAGTGTCGGCATTACGTCTTCTTTATATTTCTTGTAGAATTCTGCAGTGAATCCATCTGGTCCTGGGCTCTTCTTGGTGGGTAAGGACTTAATTACATTTTCAATTTCGTTAGCAGAGATTGGGTTATTCAACAGTTTTATATCCTCTTGATCTAGCTTTGGTACTTCATATGCTTCTAAGAATCTGTCTATTTCTTCTGTGTTATCAAACTTTTGAGAGTAGAGGTTTTCGAAATAGGTGTTGATGATCCTCTGTATTTCTATTGGGTCTGTAGTGATTTCTCCTTTTTCATTTCTTATTGCATGAATTTGAGCTTTTTCTTCCCTTTTTTTAAATAAGGTTGGCTAGGGGCTTATCGATTTTATTTATTCTTTCAAAGAACCAACTCTTTGATTCGTTGATTCTTTGGATTGTTTTCTTAGTCTCTATTGCATTGATTTCTACTCTGATTTTTATAATTTCCTCTCTTCTTTTGGCTTTGGGCTTGACTTGCTCTTCTTTTTCTAGATGTTTGCGGTGTAGCATCAAGTTATTTACTTGTATTCGCTCTGTTTTCCTGATGTGGGAACTCAGTGCAATAAATTTTCCTCTCAGAACGGCTTTCATTGCATCCCACAGATTTCGGTAAGTTGTATCTGCATTTTCGTTTTCTTTTAGGTACTGTTTAATTTCTTCTTTAATTTCTTCTGTGACCCACTGATTACTCAAGAGTGTGTTATTTAGTTTCCATGTGTTTGCAGAATTTTTGCAGTATCTTTTATCATTAATTTCTAATTTCAGAGCGCTATGATCCGATAATATGCAAGGGATGATTTCAACTCTTTTGCATTTGCTTAAATATGTTCTGTGAGCTAATATATGGTCTATTTTAGAAAATGATCCATGTACTGCTGAGAAGAATGTGTATTCTGATGTTGTTGGGTGGAACATTCTGTATATGTCTATCAAACCCATTTGTTCACAGTTGTGATTCAGTTCTGTTATTTCTTTGCTCATTTTCTGTCTGGTTGATCTGTCCCTTGGTGTCAGTGGTGTATTAAGGTCTCCTGTTACAATTGTGTTACTGATAATTTGAGTTTTCATTGCTGTTAATAATTGTTTTATATAACTGGGTGCTCTGGAGTTTGGTGCGTATATATTTAAGATAGTTATCTCTTCCTCTTGGAGTTTTCCCCTTACGAGTATGTAGTGACTTTCTTTGTCCTTTATGGTCATTGTTGGTTTAAAGTTCACGTTGTCTGCAAACAGAATGGCTACTCCTGCCTTTTTTTGGATTCCTGCTGCATGAAGAATTGTTTTCCATCCTTTGACTTTCAGTCTGTGAGTATCCTTCTGGGTTAGATGGGTTTCCTGTAGACAGCATATGGTTGGATTTTGTTTCTTGATCCATTCTGCTAGTCTGTTTCTTTTGATTGGTGCATTGAGACCATTTACATTAATGGTTATTACTGTTAAATGATGGTTAATTGTAGGAATGTTATCTCTCTGCTGTTGCATCTTTATCTTTCGGTTCTGTTTAATTATTTGCTTTGCTTAGTGGTTTTTTCCTTTGTGTATCTAAACTGTCTTTCAATATTTTTTGCAGGGTTGGTTTGGTGTTCATGAAGTTCTTCAGCTGTTCTTTGTCATGGAAGTATCGTATTGCACCATCTATTTTGAATGATAGTTTTGCAGGATATATCAGTCTTGGTTGGAAATCATTTTGCTTTAGGATCTGGAATACTTCACTCCATGCTCTTCTTGACTTTATCGTTTGTGCTGAGAAGTCTGCTGTGATTCTGATAGGTTTTCCTTTATAAGTGATCTGTCTTTTCTCTCTGACAGCTTTTAATAATCTATTCTTGTGTTGGATTTCTGGGATGGTGATTATTATATGTCTGGGTGTAGTTTTATTTTGGTTATGACTGTTTGGAGTTCTATATGCTTCACTGATCCTGATGTCAGTTTCTGATCTCATGCTTGGGAAATTTTCAGCTATTACTTCTCTAAATATCCTCCTGACATCCTTCATGTTGTCTCCCTCTCTTTCATTAATTCCTATCATTCTTATGTTATTCTTCTTTGCATCGTCTTGCAGTTGTTGAATTGTTGTTTCCTGATTCCTTGTTATTTTCAAAAGATCGTTCCTTTCCTGTTCACTAGCTGCAATCCTGTCTTCAAGGTCTGAAATTCTATCTTCACTTTCATTAAGGCGGTTTTTACAACTTTCAGTGGAGTTTTTTATTTCCTGTATATCTCTGTGCATCTGCATTATGTATTCTGTTTGTTTCTTATATTGCTCGTCTAGGGATTCTATCTTTTTGTTTAGTTCCTCCAATTTTTTATCTGTGTTTTCTTTAGATATATTTAGAATCTCTTTCATTTCTTTTATCATTTCTTCTTTTATCTGGGAGATTATTTCGAGTTTGAATTTCTTTAAAACTTCCTGGAGTTGCTTTGCAATTTCAGTGGCTATTGTGTCTGATATATGAGGTGGATGGGATATATTTTCTTCTATATACATTGCTCCTAGGGTTTGTTGAGATGGGCTGGAGGTTTGAGGTTGTAATTTGGTCTTTCGTTTTGTCATTTTCCTATATTTCTGTGTTTCAAGTGTTATTTGAAAGCTTCCTCAGGATCTGTTGAAAACCCCCTTCTATGTTTGGAGCTACTGAGACTCTGGCACCGCGCTACCCCAAGCCATTGGGCCTACAGAACCAGTGGCCCTCCTCTGCCTGCTCAGAACTCCGCAGTTCCAGACAAGCTGGGCCTCAGGGACACTGTGCGCCCACCTGCCCCTTGGAAGCTCCACAATTCTTCAACAGGCCGCAGTGCCTCAGGCACCTGTGGACCCTCCCTGGTTGCAGAGATATCCACAGTCCTCCAGACACATGGAGAGGCCGATGCAGGCACCCCAGATCTGCCCAGCTCCTTCTCTGCAGACCGATGGCCAGGCGCGGCAGCTAAACAGGTTGGGCTAGGCTGATTAGTGTGGGCCCGCCCACCCTTCGGGAGCTCAGCAATTCTCCAAGTGTAACTGGAATGGGGAGGCTGATGTGGAAGCCTCAAACCCACCTCTCCCCTTCACTGCACCTGGAAGCCTGGGGGAACTCCAGCAGTCTGGGCGGAGATATCCAAAATCCTCCAGACACACAGAGAGGCCGGTGAGGGCACTCCAGATCTGCCCAGCTCCTCCTCTGCAGACCCTGTTTCATCTTTCTATCCAGTCAGTCGCTCAGGTATCATACTCCAGTAGAGAGGACCATCTGTTTTCCATTCTTTGTCTTCTGTACTCAGAGAGAAATGTAAGTATACCAGAAGCTTGATCCATAATTTAAAGTTGTTTAGGTGCCAGAAATTTTAAAAGGTATGATTGAGTCAGAGATTAGATCAGGGGAGCTCCAACCTTAGAAGGAATTAACATTTCTCTCCAAAGAATGGGTTAGGTATTTTGTGACGGGATGAATTCTCAAAAGAGCACGTTGATATAAAGTAAGATCAACTCACACACTTGCCCATTGTCTTCCCAAGATAGTTCCATTCCATTTTTCTACTATATTTTATAACAATTGGAATGCCTTTTCAAAGACTGGCCCCCTAACCATGAGAATTGTATGAGTCATGAGAATTGTAAATCAAATAAATTTCTTTTCCTCATTTAATTTCCCAGCATTGTATATTTTTGTTAGAGTAATACAAATTTGACTAGGATACTCTTTGAGAATAATTCTGTTAGGCAAAATGGCAAAAATGTCTTACTTATGATATGGTTCTAGTTTTAACTGCCCTTTATGCCTAGAATGACAAGCCCTGCGCATCCATTATTCTGTGACTCCTAGTTGCTCACATATTTCAGCTGGTATACAGTTAAACTTCATAGAGATGATACTTTAGCTCTGATTTGATCACAAAGAAGCTATAAAAAGGAACTAGTCTGCTTATGCAGATAACTGATGGGTATCCAGTGCCCCTTTGTATAAAAGACTTATGTCTCTGGACTGATTGCTTAAGGGCTCCAGAGACTCCTAGGAGATGGCCTAATGCTTTCTTATACCTCTACATATCTGCCCTTTCCTCCAAAATTAAGGTACCAAGGACCAGCTTTGACTGAAGTGATAGCTTCAGGGCTAGGATGTTTAATGAGAAATCTTTTTTTCAAGGATCCTCTGCTAATAGATATGTGCCTGTGCTAACACTGCCTGGACCTTGAAGGGTTTGCTGTGTACTCCAAGAACGAAAATTATGATTTACTGAGATGTATTAGTTTGAGCGCTTTGACAACTTGATTTATTCCTTCTTAATTAGTTAATGGTTGGTTTCGACTGTGACATCTCCCAGCAACACATAAAGTTCATACTCAAGGCTCATAGCCTTGAAACATTGGTTCTAAGCCTTCAGACATTGGGGAAAATGAAAATCACAAGCAGGGAAGTTTTGTGTGTCATCTATAATGAAAGTATCTTCCCTTTTCCCCTTCTCATTTGGAAAGACATTGGAAATATTGTTTCCCACAACTTAAGAAACTGACTCTGTAAAAGTAATAGTGGAAGTGCCTCAAATTCTTGAGCAGTGTTCATTAAAATGAGAATTTAAATTTTTAACTCCCAATCCAAAGTCTATTCACACAACACTGTGTTGCCTCTTGGGAAAGTCAGGCATTGAAATTGGAATAAAATGATAGCTTGGAGCTTGACAGGACATTGGAAGAAAAATCAAACAATGAAGGAGAGTCTCAAACATGTTGATTAGAATTATTTAATGAAATGACACACCCACTTACGTATACCATCCCTGTCCATAGATCAACAAAGACTTCATAGCCAAAGAATCAATATGCCATTATCCTGCAGGATGCTGTCTTCTGGATATCAGGCGAGCTCCTGGGAGCACCGTCTGAGTTATAATCATAGGGGCTGGGCTGTAATAAAAGTCTTGAATTATGCCACATTAAGAATCATCCCTCTATGAAGCTGGTAAGCTGCTCAAATATTCCCTTGTGTGGCTTCAGACATACCATCAAATATTTAGCATGGATTTTGGCTAATGCGGCCCATTTATCCCCCAGATAGTCTTCCAAAGCTGGGAGCTGGTATTACTACCTTTTAAGAAATGAGAAAGGAAAGGCAGCCTCAGAGAGATTAACTGGACAAGACATGCATCCTAGAGTAGCCAAATCAATATCTTAGAACCCTTTGCTACAATAGCCACTCCCTGCCTCTTTGGGCTCTAAAAACTGGCAGGATTTTAAAAATTCTTTTCACAGACTACCTCCAGCTGCTCTCTCCCCAGTCAAAGAGCTCGTGATTACTTGCTGCCTTGAAACTTCACAGTTCTCTCCCTCTACCACCATTCCTGAGTCTGGCTGTTCACAAGCCATAGAAGTCCCTATGCTCTCAGTCTCCCCTGGACTTCACCTCCTTTGTCTCCTTCCTCTCAAATGGCTCGTTTTGTTTACTGAGCAGAGAAACTAATAGAAGGCAGCAGAATTTAAGCTTCCTTGGGATTTGCTTTACACACTGACAAAATCATTCTTTTCTCTCTGTTAAATATTCATGGCTTTCCAATTTTTAGATACAAAGGTACATTTTGTTTTAAAATGTGCTGATCCAAGACATACTGGTTTGCATTGATTTCTTCCTCTTTGCATTTCTATTGCATTTGAAATAAGGTCCTCATTCACTTCTGAAATATGGACCTGAATTTATCCTTAGTTTTCCTTTTTATTTGGTTGCTATTTGCTGAAAGGGCTAACATTAGTAAACATTTTGCATGTTTATGTTTTTCTCTTTTAACATCACACACATGCATAGGCATGCACACGCAGGGAGAAAAATCACATCATCTTTTTCGTGCTTCTCACACTAATGTTAATATAATTTGAAAGTCACTTTAACAAAGCTTTTATCTATTACAGATTTCAAATATTTGCACTTTGCAAAGGAAATAAAATAGAAATAGATGTATAAGAGACAAAGAAAGCATCCAACCTTTAACTGTCGAGTGACTAAAAACAAAATTGGAATTAAAATACCTCTATTTTAAGACAAGTGAGAGATACCACAGCATAAAATTTATGAAAGCAGAGTAGGTGATAGTGGGCAGGACACAATCCCAAATGATGCAGGCCACTTCACAGCATCTTACGGTGTACAATGTGACTGGACGAAAGTGCAAGATTTTCAGCTTGTGGAATGGATTTTTTTTCAGTCAAAGTTCTTTTGCCTGCATTGCCACAAAATATTGACTTTAAAAACAACCTGTTAGTAAGAAAAAATTGAATTTATTCTTACTGTGGTAAGGGAACCCACCACAGTGTCAGACTTTCAGCAAGTTCTTAGAATGGGTAGGATAAATTTAGTACTTTTAAGCAATTTTCAGGAGATTCAATGAAAAAATTTCACTAGCTATGGGTAATTACATGGATAAAGTTGTTTGGGACTGGTGAAATTAAATTCAAAGTATCTTATGAAGTAGGCTAAAATTTGATGCTATAGGACAGTGTAACCATTTCATGTTTATTTGAATAATTTTATGAAGATTTTGGAATGAACTATACAATTTTCTATCAATTTTTTTATCTTTCCAGGAAACAGTTCCTTATGGCATCAAAGTCATATTGATGAAGGCGCTGGATTAATAAGTTGATATTAATATAGACAGGAAGCTGTGGGATGGGAAAGATTTGGGGCTTTCACTGAAAATTCTCAACCTAACAATGGTTGATTGAGTGTGTCAATTTGAGTAGTTTAGTAAAAGAATTTTTTTTTTTTTTTTTTTGTCTTTATCCTTTTTATCGGTACCGGGGATCAAACTCACTGACTGCCTAATTGCAAGGCAGGCGGTTATGCCGCTGAGCTAAATTCCCAGTCTCTAAAAGAAGTTTAATTAAATCCCCTCAGCAATTCCACACCATAGGGTGTAGGAGACCCACTCTGGGGTGGCTAGTATGGTATAAAAGGGAAATGAGAAAGATAGATCTGCGTCTTAGGAGAAACTCCTAGTCTTCTTCTTTATCTTCCAACTCAGACTCTAGCTTTCAGGCAGATACTTCATCCTTCCGGTGTTGATTTTTCAGCCTTCCACATACACATACACGACACAGCAATGAACTCCAGACCACGGACTGAATCCTTTGGTCTCCAGTATGCAGACACCTTTTGCACTCATCCAAATGTGACTCTTTGGGTGGTCGTGGTAAGCTACTGTTATAAACTCCTAGAAATCTGTATGTCTTGCATTTTATTTGTTTCCCTAAGAAAACACTGACTAACACTCTCATGTACAGACTCCATGTCACTCAGCACACATTGGCCAAATGCTTGTTCAAATCCTAGAACACAGCAAGCAATGCAAAGTTCTAGACTCTCTGGAAGGTTTTTATTCTAAGTTTCCAAAATCAGTAAAATTTAGGTATTTTCTGGTTCTCTACTTCTCTCTCTCGCTCTTTCTTTTTTGTTATAAATTGGCTTCATTGCCCTTCATTCTATCTTTTGTCTTTGCTTCTCATAACACATGCTGCTCCTTGCATTGACATTCTTATAATTTTTTTAATTCACTCTAAAATTCTTTTATCTACTCAACTTTGAATCCTTTAACTGTAATTGTCCGTCAGCTGACACCATTATTTTCTGTGTGTATTGAATCAAATAAGAGAGGAAGTCTGATTGGTCCAGATTGCCTTTTATGGCAGGCTATTCCCCCCTGTGTTACTGGCCAGTTTGTATATTAGTTGTTATAGGGGAACCTGTCTCCAATATTGATCAATTAAAAGTAGTCAGAGATGGGAAAAGTTTCTATAATATAAGGACAGTGTCATATCATCTCAAAAGGACAATTCCAAAATTATTTATAATAGAAATATTTTAGTGGAATATTTTATATACTACTTTAAGAAAAATGTAAAAATATGATAGCAGACATATCCAAATCAGAAAAATAAACATGGCATACTGTACCACTGGTCTTTTTTAAAATGATATTTTCAAAGATTCTGCCATTCCTTTAGATGAAATAATCTGACTGAAGTTCAAGGAAGTGGGTACATATTGTAAGGTTAAGAAAGCATTGAAATTACTTAGTGCATTATGTGTTTAGGCCGCCATGAAAATATTAACAATTACAAGTAGAACAGATATGTCTAAAGCCTTTAAAAAAAAACTTTCAGATAGGTTATTTTTAATTATTTCTCCAAAAGTGTCCTATGATTTTTATATTGTGGTGAAATTTTTTTACTTCTTTTTTCCTACTTTTTCAAGGCATCCTATGTCATTAGATGTTACTGCTTTTCATTCTTAACAGTTATGAAAAAATTATGATTGTAGTTTCCTATTATTTAAATTAACTTATTTCTAAGTGACAAAAGTTGTACCTATTTATCACATGCCACATGATGCTGTGAAATAGGTATGCAGTGTGCAGTGGCTAAAGTGAACTAATAAGGTGTATTATCTCACATTTTGTGAAGAAAGTCTACCTTAGTATCTTTAAGAATCCAATGTTCTATTAATAGTCGTAGATATCTTGTCATATAATAGATTTGTTGGAATCTATTATATGATGTTAAATAACATCAACATATTTCTGGTGACAAGTGCTCGTCTCCACTTCTGTGAGTAAGATTTTGGGGTAGAAACATAAATGAGATCACATGTTGACTACTTTTTGATGCCTACCATTAACTTAACCTCCTCCGTGTTCATCAAATTATAAGATGCTTTTTTAAGGCAAAACCTTCATTGTGTACAAATATTACAAATTTATTTCTAATCATCTGCTGATGTACTTATCATAGGGTTGATTTCAAGTCTTAAAAATTTATAATACTTTTTTAAGGAACACAGAATAGAGTTATCATTTTGACGTACTCTTTTCATTTCTCTTTGGTTTTATTGGCAGTATGATAACTGTTACATAATTTTGTTTTTATCATTAAATCTGTTTTCCATGATGGTTCTAATAATTTACATTTCTGACAATGGTATCTAAGTGGCCTTTTTCTACATGTCTTCAGCAAGACTCACTAACTTCCATGGTTTTGATGATCACCATTCTAAAGACTTCAAGGTGATAGCTCATTGTGATTTTATATTTCACTTCCACATTGACTAACACTGAGCAGCTTTTCACTTAACTATTAGACATACCTCTTTGTATGTGTTCTTTGAAAATTTTTTATTAAGATCCTTTATAAAAAACCATCAATAATTTATTTTCTTATCTTTGATTCATCTGAGTTTCCTACCTAAAGATATTAATCCCTCATAAGATATATGTTTTGTAATTATTTTCATCCATTATATTGATTATATTTTTACTGCTATCCAGATTGTATCCTTTGTTACATGAAAACATTTTACCTTGGAACAATTCCGTAAGTGTGTGTTTTCCTATGTTGCTTGAGCTTTTAGGTCATACCCTCCAAAATAAAATATTATACAGAAAAATGTACAGAATATTTACTTTTATGTTTTCTTCTTCAAATTTTACAGTGTCACATCTTACATGTAGGTCTTTAATGCTCCTTGAGCTGCATTTTATATGTAGGTGTCACACTTTTGTGTGTAGATGGTGTCTAATGTTATTCCATTAACTGGTTAGTTTTCTCAGACATCACTCACCTTGCTATTGTGTATTCTTAGCACTTTTATTGAAAATCAAGTGACCACCAATGTGTAGGTTTATTTCAGTCCTCTCCATTTAAATGAACTTGATCTATGTGTCACCTTTCATTCTCATGCCTCCTTGTGTTTTATTACTAAAGCTTTGTACTAAAATTTAAAAGAAGTCGGATAGTGTGATATATCCAGCTTTATTATATTCAGTTGAGCTTGCGCTGGGTATTTTTTTTTTTTTTTGGTGTGTGTGTGTGTGTGTGTGTGTGTGTGTGTGTGTGTGTGTGTGGTTACATAAGGATTTTAGCATGTTTTGCTATTTCTGTGGAAAGAATCTATAAAAATTGATCAGATTTCCATTGAATCTGTCAATTTCTTTTGGTAGTATGTATATTTTAATAGTCTTAAATGATTGAGTTTTCTAACATATTAGTATGAATTATCTTTCCATGTGTCTATGATTTTTCTATTTCTTTCATTAATATTTTAAAACTAACACAATACAGGCCTTATAATTACCTCCTTAGTTAAATTTACTCCTATTAATTTATAGCTATATTAGAGTATTATTTTCTCGATTTCTTTTTCAAATAGTTTACTGTTCATATACAAAAATGCTATTTATTTTGTGTAATGATTTTGTATTGTGCCACTTTTTTTGAAGTGGTTTGTTAATTCTATCTTTTGGTGTTACCTTTTATAATTTTCTATAGAATATCTTATGGAATGCAAACTGTGATGATTTTAATTATTCCTTTCTACTCAAGAAATCCAGCTTTCTGATTCTCTCACTCTCTCTATTTCTCTCTCATACACACACACACACACACACACACACACACACACACACACAGAATTGCTATATTTAAGATTTCAGTGCTGCCTTAAAAATATTGGTAAGAATGGAGTTCCTTGGCATATTGTTAATCTTAAAGGAAATATTTTCAACTTTCCACCATTGAATGTGATGTTTAGCTGTGGGTTTGTTATATACAGCTAGCACTAATTGTGTTGACTTGCCTTTCTTCTACATATAGCTTATTGAGAATTTTTATTGTGAAGATGTTGCTTTTGCAAATGTATTTTTATATTGAAATTACATGAATTTTCTCCATTCTGTCAAATATTTGTGTCATATTTATTGAATTACATATCAAAAATCATATTTGAATAATTTGATTAAGGATGTATGCAATCACGGTGAATGATGTTTTCAGTGTACTACTAAGCACAGAATTGTGGATTTGATCCTTAAGCATAGGAATACTGGCACCTGTTTATTGATGGAATCGGGAGAGTTCATCATGCATGTGGAACTCAGGTAAAACAAGTTTACCTGACTTTAGAATGATCCTAAAACCTGAGATTCCAGGACCCAGCAAGGTACTGGAACTGATGTGATGGGTCTGCAGAGATGGAACTGAGTCTGTGGAGATGGAACTGGATTTTGAGTTTGAGTTCATGGGTCCTTGCCTGAAACATGCACTGCAGAAATGGTCCTGGGGTCTCAGTCTGTAAGAGTTATCTTGTCACTGGAGTCTACTGAGCAGGTCTAGAGTGTAATGAAATAGGCCTAGTCTCTAGGTGCACTGTATCCTGGGACCATTGGATCTAGCCTGAAGCTAGGTTGTATCCTGGTATTAGAGCAGGTTTGGAGTCCTTGTCTATATAAGCCAATCTGGAGCCTGAGATTTCTGATATTAAACTGGTACTTGCAGGCACATAGAGTTACCTGGTTCTTAAAGCCAGAAAGTCTTCTTGGAAGCCAGTTTAATAAGGCCTGGCCCAGAGCCTTTAGCTATGGAGACTGATCAAGACTTGGGTGAAGAAATTCAGTTCTAAATCTTGAGAGTTTACAGAACAATGTATTAATCTATAATGAGTAGTCTGAACTTTGGGTCAATTTGAACATGGAGCTGTGGGAAGTCAGATTCGCTGATGAGGCCACAATCAGTAAGTTCTAGTCTCATACCCGAGATCAATATATTTCTTAGCTCTGGGACAGGTATGAATCCTGGACCTGTGTGAACTGACCTGACTGTGAGCCAGGGTAAGATCTGGAACAGGGATTGGATCTGTGATCAAAAGTACTTTCTTTTGCAGTGCAGAGTGGCTGCATCATGCGGACCACATCTGTGTGGCAGCCTAATGACGAGAGCTACAGAGAGCAGCCTAAACTGGGCAGGGCTGGGTTTCTGGAGCCAACTTTGTGCTAGATTATTTGTATCTCTAGATCTGTCATGAAGAGTGATACTGTGGGATAGGCTGATGTAATGGGGTAATACAGTTAAAAATTAGTAAAAAAAAATACTGGCCTGGTGCTGGGCCTGATACTCAAGTTGGGGACACTTGAGTAGATAGAATGATCGGCTAAGTGTATAGAATGAGTCCATCAAGCAGGTCTCTGGTTCAAACCTACCAAAACTGGACTGATACCAGGATTATTTTGGAGAACAGTATGCAGGTAACTTCTTGGAGTCTAGAGCTTTGGCAGTGTAAACAGTGATTGGTTTTAGTGTAGCAAGCAACACCAATACTGGCATTCAAAAAAAAAATTAGTGCTCAATTACTTTGTCTTCTCTGGAATAGAAAGTACTACTTCTTATTGCTGTTTTTGTGGGATCTGGAAAGAAGTGATAGAAGTAATACAAAACTAACTTTTCTACCTTCTTCAATGGATCTTTTCTTATTCCTCTGCTATACTTAGGTGTCATAATCTCTTATTTGATTTTATTAACCCTTGTGAAGGTGTTAGCAAGTGAGCATATGTGTTGAATTAATATTTCTGTAGAGGAATGACAAATTCAAAGTCCTATTACATCATCTTGGTTTCTTTATTCTTCTACTAATTTTTATCTGTATTACCCCATTACAACTAAGTGCCTTTTTGTCAGAGAACTCTACTGTTCATACCTTATTTCAAGCATATAGATACTATTTATTAACAACAAAATAGGAACTAAGAAGTAGGATTAAGAAAAAATACTAATTAATCAATACAAATTACAATGGGCCTTCCTTATCCTCATAAGTCTACTCGAAACACTCTGTTATCATAGTATATAATGAGATATAGAGACAGTATACAATTCTTTGGCACATTTTCTTGTTATGCATTAAATATATTTTTTCCAAAAATGACTGCTAGACTGTAGACACAATGGTTTATAAATATAAACAGTCTAATGAAGAACATAAATACTTTGGATTCTTTACTTGCTGTTTGTGTTTAGGAGATGTTTTCCTGAGATAGTATTAACTGTATAGTTTTTCAATTTCATATAAATCTTAATTTTAAAAAATCTCAGGAAATGTAGAAACCAAACTAGCCTGTTGACAAAGTGTCTGTATTTTAAAAACAGACATGCTTTCAAGCTCAGAATCTACTATGTAATATATAAGATTATGACTTTACACAATTTAGACCCCAGCTTTCTTGTTTGTAAAGTGAGCATGATGAGACTTTAGTTCACAGAGAGAAATATTATAGGGCAATTCTTGATACATAGCAGCAAACAATAGTTCTCATATTATCATGTATTATTAGACTCATTCATCAATTATTAGACTCATTCATCAATACTCGGTCATTGAACACATTGCTTCTACTTTTACATGCAAAACATTTAAGGGTAGAATTTTAAAACGTGTGGCCTAAATTATAAATCTCAGAAAATGCAAAGATGGCTTTAAAGCTGGTACTTGATAGGAGCTTAGAGAAGGAAAGTGAGGAATATTAAAGAGAATATATAAAAGTCAATGATTCTACAAATTTCAGTAAATGTGAATCATCTTGCAAACATTCAGCCCACAATTCAAACACCTCTATATGTGTATTTTCATTGATTCTCTGAATAGTTCTGATAGCTGACATTGATTCCAGGTTAGATTCCAGGCACTGTTCTAAATAGTTCAAATCTTTGGCCAATGTTTAGTAGAAGGTAGATGTCCAAGGGAGGATCCAGCTATAAAGGCCCTGTTCTTCAGTGTTACACTAAGGTTCTCTGAATGGAGCACTGTGCTTGGCACTTTCTGAAACATGGAGAAAAATGACTGTAGAACCTGAGGACTCAGGACTACTGCTAGGAGTGAGATTTCTGAGGAAAGTCACCAGGAAGTTCCTAAAATTAACATGAATCAGGATCAATACAGCTAAAAGTATAAACTAATGGTTGGTATAACATGCTCAATGAATACTCCCTGAATAAGTACATATGTAAAAAGCTGATAGAAACTTTTTGATCTCAGATAAAATGTTTATTTAACTACTAAATATTTGAATCTGAGAATTAGAATAAATTTTGAGTCTTTAAAAGACCAATTACCCCAACTCCATGAATGTGACAATCCTCTCCACATTCTTTTAGACTCTAGTCAGTCAGTTAAAGAAAATTCAGCTCTGGATTGTAACAACAAAACAAAAGACCTAAAATCAGACCTAGAGAGAATTAAGGGATCTTAAAATAGCAGAGGGAAATAGACTTCTGCTTGAAGCCAGAGATTTGATTAATCACAGAGAAAGACAGCAAGAAAGAGAGAGAGAGAGAGAGAGAGAGAGAGACAGAGAGAGAGAGAGACAGACAGACACACAGAGAGAGAGACAGACAGAGAGAGAGAGACAGACAGACAGAGAGAGAGAGAGAGAGACAGAGAGAGAGAGACAGAGAGAGAGACAGAGAGAGAGAGACAGAGACAGAGAGAGACAAAGATAGAGACAAAGAGAGACTATAATAATATAATGTTGGCTATAATTACACAAGTGATTCTCCAACAGCCAAAAGATTCTTGTGGACATGCAGGGCAAGTGAGGAGAGTGATTTCTTTCACAATCTCTTTTTATTACTCATCTTTTCTTATTGGCTCATGAAGTCAGTGTCACAGGGACTGCCTTTTCTCTTGGACCTGCAAACCTGATCAGAGTTGGTAAGCCATGAAATATGAGGGTCCATGCACCCTTTAATTGGCCAAGTCCCAGTTAATAATGCAGAGACATTGAGAGTGGAGCCAGGCAGGTGGAAAAAGAAAATTACGAATAAGAGAAAAAGAGAAATAATTCATGATTCCTTTGTGGAGGGACAAGAAAGAAGTAAAGAAAAACATCACTACCCAAAATTTAATTTAAACTACACCGGTGATAAACCCTTTGTGCCCCTCCCTTCTTGACCAAAGTCATTACTAGTCTTCTTGTCAGTTCCTAAGTGAGAAATAAATGTCAGTGCATCTTCATAGCTATACTTTTATTTTGTTTCAGCTAAAACACTTTTGAAAAACTCATAAAGAACCAGTCAAGGGTAGAGTTACTCTGATACCTTATTTTAGGTGGTGGAGGCTAGACTATTTTCTTAGTACTAAATTTTCTGCCCAGAATTTTTATGTCTGCCATCTTTCTTTTAAACAAGTGACTTTTGATCATGAACTGCATATTCTCAGGGACACTGTCACGCTCTTTCCTTTACGCACATGTGATTTATGAACTTAAACTGAGCATTCTCAGAAGTACACCTGCCCCCAAGGTGCTGTAATATATATAGGTTTTCCAACAAAATATTCCCAACTCAGTTTTCTTAGCTCCCCAAGAGCACTGCTTTACAAATAACTCCAGTGTTCCCTTTATTTGCTGCAAGTAGGAAACCACCCTCTGTTCTTTTATCTCTCGTTGGGCTAATTGGATTTTACAGTCACAAGAAGAGAACACAGCATTACTTTTTCAGATAAAAATTATCTGATAGTAATGATTGTTGTAGATTACCAGATATATATAATCTCTCTGATGCTCACTGGGGAGAATTTTACACTGTCAACTTTATCTTATAGTTATTGAATCACAGATTCTGTTGATAGATCTGTTATGTACATTCTATATCACCTCACTTCTAGTTCAGAACTTCATTTTTCTAGGAAACACATGGTCACTGATTTGAAATCATCTACACAGTAAAAAAAGCCACATCACCAGATGTTATCTTTTGATAGTTTAGTTTATCCATGGTTTCAAATATATGGGAAAATATCATTCACAGTTACAATGGAAATATCAGGTGGCTAAAGGACAACCCTTTGCCCTGTAAAATGAATAAACCAACACTGGCGCTTAGGAAATTTATTATAATTATTTAATAAATAGCAAATAATTATTATCTATGAAAGTAAATCTGCTTGACGCTGGATTCTCAGAATTCAGGGGTCAGTTGGTAGACACATTACCTTCCAAAATTCAGCAGTGAATCTAGTGAGGTAGAGAAGAAGAGGTGTGGTAGATAATTGTAATATTAGGAAACGCCTTCTACGAGTGATTAAGGAGATGATGGATTTCAAGGTCCCAGAAAGGAGCATCTCACTCAGATAATCATAGAGACAAGACCTCCTGGGGTCAGGAAATTTTAGTCAGAGAATTAAACATGAGTTAGCCAGACAAAGAGAATGTGGAGCATAACTCTAGGACGCAGGGGAAATATATACAGACTATGGTAAAATGAAGAAAGTACAATATGAAACAAATTTATCCTAGTGTAGTACATAGTACAATAGGAAAATTGTGATAAATAAGGGAGGAATAATGATGAAAAGCCAGAATATGAAATTTCATGTGAGGTCTCTTAAGTTAGGGTCTCTTCAATAACAAAGTTCAGACATCTCTGTAGGTTAAAATTATTTTTTTCTTTTCATAACATCAGAATATTTAAAATTTCAAAACGTTTAATTGACATTTTGTGTTCTAATTTGAACTCCTTTCCTGAATTTTTTTCCTCTAGAGTTTACATTAGCACAGATTGTACCAAACTTAAGTGCTTCTTTATTCAGACTACACTATTTTATGTGGATTTGCTTTCACTTCATTTTCTTGATGAAGTGGTCATGCAGTTTCTCTAGGCTAGGAGACTCAATATCCTTAAGATGTCACATCTCCCCAATTTTATATAAATATTCAATTAAATTCAAATCAAAATTCTAGCAAATACATCTATAGAAATAGGACAATTAAATCTAAACCTTAAATGAAAATTCAAGGGTCTTAAAAAGCTCAAAATTTCTTTGAAACAATTAACTTAGAGAATTAAAATTCTTTATTTTCAAAGCTTTTAGTAATCAAAATAGTATGGTGTTTGTGTGAAAAAAAATCAGTGAAATCAAATAAAAGTTCAGAAATAGAACACACATAGATTTGCATCTAAGTTTCAAGTATAATAGTCAATTAAGTTGGTGGGAATTAGCCTATTAAATAAATTGTACTGGAACAAATGGATATCTACTATGAAAAAAATAAATAAACTCTGACTCTTCTTTGAATCATATATGAAAAATAACTTATTTGATGACAAAATTTGTAATATCTAGGGCTTTAAAACTTTTAGAAGAGAACAAAATATATTTGAGATTATGAGTAGTGAGTTCAAATTTAATTCTATTTCAACACCCTGACCAAAGGCTGACCAGTTGAATAAAACTACCTTAAACTCTGTGGATTTAATGACCCAAATAGAGATTGTTAGAAAATAAAATTGACAAATTTGGCCAGTGATGTCCACTTTCACTTTGAAGAGTTCCTAATGTTTGCATATAAGCAAGTAGAGTCAAATATCGTTCGTTATTCTAATGATGACAACCAATGTATGTCCCACTGAATACAATAGTCCCTTTTACCTAGATACATAGATTTTGCATGGGAAGTTATCATTCAAACTTAAAAATTTAGATATTTATTTTTAGTCTGGTTGTTCAGGGAATATATCATCCAATCCAAATTTTAGGATTCCCAAAAGAAATGACTATATCGAATGTTTAGTAATAAGAAAACATCTGTTGCCACTCTTTTTTGCTTTTTGTTCAATTTTTTGTCTTATTAATGTGTGTTTTTGATACATAAAGATCACATTTCTCATGATGTGCTGTCATTCCTGATATGGCTTTATGTAGTGTGTTAAGACGAGTGGAAATGAACTGCGTTATTAAATAAGAGAGCATATAAATTAACAAATTGCAAATTGAAATGCTGTGTTTTTGATGGACATGCCTAGCTCATTCACTTGAGGTACAGACAGAACTCTGCCATTCTCAAACCCATGCACTGAATCCCCCTACTCACTTCTCCATGAGAACTTTATTTTCGATTGGGTCTTTAAGCAAAGATGTAAAGTTTAAGTGAAGTCATATATGTGAGGATCACATCTAAGAGGAATGATGTCCATGTAGATGTACCTTGAAATCATGAAGTCAGACACAGAAGCTGAAATAGCACATGATTTCTCTTATATTAGATACTTGAAATATAAGTAAACTAGAGAGCAAGATAAAAATCAATAGTAAACTGGGAAATAAATCATTTGTAAAAGAAAGTGGCATCTTGAAGAGATATTGTGGGGAAGGGAAAGAATTAAGATGTGTGACATAAATGTACCACTTCCTTATGGTGAATGAATTTATTATGTGCTAATAAAAATAAACATTAAAAGGATAGGGACACCAAGAGTTACACCTACAGATCAAAGACTGTGTGAGGGCACAGTGAGAAGGTGGATATCTGCAAGCCCAGGAGAGAAGCCTCTCTATGAATAAACACTGTAGAAATCTTAATCTTATAGGTTTAGCCTCAAGAACATACATTTCTATTATGTAATGTACTAGATCTGTGCTATTATTGTCTGTGTTACCTCAAGTAGCTATGATAGGAACACACCATCTCAGAGAGTTTAGGCCAACTAAGAAGTCAGATGGGACTATGATCTGTAAAACGTCACCCATCCATTGTCCCTTGGCAGTTTTAGGGTTCCTTAAGTCACATTAGGCTTTGATATATTGCTAAAGGTAATGATGAAACTCACTAAAGCTACTATGCTTGCATTAGTGATTTACTATAGGAAAAGGATAGAGATTAAAATCATGCAAGGGAAGAAACACATAGTACAGAGTTTGAGAAAATATCAAATATGGAATTATGACAGTCCTTTCCCTGAAAAGCCTGTAAGCTAGCATTGCTATGAACAATGCGCAGAGAAAACTGCTAAAAAAGGAAGCTGAACAAGCCTGGGAGCTCCAAGCTTTTATAGATTTGATTGACTGACTATCAATATGATAGACCTCCATCTCCAGACTTACTGATATTGTGTGATCCAAAGTCCCCACCCTAAGTACCATTGGTGAACTTCTTGGCATGGCTATCTCTGCTTTAAATTATGGTCATCTTCCAATCTATATTATATTGCTAGATTACTCAGTTGACCCAAGAGCCCAAGGCATGACATTCAAAGAGATTGCCTATCGAATGCTAAGGTTAATTCTATACTAAATAGTAAACATTTCATAAATTTATTTGTGTAAATTCCCAAGGCCATTTCTTTCATGAGCAGACCATCCTACTAATTTTGATGGTGGGGTCCAAGCTATACAGCATTTATAACTATAACACCTTTTTTGATGTATGTGTATGAATGATACATATGAGTAGTATCAAAAAGCATTTGAAAAACATCTCCTGGATGACTCCTATGAAAATGTGTTTCAGGAGAATAAATGCACAGAGATAATTGAGAAAATAAGTGGACTTTTTCAGCCACTTGTTACTCATATCAAAGTTTAGTTTACTCTCCTGAGTACTGAAAAAAAATCAAAAAGGAAATATGACATGGTTGTAACTTTTTAGCCACTCTGTCCTGGCTGAGGATGATGAAGGAAAAGTTAATGAGTAACTGTGGCTAGAAATTTGCTGGATGATTATCTTCCTGGGCTTGTAATACCGCTGGCTGGAGGAAATTCACCTGTATTGTAGCATCAGTTCTGCCTGGGTCTTAGAAATCAACCTTGTACACTAAACAGCTATTCCAGTAACTGGAATTCTATTTTGACCTGAACAGTGTTGCATACCTGTTTTGCTTATAGCATCTGTACTTTGATTCCCAAGTTTTTAATTCTTTCTTAGGAACTTTCCTAGTATCCTCGGTCTTTTAGGTTGCTACTCTGTCTGTCTTTCCCTGAGCCTGAAACAATTGGACTCCTATTTCTTATGAAATCCTACTGTTTTTTTCTCTGAACACTGCCTGCAGGCTCAACACAATCTTAATTGACCAATGATTCATCTTCTTTCCTTGCATTTTGCTTCCCTGTTAATATCTGCTAAGTTATCAGGTGCCAAAATGCCCATGCTCAGGCCTACCATCAAGCATTGCTCTGCCTCTTCTTCCCAGAACTTGCAGTTGAACATAACGTCACAGGCTTTCAAAATTCATGCCCGACCTCTGTTTACTGCACTTAATCTGGTATAACCACTGCGTTTCTGTTTCTGAGTAGTTGTTTTTATAACTATGTGACTCAACACAAAACAGAGTGGAAATACTGCCTTAAAAAACAATGGCCAAATAGAAACAGTAGAGAGGAAGAGAAAACACTGAGCAGGATTTAACAATTCTTAACATTTGAGAATTAGACAAAGGAATGGCCCCGCAGAAGGGTATGGTTGGTTATCTTATTTATTTTTTAAATTTAAGCATTAAATGTTAAGATGTTATCAACTTTGTGGCAGAAATTACTTTCAATGCTGAGATTTTTAGCTGCAAATAAGACAAACTTATAATGAGATTTTGGTCTAGAGCTGTAAAGCATAGCACTTAAAACGTGATTCAGGATGGAGTATGAGTCTCTTCAGTGATGCAGGCCAGTATCACTGGACCCATTCCCTAGACACATTTGTGGTCATTTGCAAACTATTCTACTTTTTTTAAGGAATGATAAAATCAAGTAGTTTTATTGAATATTAATTCAATAAGGTAACATGGGGATTGATTTTCATCAATGATTTTATTTCATACAGTAAAACACTGCATTGCATGGAGATTTTGTGATTGGTCCTAGGACACATCAGGTAAAATTGTGAAATGTGTTATGTCTCAGTATCTGCCTACATTCTTCAGATACCAGAAACAGAAGCCAGGTTTATAAATTAATGTCTTTCCCATTTCTTTATCCCTGAAACATTATGGGGTGTGATGTATAATATATTTCTGAGTTTTGTCATTTTTCAATTTTTTTAAACTTTTCATTTTTGAAAACTTCTGAGAGTCACAAAATTTTGCAACACTGGTTAAGGAATTTCTGTTTATCTTTTATTTATACTCCTCAAATGTTAATCTATAACCAAAGTATAATGATCAAGATCAGAAATGGCCTTTGATAAAATATGAACATCTACTCTATAGGTTTTATTAAGTTTTTCTAATTGTTCTGATGATATATTTTTCTGCTTTGAAATCCAACTCAGAGTCATATGCTGCATCCAGTTGTCACATCTAAGATTCATTTTAGTCTTTGTTTTTTTAGCATCTTCATATTTTTAGAGAATACTGAACAGTTATTTTGTCAACTGTCCTTCTACTTGTGATTACCAAACATTTTTTATAATTGAATTTATTTATGAATTTTGGTAATAATTCTATAAGATCAATGTATACCTTTCAGTGTTTCATCTGATTATCTGGTCTCTAACATGTACTGATTACTTCGTAACTGATGGCAGTAGCCCTGATCATTTAGGAAATTTCAGCATTGTCTCTTAAGTGCTGAAATTTTTTTTTTCTTTCATAAATTAGTACCTAAAGAAGACACACTTTGAGAATATGTAAAGATAGTTCTCAATTTTGAGGGATTAGTAGAAAAGTCTGTGTTTGATGTAATATATTAGGATAGTCATTTGATGTGACCTGGTCCTACGTGGGTCTATAAAACTGGGGATTCAGTTCAGAAAAATGAAAGACAGAGGTCTTGCCTTATCAGCATTACTTTGTTAAAAATGAACATTTTTTACTCCATGATAGATCTTCTTTCAAAACCTCTACAAATGTTGGGGTTTTAGAAATAATAATTTAAACAAAATCCACAAATGATCTTAAGGTTTTAGAGAATTCCCATAGCATGTATTTTGTAAAACATGAGCTCAGAATATTTTTACGTTGCTAAATTGCTTCATGAGGAATGTTGCAGCAGGAGGCAGCAGCTAGAGAGAAAATATCTTAACAAAAGAATTTTTCAGAATATTTACTTAGATGATGTCACAGGAAAAATGGGAGGTAACAAGTGAAAGGAGATGGATGTGGTGGGAGCATTTCTATGTTATCTGTTGTTCTATTAGGTGACATATAATCCCTCACCCAGATTGTTTTTCATGAACATTTCCTTCCTGTATATATGAATTAGAGATTATATTCAATGATTGTCAGCAGTGAAAAATGTTTTGTCACATAAAGAAAGTTTTCTTCTTAGTGATGTGTTATAAGGATCTATTCCCTTTATCAGAGAATCTGGACTCTAATGAATGGGTCCCGTAGTGCCTATCGATCACCTGCATGGAAAACATCACCAGCCCTATTGCTCAGCGAACTGTCTATGTGGGGGCTTCTGGGATGCACTGTGCCTATATCCTTCTTTTCCTAGGTATGAGGCTATGCACTATTTTTTCTCCCTAGATCATGAGTTAGACAAAAACGGGAAAGAAGAGGTTCCTGGCACTACAAGAAATGAAGCAGTGAGAAGGCCAGACTGAAAGAGATCGGTTTTCTCTTGTAGGACATCAGCTGAGTTTGTATCCTTGGCCAGTCTGCCTTTTAATTAGGTCTGTGCAAATAAACCCTCTTCCATCTCATTTGAACCTAATAAAACACTTCTTCATTTATCAAAGTAAAAAATAAGTTATTCCCAGATCAGAAGCCTGCTAGCAATTCGTTACTTCTTTGGTCAGTGTCAATTATAAACATATATATATATATATATATATATATATATATATATATAATTGTGTGTATATTTATATGTATGTATATGTATGCATACACATATACACGTATATATATGTATACATATATACATATATGTGTATATGTGTATGCATATGTGTACATATATGTGTATGTGTGTGTGTCTAATTTGTTTTTAAAAACTTTTCTTTAAAAAAATCTGGTATCATTGTGATAGTGTGGATGAGTGTAAATTTTTGCAAACCAGATTTTAAGTATTCCTGGCAATTAAAACAAATGTTTTACAAATTCAAGTCTATTTGAAGAATGCATTCTAGAGAACAATTGTTTTGAAGTGTGAAGGAAATACAAGAATTTGCTTGGCAGTATTTGCACAAACAAAACTATACACTTGCTAAATACCCATCAGTAGCCAATTCTTTAAATAAATATCATAGCCATGTAATTATTAAAAAGATAGTAGCTCTATCCATATATACTGACATGGAGAGATTGTGGAAGTGTCTTATCAAGTGATAAAGTGAGAGAAGAATTTCAGGGATTATACTTTGTTCTGTATTTTGAGCCAAGTGCCGCTGGTCATACCTGAATATTCAACATTTAGAATTCCAAAGAATTATGAAATTAAAATACACGCTGTTTCCATATGTACATTATGCTATAATAAAAATGTTGAATCAATGTACAAAATATTATATACAATGCCATTAGTGAATTTAAACTACTATTTGTGTGTTATATCCTAACACTTGAATAAATTCTAAAAGGATACACACACATTATAAACAATGATCGATTCTAGAGTAGAGAAAGAAATTTAGACTAGGCAGACTTTAATTGTATACACTTGTATTGTTTGATTTGTATTCAGTTTATTAATGAGAAAACATGTTGCTTAAATTATTTTAAACTCTGGAACACATTCCTGGGAAAGGTGAATAATATCCCTTTCTTTATCATTCTAAGTTACCTAGTATGCTCTATGGTGTTTTTTCCTTTGGGAGAACTATGTTCTTAACTTCTAGCATTCATCAAAGGTGTATGCGCAGCATTTCTGTCTTCTCTTGGCCTACCAGACACTTTCTCCACATCCTTCAAGGCCACCATTCCACATTTAAGTGAGGAAGCATCTGTTACACAGCTGCTACTTGCAAATTGTGATGGGGCCACGTTGCAAGCAAGAGGCCAGCACAAGAATCATTTTGGGTGGAAAGTGGTTTGGCAAGGTCTGACGCTTTGGGACCCAAGTGTAAGGAAAGATCATGAATGTTAATTTAGTGGAGCTCAGGGTGTGAGGAAATAGAGCTGTGTTGTCCCAGGGAAAGGACTTGAGCTGCTCATTGTGTTGGACAGACAATGAGGAATTACTTGTCTGTGCTAAATGGAGGCACAATTATCTATAATTGATACATGGTTTTCAACTGCCTTCTTTCAGGGCAGAGGAGCCATAAAGAAGCAGAAAGGATGTTGGGTAACAGTGTCTCACAATACCAAGTGCTGTGTCTGAGTTTGGGTTTGGAATTTTTAGCCGGCGTTGAGGAATAACAGGATTGCTTACAGGGAACTTTTTAAGTGTTCATAGATACCCCTAAAATCATACTTGTCAAATACCAATTATTCAATTTAGTGCAGTGTAAAGCTTAAGAGAAAATGATTTTGTATCAGATTTCATGGACCTAAGTAACTTAAAATCAAAGGTGTGATTTTAACACTGGCTTTGACCTTAAGGAAGCATCTAAACTTTAATATTTACATCAATAAAAGGAGAGTAACAGTTATATTTCTCTCATGAAATTGCCTACACCTAGTATTAACAATAACAAATCACATTTTCAGAATATTTATTATTCATCACAGTCATCTGTGAGGTAAGTATAATTAAAACTTATATGACAGAAAATTTAAAATGTGAATGCTTATATGATTTGTGTTTTCTTTTCTCTCCTTTTCTCTTACTTTCTTTGGTGTGTCTGTCCCACTCTTTGCTATATTCCTTGCTTTTTCACTCTCTGGAATGGTTTCAAGATCCCAAACTTCTTCTAAACTAGGAGTCAAGAGTTTGTATATTCTTTAGCTTCTTTTCCTTTTCCAGACCCTGCTCCAAACTTTCCCAATCCCTTTTCCTCTCCTCTCTCCAGTCCTCTTTTTAAATTCCCATTAAGTGTCCCAGGGCTGTTTGGGGATTTGGTTGGGAATGAGGTAGATATACATTTATCATTGAGGAAAATTTGAAACCCCGAGGACCAGAAGACAAATGGAGAAATGTAAAGCAATGAGATCGGGTGATGACAGCAGAATCTTTCCAGATGAAATGAGGACCAGTGGAAGTACCACTTAGGTGAGAGTTTTGGAATGCAGTGAAGCCAGGTGTGAGCATAACCAAAGACATACAAAGTCAGAGAAAGAAACTCATGCACAAAATGTTAACTGGCCAGAACAAAAGGAAGAGAGAAGTGGTTTCCCCATCTGAGAGCTGAGAGATAGCTTGGAGTTTGAAGGTAATCACTGTCCCACAGAAAGGCAATTAGAGATGAATGGAGGAGAATGCTACTCTTTCTTCTCTCTCCTTTGCATTCATGACCTTGGTTTATGAAGATAATTCAATAAAACAGTTTCTGGTCTGTAAATATCTTGCTAAAAGAAATAATACATGTGTAAGAAAGGCAATGAGTTCCAAATTCCAACTTTACACAGCATTATTTCACAAATTGTTGTTTCTCAAGCCTGTATATCCCTAGGAGAGTACTGATGAATGGTCACAGGTATAATAGTCATCTTTAGCTTGAAATGACCATGCTGTTTTTGTTTGTCTATGTGCAGTTGATTAGTATTAGTCTCTTTAATTTTGTATCTCTTTATTTCATAGGCAAATAATAAAATCTATCTCCAAGGTTGCTGCAAAGCTTAAGAGAAATTATATATTATTAGTATGCAGCCTGAGTACATTGTAAGCTTTAACGGGCTGTAAGTAAAATACTCCTTGTCCTTTTATTCATCCTTTGATTTGTGGACAAGTACTTCCTCTAGACTCCAGTAAACAGTGAGATGATTCCTTCTCTTTACTCTTAGGGAATTGTGTAGGAGAGATGAAACTTGACCATATTGTGATAGAATCCCAAACAATAACATAATAAATTGTTATATGAGTCAGAAATGAAATGTTATGGTGTCTTAAAGATGAAAAATTTAAATATTGGCTATGGAAATGGTTTAATAGAAAAGGTAACACTGTAGTGGAGCCATGAACGATATGGTAGAGAGAGCCGGAAGGAAGAACTGGATGTGTTTTGAAGATAGCTACTATTTATTGAGTGCTTACAAAGTTTCAGAAACCATACTAGTCACAATCCCTGCATGGACTCATTTTCCCTGAAAAATGCCTTAAAAGTTGAGTATCTCATCTAGAACAAGAGTAGGAGCATAAAAAGCCTAAGTACTTTGTCTAAATATATATAATGGTTATGCTACAAAGTTTGATCTTGAGGCTGTGCACTTGACTATTGATCACATGTTTATGTTCTAATTAATGAATTATATCAATTAATTTTAAATTAACTATAAAATGCAAATAGATTTGGTGAAGAATAATGTGCTTATTTGATTTATTCAAATGGATTATTTATTATAAATTCAAATAATCCATTTGAACAAGTCACTAAAGTTCAGAGAATTAAATAATTTTTTGAATGCACAGGTGAAAAGCAAAGCTTTCTGAGAAGAAACATTTAAAAATAAAGATAACTCCATGTAGTAGGGAAAATGTTCTTTGGTGCCCTTCTTTTATTGCCTCATGTTTTTATGAACTGAATTATATTCTGCTCACACAAACCACTTCAACATCTTTTGTTTTTAATCTTTCAGACATAGGAGAACAAATTTAACAATGAGATTCGGTTTCTGTTCTGTACACGCAGAATAATTAAATTTGCATCCCACTTTCGTGTTGGATCTGCTATTTGAAAGGAAATGTATCAATTGGACACATGCCCCGTGAATTCTAGTCTGCAAATAAGGCATTTGGAGGAGGGGGGAAGAGGAAACATCATTCTTCTAAGCAATAATCAAAATAAAATCTTCACTTAGTGACAGCCTGTTTGAGCCTGGATTAATTCCCATTTGAGAGGGGCCAAGGAGACCAGGAAGTGATGGGAGGAAGCTGGAGAGAGGCAAAATGTAATTATTTAAAATCCCAGAGGACTTTAGAAGGAAAGGTTTTGCAGGAGGACTTCACTGGCTACTATATGAAAAAGCACCTCAGATAGGAACAGCAGGGGCCACTTTTGGTCCTTGGCTTATTTCAGAGAGCTCAATAGTCTTTTCTCCGAGGAACCCTGGGAATGGGCCTCAGTCATTGAAGATATAAATGCTGTGGAACATAATCAGTGCATGCATTGGGGAGGGAGGAAATGAATTTAGTTTTAACCTTCAGTGCTGCCAGTCTGTGTATCCACGAGACAGTAAATTTCCTGGTTGTCTCTGAGATAAAGAAAAATGATTAAAATAATTATTTCTAGTTCCTACCTCTCTAAGGCTGTACAGAATAATACACAAAATCTGTGGGCTCATATTAGGCACTCAAAAATATCTTTCTACTTTCTTTTTCCATGAATGTGCCATTTGTGTTATTTAAAGAAATTTTAACTCTAAGGATAGGGAAGGTGGGGGGGGGGAGGTTGCTGGGGCATCAGTTATGCTGAGGCTACCAGTAACTGATGAATTTGCATTCAAAATCAATGCAAACAACTCAATTGTGACTGCCTCTTTCTCTCGCTAACTTCTCCAAATCTCTCTTTGCCATGGGTCTTCTCAAATGCTTCAATAAGTAGAATAAGAAAATAATTTTTTTTTTATGAATGTTACTGTCCAGTTGACTGTAATCCACGTGGACAGTTTCTGTGTCGGCTATGTTAAGAAACTGTTTCATTGTTCGGAATCTGGGATATATATTCAAAAAGCATGTGCAGTGCCGAGTCTTTTCTTGAACAAATTAAATAAGGGATCCTCTGAGTTGTGCTATTGAGTAGGTTTCAACCTTGATCTGTCCTTGTTCTTCTTAGATTGGTTTCAGCAAGAATTTTGGCTAAATCAGTTTAGGGGAAATTCCCCACCTAGGTATCTGATCACCATTACAACTTGATCTGATTTAAATTCTTAATCCTCAAATTCAATTTCAACAAGAATTCCCCTTCCCTTGGTTTTCTTGATCATAATTTTCCATCTACCAGCTCTCACTCTGTTCTTTAGTTAAAAATTTCTGTTCTTTAGTTATACCTTGTCCTTATTATATTTGGAGTTGAATTAAATCTTTCTACCCCACTGCAAAGTCCTATTGCATTACTCTGCTTTGAAAAAGACTTGCTTGCCATTTTTAATAGTGGAACATTGTTTTTTAATAGTGGTATAGTGGTGAATGAACATTGTTTTTTAATAGTGGTATAGTAGTGAATGAAAATTTCCCCATACATCTTCTGGTGATTATTTGAATCACACGCAAAAAAGTAAATACGAGAAAAAGGCACATGAATTTATGAATGTCCAAAAGAGGAAAAGGTCATAGTACAATGGAAAATTACAAGACTGAGGTTACTCATTGGCCCCAAATCCTGCAGAAATTTATATATGCCTTTTTCTATAGAAGAAGGGGGCAGGGAAGAACAGGAAAAGTAAGCCCTTTGGGGGAGAATAGTAGATAATTTGAGAATTTGATGTATGTGGACAGCATACATTGACTTGAAACATAATATGTTTGTATTTTCTTATTCTACTTATTGGAGCATTTGAGATGATATGTTTGTAATTGTCATCTTTGAAACAAAAAGAAAAAAACAAGGATATAACCAATGTGTATCCATGTAAATTGATAGAATTCAATGTTCCCCCTGAGATACAAGTTTAGGTAATGAAAGCTCAAAAAGAAGAGGTAATTATTTTCTCTTTAGCATGTCTGGACCTTAGGCAAATAAAGGAACTTTCAAAAAACCTACTCTCATACTGTACTGAGAAAAAAAAAATGAGAAGGATTTGTATTCCCAGCTATGTTTTACAGTCTCTCCACGTGTCAAAGCACCGAACTTTGGAATATCATTTACTAAGCCCCAAGTGTAGCATGGATAAGTGTATGATGAGACCGATCTTATTAGTGAATGTCTTTTTGCCCCTAAAATAACCAAAACACAGAATGTTTTACAAAACATAGGAAGAAAATGGTGAAGGATGTTTTATTTGAATGATAACAAATTTTGATATTTTATTATTCTATGGTACACAAAATTTTCATTCACCTTGGAAGGTGGGTACACACTACAGGTTTTTCCTTTCTATTTAATGTCCTTTACCTTCTCACGCACCTCTCAGTGTATAAATCCCCTTGCCCTGTTTTCATTATTGCTATTGTAGGTGTTAGCTCATGTTTATGACCTATAGTGTTTATGTTTATTGTGAGTTTTGATACATGTACATGGGATATTCATATCTTCAGACTCCCCCCTTCCCCTTTCCCTCCTCTTTTCCTTTCATTCTGGCCTCTTGTATTTCTTCTCATTTTTAAAAATCTATTCCCTTATTTTCGTCTATCCATTGTTTATTTTGCTCTTTGTATTTTGCCATACTCAAATGAGAGATACAAGGTGGTGTTTCAGCTTGTACATCTGATTTATTTCACTCAACATTATATATTACAGAAGCATCAAATTTCCTACAAATATCTGAAATTTATCCATCTCTGTACCAGAATTGTATTCTATTTCATACTGATCCCACATTCATATAAGTCTTCATCTATTGACAGGCATAAAGTTCAGTTTCAGGATTTACCTACTGGAATTGTGCTGTTATACATTTTGATATGAATACATTTCTGTAGTATGGGTTTTCCTCCTGGATTTATTGTTTGATGATGATCAAAGCAAATAGGCAATTATTAAATAATGGTTGGTATTATAAATTTGTGGTTCTGAGGTAAGTTCTGGGCTACAGATTGAGTTGGTTTTTCTCAATGTAAGAGTAGTACTTTGAAGCAAAGTTTTGCATGAGTCAGCTTGTTTGGAAGCAATAGACATGTTCATTCTTGAAAATGCACTAGATTCAACCAAGAGCAATGAGTGTTTACCTTCCAAAAGGGAACCCACTTCTCTCTTCCAATCAAGATAATATTAGCTCTAATCTCATGGATTCAAGGAACAAAGTAGAGAAATTTTAACTATAAAAAATATTTATAAACTGAGGTTTAGGAATGATTTAAAAGTTTAGAGAACACCCTTCTTAGAGGGTTATACAATTTCAGATTTAGATGGTAATTTAAGAAATCGTGATTATTATTTCATTAAGGAATAATTCTATAAAATATCTCTGGCAAGTTAACAAAATGTAAGCATTTGCTGTGATTGGATTTGATTTGGTTGTAGTTATTTTATATTTTTGAGCTAAAGAGAATCCGAGTAATTTTCTTTGTGTATTCTGGATTTTCCTTTCTTCCATTCCTAAACAGCTTTGACTTGTTCTTCATACTTGTCAGAAGTGAAAACGAAGTCATAGAGAATTTGAGTAAATTATTTTTATATGATCTTGAGTAGTTGTTTAAATATATTTCCAATTTCCAAAAAATATTTCTAGCTTTTTGTTTTTACAAATTATGTTATTAGTTTTACTAGACAGATAAAATTGTACATAATTGTCAAGTTCAATGTAATATTTAAATTATATATACTCATTGTGGATTGAATAAACCTAACTAATTGATATATGTTTTACCTCCCAAAGCAATCAGTTTTGTCATGAGAACATTTAGCATTTTACAGTGAATTATCTACAAACACCATTTGTACAATAGACCTTTTGAACTTATTCCTACTTAAAGCTCGATTCCTTTGACCATCATTTACCAAATCCTCTCTCAGTGATTACAACTCTTCCTGATAACCTCTCTAATTCTATGAAATAAACTTCCTTTGATTGCATGTATGAATGAAGTCACACAATATTTACATTTCATTGTGTCTTAACAATTTATTTCACTTAAAATCATGTCTTTCAGGCTTATTCATGGTGCTGCCAATGGCAGTGTTTCCTTGTTATTTTCTAATGTCACATTTCCTTAACTGTTCACCCATGGATAAACACTAAGGCTGATCCATATTTCGCTTATTCTGCATAGTGTTCTAATAAACATAGGCAAACAAATTCCATTTCAAATCTTCAAATATCAATTTTAATGCTTTGGATGTATAAAAATGGTGAGGTATTTGGATCACAAGGCAGTTTTATCTTTATTTTTTTTTTTTTGAGAACTCCATACTGCTTTTGGTTATCTTGATTCACATTCCTAACAAAAGTATGTGGGAATTATTTTTTCCTAACATGTTTATTATATTAGTCAACTTTCCCCTCATTTGGACAAAACATTTGACACCCACATATTAAAGAAAGAGAGAACTGCTTTTGTTGCACAGTCTCACAGCTTAAGATCTTTGATTTAGCTGGATTCAAAGCAGAATCCTGCATGGCAGAAGGACACAGAGGAGGGGGCCCTTTAATCCATGGTGCCAAACAAGCAGAGACTGCAAGAACCGAACCTCAGTGAGAGATAGTCCTTCAAAGGCATGTCTTCTCTCACCCACCTCTTCCAAACAGGCCTCAAATCCAAACAATTTATTTAGCTCTGAGATCAGCACAGATTAATTCACAAAGGAATTTAGTACCCTTATGATCCAGTCATTTTCTAAAAGCCCCACTTCTGAATTTATGAGACATTCAGGATATATTTTAAATCCAAACCATAACACTTCGCAACACTTATTTTGGCTTTTTGTTAGCAGCCATTCATTCTAACAGGTGTGAAGTAATAGCTTATTTTTATTTTGTTTTACATATCACTGAGAGTAAAAAATACTGAATATGGTTTTAATGTATGTTTATAAAAGGCTTTAAAACCCCTAGCCCATTTTAAAAATCAGTTGTTTTAAATGTTGAGTTGCAGGTTATCTCTTGACTCTGTTGATTGCTTTCGTGTTGTATAGAGATTCTTGTTTTGACTTAATGCTGTTTTTCTATTATGCTTATGTTTCCTGTGCCCTTGAGATCCAACAAAACACAAAACATAACAAAACAAAATCTACTGCCTAGCCAATGGAGAATTTATTGTTTTCTTCTTATAGTTTAATTGTAGCCAACTTTTAATTTATATCTTGAATACATTTAGGTTGATTTTTCTATATAGAGACTGATGAAGAGTTCATTTAATTTTCTGAATGTAGATATCCATTCTTAGTATTTGTTGAAAATATTATTCTTTCACCAGTGTATATTTTTTTCACTGTTGTCAAAAATCAATGTTCTGCACATTTTATGGATTTATTTCTTGAATTTTCCTGTTTCTTTAAATCTTGTCTCAGAGCTAACATAATTTTAGTATCACCATATGGTTCCCACATTTCTTTGCAACTAAGCTACCATTTCTACACCGAAGTCTCATAGGGTTTGTACTTGCAGATGTGTTATAATTGTACACTAAAACACATCTTTCTGAAGGCCAACACATGGAGCATTTGATGGAAACTCTTGGAATTATTGTGTGATGCCAAGGAAGGTTACACACACAAGTAGATGTTTCAAGATGCATAGGAACAATTATTTTCCAACTCACAGGAAAAATATTTTCCATATTTGTGTTATATTTTGGCCTCATCCTGTAATGTACATTGTTTATATAATGCTTTTAACTCTAAGCAACTTAGTTGTGTTCTTCCCAAAACAAGAAGGATAAAATCCTAGTCAAACAGAATACAAATAGACAAAAAATGACAATTAATGATTGTTGAGAAAAATATTCTTCCCCTCTGTTGCTTTCTTTCCCCATTTAATGAGCAATCCAAAGCTCAAAAGACTCAATGTGGTTTTCTCTGCATTTGCTTTTGAAGGCATCAGCAAGGCAGATGTTGGTACCTCATCCATGCATCCATGTTCAATTAAACAGTATCTGAGAGAGGATGAGTGAAAAGCAACATACATATTATGCAATGCTTTCTATGCTCATGCTCTTCTTGCAGGAATGTCTGAATGTATGAGTTGCATATTGGAGAGACATTAGAATTGGGAGCAGTATTACAAAACATGGTTTAATTTCAAGTATAAGCCCTGTTCTTTTACTCTCGCATTTCCTAGAGCTCTACCAAAAAAAAAAAAAAAAAAAAAAAAAAAAAAAAAAAAAAAAAAAAAAAATCAGACATTCATTCATTCAGGGCTTTATAAGCAGGTATTTTGCTTTCTATTTAGTTAATTTCTTTCAATAGCTATGACATTGCTGAAAAATGCCAAAAGGTAGACTAGTGAGTTGTACTCCAATTTCCTTAACAAGCATGAAGCATTATTTTCCACCTTTTGCAAGACAACCTCATTGATGAAGCTTGCTGATTTACACAAATTCACATTGATTTCCTTCTCTGTTTTCTTTATCATTTATAGCCCATAACCATAGGCTTAAGAGCTAAGTTATTTTCTGCCTCAAATATGATCATAATTGTTTTATGGCCCCTAATTAAATTATAATATCCTTGAAGATGGAACTAGTTATTATATTTGAATACTTTTTTCTATTAGTCTCCTACTGGATGAATATGGAGCTGACAATGTATTTACTGTAAAGTCCACAAAGCATTCTTGATAATATAAAACATGTCAACATTAAATTAACAAAGTGCCTTGATAACTCAACTTTTCTTTTTTAAAATGCAAATGGCCATTGGAATACACAAACTTTTATAATAGTAAAGTGAAGGCATCAAAAAAAGTGTGTTGCGGGGGGGTGCTGAAAATGAACCACATAATTTTTTTTTTCATTTAGACAAAAGCAAAGCAGAAAAAGGGTAGAAATAATACAGAATTAAGCGCTAAGAAATCACTAGTTGACAAATTGTACTGTTATTGTAGAAGTAGTTGTTCAAGTTATAAAATCAAAGCATAAAAAATGAACTACATCAAAATTTTAAGGAAAACTTTACATATTTAATTTTAAAAATTACTTTTCCATGGAGAGTTTTAAAGTGAGTCATCATTTCTTTATCTTAGTGCCATCAAAGGCATCCTCTCCAGGCTTGTTCCTTGTCCACACATGTATTCCCCACTCCCTGTACTGTTCTACTCCCAGTTTCATCTGCTTTCCATACCTGAACTGCATGACATCGAGATGCATGCAAAATACTTAGAGTCCAAAAAACACAATCCATCATCACTTCTTATGTATTGCACAAAAATTAATGTATTCTAGTTAGAGAAGTAGATACATCAATTTTAGACAGAAATTTTTGACAGCTTAATTTAAATTAAATCCACTTTGTTCAATTAAAGGGTATCTGAGAGAGGATGTGGGAAGATGGAGGGGGCATAAGTATGTCTTATTAGAGGCAAACAAATGCACTTCTGCACATGAAATGTATCTGCAGAGAGTTTGAGTTTAATGAAAGCGACATCATAATGGGTTGCTAATTTATGTTCTCTCAACAAATGGTGAATTACTCACTTTGTTTTATGTTGTTCTTTCTTAGATGTTGGCTGGTTTTGACTGTGCTAAGAGATTACACGGAGAAACATAGGGGCACAGACTCTTTTCCAACTTTGGAGTTGGCTACCTGACTTTGGCTGTGGTTCATTGAATGAAGCATTTGCTAAAAGTCTGATGAATGCATAATAGCATTGACATTTTTAGGACTTAAACTGGATGTAAAATGAGAAAACCTCCACTGAATTCATTTTTGAGCAACTAAATCTTTTTCTCTTTAGAGTTCAGCTTTCTCTATAAGCAGAGCTCAAATAGCACTTGTCGTAATCTGGCTTTTGAAAAGAATGTACCAAAATACAAACTTCTAATAGAAAACCTTGAAACAGCAATCAGAAATCCTAATACCTACGAAAATCATAGAAAACAGTGTTAGTTCTTTAGTGAGGTTAAGTGGAGGAAGTTAATAGGTTAGGTAACATTAGAGGATATGTAATTAATCTATAAAGAGAAATGAAACAATGTTTAGCTCTCAATTAATGTCATTATTAGAAGAATACATGCCTAGTTGTATATTCTGGTCAATCAAGAAAACATAAGTATATATAATATATAATAAATATACATATCATGTATATATATATATATATATATATATATATATATATATGTTAAAACTTCCAATTTTAAATGTTGGTACAGATAATAGTATAAAACATGATTTGTCTGAATTTTATCTAAGTACCTCCATTGTTTATTGATGCCTTAGCATATCATGCACTATTAACATATATAGTTTCCTTGACACTGTTTCTCTTTCCTGTGTCTATAGCAGACACTATTCATTGACTATGTACTTCTGTGCCAAGACTAGACAGAGAATTATTTCCAACAGGCAGTATAAATAGCCATTACCAATCATTCAGAAGCGAATTAAAAGAAGAGGAATCTGTGTATAGTTCCAGACTCAGTGAATTAGTCATCATATTCAAAGGTATTACCATGCATGATAGAAGATTTCACAAGTTGAATATAGAACTAGGTCAGACACTAAATTACAAAAATTATACCTCATTATTTGATTGTCTTGTTCAATTGATAATTCCATTCAAATATTTGCTAATTAGATTCACTAAGATCCTTATGAGGTAGGACAAAAAGTGCTTCTATATTAAAATGGAGAAAACAAATATTCGGAGAGGTTAAATGAGTTGCCTTAAATCAGACATCTGGTAATTAGAAGCATAAAAATATAGCTCAAGTATCTAGGGATCTTCATAATAGTAAAGAAAATCATAGAATTATCCACAGGGAAAGAAAAATTAAGTTCTTAGTACTGCAGCAAAAAGACATAGGAGAAAATTCCACTGAGAGCTCAGTTAGCTCATATCCTGGTAATTATCATGCTCAGCTGAAGAAAGGAATGCCTTGGCTCACAGAATAATCCTAGACTACCAGCACTGAATGAGCATTGCTTAGATGTTTTGAGGACCTTTCTCATATTTCCTCTGTTGTCAGAAAGCATAGTTGGAAAGAAGGGAGAAGTGGAGAGAGAGAGAGAGAGATTTCAGGAATGAATTCTTCCAGTCTTAGCCTGTCTGCTACAGAAACTGCTCCTCTTGTTCTTGTAATGTTTATCACCTACCTAGGTAACTATATTGCCTGCCCAGCAAGATACTCATTCACATAGTTTATAGTGAGATTTCTAAATTTGTCAGATTTCCCCCAATGTGTAAGGAGAAGAGTTACTTGCTGCAGTCAGAACTGCCATTGTGCCAAAAGACAAAAAAGTTACTCTGTGTTACTGTCACCATTCTTAGATTGAATTATTGTTTTCATGATGATGATGGTGGTGGTGATTAATGGCTTTGCTAATAATCCCTTCCATTTGAGTATTTTAATGAACTACAGCATGCACTCACATATTAGTTTACATTTCATTTTCACGCAAACCTTCGTATGTAAACAGAGCAGGTAGTATGAGAGGTAAAGAGATCGATGCTTGCAATCTTCAGTTAAATGTCAAAATCAAATCAAATAAAAGCAATAGTAAAGGCTAACATTTGCAATACGTGGACATGGGCAAGGGGAGGGCTTAAGACAAATACTAACAGACACAGTAAAATTATTCAAAGATGTATTAGCTGTTAAAATCCTGCCTACATACTTAATCATTTCTATTTAGTAACTTTGCTCTTAGAATTAGTTCTTTTAAATTAGCAGCACTTATGGTTAACTAGAGTAAGATTATCAATTTTCCATACTTTCAGAGAATATGTGCTATTTATGCACAGGTAAGGTACAAAAATATTTTAAAACATTTTTCCTCATCCTAAATTTTGTAACATCAGAGTTTATTTGTGTATGTTGAGATTCTTCAATTGAGGTGTAGTCCTCACTTTTCATCATATACAGAAAAATGGAAATTTAGCTCAGTTCTCCGATCATTGTTCATGCACATAGTTTTATTAATGAAAATATGGTTTTGTTCCCTTTAATATCACATTAATTCCCAAATGAAGTGGCTCCTCAGATATTTTATCATTCCTTTATGATAAACTTCTTTAAATGCTTTTTACACAATGCTTTCAAGTTACATCCAATACTCTTGTGATTCATTCATAACTTTAGCAATACCCATACTGATTCACATTATTTGCAAAGCTTTTTATGCAGCAAAACATACTATTTTTAATCCTGAAATTAATACCAATCTATTAGCTCAAATATTCATCACATCTTTTATGATTCACTCATCTCTCCATTTATGCATTATACCAGTTATGCATCCATCCATGTATTTTTTCATGCCAACATTTAAAAAGTACAATTTATTTAATGAAAGATAAAAATCAGAATTTGGTGAAAAAATTATAATTCTTCTTTGGAGGGGATTATTGTATCCTATATGGAACTCAACTAAAATGTTATATGAGAAGCATATGAGAATTTTTAAAAATATGGTTGCTAGAGTCCCATTCAGAAATTATAACTTGGCTTGTTTAAATGTATGACTTGGACATTGGAATTTATAATGATAAACATTATTAATTTTGTATCAGTATCAAATATTAATATTCTCATTTGTTCACCATCAAAACAGAAATGATTTAATTTTTCCATGAACCAAATCCAGAAAATAATTGACCCAAACCTGACATTAGTATAGAGATTCAGTTTTCATTTAGAGAGATATTTTCAGACTACTTTTTCTACAAAATAATACTACCTATTCTTACTAAAAAAGCAAACCAGAAACTAATCAGTCTGTGTACAAGTAAAAATGAAGGCAGTATAAAAGAAACACAGGGAAAAACAATGCAACATAACTGAGTTGGCCAGAAAATTATACTTTGGGAAACATTGTAGAGCAAATAACAATTTTTTCAATGAACAATTTGCATGAAAAACATATAAGGAGTATCTCCAATAGATTGAAAGGTTGTAAGAGACACTGATCAATTATAAAGTCTGGTGCTTAGTTATATCCTAATATAAACAATTTTCTATTTGTTCATTATAAAATGCATAAAATTATACAATACATAAAATGATCAGATGGCTTTGGACATTTGCTTACAGTATAAAGAAATTTTGGTCAATTTCTTTTAATTCCCAAATAATACTTGTTTTCATTTCAAAAGAATCCTAAAAAAGTCCTTTTTTTGGTGTGAAATATTTGTAGAATAAATGATCTCCTACTTGGTTTTTACTTTCATTTAAAAGAGAACAGAATCCCATACCCATGCTGTTTTTCATGTAAATATGCAAGCTTTCCCACTTGGATTAGGTATTCTTGCTTGTTCCAGACTATGGACTTAACCACACACTTTCCCTTGACCACTAGTATGCAGTGAAAATAATTGTGAGGTTTCTGAGATTCAGTGGGATACAGCTTTTGTGTTCCTTCCTTGCAATCTTGTGTTTATGTAGACATAAGGTGAATATGCTCAGACTGTTCCTATAGAAAGAGATTAAAAACCCGAACTTCCAGCAGTAAAGGGGGCTGATTCTCGAGAGTCTAGGTGCATTGCTCAATCTAGTGGGCTAAACAAAAGCTGTATTGGTGTATATGATTTGTATTACGTAGCTGTTTGTTACCTATCACTATTATGTCCAAGTTCAATTCTTCTACCTTGGGTAACAGATTTGCTAATTTCTACCAAGTCCCTCAGGTTTATGGTGCTAAGAGCATTAGCATGTTGTCCAGTTCTGCATCTATGGCTTAGAAGTTGTTTGGTCTGAAACAATTACTTTATCTTACTGAGACACAAATTCCTTAATAAAATGAAGACCAACAACTTGACTCCGCCTCCCTCAGATGAGAATAAACTAAGTAAGCTATACAAAAGATCTTCTCAAAGTGTGAAGCAGCTGGGCTATATAAGCCAAAGGAGGATTTTTCATGCCTCCACCTTCCAGTGCCTCAGACATAGGCCCACTATTTGAACATTTGCTCTATTTGCAAACATTGACAGTCTTTCTAGGCCTGAATTATCCCTCTATGGATAGAATTTATGATCTTATAAACTCTGAATCACAGTACTTAATAAAGAGTCTTGTGGGCCTGAGTGCTCTCCAATTTTGTAATTGCTAGAGTAACTCAATCATTTCTCAAATACACCCTTTTAGAAGCCAGAGTCCTTGAAGACTGAGGCTGCCAACTTTATCAAATGTGTCCCCAATACCCTTAGCCTTGTCCCCTAAGCAAATCTGCTCTAATTCTCTGAGTGCCACAGGAATTTACAATAAACACACTGAGTTCTTACCTTTTATACTTTGTTTTCTTCATTAGTTTTTCTACTTACATAGAAGAGAGGAGGAATTGAATGTAGCTCAGTGGAAACATGACGTAAAAGGAAATGGTACAACATTTTAGTTTTCCAAAATAAACTTCATTATATATATATATATATATATATATATATATATATATATATGGTCTCTGTGTTAATGGAAATAAAAGCTAAAAAAAATTCTGCTGTTCCTTTTTTTCTGATGAAAGAGATTTCATTCTTCTAAGATATAACTCAAAATTGCTTTAAATTTATTCAGTTGTTCCTGATTTTTCACACTTCTAGTACAGTGAACATTTTATTCCTTCTGCCCAATGAACTTTTTCTTCCTTTTCTTCTTTCTATGGTTTATTTTTCACATGAACATGCACACAGTCACACAAGGACACACATTTCACTATCCATCCTTCTAGCCTTAGTTTGGACAATGGTTTATAGTAAAGAGCTCAAGGTTTAGAGATAGAATACCTGGCACTAAATACATGAGTCATTTGAGCAAATTGCTTAACATCCTGGTGTCTTCATGTGCAAAATATAAGCATAAGCATAGAGTACATATCAAAGGTTATGAGAATTAAATTACTCAGCATATATATGTGAATTATATTTGGCACATAGAGCTATCTAAGTGATAGCAGCCATTATTAGATATCCTTTCTTTATAAATTTTCCTAATCTCTAATCTTCCTAATTTGAAGGTTAGAAATAACTTCAAATTCTTTCATAGCACTCACTTTTTCTTAATTACTGCCCAATTAAAATCAACAGGGGAGGCATCATTGATGCCAGTGTTTTATACCAAAAATCTAGTGGCAAGTTCTCATATAAAAATCTCTAGCCATATTTTTGAATGGATCAATAAAACATAAAATTATAAAACACAGGGACAGTCATAAAATACACGGAAATTCTTAAGGTCATCTTCCCCAGGTCTTTCATTCCTCATCGTACAGAAATTAATCTTGATTTAACTAGTACACTTCTAGTGACTTGGAACTCAATGTCTACTGAGTGAATTCCAGGATAGCCTTAACCCCTTCAGGAGATTTCTTTATACTGCAATTATTTGTGTGTAAGTGCACCTGGCTTCTCACAATTTGCATTATTTCTATTGTCTTCAGCCATGCAGATTGTATTCATGGTAGGTCTTCAAATTTTAGGTCACAGATACGGTATTTTACCAAAGCCTTCTCTTTGGCAGGCTAGATACCCCATGTTTGTTCTACCACATCTCATTCTACATAGTTTCAAGTCTAAAATTTTTGCTTTTCCTCACAAATGACTCAAAAAAAAATTAGAAGTGTATAAACCAGTAAACATACATTTTTCAGGAGATGGTGTTGGGAATAGTAAATTTACAGATGCTAGAAGGAAAAACTATAACTTTAAATGTTACAACAAATTAGGGAAATGTTGGGGTAAACAACATAAAATTGATACCACTTTTGCATGATTTCATTGAATTTTAATATTCTAATGGGCTTTTTAGTCTCTCAAACTCTTATTATGTGCCCTACCTCAAAATTATTAACTAAATAAATTTGTTTCTCCTAGGGTATTTTATAGGAATACTGTTTCCCAGAAAACTAAATTAGAGGTCCTGAAGCCGTACTGGTTTATTCTTTTGCTTAGATACCCTAGTATTTTTCTTTACATATAATTTTTTTTGTCTTTTTCCTTTTTGTTGGTACCAGGGATCGAACTCACGACTGCCTGCTTGCAAGGCAGGTGCTTATGCCACTGAGCTAAACCTCCAGCCCCTTTAAATATAATTTTAATGCTGCAGTTACCTAACATGTACAGAGATATACAGAAAGTTAACATTTACCCATATCCTCCAGTATTAACTTACACCTCTATGATGTTTATGCCAGAGTTAAAGCATCCATTTTGTAATATTACTCTTAGTTAAAGTTCACACTTTATCCACATTTATTCAGTTTTTTTCCCTATAGTCTTGCTTTCTGATCTAGGAGTCCATGTATGATATGCCCTTATGTTTCAGTCATAGGTTTTTAAAAATCTTGTTGATTTTGACAGTGCATCAGATTTTATTATTGTTTATTTTTTATTTAGTTAATACACTTGACAGTTCTAGGAAGCACAGTCTATTTTATAGTTTGTATCTCACGAATTATTTAATAGTTTTTCTCATGATTAGACTAATACAATGTTTTTGAGGGTGTCTATGTTACTTTTCTCATTGTTGAGACAAAATACCTGATACCCAAAATGAAGGAGGAAAAGGTTTATTTCTTACAGTCTTGGCGATTTCAGTCTGTACTCAGTTTGCTCCAAGTGGTAGGGGAGCATGGGTGGGTTGCAGTAAACAGCAAGTGTGTAGCACTCATACACGAATCTGAGTGCTGGCATCAAACTAATCACATATCCTAGATTTGGCCATGTCCGTGACTGTGTGAGGCTTGGGGGGGGGGGGCTTGACATAAAGCATGTGAGAGGGGAAAGATCATTCTTACATTCTACATTAAGAACATACTATTCAAAATTTCCCATCTCCAAAACCTGGCTTGATATAATGTTTGTCAGTTGATCACTGAAAAGTTACCTGTTTCTCTTTTATTTTTCCACATTTACAACATAGTGAGTCATACTGCACAATATTAAGTGCAACTTATTAGATAAGTTATTTATAATCCTTGTGCATGAGGGATTCGTTATTGTACAAAGAATTATTTGTACACTTATTTTTTCTTTCTTTTTTATATCTTTTAAATTTATTTTGAAAATAGTAAGAATATCACAGAACAAAGCCAATGGAGACAGTGCAGTGAAATTAGTACAGAACTTCACAGTAGGATACTGAGACAGTACTATGGTATATCTCATTATCCCCACAATAGTTTTCCAGTCAAATAGGTATAGTGAAATCAAACCAAAAACAGAACATTATAAAATCAGTTGAGAGTATTGAACAGAGCAAAATAAACATAACAAACCAAAGCAAAACAGTGAAAATGTTTCCCTTCAAACAGAATATAGAAGGAAATCCCCCATATTTTCTATATTGCATTTGGTCACTCTTCCAAGAGATACTGAGACATATATCCCAAGTTGCTAATGAGGGGGAGGGAGGGTATTTGATTTTCAGCCCACACATCAACAGGCTCAAGAGTGCCACTGGTTCTCCTGCTGGTCCCTGCCTGGGACACTTTCCAAGGGGCCAGTGAATAAGCTGCCTAAGTCCCACCATGGCTGGATCTCAGGAACACTGGTTCTCCTCCTGGCGTCTGCTGAGGGTGCTTACCAAGAGGGCAGGTGAATAAGCTGCCTATGTCCCACCATGACTGGATCTCCGGAGCACTGGTTCCCCTCCTATCGTGCGAGGGGGGCCTATACACTTATTTATATCCCATAGATTCATATATATTTTCTTCTTTGGATTATAATATAACATTAATTTGTTTTGGGGTTAAATATTTTAGCTTTAATATTTGGAACACTTTCAGTGGGGTCTTGGGTCCCTTTAAAATGACCCCAACATAGTGAGTATGTGCGTGCGTGCGTGTGTGTGTGTGTGTGTGTGAGAGAGAGAGAGAGAGAGAGAGAGAGAGAGAGAGAGAGAGAGACATATTTTAGCACTTTCTTACTTTTGCACTTCTTACTGCTGCAGGCTCACCTTGTTCGTTTCCTGCTCCTCTAGGTCTACTGTACTATGGCTCTAGCTTACCTTATGTATGGCATTGTCCCTTTGCTAGAATCAGCCATTTCTCTAAAGAATCTTAAGTTTCTTTATTAGATAATAGTATCTTACATATTTCACCGGTTTCCAAAATTAGGTGAGTCAGCAACGTTTTCTATTATCTCCTTCAGAGAGGTGATCATTGCTATTTGGCACTAAGCTCTGATTATATCACTGATTTTATATATATTTTCTATAAATTACAGCAACTCCACCTCTCCAGATATATATACTTTAAATTTTCCTTAAAATCACTATTTCATTTAAGATTCTCTTGTTTCATAGTTTCCTCCACCTCTAACAATTCCCAAAGATCTGCTTCTGAAGAAGTAACATTTGTGATCTCTTACAGTAACAAAAGAAGCATTCTTGTTTCAATTTATGACACATGATCTTAGGAATTAGGGCTGCATTTATTAAAAGACAAAGGACAGATTTCAGAAGTTATTAATTGCAGCATGTAGCAGAGACCCCTTTTTCAAGGGAACTTAACTTATTTATTTGAATTTCTTCATACACTTTCACCACTTCCAATCTGAAGTGCTCTCTTCCATAAACTCTCTTCTGAAGTAAACTATTTTGGAGTCAAATACCTTCAAATGTACATGAATTACGTTGTGTAAAAGAACTCTTCTTTATTGAGTACATATTCATTTCCAACACTTTGCAAGATAGTTTGCTTCAATTAACCTAAGTGATATTCAATCCACTCTATGAGAAATGTAACTTTACTATAATCATTTATAAATGAGGAACTTCTGGTTTAAGACACGAAATAAGTTGCTAAACCTTACAAAGACATGGAGAAGTAGGGCAAAGATACAATTTTGAAAGTCAGTCTCCAATTTATTTATTTTTTATGGAACAGTTTCAAGATGAAAAAAGCCCTATCTTTATGATTAAAAAGTCATTATAGGTCTTTTTTTGAGAATTTTGTTAAGCATATAACTGCCTTATTTTCAATTTATGTATCCAGTACCATGTGATCTAACAAGTATTGCAAACTTGGGAGATTCTGTTATATATATATATATATATATATCAAACTCAATCGTTTCAATTTTGCTTCTAAAATAAATCTTACTTTCTTATGCATCTTGGTCTTTTTTCTGGTCTTCAAACAAATCCAGCTTGCAGCTTCTTCTGAGTCATTTTGTGCTATTTCTTTGTCTTCTCATGAAAATATACTTCTCCAACATTTCCCCATACATCATTCCTTCAATCAAAATCACTTCCTTGGAGAGTTGTCCAATGACTTTGACATCCAAATAGTGCCCCTTCTATTACTTTCAATTTTCATTTTAATTTCTTTGCAGTTATGAGTACATTTTATGAAATTAACTGTGCCCCTTTCAAATTCCTACGTTGGAGTCTTGATATCCAAGGTGACTTTGTTTGGAGATAAAATCATTAAGGAAGTAACTAGGGTAAAAAGAGATCATAAGGGTATTTTCCTACTCAGGTAGGACTGATGTCCTTAAAAGAAAAGGAAGAAAGAGATAACAGAAACTTCATTCTCCCTCTTTATTTCCCTCCCTCTCTGTCTGGGGCACATACATAGAAAAAACTGGTGGAAGGAGATGGAAAAGACAGTGTATCATTTCCAAGCCAAAGAAAAAGACTTCACCAGAAATTTACTCTGCACCTTCACCTTAGACTTTAAGCCTCTATACCTGTGAGAAAATAAATTTCTGTTATTTTACCCATACAATCTTGGTATTTTGTTATGACAACATATGCAAAGTAATAGGCTCACAGTATATTGTACATTTGTGTGTTTTTCTGCTGTTACCTAAAACAAGGAAGTTTCTTTGTGTCAGCTTGAAATACCTATTTTTTTTTTTATTTAAGAGGAAAAAGAGAAAAACACAAAACAAACCAAAGCGGCGTAAGGGTACACGCAATACAGAACTACAAAACAAAACAAAACAAAACAAAACAAAACACCATAACAGTAAGAAATTACCTGCTAGTAGATTACACACTATTTTCTTGAAAATAGTTCCTCAAATCACAGTATCAAAGAACACAAGGTGGACATTCAAACAGGGAGACTGCAAACAGCTGTGTTCAATGTTCCAAAAACATTGATAAAGTCAGCTATTTAACACCCCCAAACACACTTGCTGTTATATCCGTTAGAGCTCTTTTTCTTTTTTTTTTTTCCCTCTCTTTTTTACAACAAAATTTACACATCTTGGATTTTATTACTCCTTAGTGCTTATTACTTTCTTTGGGGGGGGGAAGAATACAGTCAAATATGGCAAAACAAAGCTGTCAGTCAATACCAAGGATAGACATAGCACATGGTGTAGAACAGAGTACAAGTTTATCAACTTGCTAAGTACATATTGTCCTCTTAGAACGAGTTGTTCAAGTTATAAAATCAAAGCATAAAAAGTGGACAGATACTCAAACATTGACAGTATAAACCATTCTGTTTAATAATCTATTGAGAACTTAGTAATATAGTCATCTATCTTACACACTTAAACATACATAGAGTTATATCTTTTAGAGCACTTTCCTTTCCTTATTTTTACAATATCTATTATATATTTTAGATCTTATTACTCTTTCAGTTTTTATTGATTTTTTACTCTAGAGAGACAATGTAATATATTCAAATGTGAGTCGTATTTATTTCACTTATGAGGATAGTCTCAAGTTGCCTCCATTTACCTACAAAAGCCTAAAGATCATCATTTTTTATAGATGAGGAATATTTCACTATATAAAATGCCACATCTTTTTCATCCACTCTGCAAAATTGATGGGAATTTTGGTTGTTTCCAAGGTTTATCTATTATAAATTGTGCTGCTATAAACATGGGTACACATACGTCACTGTGGCACGATTTTTTTTTTTTCAATTTGGGGGAAAAATACCCAGGAGGGGTATAGGTGGGTTGGATGTAACTTCTAATGTTAGTTTTTTGAGGAATATCCATATTGATTTCCACAGTGGCTGCACCAGTCTATACTCCCAGCAAAAGTGGAGAAACATTCCTTTTCCCCCTCTGCCTCAACAACATTGATTATCAGTTGATTTCTTGATGGCAGACTTTCTTTCTGGAGTGAGATGAAATCTCAGTGCTGTTTTAATTTGTGTTTCTCAAATGACCAGCTCTTGTGAACATTTCTTCATGTATTTATTTGCCATTTATATATCTTCATCTGAGAACTGTGTGTTCATCTCAAATGCCCATTTTTTGAGAAGGTCTTTGAATTTGGGGGGCTTGATGCTTTTCAATTCTTTATGTATTCTGTGTGTAAGCCCTTTTTCAGAGGGATTGTCAGCTAAAATTCTTTCCCATTCTGTGGGTTTTCTTTTCACTTTCTTGGTTATTTCTTCTGAAATGCAAAATCTTTTTAATAATATGAGATGTTCATTCTTTGAAGTATTTCCTGTACAATTTGCATTTTGTTCATGAGTTCTCTGCCTATCCCTATGTCTCTAAGTTTTCTCCCCACCTTGACTTCTGTTTACCATCTTTTCTTCTTGAGGTATTTAATCTCTTTTCTGTTCTTCAAATGCATACTGAACTAAAATGTATTTATTCAGCTAAGTTACTGATATTTTCCAATTTCACACCACTGAATACTTCATTGCTCCTCAATGACACATTTTCCCATCGTAGAGCCTTACATTTTTCTTAAAGCTTCCAGTCCTTTTTTGGCTAACTGAGCTCTGCACTTTTCAAATACTGCCCTGTTACTTGTTTTCTCATTAATAAATGGTATCTGTGGTGGTTAAACTTATGAACTGGATTCTCCTGGAAGTCACCTAGAGAATTGATTAAGCATAGTCCTGAGTGTGTCTGGGTCTGTTATGGAAGCACAGCTGTGGGTAGTATATCTGGTCTCTTGTCCTTTCCTCCCAAGTGCTATTATGCTGCTCTACTTCCCAGCCACATAAACTAAGCAAGTTTGTACCATCGCACTTTTCTGTATTAATGTCCCTGCCTTGAGGCCAGCTGACTATGGACTGAATTCTCAGAAACCAAAAACCAAATAACCCTCCTTTTTAAAGTGCAGGTTTTAGGTATTTTATTCACCATAAGAAAAGCTGATTATAACAGTGTCATCCTTAGTTTTCTCAGTCTACATATCTTTGGCTGACTTTGACCAACACTGGTATCTGACTGACCAATATATGATTGTTCTTTATGCTATGCTTCTTTCAAAGTTAACTTACTGAGTTCTATATCAACATAAACAAGCTCTTTATAGATACTATCATAGGGCTGGTGAAGTTTCATAGTTACCCAAACAGCAACATTTCCAGAATGCACTCTGTTATTTTACTCTTTAAATTTTATTCTATTGCCTTTACCCTCATTGTATAGATACCTAGCCATATAGTCTTATATAATTTTTACTTTGAAATGGGGTCATTATGCTGAAGAGCCAGAAAACTGAAAGTTATCTAGGCTTCATATAGGGGTCAGTTTTTATTACTAGTATGAAATGTTGGTGGCAGAAACTTATGAGGAAAAATAAGTTTATTTCACTCGTAGTTGTGGAGATTAAAGTTGTGGTGCTCAGCTTAGTCCTGATGAGCATCCTCTCAACTCTGTCACAACATGATTGAAAGCAATGAGTAGGAAGGAGTTACTCTTGTCCCTCTGAGTCAGAAAGCAGGTTAGTTAGGGCCCAGATCAAATTGTTGTGGCAATTCTCTCTTGAGAACTGTCATAATTCTTTTTTGAGAGTAGAGTTTCCAAAAACCTAAGAATGACCTAGGAGTCCACATTCCTCAATTTTCTGCCAGCTCCAAGACTGCCATATTGGAAGCAAGCCTCAACACATGAGCATTTGTGAGTTACACACACATATCCAAACCTAGCAACTCACAAATCCTCTTTCACCTTGGACCTACTTTAGAAGACTGTGATACACGTTCTTGCTTCACCTCAGAGACCCAAATTTCACTGCATCTCATATTCTCCCTCAGCAAATGCTAAAGCTCTACTGGATTTTCCAATGTCACGTCTAGTTTCTGCCGCAAGTATCGGAACCATTTACCAAATCTCTAGGCAAATATCTGATTGAAAAACTAGTGACACACCAAGCTGTTAAGTGTCATTTACTCAAATAAAATATGGAGATTCAGAAGTTCCCAAGGAGATTCCATATTCACAAGAAACACATGAAACCCATGGAGTGGGGAACTGAGCTCTTCCTAGGTTGAAAAACAAATTCAACGATACATAAAAATTTACATGGGAAAGAAAAAGTTTTTCTTTCAACCACAAAGTTACTCAGTTGTTTTGACAGTACTTTTGAATAATTTGAGCTAAAGAGAAGAAGAAAGTAGTTTTGCTTAATAGGATTCTTTACCCTTCTTGCTCCACCTCCGTTCACAGTACATTAATCAGCTGCAGTTGCCTATCTGTCTCATTTCTCTTTTAAATAATACCTGTACCAAAATGTGAAATGATGCATGTGTTTAATTCCTGGAAGACGTGACTTCAGACATGGAGTTCATGGGGAAAAATGCAATTATAAAGTGTATTCTAAGGAGACCTAAGTAGTAATAAAATGTTGAGTTTAATTCTTTTGTTTTAACTGATTTCTTGGAGATTGTAGAACATCAATTTTCAACTAAAAAGGCTGAAGAAGGCCTTCTGGAAACTCGGTCCAAACCCTTGATATTACCGATAAGAAACCAAACCCCAGGGAAATAAATAATACTGACAGCCAAAAGGAAATCAGATCTTTTATAGTTCATTCCAGCAATTTACTAAACTTTGTCATTTAGGAGAGATAATAGCCTTCGGCTATATATGATCTGTTTTCTCAGCATATAATCTGTAGTCAATTCCTTGTCATTTGACCACTGCTTTATTGAAAGTGCTCTTACACTTAGGATAAATTCAAAGTTACCAAAGTCATTCATACTCTTTGGTCATCCTGAACAATTTACACATTGGATAATCATATTTTCCATGATAACTTCTTCTGTGAGGATCCACTTCTTTGATTCTTGTTTTTTTTTTTTTTTTTTTTTTTTTTTTTAACTACTCACCTTCTGTGTCTTCTTAAAATTCTTGTTCTCTAGTTTTTGCTAGGTTTATTACTGAGTATCTGAGTGGCAGGGAAAGGTGAACCTGATCTGTTGTGTTGATATATATGTTTTAAATATTCTTACCATGGCTTTATTCAAGCCATCTAGTCATTATGATGCATAAACACAAGAAATTTAGGAAGAAGTGTGCAAAATCCACTCAGGCAAACATTGGAGGGTCTGGTCTAATATAACCTAGCAAACATACTCTAAGTTAAGTCCTTAGATTTCTCATTTCCACCTTGTTCTTAAGAATCCACCTATTTTATTAATATTTTTACTTATTCATTTTATTTAAGACTATCAGCTATTTCATTACCAGTCAGAGTTTCTTTTTTCTTTGTAGTTTTCATCTAGCAGTTCCACCCACTCTTCTATATACAACAGGTTACATTTGTATTTAACTCATATCACTGGCCTCTCCCAACAATACTCACTTTTCTAATTTACCATTATCTATCTCTAACAGCAACTTATGGATTAATTAAAATTGAGATGCTTCACATTTTTCCCTTGACTTGTATTCATCTCTGCTCCCTGAGCAGTAGCAAAGACATATTAAATCTACACACTGATTATTGTGTTCATATTCTCCTGTCTTTAAATTATAAGCCTCAAATTATTTGGATCACTGAAATAAAACCTATGGTATTTCTCTGCCTTGAACACTTACTTTAGCAAATGTTCAATTCTTGTCATCTTACCATATTTTCATTTCTTATCATCTAGTTTTTCCATTGATGGAAACTCTTTATTTTGTGCTGAATGCATACAATGTGTTAGATACAGTGTGTCTCAAGATGTTCACTACTCAGAGTAGAGACTAAAGGAAAGTTTTCACCATAAAGAGCTGTGTTATGTAATTTCTGTATAAAATGTAAGAAAAGAGTAGTCCTTTCAAACAGTCTTTTTCTGATTTTTGACAGAATCCTATCTTTGTGGTTGTAGGACTTAGGTGCCTGTTTACTCAGCAGTTCTTAACTAGGAGTTGCTCTTTTGTTTTAGATGCCACATATATGTATTTTAGGCTAAACTTCCAGTTCTAATTTTCAGCCAGCAACCATACATCTGATCACTCTCAAGCTTTAAAATCTGGCTTTCATTTCTTCTGTTAGACAAGCCAGGCACATCTAGATAATCTCTTTCTTTTGAGGTCAATTGATTTGCATCATTAATTATATCTGCAAAATTCTTTAGGTCTAATACCAATATGGAAATTTGAAGATTTGATTGCATAAGCAGGAAATGATGTGTACAGATCAGAAGGCTGGGATCTTGGGGCTACACTGTGTCATATTCCTCTCTGACACAATATTTATCAACCCTTTATTTGGGAAGCTTTCTTCTCCAGGTTCATTTGTCATCTTTTAATACAGGACTGTAATATCACTCTTATAAAGATACTTCTCACAAAGCTAAAGTTCTCTTCCTTGATTCCAGTGTTTTTTTCCTAAATCTCAAATCCTTGCCTGATTTCTGCATAGGAATTATTAAACTTTCTAGCCATGTTATTTGTTTGATTGTTTCAATGCTGTCTTTTTCTCTCTCACCAGTTGTAAGCTCTAGGAGGCAAAAAAAAAAAAATGTTTTATGTTTTCTCCAGCAATACATCATTATTATGCAGGAGACACTTGATAAATATTTGATAAATAAGGCATGAAATGCAATAATAAGAACATAAATAAAAATATAAGAATTTATTGAGTCATTTTATATAAGAGAATAACATGAAAGTCAGAGCAACATCTTGAAAGGACACTATCATTCTTATAGAATTTCATTCTCACTTGAAATTGATCACAATTGAAGGAGGGAGTAAAAAACTTTTCCTTATTAATTTTTATATTTTAATGTTGAAAATTTATAAAAGTCACATATGCATACAAGACAGAGTTATAAGCAAAAGAGTTAAAATGGTAGTATAATGAACATTAAATGTTAGTAATTCACTTTTAATACTTATCAATGTTTGCCAATCTTGTGTTATTTAAATTCTCAGCTTTCTCTTTTAAAACAAATTTTAATGTGAAATCATTTACTTTTCCTAGTGCTTTCCTATCATTTTCTAAATAACATCAACTATTTTCTAATATCCAAATCACATCCAAATTTCCTTATTTATATCATGTTCAAGATAGAAGTACGTTATATATATATTTAGCATTTTTTAGAATCTATTTTACCTTATAAACTATGATTTCTGTTTTTCAAATACAAAATATTTATTATTGCCTAGCACAACATTATACCATCCTAAAACAATTTACTTTTTTTTTTACCTACTTTGCTCTATCTTGATTCTTTCTTTACACTGCCTTTATTTACTTTAGCTTTAAAAAAAGATGGAAACAAGGTTTTATATAGGAAAAATACTATGAATTAAGTGAAATTTTCGGCTTAAATTCAAAATTGAGGCTTTAAATGTTTTTTATTTTAAACTTTTTTCATGGATTTACAATGTCAATCTTGATTATTAATGAAAATTGCAGTATTATTTGCTCGTGTTCACATATATATGCATACATGTTTATAAAGTCATTGTAAAGACATACTTTCAATGTTACTGTAATTAGAGTACCAAATGTATTTGAGACATTATATTGTAATATTATATTTAACTATATAGAAACAGAATAAACCAAACCCTGTAATAAAAGACAGTAAACTAATTTCTATTTCTTTTTCACAACGATATAACTTGATGAGCAGTTTAGTTCATTTTTTAACACATGTTTTCATTATAATCTTTTCAGTCCCAGGTTTTTTATTTGTATAAAGAAATGATTAATAAATATTGTACATATTTTAGGTGTACAGCTTGGCATTTTGATATATGTGTATACTACATAATGATCACCACAATAATATTGTCAAATAACATATCCAACACCTTTTTCTTTCTTTTCCTTTTTATGTCTGTCATAAAGACGTCTAAAACCTACCCTTCGATAAATTTTAAATTTATAATATTCTATAAGTAACCATATCACCATGCTGCATATCTGATCTTTTCAACTCATTAGTGTTTTTTACTTGTAAATTTGTACTTTTTGATCAACATTACTCCATTGCCTATCCTCTTTGCCACTATAAGCATAGTACAGGGTGGGGGAGATGTGAGGACAGCAGATCGATAAGTAACAAAGTAAAATACTTTCTGAGAGAAACTGCTCAGATGCTAGAATTTAACATTGCAGAGAAGACCGGATGAAAGGAGGGGGATTCTCACAATTCAGGAAAACTAAGGAAAATGAAAAAGAATAAACAAGAAAAGAAAAGAAAAGAAAAGAAAAGAAGAGAAAAGACAAATGAGGATGAAAGGCTGGAGCCAGGCATGCTCTAACTAGAGCCAGTCCCATGGTGTGCTAGGTGCCACTGGAGTCCAGTGACTCACGGTTGTGGTGAAGTCAAGGGTTGGTGATCCCAAGGACCTCAGCGGGGTGGATGTGTCACAATGGAGAACAGAGCTAGCATTAAGATCTGCAGTGGCCTGTGGTGAGTGCTCAGAATTTGGTCTTCCCATGGGAAGCAGAGATTGACTGGACAACATTTTGGAATTCGGTAGGATAGGCCTGAACATGGAACCATGGCAGCTTCAGTTGGCTAATCCTGGCACAAAGAAGATTGGTGCAAACTACTTGGACTGGGTCCTGCCTCTGTGCAGGACCAAATAGCCAGGGACAAAGTTGCTTCTGAAGCTGTCCCAAACCAGTTCCATCTATGCGGGACACACTAATGTGGTGAAGACTCACGGTGGTGGACTGGCTCAGAGGCCCTGCTTGTACCTCAGTTATAAACAACAGACTAGAGAGGGCAGCAATCCCTAGTCAGCATGCTTCAGAGTAATCATAACTAATACAGAAAGGGCCTAAGACCCCCACCATACACTTGTCTGGAAGAAACCAGAAACATGAAAAGAGAAGCAAATAAAAGAAAGTCTCCAGCCTCCAATCCAAATAATATAAGTCCAGGAGAAGTAAACACAGAAGAGATCAAAGCAACATAACTGCTGTATCGGAAGCAGCATCAGCTGACATAAAGAATTATCTTCATGACATTATAGAACAACTCAAAATAGAAATACTAATACAAGTAAAGCAAGATATAAGAAGATTAATAAAAGAAATATTAAGCACCTCTCAAGAAGACATAGATAGAAGAATGGAGGATGGGGATTTAGCTCAGCGGCATAAGTGCCTGCCTTGCAAGCAGGCAGTCATGAGTTTGATCCCCGGTACCGATAAAAAGGAAAAAGACCAAAAAAAAAAAAAAAATAAGAATGAAGAAGCACAGAAAAGGGGGAGAAGCCTTCGATGAAGAATATAAAAAAAATCTAGAATACATGAAACAGATTCAAAGAGATTACCAGGAAATTAAAAACTCAATCGAAAGCTGTCAAAATTGCTAGAAAGAAACTAAAGAAAGACACTATTAAAACTTGAATACAAGTTTGCAGTGTATGATCATGAAAGGAAGGATCTCTTTAAAAAAAAATAATGAGCCAAGAAGTAGCAATACAAAGGCTAGAAGATGACAAGAGGATCTATAACTGAAGAATAAAATATATGAGTGAAGAAGCAGGCGTAAACACAAATGAAATACAAAAGCTGTTCACAGAAATACTTAAGGAAAACTTTCTAAGCATAGGAAAAGTAAATAATATTCAGATATATGAGGCATACAGAACTCCAGTTAGCTACAGTCAAAACAGATCTCCACCCAGACTTATAATAATCAAGATCCCAGATATCCAACACAAGAACAGAATATGAAAAGCCATCAGAGAAAAGAAACATATCAAAATCATGACAGACTTCTCAACAGAAAACATCAAATCAAGAAGAGCTTGGAGTGAAGTATTCCAAACCCTGAAAGAAACCCAGACTGATGTACCCTGAAAAACTATCTCTCAAAATTAATGGAGAAACAAAATGCTTCCCTGACAAAGAGGAACTGGGGGAGTTTGTAACCATCAATACAACCCTACAAAAAATACAGAAGAACATTCAGGAGAGAGAGGTAAAAACAGGGTTTCAGGAACAGTGGCAGAGAGGACTCAGTGAAGGGGGCAGACAGTGGAAAGGAGGGGAAAAGTAGACAACCCATGACAGAAAAATAGCATAGCACAGATGAGTCAGAGAAGGTTGGCTATAATCTCTACAAAAATGGCCTTGATACACTAACAAAAAGAAACACAGGCAGAGTAGATCAGGAGATAGAGCCCATCAAGATGTTCTGCAGAGGAAATATAATATAAAAAAATGAAAGAGTGTTTATGAAAGTCAAAGATGAGAAAAATGCTCTATGTGACAGGGAACCAGAATATTTGAAATAGAGATAGTTTACCCAGCAGCTGCAGATAGGTTGGAAAGACATGACACTTTTTGCAGTGGAAAACTACTCAGCTATTAGGAATGAAAACCTTGAAGATTTTGTAGGTGAAGGAATACAACTTAAGATCCAGCACAGGGGTAAAAAAGGTTCAGAAACACTTTGACAAATAGTGATTTGCTCCCTAATCTAAAAACTAAAGAAGTTATTGAGATCTAAAATGTACAATGCACCCTGTGAAAGTGAAAGTGGAGGAATTGTCTATAAATGGAAGGCAGAGGACTTTGCTAATATTTATCATGATTCAAAACCCACATTGTTCTCATCACTCTGCTTAGTTTGGTTATATTCTCTTCCAGTCTGTCTATTTGTAATAAATCTGAGGGCACAAACAGCTATTCCAAAAATAGCAGAATATACTATGGTAACCATCTTTAATATCCTATTAACTTAATCTGAAGCTCTGTAGTACTTACACTATCTTATTATGACTCATCTGATTTGAATCTGGTTTGTTAGATCATTATATTGTCTTGACCGATTTTATTTGAATCTTTTATGCTTAATAGTAACAAGTTTGGGAGTATAGGCAAATACTCCAAAGGCAATAAGATTCACTATGATATCCATTCTGGTTTGACTATTACCTGCTTTTGAAATCCTAGAATGTCTCCGATGTTTTGTTGTTATTGATATTGTTCTGTAGTGCTATGTTCAATTGTACTATGCCTGATGATATAGACAATTCTATTGAAGATAACAAAAGATATCATAGTAACCATTGTAGATCATCTTGTATTGTGGTTTTAATAATGTGCTATGTCCATCCTTTTGTTTTGAATGACTGTTTTGTTTTTTTCTCAATTGGTTTTATTCTTTTCAAAATAAAAATAAACATAATACTAATCTCTCTGAAATTGACTATTTTAAAATTCTAAGTGAAGTTATGAAGTATATTTGCTGTCGTTTTTTTAGCTTGCTTTATATTAGCACAATATCCTCCAGAGTCATCTGTGTTGTGACTGGCAGTGTTTCTTCCTTTTAAAGATCTTCCCATTGTCATCAATTTATTGTCCTGTGTATATTTACCTTTTTTTCTCTATCTTGCCTACTATAAATAATGTCATGTCCCAAACAGATATGGAAATTTAGATGATACATCAACATGTTTCGGTTAGACATGATTTTTATTTTTCTGGATTTATAAGTCATAATGAGATTGCCAGATAAAATGAAAGTCTTATTTTTCATTTCTTCAGTATCTTGCATTCTTTTTCAAATAATGTATGAACCACTTTAGGTACCTATCACCAATGGACAAGTTCATATTTTCTGTACTACTTCACCGACATTTGCTATTTTGACATTTGTTAATAGTCATCTTTCACATATGTAATGTGATATTCCATGGTGGATTTGGTCTCTGATTAGTGATACTGAACAGTTTTATCTGCTTGTTAGACACTAGTATATCTTTTTTAAGACATGTCTACTTTTAGCTTTTGCTCATTTTATTGAGTTATTTATGTTACTCCTGAGTTGTAGAAGTTCCTTGCAATTCTCATCTATTCTGAATATTAACACCTGCCTTAATGAACTTTCTGTTAGTAAGACAAAATATCTAGCATATATGACTTTTAAAAAGTAGAGGTATGTTTGCACAGTGAGGAAATTTTCTCAAATTGTGGCAGCCAGGAAAGAGAGAGAGAGAGAGAGAGAGAGAGAGAGAGAGAGAGAGAGAGACAGAGACAGAGAGACAGACAGAGAGAGAACTTTATTTTGACTAATTAAATATACTGGTACATTTCAGATATACATATTAAACCTTTCAGGTCATACCCCCAGTATTCAATTTCCTCTAAGCAGTCCTCACCTTCTAACACCACATTTTTTCTGTACACTTGCCAGTGAAATAATCCATTTATACAGTTAATGATCCCATGATCTAATCAACTTTCAAAAGCCCTTTATCTAAGTATATGAGTCTTTTGGATGATACTGTTGATTCAAATCATACCGATTCCTTATTGATTTTATGTTTTGTCAATATTTTTTATATTATATGTTACTTTTTCAGCCTGTTCAGTTTCTTTTTATTATGCAGAAAAAAATTAATTTCATGAAATTTGACTGTTATATCTTTGTTAGCTCTGCATGTTTTTATGATTGAAAGTAACTAGCAGCCATCTGATTTCTTCTTAATTTGTAAAATACATAGTTGCAAATTACACAAAATAATGTTATTTATAAAGCATTTTTCTTTGATTATTCTCTCCAATACTATCCCCATGTTACAGTTAATTATTCTCATTAGATTTAGTTTTCCCTTGATCATTTTTCTTGCTTTGTGTATATATATATATATATATATATATATATATATATATATATATACCTGTACACATTGCAATTTGTTTAGGAACACTGAAGAAAGCACAATTCTGAGAAAGATCCCTTCTACATCCTTTCTAAAAATATATTTTGAGAATGCTCCATAGACTCTGCATAAAAATCTTAATCTTTTTGTACAATTTTAGAGTGACAAGTTTAAGAAACATAGTCTACTAAATTTAAGTTAATCATTATTATTATGGTTTGTATTTGGATCATCCCCCCAAGCTTCATGTAATCATGAGGCTTGGCATGAGGATGTGGCTGATTCTGGCATTCGTAATTGGTTCATTGTCTGGCTCTGGGATTAGTGGTGTGAGTGCTTTATCTGCTCAGGTTTGCAGCCGGTATACAGTTTAAGCGCAGGAAGGAGATGTGTTTTGTTCTCTCCTTGGCTCTGTTCACTATTACTGCCTTCAGTGGCAATGAACTGTTGCCCTTCCATGCCATCCTGTCTTGGAACCAGCTGAGTAGGAACTGAACCCCAAAACTGTAAGAAATAAATCTTCCCTTACTTCACTTTGAGCATCATTTTGTCCCAACAAGAGAGAAAAGTAACTAGGACAGCTATTGAAGGATGTGAAGTTTGTATTCAGTGTTCTATAATTTCATAAATCAATTAAAATGCAATGAGACAAATACTTGCCTTATTTCTTATATCAGCGGTTTAACTCAATTTCAGAAGCTGCTATGCATAGTTGCGAAGTCATCAAATATTTTATCTGTCCACATTTTTACATGCACTTTCCTCGCAAAGGAATAATATTTTCCTGCTATGTATTGTGAGCTTTATGGAAGTCTCAGTTCAGAATCTTTAATGCAAACAGAAATTACTTTCTCTCTCATGTCTGCCTTGCTCCATTTTATTCATCATTCAAGTCACATGTCGAACTCCTGCTTTTCCATATATTGTTGCATAAACAATTCATCTACCATAGCTTTCTTTCAGTATCGAAACTGCTAAACAGGATTACTCCTGTTGGAACATAATCAGCAACTATCCTATAGTTTTATTGTGATGTGGCATATGTCACTAATATACTATTACAATGAAATATTACATTCCTCCAGGCAGAAAATATCACATTTTTCTGTATTTCTCATGACTCTATCATTGCATTGATTGCAAAATAAATATGCAATAAAAGTACTTACCGAATTGAATTAAAGCAAATTAAATTGATTCTCCTAGACCATCAGCATCTTCTAAGGCATGATATAAAGTTTTTCAATGCTGAGAAAATATATTTTCTGATGCAGAATACAGACCAATTTTTTAAAAGTTGGCTTCAAAATATATCTTACATAACAAAAAATACAGAGATCTATAAACAGAGAAATGGGTCACAACACAGCCGAAGGTAAATATTACAATTCTGATTTGAAGTTGTTGGCCTTGTTTTATATCGGTGATATGAAAAATAAACATATATTTCAGAACAGTCCCTGGGAAATGTGACATATTATACAGAATTTCTCATTAAGCAGAATTAATAAATAATAACATTTGAAAAAGATGAGATTTTTGATCAGGGGATCTAGAACTACATTGAAGGTGAGGATCAAATTCACAACCTCATGCTTGCCAGGGAAGGGATTTATACCACTAAGCTAAACCTCCAGACCAACATTGCAGTTTGTGCTTTCTGAGTTTGTAATATTGGGCAAATCTTCTAACTTCATAGCAACAAAAGTGATAATGATGAATCCTATACTCCTGAAAATGTGATTGAATATTAGAAAATAAAAATATTTTACTATGTACCAACTAATTGCAGTAGTTCAAATGAAGCATTAAATCAGTAGTTGTGAAATGGTGGCAGTTTTGGAACTTGAACTGAATATCTTTATTTCATGTCCAGTTCTACTTCGCCAAGTCTTCAGGACTTAATTTTGCTGTTCTCTAAGACCTAACATTGATGTGTTATCTTTGTACTATTTTCCTTCATGAATTGAGATGGATTTGAAACCCATATCTGATCATTTTGTATGCTTTACTTTCACGTGGAATTAGCATTACATCTTGCTGTTTGATCTACTTGGTATGGATTGTTTCCTATAGAACTTCAGTATGCCCTATTGCTTCACTGAAAAAGAAACAAAAATGATCAGACTGTCAATTTTAATGTGAAAAGTTCTTTACCTCATAAATTATTCTTGAACTCAAAGGGTTCTTCCAAATAACATTGTTTCTATTATGTTTTTAAAAACAAAAATAGAATTCCCAAGTCTCTTAGATTTCCAAGTCTCCACTGTCAGTTCCCAAAGTAACTAGGAAACCTGCCAAATATGACCTTCTTTTTAACAACATATCTTTCTTTTTTTCCAGAGGAAAACTGTAAAGATCAAGTCACAGCTGCACATAGTACCTAATTAAACAAGTGTAAGAAAGCTGAGAAAGGTCAGCTTGTCAAAAATCATTGCTGTATCTTTACTGGATTGTATTTAAAGTCTGATTGCAGCAAAGAAAATAACTCAATAAGGTGTATGAGACTAGAATAAAAAGTGAACTCAAGGGACAAACTTTTGTCTGGTACATAACAAAAGATTTCAAGATAAAAACCTGGAAAACAATTCAAGTGGAAGGAAAAGGAAAGGGTATGTGGCGAGTAAAACAAACAGCCACTATTAATATGGAGAGAACTTCCAAAGGTTGAACTTAAAGAAGAAACATGGAAAAGTTACCAAAGACATAATTTTCTTCATTTTTTTCTGCTAAAATCAAGGAGTTAAAGTAATAGTTTTGTAAGGGATGGTTCAAGAAGAGTCAATTGTAATTACATGACCAAGAGAAAACATAATAACAAGGAATTAAATACTTTAAATCACTGAAGCGCATTTCATCATGTGTGGAGAGTATTTTTTAAATGACTATTCAGTTTTGTGTGTTACACGCTGTGTATCAGAGGGACATCCAAGACATCTCATTTCTCTCCTAGCTATTATCAATATCAAAGTAAATCAGCAGGATCCCTAAAGAGCTCATACCAAATCATCAAGGTACACACGCAGTCCTCCAAATTAGCAATTTTTTACCTTGTGAAAGAAGCATGGGGAAGCACTAATTTATGCTCAAGTTTACTTTGTTTTTAACATATTGTAGAAATACACCCAATGGGAAATTGTATGGGATACTAATTAGCATATGAGTATAATTTTCAGCTCAGTAAAATTTGATCTGTTTTCCAGATATATCTTATATTTCTGTGGACATTTTGTAATTTGAAGGATAGACTGTCTGGCCACTGGGAATGAATGGCCTTTGTTTTCATAAATGATCCAAAGTGTATATATTTCAGTTGTTAAGCAGAATGACCTATTCTAGGCAGGAAATATATATAAGCATATGTTCTATAGCACATGTATGCATATGTATATGTACCTGTGTGTTTGTGTATATTGCAGTTAAATAATTCTTCCTACAGTCTAATAGCTGTTTAGATCTCTAATTCTCAAGACATGATTTAAATATTTATGAAAAAAAGTCATAATTGAATCTATATCTTGCAAGACCAAGAGTACATTTTTGTCACTCTGACAGCTGAGAAATCAACCTTTTCCTTATATCGTCAAAGTGGCATGGATGCCATCTTGCCATAAACAACTAACAATACATTTAAATAGTGCACCGTTGCAAATATAATTGCAATTTGTTATAATTTCTGCTTAAATTCTTCCCTGACACAGTTGATTTATTTTGCAAATCAGTGAATCTAGAGGACGCACTGTGTCACATTATGAGCCTTTGATATAGAACCTTTGTTTTATAACAGGGAATATAATTAGCTTTTGGTTAAGCTTGAGTTGTGATGTCAGGCGCTATGCGTGGTGCTGAAAGAAGTTATTAGCGCTGAGCTAATGAAGGCGCTCAGCCAGGCTCTGCCACCTTACTAATTTGTCTCTTTGGGATTTTAGTGAAATTAAAAATGAGATAAGCACAAAATGGGATGGATTTCTTAGAAGAACACCGTAAATTTATTGAGAGAATGTATCGAGAAGCTGGTGAAGACAAATTTAAGGGAAATTATTCTTCTACCAAATAATTTGCCATTAAACACTATTTCTGTTACTGTGGGTGATAAAGTTGTTTAAACATATTTTAATTAACACTTGTATAAGTTTCAGTATGTGAAATTTCAAAGCTTTGTTCGAAATTATCTACAAGTTGCAATGTCAGCATGCGTCCTGTGTTAAATAAGAGTCTAATTTCTGTGTACCCTCTTCGAGACTACAAAGTTGATTTACATTATGAACAAATATTATCTGAGAAGTACAGTTATACAAGTGATAGTTGGTTTTTAAACAAAATCATTCTTCCTTGAGTAACCTATACTTTTCTGTCTGTAGCTTCGGAAATTGTTTAAATGAAATCTAATAAGTGAATGCTTCATACTTCCTTTCACTTGGTACTGTGGAACTTATTTGCATTACAACCAGTAGCATTTAAATTATGCTGGTGAGGAGGGGCATCTAGACTCAGTTCTAAACAAAATCATCACCAGCTGGTTTAGTTATACTTTTATTAGGTTATAAAATAGCACTCAGGTATACTACAGTAATCACAAAGCTGTGATGCTGGGAAAAATAATAACGTTAAATTGACCTTCGTGAATAACAAGTGAGGTTCCATTTCGCTTCATTTCTGTTCATTTTAAAATGAGCATTAGCTTTTCTGGCACATAATTTTTCATTGTTTGCTGAACACAGCTCTATTAGAATGATTCAGTGTCTTTAATATTAGTGATTATGGTCCATTTCAATTACACGGTATGTTATATAGTTTGTTGCATTACTCTCTGTATCCCTGCTATTTGAGTCTGCTGGAAGGAATTCAGTATAGCAGTGGTGTGAGAATATGGGGTTCTTTGAGTGGAAAAGTGCCCCATATGTGTTTATAATACCATTTGGGAAAGTTTCATATAAAAGTGAGATTTTCAAAATTAGAAAATAACAGGATGGGAGAAAGTTATCTTTGTATGTCATTCATCACTTACATCTTGTTTTTTAAACATATAAATGGACA